>NC_139654.1:33109326-35509326 GCF_951799395.1 Argentina silus | reverse complement strand
ACCTGGTGGAGAGAGGGTGCGGGAGAGAATTTCCCACGAAAGCCATCGTTAAAACCCCTGGGGGCTAGACCAAAAATACGGAGTATTGGGTCCAGAGGAGGGCTGGTGTGCAAGGGGGGTAAGCACTGGGGGTGCTGGAACACAGGAGCAGTTGGAGAGTCTCACAGGTCTGACCCATAGACGCAGGGGGCTGGGTGTTCCCATGGGTTACTTAGGGGATGCAGGGAGCTGTCTCAATACACCTCAGGGCGTCGGCCCAGGGGTGAGTTGTAGTGGGCAGCGGTCCTGTATCATGGTGGATAGAGAGACGTTGACAGAGCAAAGAGAGGATGGGTCGGAGGGGGAATTGGATGGAGACGAGGTTTCGGAGACCTCGGAGTTGATCGGGGGGAATGGCCCCCTCATCACGATCCCTCTGGACGGCTCAATTTAAATCTATTAAACCGAAAAAGGAGGTGAGACTGGTGGACCCGTTACGAGCATCGGAACGGCGAGCGAGGGATCTCGCTCTGGGGCCCATAGTGTCGAGGGATCAACGTAAAATCTATGTACCTGAGGTGGGGCAGCAAGGCTACAACGTGCCTCGGAGCTGGGTGAGGGATGAAACTCAGGTGGAGCTGGCAGTAAGTATTCCCCTGGGGGAATTGGCTAATATCTTGCAACTGCCGCTATATCCCTGGGTGATGGGGGATGCAGTCCTTAGTAAGCAGTTTAAGGAGGCCTATCTAGGTATAGCTCATGATGTGATGTTGAGACGGCTGAAAAAAGCAGCTAAAAGATACTTGGATACGCACCCGGATCCGTAGGGGAAGGTGGCGGCTCCCGACGTGATATCTGACGAGGAGGAGGAGACTCCACTGCGAGTACGGGCTAGATCGGTGACCGTGGTTACACCAACTCAGGAGGGGGTCGATGCAGAGATCCAGGGGGGCCAGACACCAGGGGGGTACAACACCTATATGGTGGAGCCTGCGATAGAACTGAAAAGAATCGTTATAATGGTGCCTGCTAAAAAAGCGACTGAGGGGTTAAAGGATTATCTAATCGAACACTTTCCTAGAGTGGCTGACGAGGGGGCTGCGAGGATTCATGGTTACTAGGACCAAATAATTTAATAACAGTTAAAGATTTAGCAGATATACATAGAGGGGGTAAACAACAGACTCCGGTGTGGAAGAAACTGAAGCAGTTACATACTAGATTGTTGAGAGTGGGACCTATGCAGCAGGGCTGGTATAAGCCCGTGGATGTTCCAGAGGTTATGAGACAGAAGATTGACGAGAGTGACCTCTCGGAGCATGGCAGGGGGGATCATGGGTCGAATGCTGGCTAATGCATCAGTGGTTTATTTAAAAAATGACTGGGATTGGAGTACACCCATACCATTGAAGGAGGAGTACACCCGGAGGTGCGACAGTATCCTTTAAACCCAGAGGCGGTGGGAGAGATGGACCTGATAGTTAAAGAACGACTATCCCTGGAGATCCTCCGTGAGGAGCTGAATCCTATTACTAATAGTCCGATTCAGGCTATACAAAAACCTGAGGAGGCTGGAGACCAGTAATTAATTTCAAAGCACTGAACCACAGAACTATAGCAAATAAGGCCAGTCTGATTAATCCACAAGACACGCGGAGAACCCTGGGGATAAAAAAATACAAATCGTGTATTGATCTAGCAAATGGATTTTTTAGCCTGCCGTTAGCACGGGTTTCACAAGCCAAAACGGCATTTACGCACAAAGGAAAATCCTGTGTGGCAGAGAATTCCACAGGGGTATAAAAACTCCCCAAATGTATTCCAATCTGCGGTGATGACAATCGCAGTGTATACATGTGGGGGGACATGCAGCGTTCGGCCTGTAGAGGGTGCTACAGGACCGTGGCCAAGGTGCGGAAGCGAGGCTTTGTCGCACACCTGTTGCGAATGAAGCCTCGTTAACGAATGGTTTAAGATGTGTGTGCCTCTGCTTTCAGTAAGAGGGCTGGAGAGCATCGACTAAGAGGTCGACGAGGGATGGGAGGACTGAAAAGTCGACCAGAACCAACGAATGGAAAAAGTGTTAATAAACGGGAATTACCCTTAAAATACCTACTGAGTCCGTCCCTGTGTCTAGGACCCTGTTACAATATACAGTACCAGTCAAAAGTTTGGACACACCTTCTCATTCAATGGTTTTTCTTTATTTGTATTATTTTCTACATTGTAGATTAATATTGAAGACATCAAAACTATGAAGGAACACATATGGAATTATGTAGTAAACAAAAAAGTGTTAAACAAACCAGAATATGTTTTATATTTTAGATTCTTCAAAGTAGCCACCTTTTGCTTTGATGACAGCTTTGCACACTCTTGGCATTCTCTCAATCAGCTTCATGAGGTAGTCACAACAAGTGCTGAGCACTTGTTGGCTGCTTTGCCTTCACTCTGCGGTCCAACTCATCTCAAACCATCTCAATTGGGTTTAGGTCGGGTGATTGTGGAGGCCAGGTCATCTGACGCAGCACTCCATCACTCTCCTTCTTGGTCAAATAGCCCTTACATAGCCTGGAGGTGTGTTTGGGGTCATTGTCCTGTTGAAAAACAAATGATGGTCCCACTAAGCGCAAACCAGATGGGATGGCATGTCGCTGCAGAATGCTGTGGTAGCCATGCTCGTTAAGTGTGCCTTGAATTTTAAATAAATCACCAGCAGTGTCACCAGCAAAGCACCATCACACCTCCTCCTCCATGCTTCACGGTGGGAACCATACATGTAGAATGCGTCTCACAAAGACACAGCGGGTGAAAGCAAAAATCTCAAATTTGGACTCATCAGACCGAAGTACAGATTTCCACTGGTCTAATGTCCATTCCTTGTGTTTCTTGGCCCAAGCAATTCTCTTCTTCTTGTTGTTCTTCCTTAGTCGTGGCTTCTTTGCAGCAATTCGACCATGAAGGCCTGATTCACGCAGTCTCCTCTGAACAGTTGATGTTGAGATGTGTCTGCTACTTGAACTCTGTGAAGCATTTATGTGGGCTCTAATCTGAGGTGCTGTTAATTTGTGGTTTCTGAGGCTGGTAACTCTAATGAATTTATCCTCTGCAGCAGAGGTGACTCTTGGTCTTCCTTTCCTGGGGCGGTCCTCATGAGAGCCAGTTTCATCATAGCGCTTGATGGTTTTCGCGACTGCACTTGAGGATACATTCAATGTTCTTGAAATTTTCCGGATTGACTGACCTTCATGTCTTAAAGTAATGATGGACTGTCGTTTCTCTTTACTTAGTTGAGTGGTTCTTGCCATAATATGGATTAGAACAGTAGTCGAATAGGGCTATTCACTGTATAGAACTGTGTACCAACCCTACCTCTGCACAACACAACTGATGGTCTCAAACACATTAAGAAGGCAAGAAATTCCACAAATTAACTCTTGACAAGGCACACCTGTTAATTGAAAACCATTCCAGGTGACTACCTCATGAATCTGATTGAGAGAATGCCAGAAGTGTGCAAAGCTGTCATCAAAGCAAAAGATGGTTACTTTGAAGAATCAAAAATATAAAACATTAATACTAAAGACATCAAAACTATAAAGAAACACATATGGAATTATGTAGTAAACAAAAAACTGTTAAACAAACCAGAATTTGTTTAACACTTTTTTGTTTTCTACATAATTTCATGTGTTCTTTTATAGTTTTGATGTCTTCAGTATTAATCTACAGTGTAGAAAATAATAAAAATAAAGAAAAACCATTGAATGAGAAGGTGTGTCCAAACTTTTGACTGGTACTGTAGATTACATATTTATCGCGGATGACACGGAGGAAGAGCACCTGGAGCGGCTGCGACAGAGAGAGCACTAAGGCTACCAACACTAGGTGAGGGAGGTGGGAAGATGTCCTATTAGACCCAGACCTGGAGATGGGGCCTTTGAACACAGCAAAACACAAACCACAAAAACCGGATGTGACAGAAGTAGAGCCGTGTGAGTGGGAGCTGTACACTGACGGTTCGAGGAAAGGAGGGGATGAGTGGGCCTACTGGGGGATCATTCTCTTCCATAAGGGGGGAGAGGTATGTCGTCATAAGGGTCGAGTCCAAGGTACAGCACAAACAGGTGAAGTCGCAGCAGTCCTGGAAGGGTTGCTAGAGCTGGAGAAACGAAAGATAAAGAGGGCTAAACTGATGACAGATAGCTTTTATTGTTCCCAAGACCTGAAAGAGGATCTGGACATATGGCAAGACAACGGGTTCGAAGGGGCTAACGGTAAAGGGATAGCTCATCGGGACCTATGGGGGAAGATTGCAGAATTGAAATTGAAGGTAACTTTAGAATGGTGCATCAGAGAGTGCACTCTCATCAGGAGGTGCAGCTCCGTAGTTTTTGTAGTCGGCAGCGATAGGTGGGAGGAAACACCTAAGGGAAAGGTGGTTCCCCCTGAGAGCGTGGAGGAGGTGGTATGGGCCGTGCATGAGGGTGTGGGCCATGCAGACGTGCTACCCACATGCAGAGAATTGGAGAGACAGCGACTTTGGATTTCGGAGAAACTAATCCGTAAAACTCTCAAAAACTGTGGTGTATGTGGTAAGTACAACGCAGGCCGGCGAGGGCAGCGGGTGGAGGGACAGACCATCAAAAGTACCATTCCCTGGGGGTCTATCTGTATGGATGTGGCTGGGCCCATGGGGGTGAATGGGAAAAGGAGAGAGAAATACCTGTTGGTAATTGTCGATTCTATGTCTGGTTATGTAGTGGTGAGAGCCGTGCGTAAAGCTAACAGCAGCAGTGTCATAAACATGCTGGACCAGACCTGTGGTATTCTGGAGGTGCCTAAAGAATTGAGGACGGACAATGGATCGCACTTTTGAAATACACAGGTGGGCACGTGGTGCCAAGAGAAGGCTGTAATGAGGGTCTATTCACCTCCCTACACACCACAGGCGAATGGAGTGGTGGAGAGGACAATAGGTCTTGTTACAATAGGTTTTGGATAGCAAAAAATTCCAATTCAAAGGAATGGAGCACAAGGGCTCTAGATCTGGGAGAATCTCTGAATGACAGGTGTAGAGCTGGCAGGCTTTCCCCTGCTGAGGAGTTAAACCGACATTCCTTTACATCAGAGGAGAGTGGGTGTGGACTCAGGCTAGATAAGCTGGAGCCTAAGTTGAAAGTCCCACTGATGGTGAGACAGAGGGTCTGGATACGAGCAAGGAACCATCCAACAGATGTAGCGGTGAAGCCTAAATACGAGAAATCAGACATAGTAGTAAAAGTCCTTGATGGCAATACGGTGTTGCTGAAAAAAAGTCCAAGGAGTGGAGCAGTTGAAACCAATTCTTAGCTAGAAAGAACCAGGATCCATAAATGGCCATGAATGCGCAGAATCTACCAGCCTGGGTCCGTGTGGCCATGGTTAAGGGGCTGGTCATTACAAGGAAAGGGGTAAGAGAGCTTTGGGCGGGTAGAGCTCTTAAAACATTAGGATATGCTAAAGAGGGGTTTCTGTCCAGGGATGAGGAGCTGTTGGAGTGGAAGCAGATCGTGAATTAATGTGTGGTGTGCCTTAATCCAATACCCCTTTGCATTGAGTGGCAAGAGTGTGGGAAGGATAAACCTATGAAAGTGGGGGCGAGGTCCAGGGAGCTGGATGAGATGGGTAAAAAAACGGTAAAGGTATTGGAGGCATATGCATGTGGGGACTGCCGGTACAGGGATCTGGCCAGGCTAATGTTCATAACCGAGTGGGATCGTGAGGAATAGGTAAAATATGGAGGGATGGGACAAGAGAAGTGCTGGTGCCACTGGGATGGGGAGAAATTAATTCTATGCTCCCATTGTGTGAGCAAAGTGGAAGCCGGGAGGCTGACAGAAGTAGCGAGAGCTGAAGGGTGGCAGGTGAGGAAATTTATTGATCCTATATTGTCCCTGCAAGTGTCACCTGAGGAGGTCAGGGACCTATTGCCATCACCACAGAGGGTGAGAGCCCAGAGAGGGAGAGAGCAAGGGGGGCCATCCGCTCTACCGCAGTGTCTAAACCTGGAGGCTTTGCTCGGGACACTGGCAGAATGGAGGGAACAGCTCCAAAATGGAAAATGGTAGTTGATGGAAGCTGGCCATATAACATAGGCTCGGAGAAAGAGAAAGCTGGGGGTAAAAAACAAAAAAAATTAGTTTCAGTCCCCTATTAGAGAATATGATGTGAGATCGAAGGGGAGAAGCATATGTGGTGAGCTTATTTTCCAGCAATGGTGTAACACTCCCAGCTACTACTGTAGTTATTGGACGGAGGAGAGGAGCTCGGTGATGTGTGAGGCTAATTGTATCAGTAGACACACAAGGAAGCAGCCAAAAGAGTACCATAGCACAGAAAATCAATGGCCTCGGATGTATGGGGGTCGTCCTGGGAAGAGTGCGCTGGGTCCTTTCCCTGTTGTCCTGAATGTCCTCCATGGGAGGGTGGGGGATAGGCGAGTAACGGTGCGCTGGGATCCTAACTATGCCGATGTACTTCAGGGGGAGTACGTTGATATTACTCTGGCTGGGAATCTGATTTGGACCAATAGTCCTAACATGTGGAAATGGTTGTGCTGGAGGAAGCAGGAGGATGTTGTCGAGGCCTAAAACCAGAGTACTAGTCGTCCATGGGTGAGGATGGAGTGGAGGTGTCGGGAGGTTGGCCGGAGCTATCAAAGTAAACGTGGATCCCACAAAAACAACAATGATGAAGAATTCTTCAGGCTGATGACTGAAATGCTGGTGGTCACCCCGGGAAATGGGGATAGGTAGTACATAGTGGAGGTCATGCACCAGGGTATGCCTTTGATGACTCTATTGGCACATACAGTCGATCGCTATCCCCTGGGACATCCCTGGCATGAGAGGGACTTCGTCAGTTTGATAGACGAGTGCAACATGGAACCTCGTCCGCGCCCGACAAGATATCAGTGATAACGTGGATGTGGGTGTGGCAAAAGATTCGACCAACCTCTGGAGAAAGAGGGGCACTACATGGGTGAGGACACACCACCTCATAAGCCAAATTGGAGAAGGCACTTGAAGGGGGACCTACAGCAGAGTGCGGAAATCGAGTGGCACTATAGGCGGTGCATGACAACTGAAACCTATACAGGGGTGCAGGTTCCATACTGGGGCTTTTCCATTGACAAATCATTTATAGTAGTTCGGTGAGGAGATGAACCATAACCAGACTGACGAAACGATACGACCACAGCACAGGAAACGACGATGAGAGGGGAAATGTTTGGGAATCTGATGATAGCGACTTACAACAAATACATTTGTTTAAGTCAGTGAATCATCTATCCATCAGTCATCATAAGAAAGTAATCAGTGCTCAGACCAGGGGCCATAGGCAGTCACAATGCTAGAAGAAGGAATTTTTTTTTTATTAACAGGAGAGAAACTTGTACAGCGGGGTAGTGGGGGTGAAGAGTTCTTTAGGAGGTACACTCAAAGTAGTGAAAAAACAAACTAATAGAATAAAAATACTTTGTAGTTTGGCCTTCCTCTCAGGCCTTCCTCTCAGGACTCCACAGATTGATTCCTTCGTCTTTGTGTCAAGCATCTTAGTGTCAGGAGGCTGTCGCAGAGGCTTTCGCTCTGTAATCGTCACAATATAAATGCAGATTCTGTCATTGCTGATGACTAGCAGGGTAGCAGCCCCTCCCACCTGACGATCAGTTAACGACCAGACAGGCTTCACCACTCACTCAATCCTAAATGTATTTGTCCTGGTCCAAGGTTAGCAGGGGTTAAATACCTTGCAGGATAGTGTCAGCACTTCACAGCAATTGACTTCAAACAGCTGGCTTCCAATAGAAACTAGGTTCCTGAGCTTAAGGCAGGATAGCCACAGCAAAATGCACAAGCTACCAACAGCACACTGACTTTAAACAAGATTAAACTCATTTACTTAGACTGGAGAACAGGCTTCACCACTCACTCAATCCCAAATGTATAAACCATGGGAGGAAACCCATGTCAAGGTGCATTTTACTGACACAAAGAGATTCAACCAGACATGCTGGCAAGTTGAGCAGAGGGTAGTTACCCTTCCCGGATGGGATCTGCTGTCACCAGGAGGTGAGAATAACACTATTTTGGCACTGAAACTAATGCTGCAAATGTGGAGTGTTGGTAAACGAGACCCGAGAGCGAGATGTCATGGAGGGGGTACAGCCAGAAGGGGGAGTGCTGGTGTTATTTTTCCTTAGGCCTCCTATCAAAGTAAGGAAGAGTGCACAGTGTAACTGGATACACTCAGAGATTATGAATCCTAGATGGTATTGTACCAATGGTTGTGTGCCCTGGCCTGGTAAAAATGTTAGTGGTACGGGCTACTGGATGAAGGAGAGGGTGTATGATGCTCCCAATAAGAATCAGTCCTGTGTATGTCCTCTGTATGTCGATGACATACAGAAAGAACAATACACTGGTGGAGGAGCGAGGACAGATCCGGAATGTGGGGGATAACTCCTACTGACCAATCGGGAGACCCTGGGGGCGAGCAGAAAGGCTCACCTTTACTCTGCTGGGTGGGAACACGGGGGAAAGAGCTCAAGCAAACGCTGACAGAGAACGGGAGATATCAGGAATGTCTTCAGGAGAAGCTGATGCCCTTAATGACACAGAATTGTTTGGGTGTCTCCTGTTCTGGGGGACAGCACCGGCTGGTGCTGGGTCCAGTTAACAAAAAAATATTTTCCTGGGACAGGTATACCTTCGGAAGCCAGATGTGGGTATCGTTTGATCGATGGTTAAATGAGACCTTTCCCTGGGTACTCAGGCGGGGTACATTGTATCTGGGAGCAGCCTGGTGGGTCCCATTGAGCAAGAAATGTATGTGCAGCGCATGCCAACTCCTGAGGAGCTGATGAAGGCCCTTCTCGGGGGAATTCCGGAAGTTGGATGAATGTGTGGCAGATAGGATGTTTGCAGAAGTAAATGGAACGGAGTGAGCGAGGGGGGCTACGCCGAAATGTGAACTGTGGCAGGTGTGGAGAGACAAATGGGGCTATTGGAAGAATGACTGCACTCACTGGAATCAGAATCAAAATCACATTAAAAACAACAGAACTGTAAAAGGGGTGTTACAGGCCTGGCCTGATGGCTATGCTGGGGAGACCGCTAAGACTTGGTGGGGTTTCCAGGAGGAGGAAGTGAGAGCCTGGGTGCTGCCGTGTCTGGGCCAGACTGATAATTACTGGGTAAAATACCAATATTTAGCAACAGTATTTTCCAGGTCACGAGCTATCCAACCTAGACCATGGAAAATGGTCTGTGATAAGGCGAATACAACATGCATACTGCGTACCGGGCTGGGGAGAGACGTGTGAGAAGCATTATGATGGGAAATATGACACCTACCGACAAGGAGCGACCTGGAGAAGGGATAAAGGCCAGTGGATCCGCTATCGATTTCTTTCTGGGAGAGTGGGATGTGCAAAGGGCTTGCTAGATCTGATGGCACACAGGCCTCCTCGTAATGGGGAAACAGTCCTGTATGTGAGCCACCCACTCTATGGCCTGGTTGAAGGATATGCTTTTCATAAAAACATGTGTGAAGGGAAGGAAGTTAAGGGGTACGAGTGGCTGGGGGCAAACTTGATGTATAATAACAGAACATGTGATTCCCCGATGGAGCATAGACTACATTGTAGAACAATACTGGGTGGAGAACATGAGTGTACCTGGATCGAGTTAATGGGGGCAACTATCGGTGGAGTGGGTGCTGAGGCAGTACAAGAAGTAATGGAAGAGGGAATCGAAGTGGTGGCGGGCTGGGTTGGTAAAGTTTTCAGCAAACTCTGGTTATATGTGCTGCTCTTGCTAGGGGTAATAGTCAGGGGCATAGTCGCATTTATAATGATGAGAGGCGGTGCCAGGGCGGTGCTGAGGTCATGCCAGGGAGAGGCCGGAGATATGGATGGACTGCTGAAAGGGGAGGAGCTCACACGACTGTAAAAACTTGGCTCATTGAAGGATTCACTAGACATCTTGACCCTTATAATTAAGGTTAATAATAGCATGTTGATTTGGATTTGTATAAAAAGGTATCGTAGAAAAGACCAGAAGTGAAGTTTACATGTCAACCACAATTTCCGTCGAAACGACTCCTTGCCGGTATATAGGGTGAGTACACATTTTTTTATTTTAAAAAAAGGGCAAAGAGTACATAAAGGCTGTATAACAACGGGTTGAAGGTTGTTCCTTTTATGGAAACAACATGGAACATCTGTAAAACGTAAAACAGAGCGTATGCTATTGGGGTGCCGGGGATTGTGGATACATCGAGTGGACCTGAAATGGAACAATAATTGAGGGTTAAAAATTGGGTATATTAAATCAAGCCAAAGTTATTAGAAATTTTGAAACTATTTGGTATGACTATTTAGGTTAGATTGCAGATTGTGCTTATAGCAGGATGGGGGGTGGGGAAGTTGAAGGACTCCTAGAGTAGTTTGTATTGTCTGCACCAAGCTGTTCTTTCTCTGGAGGACGGAAAGATAAAAACTGAGGATATGTTTTGATTAAAGCTTGCCATCGGTGATACAGATATAGGGTAAAGGGTTAAGATGTCTGGGATCTGACGGGAGACTGGAGGATGGGCCTGGGGTCTGGTGCACTGCCTGGGGTTACAGTGCCTATAGAAAGTCATCATACCCTGTGAAATCTTTACCTTTTGTCACATAACACCCTGGAAATTAAAATAAATCAAATCTAACTTTTTTGAGCTGTATGTACACATTATAACCCTCATCATCAAAGTGAAAATATTTTTTTTTTAAATTCTGGACAATTATTAAAAATTAATTAGTGAAATACCTGGTTTGGTTAAGTGATCAGCCCCTTAGAGTATACCATTATAAACTTGCTCAGGTGCAACCAATCAACTTCCAGATCAAACACCAGGCTAATTGCCCCCCACCTGACATCAATTGTAGTGGTTTTGATTACTTCAGAATAAAACCAGCTGTTTCTTGAGGATTCCACTACTAGAAGTGCATGGTTCTGCAAAGAATTCACCATGGTTGGAAAAGTACTTTCAAAAGGCCTCCGGGATAAAGTTGTAGGAAGGCACAAGTTAGGTGAAGGCTACAAAAAGATTCCAAAGGCTTTAGCTATCCCTCTGAGTACCGTTCAGAACATCATTAAGAAGTGGAAGGCGTATGGCACCACCAACACCTTGCCTAGATCAGGCTGTCCGTCCAAACTGGATGACCGAGCCAGGAGGACATTGATCAGAGAAGCTACCAAGAGGCCAAAGGCAACTTTGAAGGACTTACAAGTCTTTATGGCTGGGACTGGTCTGTCTGTGCATGTGACAACAATCTCACAAGCTTTACACAAAGCTGGCCTGTATGGCAGGGTAGCAAGAAAGAAGCCTTTTCTGAAAAAGTGCCACACTCAGTCTCGTTTGTGCTATGCAAAAACACACCTGGAAGATTCTGTTGATTCTGGTTTTATGGTCAGACGAGACTAAGATTGAACTTTTTGGACTGAACTCCTACCTACTGTGAAGCATGGTGGTGGCAACATTATGTTGTGGGGATGTTTCTCTTCAGCGGGGACTGGGCAATTGGTCAGGATTGAAGGGAAAATGGATGCTGCCAAGTACACCCAAATTCTTGAGGACAACCTGCGTCCCTCTGCTAGACAGCTGAAGATGGGCAGGTCATTCACCTTCCAACACAACAACGATCCTAAACATACCGCCAAAAGAACAACGCAGTGGCTTAAGGATAGAAAGGTGAATGTCCTTGAGTGGCCAAGTCAGAGCCCTGACTTAAATCCGATAGAAAATCTGTGGATGGACTTGAAGAGAGCAGTCCATCGCCGCTCACCACGGAATTTGACTGAACTCGAACAATTCTGCAAGGAAGAATGGGCAAATACTCTCCAATCTAGGTGTGCAAAGCTAGTAGAGACATCCAAACAGATTGATGGCTGTAATTGCAGCAAAAGGTGGCTCTACAAAGTATTGAATCAGGGGACTGATGACTTTTCCAACCCTGTTATTCTTGTTTTTCATTTTTTATAAAAACAATTTTTTTAATGGGTTTTGATTTCAGGCTGTACGACAAATATAGTAACTATTTCAAAGGGGTATGATGACTTTCTATAGGCACTGTATACAGTGGGGGAAATAATTATTTGATCCCCTGCTGATTTTGTTAGTTTGCCCGATTACAAAGAAATGAGCGGTCTATAATGTTTATGGTACTTTTATTTTAACAAATAGAGACAGAATATCAACAAAGAAGTCCAGAAAAAACACATTATATAAAGTTATAAATTAATTTGCATTTGATCGAAGGAAATAAGTATTTGATCCCCTACAAACCAGCAAGAATTCTGGCTCATACAGACCGGTTATATACCCATGAGGCACACAGATTAGTCCTGTCACTTTAGGAAAAGTACTCCTAATCTCTGCTTGTTATGGGTATAAAAGACACCTGTCAATAGAATCAATCTCTTCCATTCCAACCTCTCCACCACCATGGGCAAGACCAAAGAACATTCAAAGGACATCAGGGTAAGAGTTGTAGGCCTGCACAAGGCTGGAATGGGCTACAAGACCATCAGCAAGAATCTTGGTGAGAAGGAGACAACTGTTGGTGCAATTATTAGAAAATGGAAGAAATACAAAATAACCATCAATCGCCCTCGGCCTGGAGCTCCATGCAAGATCTTGCCTCGTGGGGTAAGGATGATCATGAGAAGGGTGAGGGATCAGCCCAGAACTACACGGGAGGAGCTTGGTAATGATCTCAAGGCAGCTGGGACCACAGTCACCAAGAAAACCATTGGTAACACTACACCGTAACGGATTGAAATCCTGCAGTGCCCGCAAGGTCCCCCTGCTCAAGAAGGCACATGTACAGGCCCATCTGAAGTTTGCCAATGAACACCTAAATGATTCAGAGAAGGCTTGGGAGAAGGTGATGTGGTCAGATGAGACCAAAATTGAACTCTTTGGCATAAATTCGACTCTTCGTGTTTGGAGGGAGAGAAATGCTGAATGCTACAATCCCAAGAACACCATCCCCACCGTCAAACACGGAGGTGGAAACATTATGCTTTGGGGTTGTTTCTCTGCTAAGGGTACAGGACGACTTCACTGCATTGAGGGGCCAATGGACGGGGCCATGTACCATAAGATCTTGGACGAGAACCTCCTTCCCTCAGCCAGAGCACTGAGGATGGGTCGTGGATGGGTCTTCCAGCATGACAAAGACCCAAAACATACAGCCAAGGCAACAAAGGAGTGGCTCAAGAAGAAGCACACTAAGGTCATGGAGTGGCCTAGCTAGTCTCCAGACCTTAATCCTATAGAAAATTTGCGGAGGGAGCTGAAGCTTCGAGTTGCCAAGCAAAAGCCTTGAAACCTTCAGGATTTGGAGAGGATCTGTAAAGAGGAGTGGACCAAAATCAATCCCTCCTGAGATGTGTGCAAACCTGGTGACCAACTATAAGAAACGTCTGACTTCTGTGCTTGCCAGCAAGGGTTTCTCCACCAAGTACTAAGTCATGTTTTGCTTGGGGATCAAATACTTATTTCCTTCAATGAAATGCAAATGAATTTATAACTTTATATAATGTGTTTTTTTCTGGACTTCTTTGTTGATATTCTGTCTCTATTTGTTAAAATAAAAGTACCATAAAAATTATAGACCGCTCATTTCTTTGTAATCGGGCAAACTAACAAAATCAGCAGGGGATCAAATAATTATTTCCCCCACTGTATGTGTGGTTGGGGTGAAGAATGCCTTGAAACGATGATTTGTCTCCACAAATATGGATTACTTGGAGTGAATGTGTTAATTATTTTTATTTTTCTGGTATAATATTTAGATATATATATATACAGTCATGAGAAAAAATTAGGACACCCTATGAAAACCTTTGTCTTCTTCAACATATTCAAACATATGGACATTTGATATTCATTTGAACAATATTGAAAAATTGAGGTAATATAACTAAACAAATACAACTGAAACAAATTATTTAAAAAATGATTGGTAAAATGTAATTAATAGAAATGCAATCTTCTTGTGAGGAAAAAGTTAGGACACCCCTACATTTAGTTCCACTTAAAATGCCTAAAATTATAATAAAGAGCACCACATCAGGTGCAAATGATTAGAACATCGTTACAGAGGATTTTGGAGGAGCCTGTCCTATTTAAACCTCAGATATTTAGTTTGGTTTGCTCTTGATTGTTGAAGTGAGTTGCATCACCATGGCGAGATCAAAAGAGCTCTCTGAGGCCTTCAGAAGAAAAATTGTAGATGCATATGAGTCTGGGAAGGGATATAAAAAGATCTCCAAACTATTCGAAATTGGCCATTCCACTGTCCGGAAAATAATTTACAAGTGGAGAACATTTAAAACCACCACCAACATGGCCAGGTCAGGCCGCCCAAGCAAGTTCAGCCTAAGAGCTGACCGAAAGATGCTTAAAGAAGTCTCCAACAATCCCAGAATGTCATCACGAGACCTACAGGTATCTCTTGCCACAATTGATGTCAAAGTACATGCATCCACCATAAGAAAGAGACTGAACAAGTTTGCATTACATGGGAGGTGTGCAAGGAGGAAACCCCTGCTGTCAAAAAAAAACATCAGGGCAAGACTAAAGTTTGCCAGAGAACACCTAGAGAAAGACCAGAACTTCTGGAACAATGTGCTTTGGACAGATGAATCCAAAGTTGAACTATTTGGGCACAGTAAGAGTAGACATGTTTGGCGCAAAACCAAGACAGCATTTGAGAACAAGAACCTCATACCAACTGTGAAGCATGGGGGTGGAAATGTCATGGTTTGGGGCTGCTTTTCTGCAGCAGGGCCTGGTCAGCTCACCATCATAGAATCCACTATGAATTTTGTATTGTATCAGAGGGTGCTTGAGGAAAATGTGAGACCATCTGTTCGAAAGTTGAAGCTGAAGCAGATGTGGACCATGCAACATGACAATGACCCAAAACATTCCAGTAAATCTACCAAGGAATGACTCAAGAAAAATAAATTGAGAGTTCTGGAATGGTCAAGTCAAAGCCCGGATCTTAATCTTATTGAGATGCTGTGGATTGATTTGAAACTGGCTGTGCATGCAAGACACCCCTCGAACATCACACAGCTGAAAGAATTCTGCAAGGAGGAGTGGGAAAAACTTTCTCCCAATTGATGTCAGAGACCTGTAGACAGTTATAAGAAACGTCTAATTGAGGTTATTTCAGCCAAGGGGGGCAATACTAGCTATTAGGGCATAGGGTGTCCTAACTTTTTCCTCAGTAGGAATTGGCATTATTGTTAATTTTTCGTTAAATAAATGATTACAAAGTTACATTTTCATAGTTTTTTGTTCAATTACATCCCCTTTATCTATAGACATTGTTAGAAAGAAGATAACATATTGATATGTCCATATTTTTAAGAGAATAACTTAATATTTTGGGGGGTGTCCTAACTTTTTCTCATGACTGTATATATATTTTTTTTAAAACCTGTGGGCTGGCAATTTCAATGGAATGGCTTTGGTTAAATATGCTTTTGTGATTTTATGTTTTCATTAGGTTGACGCAAAGTGTAACCTGCCCCTGGTGATGGCCGGTGGGTCGTCCCCCTTCCCCCGCTCCAACTTTTTGGACCGACTCTGTGGTGCCATACCTGTTATGACCACAGGTTCCCAGTGGATGCGGCGCATGCTATTTTCTGAGCTCATGGACGGACTGATCAACCCGTGGCTTATGAGGGAGCTCTTGGACGAATGGAGGAAACAGCAAAGGTAATCTGGTCATCGGTCGTGACCCAGGGGTGGATCTAACATAAGGATGTGTGGTATCATGAGGGTGTCTTGCGTCCCTTGTTGGTTAAAAATTGGGAGCTCGAGGATGGGCATTATCGCACAAGTCTGCATCTACGGGTCGGGACAGTGCTCAGATATGTGGGGATTGTCTGGGAATGGTGGGGGGTTGATGGGGTGGAGATGGGTCGGGATTTGCCATGGAGGGGGTGTCGAAAATCTGGCCCTCCCCCGACCTGCATCTATTGAAAGTCTGGCCCTCCCCCAACCTGCATCTCTACCTGCGCAGGCTGCTCAGAACTTCAGAGGGGGTATTCGGCGCTGGAATCATGACAGGGGCCCTTATGGACGAGCAGGGATGACTGGGTCACGTGGATACTGGTAATGAAGGATTGCTGGTAATGAACCCTGGCGTGGGGGCTGGCGCCATCTAGTGGCTTTAGCCTGGAAGTTTCTGGGGGAGCTGAGAGCTTGGCTCAGGGGACAATTGAGGATAGGATTAAGAAGGTTATTGAGCCGGAGGATGGGGATGTTGGTGTTTCTCTGGAGAGCCTCCCTGACCTTCCTGTTCCCTCTCCAGTCCCTGAGGTGGGGCAGGTGGGGGCGGGAATGGAGGATGGGGATGGGGGGCGGCCTTCCCTGGTTACAGAAGAATATGTTGCGGGGCTTCTATGTGATCTGGAGTACCCGCTGCTGGATTTTGGTGCTGAGAATATGTTTTACTAACAACACTGAAACATGATCTGCTAAAAAGAAACACTATATACTACTAATGTTATGCATTACTAATATGGTAAGTGTAACCAGCAAAATATACTGTATACTACAAGTGATATGTGCTACTAAAGTACTAAATATCTAATGGCTGATGTTTAACTAATCAGATGACTTGACGTTGATTCAAGTTGAAATGGGTTTAACCTGTTTTTATGATTTAAAGGATGAAACTGGTCTGTCTAACTATGTGTAACAAATAAGGTTGAAATGTAATAAATTGGAAAAGGAAGGAGAGAAAGAGGAATTCGGTCAAAGTTGAGAGAGGTTTGGGTTGAGTCCAGAAGGTAATGGGTTAATAGCCTAGGACGACCCGGAGGGGGGTAAGGAGGAACTAAATGTCACGGAGACCTAGAAGTGGTGCTCACGTGAAGCAGTTATGATCAGAGGAGCTCATGATGGGGGTTAAATAAAGACCAGGAGGTCTAACCCAACCAGGGTTCCACAACCAAAATCCTCTCTGGAGAGAGTTTTCGAAAACGGAAGCCCCCAGTCTGAATTGCTGTTAGTATCAGAAGTAGACTCACTCATTTGGCGGCCTATTTACAGCAAAAAGGATCACTAGGGGATGAGTGTCCATATCACCTGTATTGGGAGCTGGGCCATTGTAGATCCTCGGCTGAGGGTATAGTGCTGCTTCTGAGAAATCGGCCAGGCTGATAGAGGATTCGAGGGTGTCTTGGCAGTGGCCACTACCAATGCTGTACGGAGCCTCTCTAAAAATTATTATTATTAATTATTATTAAGTTAGACAGACTAGGGACAGACAGATTTGGACTTATTTTCTTTATTTTACTTCAAAAACTATATTATCGATTTGTGTTTGGACTTATTTATGTTACGGTCCCTCCCCCTAACCAACCCTCTGGCACCACCTCGAGGCCATGGTGATCATCGCTGGAGCGCCCTGTCCCCAATCAGCACACCTGCGACCCATTCCCAATCACCCACCTATAAGAACCCTGCCCGGTCATCACTCCAGTGCCAGAACATACTGTAACCACACAAACCCTCGTCTTCCTCAGATTCCCCTCCTCTACCCATCCACAGACCTAACCCCTACCCCCTCTTTGTTACTGGACCTCCCTGCTACCGACCCCTGGACCGAACCCCGACTACTCCCCACAGATTACCCCACGGCGCCTTTCCCCTCTCTCGAACACTGGACCTCCCGTTATCGACCCCGGACCGGACCCCGACGACCCACTTGGATTATCCTTATCTCCCCTACCCTTTTCCCTTTTGTTATTATTAAATATGCCTTGGGGCTAAACCCCACCATCTTCTCTGCATGCCGTCATTTGGCTCCTCAGACGTTTCTGTGTAACAATTTACTTAATTTTCAGTAAGTCCATTCACTCCAATTTGTTTACTTTCACTTTAATTTCTTTGATTTCGTTTATTTTACTTCATTTCGATTATTTCTTTGATTCTTTAGATGTTACTTTATATTGTGTGGGTTTACTTTAATTACTTTGGATCTTCTATATTTTTTCCATTTTTGTATTTCCTAAATCCTTTTCTTTCGGTTGGAGATCTGGAAACCCTCAGGTGAGGATGTGGTGATCGACCAGAAGCATATTTTTATTTTATCTATTCTTTCTTTTTACTTGAAGATCGGGCGAATTTGGAACCCACAGTATTTAGACTGACAGTAATTACTTTTCATCCTTCTTTCTGTAGTATTTTTTATTCTTTTACCATTAAATCATTTTATTGATATCATGTATTATCCTGCCTACCTGTTTTATGCTTGAATAAAGAACAACTCTGAAAACCAAGTAGAAGTTTTAGTAGATTTATACTTAGTATAGTACTTAGCACAGTACTTATCACCTGAAATGATGTGTTACTCTCCTTGCTAAACATAAAAAGATAGATTACACTGTGCATATTACACCAAAGGATCTGAATGGTTATTCTAGCCCCTGTATTAAAATATCCCCTTTGGATGAATTGTTCTCATCGATAAATTAAATTCCTGCAACCACACCAACTGGCACTCATATAAGAATAGAGCCGTCGTTAACCATTGGGGCTTCCATATGCTAAGCTCTGATTTGTAGGTCACATTCAGAGCATAACATTAAGCTGAAGCAGGGGAAACTGTGGGAAGTAGACGGTCAACAGCAGGGTAAGTCCTATTCAACACCAGCCTATATAATATATATCTTTAGAAATCTATTAGGGAAAGACCCTTTAGACAGAGGGCTGGACAGGGACTCCTGTATAGGGTCTAATACCGGGAGACAGGTGGTGGGCTGACATCCAAGCAGAAATGTCTGCAAGACACGCAGAGACGCGTGTTGCCACCTGTGAGTCAGAAGGGGGGAAAGAGAGAAAGAGTTGACTGTCATCTGCGTAGCTGTGGTAGGAGAAACCATGTGAGGAAATTACTGAGTCAAGAGATTTGGTATAGAGGGAGAACAGTAAGGGCCCCAGGGGCTCGTGGAGAGGACAGCGATTCTTTCCACGTCACCTGGTAAAAGCGATCGGCCAGGTAGGATGCAAACCAGGAGAGTGCAGAGCCAGAGATGCCCAATTCTGAGAGGGTGGAGAAAAGGATCGGGTGGTTTACTGTGTCGATATCTACTAATATCTAACATCTCTAATATCTAGGAATTGTAATTGATGATTCTCTCTCTTTAAAGCCTCATATTCAGCAATTGGTGAAAAAACTGAAGTTGAAATTGGGTTTTCATTTTAGAAACAAGTCTTGCTTTTCCTTCGAGGTCAAAAGGAGACTTGTTGCTGCCACCTTTATGTCTGGACTATGGCGATGTTATGTACATGCATGCATCTTCGCAATGCCTACACGCGCTGGATACTGTCTACCATGGAGCACTGAGGTTTATTACAAATTTACTCACCATTGCTCTTTGTATGCTCAGGTTGGATGGTCTGCCTTGTCCACCTGTAGACTTAACCATTGGCATATTTTTATTTATAAGGCTATTCTTGGTCTGCTTCCATCTTACCAACGGATCTACATCCTTCAGAAAAGTATGGGAAGATATTGTCTTCGCTCCCAGGACATACATGTATTCCTTTTATCTGTCCCTAAAGTCCGTACTGATCTGGGAAAAAGGGCGTTTAAGTATGCTGCTCCCTCTGCTTGGAATCAGTTGCAAAATTACCTGAATCTTCGGGAGCTGGTCTCACTGGATGCATTTAAAGTAATTCTAAGTGACTTGGAGGCAGGCACATCTGGCTGTCGATGTTTTGGCTGAGTCATATTGCCCCTGTTTGATCCCTGATGTTGATGACTTGTGACGAATATTGATGAATATTTTTAATATTTTGTAATTTATTCTTTATTTTCATTGTAAATTGTTATATGTAATAATTCCCAGTGGATGCGGCGCATGCTATTTTCTGAGCTCATGGACGGACTGATCAATAATAATTGTTTATGTCTGCAACCCTGTTAATTGTGCTGCTGCCTGGCCAGGACGCTCTTGTAAAAGAGATTTTTAATCTCAATGAGACTTTTCCTGGTTAAATAAAGGTTATTATTATTAAACATCGCTTAATTTTGCAGTTTGATAGATAATGGAGCAGACATTTTGACAGTATTGAAAAGCATACCATGGGCATTTTCAAATCCCACGGGATACCGTATTACCGGTGTACCGCCCAAACTTGAAGAAGAAAAAATGCTTCATTACTTACGCAGGGCACTGTATCTAACCTTCTCTCATCTACAGTGCCCTGCGTAAGTAATGGGACAGTGAAGCATGTTTTCTTCTTTTGACTCTACACTCCAAAAGTTTGGATTTGAAATCAAACAATTACTCAGGTCAAGTAGAGTTTGTATTTGATGGTATTTGTGTTCATAATGGATTCACCATTCAGAAATTACAACACTTTTTATGCATAGTCCCCCTATTTTAAGGTACCCAAAAGTAATGGGACAATTGACTTGACAGGTGTTTCTGGTATGTCAGGTGTGTTCCGTTTGTGCAGGCATAAGAGAGCAGCCAATGTCTAGTATTGATTCTAGGCTTTACAAATACTTGTCAATGAAAGTCAAGGAAGCCATTGTTAGGCTGAAAAATCAGAAACATAGGCAAAACCTTACGCTTGCCAAAATCAACAGTTTGTTGATTAAAAAAAAAGCACTGGTGAGCTCAGCAATCGCAAACGGGCTAGTAGGCCAAGGAAGACTTCTACAGTGGATGACCGAAGAATGCTCACCACAATTAAGAAAAAAAAACTAAAAACTGTCCCCCAGATCAGGAACACTCTCCAGGTGGTATGTGTGAATGTGTCAGAGACTACCATCTGCAGAACACGTCACCAGCCGAATTACAGAGGCTTCACTGCAAGGTGCAAACTCAAAAAGGATGGTCAGGTTACAGTTTGCTATAAAGTACCTAAAAAGCCTGCAGAGGTCTGGAAAACGGTCTTGTGGACAGATAAGACAAATATTATCATGGACCAGAGTGATTTCAAGAGGAAAGTTTGGAGAAAAAAGGAACTGCCCAAGATTTGAAACAGGGTGGAGGGGGTGCTATGGTTTGGGCATGTATAGCTACCACAAGAACTGGCTAACTTGTCTTAATTGATGATGTTACTGCTGACAGCAGCAGCATAATGTATTCTGAAGTGTACAGAAACATCTTGTCTGCTCGAGTACAAGCAAATGCCTCAAATGCCCCAAATTCATTGGATAGCGCTTCATCATGAATGTGACCCCAAACATACAACCATAGCAACTATGGAGTTTTTCAGGGCCAAAAAGCCAAAACATTTTTCAATACTTGGAGCCTTGAAATAGGGGGAGTATGTTGTAAATATTGTACTTTCTAAATGGTGAACCCAATCTGAAAAAAACAACAACATTTAATTAAAGCTGAGACTCTCTATTTTGACCCCATAGTAATTGTTTGATTTCAAATCCAAACTGTTGGAGTGTTGAGCTAAAATAAAACAAAATGCTTACTCTGTCCAATACTTATGGAGGGCCACTTATGGAGGGCACTGTATCTATCTTTGCATCATCTATCTAACTTTCTCTCATCTATCTAACCTCTCATCGCCACACACACGCACACACCTGTTTCATCTGCCCTACTCCTTTTCTCATTATTTTTGCCTCCGCGAATTTCAACCATAATTAAACTTTTAGTCTTGGACTTTAAATCATTTGTATTAATTGTTCCAATAGCCTATTGTGGTGGAATTCCAAGTTAAAAAATACTTAAAAAAAAAAAAAAAAAGTTAATAAAATGCCAAAGACTAGAGCTGATGGTTTATCCAGAGACTTTTATTCACAAGTAATAAAAGTTGTTCACATTTGCAAAGGCGACACGTTCTTTCAGTCAACCGCTTTATAGTTTCAAATAGGTTACCACCCTCCTATGCAAATCATTCATACTTCCCAGCTGCATCCACCAATAACATTCATTCAATCTCGTCACGGCCTGGTTTCCCCTCCCATTCCTAAAGATCTCACGTTACCTGTCATTGGTGATGAGCTCATTGGGTTTAGTCGTGTGATTCTGGTGCCTGGCACAGTTGACCTTATCTTCACCTACCAATCGCAGTGTGTATTAGGGTTTTAATAAATCTTCACACCCTCTCTCCCTTATCCTGTTTTTCTCACGGAATAAGTGTTTCCATATTCTGCTCTCAGCTTGTTTGTCCTGTCCACTTGGAATGTTCACAACTGGTCAATTTATATCCACTTCTCTTTTCTGTTTACCATATCCTGCTTTCTCATGCCCTGGTCATCTGTTTTCTCCAACCTTTGCTCCTTCCTCGTAACCTTTAACACATCTCCACTACTCTCCCCTCACGAATCAACCACTGGCCATCCTGGTCTTAATTCTCTCTCTACCTTTCCTTTGTGGAATTAGGATGTTACACAGAAGGTCTGAGGAACCAAACGACGGCACACAGAGAGGGTAGATGAAGCCCGAAGGCGTATTTAATAATAAAAGGGAAAAGGGTAGTGGAGAGAAGGATAATCCAAATGAGAGTAGTCCAGGGTCGGTCCAGGGTTCGGCAGGCAGGCGGGTAGTCAGACAGGAATGGGATCGGTCCATGGAAGGTAGACAAGGGGGATTCCGAGGAAGACGAGGGTTCTAGGGGATCACAGGAGAACGCGGTGAAACACAAAACAAATACTAGAAACACGGGAGGATAAGAAAAGGCTGGAAGCGTATATGATACTCAAAGAGTTACCGTGGGACACAGTACGATCTGGCACTGGAGTGAAGATCGGGCAGGGTTCTTATAGGGCGGTGATTGCAGATGGTTCGCAGGTGTGCTGAGTGGGAACAGGGAACAGGTGTGCTGTCGACTGGGCGGTGGATGCTCCAGCGATGATCGCCGGGGCCTCAAGGTGGTGCCAGAGGGCTGGTTAGGAGGGGGAACCGTAACATGTTTTTACTGTTTGTATTATGGACTCAAATAAAAAATCTTGAATTCTGTGTGCACTGACTCTATTAAATCCATTCCTTCCCCATTCGGTAGGTCACTTGTAATAAGTAATATTATTGAATATTGGTACACGACTAACAAAAGATTGCCTAAATTAAGTGTGACATCACTTTCTTGAACTTACAGTGCCTTCAGTAAGTATTCACCCCCCTGGACTTTTCCCACATTTTGTTGAATGAAATGAAAAGCTGAAATGTCCGGAGTCAATAAGTATTCACCCCCTTTGCTATGACACTAAAATTTGCTCAAATGCAAAAATGTCTTGAACAAGTGTTATGGAAAATACATTCATAGAACTATTTTCAGGTTATACTCTTTCATATGACTGATACAACTTGTGTAACTACTGTGATTACATTTTCTCTTGCCACACCTCTAAAGTTCTATAGCCATTGTTCTGAGAAGCACTGCATGATTTACCATATGAACAGCGGTGATTTCTGAGGGAGTGGTAAGAGAGAGCAATAATGGGGGGACAGGCGCATCCTGCCGATAGGTGTGAAATGTTGAACGGAGATTAATCAGTAAGAAAGCGCTGATTGATCAGTAAGAGAGTCTTCCCATTGTTCATTCTCTCCCGCCCTTTCTCACGTAAGCACTAGCCCATCAGCCGATAGCCTTGGCGGCGCCTACTATTATGTTCAAACTGTATAAAAGACAAACCTGATCATTGTCTCTTCAGACTTGCGCTGAACGGAACCCCGGATCTACGCTGGGCTGCTGTTACGCTCTTGTCTCTTGTTTGCAAGCAATAAATACTGGACTCAGATATTGTGGCTACTCAGGATTTGTTTCTTGATTCTTACCTCCGAAGAGCCAAAGTACAGAGTGGTAAATCCTAGACTTCCACCACACAAGTCACTCAATAAGTTGAATTGAGTCCATCAGAGTGCCATGATAATCGTTCATGTGATTTCAGAATGAATTTCTTTGTTTTTATAGGGCCTCTGATTTGCATAGGAATGACGCACTGTGTGGATTAGGCTGTCACTACCACTCACCAAATTTCAGAATTTTCTCTTGATCGTGACAAACTCCCCAGTCCCTGCCAGTGACAAACATACCCATAACATGATGCAGCTACCACGATCCTTCACACGAGCGATGGTGCGGAAACTGCATTGCATGTGCTGGATTTTCACTAAACGTAATGCTTTGTAGTAAAACCAAATAAGCACATTTCTGTCACGCCTGAGGGCTCTGTCTGGTGACTCTGGCGCCCCCCTCTGGCCACACGGGTCAATCCTTCCCAATCAGCCGGGATTCTCCCTAATCACCTTCACCTGTGTTGTCTGTCCCTGGTTACTATTTAACCTGTGTGTTCCCTCATGTCCCTGTCTGAGATTCTCCCCGTTGTTTTGTAAGTACCTGTCTGTTGACCTACCTTACCTGTTTCCCCTGTTCCTGTATTCCTCGTCCAGTTTATCTGCCGCCTGTGTAGCGAGTATTTCTATTGCGGAGCGTTTGTTCTCCTCCTTTATTTTTTCCTTACTCCCAGTGTTTTGTTTGTACTCATTGTACTCTAAGGTACAGTATGTATTTTTTTACTTGTTAACTTTGAAGTACACTCAGAAATGTATAGGTAGAGAGGGGATGGCATCAAATAATCAGCCACTTAAAACTCCCAAAGCCAATGTCCTCAAGACATTCAGAATGGAAATTATTCAAACTCATTTAGTGGCAGCAAATTGGTCGTAGTTCAATCAGAAAACAGACTGACACTGAACAAGAAGTGCAGCCTAATTATACTTGTTCGTCAAATTAACATTTAATTTGGGCAGAAATTAAACCTTCCAGCAATTTATTTTAAAGTGAGCTCCTAGCTGTATATCAGCTAAATGCAGTAAAATCCATAATCATATGGTGATAATGAAAATGACAGCCAATGTTAACATTCAGGCTTCAGGCCCCGGGCACATGGTTATAAAAAATAAGTCCCATAGTCCTCTGCCAGGCACGTTGACACCCGGGCTGGTCTTTAGCCTCTGAGATTTGTTTTTTGCATTTTAAAAATGTTATGAAAGCACTATTGCAACGTGGAAAATGTCAACGTGAAATGCACTGAAGGCAAATTGGAATTTCATTAATTGTAAAATGATTGCTTTTGACTGATGTATTACTATGCTTGTTAAGAGCTGGAGAGTGGAACGCTTGTGTGCCTGGTTTGACTGTCTCGTATCCTCTTGTTCCATGTAATTTATTGCAAGTTAGAGATCTATTTTCAGACCAAAATTAAAACATAAAGTAGTTTAAGTTCAGGCATATCTTGTGATAAACTTCATGAATAGCTATAATATTAGCATTATCTTTCTCCATTGGATCCAAATGATGCCATACAGCCTACAGAACAAAATGCAGACTGGTCTCCTACTTAAATCGTGTGCCTATGCACGGTAGTAAACGTTCCCAACAGGGAATAACAAAAGACAATGGACAGCTGAAATGGAGACTGCTCCCAACACATGTCTCAACGTTGGTAGCTTACTGTTGCTGGAGTGCTGACATTTACCTATTGCAAGAACATCCTATTTCATACTTTTTTATAAGATGTTGTGCAGTCAGTACAGCCTGACTAAACAGGACTGAATCCAATGGGAGTTTGGAATACTGCACCTACTGTTTGGCATGACATTTTCACACTGTTTACTTTTAAATAATCATGGATTTTGTCGCCGATACAGCCTTTCCCCGACCTGAACACCATGCCATAGGGCACAAAGTAAAATCAAGAAAGACCAGACTGGGGGAAAAGGGGTCCAAATATCAAGAGATGGTGTCTGAAGCTATGAGTGAGTTAAGACCTGAGCCAGCTACCTGGGAATCCCTACCTAAGCCATCAGATCAAGATCTGGCTTTGGCGGCTTTTGACCAGCTGAAAGTCTCCGTGGCTGCGGGCCCTATGGTGAGCACGGCTGCACAGACGGAGGCCCCGAGTTCCAATTCCCTCTTCGACCCATTGCTTGCAGAACCAAAAGGTGATGTACCTGAGCAGCAGGATGTTCCTATGCCAGACCTCAATCCAGAGATCCCAAGGGATATGCAACTAAGCATCCTACCGACGACCATGGATACGGGCGCCAGGGTCGACATCCTTGACCTCATCGATGAGAAGGACCTACCACAGCTAGAGGTAATGGATCTGATTGCCAAGACATTACCCCTTGATTGATAAGTTGATTCAGACATATAACCAGCAAAGTATAACCAATACGGTATGACTAGTATAGGCCTCACGTTAATAAAGACGAATGTAACTAACAAAATGTACTAAGTATTCCATGGATATTGATGATTGACTATGTAAACTAACTCAGGGATGATTACTGAAGTATGTTGTTAATGATACAGAGTTTTTACTAATGCATAAAGAGGAAATGATGTGTGGAGCATACGGAGTGAAGTATGCGAAGCATACACCTTTTTTTTTACTAATACATAAAATTAGTGAGTAAATGATAAGATAAAGTGTGATAATATGAAGTATGTATTCATTTACTGTTTTGATTCACTGTTTTATTTGATCATTTTACTGTTTTATTATCAAGAGTTGAGGGACAGAGCAGTTCCTTAAAAGCAACTTAGCTTAGCAACTTAGCTGAGCCACATAGCCTAGCAACCAAGTTTCCTATGGGGCCTGCAGAGAGTTCTGCAGAGAGTCCTCAAGTGAACTTACTCAGAGCACGGTGTCCTCAGTCGAACTCGGACCAGTCCAAGGGAGAACCCCGCATGGAAAGTACCTAGAATCCCAGTAGTAAACTGGAAACCACCATGACCGCATTGGATGCTGATAAAAAAAATGTACATTTACATTTATGGCATTTAGCAGGCGCCTTTATCCAAAGCGACTTACAACAATACATTTGTTTGATGTACCGCTGAGAAAATCACCAGGACTCCACTGCCCTCTCTGCAGAGCATCGACCACCGCAGAGTCCACAGGAGAGCCGCCTCCATCCTCAAGGACCCCACCCACCCCCAGCACGGACTGTTCACACTTCTACCCTCAGGCCGGAGGTACAGAAGTGTTAAATGCAGGACCACCAGACTGAAGAACTCCTTCTTTCCCACTGCCACCACTCCTAAACAACCCATAGGAGATTAATATAACCGTACTACCTCATAACCAGTTTGCATAATTGCACTGCTACGTTTGCACTGTTTTATTATTATTATTGCTGCTATTTTATTTTTATGCCTTCAATTTTGCTGTCTTGTACATTTGTTTAGTATATATTGTATATTCTTTTGTATTGTATATTTTACATTGGTTGGCATTCTGCGGACAGCAAAGCAAGAATTCCGTTGTACAGGGAAACATGTTTTCTACTGTGCATATGATAATAAACACTTTGAATCTTGAAAAGATGGGTTTTCAATCTACGACGGAAGATCGGAAGTGACTCTGTAGTCCTGACAGTAGTGGGAAGCTCATTCCACCAGCGGGGCGCCAGGACAGTGAAAAGCCGTGACCGAGTAGCACGGCCACTGCTTCCACGCGGCAGCGTTCTGGATGAGCTGCAGAGGCCTGATGGAGGAGGCAGGGAGTCCGGCCAAGAGTGCATTGCAGTAGTCAAGGCGAGAGATTACAAGTGTTTGGACCAAAAGTTGTGCTGCTTCTCTGGTGAGGAATGGACGTATCCTTCTGATGTTGTAGAGGAAGAATCTACAGGAGTGTGCTGTCACTGTGATGTTCGCCACACAGGATAAGTGGTTGTCAAGGATCACCCCAAGGTTCTTGGCTGTATGGGAGGAGGTCACAGTAGAGTTCTCTACTGTGATGGAGAAGTCTTGGAGAGGGCAGGCTTTCCCTGGGAGGAAGAGCAGCTCAGTCTTGTCAAGGTTGAGCTTTAGGTGGTGGGCTGACATCCAAGCAGAAATGTCTGCAAGACATGCCGAGACACGTGTTGCCACCTGTGAGTCAGAAGGGGGGAAAGAGAGAAAGAGTTGAGAGGAGCCGAGAGATTTGGTATAGAGAGAGAACTGTAAAGGCCCAAGGACAGAGCCCTGGGGGACACCAGTGGTAAGGGGTCGTGGAGAGGACAGCGATCCTCTCCACGTCACCTGGCAGGAGCGATCGGCCAGGTAGGATGCAAACCAGGAGAGTGCAGAGCCAGAGATGCCCAATTCTGAGAGGGTGGAGAGAAGGATTGGGTGGTTTACTGTGTCAAATGCAGCAGACAGGTCCAGAAGAATGAGAACAGAGGAGAGGGAGGAAGCTTGAGCGGAGTGGAGAGCCTCCGTGACAGCGAGGAGAGCAGTTTCAGTAGAGTGCCCAGCTTTAAAGCCGGATTGGTGAGGGTCAAGGAAGTTGTTTTGAAGGAGGTAGTTAGACAGTTGGTTAGAGACAGCACGTTCAAGGGTTTTAGATAAGAAGGAGAGAAGGGATACCGGTCTGTAGTTATGGACAGCAGACGGGTCAAGAGTTGGTTTCTTGAGAAGAGGCTTGACTCTGGCTGTCTTGAAGGCAGCTGGGACAGATCCTGTGGATAGAGAGGAATTGATTAAGGTGGTAAGGAACGGAAGGAGGTCTTTGGAGATGGATTGGAGAAAGGGATGGGATCGAGGGGGCAGGTTGGATGTGACCAGCTTTAGAACATCCTCAGGGGAGAGGGGGGAGAAATTTGATAAACCAGGGACTGGGAGTTGCGCAGTGGGTTTGGGAGGAGAGGTAGCATTGTTGGTGAGAGGTAGAGGGAAGGAGCTGCTAATGTCATCAACCTTCTTTTCAAAGTAGGTGACAAAGTCATCAGCAGACAGAGAGGGGGGAGGAGGAGGGTTGAGGAGTGAGGAAAATGTGGAAAAAAGTTTCCTTGGGTCAGAGACAGAGGATTGAATTTTGGAATGGTAGTATAAGGCTTTAGCAGCTGATGCAGATGAGGTGTAGTTTAGGAGGAGAGAGAGATAAGGGTCTAGATCATCAGGAATGCCAGATCATCCATTTCCTTTCAGCTGCCCGGAGCCCTCTTCTACAAGCTTGCAGGGTTTCAGACAGCCAGGGAGCGCGTGGAGCGGATGGTGCCGGCCTTGAGATCTGTGGACAGAGAGAGTCGAAGGATGAAGAAAGAGAGGACAGGAGGGTGGAGGAAGCTGCATCAGTGGATAGAAGAGAGAAGGATTCAACAGAGGGTAGGGCAGATAAGAAAGAGTGGAGAGTGAGAGGGTGCGCAGGCCGCGACGAGAGGACACAGTGTGGGTAGAGGCTGGTTGGGAGGGTGAGCATTTGAGAGGGAGGGAGAAGGATACAAAATGATGGTCCGAAACCGAAAGAAGGGTAACAGTGAGGTTTGAGGTATGGGAGGATCTAGTGAAGACAAGGTGAAGCTGATTGCCCGCCTTATGAGTAGGAGGAGAGTGGGACAGGGTAAGGCCGAAGGAGGATAGAAGGTTGAGCGTTCCAGACGAGTGAAGCTTCTCTGACTGGATGTTGAAGTCTCCCAGTAGTGTGAGCGGTGTGCCGTCCTCAGGGAATGAGCTGAGAAGGACATCCATCTCATCTAAGAAGTGTCCAAGCTGACCTGGAGGGCAATAGATAACAACAATGTGAAGTTTGACAGGGGAGGTGATAGAAACAGCATGGAATTCAAAGGAATGGACAGGTGTGACAGGGGAAGGACATTATGTGACCACTTAGGCGAGATGAGGAGTCCTGTTCCTCCTCCTCGACCAGAGAGTCTAGGGGAATGAGAAAAGGAGTAGGCATCAGAGAGGGCTGCCGGGGTAGCTGTGTTATCTGGTGTAATCCATGTCTCTGTGAGAGCAAGGAAGTGGAGAGACATGAAGCAGGCATAGGCTGAGATAGCCTCTGCTTTCCAGACCGCCGATTGGCAGTTCCAAAGTCCTCCCGTGACAGTGAGGTCATGGTCAGTTGAGCATGGTGGGTAGATTAGGTTGGAAGGGTTGCGAGTGGAGGTGTAGCGTCGATGTGTCCTCCTAATGGAGGAAATAACAGGAATGGGGAGAAAGCTATCTACATTTTTATTTATTGTGGGCCAGAGGAAAATTTATTCCAATGATTAACTGCTATGTATAGCACTAGTCCCTTCCCCGGGATCCCCCGGGCTCGACTGCCCCTCCCGTTCGGCTGAGGGCTGGGTTTCTGGCCCCAGTACAGCCTTTGTACCTGCTTCTTCATTTTCCTGGTCCTCCTGTGCAATCTCACCCGTCCCTTCGTCCTTGTCTCTGGTCTGCCTGAGTGCTTGCCTCGGGACCCTGGTGCAGTGGTTCAGGTGGTACCAGGTTAGACTCCCTCTAACCTGTATTGCAGTGGGGGTGGCTCGAACTACCTCGTACGGTCCCTCTCTCCTTGGCTCATTCCACTTCCTCCGGAAGACCTTGGTGTACACCTGGTCCTCTGGTGTGATTGGATTGGGCAAGGGTGGCTCCGGCTCCGGCTGCTTGTCTTTCTCCTGTGAATATATAACTTTGTGTATCTCAGTTAATTGTTTCATGTATTGCTTTCGTTCCATCTGGAGTTGTTCCAGTGGGGGTCCTTTGTAAGGTCCTCTTAGCGTTGGCACTGGCATGGGTCGACCCGTAAGCATTTCATGCGGTGTTAAGTGCGTGTTTCTGTTAGCCCATAGCTCATTAATGCAAGTGGCAGGGCATCTGCCCAGTTAAGCTTTGTGCTGGTACATATCTTATTCAGCTTTGTTTTGAGGGTTCCATTTTTCTTTCTACCATCCCTTGTGATTGTGGATGGTAGACACAGACACAGTCTTTGTTTTATTCTTAACTGTTGTATGACTTGTTTCACAGTTTTCTGAATAAATGCTGCACCGTTATCTGAGCTAATCTCATTAGGTATTCCAAATCTGGGTATTACTTCTCTTGTTAGAAATTTGACCACTGTTCCTGCCCCTAAGTCTGCTGATGGCGTTGCTTCTACCCATCTGCTAAATCTATCTATGACAACAAGCATGTATCTTTTCCCATTTACCTTTTTATCATGTCTACATAGTCCATTACTAAATGTTTGAATGGCCCATCTGGAACCAGTATGTGCCTGTGGGGGGACATGCAGCGTTCGGCCTGTAGAGGGAGCTACAGGACCGTGGCCAGGGTGACGTCGGCGAGGCTCCGTTGCACACCTGTTGCAAATGAAGCCTTGTTGACTAAATGGTTTAAGATGTGTGTGCCTCTGTTTGGCAGGAGGACGGCGACTGGAAAGTCGCCGAGTGTTTTGAGGAGGAACGAACTATTACTGACTTTATGAATAAACGGGACCTTTCCCTCACCGACACGCTGCGTCTGCCTCTCTGTGTACACGAACATTGTTACAGTGCCCTAAGGCTTTCTTACATTGTTTTGCGTGCATACTGTGCATTCTACTATGCATTGTCTACCATTGCCTGAAAATAGGGTGACCAATACCCTTGAAGTTTTATTTTTCTCACAACTTCCCCCCTTGCGCAATGGTCAAAACCATGCGCATCAGTGATCAAAATCCCCAGCAGCACCATAGGTGCTACTATTGTTCCTTCATGAGATCTCCAAAGTCCTGTAGAGTCTGTATTGCTCATATAGCCCTGCATTCTGTTGCATGCATATGATGTCCTCCGGCTGCGGTATTGGTTCTACCAATACCATTGGGGCCAATACAGCCACCGCACACTTTGATGCTCGTTTTGCCGCTTCATGAGCAGCATTGTTTCCCTGGATAATGTAATCATTGCCTTTCCGGTGTGTCTAACATTTAATGATGGCTAATCGCTTTGGTTTCATCATGGCCAACATTAATTATTTGATTTGTTCAAAATGTTGTATGGGTGATCCATCACTTTTCAAAAACCCTATCTGTTTCCATACTGCTCTAAACTGATGACAGACTCCATGGCAAACGCTGAGTCAGTAAAAATATTCACTGATTTGCCTTTTCCCAATCTGCAGGCTTCCGTCAGTGCTTTTAGTTCTGCCAGTTGGGCAGAGCATGGTTGTTGACAACTGTCAATCTTTCTATTCTTCTTGGAATGACTGCCCTATTTGTCTAATTATGCCATACCCTGCATGATTCCCTAGGTGATCTTTATAATATGAACCATCTTCAAAATCTGTCTCTTCTGCGTCCAGTAAGGGTGTTGATTCTAAGTCTGGTCTTAACCTGGTGAATGTTAGCGAGTGTGCTATACAATCATGTTCTTCCCCTTCGTCTGCCAGTGGTATTAGTTCAGCCGGATTGACTGTGCCACATCTCTTGATAGTGATGTCTGAGTATGTTAATAATGACAAATATGACAGGTTCCTAGCCTGCGTCAGAACAAACCTTCCCTGCTCTAATAGTTCCACTGTGTTGTGATGTGTGTATATTGTTATTGGATAGCCCATTGTGACTTACGAGGCCTTCTCATAGGCATAGTGCATGGCTGCCACTCCCTTGAAAGCATGGTACCCTTGAGCCACACTGTCTAATTTGGTGCTACAGTGAGGGAAATAATAATTTGATCCCCAGCTGATTTTGTTAGTTTGCCCGATTACAAAGTAATGAGCGGTCTATAATTTTTATGGTACTTTCATTTTAACAAATAGACACAGAATATCAAAAAAAAAAGTCCAGAAAAACATATTATAGAAAGTTATAAATTAATTTGCATTTGATCGAAGGAAATAAGTATTTGATCCCCAAGCAAAACATGACTTAGTACTTGGTGGAGAAACCCTTGTTGGCAAGCACAGAAGTCAGACGTTTCTTGTAGTTGGTCACCAGGTTTGCACACATCTCAGGAGGGATTTTGGTCCACTCCTCTTTACAGATCCTCTCCAAATCCTGAAGGTTTCAAGGCTTTTGCTTGGCAACTCGAAGCTTCAGCTCCCTCCACAAATTTTCGATAGGATTAAGGTCTGGAGACTAGCTAGGCCACTCCATGACCTTAGTGTGCTTCTTCTTGAGCCACTCCTTTGTTGCCTTGGCCGTATGTTTTGGGTCATTGTCATGCTGGAAGACCCATTCACGACTCATCCTCAGTGCTCTGGCTGAGGGAAGGAGGTTCTCGTCCAAGATCTTACGGTACATGGCCCCGTAATGCAGTGAAGTCGTCCTGTACCCTTAGCAGAGAAACAACCCCAAAGCATAATGTTTCCACCTCCGTGTTTGACGGTGGGGATGGTGTTCTTGGGATTGTAGCATTCAGCATTTCTCTCCCTCCAAACACGAAGAGTCGAATTTATGCCAAAGAGTTCAACTTTGGTCTCATCTGACCACATCACCTTCTCCCAAGCCTTCTCTGAATCATTTAAGTGTTCATTGGCAAACTTCAGATGGGCCTGTACATGTGCCTTCTTGAGCAGGGGGACTTTGCGGGCACTGCAGGATTTCAATCCGTTACGGTATAGTGTGTTACCAATGGTTTTCTTGGTGACTGTGGTCCCAGCTGCCTTGAGATCATTACCAAGCTCCTCCCGTGTAGTTCTGGGCTGATCCCTCACCCTTCTCATGATCATCCTTACCCCACGAGGCGAGATCTTGCATGGATCTCCAGGCCGAGGGCGATTGATGGTTATTTTGTATTTCTTCCATTTTCTAATAATTGCACCAACAGTTGTCTCCTTCTCACCAAGCTTCTTGCTGATGGTCTTGTAGCCCATTCCAGCCTTGTGCAGGTCTACAACTCTTACCCTGATGTCCTTTGAATGTTCTTTGGTCTTGCCCATGGTGGTGGAGAGGTTGGAATGGAAGAGATTGATTCTATTGACAGGTGTCTTTTATACCCATAACAAGCAGAGATTAGGAGTACTTTCTTAAAGTGACAGGAGTAATCTGTGTGCCTCATGGGCATATAACCGGTCTGTATGAGCCAGAATTCTTGCTGGTTTGTAGGGGATCAAATACTTATTTCCTTCGATCAAATGCAAATCAATTTATAACTTTATATAATGTGTTTTTTCTGGACTTCTTTGTTGATATTCTGTCTCTATTTGTTAAAATAAAAGTACCATAAACATTATAGACCGCTCATTTCTTTGTAATCAGGCAAACTAACAAAATCAGCAGGGGATCAAATGATTATTTCCCCCACTGTATAGTAGGCTAGGGCTTGTTTTTTCCTACCACTGCATGTGTCCTGTGCTAGCACTGCTGAGGCATACCCATTTCTTCTATTTGCCACAAATAACAGGAATGGTTTGTCATAGTCGGGCACAGCCAATGCTGGCGCCCATTGCATTTCCTTTTTCAACGTCTTGAATGCTATTGTTGCATCCTTTATCCACGTCAAAGGGGCTTTTACATTTACATTTTACATTTATGGCATTTAGCAGACACCTTTATCCAAAGCGACGTACAACAAATACATTTGTTTAAGTAAGTGAATCATCTATCCAACAGTCATCATAAGACAAAGTAATCAATGCTCACACCAGGGGCCATTGGCAGTAGTAATGCCAGTAGGCAAATTATTATTATTTTATTTTTTTTAAATATATTTTATTAGCAGAAGAGAACTTGTACAGGGGGGTAGCAGGGGAGAAGAGGTCTCGGGGTTAGGGTTAGTATAGGGGGGGTAGTGAGGGTGAAGCGGTCTTTAGGCGGGACTGTTAAGATGTATCCCTTGCATGTCTTGCGTTCCCCAGGGCACATAGTGTCCTTGTGATCCTTTTACCAGGATGGGGCACTGGAATCTGTCTGGTTGATGTAATGTTCCTCTATCTCTTAACACTTGTGTTGTTTGTCTTTCTCCTTCCTCATATCCTCCACTACCCGTCTCTCCACTACCCTGGCCACTACGCTTATTACCCTGTTCGCTTCTGGTTCGGTTTATCTCCTGTATAATTCCTGTTTGTAACCTCTCCCTCAATTCTTCTGTTTCTTTCTCCCTCTGGGTCGTCCACATCTCCTGCCCCCACTGTTCCCCTTCATCAAACTCAGAGTTGTCGGTTGAACAGGTGGTTGACCAGGCGATCTCTTCCTCATACCTGGGTGTGCTGTGTGGCTGTTTCCCTTTTCTGCGTTCTCTTTGTTTCTTAATTTGTTCTAGCTCCTTGTCGATTGCTTCCTGAAACAGTCTGTCTTCCTTTCTTCGTTCTGACTCTGACTCCCATGTGCCTTTCTCAACCTGTTTTAGAACTATTTTTATCCCTGCATAGCAGTCAAGTTCTATGGGTTTCTCTGCTTCACTTTTTGCCTCACGTTTCTTCTCTTCCTCCTTTTTCTCTGGTCCTACCTCCACTTCTCCATCCAGGTGGATTGTTCCAGTTATTACAGGAAATTCCCTGTGATTGTAGGGTGGAGGCATTGACTTTTCCTCTGTATCCTTCTTCAAGCTTCTTCTTATTTCCTTAGCATCTTTTAACATTGCTTCTCCTTCTGTCTTGAACAATTTCAACATGTCTGTTTCTCTCTTCCTTTTCGCTTGTCTCTTTTTTGAATTGCTTCGAGGTTTATGTTTTTTTTTATCAGCGTCCCCATTTCCTTACACAGTGCAATGTCAAATGTCCCTTCCTTAGGCCATTTAGTGGGAAGTTTCCGAGTTAGTTTTTCCCATTTTTAGGACATCTTTTTTATGTCTTTATTCAAAAGGGGGTTCTTGCTCACCAGTAGGTCCACTGGAGTTGTCATGGTGGTCCCTTTTTCCATTTTCTGTGGTCGTTGCTTTGTATTTTCTTCCTCCCCAATCAATCTCTAATCTTTCTACCTCTGCATGACCCTCTTTGGTTTTTATTATATTATATAATTTATTGTTTCACTTTAAGTATTCTTACCACACAGCTTTACATATTCTTATCCAGGGTATTTCTGGGAACGTTTCTTGTATTTCTGCTAGGTTTATCCACCTTGTTATTCCCCACAGTTTTTGCTCTATTAGTTCCTGTTCTTGAAACTTGGAACATTTACCTAACCCACCTCCGAGTGTTTGTGGTTACCACTATGATAGGGCAAGGTGTTGACAGTGCTCTTCTTCTTTTTATCCCTTTGCTTGTGACAACTATCTTTAATTTGGGCCTTGGTTATATATTAAAGTGAGGGACATACACATATGGGGAAGACAGCTGTGGATATCCTTCCGCTGTCACCAACTCACTCTCAATTTCCTTTATCTTTACTTCAATTAATATTCCCCACAGTTGAATTTGGCACTCTTGTTTCTGTTTTTATTGAATAGGACAACAATCTCATTTGCTGTTCTTTTCTGCCTATCAAATGGTCTATTACACACAGTTTTATTTCCTCTGTTTGTTCTCTTTTTTCCTCAAAATCTATGTCCCACGTACTCTCTAGTAACCAGTTTATTATTTGATCTAAAAAAAAAAAATGTAGGGAGTGCACTTCTCTCAGCTGTGTTGCTTCGCGTACCTTTTTAAAATATTCTGCGGGGTGCGGTAATACTACTTGACGTCTTATCCCCTTCTCATATTCTTTGAATATCCTTCCCTTTATTTTGCTTTCTTGCCAAATTAACTCTTGCCCCAACCTTATCTCTACCCAGTGAGTGAATCTCACTCCGTCTATTAGTCTGGTATTTCTGGAGCTCTTATTTATTGGTATTGTACACTGTCCTCTTGCAGTAATTGTTTTTAGTGTGATCGTAAAATCATTTTCCACTCTTTGCTGCGTTTTGCCTCTATCAGATCAGCTAAGAACAACATAACATTCTACCGAGGCACCATTGAAAGCATCCTGTCCAGCTGCATCACTGTGTGGGGCGGTAGCTGCACCGAACACAGCAGGAAAGCACTGCAACGCATAGTGAACACAGCTGCTAAGATCATTGGTGCCCCACTCCCTTCCCTGCAAGAGACTTACTCCACCCGCCTCACCCGCAAAGCTACCTCGATTGTGAGCGACGCAAGCCCCCCCGCACACAGTCTGTTCAGCCTCCTGCCTTCTGGAAGAAGGTATAGGAGCCTCCGTGCCCACACCACCAGACTCATGAAAAGCTTCATACCCCAAGCTGTCAGGAAGCTAAATTCTCTCCCCTCACTTCCCCCAGCCACATCCTCCAAGCTGTCAGGAAGCTGAAACCACCCCCCCCCCCTAAAAACACTACGGACTCTGGACAATCCACTATTCTATTGCTACAATCTACTATTGCACTATTATTTGTACACAGAATACACAGTATTTGGCTGCTATTTACTGTCTTTACTGACTGTTCTTTTTGCACTGTTTAAATTATTTTTATTGAATGTTTTACTTTTAGTATGTGTTATCTGTTGTGCCTGGGCACTTTATCTGTCTCACCGTGGGAGAGTGAGAAACGTCCTCTCGATTCCTTTGTATGTCTTGACGTGAAGAATTGACAATAAAGCCACTTTGACATAAGCCTTCCCCTTTTTTTTATAAGGAATATGATTTATTACATGAGAGCAATATTGTATTATTGTTTGTCTGGGATATTATTGTAAGACTGAACAACTATGTTAGGAAGCAGCTTTGGAAACAGTTAGAGCTATCCTGTTCACATTTGATGTAACACCCCGGGTGAGGTAATAATGGGTCAGACAAACAACTGTGTGTGTGTCTGTGTGTGTGTGTGTATGAGAACGTGTGTGGTACCTTAGAATGTGAAATAAATCAATCTGAGCTTAGACATGGGATTCTACAAAGTCAAAAAGTTACTTTCACACAGCATACACCTCAGACCTATGCTGATCAATAACATTGCGGTATCCATAGACTTCTGCTTACCCGTTCAGACCTACACTCACCGGCCACTTTATTAGGTACACCTGTTCAACTGCTCGTTAACGCAAATATCTAATGGTGTGGGGGATATTTTCTTGGCACACTTTGGGCCCCTTAGTACCAATTGAGCATCATTTAAACGCCACAGCCTACCTGAGTATTGTTGCTGACCATGTCCATCCCTTTATGACCACAGTGTACCCATCTTCTGATGGCTACTTCCAGCAGGATAACGCGCCATGTCACAAAGCTAACATCATCTCAATTGATTACCAATATAGTGGTATCCATAAGCTTTTGCCTGCCCATTCAGCCCTATATTGATCACTTTTCAATATAGCGGTATCCACAGGTTTTACACGTGACCCTACCTAGGGCTTTATGGTGATACCTCCAAGACTTACAGTTAGTGCATGCACATTTTCTGAAATCCCCAACAGCTCTAGTTCAAATCCTAAATTTGTTTCTTTTAATTGGTAAGACACATGCTAGTGTCCAACCGTCGAGTCCGGAGACCCAGAGCGAACTACACACATTTTCTAAAATAAAGCAGGAATATTGCTTCCCTTATTTTGTGGCCACTATTTGTGTAGTTCGTCCAGTCCGTCCTTGACGACCGTCCACCGTGCCCAGGTCTCTTTCCAATCCTGTTTGTGACGCCAAGAACATGTGGTGGAATTCTAAGTTAAAATACTTAGAAATAGAAGTGAAATAAAAGCTGATGGTTTATTCAGAGACTTTTATTACAAGTAACAAAAGCCGAACTGGGTCGCGAAGCAATTCCATTCTTTTTCTCAGTACACCATGTTTATACAATTCAAATTTTGGTTCCATCCCTCATATGCAAATCATTTACACTTCCTGGCTGCTCACCACCAATATCATTCACCCAGTTCCTATACGTCGTCACGGCTTGGTTTCCCCTCCCATTTCTAAAGATAGTTCTCGGGTTGCTACAATATTGGTGGTGAGCTCATCGTAATTATTAAAAAGAATATTACATCATCCATGGTACTGATTAGTACTGTTCCTGTTAAGATATTTCTTGTGCTTGGTACCCCTGGATCTGTTCCTTTCATGTACCGACTTCTAGGCACTTCCTGTTATCAGTCTGTAACAAAGTCCGTTTATACACAGAGGCAGACGCAGTATATCGATAAGGGAATTGGTCCCGTTTATTCATAAAGTGTTCCACTGGCACTGTTTGGCTTTCCAGCCTCGTTCAAAACTCTCTCTCGGTTCTCGGCTCTGCTCTCCTCGCCCTCTCCAGCTTAGCTCCCCTACTGAAATGGCAGAAGCACACACATCTTAAACATTCGCCGACGAGACTTAATTCGCAGCAGGTGTGCAACAAAAGTCTCGCCGACACAACCCCGGCCACGGTCCTGTAGCTCCCTCTACAGGCCGAACGCTGCATGTCCCCCCACATACCCCCACCGCCCGACACAGGCCGGGGAACCAACGGCCGACGACCTACTCCCCCCCCCCTGCACGGGAGAGGAAGTCTGCCACGACCATCTGCGCCCCCGGTCTGTGCACGACGGAAAAGTTGAAGGGCTGCAACGCGAGGTACCACCGGGTGATCCTCGCGTTTACATCCTTCATGCGGTGGAGCCACTGGAGGGGGGCATGGTCGGAGTAGAGGGTGAAGGCACGACCCAGCAGGTAGTAGCGGAGGGTGCCGACCTCCCACTTGATGGCCAGGCACTCCTTCTCCACGGTGCTGTACCGGCACCCGAAAGGGAGCACGGTGAACTGGAATAACCCGAGCGGAGTGGAGAATGCCGTTTTCTCCCGGGACACCGGCGAGAGTGGAATCTGCCAGTATCCCTTCGTGCAATCCAATGTCGTGAAGTACCTGGCCGTACCAAGCCGGTCCAAGAGCTCGTCGACCCGGGGCATCGGATATGCATCGAACTTGGAGACCGCATTAACCCGTCTATAATCCACACAGAACCGTATAGTCCCATCTGGCTTGTTGACAAGCACGATGGGGCTACACCAATCACTGCGGGACTCCTCGACCACACCCAGCTCCAGCATGGCTTCCAACTCCCGGCACACAACGTCTCGTTTGTGCACCGGCAACCTATAGGGACGCGTGCGCACCATTAAACCCGGCTGCGTTTCTATATGGTGGTCGATGAGCGTAGTCCGACCGGGCAGGGGAGAGAACACGTCGGCGAACTTAAGCTGCAAATCTGCAACGTCCGCAGCCTGGCTAGCAGAGAGATGGTTATCAATATCGACCGGAGTGCTACCTTTCGATTTTGGGACTTCCGGACCGAACTCCTCTCTCTCTGGAACTATCGTAGCCAGAGCAACAGTGACCACGTCGTTCCATTTTTTTAGGAGATTGACGTGACACACCTGCAAGCTATCCCCCCGGTCCGAGCGTATAACCTCATAATCCACGTCCCCCATGCGACGTGTGACCACAAACGGCCCTTGCCACTTCGCGAGTAATTTCGTGCTGGAGGTGGGTAACAGTACGAGCACCTTGTCTCCCGGTGTAAACTCTAGTAGGGTAGTCCCCCTGTCATACAGGCGTTTCTGACGCTCCTGGGCTTGCAGCAAATGCTCACGTGAGATAGGGCGTGGAGCTTTGTGCGCAAGTCGAGGACGTACTGGATCTCACTCTTACTGTCGCTAGACCCTTCCTCCCAATTTTCTTTAAACAGGTCTAGGACACCCCGGGGCTTACGCCCGTAGAGTAATTCAAACGGGGAAAACCCGGTGGAAGCTTGGGGAACTTCCCGCACCGCAAACAACAGGGGATCTAGCCATTTATGCCAATTCCGACTATCCTCGTGGACAAACTTCCGGATCATTGACTTCAAGGTCCGATTGAACCGCTCACAAAGGCCGTCAGTGGCCGGGTGGTAAACACTGGTTCGAATCGCCTTGATGCTCAACAAGCCATACAGTTCCTTGAGGGTGCGTGACATAAAATTAGTGCCCTGATCGGTGAGAATCTCTTTCGGGATTCCCACGCGGGAGATGACTTGAAACAATGCTTGCGCTACACTCCTGGCAGAGATATTGCGCAGAGGTATTGCCTCGGGGTATCGGGTGGCGTAATCTATCAAGACCAACACAAATCGATAACCCTGTGTGCTCCGCTCAAATGGCCCGATAATATCCATCGCAATGCGGTCGAACGGGTTCTCGACCAATGGTAAGGGCCGCAAGGGGGCCCATGGAATGGCCGGGGGATTTACTAACTGACATTCCCGACAGGACGCGCACCACCTCTGCCCGAATCCCCGGCCAATAAAATCGAGCCATTATACGGTGCAGTGTTTTGTCATACCCTAGATGGCCCGCCATGGGGTTGAAATGAGCCGCCTGGAAGACCATTTCGCGGCGGCTGCGGGGAACCAGCAACTGGGTTACTTCCTCCTGACTATGTGAGTCACAACTTACTCGATATAACCTGTCGCTGATAATCGCAAAATAGGGGTGGGCGCGCACTGTGTCTGGCCGTATCAAAGTACCATCAATTGCTATCACTTGGTCAAAGGCTGATCTGAGGGTCTCATCACGAGACTGCTCGAGGGGGAAGTCGCCTAGCAGCGGATAGTTCGGCGAGGAAGTCTCGGGGTGAGGCGCTCCGGCTCCCCGGCAGTGTCGCGAGGCACCGCCTCGGCACAGAGCACATTACACGCCACACACCTCCCTAGCTGTCGTGCACGCATCCCGGTAGCCCTCTTTACCGCTTGAGGAAACCCCTCCCAATCCACACCTAGAATCAGGGGATGCGTGGGCTAACCGCCGCCTGTACACTATGGTTTTTCCCCTCAAAATGAATTTCGATAGCGACCACCGGATATTCGTGAATGTCCCCATGCACACACCTCACCCGCACCCTCGATGCCTTCAACAATGCCCCCGGCCGAACCAGGCGCTCCTGGATCATGGACTGCATGCAGCCCGAATCCAAGAATGCCTGGTGCGTATCATGTTGTATCCTTACCGGAATACGATACGCCGCTCCTGGTCCGGGGGGAGGGCCCGGTATGTCGCCGATGCGGACGACCCGTCCCACGTCCATCGCCCGACACTCGGCCTGTACGTGGCCCGGCCGTCCGCACCGCCAACACACCCCCCCTGTCGCTCGAGGTGCTCCCTGTGGGGCCGGGGTCGGTTCCGGATAGGTGCGCCCCTGCCATCTCATCCTCGGGGCGGGCGCCGGCCTCTCTCCTTCTGCTCCCCCGGCTCCTCCTGGGCGTTGGCCCCTTGCCGCGGGGCCGGGGTTGGTCGTTGTGGCCCCCGCGGTGGGAGGGAGAGATGGTCCTCGGCCTGTCCGACGGCGGTCTGGAGGTCCTGGGGGTGGTGGTACTGGACCTTGGGGGGACCTGGTGCCGCTTTGGTCCCCGGCGCCGGCCCGCCGACCCTGGTGAAGTCCTGGAGGAGGGCCCTGTCCGCGACCCTCGCCGCCGTCAGCTCCTCCAGTGTCGCCTGCTGGGTCTGCTGCAGGGCCGTCTGTTGCTCGAGGACGAGCGTTATCCTCGATATTGCCGCTGTTAGCGTGTCCATCTTGCCTGTATTCTGTGTCCCAGGTTGGGCGCCAATGTAACAAAGTCCGTTTATACACAGAGGCAGACGCAGTATATCGATAAGGGAATTGGTCCCGTTTATTCATACAGTGTTCCGCTGGCACTGTTTGGCTTTCCAGCCTCGTTCAAAAGTCTCTCTCGGTTCTCGGCTCTGCTCTCCTCGCCCTCTCCAGCTTAGCTCCCCTACTGAAATGGCAGAAGCACACACATCTTAAACATTCGCCGACGAGACTTAATTCGCAGCAGGTGTGCAACAAAAGTCTCGCCGACACAACCCCGGCCACGGTCCTGTAGCTCCCTCTACAGGCCGAACGCTGCATGTCCCCCCACACAGTCCCTCCATAAATCATCACTCCCTCTATCCCTTAACCTGTTTTCTTATGGAACATTTATAATTGGTTTTCATAACTCACTTTTGGCCTCTTTGTCCTGTCCTATGTGGAATGTTCTCTCTTTATTTGCTATAGAAATTTACCATACAGTGAGGTTGGAGAGGAGAGGGCCAGCAACGAGGAGAGGGCCAGCAATGAGAAGTCAGAGTACACAGGCAGTTCAAATTCAGCCTAATCAACCATTCAGTTTGCTAGTTTCTAAAGAGAAAGGAGCGAGACAATTCCAAGCCAAATGGTTCACTATGTGGAGTTGGCTTGATGGGTGCCAGGAGAGTGGCAAAGTGTTTTGCCATACTTGCAAAACAACACACCAGCTTAGAATGCTAGCTTTCTCAAAATGTCTTTGTGATGCATTAATCACCAAAGGTTTTTCCAACTGGAAGAATAGCCCAGAAAGATTTAATAATCATGAGGCCTCCTCGTGTCATAGAGAAGCAACCATTAAGTGGCTATACTATACAAATAAGTCCTCTGTAGCTACTCAAATTCAGTCCTCAAAACTGAAAGACCAGACACAAGATGGGGAAGCCTTTTTGAAAGTGCTGGAGACATTGTGCTGGAGTTTTGCAGAGCAGGGCCAGCCTCTGACGCATAGCACAGATGCAAAGAGCATTTTCCTATAAAGTGCTTCATCTACGAGAAAGAGACAGTGTAGTCCGTGGCTCCAAAGATGTGAGACGTATACCTCTCATGAGATCTAAAATTAACATTATGTCCACTCTAGTCATGAGAAACTCGGCCGCTGATATACACGTAAACCAGTTTTTCAGCCTCATTACACCACAGATGGCTCCTCTAAAGAGCGAAATGCTATTGTAATTCGGCATGTGTCAGAAAGTTTCGAAATCGATGAGGATTTTATTGTTTCTACGAGAGCCCTGCAAAAGATGCAGCCAGCATTGTTAAGATGATAAAAGACTCACTCATCCGTTTCAATCTAGACATGGAAAACCTTCAGGGGTAGTGCTATGATAGAGCTGCAAACATGGCTGGTTGTGTCAGTGGAGTTCAGGCACACACTGCAGCAGAGCAACCTAAAACACTCTTTGTCCACTGCACTGCTCATTCTTTAAATCTTGCTTTACAGGAAGCGGTAAGATCAGTGGTCTTTGCACAAGATGCCATTGACTACACCAAGGAAATCACCTTGTGAGGGCATCCTTGAATAAGCGCAAAGAGACCTTGCCTCTGAGAGTGAAGGAACTGGAACTGACAATGTAGGGAAGCTACGGAAACTGTCCAACCGGATGGGCTGTCCGAGTACAATCAGTGAACGCACTGATGCCATTACGTGCTTGTGAAAAATGTTCTCATAAACATTGCATTAGGAATTATGTCTGCTCTACGCTCAGAAACAGTGTTTGACTCCTTGTAGCAGGACTGCCAAAGAAAACGGGAGGACCTTGATGTTAGTAGGCTTCAGCTCCCTAGAACAACTCGACCACCAAGAAAGATGCATGAAAGCTTACAGTATCTAACAGGCTTTTGTGTTTCTGCACATACTGATGAGACTGGCATGTGCTTGTGCAATATAACTGACAGAAAGCACACAGTTTTGCCCTCATAATAACTTCATAGATTGACATTAAGTGTTACTCAAATGAAGTTGATTTTCGCAAATAAGATGAAATTGGTTTTGCGAGGGGGGGGTCTGGGGAAGATCTACAGTTGATTGATTAGTCTACAACTACAGTCCAAAAATGATCACCTCAGAAGTAAGTGCTTTAAAAAGAGTAGCATACCATGCCTGTCCTGTGGTTACACTGGAGTCAGTCAAGCTTAGACAGCTGTTTACCACCAGCTACCTTACAGAAATCACAGAAGATCAAACAAATGTTACCTCTAATTTTAAGGTAGAGATATGACATACAAGATGTCAAGACATATGACATAAAAAGATGACAGAAAGATATTTTCGTTAAGAAATGATGTTCCTATACACGCGCAACGGGCACCCGAGCATACTGCCCCCTGTCGAAAGTCTGGCCCTCCCCCGACCTGCATCTCCACCTGAGCATGCCGCTCAGAACTTCAGAAGGGGGATTCGGCGCTTAAATCATGGCAGGCTCCCTTATGGACGAGCGGTGTCACGTGGGTACCGGTGGATTCCTGATGGAGCGCCCAGGGGGACTGGCTCCATCTAGTGTCCTCAGGCTAGAAGTGTCCGGGGAATCTGAGAGCTCGGCTCAGGGGATGATTCAGGATAGGCTTAAAGAAGAGGTTGTTGAGCCAGAGGGGGGAGAGGTAGATGGGGATGTCAGTGTGTCTCCTGGGGACCTCCCTGTGACGGTTCCCGCTCCCGCTCCGCTCTCTGAGGAGGGGCGGATGGGGGGGTACCTACGGAGGCTGTGGCTATGGAGGTTACGGAGGAATATGACGTAGGGCTCCTTTGTGACCTGGAGTACCCGCTGCTGGATTTTGATGCTGAGAGTATGTAGTATTAAACACACTGAAACATAATCTGCCAAAACATACTATATACTACTGATGGTATGTGCTACTAACACATTGAAATATATTATCAGCAAAGAAGCACACCATATACTACTGATGTTATGTACTACTAATATGCTAAAGTATAACCAGCAAAACATATTATATACTACGTAATACTATGGTACTGTAATACTAGTAATACTATGGTACTGAATGTCTAATAGCAAGAAAAACTATTCAGACATAAAACTGATCAAATAACTTGGGGTTGATTTGTGTTGAAAGGAGGTTTTGCCTGTTTTATGATGAAACCGATCTGTCTAACTATGTGTAACAAATAAAGTTGAAATGTAATAAATTGGAAAGGGAAGGAGAGAAAGGGGAATTAAGTCAAAGTTGAGAGAGGTTTGGGTTGAGACCAGAAAGTAATGGGTTCTGATAACGGAATAGTCAAGGACGACCCGGAGGGGGGGTAAGGAGGAACTGGAAATGTCAAGGGGACCTAGAAGCTTTGCTCACGTGAAACAGTTATGCTCAGAGGAGCTCATGAAGGGGGGGTTATACAAAACTGGTTGTTAGGCGTATGTTTAGGGGCATTTTCCACAGATCTCCCAGGAGGACGGATCCCTATAGAGACCAGGTGGTCTAGCCCAATCGGGGTTCCACGACCAAAATCCTCTCTGGAGAGTTTTCGAAACGGAAAGCCCCCAGTCTGAATTGCTGTTAGTATCAGAAGTAGGCTCACCCTTTTGGCTGCCTATATTCAGCAAAAGGGATTGCTAGGAGTTGAGTGACCACTTCACTTGTACTGGGAGGTGGGCCATTATAGATCCTCAGCTGAGGGTACAGTGCTGCTTCAGAGAAATCGGCCGGGCTGATAAGAGGATTCGAGAGTATTTTGGCAATGGCCACTGTCGATACTGTACGGAGCCTCTCTAAAGTTATTATAAGTTAGACAGACGAGGGACAGCCAGAGCGAGACCTATTTTACTTATTTTACTTCAAGAACTATAATGGCTATCAGTATTTGGTTTTATTTCCTGTAACTCTATGGTAAGTCCTTTTACTCCAATCTATTTACTTTCACTTTAATTTCTTTGATTTCTTTTACTCCAATCTATTTACTTTCACTTTAATTTCTTTGATTTCTTTTATTTTACTTCACTCGTTATATTTTGTTAAACTACTTTACTCTGTTATTGTAGCATTACAATACTCATATGTATACTGTATTTTACTGTAATTACTATGATTACTTTCTTTTATTTTAGTTCATTTCGATCATTCCTTTAATTTCTTTTTTACCGCATGGGTTTACTTTAATTACTTTGCATCTTCTATTTGTATTATTTTTTCCTTAATCATTTGTTTTTACTCGGAGATCGGTAATCCCTCGGCTGAGGGTGCGGTGATCGACCAGAATCGCCTTTTCTATATCTTTTCTTTCTTTTTACTTGGAGATCGGGAACCATCGGAGTCCTTTCACTGAGGAGGCGGTGATGAATCAGAGTGAGAGAACGGGAGAATTTGTAACCCTCGGTATTTAGACTTACAGGAACTACTTTTCATCTTCTTTTGTATTTTTATTCTTTTTCCATTAAATCACTTTATTGATATCTTGTATTATCCTGATGTCATGCTTAATGCTTGAATAAAGAAGTAGTTTTAGTAGATTTATACTTAGTGGAGTACTTACCACCTGAAATGATGTGTTATCCTCCTTGCTAAGCATACAAAGATAGATTACACTGTGCGTATTACACCAAAGGATCTGAATGGTTATTCTAGCCTCTGTATTGAAATATCCCCTTTGGATGAATTGTGCTCATCTATAAATCTGATTCCTGCAACTACACCAACTGGCACTCATATAAGAATAGAGCCGTCATTAACCATTGGGGCTTTCATAGGCCGAGTTCTGATTTGTAGGTCACTTACAGAGCTTGGTATTAAGCGGTAGCAGGGGAAACTGTGGGAAGTAGACAGTTAATAGCAGGGTGAGTCTGTTCGACACTAGCCTATTGTTATCTTCTTGAATCCTAGTAGGGTAAGACCCTTTAGGCAGAGGATTTAACCCATTAGTTGGGGTAGATATTTTATTTATCCACCGGGAGACACCCCTAGAGGGGACATCTCTCATGCGCACTGCAGGCCCCACCTGTTCCTCTTCAGGAGAGTGTGAGATACCTTTCACTCCATTCAGAGCAGTGGCGCGCATGCTCAGTAACCCCCTGGGTCCACCACACGGTGTCACAGGGCTACAGATTGTAGCCGTCGCACACAGGCACACGACTCAAATCCTTCAGGAGGAAATATCCTCTCTGTTGGCCAAGGGCGTGATCCGAGTGGTTCCCAAGGCAGAATCTCAACTGGGGTTCTACAGCCGGTACTTTGTGGTTCCAAACAACAGTCCTGTTGTAATCCACTTGCCAGGGCAACTGGTTTACAACGGTCAACCTCAAAGATGCATATTTCCACATCGAGGTTCATCAGGCACACAGACGGTTTCTCAGATTAGCCCACTTGGGAGTTTTTTACGAGTAATGCCCCAAGGACATTCACGAAGTGTGTTGAAGCCACCACCCTTCTGGGGAGAGGCATTCGGATCTTTATGAATATAGATAATTGGCTCATATGTGCGGACTCCGAGGCACAGGCAGCAGAGCACACAGCGATACTGCTGTCACATCTGCTTGTCCTCGGCTTCCAGATGAATCGTGCCAAAGGTTTGCTCATTCCCAGCCAAATGGTCACGTTTGCAGGTCTTACCTTGGACTCAGTCTCATTCAGAGTTCCCTCACCCCAGTCAGACACACAGCCTTGAACGGGTGTCTGCAGGTGTTCCACCCAGCTATGTGGGTCTCGTACCGTACTAGCCTGAGGCTCTTGGGTTGTTCAGCTTAGCCTCGTCCACATACGATACTTCCAATGGTGGGTGTCTTCACTCCATCTCGATCCGTCTCGCCATTGACAATGACGAGTGCTCGTCTTGTGGTGGAAGTCTAGGATTTACCACTCTGTACTTTAGCTCTTCGGAGGTAAGAATCAAGAAACAAGTCCTGAGTCGCCACAATATCTGAGTCCGGTATTTATTGCTTGCAAACAAGAGACAAGAGCGTAACAGCAGCCCAGCGTAGAACCGGGGTTCGTTCAGCACAAGTCTAAAGAGACACTGATCAGGTTCGTCTTTTATACAGTTTAAACATGATACAGGCGCCGCCAAGGCTATCGGCTGATGGGCCTGTGCTTACGTGAGAAAGGGCGGGAAAGAATGAACAATGGGGAGACTTTCTTATTGATTAATCGCCGTTCAACATTTCACACCTATCGACAGGATGCGCCTGTCCCCCCACTATTGCTCTCTCCTACCACCCCCTCAGAGATCACCGCTGTTCATATGGTAAATCATACAGTGCTTCTCAGAACAATGGCTATAGAACTTTAGAGGAGTGGCAAGAGAAAATGTCATCACAGTAGTTACACAAGTTGTATCAGTCATATGAAAGTGTATAACCTGAAAATAGTTCTATGAATGTATTTTCCATAACAATCCCTCCTTTTAACATTTAATTCCTTGAATGTTAACAACACTTCAGCCTAAATATCATATTTCACTGGACGGAGGTTCTCATATCCTCCTCATCAAATAAGTTAAACCCGGGAAAGGGATCCAGGTTAGAAAAGTCATCCCCTGTCTCCATTCGTTCGAGCACCATGTTAGTTGTCATTATATGGGTGGCCGCCCTCCTTATACATGCCTTGCCAACCACCGACATCACTATACAACTATTTTTTATTAAGAAAGCAATAAGTGCACGCCTGATTAAGGGCGTCACATAGGCCAAATAGCAAGTTCCACCTGCATGTTTAGGTACACAACTGTAAGCTTTTGGACCGCAGACTAAGTACACTTGCTCTGGCAGTGGTTTAGCTACGGTGAGGTCGAATTGGGTTTGGTTTCCTGCGTTATCATGAACAATCACTCTTTCCCAGATAAAATTTGCCTCTTGTCTTATTAGAGAACAGTATGTCACATTATGTAGCTCATATACAGCCACTCCGTAGGCCGCAATCGTCTCGGCAGCTTCATGGTGTTTCAATTATGTTGGGATCAGAGGTTACTAGCACGTGATTCTTGTTGGAGCCCTGCGGTGGCTCAGTGTTGTCCTTGTCTTGGGCCTTGCTGCTTCTCTCCTCCTGGCTGGTCATGCCTGGTCTTGTCGTGTTCTGGTCATGCCTGGTCCTGGCCGCTGATGTCTAGTCTCGCTGGGTCGCTCCTGGTCTGCCCGCTGATGGCTGGTCTCACTGGGTCGCTCCTGGTCTGCCTGCTGATGGCTGGTCTCACTGGGTCGCTCCTGGTCTGCCTGCTGATGGCTGGTCTCACTGGGTCGCTCCTGGTCTGCCTGCTGATGGCTGGTCTCACTGGGTCACTCCTGGTCTGCCTGCTGATGTCCCCACTGGTCTCCAGTGGTGGTGCCTTCTTGCCGTGTGTGGCATGTACCCACGTGCCTCTCTCTGCAGACTGCGTGACGAGATGTACCTGGAAAGGACCCAACCACCATGGACTGCTCCAGTGTTTTCTCCTGCAGTTCTCGATCAGCACCCACTCCCCTTGCTGGATGTCGTGGAGATGTCCCCCTAGTGGTGTGAGGAGTGCCTCCTTCATGGTTCTGTGGATGCCTCTTAAAACTCTGGTCAAGTTAGCACAGCATGTTAGCATAGAGTAATTCACGTAGCATTGGTCTACCAGTCAGGATCCCATGAGGAGACAGGCCGTTCTTTGCCCTAGGCCTCCCTCGCCTAGCTGTGAGAATCAATGGAAAAGCTTTAGCCCAGTTCAGTCCAACTTCTTCACAGAAAACATGCCCACAAAAACTAAACAATATTTCTTTCCCTCGCAGGGGTTTAACTCAACAAAACAACAAAGTTCATCATAACATGATCAAATGGGCCATCAGGGGGAGGATGGCTTGATTGGGGAACCATTTGCCCTCTTTCTACACTATGCCAAATTCTGTGAATAATGCTTATTTACAATATCCGTCATCCCCCCTTTTGACACATGATCTTCTCCATGTGACAACACTTCATAAAAATAAAATAGACATTTGGTAAACATGGGTTATCATTTTAGGCCAACCCAAAACAAAAACTAAAAAATATATAACAGGTGTTTCTGAGTAATTATCTTAGGTATTATAGTAAATGTGTCTATTCTGTTTGTACTCTGGCTTTTGCCCTCCCTGGTGAGCTTATGGCCCAAAAACAAATAACAACAACAACAACCTTTACAAATAGTATTCTCTGCAAGCTTGCCTTGTGGCTCTGTTCTGCCAAATATGTTAAGGGTGCCTACCCCCTTTCAACACCAAATTCTTACTGAATAGATACTAAAGTTATCTCTTATAGCTGCCCAAATACTGCTGGGTTTTCAACGTAGCCCCTAGGGGCTCTAGACCATGTATCTATCTATAAATCAATCAATCAATCAATCAATCAACCTACCTATCTATCTATACCTATCTATATATATATATCTCATATCATATCATATCACTTATCCTTAAAGCGAAATGCGAACCAGAACTGGAATCCTTATGTACAGGAATACTGGAGAACGCATTAGCTAGGTTGACCACTGAGAAATATGTAGCAATACTTCGTATATGTGTAATTAGTATATGGATCCGTAACAATAGGGGCGCGCGCTTGGACTGCTTCATTAACCTTTTTAAGATCCCGAACAAAACGCCAGGTTTGTGGTTGGCCTTCCTGTTTGGCCTCTTTTACGGGGAACATGAGAGTACGACAAACGGCTGTCAGGACATGGAACAATAATGCCTCTTCCCAATAATGCCTAAAAGCCTAGTGTAAATATCTATGGCTTCTCTCTGAACCCAACTTTTCCAACACTCATCTTGAATTTCCGAGACCGTAGCTATACAATGAAAATTATCTTTATCCGTGAACATACTTAATAATTCTAATTCTTAGCTCGGCTTCCGCCAACAATTTCTGTGCAATTGATCTCAGCCGAGAGACGGGCAAGTTCCATTCGTAAAAATAATTTAGTGGTGCATTACCCAACGATATAGTTTGCATTACACGTCTTTCTATTCTAATCCCATCTTCTGAACACCACAGATTTAGTCCTATCCCACACATCAAGTCTCTACCTAGTAAGTTGATTGGGCAGCAGTCAGATAATATGAATGAATGTTTACCATATTGATAACTATCTTCATCATACACTGTGAATCTCTCTTTTACCCCTCTTCCCTCTGCTCCGACTATGGTGATTACCCTTCCACTGAGTTTCGGTGGGGGTTGCCAATCTTCTGTTCTTAAGACAGAGTACCCTGCTCCTGAATCTATTAACAAATGTACCCGATCTGCCAGCCACCTTCAATGTTATTCTAGGTAGTACCTCATATGCACTTTCTTTCCTAATAGCCTGTATGTCTAGTTGTGGTGTACGTGTGTGCTTGCGTATTGGTTTTATCTCACCGGGTACCGCCGTTGATGGGACCCCTCCCGCTTCCTCTGACCGTCAATACCCTTCCCGCTTGCTCGGGACATTCTCTCTGCCAGTGGTCCTCTGCTTGGCAGCGGAAACACCCCATCTGTCTAGGGTACCTAAAATTATCGTTCTTGCTGCGCTTGCCTCCGAACCTTCCTCGCCCTCGATTGCGTCCGTAAGTCGACGCTGGGTTCGGGCGAGCCAGATCTGCCCGTGGTGCTGTCAAGGGTCTGTAGGGTGGAGGACGGACAGAGGAGCAGTCGAGATCCGCATCAACCTGTTCGGACAAGAATACTATAGGACACTGGTTAGAAAGCCCTGGCCTATCTGACTCAACTTGTGGTTCCTTTCCTGGCTTTACCTTTTCTAATTCGACTTGTTTTACCTTCTTAAACTGTTCAGCCTGTTCTTGTTGTGACTGTCTAACTGCCCCCTCCATTTTCCAAGCCCAAAACGCCTTCCAATCTACTCTGCGTGACCCTTGTTGTAACTTCTTACTTTTATCTGTAGCATAATAATTTAATACTTCAAGCCTGTCTTCTAGCATGTTAATCTGCTGTTGGCTAAAGCTACCGTTCAATGGAAAACCCAAAATCTCCCACATAGGCAATTGTTCGCATGTCCATCGACCATATTTTTCAATCATTATCTTAGCGCATCCCTCCGTGCTCGAAGGCAGCGGGTTTGCTTTACTGGCCGCTTCCCCCATTATCAATTAGTGTAGCAACTTTTTCAGGTAATTTAAAAAGGTTAAGTGTCGTCAACGACAATAGGTGAGTTCCTTACCTTTTATTCACGTGTCTCCACACCGGTCTTTACGCGTTTCATACAAATTCTAACTATTAGGTATACCAAAAATTATAATAGAAAATATATATATATTCATATATGTGTGCCTTCCACACGTTGAGTGTCCCCGACACCTCTTCTCGAAGTGTCAATCAGCCCGTCGGCTCTTAGCAACAAGTTTATCTAGATTAAAAACAAAAACAGAAACACACACAAACAACAAAACAAAATAGAAACACACACAAACAACAAACTGCAGACCAAACCAGAATTTACACGGACCTTTTAACCGCGTGGGCATCCAACCCGATAGAATTTGCAACGGAATCTAACCGCATTCAACCTAATAGGATTTACAACGGAATCTAACCATGTGGGCATCCAACCCGATAGAATTTACAACGGAATCTAACCGTGTGGGCATCCAACCCGATAGAATTTGCAACGGAATCTAACCGCATTCAACCTAATAGGATTTACAACGGAATCTAACCGTGTGGGCATCCAACCCGATAGAATTTGCAACGGAATCTAACCGCATTCAACCTAATAGGATTTACAACGGAATCTAACCGTGTGGGCATCCAACCCAATAGCTAGCACCTTTTTCCCCCTTTTTTTTTTTTTTTTTTTTTTTTTTTTTATACAAATATTGTGGTCTTACCTCTTCCGAGCTCAACGTCTTTTCGGACTCGCCGTGCCTGAAAACGCCATCTCTCTCCTTTCAGGCGCCTTTTCTCTCAACCTTTGCGTTCTGAACTTTCAAAGGGAGGATTTCGGCTCCAGGAATATATCCTGACCGTATACGAGTTGACCTTCTTGGCAGAGAGACGACGAAATCAGGGCAGGCGATCCCGGATCGAGCCCCCAAATTGTGGTGGAAGTCTAGGATTTACCACTCTGTACTTTAGCTCTTCGGAGGTAAGAATCAAGAAACCAGTCCTGAGTCGCCACAATATCTGAGTCCGGTATTTATTGCTTGCAAACAAGAGACAAGAGCGTAACAGCAGCCCAGCGTAGAACCGGGGTTCGTTCAGCACAAGTCTAAAGAGACACTGATCAGGTTCGTCTTTTATACAGTTTAAACATGATACAGGCGCCGCCAAGGCTATCGGCTGATGGGCCTGTGCTTACGTGAGAAAGGGCGGGAAAGAATGAACAATGGGGAGACTTTCTTATTGATTAATCGCCGTTCAACATTTCACACCTATCGACAGGATGCGCCTGTCCCCCCACTATTGCTCTCTCCTACCACCCCCTCAGAGATCACCGCTGTTCATATGGTAAATCATACAGTGCTTCTCAGAACAATGGCTATAGAACTTTAGAGGAGTGGCAAGAGAAAATGTCATCACAGTAGTTACACAAGTTGTATCAGTCATATGAAAGTGTATAACCTGAAAATAGTTCTATGAATGTATTTTCCATAACAGTCTCCACACAGTGTCTTGCAGCACTGGTGTAGTGGAGAGACCCTGGGGAGAGTCCTCAAGCGACATATGCGTTGCTTCAGGGATGGGAGGGCGTTACATGACGGATGCTCGGTCGTTTGGTCGGGTCGTTTTTCCAAGAGGTTTGGCAACTGTAGATCTGTTCGCATTGCAAGAAAACTGGCAATGTCCATTATTCTTCGCAATCACAGATCAGGCACAGACCATCAGTGGCCAGGCGCACTCCTGTATGCCTCCCCTCAAATGGGCCTAATCCCTCCCACACTGAAACAGTTCGTCCTGAATTGGCCTGGGAAACCTTCACGGTCACAGATTGCTCAGCTACTCTACGCACCCCCTTAGCAACTCCCGTTGTGCAGGGACTTATGCGCTTTGTCCCAAGCGCAGGGTCAATAATTTCACCCTCATCTGATGGATCTATAGGTTTGGCCTGTGAAGGCTCCAACCTAGTCTCGGAAGGCCTGCCTCTGAACGTGGTTGCCAAGATTCAGAGTTTGAAGTGTGGTTTGAGAGCCACAAGATTGTACCCATTCAGGGCCCTATCTCTGCAATGCTCTCCTTCTAACAGGACCTGCTCGACAAGGGCAAAGCCTTCTCTAGGGTCTTTCTTTAAGTCACTATCTGGCTGCCTTCTCGGCATGCCACGTAGGGGGGCACAACCCCTCACACGTCGTTTCATGAAGGGAGCGCAACTACTTCATCCGGTCAGAAGATCTGTCTTTGGTTCTTGAGGCGCTCGCCAGGACCTCTTCAGACTGTCGATATAAAGATCCTGTTGTTATTCGCCCTGGCCACAACCAAGCATGTGAGTGACCTGCGTGCGCTATCAGTCCACCCTACGTGCACTCAGTTTGCCCCTGGCGACACCAAGGTTACGTTACGCCCCAACACAGCGTTCATTCCCAAAGTCATCTCCATGGCATACCGCAGCAATGCTACAGTACTGCTCCCTTTCCATTCCCCACCCTTTTCCTTCCCGGAACAGGAGCCTATGAACATGGACAGGATGGTGTCATTCAGGGTTTGTGATCAGTTGTTTGTCTGTTTTGCGAACCCTGCCAGAGGTACACAGCGCTTCTCCCATTGGATTGTGGGGGCCATTGTTGAGGCGTACAATTCTAGGGGATTGCAGCCCCATGTGGGGATCCGTGCACACTCCACCCGTGGGTTGGCAGTGTCCTGGGCGCTGTTCAAGGGTGTCTCTGTTTTGCAGATATGTGCTGCTGCCAGCTGGGCTTCTCCTCATACCTTTCAAAGTTTCTACAGCCTGGACGTGACTGCGCCCTCAGTGACGCATACCGTCCTTACCACTGGTATGGATACTGTGTTTCCAGTTCAGACCAGGCAATTGGGGCGTTTTGCAAGGTCCCATAGTGAAGGGTCAAACAAATGTAACCCAGGTACTCTGAAGGAGATGAAGTAGACCCCTCACCTCATTTTCCCTCACATGCTGAGCTTGTGAAAAATTAAAGCTGGATGAAATGGCACACTTAAAAAAATATATAGTACAAACCTTGTATAGAGAACAACAGCAATATTAAAATGGCATTAGAAGCTTTGGACTACACTGAGGTAAGACAATGTTCTGCTGTTTTATGAAGACAAAAGCTGACTATACAGTACATTGTCACAAAACCCTAGCTTTCAGTGCATTTTGATTTCCCAAAAGAGAGCAAAAACCAAGCAGACCTATAAATTCAGCTCTCACAGCTCTTGGGTTCACTTTGTCAACAGGTTTTTGAAATTCAAACCAAGGAATATGGTCTGTTGGACACTTGCCCAAGAATGTGCCATCACATACAGCTTAATACTTGCATGGTATGTCCCACCAAATACAGTACAACTGGTTACTGGGTTTCCCTTGGAAAAACATTAGCCTTTAAAAGAGCTTAACATAAGTTTCAAACTTCAAATGCATGTATCTGCATTCAAAGTTAATGAAAAGTACGTTTTCCAAAAAAGGTCCTGAAAGATAGCTGATGAACTGCTCAAATCCCCTACTGCATCAACACATATACACCATCCTGTTCCATCAAAAATCATAAGATCCGCTCTACTGCTGACCCCATAGTCTATCATGTGATTCACAAACACATGTATACTGTAGTTAATAATTAGAATGACACACCAAGGCTACTATACTGTATATACAATATTATAGTGTTTGCTGACATTTTAGGAGAAGTTTTTACGATCAGAATTTGATCAATTCCGCCAGGTACTACACTAAAGTTTGGGCAGTGAGTCAACAGCTGTCTCTGTCTTCACCTCATGCACATGAACATACCTCAAACCAAACTAATCACTTACCTAGACAATGTATTCACCTGGCTTGATGACTACCCTAATTAAACAGTCAAGCACAATAGCGGTGATTTACCAAACTCAACAGGCAACCAAGAGCTAGATTCTTCTCATAAAATACATTTTTACAGTTTACAAGTTGACCCCAGGAAAAGTCTTCTTTTTGTTTTGTCCTCGTTTTGTCCTCTTTGAGGTACCTGTGAACAAAAAAAAGTCTATGAGGGACCAGATATTGCAATCAAACATGTCTGCCTGCTTTGACAACAAACAATACTCATTGTTGATTCTGGTGTTTTGTAATAACAACCCCTAACAGTTAAATATACTTTATGCATTTCAATATCTAACAGAACAAATTAGGTTTGCCCAATGTGAGTAAATACACACATTTCAGTTGTACACCCTCTACAACTCTGTATGACTGTATCTTTGGGGAATCTATACTGAGGCCCATGGCACATACCAACAAACCAGCCATCATCACACTTCTCCATGACGCTGACAAGATCTCCCTCCTGCAGCTCCAGCTCATCCCCATTCTGTGGCACATAGCTGTACAAAGCCTGGAAACTGAAGCATACAGAAACCCTAATGTCAGAAATGCAACCATGAAAGGGCTGGAGGCATCACAGACACAATAAGAGCTATAACTACACATCTGGAGATGTAGAATAAATGAACAATTATTCATAGGAACAGTTCCAACTGTTTGAATGGTCTAAAACAGTAAAAAAAAACATTAAAAAAAAAGTTAACTGATGACCTAGTGTGTTTGATTTGGAGCCTTTGATCTTATAAGTAGTATGGTATCCAGTGTACTCAGAGCTGAGACTAGACAGTCCTACTCACGTTCCACAGCTTAGATGGCTCGGCTTCGGGCTGCTGTTGTGGGACTGGGGTTGATGGGAAATAATGAGAGATTGTTTTTTGGGGTGGGGGGGAAGTCTAAAGACAGAGTCATGGTGGTGGGAGAGGGTGCTGGAGTACCTCACCGAGGTCTCTGCTATATTCATGACCTCATTACAGACCGCCTCCTAGGAGGGGCAGCCAGAGAAAGCCCACAAAGAATCCCCAGTCAGCCCAGAAGGAAGAGAGATGGATTTGGGGACAGGACAGGGGCAGGGAGTTAGAGGACAGACAGGAAGGACGTCCAGTAAGCAAGGGAGGGGTCCATTAAAAACCAGTAGAGATGGTGGTGGAGTCCGGGGGGTAAGCATGAAAGAGCAAGACACCAGAGTGAGTGCATCTAGACTGAACAGTTGTAATGAAACATTGACTGTTCAAAGAGCACATGCATAGTTAGTGGCAAGGCAAAGATGACAGTGATGTCATGCATATTAAAGGAGGGCTGTCTTATTTATCTTGATTGAAGTGTCCCTCACAGAAACAGCAGACCAGTAGCAGACGCAAGCCGAAAAATGTGTTATATGAGCTAATAGAGTGACAACTTAAAGGAAGTGATCATAGTAATTTATGAGCCCACACCATCTAGCTCTAACCCATAAACATCAGACATATTAATTTTCAAATAGTATCATCAACCACAACATGCTGATCATACATACAGTTGTGGTCAGAAGTTTACATACACTTGTAAAGAACATGTATGTCATGGCAGTCATGGAGTTTCCAATAATTTCTACAACTCTCATTTTTCTGTGATGGACTGATTGGAGCACATACTTCTTTGTCACAAAAAACATTCATGAAGTTTGGTTCTTTTATGAATTTATTATGGGTCTTCTGAAAATGTGACAATCTGCTGGGTAAAAAATATACATACAGCACCTTGAATTATCAATTTTGGTGATGTAGAAAGTTGTGTCAATCAAATTTGCTTTGTGGCATGGCCTCTTAACTTCTTATGAGTGATTATGATTGACTACAGCTGGTGACTTATTTCAGCCCATTTAAATAGGGCTCGTTTGATACACTCATTACACTCAGCCAAAAACGCTACAATGGGAAAGTCTAAGGAGCTCAGCACGGATCTGAAAAAGCGCATCATTGACTTGAACAAGTCAGGAAAGTCACGTGGAGCAGCTACAGGTCCCAAGATCAACTGTGCAAACAATTATTTGTAAGTATAAAATGCATGGCACAGTTGTGTCACTGCCACAATCAGGAAGAAAACGCAAGCTATCACCTGCTGCTGAGAGAAAATTGGTCAGGATGGTCAAGAGTCAACCAAGAACCACCAAAAAGCAGGTCTGCCATGAATTAGAAGCTGCTGGAACACAGGTGTCAGTGTCCACAGTCAAGTGAGTTTTACATTGCCATGGGCTGAGAGGCTGCCGTGCAAGAAGGAAGCCGTTGCTCCAGAAGCGGCACCTTAAGGCTCGACTGAAGTTTGCTGCTGATCACATGGACAAAGAAAAGGCCTTCTGGAGGAAAGTTCTGTGGTCAAATATATAATTTTTTTTGCTATTTGGCCACAATGACCAGAAATATGTTTGGAGGAGAGAAGGTGAGGCCTTTCACCCCAAGAACACCATACCTACCGTCAAGCATGGTGGTGGTAGTATTATGCTCTGGTCCTGTTTTGCTGCCAGTGGAACTGGTGCTTTACAGAAAGTAAATGGAATAATGAAGAAGGAGGATTACCTCCAAATTCTTCAGGATTCTTCTAAAATTATCAGCCAGAAGGTTGGGTCTTGGACGTAGTTGGGTGTTCCAACAGGACAATGACCCCAAACACACATCAAACGTGGTAAAGGAATGGCTAAATCAGGCTAGAATTAAGGTCTTAGAATGGCCTTCACAAAGTCCTGACTTAAACCCCATCGAGAACATGTGGAGTGTGCTGAAGAAACAAGTCCGTGTCAGAAAGCCAACGAATTTAGTTGAACTGCACCGATTCTGTCAAGAGGAGTGGTCAAAGATTCAACAAGAAGCTTACCAGAAGCTTGTGGATGGCTACCAAAAGCGTCTAATTGAGGTGAAAATGGCCAAGGGACATTTAACCAAATATTAGCATTGCTGTATGTATATTTTTGACCCAGCAGATTTTGTCACATTTTCAGAAGACCCATAATAAATTCATAAAAGAACCAAACTTCATGAATGTTTTTTGCGACAAAGAAGTATGTGCTCCAATCAATCCATCACAGAAAAATAAGAGTTGTAGAAATGATTGGAAACTCAAGACTGCCATGACATGTTCTTTACAAGTGTATGTAAACTTCTGACCAGAACTGTGTATACACATACACTCACTGGCCACTTTATTAGAGACACCTGTTCAACTGCTCTTTAACACAAATATCTAATCAGCCAATCACATGGCAGCAACTCAATGCATTTAGGCATGTAGACATGGTCAAGACGACCTGCTGAAGTTCAAACCGACCATCAGAATGGGGAAGAAAGGTGATTTAAGTGACTCTGAATGTGGCATGGTTGTTGGTGCCAGACGGGCTGGTCTGAGTATTTCAGAAACTGCTGATCTACTGGGATTTTCACGCACAACCATCACTAGGGCTTACAGAGACAGGTCCGAAAAAGAGAAAATATCCAGTGAGTGGCAGTTCTCTGGGCGCAAATGCCTTGTTGATGCCAGAGGAGAATGGCCAGACTGGTTCGAGATGATAGAAAGTGTTAGGAATTATTTTTATGAAAACAGTTGCATTATAATGCTCAATAGCAGACAAGTAAATAAAGCTATTCAGTTCTTTATTTAGGTGATTAAAATAATTGTATTTGATATTTCATGTGCAAATCAATTGAATTAATATGTTTTTAACCATCTGATTCAGGAAATATTTATCTTTGATAATCATTAATTCTTGATTAAGAAGTTGTTGATAATTGTATTTGATATTCCATATCCAAAACAATTGAATTAATATGTTTTTAATAATCTGATACAGGGAACATTTGTTTGGTAATCATTAACTTTTGATTGAGAAGTGTTGGAAATCATTATTATAAAAAACAGTTAATTATTGCTATAAGAAAAATACATTATTGCAGTGTGCTAAATTTATTAATATGATGGCCTGTTGATAAATGAGAGATGAATCAAGCATTAGTTCCATGATACGTTGGATTAATACATGAAGGAGATAAGGGTCAGGTCATCAAGATAGATGCTGCAACACACACATAACATAAGAATGATGTAATGGAAAAATACTAGGCTAGGAAAGGACAAATCAGAGTAGGTGTATGTTCTCTTCAACAGGTCAACTCGTTCCCCAGAGGGAACGGACTGGCGATATCTCTACCTGGAACGGATCGAGTGTCAGGGGCTAGGACTAGCCTAAAACACCAACGAGAGGAGAGCCAAGTCTAAACCGCGGCTCCTCCCCAACCAAATAGCCAATCATAATCATTCTGTTTACTGTAAAATGCTTTGTTTGACATATTGAATGTATCCATTTTTGGAGGGTTGGTTACAGATTAACAGCTTGCTGACTGTGATTTTCTTCTCCAAAGGTGGTCCTTGTACAAGTCTAGAATTTTGACATATAAATAAATAGCTAAAATTAAGAAGTAGTTTGTCTTCTCCTTCAAATAAAGAACACGTTTTCTTACAAAAGGCAACAGTAACTCAAAGAACCACTCGTTACAACCAAGGTATGCAGAAGACCATCTCTGAACGCACAACACGTCGAACCTTGAAGCAGATGGGCTACAGCAGCAGAAGACCACACCGGGTGCCACTCCTGTCAGCTAAGAACAGGAAACTGAGGCTACAATTCGCACGGGCTCACCAAAATTGGACAATAGAAGATTGGAAAAACGTTGCCTGATCTGATGAGTCTCGATTTCTGCTGCGACATTCAGATGGTAGGGTCAGAATTTGGCGTAAACAACATGAAAACATGGATCCATCCTGCCTTTTCTCAACGGTTGAGGCTGGTGGTGGTGGTGTAATGGTGTGGGGGATATTTTCTTGACACACTTTGGGCCCCTTAGTACCAACTGAGCATAGGTAGGCTGTGGCGTTTAAACTGAGTATTGTTGCTGACCATGTCCATCCCTTTATTACCACAGTGTACCCATCTTCTGATGGCTACTTCCAGCAGGATAACGCGCCATGTCACAAAGCTCACATCATCTCAAACTGGTTTCTTGAACATGACAATGAGTTCACTGTACTCCAATGGCCTCCACAGTCACCAGATCTCAATCCAATAGAGCACCTTTGGGATGTGGTGGAATGGGAGATTCACATCATGGATGTGCAGCTGACAAATCTGCAGCAATGACGCTATCATGTCAATATGGACCAAAATCTCTGAGGAATGTTTCCAGCACCTTGTTGAATCTATGCCACAAAGAATTAAGGCAGTTCTGAAGGCAAAAGGGGGTCCAACCCGGTACTAGCAAGTGTTACGACTCAGTTGTGTCTCGGGTAAAAGGGAAGTGCGTAACAGATTTAACCAACTGAAAGCAGGAATCTTGAGCGCGTTGGGGTGAAATAAAGGAGACCAGACAAGGATGGAGTGAATTCAAATAGTGGTATATTGTAAATAATACGGGGGGGGGGGGGGGGGGTGTACGGGCAGTGTACACACAATACAACGGACACACACAACACTAGCAGCCCACAGGCCAAGGGGACACGGATGTTGCCAAAGAAAAGAAAGTAACACAAAAGTCTAGGAGAGTTAGGAGAGGCTACTAACTGACCCTAACTAAAAATCCACAACTCAAAATACTGCCTGACTACCTAAACTACTCTAACCAAGGACATCAAAATGTACATGGTTGGCAACCACCCCTTTCCTAGTGTATCTAGACAATAGTTCCACCTACGTGAGAGTATAGAGGCCTCTGTCTTACCTGCCCCAGGGCCTGGACCATACACACAACTACTACACCCACACAATCAAGGTAGGGGGAAACAAGTGTCAGTGGGTCCCTAGATAATCTTTAACATACAGTATATAACAGTCAACTTATCTTGAATTATGTTTTGTACCACGTGTCATACGAACTAGCTATGTATTTCATTTAAATAAGAGTAGCTACCTGTAGTGTAGTTGCTTTCCAGCTGGAAGGCTTCAGCAAAACGTCCATTCGCGTTTTATCTGATCACAGATTTAATGTGATCCGCAAATGCAGATTCGATAGTTCTAACACAACGCAATGCTTGTGTTAGAAGAAAAAATCTTTGAAAAGATGTTTGTCACTGCTTTCGTTTTTATTCACACATCATGATGTTTGTTTACGCATTTTAGAGCATTTACTCAGAAATAATTTTGCATTTATTCAAAAAAAATTTATGAATACAAATCAAGAGGTGTTTGTGGATAGTGAATTACAAGTATAAATCAAGAGGTGTTTGTTTGTGGATAGTGAATTCTATTTGTGCTTTGTGTTTTTTGTTCATGGTACACATTTGTGAATTGTACTTATTTACGATAATATTGGCAGTCATCTATCTCCATACATTGGCGTTGTGTTACAACGTTTTTGTTATTATTTTTTGATGTTCCTATCAGCAACACAACTTTAAGGACACCGAGCGACATGAACACTTGTTTAGACTGCGTGCTGTTAACAATCTACTGCTTCACACTTACATCATTCATCGTAGGCGCGCAGCTATCAACAGACGGTTCAGGAGAAGGCAAGCCCTGATGTTGCGTATGTTCCATCGCATGACAACTGTGGACTTGTTCCGTGGAAGAGCAGTCAGGTAATCAGTTATGATCTGATGATAATATTACAACTGCCACATACAGCAGACCAGGCAAAAATGCATATAATAGGAATCATTTGCTATTGACTATATTGAAGGCATAGGCCTACGTAATAAATTTGTAATTCACCACTGTCTGGGTCATCTGTATGAATTAGCGGGGATGATTGGGTAGGAGCCGGAGGGTTCTTGACGAATGATTCGATAATGTTGGGTGGGTTACTTGTTGCTCTTGTCCCTATTATTTAGTATTTAGTACCTAGTATTTTGTCCAGGTCATCATACAGTGGGAACTTGTCCTTCTCATCCCCCGAGCTGCCACTTCTCCTTAGGACATTGTGCCCCTTGATATATTGTTGTTTACCTTTAAGCGGCACTGCTCACCGGTTCGATTAAATCCCCTGTCGCGCAACTTGTTACTGAACATGTTGCATGTATTGGCATTTGAATGTGTTTTCTCGAGCTGTTCTTTTATGAAGTCATCCGGCCCATACACCAGCTCCGCAATCCACAGATCGCGTCGCTCACCGGTCCCGCAGCCCACAGATCGACCGGCCCGGCCCAGCCCCACAGTGCTCCAGATGGCCAGTCTGCTACTGTTTCCAAGACCTCCTCATCGCTCCAATGTGGAACAGCTTTTTGTCTTTTTGCTCGTCTTTGTTTCACAGCTGTCTGCTACCTGCATTCTCTTTTTGCTAACATCAACAACATCCGCCGAACGACAAATAGTTTATTTCCTGTGATTGGTCCGGACCTTTGCCAAATTGTGTTCACACTAGTAAAGAACAGCACCACGGTTCGAATGGAAGGGGCTACGGTCCGATTGTTTGGTGCACACGTGTTCACACCTGTCCAAATGATCCGAACTGAGCAAAACGTTTGCTAAGTCCGCACCAAACGAGGTAGGTGTGAAAGCGCCCTTAAAACGTACATGTTTGAAACACTTTCCTGAAGTTTAACTTACGTGAACATTGCAATTTGTGAGAGGCTCTACTATCTGTTTCTCCAGGTTTAGTCTGTATACTATATGTATTGTACAGTAGTATCAATTGAAGTGTGTTCATTTCTTTTTCAGCCTAGATCCCTCAACAACAGTTAATCGTCCACCAATAGTGGCAGACAAAGACTTACTTAACATGAAATTTAACTGGGGTCATCAAAGTGATGACACTGGGGTCATCAAACCGAACAGCAATGTCACCCATGGTTTCAGTACTTAATTACGTAACTCTCGAAGTCTGAACACAATGCATGCTGGGAAAAGGAAGCCACAATGCTAACTGTGTAGCCCCGTCGCTACACTGCCCCCACTAGCGTGTCGCCTGTCCTCAGCCGACAACAAAGTCCCTATAGCGACGGGGAAGCCATCCCCGCCGCCTACGATCCTGCGGGGTCGCAGGTCCCTGTTCCCCACTGTCCGTTTGGTTGAGAGGGCTTGTGGGTGTTGGTGGAACCGTGCCGGATGAACTGGATTGGTCTGCAGGTCCGTCAGCCAAGGGCCGGTAAGGTGCCAAACCACCACAACATCCGAAAGCTGCTCCAAAACCTCACAGGGCCCCACCCACTGGTTGTTATTGTTTTGGTGAGACTCCCCTCTTCCGAGTTGGGTTGTAGACCCACACCTTCTCTCCAGCAGCGAAGGAGCGGCTCTGACAATGAGTGTCATATGCCTGCTTTTGCTTTGCCCCTGCCTGTTCCTGGCACTGCCATGCGAAATCGTGTGCTTCAGCCAGACGTTGTTGAATGTCCCGCAGGTACTTGAAGCCGGGTACCCTGGGAAGATCAGTGCCAGAGGGTGTGCCAAAGGCTAAGTCCGCAGGGGTCCGCAGCTCTCTCTCTAACATGAGAGCGTCCGGTGTGCACCCAGTACTTTCTTGCACTGCCGACTGGTACGACCACAGGACCAGGGGTACGTGACGGTCCCAATCTCGCTGGTGTTGTGAGGTGACGATATGAGGTGACGACCATCAGCCACTCTTCCTCTGGCTCGACCTGTTGCGTGGTGGCCACTTGGAGAGTTGCTCCATCTCACTCCTCTTAGCGCCGACAGTGTCTGCAGTCCTCGCAGGGATGTCGGGAGAACGCATCTGCGTTGCTGTGCAGGCGCTCTGCTTGGTGCTGGACCTTGAAATCATAGCTCTGCAGGGCCTTGATCCACCTGGCCACCTGACCCTCGGGCTCCTTGAAGCTGAGCAGCCAGGTCACGGAAGCGTGATCCGTCTGCAGGAGGAAGGACCTGCCGTAGAGGTAGGGGCAAAAATGATGGAAAGCCACGACCACCGCCAGGAGCTCACATTGGGTAACACAGTAATTGCGCTCAAGACGGGTCAAGGCACGGCTGTAGTAGGCCACCACTCTCTCTCCCCCGTCTCCCTCCTGCAACAGGACTGCCCCCACTCCCACATTGCTGGCGTCAGTGTCCACAATGAAATGACATCCAGGATCAGCAAGAGCCAGGATGGGTGTGGTGGTCAGGGCGGCGTGGAGCTGGGCAAAGGCGGCTGCACAGTTGTCTTCCCAGTTGAACTCTCGCCCCTTGTCGGTGAGATGGTGTAGAGGGCTGGCGATGGAGGCGAAGTCGCGGACAAAACGTTGGTAGTAGGAGGCGAGCCCTAGGAATCTGGGCACCTCAGTGACATTTCGGGGAGTGGCCATTCCTTGACTGCCTCCACCTTGGCAGGATCGGTGGCCACGCCCTCTGCTCACATGGCCCAAGAACGTGGTCTCGCGCTGAAGGAGGTTGCATTTCTTGGGGTGTAGGTGCAGGCCTGCCCCCCGAATGGCTTGGAAGACCTGGCGGAGGTTCTCCAGGGCCAGCTCGAAGTGAGTGGCATGGACCAGAAGGGAAACCACACACCGGTTTCGGGGAATGTGAGCCAGCACCCTCTCCATTAGTCTCTCGAACATGGCGGGGGCGTTGCAGAGGCCGAAGGGCATCACGCAAAACTGCCAGAGTCCTTGGCCAATGGTGAAGGCCGTCTTGGGTCTGGTTTTTGGTGCCAGCTCCACCTGTCTAGTAGGTCAAGTGAGCTGAACCACTGCGACCCTGAGATTTGGTCCAGGGCGTCGTCAATGCGGGCCAAAGGGTATGAGTCCTTGCGGGTCGCATCGTTCAGTCGACGATAGTCCACACAGAGCCTCTAGGTGCCATCTTTCTTTTTGACCAGGATGGCAGGGGCGGCCCAGGGGCTGTTGGATGGCTCTATCACATCTGCCGCAGTCATCTCCAGTAACATCCGCTCTGCAGCTTCACGCTTGGCAAGCGCTAACTGGTAGGGTCGCAGTCTAATGGGTGGGGCTGTGCCAGTGTCAATTGTGTGCTGCACCAGGTTGGTCTGGATGCACTCCTCATCGCGTGCAGCGAAAATGTTTGTGAACTGTTGGAGCAGGTCTCGCAGCTGTTGGCTCTGCTGAGAGTCCAGCCCTTCACTGCTCCGCTGATATAGGTCCTGGATAGCGGTGACAGTGTCTGATGAGGATGTCTAAGGAATGGTAGGCTCGACGGAGGTCACCGTCGTTGTAGATGGGCCAGGTGGTGCCATTGTCACCTCGGGTGGTGGTGGTGGTGACAGTGCCGGTGGAGACGGTGGTGGCGTGGTGACTGGTGGAGACAGCTGGACATGGGTACGTCCCACCTTCCTCCCTTGACAGTGGTGGAGGGCCAGGGTCTCCGTGCCGAGGTGGATGGCGTTCCTCGACACATCGACCAGGGCCCCCCCAGCGAGTCAGCAGGTCCAGCCCGATGATGCAGGGGTCTTGGCTGTTGGCCAACCAAAACTTGCAGTGTTCCCTGCCTCCACCGGCAGCAGTCACTTCCCCAGCATGCCGGCTAGTTTCCCGGTCACAGTTCTGATTTTACAGGCGGTGGGCTTCCACCCTGTCTCTGGCAGCACCCCTGGACGCACAATGGAGATGGTGGACCCCGTGTCCATGAGGGTCCAGCAGGGGCGTCCCTTGATGGAGCAGAGGAGGTTGAGGCTGTGTACACGGCCCACTCTGGTGAAAATTCTCAATGGGGGATATGGTCAGTTGGCTGGATGGCAGTCTCCCCACGGTGCCACCCCGCTCTAGTTTCCCAGCTGCGGAGCTGGTGTCGTGGTGCAGGGGCGGGGGCGGGGCAGTTACAGGCTACATGCCCCACTTCTCCGCAGCGGTAGCATGGCTCATTGAACTGGCGCGTCCAGGGCCCGAAGATCGGTCGCTGTCGAACAGCAATGTCACCCATGGTTTCAGTACTTAATAACGTAACTCTCGAAGTCTGAACACAATGCATGCTGGGAACAGGAAGGACAATGCTAACTGTGTAGCCCCGTCGCTACAATATTAACACAAATAACACAGTCCTATAAGTTCAGTAACATTTCTGAAAAAAACATTTAATCTATGAATTTCACAGATGTCCTAGGGGTTTCCAAACAATCATCATTTGACAATCATCATTTCACAATGACAAGATGAGGTTATACTCATTCTTGAAAATAGCAGTTGTCAAATTTGCCAATAGTTGCTACACAATGTTGATATATCCTTTTGTTTATGAGAACCCAAAGTGCTATTTTGCCTTTTGGCCTATGTCTCCTCCTTGTGGTTTCTTACAGAATGCCATAGCTGTGTCCAGCCACAGTGCACTTGGCAGATCTACAGCCATGCTGTGAGCATTTTGCTAACAGCTGTGTCCTTGCAGGGTTGCTAACTCTTGGTTATGAAGTGTTAAGACTTTAGAGACACTCTAAGGGTGCTTTGACATGACTACTGTCTGACCTCCACCTAAGATTGGGTGTCATACTCAGACAGGGTGGAACAGTGTTAGGCACTCTGGGAAGAAACTAACCTGAACCCACATTTCTTTTCCTGAAAAGTTTAAACCTATTTTGATTTAAAAGAAGACATGCTCTTTGACCAGTTTTTAGGGACACTTTCTGTAATGAAATAGACTGTAGAGACAATTCTTATTTCTTGCTGTTTTAAGATTTTTCACAAATTGTATCACTGTATGTGACTATTACCATGGTGTTACACCATGTCTTTTTTATTTGTTACTCTTAGACCCTTCCTGATCACGACTCATCTTTGTCTCGAAACTAAATAATTATTGTGTACAAGTGAGAGAGGGATCATTGATATGGAAATGTATTATAGCATCCACTCACCGGCCACTTTATTAGGTACACCTTGAACTGGGTTGGACCCCCTTTTGTAGCCCATCTGCTTTAAGGTTCAACGTGTTGTGCATTCATAGATGGTCTTCTGCATACCTTGGTTGTAACAAGTGGTTATTTGAGTTACTGTTGCCTTTCTATCATCTCGAACCAGTCTGGCCATTCTCCTCTGACCTCTGGCATCAACAAGGCATTTTCGCCCAGAGAACTGCCGCTCACTGGATATTTCCTCTTTTTCTGACCATTCTCTGTAAACCCTAGAGATGGTTGTGCATGAATATCCCAGTAGATCAGCAGTTTCTGAAATACTCAGACCAGCCCGTCTGGCACCAACAACCATGCCACATTCAAAGTCACTTAAATCACCTTTCTTCCCCATTCTGATGGTCGGTTTGAACTTCAGCAGGTCGTCTTGACCATGTCTACATGCCTAAATGCATTGGGTTAGGGTTACTGCTGCCATGTGATTGGCTCATTAGATATTTGCGTTACCGAGCAGTTGAACAGGTGTACCTAATAAAGTGGCCGGTGAGTGTATAAGGATGGTAAACTAGACCCAACCAAGCATGTGTCTTTTTCCCTTCATAAGGGCATGGTCGTCAAACTGAGAGACAAGTTCTGTCACTCTGAGTGCGACACCTGCTTAGACTGCGAGATTAACCTGAAATAGAAGGGACATTTCTTTGTGGAAGACCAGATTTACTGCGAGAAGCATGCATGTGAGCGAGTTACTCCACCTGAGGGCTATGATGTGGTCACTGTATTCCACAAATAGAGGTCTTGTTGAACACTGCCTCAACAAGCTGCACAGTACCATAGTGTCCCCATGCAGGATGCCATGAGAATCATCAACAACATTCCACCAGCATTACATTTATTCTACACTGTAAAAAATGTCCGTAGAATTCACACTGCAATGCCGTAAAATCCTCACATAAAAAAACTGTAATTGGAAATACAACTTAGCAATGTTAACTTTACAATAATATTTTGTAAAATACTTAACCAAACATAACTGTTAATTTTACAGAAAGAATATGTATATGTATTTGTATAAATTACCTATTACTGTAGTTTTAACGCAGAAAAAAGGTAATACAAAAATCAATACAATGCAGTTTAAATGACAACATAGTGTTAAAATAACAGTTTTTGTCAAGTAGAATTTTGTTATATATAAAGAAACCTTATTACAGCTAACTAATGCATATGTTATACTTATACAGTAATGTGAAAAGGTTAGGAGACCCCACAAAATATTTAGTTCTTTAAAAAGAAATTGGACTTATCAATATTTGATCTTCTTTCTAACAATATCTTTAGATAAAGGTGATGTAATTGAACCAAAAACAATACAAATGTAACTTTGTTATCATTTTTTTCATAAAAAATGCACAAAGACGCCAATTCATACTGAGGAAAAAGTTAGGACACCCTATGCCCTAATACCTGGTATTGCCCCCTTTTGCTGACATAACCTTCAATTAGACGTTCCCTATAACTGTCTACCAGTCTCTGGCATCGATTGGAAGAAAGTTTTTCCCACTCCTCCATGCAGATTTATTTCAGCTGAGTGATGTTTGAGGGGTATCTTGCATCCATGACCCAAATCACCCCACAGCATCTGAATAGGATTAAGATCCGAGCTTTGACTTGGCCATTCTAGAACTCTCCATTTTTTACTTTTGAGCTGTTCCTTTGTGGCTTTACTGGAATGTTTTTGGTCATTGTCATGTTGCATGGTCCACATCCGCTTCAGCTTCAACTTTTGGACGAATGGTCTCACATTTTCCTCAAGCACCCTCTGATACAATAAAGAATTCATGGTGGATTCTATGATGGTGAGCTGGTCAGGCCCTGCTGCAGCAAAGCAGTCCCAAACCATGACATTTCGACCCCATGCTTCACAGTTGGTATGAGGTTTTTGTGCTTAAATGTTGTCTTTGGTTGGCACCAAACATGTCTTCTGTTACTGTGCCCAAATAATTCAACTTTGGATTCATCTGTCCCAAGCGCATTGTATCAGAAGTCCTGGTCTTTGTCTTGGTGTTCTCTGTCAAACTTTAGTCTTGCCCTTGTGTTTTTTTGGACAGCAAGGGTTTCCTTCTTGCAAACCTCCCATGAAAATCAAACTTGTGCAGTCTCTTTCTGATGGTAGATGCATGTACTTTGACATCTGTGGCAAGAGCTACCTGTTGGTCCTGTGATGACATTTTAGGATTGTTGGAGACTTCTTTAAGCATCTTGCGGTCTGCTCTTGGGCTGACCTTGCTATGACGGCCTGACCTGTCCATGTTGGCAGTTGTTTTAAATGTTCTCCAATTGTAAATAATTTTCAGAACAGTGGAATGGCTGATTTATTAATTGTTTGGAGATCTTTTAAAATCCCTTCCCAGACTCATACACATCTACAACCTTCTTTCTGAAGGCCTCAGAGAGCTCTTTTGATCTCGCCATGGTGATACCACTCACTTCAACAGTCAAGAGAAAACCAAACTTAATGTCTGAGGTTTAAATAAGACAGGCTCCTCCAAAATCCTCTCTAATGATGTTCTTATCATTTGTACCTGATGTGGTGCACTTGATTCTAATTTTAGGCATTTTAAGTAGTAATATATGTGGGGGTGTCCTGATTTTTTCCTCACAAGAAAAAAGCATTTCTATTAATTACATTTTGCCAAAATGTTTAAAGATCTTTTTTTTCAGTTGTATTTGTTTAGTTATTACCTCCATTTAAAGTAAAATTAAGATCAAATGTCCATATGTTTGAGTATATTGAAAAAGACAAATTTCATAGGGTGTCCTAACTTTTTAACATGACTGTATGTAATATATTATCTATATAATATATAGATATTTTTTTTCAACTTTTATTGAGAGAGCGAATCCCCAACTTTATGCTAATGAGAGCCTGTGTAATGTGTTTGGTATGATTAAATACTGTCTGATCAATAATTACTGTCTACTGCAACACTAAATGTTGTTAACATGTAACACGAATTTAGCCAGGGCAAATAGACCACTGTAGATCTTCATTTAAGCAAAGCTCTCAAGTCTCACGCATTGGGCGTGAGACACACGCATTTCAACCCGTTCACACGCTCACACGCCACACCTTGTATTTCTCACGCAGAGAAATTACCAGGATAACGCCCACCAAGTTGCGCCGCTATTTTTTAGAACAGTGGAACAGGTAGGAATCAAGTGGGTTCCCCGTACAGTTCAGGAGGCGCCTGCCACGCACCAGCTAATCAAATAAAAAGAATATAGCTACCGAACAGCCAATCAAAAAATAGCATTGCTGTATCCGGGTAAGATTTAGATATTCCCGCTAAAACAACGTTACATTCTGATTCCAACGAGGACAATGACATTGATTAACGCGCTCGCTCAGTTCTCGCCGAAGTAGCTACTGATCGACGTGGGAGAAGACCATATCCTATGAGTACAGTAAATCATCTCATCATTTGATTTCCGTGGCTGGGGAATATTGTGTCCAGGCAGCTGGTAATCAGTAATGTTAGCTAACAGTTTGACCAGAGTGTGTGAACTAGCCTAGCTAGCCAGTTGAATCCCTGCTAATTTCAGCAGCTATACTGACACTTGTTTTTTAGTCTTAGTTCAGGACCCATTATTCACAAAGCTTTTCTCTTAGGCCAAAGATGTCAGGGAAGAGGCAAATGAGCATTCCTTCATGCTTCGCTCTGAAGAATCAGCTCCCTAAAAAGGTGGCCAGGTCAGAGGAGGAGACTGTGGAGAAGGCAGTAGTGGAGGCAGTAGATGAGGCAGTGGAGGAGACAGCTAGGGTGTCAGTAGAGGATGAGTCAGTGGAAGAGACTGTGGAGGACACCATAGATGAGACAGTGGAGAAGCCACTGGAAACAGGGAAAAAGAGAGGAGTAAGTGGAGCAGCCACCTATAGGTGTTTCTTTAAGAAGGAATGATCAACCCGATGGCCATTCATCACAATGGGAACCACCAGCTCCTTCTACTGGTGCTCAGTCTGCAGACAAGAGGGACATAAGCAGGCATGTGGAAGGCAAGGGACATCGAGCCAAAGAACAGGCTCTCAACTCAGCCAGCAGTGTAGCACAGTTCTACACTGTTCATACTGTTCATAATGCACATATCCTTATATTTTCTTTAATACTACTGTTAATACTCTGCACATACTGTACATACCTGTTTATACTGTTTATACTGTTCATACGGCATTCCATATTTATATTTATTCTGCTATCTACCTCATGTTACTGTTAATACATATATATACTGCTAGACTGCATTACCTATACAGTTCATATGCTGCTACACTGCTCATACTGTAACTTATTTACTCTGCTATAATGCTAATGCTTACTCATATACTGCTTACACTGCACTACTTATATTATACTGCACTACTTACTGCTCATATATTGCACTACCTGTAAATACTGTTCATTGCACTTTCTGCTATTTTGCACTTCTGGTTAGACGCTAACTGCATTTCGTTGTCTCTGTACTTGTACTCTGCACAATGACAATGAAGTTGAATCTAATCTAATCTAATACACGCCAGCAACTTCTGTTGGAGGCATTAGTGTACAAGAGGCCAAGGTACATAGCACAGGAAAACCAAAAGGCTGGTGGCCATGTTTACTTGGATGACCAAGATGGCGGCGCGCATGCATCGCGACGCTCAGTGTCTCTCCAGAGTTTGCGAACTAGTAGTTATTTGCTTGTTTATCTTAAGTATTCTCGCTAAAAACAGTTTAGCGTACATATCGTACAGCCGACAAGAACTTCTGGACATCGGTTCCGGCACTCCAGTCATCTTTATCGACGATATACCCGAGATTAGCAAAACAGCGGGTCCAGCTAACTCCGCTACACCGACCGGAAGAGGCCCCAGACCGGCTCGGAAACGAAAACACAGGCGAGGGAGCCGAGGTGGGCTGAGAGCTAGGCTAAAGCTAACTCCACACCGACTCTCACTACCTAGCCTTTTCCTTGCAAATGTTCGTTCCCTGGCAAACAAGATGGATGAACTGCGGCTGCGGATCACCACCCACAAATGGATTATGGACTGTAATATCATGGTTTTCACTGAAACCTGGCTCAACAGCGAGGTTCCCGACAACGCTATCGAGCTAGCAGGGCGCTGCGTTCTCCGAGCAGACAGAACAGCAGGCGACTCCGGTAAGACCAGAGGTGGAGGTTTGTGCATTTATGTTAACAAAACGTGGTGCACGGACACTACCATCACCGAGAGTCACTGCTCAGCTAACCTGGAGTTTCTCATGGTTAAGTGTAGACCTTTCTATCTGCCCAGAGAGTTCACGTCTACTGTTATCACGGCAGCCTATATCCCCCCGGATGCTAATGCTAAGATTGCTATGAAAGATTTCCACATGCGTGACCCCCGACGCATGTGGCAGGGCATCCAGGCCATCACTGACTACAAACCATCTAACACCTCACCCCTCTCCGTTGACGCCTCCCTCCCCGATGAGCTGAACCACTTCTACGGCCGCTTTGACAGGGACAACAAGGAGGTGGCCATCAAGGCTGTGCTCCCTGCGGATCACCAGCCCCTCACTCTATCCCCCACCGACGTGTGTGCGGCACTGAGCAGGACTAACGCACGCAAGGCTGCTGGTCCTGATGGGATCCCCGGACGCGTCCTCAGGGCCTGCGCTGTGCAGCTGACTAAGGTTTGGACTGACATATTCAACCTGTCCCTAGCCCAAGCAGCTGTCCCCGCGTGCTTCAAAACCACCTCCATCGTGCCGGTGCCAAAACACTCCACTGCAACGAGCTTAAATGACTTCCGACCAGTGGCACTCACGCCCATCATCATGAAGTGCTTCGAGAGGCTGGTCTTAGCTCAACTCAAGACCTGCCTACCACCCACACTGGACCCCTTTCAATTCGCCTACCGGCAGAACAGGAGTACAGAGGATGCCATTTCAACGGCACTTCACTCCGCCCTGTCCCACCTCGACAAGACTAACTCTTATGTGAGAATGCTGTTTATTGACTTCAGCTCAGCATTCAACACCATCATCCCCTCCAAACTGATCTCCAAACTCAGGCAACTGGGCATCAACCCCTCCCTCTGCAACTGGATTCTAGACTTCCTGACCAACAGGCCGCAGTCTGTTAGGCTTCACAACCACACCTCCTCAACCCTCACCCTGAACACCGGCGTTCCACAAGGCTGTGTGCTGAGCCCCCTCCTTTACTCCCTCTTCACCTACGACTGCACACCTGTACATGGCTCAAACACCATTGTTAAGTTTGCAGACGACACAACGGTGATCGGTCTCATCAGCAACAACGATGAGTCGGCCTACAGGGAGGAGGTCCAGCACCTAACAGTGTGGTGCAACGACAATAACCTGGCTCTCAACACCAAGAAGACCAAAGAACTCATTGTGGACTTCAGGAAGTCTAAAGCTGGCGCACACACCCCCATCCTCATCAACGGGACTGAGGTGGAGCGAGTCACCAGCTTCAAGTTTCTGGGTGTCCACATCTCTGAGGACCTCTCCTGGACCCTCAACACCTCCACCCTGATAAAGAAGGCTCACCAGCGTCTCTTCTTCCTGAGGAGACTAAAGAAGGTCCATCTATCTCCTCAGATCCTGGTGAACTTCTACCGCTGCACCATCGAGAGTATCCTTACCAACTGTGTCACAGTATGGTATGGCAACTGCTCGGCATCGGACCGGAAAGCACTGCAGAGGGTGGTGAAAACTGCCCAACGCATCACCGGTTCCTCACTCCCCTCCATCGAGGCTGTCCAGGGCAAACGATGCTTGCGTAAGGCACGCAGCATCGTCAAGGACATCTCTCACCCCAACCATAGACTTTTCACCCCACTCCCCTCCGGGAGGCGCTACAGGTCTCTCCGCACCCGAACCAGTAGGTTCAGAGGCAGCTTCTTCCCTGCGGCTGTCACCCTGCTGAACACGAACACTACACCTACCTGACAACCTACTACCCCCGCAACCCCCCCCCCCCCCCCCCCACCCGGACAATTGCACTATTGCACTATTACTCCCCTCCCCTGCTCTTACTCTTACTCAATACCACTGCTCTTCTGTACATACCTGTCCATACTGTTCATACTGTTCATAATGCACATATCCTATATTTTCTTTAATACTACTGCACATACTGTACATACTTGTTTATACTGTTTATATGGCATTCCATATTTATATTTATTCTGCATCTACCTCATGTTACTGTTAATACATATATACTGCTAGACTGCATTACCTATACAGCTCATATGCTGCTACACTGCTCATACTGTAACTATTTATTCTGCTATAATGCTACTGCTACTCACATACTGCTATACTGCACTGCTATATATACTGCTTATACTATACTATATTATACTGCACTACTACTGATCATATATTGCACTACCTGTAAATACTGTTCATTGCACTTTCTGCTATTTTGCACTTCTGGTTAGACGCTAACTGCATTTCGTTGTCTCTGTACTTGTACTCTGCAATATGACAATAAAGTTGAATCTAATCTAATCTAATGTTTGATGAATTGCATTTTCCTTCAAATTGTTGGTTATATTACCATGAAAACTTATCTAATGTTTATGATTATTTAATCAATTGTTTCTATTGCAGACCAGGAGAGCTGAGGTGAAGGCATCACCCATCATGACAGTTAAAATGGCTGGCCTGGAACCACAGTGTTTCAAATGGGAGGCACCAACCGTGCTGAAGGCCTCAAAACATGCCACCAACACCTACAATGAACAACACCTGCACTAAGAAATGCTGAATTAAATAAATATTTTTATTTGTATGAATTGATGTGTCATTTATCAGATCAGACCCCCGTCCCCACCCCAACCAAACCCCCACCCCCGCCGACGACAAAATCTCACTCTGAACTCAGTTCAAAACTTGAGAGCCCTGATTTAAGTGCTTGAATGTTTGAGCTACCTGGTAGGCTAACCGCAAACGTTTTCAAGCTTTTTTAAACCTAACAGTAATCATATACATTTGAAATTCCAACGGAAATTACCGGCTGTGTTTGAGTTTCAAACTAGTTGGGCTCTGCCTCCTCAACTGACTGAGCGGAACAGTGTTTTTTGGTTCTTTTATTGGTTTACTTCATTATCGCGGGCAGTGTTGCCAACTTGGCGACTTTCTCGCTAAATCTGGCGACTTTCCAAATCCTCTTAGCGACTTTTTTTGTCAAAAGCGACTAGCGACAAATCTAGCGACTTTTTCTGGTGTTTTGGAGACTTTTCTGGTGTTTTGGAGACTCTGACGTGAAAGCACGTATCGCTCTGCAGTTACTGTCCTCAACGAGCAGCGGGTGCTGCCGTGAGCCCCTCCCCCGTCCCAAAGCACTCACAGGCGGTCAGTCCCAGCTGCAATCAGAGCAGACCCACACCACTCCGCGTCAAGACTGCAAATGAATCGCGCGTGCGCAAAGCCGCCGCTGATCCCGCCCTGGTTTACAGAGCGGGATGTAAATGTAAATGGTTCTTCACTGTCACACTAAAATAAATTACTGCATTTGACTCACACAGCCTCAGTCACTTACTCACCTCGTCCACTGTGTGTGTGCCTCTCTGTGACATAAGCTAAACATCTAGCTAGCAAGCTCATCATGTCTAAACTGTTCGCTCAAAAATACAGAAAGGAGTGGGGATCAAACCCTGAATTCAAAGGCTGGTTGAAGCCGTTTATTGGAGATGATACACGGGCATACTGTGTGAGAAAACGTGTTCTTTATTTGAAGAGAAGACAAACTACTTCTTACTTTTAGCTATTTATTTATATGTCAGAATTCTAGGCTTGTACAAGGACCACTTTTGGCGAAGAAAATCACAGTCAGCAAGCTGTTAATCTGTAACCAACCTTCCAAAAATGGATACATTCAAAATGTCAAACCAAGCATTTTACAGTAAACAGAATGATTATGATTGGCTATTTGGTTGGGGAGGAGCCGCGGTTTAGACTTGGCTCTCCTCTCGTTGGTGTTTTAGGCTAGTCCTAGCCCCTGACACTCGATCCGTTCCAGGTAGAGATATCGCCAGTCCGTTCCCTCTGGGGAACGAGTTGACCTGCTGAAGAAAACATACACCTACTCTGATTTGTCCTTTCCTAGCCTAGTATTTTTCCATTACATCATTCTTAAGTTATGTGTGTGTTGCAGCATCTATCTTGATGACCTGACCCTTACCTCTTCATGTATTAATCCAATGTACCATGGAACTAATGCTTGATTCATCTCATTTATCAACAGGCCATCACATTAGTAAATTTCAGATGATTAAAAAACATATTAATTCAATTGATTTGCATATGGAATATCAAATACAATGAGTAAATTGAATCACCCTAAATAAAGAACTGAATAGCTTTATTTACTCGTCTGCTATTGAGCATTATAATGCAACTGTTTTTATAAAAATAATTTCTAACAACTGCATGTATTGTAAGGCTGATTTCTACGCCAAACTTTGTGATATAAAAAAACACATGACAACTCAAAAACATATTCAAAAGGCAAAGCCTTATAACAGTTCCACCCAAAGCAAGCTGAAGGCTGAAGCCACCATGGCATTAGCTATTGCTGAACACTGTTCCATGCTAGCATGTGATCACATTGGGGAAGCATGTAAAGCTGCTTTCTCAGACTCCACTGCTGCTACTCACTTCAAAATGCACAGGACAAAGTGCACGGAAATGATTAATGGTGTTCTAGCACCATACTTTCTAAAAAAGTTGGTCGCAGATGTGGGTGACCAGAGTTTCAGCCTCCTCCTCGATGAGTCCACAGATATAAGTGTTTCTAAGTACCTGGGGGTTGTGATAAGGTATTTTAGTGACACCAAACACACAATTGTCTCAACATTTCTGGGGCTTGTTGAGTTGGAGGGAGGAGATGCCAGATCTATAGCCCGAGCTGTTGTGGCTTTCCTGGAGAAGTGTTGTCTTAAAAAAGAGAAACTCCTGGGGATAGGGACTGACAATGCCTCCGTTATGACGGGGATTAACAATGGGGTCCATAAAGTGCTGAAGGAGGAGTATGGCCTCAAAGATCTGGTTCTTATTCGCTGTGTGTGTCACTCTCTGCAGCTTGCTGTAAGTCATGCTTCCAATGACACCATCCCCCGTAGTGTGGAGTACTTGGTACGGGAGACTTATAACTGGTTTTCAGTGTCTCCAAAGCGCAGGGAGGCCTACAAGGCCATATATGAGACCTTCAACTGTGGGGAGAAACCCTTACAAATAACCAAGGTGTGTGCCACACGTTGGCTCTCCATTGAACCAGCGGTTTCACGCATTTTGGACCAGTGGGAGGCGCTTAAACTGCATTTCGCATTCACCAAGTCCAGTGAACACTGCTACATGGCTGAGGTTTTATACTCCATGTACAGTGATCCTCAAAACATCTTGTATCTGACTTTTTTGAAGTCATTGCTGGGTGAGGTACAGTTGGCCATCAAGGCTTTTGAGGGAGAGCAGGTAGATCCTGTTAAACTTCTTGACAGCTTGGTTAGCCTGATAAAGTCTGTGAGTAGCAGGGTGCTGAATCCACTGGCAAATATTGATGTACTCAAAGAGCCAATTGATGGATACATCAGTCCCAAACCATACCTTGGTTACCTTTTTGAGTCAAAGGCAGCTGAGCTCCACCTTGCGCCTGAGGACAAGAACAATGTCCAAAAGTGGTGTGTAGCCTTCACCATCTCCCTCACTAACGAGTTGAGGGTGAGACTGCCGGACAACATCGAAGCATTGCAGTACATGTCAGTTTTCAATGTAAAGGAAACTCTAAAGCACAACAAGAGCCTGGGAGAAATAGAAAAAATAGCCAAGCTCCTTGGCTACTCTCCTGCAGAGATAGACAAGATTGTCCAGCAATGGCGTACCATCCATCTTAATAAGTGGAATGAAACAAAAAACACAGTGGGCTTCTGGAATGAGATTTGGAAGTTCAGGGATGCAGCTGATATCAACCCGTTTCAGGAACTTGCCATGGCTGCTGTGTCTGTATTGTCCTTGCCACACTCGAATGCTGAAGTCGAGAGATTATTCAGCCAGATGAGTGTGGTAAAAAGCAAACTTAGAAATCGAATGTCCTTGCAGACCCTTAACTCCTTAATTTTCCATTACATCATTCTTAAGTTATGTGTGTGTTGCAGCATCTATCTTGATGACCTGACCCTTACCTCTTCATGTATTAATCCAAGTACCATGGAACTAATGCTTGATTCATCTCTCATTTATCAACAGGCCATCACATTAGTAAATTTCAGATGATTAAAAAACATATTCATTCAATTGATTTGCATATGGAATATCAAATACAATTAGTAAATTGAATCACCCTAAATAAAGAACTGAATAGCTTTATTTACTTGTCTGCTACTGAGCATTATAATGCAACTGTTTTTATGAAAATAATTTCTAACAGTACCATGTTGCCTGTCTATATGTCTAAACTACTATTGTCTTTTTTCATTTTTAATCTAGAAATCTGATGTCAGTCTTCCTTAACCGATTTGTGCCGGATGCTGCGCGACGCAACATTCCATCTACCGCTGGTTGCTGCGTTGCGCACATTTGAATCTACCACGTGAGCACCCAAATGTAGTGTGGTTCGCCGAACGCACTTGTATGTCTGATTGATTTTCGGCGAACCACACGACATTTGGGTGCTCACGTGGTTTTAAAAAATCAACAAGACCCACCTCATGTGTATTTGAACCAATGACAGTGCATCATATGCTGCACTCATGAAAATTACGACAAATCAAAAATGGCGGTAGATTCAAATGTGCGCAACGCAGCAACCGGCGGTAGATGTCGCGCGGCATTCGGCACAAATGGGTTAATAGCAGGAATGACTGACTTGGAGCAAACATTTCTACACACCGCAATCACTGAAGTCTTGCCCGAGCTTCCAGAGGTGTCAAAAGACATTCTAGAAGAGACCTTACAATCCCTTGGGGTGGAGACATACAATGATTTTCAGTTCATTGAGGAAGCTGATTTGTTGTCAGCCCTACGGCCAATTCAAGCTCGAAAAGTCCTTGCTGCCTGGAAGTGAAAATGTAAGTAAAATATTGCAGTACAGGATGCAACCAGTCCCGAAAGTAGCCTACATAAAAGATCAGTCCTAAATATAAAGACATTCACATATTGTTCCTAAACATTTTTTGTGTGTGTTTTTGCAGGCCACACTCCTGAATCCGAATGCTCATTTGTTAGTGCCTCACCAGGACCTTCCCCGTCCTTGCAGTCTCTTTCACCCAGAAGTTCTGCCTCAACCTCTTCCAGCAGCTGCCAAAGCCCTGGTATAGACTGGGTGGACACGTTTATCATACCATCGGAGAAGTTCCCAGAGGAACTGATGCAGGCATTGGAGAGGGGGAAACGACCGAGTCCACGAATGAGGAGGGAGTTGGTCCGGATTGTGGTTTGTGAGATGACACGAAAAACTTCTTCCGTAAGTAAAAGGAACTCTACTGAAGTTGCCAAAAAGATGGTGGCAAAATATCCCAAATCTCTACAAGACAAAATAGAGGGAGACGTTATTGGGCCAGGCTATCACTCTCTCTTTAAGCAACTACTGAATAGGATTGAGAATGTGAAGCGATCTACGACCCCGAAAATCTGAAAACGAAAGCATCGCGCTGATGATTCGGACACAGATGAAATTCCACCAGAGAAGAGAGCAGCCATCCAGGACACTTATGGTTGCATCAACTGGGATCTTAAATTCCTGTCCCTTGGAGAGACTGCAGAGAGCCAGCAGCAGAGTAAAGAAAAGCTGAAAAATATGTGTCAGCAAACTGATGCAAGTCAAACGACTAATGAAGTCGACTTTCTACACATAGCGTAAACAAGTCAACCAGGGGAAAGATATAAAATACCTCCTGGAAGAGTGGCCATTTTGGTTTGACCAACTTGGCATGGCAGTTCACTTTAAGGAACTCACCAGAATTGTGCTGCAAGAAACATTCAGGCGGAATGTGGATCTGAAGGGGAAACGTCTCCTGAACTACATGAATACTGTTTGCGTGAAGAAGAGCAAAAAGTTTCTACAGGCTGTGATAAAGAGTCAAGTTATGAGAGGAGAGCTGAGTGGTTGCCATGAAAACATCAAAGAGATGGTGCTGCTTCTGCTTTCTTACTTTGATGAGAAAGAAGATGCAATGTTCTGTTATGTGGAGGACGCATGCCTTGCTGGGGAAGTGCAGATCGACCAAGTTCCCTTAACTCCAACCATTGTTGTGTGTGGTAAGTTAACTTTTCTTTCCTTTTTTGGACTTTCTTTCATTCTGTCTTTTGAATATCTCTATTCTTTCTTCTGTTTCCTTCTCAGTTTTGTGTTTATTTGGACACAAATTCATGTTGTATAATGTTTTTTTTTGTGTTATGTTGTTTTGTGAAACATCTCATGAAAACAAGCACTGTTTTCTTTTGTTTCTGTTTGTTTCTTAAGGACAATCCTGCTACTCTTCAAGACGCTTCATGCCGAGTGTGGATCGAACCATTGTACATGACAACATCCCCTCCTTCACTTCTGCCCTGTGCATGATGTTTGGGAGCTATTATTGCTTCAACATCCATTACCCATCAGAGCTGGCATCAACCCTGGAGTTTCTGCAGAGGTGTGTCTTTTTGGATTATTTTATTTAACTGAAGCTAATATAAAGTAGCTGCTACGGTGATTTAGGGGACTTGTCATCTCACCTATTACCATTGGCTTTAAAATAATAGCTAAAATAAGAATAATTATGTTTTTTTGTGTGTGTTTGTAATGAAGCTATTTTATTATTAATACAGTCTATTTTCTTCAATTTACCAAGGTGTTTCTTTTCTATCAACCCAGAGAAGGGCACGAAAGTGGAGAAGACAAGCACATCCCGTTTTCATGTGAATCCCAGAGTCCTGACCTTGATTCAGGACCTTTCTGATCATGAGTGGCGTGATGTCTGAATATTGACTAAAGGCAGTAAGATTTCATGATGTTTTTGATTGCAGTTTGACCATTAGTTTCATCTCTCAATTTTGTTTATATTCAATATTCAGAGTGTTATTGCTCTTGTATTGAGCTTTTACTGAAGGCATTGCCTTGAAAGATTCCAAAACCTCTTCTGAAGTGAAAGGCCCGTTTAAAATGGCTCGATCCTCATCTGTTACACATAGTATCCTATTTGGATCAGATCTCTTAAACTATCTCATCAGACATTTTTTAGTATAGAGAGACTTGTAAACTTCAACAAATGTGCTATTGATTAATACTAGGTCATAGGTCATAGAACCATCGTTCATCTGTACACATTTGATTGATCTTTGATCTGATTTGATCACAAAACCGGTGTCCTGAAAAAAGTCAGACCTCACATTCACGTGGCACTATTTTCTCTCCCTTTATATCACTGCGTACACCGGTTTTGTGATGTAAATGTATTACTCTTTTGAACGCATATTGTTTTGTGAAGCAAAACGCTTTATCTTTGTGACCCCAGCAAACTAGCCGGACTACCTACTTCAACACCAAAACCGGGCCAGAACTCTGCTCTCAGGACGCAGTGGGGGAAAGGTCACTGTTGATGCACGACACTGATGGTGAGGATGTCATACAATTTCATGTCAAAAAACCTGAACTATCCCTTTAAAATCCAATATTATCATAAACAGTTCTGTTCATTGATCATCACCCATACATTAACGATACCACAGAAATGGCTACAGCAGTACAAACAGTATAGCAAAAATGAACGCACTACTAAGAAGCTACTTGTTTTACTTCCAAAACATAAACTGTTTTCCAAAAAAAGATATTTGTACTGCTGTAGCCATTTCTGTTATACACATCCATACAGTACAAACACTACATCAAAAATCACTTTTGAACAGTAACACATTCAAAATTCACTGAGAATACTGTCGAAACAGATCTCTAAGAGGTTTTTGAAAAAAGAAAAAAAAAGTCTATCAAGTGCATCCTGTGCAAGTGTATCAAGTAAAGGAGCAACCTTGTTTTTGTTTGTCCATACACTTGAAATTACTCCACTGCCAAAATGGCATTTTTAAGGCTCAACACCCTAGGCTTCAGCTTCCCATCCTCCAGGGAGTCCAGGCCCATCAAGACTTTCTGGGTAAAGTCAAATGTATTGGCCAAGGCTTTTGGGTAACTTGGATGCAGCGCATAAATCAGTGCAAAAAGCATGCCAAATGCGTCAGCGAATGTGGGGAGATCAATAACCATGTTACCCTCAAGCATGACTGCAATCCTCTCTGGGCAGAAGAATGTGGCATCTGTTGAATTGGCACTGATCAAGAGGAGCCCAACTGGTACGTCGTCGATGTTTGGTTCATCAGACTGCGACATCTGCAGACAAGAACAGAGATGTTACCTGTGACCCCAAACTGCCTCAGCTATTTCCCAAAGATACTTGCAGCAAATACATCATTGTTATGGACAAATAGCAGACCACCACAAACTAACAGCCACTATGTGTGTGTATGAGAGAGAGAGAGAGAGACTTTTTCCTTTTCTGCAATGTCTCTTTCCAGAAATCATGACCCACTTACTCAATATAGTCCACAGACCTTGTTGCGAGCAGTTTCATGTAAGCATAACTATTTTCTTTCAACTGAACTACACACAAATTCTCACAAGCTCTTATCTTGAGTAACCAGGTCATGCTTTCTGGAAAGAAACATATCCTTTGAGTTTTTCAAATTTACTTGTGTAATATTCAAACACTGAAATTTTTTAATAATTTAAAAAAAATACTGATTTTCTAGATTCGAGTAACAGAAAAAATTTAACTCTTTGACCAAAAATAATATACTGTCATCCCATAATATACTTGCATCCCATTGCTTCAGAAATCCGGAGTCATCCTCATGCAAATATGCAGGGAGAGCACGGAGGACAGCAGCACATCTGACATGGACGTCAACTTGTTCCTTGGGTGTGAGAACATATTCTTGCTTTACTATGGTTGGTAGACAGCATAGCCACACAACACTGTAATATAACAATGAGCCGTCCTATGTCTTCAGAGGTCAGAGTCCTACCAAATATAAAGAAAACTCTACTGTAGCGTCATTATCAAGCACCAAGAAGCTTACACAACATACCTGGAGGTCATAAATCCTGAAGATCTCACTGAGGACTTCTGCTACTTTCCCTGTGCGTGCAGCTTTCTTCCTGAACAAGCTCAGAAAACGGGGGGTGTGTTGATCCAACTCAGCATAGAAGCAGTTCTTCAGGTTGATGTTTGAGATTCAGTAAACTCTGCACAGATCTGTAAAAAAAAAAAAAATGACTGTTTAAGTCAGAGTATTGTATATGTGTCCTTTCTGAGAAGGAAAAATAAGACACATGGCAATGGAAACTGCCACACTAATGCCTGTACACTGACATACTATGGCCACTTGTTAGCTTTTGGAGAAAAAGTAATCTATATTAGAGTAAGACTGTTTAAGTTCTCACCGACACAGCCACACAAAATAATTATCTACTCAAATGTGTGTTTGTGGGGGGACATGCAGCGTTCGGCCTGTAGAGGGTGCTACAGGACCGTGGCCAGGGTCACGGGGGACGAGGCTTCGTTGCGCAGCTGGTGCGAATGAAGCCTCGTTTAACGAAATGGTTAAGATGTGTGTGCTTCTGCTTTTTCAGTAGGTGGGCTGGGAACGGCGGAACAGGAGAGAAAGAGGAAGGACGACTGAAAAGTCGTCGAGGGGTTTTGAAGGGCTGGAAAGCCAAAGACACGATAACTGACAATCTGAATAAACAGAAACATTCCCTCACCAACGTACTGCGTCTGCCTCTCTGTGTACGAACGAACATTGCTACAGTGTTGTAAGAAACATATTACCTGACTCAATTTTGAGGGCAGGCCAGCGTTCCAGGATCTCACCGACAGGTGGCTCATCACCGATGACCTCTTTGCGCCACAGGGCAAAGGTGGTCTGCATCAACTTTCCAATCAGGAGAAGGTTCTTGTCACTCATCTTCACTTCATCCACGATTTGGAGTCTCATTTGTTCAAGGCTTGCAGCATCTTCACCTCTTGGGAAATTAGGGAGGAAATTCACCTCTGCCCTCTTTGGTCTTTTGATGTTAGCATGGGGAGCTTGTCTGTCTGGGTTGTTTCTGCTCCTCTTCCCAGAATTTACAGCTACCTCAAAAATCCTTGCACGACTCAACTTACTGCGGTAGTTTCCCATTTTAAACTTCAGACTATTTTTCCAACCATACCATCCTGTCTGAGATCCTGGCTCTTTAAGACAGGGATGCTTGGTGACGAGTGCTTCTGCTACCACTGACAAGTGCTTATCCTCAGGGTATGCTGTGAAACTATGCATTTTGTTAGCAAGGCTCTCAAGAATATCATGCTTTTGTCCCTTAGATAATCTAAGAGTTCTCCCTGTTCTCTCATATGTAGCATTTCCTTCACCAAGTAAGAATTCTGCGTCATGAGAAAAAGTCGGCACTGGAAAAACATTAGGCCATCTTTCAGCCCTGGCTGGAGTCGTAGCATGAGGCAATATTATTGTGTCATCTGATGCTACTGAACTGGCATCACTCTCAGACCTGATCAATTTCAGTACAGCCTTCTGTGGAAGTTCTTCAATGTCTACAAGTGAACATAACTGCCCATCAAAATCTGGATCTTGGTATGCTAGGCTAAAGTCACCGTCTAGCCTAAACTTTTCTTTCATCATAATATTTAGCTCATCCACAGATTCTGGACGTGAACTTAAAGTCATCTTTCTAACAATGTCTGGGGAGGTATGGACATGAAGAAGGAAGTTTTGAGCTGCCATTTCCTATCATTAAGAAGGAAGAGAGACAGAATTCATTCATGAGAACCATTTGGCTGAAAAGAATTGCCAACAATTTCCTTCATGTTTCAGTTTTCAATGAAAACTATTGTTTATGATTGGTGCAAGTCATTATTTTAAGCAGAGGGCACTGTTTCAAGGGACTGTATAATAGAGCTGGGCAATGTAAGGATATCATGATATGAGACTAGATATGGTCATATGGTGATATGGCATAAGTTGTCATTTCCTGGTTTTAAAGGCTGCATTTACAATAAAGTAATGTTATTTTTTTAACTTACCATACTGATCTAGCTGTTCTATTATTTCCCTGTACCCACTTAGTCATTATATTACTGATAATTATTTATCAAAACTCATTGTGTAGATATTTTGTGAAAGCACAAACAATCATCCCTACAATATTGTTGAAATATTAATAGGGGTATTTGGTCAAAATATCTTGATATTTGATTTTGTCCATATTGCCCAGCACTATGGTACAGTACAGGTGCCTGCTTCTAAATACATTTTAATGCTGCAAGTCTCTGATCAAAATAAATATTTTTTGCGTCAACATCAAATGCCCATCAATAATGTATGCTGTGAGGCTTACCGTGTCATTTAAGTCTGACAGCTGATGCACAAAGAAGTTGCCTGTAGATGTCAGCTCAAATGATCTTAAATGCTCAATGTACCAGCACTCGAAGTCCCTGCAAAGAAAAGACACAAAGTTGTTCACAAGCAGTACATGTTCAATTCTGCTGAATTTTGGAAGTCCTCCAGTCTGGCCTGCAGAAACAAACATTCCTTTTGCAAACTCTGTGCCATTTATGGAGACCTTTGATGTACTGTATATGTTTTGGCTGTCTGTCTTTGTCTGTGTGAAGTCTTTGGCCACTTGTGGCAGTGTTTTTCGACTTGGACCGAGGTGACACTTGAGGCTTGTGTGTGGGGTCTGAAAAAAGATGGCGCATTGAGGTGATATGCCATCATATGCTGATGCCTGGTTGCAAGAGTTTTCAAGACATTCTTGAAATTCTGTGTGTCGTGTATCACCCTCTTGAAAAAGCGATGTTTTCCCTCATGGTCCACAGGTTAACAGGTGGCCCAAAACGCTTTGTCAGTTCTGGGTAATGCTCAACGTAATGATGTTTGGGTCAGAGCTTAAAGTCTGGAAACACTGCTTGAAGACCCTGTCTGTGATCACTTATTTTAGCCTGCATGTACTGGATGGATTCCTCTGTGAACGATGGGGACAACACCAGCTGCACAATGTCTTTCAGGTCCATCAATATGGCCCATGTTTCATCTCCTTCAGGAACTTTACTTCCTACCATAAGAGTCAATAACCTCAGCAGAGTGGAATTTTCATGCCCATTCCCGCCGATGCTTAATTTGGCAGCAAAAGTTTTTGGGATTGGTTGTGGTTTGTCAAGCCTATCAGAGTGCTGATATGGAAATGTGCGAATCTTTGTGTTTAGATATTCAAGTGTGAAGTACTTCAGACGAATCATCTCACGGATGCACAAGACCAAATCCACTGGCACAATACCCTCAAAAAGGTTGTGAAGTATATCAGGCGGGAAACCAGAAATCGGATGAAAATGCTGCAATGTCTTACTGAGAGCGCACTCACCCTGAATGCCAAAATGAGACGCATTTTCTCCTTGCACAACATTCTGCACATGAAGATCATGGCAGGTCCTTGTTCTCATGGAAAACTCTCCTTCAGAAACTTCTTTGGACTGTATCTGAGCTGCAGTACAGACACAAAATCTGCAGATGTAATCTCCTCTGAAGCACTGTACAAAGCCTGCAAGACCATGAGCAGCCAAATTATCAGCTGCAACACACATGACGGTGCCTTTTACACATTGGCCGACAGGTTCAATAAAGATGCCATCCTGCTCGAGTTCTCAAATCTTTCAACAAAGGTGAAAGGACACTTTCATAACCGCAATTCTGCAAATCAGGTACTTTGCACAGCAGAGCTAGCTGTATGACATGAAGGCTGGACCGATACATACTGGGTACATTGGCTAGCAACCAGTATACTGCACAAAGCTTGTGGATCTTTCAAGCTGTGCCTAAAGGATTAGCTAGCTCAATGTCATCCACATACAAAATCAGTGACAACTTCAACTCTCCTGTTGCTGACAACAATGGATTTTCTTTGAAATATGTTCCATCTTCATGAGACATGTACATTCCAGGTGGTGATGGTTTAGCTTCTTGAATCTTGTCAAGAAGATCTGTATTTTTAAACATTGTTTGAAGCATCTGTAGTACTGGAACATACACTGCTGTGTGCCCAGTGGAATCCACAGCATACTGTACTGGCATTACCAGAGGGTAGTTACTCTTTACAAATGCTTTCCTCTGCTTAGCAGTGGACAACTCTGCACCCTCAGCAGTAGTGCTGACAAAAACATTACTTTTCATGACAACATCCACAATTTCATTAATAAGAGCATCATTTATCGACTGACTATGCTCTCCTAAAACCTTGATGATTGAGTCTCTCACAAGGGGTTTGGACAATGTGAATATTTGTGCCAAATTTTCAACTATGTTTTGTATCGCCATCTCTGATACATGCAGAACACTGTGCATTTTCAAGAACAAAGAAGCCAAGTTGTTTCTCAGTTGAGCTTGCAATTCACCACTGTCAAATCCAGACTCAGGAGGATTACACTCTGGAGTATCCAGCTCAAGAAAAGAGGGACCAGCTTCATCAGATTCATCTTGGCTCTGAACTGGTTGGCAGTCAGTTTCTGTCAAGATAATCTCGGTCTTAAAAGCTGAGACTTCACAGTCTGGATGAGTCCTACTTTTGTGAGCATTGAAGGAGGAATACACATTAGTACGGTAGTGACAATTTGTGAATGGACAATCCACCATCTCGTTCTGTTTTAAATGTGTCCTTAAATGACTGAGAAGAGTTTTGTCATTAAAAGGTTGTTTGATTTTACACACAGCACAGACAAATGACACACATCCCACCAGATTGTCACTTTGCACTACTGTCTGAGTATGTAACCGGGTTAAGTGAGTTTTCAATGCATTTAATTAATGAAATGTGCAGACACAGTCATCATAGAGACAAGGCAATGGACTGACTGAGGAGAAATTGCTATGATGCAAACGATAGTGTTCAAGCAACTGTGTCCTTTTATCAAAGACAGTAGCACAAAGTTTGCACCTCCAAGCCATTGCAAAACCAAAATTCTCCCAAAGATTTACGACTCTTAACATATAGAATGAAAACAGGGCGAAGTTTTACATGACATTATGTTCAGTAGACATACCAGATTGAAGGCCCTGTTGCTTCAGCCTGCAGAGAGAGAGAGAGAGACAGACAGACAGACAGAAAGAGAGAATTAAAAGTTAGACAGGCTGCAACCTTTATAATGTAATTAAATCTTTTTATATCAATATCATTGAACATTTATCAGTTACTTAACATTACAGGCATTGCATGAAATACAGTGTTGTTTCAGACTGTAATACACAAAATCCAAGGACACCCTGAAAAAAACTTTGTTCATTTGGGTGAAGGGGGCTGTCTCAAACAATTAAAATATTTATTTTCTATTTCTTTGTTCTGTAGGGTTTACTTGAATGTTGAAATGTTAAAAGGTGAGGAGCAATATATAATTAACAGTCAGCAGGTAGTTAATGTATATCTTACTGATGCCTTGCTTGCATAAAGGCTTTGCTGAGTATAATTGTGCAAACGTTTTAACAGGCTACTTAATACTTTTAAACTCTGGCAGAGTAAAATTCTATAATTATCCATAACAAATACATATCTTCAAAACAGTCCTTACACCACTAAACATAAAATAAATAAAAGCCTATAACAAGTAAATAAAGACCTGGGATTTCTTTTTCTTTAGCACGTTACTGATTTTCAGTTGTTTTCACACTTCTACTCTTTGGAAGTCAGGTTACCGCGCACAGACGGTGGACACTGGACCTTGGCCGTGACCGCGATGGGGTTATTTCACACAAAAAATACAGGCTTTAATTTTATTATTAGCTCGCCTAACAAAAACACATTACACATGGAACAACGTTATAGCATTAAATTAAGGTAAAACTTTGATGCCAACCATTACGTTTAAGTTACTGAAACATGCATGCTAAGTAAAAATGTTGTCACATGCCGCTGTTTAATGGTGGAAAAAGTTTAAAGTATGCACAATTAACTTTCCACTTTTACTGAGGCAGATATGCTAACCGCTGGCAGCCAGCAACTGGACGTACGTTACACACAAAAAAGATATTGATCATATTGTCTCACTATGAGAAAGATCTCTAAGACAATGTATTTGACGTTTGATTATCAAGCCAATATTGTGTGAGTTTTTCCTTTATCACAGAAGAGAACCTTAATTAGGAATAAGAGATGCATTGAACCTTCAATATATTGTCTTAGAGACTGATATTCCAATGTCCAGGTTTAAAAATACAGGAGCGTGATTGGAAAGCACTATAGAGCCAATGGAACAGAACTGCACAATATGCATATACAGGATGTAGAGGGGATGAAAAAGGAGTCCAATCAAGAATAGGAGTTGTGACGTCTGAGGAAAAAAGCATAGTCTCTAACACTAGGATTTTACTCCCTCTACACAAGGCCTGATTAGTCACAAATGTTACGAAGAACATTTGAGACCGTATGATTAGAAATGTAGGCATTTGAAGATTTATCACACTTATCATAAAATATACAGTTAAAATGACGAGTCACAATTCCGAATCCCTTACAGTACTGATGAAATAATCCAATCATATGAGACATATATTTAAAGGAGTCTGTGTTTGGACCATAGACATTCAAAAGATTCTTTTTTTTTCTGACCAATAGCCGACCCTCATTCATTTAGAAATAAGCCAGTCTTTGTAAGTTGAAATGTTCCCTCTTTCTTTCCTTCACTTTCTCTCCATGTTGTTTATATTCAATTGTTACTAAGTGGTATTGCCCTTGTATTTCATCAATTGCACCTGTATCTTAATTTGCTTGTTTCAAATGTCGGCACACTAATTTCTTTTTTTTTCTTTTTCTGACCAATAGCCGACCCTCATTCATTTGTCTTTGTAGGAGGAAGAATTCCCTCTTTCTTTCCTACAGTTTCTCTCCATGTTGTTTTTTGTAAAGTACGTTATGATTGATAATTGACAGATGTTTTTGTCTACGGCTTTGTGGCTAATAAATTCTTGGAAAGACAAGTTTGTATTGGATTTTTTTACAAATATTTCAGTGTAGTAACTTTTAAGGGGGACAGTGTTCGTGTAGCCATAGCGTTAGCGGGCTACTAGTTTAGGTGTAGTAGAGTATTACCCCCCTCTCCCACAACACTGGTGACACTAACAGCTAATGCAAATTGAGATTTATATTAGAAAGAAGTCATAGAACAAGATTTAATGCCTTTAGTTTTACATGAAATTACAGTATTTGGATGTTGCCTTTACTGTAAACATTTGTTATAATTGCATCAAAATACAGTAAATTATAGAAAAGAATTGAGGGGAATTTACAAATAAATTCAGTTGAATGACAGTCTTATAATGAGGCTTTTACAGTTAAATAATGTGTTTGTTCTTTTTCAGTTAAATTGAATGGGATTTGATGTACAATAAGCAACAACTCGATGTAAGTCTTACTGAAAGATTTTGTTAAATAGCATAATGGTTATGCTAATTTAGCAGAAATCCAATGTTGAATTTACTGGTTTAAAATGTTATTTTATACATTTTTAACTGTTATATTTACAGATTGTTCTGTAAAGAAGATTACGGTGTTGCCATATTTTTTACAGAATAATTATGGCAACCCCAGCTGCCAGTATTATTCCGTAAAAACAACGGATTTTTTTTTACAGTGTAGGCCTACTCATAACCAGACTGTGGTCAATTGTGTTATGCTTGGATAAAAAAGATTTTTACACATACAGAATGTGTCAACATGTACAAATAGTGACCAAAGAGTGCTATGGATTGGTAGCATACTCTGTCCTTGTTTCAACCACTCTCTGCAAGCGGAATCCAAAATAAATCCCTCCTTGGAGGACAGTAAACTGTTCCTCTTCATTGTGCTCTATTTCTTGTAATTCTATTATGTTCCAAAGCATTCACATTTTAACAATAGGTTGAACATTTCTGATTGATTTGCTTGTGTTCTCGCCAACAATTATGAGTCCAAAATGGATTGATTTGAACAACTATATGGCAATTTGGGTGACATCCTGGATAAAACACAAAACGCGCTGCGCTTGCTCTCTTTGTTATCTGCTCTCTGATGCACAACTTCAACACTTACTTGTGACAAGAAGCTTTGGTTGAGTGAGAAGGAGTCGCGCCTTGTTCCACTTTGCTCAAGCACTGTTCGTTCAGCTGTATTGTTGGGGACAGCTGGCCCCCAGGTTCTGTACAAGAGAATATAGTATACACATTGTGACAAAAAGTGATGACGTCACATAATTTATGAGGCTGTGGCCCCTCCCACAGGATGTAGATCCGTGAGAATGGAAGGTATGGGTTAGGAGGGAGGGGTGGGTAGGGGATGTGGAGGGGGCCCCCCTGGGGGGCCCCCCTGGGGGGCCCTGAACTGCCTGAAGAACCATATGGGGGGTCAGCTAAAGTTTGTCACAGATAAGGGGGGTTGGGAAGGGGGGTTTATTGCCCTATGAGACGTGGGTGAGAGTCTAAGGTGTATGTATATATATGAGCAAGGGTGAGAGCTGGAGTAGTTGAGGCTATATGACAGTGTCTAAAATGGCGTCTACAAGCATGATGTGGGAATTGACGGATGGTAGTGTAGTGTATGTAGAGTATGCATCTGGAGGTGCACACCCCTATGCGGACATATACGCTTTCGAAAAAGAATCAGAGAATCGTCTGAGAATCTATTCATCAGAATTCGATACATTGAAGGCTTACATCTTGGAATTCATCCGCTACATGCAATCTGTGCACGACACACAAAGTGTGCCCCTGGAGGGTATGAAAGCTTCTATAGAGATGGGCGTGGATCTTAGAGTACCGTGCCGTAACCCGCAGGAAGCTTTTCTTGTTGACTGTTCAAGATCTCACATATGGCTGTTGGTGCGATTCCAGACAGAGGCTGAGTCTTCTGAAAGACCAAAGACGGTGATGGAGAAAGAGCGCTACTGGCCTATTAAACTGGCGTTCAAAGTGGTAGATTTCTCAACCTTGAGAAATCTCCTGAAATCTATCACTGGGTTTTTCAAGCTGGAAAGTCAGAGACAGAGACTCCTCCAGCTGGCAAAAAGTCTGAACACGTGCTCAGGTAAACGGATCTCAGGCCCTTCCAGGCGTTTAACCCCTAGATCTCGGTCTGACTTAGAGTTATGCAGTCGTAATCTTTTTCCTGAAGACACGCTTGAAACAGATGGTGCTGAATCATAGTAAATCGTGCTAGACACCTCTACTATCCGGTCCTACTAGACACGCCTACTAGACACATGCCCCTTACCCCGCCCCCTCACCTACAATCTGTATAAGAAGTTTGGAAAAACGAGTTTGTGCTACAATACTTATTACTTCAACATGGCTGATTTTTTCACAGTCAACGATTTGCCATCCTCAAGTGAAGACGAAGGCTACTCTACAGGTGGGGAATGTAAACCCTTAGAATCTCAAGATGAAGAGTCTAAGCTTCTCAGCTATCTTCCGAGCCTTTCTCAGGAATCTAGCGGCTACGCTGATTTGTATAAACCAGTTCTTGAAGACTACCGGAATGCCCAGACGGACGACCTCACAAGGTGGAAAGCCCTAGAGCCTCAGTGCGATTCCGAGGAGCCTATTACCCCGGTCACCTACTCACCCGTCTCCCCCGACAGCGACGCGTCAAATACTCTGTTCGAGACTCTTGAATTCCCCGTCAGAAGATATAGGCCGTATACAGGCAGGCCTACATTCGACAAAGGACCCGGTCTATACACCCCCGGAGGTCAGGCTTCAGATTATGCAGCCCTTGTGGCTGAAGATCATGCTGTCCTCAACGGCCCTCAGACACCACCGACTTCGCCTAGCCTGCAAGTACCAGGGTCCGCTGGGTCTCAGAACGAACCCTCTGCGGAAGCTAGCATCACTGCCCAAGGGACACCTCAGAACCCTCCCATGGTCGATCCGATGGTTGCAGAGGTTAAAGAAATTCTAGAGAACAGGCTTCGATCTCAGCGGCAGGATGTTGATGTTTTTCTGGACACGGTGAAGGCCGGCGTAGCCATGGTGTTAACAATGGTGATAGACGTTCAGATGAAAAACGAATGTTATGGGTGTAAAACCGGTCATCCAAGCCAACGACGACATTCTTGTCTGTACCCTCTAGAGAGTGATTACTTTTACCACAACTTTGAGGTGCTGATGCCCGCCCTGTGGACGTGGAAATTTCTCCCGACTCTTATGGTTGCTCTGGAGTCGGTTGGATTAGGGGGAATAGCAACCGCCCGGGTTCAAGGAGCAGTCGAGGCCTTTCTATACGGTCTGAAGTATGAAGAAAACATCCAGGGGAAACTTAAAGAAATCCTTGATGCGTATGTGGGGGTTAACAGGGACCGGGATCATATGATAGATGAACTCGTATCCTACTGGAATAGTGTTGAAATAGTTCACACCCTCTTTTGAACAAGTCCAAACTGTTCAAAAATGGGGAATGCTTTCAGACTATTCTTTAACTTTTTAAATTCCGCTTCTGGGGTCAGCTCTCTTGTAAAACGGGCTATTGCTAATCGGGTTAATGATGAATCTTTATTTCAAACATGTAGCGCTGTTGACATTGAGCAAGTTGTCCGTTTTGAGAGGTCATTGGAAATTGTGAGAGATTGTGTGTCTTTTAACCGTTGGAAGGAATTGGTGTATATTGGTTCAAATGCCTCCGATGCGGAGAAATTTGAAAAAACATTAGATGGAATTATTAGAGAAGTGTCTATACATAGCTTCAAATTTAGTCATTTCATGGTGTTATATACCTATATAATTGATGTAGCAACATATCGCTTTAAGAATGGTCTACCATTTGATGTTGATGGGGCCCTAAATGTCTTACACACTTCTGGGGGGTTGTATTAAAAACCTGTATTAATCATTCAAATGTAATGACGTGTAATCATTCAGATGTAATGACTTGTAATCAATAAATAATTATGCAAAATTGACATTGTACTCAGATCTCGCTTGATTGCTAGTCATCATGACCTCGAAAAAGGCCGAGCGTGTAATGAAGAAAATATATTACGACCCGGCACACCCTGGATCTTTTGGAGGGGTAGAAAAACTTCAAAAAGCCGTCGAAGAGCAGACGGCTGAAAAAGTTAGCGGTGATCAAGTACGAGAGTGGCTGTCTGGTCAAGAGGCGTATACCTTACACAAAACGGCTAGAAAAACCTATGCTAGAAATCGGGTTTTTGCGCCACGTCCTATGTATCAATTTCAAGCGGATCTTTGCGATATGGGTGCACTGTCTGAAGACAATGATAATTTTAAATTTCTGCTTACAGTAATAGATGTATTTTCAAAAAAAGCTTATGCACGCTCTTTAAAAAACAAGACGGCCGTCGTAGTTGCGGAGGCCTTTGCAGCAGTCTTAGAAGAGAGCGGTATACCAGTTAAAATCCAAACGGATGCTGGAAAAGAATTTTTTAACCGTATCTTTGAAAAACTAATGAAGAAACATAATATTCAACACTTTGCAACGGGTAGTGATTTGAAGGCGTCAGTCGTGGAACGTTTTAACCGTACGCTGAAGACAAAGATGTGGAGGTTTTTCACAGCTAAGAACACCCGCAGATATATTGATGTGATTCGGGATTTGCTTGATAGCTATAATAATAGTTATCATAGCAGTATCAAAATGAAACCTGTTGAGGTAACATCCTCCAATAGCATGCAAGTCTTTGAGAATTTATACGGGACTTTACCTTTGAACAGTATGACCCCTGTGTTTAAATTCAAAGAGGGTGACATTGTGCGGATTTCCAAATACAGGGGGATATTCGATAAAATGTACGAACAATCATTCACTGACGAATACTTTATCGTTAACGAATGTATCCCTAGACTCCCTCCCGTTTATAAATTAAGGGATATAAAAGGTGAAATTCTTACTGGCACGTTCTATGAAGCAGAACTGCAGAAGGTGAGAATCACCTCTGACACAGTCTTTCGGGTAGAAAGGATTTTAGACAAGAAAATTCAAAAGCGTCGGAAGATGGTTTTAGTCCACTGGCAAGGTTGGCCTAGTCAGTTTGACTCATGGCTCCCTGCTAAAGAGGTCATGGAGCTCGGGAGGAAGAAAAACAAGAAGCCAACCTAGAAGAAGCAAGGATGGAGGAGCGAGAATCTTTCTATGTGACTCTCCCTTCAAATGCATGTCACAGCGTTTACCCTAGCAATAACAGTTCAAATTATACGATAACGCTGTCTCACCCTATAGAGTTACATGGACCTTATGAGGTGGCATTAGCCGAGATAATGTACTGTCATACCTGGAATAATATTTTAAGTTTAGAAGAAACCTATGACCTGAAAGACCATTCGAGACCGCGGGACCCTCCATTCTCCCAGAAAATCCCTACAGGATATTATGACAGTGTCGATGCGATAGTGAAGGAGATAAATGCCGTATTTAAGAAACAAAAAACAGATCTACTTTTATATTACAGTTCTGTACATAAAAGAATTTCTATATTAGGACCTGACAAATATTCTCTCAGGTTCAAGGCTCCACTAGCCTACATGCTAGGGTTTGAACCCGACGCTTGGACACGGTCGGGTGGAAAACCGTTGAGTAAATATCCCAGCGATATTAATGCGGGGCAGTATAATTTTTTCGTCTATACGAATATCGTGGAAGCCCAGCATATTGGTGACTATACGGTTCCGCTTCTAAGAATCGTTAAAAAAGAAGGATCTTACGGGGATGTAATCACTCTCTCCTACAGCAGGCTACACTACGTTACTGTTAATAAACAGCGCATTCAGGATATACAGATTGAGCTAAAAACGGATTTAAACAAGCCGATTCGATTCACATACGGGAAGACAATTTGCAAGCTGCACTTTAAACCCAAGTCTCTCATCTGAATCTATAGAACAAAGCAAAAACAGCTGCAAAAATAAAATAAAAAAATGGATTCACAAAGATTTGTGAATTATTACGTAAACCAAACAGGGCGCGGCAGTCTAAGTGGGTTTGTAGGTACTCCTGTGCAATATGGTCGAGGGTTAGGGTCTATCTTAAGTAGGGCGTTCAGATTTGTCCTACCGTTTCTTAAACGCGGCGCATATATAGTTAAACCGCATTTGAAAACAGCAGCGAAGGGGATAGCATCAGACGTGGTGGGAGCTGTAACCCGTCATATCGCCGATCGCGCCAGCAGGTCTCAGGAAGGATCTGGAATAGGACGCCTTGCCAGAGGAAGAAGAAGAAAAAGATCTGTGGCATTGTTAGAGCATCGCACCTCTAAGAAACGCATATCAAAAAAACCCAGAAAGTCTAAAAAACATACTGTCGGAAATATATTCTAAAAAGAATAAGAATAAGAATAAGAAGAATGTCTCTTGTACATCATCTCTCAGCAGAGTGCACCAAATCGGAACTTGACCTTTTTGCACCGCCCATGACCCAATTGTCTATAGAACAAAGCGGTTACGTGGAGATCCATCCTCTAAACTCTATTGTGGATCAAGAGGTTCTGGATTTTCAGATATCAGGAAGTGGAAGTGCATATCTAGATCTAAACTCAACATTGCTATATCTACGACTCAAGATTACCAAGGCTGATGGAACAGATCTGGGGGGCGGTGATAATTGTGGAATAATACAATACCCCTTAAATACTATATTCTCCCAGGTAGATGTTAGTCTAAATGATGTTCTCATTAGCTCATCGTCCGCTACACATCCTTACAGATCTATTATTGAAACTCTGCTCAACTTTTCAAAAGAAACCTTGGAGAGTCAGTTTTCCGCGGGTCTATGGTACAAAGATGAAGGTGTAGATTTGGACTCTGTATCTATTGCCGCTGATGGTCCTAACACAGGACTTGTTAAGCGCGCGAGCTTCTGTCGAGATTCACGCGCATTCGAAGTAATGGGACCTCTACACAGTGACATATTTTTCTCCGAAAGACTCTTGTTAAACAATGTCGATGTTCGTTTGAAACTGGTGAAAGCCAAAAGTGCTTTTACACTGGTGTCAGCTGCTGACCAGGAGTATGCATTAAAAATCCTATCTGCAAGTATTTTTGCGAAAAAAGTACAGGTTTCACCCGATGTCATGTTAGGACATTCGGCTGCTCTGATGAAATCCAATGCGTTATACCCTATAAGCCGGGTAGTCGTTAAGAATTATACAATCCCTAGAGGCTCACGGGTGTGCGCGCAAGACAATTTATATTTAGGGAGGCTCCCTAAATATATAGTAGCGGGATTAGTTGATCATCGAGCTTTCGTAGGGGCAAGAGATAAGAACCCTTTCAAATTCCATCACTCGGATCTTGAATATCTCAGTCTCAGTGTAAATTCACGCTATATTCCCGCAAAACCCTACCAACCCCACTTTGACACCCATCAGAGTGTTCGAGAATTTTACAACTTATATGTGGGTACAAACCGACATATCAGAGACTCTCCGCTCTGCATCAACCGTGACAACTTTGAAAATGGATACTCGCTGTTCCTGTTCAATTTGTCAAGGGATGATGAATTAGACAGCGAGGCTCTCTCACCCTCGGTGCATGGCACATGTCGTCTGGATTTAAGATTCAGAATAGCCCTCCCTCAGACAATGACCCTGATAGTGTACGCCTGCTACGACAGTGTTATAGAGATAAACTCAAAGCGTCAAGTCATGATTGACTATTAAAAAAAAAAAAAAAAAAGAAAGAAAGTGGAAACCTTTAAACCTGATAAAAGGATGGATAACCATCAGCTGGAGTCTATATTAAAGCCAATTTTAGGGGATGCTTTTGCAGGTGTTTGGCCTAGTGATTTACTACCCTCCGAGATAGCTAGACGCCCCAGCTATCTAGTCGTTAACACGCACGATCAGAACAGAGAAGGCGAACATTGGGTGGGTATGATTATCGAAGCTGAACCAGACAAGGCAACATTTTTTGATTCATATGCAAATCCTCCAGATCACAGATTCTACCCTGAAGCGTTTATGCGTTTTCTATCAAGGAATGCTCAAGAAATACTCTATAACAAACAGAAGGTTCAAGATGATTATTCAACGACTTGTGGAGCCCATGTAGTATTCTACCTATGTCATCGATTTAAAGGACTCTCCTTTCAAGAAACAATGCGATTGTATTCAGATCATTTAAAAAAGAATGATGTTATGGTCAGCAAGTTTGTCAAGAAATATGCTAAATGTATTTCACGGATGAAGACTGTTAAAATGTATAATCAGAATGCCTGCTCTTTAAAACTGTTTAATGAGTGTTATAATTGTCATGAATGAATACTCTTTTCGAACATATATTAATTTCAATAAATCATTTTATTGATTAAAACATCATACAGTCTGTTTGAATTCATTTTTTTCGATTGAAATCTAACCATCTAGAATGGATGGGTGTAGAGAGTTGCCATTCGGTGGGCGTTGACCATTCAGAGTCTGCAGGTGTAGACATCTGTAACATGTCCATAGGGTTTTTTTTAGAAGGGGTCTTGGCGTAAGACATGTCTAATAATAAGGATGTTGACAATGGAGATTTTTTTTTCTTTTCTCCACGGTTTCTCTTGCTATGACGTATCTGAGGAATTGATTCACTCGCGGTTTTGGAGGGTTTAAGGCGTAATTGCTGGCGAGCGTGTGTGTTCGTAACCGTTGTGATTGGAATATTTAATTCGGAAATTGTATTTAAAAAAACATCCCAGCCTCGCGGTAGAGTTCCGGAATGGAACCGACGGTTTGACAACGTCTTCATCAAATCGAAAATATGAGATCCTTTAATAGGGCTATCCTGGACAATTATCTCGCCTGAGCGATTCCAACTTAGAAGGTTTGATTGACGAAGCTTCTGCAGAATGTAGGCGGCGTTTTTTCGATTGCGTGAACCTATATTCTCCAAAATCTCCTCCTCCAGTGTGTCTGAAGCTTCTTCCTCCACGCCTACTCTTATGTAGCCCTCATCGGGTTCACCTGATTTCTCAGAGGGTTTGTCAGGTAGTTTAAAAACGATTTCGCGATCTTGAGTCGCCCCCTTGCGGTGCAAGGTTAGATATTTATCGAGTAAATCATTGAACTGCTTGGCTTTAGTATGCGAGTCAACACTTGTCTGTTTCAGAACCCGTTCCATATTGTTTTGCAAGACATGTTGGGCTCGCTCGCCAATGCTCTGTGAACTCTTTTGGGTTAAATTATCCAACTGTTGTGGAGAAATCATGTACATTTTATTAAACGCCGACATGCCCAGAATGTCTCTGACTATCTCTGCCGAGAGAACAGACTAGTTATAAAGGGTAGGGCTGTCGCTAATAAGGGCAATAGGAAGCCCCCCGATTGCGTCAGCACTTTCCGCTTGTGTTTAAATCCGGTTTTACGCTGGGCAAAGAGCTTGATAAATTTTTTCTGTTTTTTTAATTTAGTGAACTGTCCAGGGGTGAGAGGTATGTTTCCCTTCAATATGTTTAAAGCAATCTCACACAGGGCTAGTATGAGATCTTCCGACCCGCTACATAGAAAACTTCTTCTCTCCGAGGGTTTTAGAGCGAGCAAAGCTTTTAAAATGGGAAGGTTTCTTTTCATCCGTTGAGACATGGTTTATTTATTTAAAAAAGTCTCTTGTCACTTTTTAGTTTGATAGACCACCGGCCACTCTCCAGGGAGTATTCCACTCCTCAGTCTTAGGGGATCTGGACAATTAGGACGCAGGTCAACGATTAAATATGTATACGGTTCCCTTGTAGCATCTTCATAACTTTCTAAAAAGAATTTTTTCAGGCCGGGATACATTTGTTGAGCTAAAACCCGGATCTGCATTTTATCACGCGGTGATTTAAACAGCACCATGTAATTAGTGTTTAAACTAATCGTGCGCGAATGTTTCCCTTGATTAAACAAATTCTGAAGCAGATAAAATACGCTCAATTTTTTATGATGGCGATATTCGGTGAACGCTTTCATTAATTCTTCATGATTGCCCCCCACATCCATGGAGTCATCTACCACTAAAAGATTGTGTTGGTTCCGTGGGAATAGATTTTCATCATTAAAGTTTGCGGGAATACCTTCTACAAATTCGATATTGACATTTTGACTGAGCTCGTCATACATTGGCTGATATGAAGAGTATGCCCAGATTATACGAGACGGTACTTTTGAAAATGTCCTCTCCATGTTTTCAAGTAATTGTTTTACAAAAAAAGTTTTACCTGAGCCACTAGGCCCCACTATTAGCATGCTACAGGGCATTTGGAATGCCAGATCGACAGTCACATCCATTCTTACAACTGTACTAAAACAGACTAACCGCATGGTTAACGATGAACCCTGATTATATCCAGCCCAGAATATGTAAAAAACGACGAGGCGGGGTGACGTATGAATAAGAATTTAATGAGATATACATTTTTCAAATACAATAAAACAGTATTAGGATACTTCGTAGAACACATTGTAGAATACATTGTAGAATACATTTTTCAAACACGATAAAACAACATTAGGATACTTCCTAGAATACATTGCAGAATACATTGCAGAATACATTGTAGAATACATTTTTCAAACACGATAAAACAACATTAGGATACTTCGTAGAATACATTGCAGAATACATTTTTCAAACACGATAAAACAACATTAGGATACTTCGTAGAATACATTGCAGAATACATTTTTCAAACACGATAAAACAACATTAGGATACTTTGTAGAATACACTGTAGAATACATTTTTTCAAACACTATAAAACATCATTAGGATACATTGTGAACACAGGCTATTGTGAACCCTGGTAATAACAGATGATAACCGGTAATAACAACTCAGTAACCAAACGGCAAGGTTCTACCCGAAGGGAGAAGGCGTCTCTTATCAAAAACAACAGAAAAGTTGATAACTTGATGTTTATTAGCGAGCGAAAAAGCTTTGATATCACGTTTAATTCTATTGTAACGGGCAGGGATCTCGCGTCGCGTGTTAGGATCTATAATATAGTCTTCTACCAGAGCAGTCAAATTATTAAAGTTAAGTTTTTTACAATTTTCATAATTCTGGATAAAACCTTTGACTTTCAAACACACCTTTCCTTGCAGGGTGAGAAAGCCGTAGGATTTCGGACCCGCCGCTGTCCACTCGCAAATATGGTCATCTACCGCTAATTCTGATGTCAAATCACCTAGATAATTGCCTGTCGGAGGGGTGTAAAGATCTTCAGGGCTGGAGAGGTAAACAATTGAGTCGGTGTCGTAGTATAGTACTCGCTCTTGCAATAAATGTAACTGTTTGTATAATACACCTCTTGCATATGCGGTCGTAAAAGCCGCTAAAAAAATATTTGAGTCACCGGGTGGTAAGACACACTTGGAATTATGACGCCATTGAATGATTGCAATATCATTATTTATGAAATGGAACTGGCTTATATCATACTTACTGCTAAAGAGGTACTGAAAAAACTCTTTGGGTTCTTTCACGATACTGGTTGTAAGTTGATTAGATCTTTGAGCCATTTTTCCCCAGAGGGAATTAAGTAAAAGTTTTGCGATCTGACGCTTTGCAGCGTTGTACACAATTTTAGGCGGGTCAAGTTGGATACCTTGATTCTCTCTATAATCGTTTATATAAGCCTGTTTACTAACCTCGTCTGTGGCATCCTCAGGATACCCCGAGGCCTCCTGCTTCTGCTTAAGGAATGTATGGATGTAATCTTTAAACAATTTATCGGATCTCTGTTCAAAATGCCAGACCTCATAAATTTCAGCTATAATGTAACCTCTTTTTTGAGCTTCTAATAACTCAATGCTAACCCATACGCCTTGAAGCGATCTCTCATCCAGAGAATGCAAACAATTCGAATTCTGGTTGTTTTCAAGCCCACATGTTCGACAGAGTGTAAAAAGCAATTTACCTTCGTCATTTTTCATAGGTAGCACAGGGAAAAACAAACCCCTCGGGGGGTGAACTTTAGCATGTATAAAGCCAAAGTAATTTTCAACCGGTTTAAAATCTTTCCTGATTATAACCGGGTGACCAATTGGATAATCAAACTCTGCATTACAATACGGGTATAAGCTGGTAAAATCGACATATTGGATGGTCTGCCCTTGTTCAATTTTGCGTCTTAAGACAATAGCCTCGGTCCTGCCTCCAAATAGCGCGGCCCTAGGATTTAAAGGGCTAGGCTCCCGGTATCTCTCTAGGAATAATTTAACAGAAGGTTGCTGTTGTTTCATCGAATTCCATGTATGTTCCCATATAACCTCTGTTTTCAGCTTAAACTCTGTTTCTAACCGAGTTAGCCTTTTCAGAGTGTTAGAGTACATCACGCCAAACTCTATTCCTGTAAGCGGCGATATGTCATGAGGGTTATAACAAGTCGGACAACCATGAAAATAACAGCCATAGAATTCTAATGCTGTTTTCACACCTTTTATCACTGCATACCCATCGACATGAAAAGGGCCGAAACACCGTTCACCCTGAGGTGTTAATGCGTGTTCAATGTCTATGCAGCGTGAAAACGCTAGATACTCAAGCCACTGTATTGAAGCATGGGAATAGGCCTTGAATTGACGTCTATAGTTGCTAGCATCTGGTAATGCGATTGTGTTTTTGATTAAGAAATTGGTTTGAAAAACAGCTAAAGCTGCTGACGCAATTGTCACGCTCGCAAAAGGATCGCATTGAGTTGTCTTTATAAATTCATGGCGGAAATTGCAGGCACCTTCGGCTAAAATCTCCACATCATTCTGACAATAAGCCTTTAACTCGGTTAAAAAGTCAAATTCCTGATCTTTTACTGTGTTATACCACTTAAAGAAACTGTTTCTCTGGTCTGTCGACATTTCATCACACCCGTACATTTCAACTTCAGGATATGCGCCCTTGTACTTATTTAACATTTTTGAATAATCTGTCATTTTATGAGGGAAATATCCCTTTTTCGATTCAGTTTTACATCCTAGCGCTTTTGGAAACTGTCTTAAGGGGATGGGGATGAAGGAATATGTGTCAATGAATTTGAGCCGGAATTGTTTATCAATAATGAGTATGATTTTACTCCCTTGGGCTATGACGAACGGTGTTATCCCCTGTTTTACATAAGCCTCTAAAATTAGATAACTGTCATAACCTTTGCTATAATGGGCTAAGAACACCGTGCCTTTGAATTGGTTTTGCCGGTAATGCAATAAAAACTCTAGAGCACAATCAGGTCCCTGGGCACTCCATCGAACCCCCTGCAGGGATTGTGTAGCCACATAGACAGGGATATGTGTTCCAGTTGTCTGGCTTGATTCAAAATCATAAAATACCAGCTTCTGATTAATCCTCTCCTCTGGTACACGAGGTTTAGATTGCATGTAACATTGATGAATATCCGCGCACTCTGACACTTCTTCAGAAGTCTGAACAGCTGACTGAGATGGGGGTTTAACGGGCTGAAGGGGTTGTTTACAGATGTGACAAACTTTAATTGAACAGACATGGGGTTTAGAGTCTATGAGGTTTATACGGTATGTAAATCCACATTTAAGACATTTCTTATTTATTTGACAATTGCTAGCCTTCTTTTTAGCTTTTGGATGCCATCTGCACACCTTATGCAGCCTATAACACACACTATTTGAGCAGTTACGATTGCAATCATTACAATGGACTTTTTGAAATGCAGCTTGTTGTTTACAGTCTGAAAGACAGACGTTGCAAGCTTTTTCGCAATAGTGTCCTCCTTCTCGACTATACCCCTTGTAACAATGAATACAGAAAAATGCACAGCCAAGGAATCCTTTAACATTTTTTATCCCGTAAAAATGATTGTCATGCAAAAGCATGTAACGGATTGTCTCTGACTCGGTTTCAGTATGGAACGTAATCAGATTAACTCTATCTGAGGCTCTGTAAAAAATAACGATTTTACAGTTTAACAGCTGTTCAAATTTGATCACATCTTCAAATGTGGTCCTATCATTAGCCCCGAGCCCGGCTTCGACATGAATATTGTAACCCTCCCTCCCTGCCTCTTCATAGGTTAAACCGGGATTTGCAAGTAGAGCTAGGTTTATTCCGAAGCATGCATGGTTCTGATTTGGAATTACAAATAAATGTTTGCTTTTTTTTTTTAGGATCTCCGTGATAAATAATGTATTAATTTCCCGCCTACCTGAACCGCCCGGAGGCCTGACAATGTTCACGGAAAGATGCATTCCCGAACCACTGAAAATAGCCATGTTAGACTGAACAAGCCGGTCAAGAATTTGGTTGAAATCTGTTAGCCTACCTTCACCGTAACGCACAGTCATTGAGACGTCATCTTGTAAGCTATCAGCTCGTAAATTGAGCTGGATAATATCGCGAGGGTTTACCCCAACTCTTTCGATTATCGCAGACATTCGGTTCTGAAAACCATTTACTACAGCGTGGTAAAACTCTCCAAAATTAGGGTTGGTAAGTGCCCTATCGGGCATTGGGAAATTTAAAAATGATCTCACCTCAACATTATTGAAGCTCTCTCTGTTTATTACCTGCAAGCCATCAGGCCTGTCAATAGAGCCTCGGTCAATTTCCATACGCTCCGCTAAATCCTCCCCGTTACCTCCATTACAGGCCGGTACAGACACTCCAGCTTCACCCTCCTCTGGTAATTGCTGGTTGTTATTACCCATTACATTATCATTAATTTCTCCACCTCCAACACCTCCACCGCTCCCGTGTTGAGTTTCAACATCGTTGACGGCTTGACAACATACATTATCAGCGGGACTCCAGGGGGTCTCATAGTCAGTTATCGGGGAAAGGGGTATTGGAGTCCCGGGGGACTCACTGTCAGTTATCTGGGAAAGGGGTATTGGAGTCCAGGGCGACTCACAGTCAGTTATCTGGGAAAGGGGTATCGGAGTCCAGGGGGACTCATAGTCAGTTATCTGGGAAAGGGGTATAGGACTCCAATCCATGTCCGTATCACGACTGGGATCCATAACATCCTCTGTCGAATCAGACCCCTCCTCCATACAGATAGACGACTGAAGCGTGTCAGATAAAGGATATCTATAAGCGGCGAGTATATCATCTAACGCCTCCTCGGTAGGGAGGAAGTAGTGCTCCTGAGGCCTGTTTACAGGGACATCGGGAAGCATCTGGTGTAATGGACGGTCTACAGGTTCAAACTCTCTAACAACATTAGACGTATTAAGATCATTGACCATTTGCCTGAGGTCATGTGGAATATCATGATGATTAACCCTGTCTGATTCAGCCATTTTTTTTTTTTTTTTTTTTTTTTTTTAATATTATTAATTTGAATGAAACTGTGACTTTTTAAACAGTAAACAGACGTCTTGCGATACGTTTCAATACGCCTGTACGCTTTCGTATATGTCTAAGCCTACTACGGCGATCACCAGGTTGTGCTATATTTCTGGATCTCACACGTAACAACCGGGCTGTATGCAATCTCATTTCAATACTGATCAAACTCTGTTCAAAATCTAGACTATTCACAGAATCGGTCTCTGAATCCTCATCTTCATCAGACACTTCTGCTAGAGCCAGACCTTCATTAAGACCTTCATAATAAGCTGAGAGAACCGCATCACGGCGACCATCATCGTCATGCGCATCTTGACTGGGGACGGGAGACAGTTGAACACCATCATCATTATTATAAAAACCTTGGCGATTCTCCTCAAGATGGTTCAGTCCAGGCATCTGCGCATCCTCGCTGTGGAGAGAAGCTTGTGGTGACGTCGGCAAATACGCCTCACTGTCGCTCTCAGCCGATAGGAACTGCCTGAATGTATCAAGGGGTCCAGAATCTTCAGCGTTGTAACCCTCGGCTTCCATTGTAAAAAGAAGAGAAGCAGGTTACAGATTGTTTTTATTTAATTATGTATTTAATAATTTGTTGATTTATTTATTTATTTATTTATTTAACATACCTGCAGCATCCCTCCAGGGACGATATGGAGAAACACGGGCTATTTGACGTTCACGATGAGGTGACGATTGAAGACTTGTAGAGTCAATTGTTTGATCTGGAAAGATTAAAGATTACCTCTCTTACAGAAACCCGCCCTTACACCCTCAGGATGGGAAACCCCATAGGAAAAACTTACGTACATCTTCCATGGCTGAGAGAGTGAGAGATTGGTCAGATTCAGCAGTCCCAAGTCTTCGGCCCTTTGTGACCAGCTCTCAGGGTCTCATATATATATACATCTTTATGTCAGGGAAACACATGCTCTTATCAGAGGCAGACTTTAGCAGGACCTCGGTCGGTCGGTCTTCCGCCAGTTCAGGGCCCTGTGATTCCCCCCTAATCCAACCAATCCCTTCTCACGGTTCTACATCCTACGGGGGTGACCCCCTCCTCATAAAAATGTCAAGATGCTACAACTAATTTTACAAACAACAGAACACCTTAGCCTCACACCCATGTCTCAAGGATCATTAAACACCCTTCCATTTCCCCCATCCTCCTTGTAGACGCCATTTTAGACACTGTCATATACCCACAACTACTTACTACTACAGTTCCCACCCATGGGTCATATATATACACCTTTTTTGCCCGGGAAACACGTGATCTTATCAACGTCACGTCCGAGACACTGGGTCAGACCCCCGTTTGAAACTAAACATTTTTTTAAAAATGAACCTTTTTTTTTTTTAAGCCCCCCTTTTATTAACCCTAACCCTTCATTATTGAACACAATACTAGCACTAGAGTAGCAGCCTAACCATTTTTTAATTGCACATTTTAACCCCCCCAGTATTGAAGTTTTATTTTAAGCCTCACATGCAATTTTGACATAGAGGCCTGTATGCATCATAAAGTCATCACCACCCATCCCCCCAGTCCTTATCAGTGACAAACTTTAGCTGAACCCCCTATGGTTCTTCAGACAGTTCAGGGCCCCCCATGGGGGCCCCCACCCCTCACCCCTATTCCATCCAATCCATTCTCGCGGTTCTACAGCGCCCGAGGGTGACCATATCCTCATAAAAATGTCATGTTCCGACATACCCAGAACACCTTAGACTCTCACCCACGTCTCATAGGGCAATAAACCCCCCTTCCCAACACCCCTTATCTGTGACAAACTTTAGCTGACCCCCCATATGGTTCTTCAGGCAGTTCAGGGCCCCCCCTGGGGGGCCCCCCAGGGGGGCCCCCTCCACATCCCCTACCCACCCCTCCCTCCTAACCCATACCTTCCATTCTCACGGATCTACATCCTGTGGGAGGGGCCACAGCCTCATAAATTATGTGACGTCATCACTTTTTGTCACAATGTGTATACTATATTCTCTTGTACAGTATATGTGCACTTGGGTGTTGATGCGCATTTCTGCCATTTATGTGCTCTTTATCTTATCTGTCTGCATGGCGTGCTCCTGGGTCAACTGCACCTGCCAGGTGACCAATCAGCTTTTACGCAGCACTTTCTGTGCTATCACACATTTTATTACATTGACGCAGGTTCACGAGGTCATTATTTTAGACACACATAGGCCTATATCAAGATGCATGTTAATTAGAATGTAACAACTGTTGCATTTTTAGAGGACTCCATACAGTAGGATAAATGTTTAACCAATATGGTTATCTGAAGAAATAATTCTAGTTATATATCTGGTGTGAAAATACTGAATCTACATATAATATATAGCCACATATAGATAGAATTGTTGATGACATTTCAGTTGTGGAGGGTTCTTGAAATTATGTTTTACTGCATGGACAGTCGTAAGAGTCTAGTTTTTAAACGTTTTTTAAGAGCTACTTTTTGGTGTGTGGGCTTATCAAAGTTCGAAATGCTTAATCTTAACCTGTACGTTTTCAACTCTCAGGTGTGAACGGTAAGAAAGTGGCACAAGTTGAATCTGACAGACACACGCTGACCATCTTTCATCATCAAGTGGTAGTGTAACACAGTCCGTTTATACACAGAGGCAGACGCAGTATATCGATAAGGGAATTCGTCCCGTTTATTCATAAAGGGGTTCCGCTGGCTTTCCAGCCTCGTTCAATGTCTCTCTCGGTTCTCGGCTCGGCTCTGCTCTCGTCGCCTCGCCTTCTCCAGCTTAGCTCCCTTACTGAAATGGCAGAAGCACACACATCTTAAACATTCGCCGACGAGACTTAATTCGCAGCAGGTGTGCAACAAAAGTCTCGCCGACACAACCCCGGCCACGGTCCTGTAGCTCCCTCTACAGGCCGAACGCTGCATGTCCCCCCACATACCCCCACCGCCCGACACAGGCCGGGGAACCGACGGCCGACGACCTACTCCCCCCCCCCTGCACGGGAGAGGAAGTCTGCCACGACCATCTGCGCCCCTGGTCTGTGCACGACGGAAAAGTTGAAGGGCTGCAACGCGAGGTACCACCGGGTGATCCTCGCGTTTACATCCTTTATGCGGTGGAGCCACTGGAGGGGGGCATGGTCGGAGTAGAGGGTGAAGGCGCGACCCAGCAGGTAGTAGCGGAGGGTGCCGACCGCCCACTTGATGGCCAGGCACTCCTTCTCCACGGTGCTGTACCGGCCCTCCCTCTCCGACAGCTTGCGGCTCAGGTACAGCACCGGCCGGTCGGCCCCCTCCACGCGCTGGGTCAGCACTGCTCCCAGCCCTCTATCCGACGCGTCCGTCTGTAGGGAGAAAGGGAGGTTAAAATCAGGCGCATACAGGACCGTTTCTCCACAAAGAGCCCCCTTAAGGGCCTCGAACGACCCCTGGCACTGGCCCGACCATTGGACCGGATCCGGGGCACCCTTCCGGGTGAGGTCCGTCAAGGGACTGGCCAGCTCTGAAAACCCTGGTACGAACTGGCGGTAATATCCCGCCAGCCCCAGGAAGGCCCTCACCTCCTTCTTTGTCTTGGGCCGGGGAGAGGCGGCGATGGCCGCAGTCTTTTCAATCTGCGGTCGCACCTCCCCCCGTCCCAAGTGGTACCCCAGATACCGGATCTCCCTCCGCCCGATCACGCACTTTTTCGGGTTGGCCGTTAGCCCCGCCTGCCTCAGGGACCGCAGAACAGCAGCCACACTCCGCACATGCTGCGGCCAGGTGTCACTGTGAATGACAATGTCATCTAGGTAGGCCGCAGCATAGGCGGCGTGCGGCCGCAGAATACGGTCCATGAGGCGCTGAAAAGTGGCTGGGGCTCTGAACAACCCGAAAGGGAGCACGGTGAACTGGAATAACCCGAGCGGAGTGGAGAATGCCGTTTTCTCCCGGGACACCGGCGAGAGTGGAATCTGCCAGTATCCCTTCGTGCAATCCAATGTCGTGAAGTACCTGGCTGTACCAAGCCGGTCCAAGAGCTCGTCGACCCGGGGCATCGGATATGCATCGAACTTGGAGACCGCATTAACCCGTCTATAATCCACGCAGAACCGTATAGCCCCATCTGGCTTGTTGACAAGCACGATGGGGCTACACCAATCACTGCGGGACTCCTCGACCACACCCAGCTCCAGCATAGCTTCCAACTCCGTGCACACAACGTTTCGTTTGTGCACCGGCAACCTATAGGGACGCGTGCGCACCGTTAAACCCGGCTGCGTTTCTATATGGTGGTCGATGAGCGTAGTCCGACCGGGCAGGGGAGAGAACACGTCAGCGAACTTAAGCTGCAAATCTGCAACGTCCGCGGCCTGGCTAGCAGAGAGATGGTTATCAATATCGACCGGAGTGCTAACTTTCGATTTTGGGACTTCCGGACCGAACTCCTCTCTCTCCGGAATTACTGTAGCCAGAGCAACCGTGACCACGTCGTTCCATTTTTTTAGGAGATTCAAGATTCAAGATTTCTTTATTTGTCACGTGCATACAAGTATACAGTGAAATGCAAAAGTGACAGTGCCACAGAGTAGTGCAACAACACAATAAGTTTTAAAATACAATAAAATAAAAATAGAAGTACTAAAAAATATACAGTATGGACAGTATAAACAGTATAAACAATATGAACAGTATAGCCAGTAAGCAATATAAATAGCAGATGGATGATTATGTGTGTGCATATGTGTTAGAATGCATGTGTGAGTGACTTGAGGGGGGCACTGGTGGGGTCATCGTTGACGATTCTGATGGCATGGGGGAAGAAACTCAGTCTTAGCCTCTCTGTTTTTGCTGCATGACAGCGGAGGCGTTTTCCTGACCGCAGCGGCTGGAACAGTCCATGTTTCGGGTGGTGAGGGTCCTTCATAATCCTGTATGCTCTGGTCCTACACCTCCTGGTGTACAGGACATGGAGAGGGGGGGTTGGAGCTCCCATGGTCTTTTCTGCCAGGCGTACCACCCTTTGCAGAGTTCGCCTGTCCTGGGCCGTGCTGTTACCGTACCAGACGGTGATGTTGCCAGCCAGGATGCTCTCCACAGCTCCAGAGTAGAAGGACTGAAGGATCCTCCGGGAGACTCTGAATTTCCTCAGTTGCCTGAGATGGAACAGGCGCTGCCTTGCCTTTCCCACCAGAGAACTGATGTGGGTAGTCCAGGTCAGGTCTTCTGAGATGTGGACTCCCAGGTATTTAAAACTGCTCACCCTGTCCACAGCAGTCCCTCCGATGTCCAGCGGTGTGTAGGCCCTTAGTTGTTGTGCTCTCCCGAAGTACACAATCAGCTCTTTTGTCTTGGAGACATTCAGGATGAGACTGTTCTCCTGACACCAGAGTGACAGGTCCGCCACCTCGTCCAGGTAGCCTTTCTCATTGTTATCTGAGATCAGCCCCACCACGACCGTGTCGTCCGCAAACTTGATGATGGAGTTTTCGCTGGAACTGACGTGATACACCTGCAAGCTATCCCCCCGGTCCGAGCGTACAACCTCATAATCCACGTCCCCCATGCGACGTGTGACCACAAACGGCCCTTGCCACTTCGCGAGTAATTTCGTGCTGGAGGTGGGTAACAGTACGAGCACCTTGTCTCCCGGTGTAAACTCTCGTAGGGTAGTCCCCCTGTCATACAGGCGTTTCTGACGCTCCTGGGCTTGCAGCAAATGCTCACGTGAGATAGCCCCTAGGGCGTGGAGCTTTGTGCGCAAGTCGAGGACGTACTGGATCTCGCTCTTACTGTCGCTAGACCCTTCCTCCCAATTTTCTTTAAGCAGGTCTAGGACACCCCGGGGCTTATGCCCGTAGAGTAATTCAAACGGGGAAAACCCGGTGGAAGCTTGGGGAACTTCCCGCACCGCAAACAACAGGGGATCTAGCCATTTATGCCAATTCCGACTATCCTCGTGGACAAACTTCCGGATCATTGACTTCAAGGTCCGATTGAACCGCTCACAAAGGCCGTCAGTGGCCGGGTGGTAAACACTGGTTCGAATCGACTTGATGTTCAACAAGCCATACAGTTCCTTGAGGGTGCGTGACATAAAATTAGTGCCCTGATCGGAGAGAATCTCTTTCGGGATTCCCACGCGGGAGATGACTTGAAACAATGCTTGCGCTACACTCCTGGCAGAGATATTGCGCAGAGGTATTGCCTCGGGGTATCGGGTGGCGTAATCTATCAAGACCAACACAAATCGATAACCCTGTGTACACCGCTCAAATGGCCCGATAATATCCATTGCAATGCGGTCGAACGGGTTCTCGACCAATGGTAAGGGCTGCAAGGGGGCCCGTGGAATGGCCGGGGGATTTACTAACTGACATTCCCGACAGGAAGCGCACCACCTACGCACCTCTGCCCGAATCCCCGGCCAATAAAATCGAGCCATTATACGGTGCAGTGTTTTGTCATACCCTAGATGGCCCGCCATGGGGTTGAAATGAGCCGCCTGGAAGACCATTTCGCGGCGGCTGCGGGGAACCAGCAACTGGGTTACTTCCTCCTGACTATGTGAGTCACGACTTACTCGATATAACCTGTCGCTGATAATCGCAAAATAGGGGTGGGCGCGCACCGTGTCTGGCCGTATCAAAGTACCATCAATTGCTATCACTTGGTCAAAGGCTGATCTTAGGGTCTCGTCACGAGACTGCTCGAGGGGGAAGTCGCCTAGCCACGGATAGTTCGGCGGGGAAGTCTCGGGGTGAGGCGCCCCCGCCGGCTCCGGCTCCCCGGCAGTGTCGCGAGGCGCCGCCTCGGCACAGAGCACACTACACGCCACACACCTCCCTAGCTGTAGTGCACGCATCCCGGTAGCCCTCTTTACCGCTTGAGGAAACCCCTCCCAATCCACCCCTAGAATCAGGGGATGCGTGAGGCGTGGGCTAACCGCCGCCTGTACACTATGGTTTTTCTCCTCAAAATGAATTTCGATAGCGACCACCGGATATTCGTGAATGTCCCCATGCACACACCTCACCCGCACCCTCGATGCCTTCAACAGTGCCCCCGGCCGATCCAGGCGCTCCTGGATCATGGACTGCATGCAGCCCGAATCCAAGAACGCCTGATGCGTATCACGTTGTATCCTTACCGGAATACGATACGCCGCTCCTGGTCCGGGTGGAGGGCCCGGTATGTCGCCGATGCGGACGACCTGTCCCACGTCCATCGCCCGACACTCGGCCTGCACGTGGCCCGGCCGTCCGCACCGCCAACACACCCCCCCTGTCGCTCGAGGTGCTCTCTGTGGGGCCGGGGTTGGTTCCGGATAGGTGTGCTCCTGCCATCTCGTTCTCGGGGCGGGCGCCGGCCTCTCTCCTTCTGCTCCCCCGGCTCCTCCTGGGCGTTGGCCCCCCCCCCCCTTGCCGCGGGGCCGGGGTTGGTCGTTGTGGCCCCCGCGGTGGGAGGGAGAGATGGTCCTCGGCCAGACCCACGGCGGTCTTTAGGTCCTGGGGGCGGTGGTACTGGACCCAGGCGGCGGTGCGGGCCGGGCCGGGAGCCCCGCGAGGAACTGCTCCATTACCACCCGGTTCCCGACCTCCACCGCCGAGTTGTTCTCGGGGTCCAGCCACCGCCATGCGCTGTCCCCCAGCCGCTGGGCGAAGGCGAAGGGCCGGCACCCCTCCTCCATTGTCATGGCCCGGAACCGGCGCCGGTGTTCCTCCGGTGTCAGGCCCAGGCGGTCCCGAATCGCCCGGGCCAGGGACTGGTAATCCCGTTGGGCGGCCGCCGGCAAACTGTGGGCCGCGAGCTGCGCCTCCCCTGACAGGAGGGGCAGCAGATGGTAGGCCCGCTCTCGGTCCGGCCACCCCGAGATCCTCGCCGTCCCCTCGAACACCGCGAGGAACGCCTCTGGGTCGTCCAGGTCCCCCATCTTCTGCAGCTGGACCTTGGGGGGACCTGGTGCCGCTCCGGTCCCCGGCGCCGGCCCGCCGGCCCTGGTGAAGTCCTGGAGGAGGGCCCTGTCCGCGACCCTCGCCGCCGTCAGCTCCTCCAGCGTCGCCTGCTGGGTCTGCTGCAGGGCCGTCTGTTGCTCGAGGACGAGCGTTATCCTCGATATTGCCGCTGTTAGTGTGTCCATCCTGCCTGTATTCTGTGCCCCACGTTGGGCGCCAATGTAACACAGTCCGTTTATACACAGAGGCAGACGCAGTATATCGATAAGGGAATTCGTCCCGTTTATTCATAAAGGGGTTCCGCTGGCACGGTTTGGCTTTCCAGCCTCGTTCAATGTCTCTCTCGGTTCTCGGCTCGGCTCTGCTCTCGTCGCCTCGCCTTCTCCAGCTTAGCTCCCTTACTGAAATGGCAGAAGCACACGCATCTTAAACATTCGCCGACGAGACTTAATTCGCAGCAGGTGTGCAACAAAAGTCTCGCCGACACAACCCCGGCCACGGTCCTGTAGCTCCCTCTACAGGCCGAACGCTGCATGTCCCCCCACAGGTAGCAAATAAACAACATGGAGGCTCAGGTAGAGCAATATCCCAATAAATGTTCCTCCCTGCACGCAATAAGCTAACGAAAACTAGGCCTATTCTCTGCAATAACCTGACTTTCATAGTAGTGGTGTTTTTATACGTGAGTGGAGGTTAGCAATATTTTATATTTTATATTAGATATAATCAACACCCCCTTTAAGCTTCTCATCCAAACTTTGGCTAAATTGGACAAATATTGTCACATATTCTTACGCTGAAGGTAAACATGATGAATGCTTGATGAGGGCTGTAAGATTGGTTACCCTAGCCGTCTATTTATGTCTATTTATGTGGCACTTAACTTAAATTCGCAATGTTAAACAATGATTCATCCCGTATAAATGTAGGCTACATTTTCGAGAAACATGCTCATGATTAATACAGAAATTAAGACCGAAAAGTATATTAATTTAGTGAGCCCACAAATGTACTTTTGAATATTTACTTTTTAAAGAACATTACGCCAGAATCAAGAGTTGTGGTGTGAGCATGGGACCTCCTTACAAACAATTAAGGAGGTCCAATTATCATGGGACCTCCTTACAAACAACAAGACAAAGGGTCTTTCTCTTTCTACTGTCAATAAAAGTTAAATTTATGCTCTGATGTGAGAGTGTTTATGTGCGCTATGACATTTCCAAAATAACCACTTGTCACCATAAAGTCAATTGCGCATTCTGTTTTTATAAACTAATCGTGGTTAGGAGAAGTAATACATACTTCAAATGTATCTTCATTATCAATATATATGTTCCCCATTTTGTGAATGAGAGAAAGAGAGTGCGCCATTACACAAACAGAATAATTTTCGATTGCCTGCAAGGGAACACAAAATCAGTCCTTAACTTTTAACTATCTAAATATATATTTTGGGAGCCATCTGAAAACCATATGCTCAATAAAATTGACAAATATAGCAGTGAGATGTTGTCTTGCTGTTATAAAAGGCACGAAAAGTCCAAAGTAAATGGAATATGACCGCTTTACACAATCATTGATGCCAAATCCATATTCGGATATCATGGACAGGTGCGAGTTTGAAGCTGTCATTCTTACCCTTTGATTTTTATCAGTGTGGTGTAGTGTCCTGCTTTTTATGCAAAGTAAAGGCAAACATAGGCGCCTAGTTGCTGTGGAAATAGTAGATATCGAGAAAGAGTTGGTACGAAAGTGATTTAACAATATTTAACAATAAACTGAGCACGCTCGAGAGCAGGTGATACCTGCCCGAGTCTCCTGATTAATACTTCCTCTACTGCTTCATTTTACAATCTGTTGCAATTATTGATTAAACGAAATCTATTTCTTATTATTTTAGCAAACAGAGCTACCAGGTGGGGCTTTATTTTCGTGTTCAGCTTTTGTTTGAAGGACGTTTGGAGAGGGCAATCAAAGTCTAAAAACTCGCTGACCAGATTGTTGCCATCCATTTGTTCAAAACTAGCGGTGAACCCATGTAATTCGTCCCCTCTTGTTCAGACACGTAAAGGGCTGCATATAAAGAAGAAAAATTAAACTTATCTAAAAAAGAAAAACAACTTAAAAACATTCAATTACAACCGGGATGCCATATATACCTCTTGTGACAACTCTAACAATGTATCTCCCTTTAGAAAGTGCGCCTTTGGAGAGGTGTGCGCATCGTGACCAGAATGACCCTGAGCACACTTAGGACAAGAAGTAATTCAGTTTTAATGTGCTGTAGTTTCTTTTCACAGACATTTATTGTGTTCCATACGAACACCAAATACAGCGGAATAGCAAACAGACGTGTCTTTGTAGTCTTGTTCGGGTCTCTCAATTAATAAAGTTATTCTGTCTTATTGTATTGATTAGAGGTCTTGCGGAGGAAAATAGGGGTTTGATTGCAATTCGCTCTCCCTCAGCACAGAAACAATAGTTTCTTTAGTGCCAATCTCCTTTCATTTAAGTTGTTGTCTTCAACGAGTGCTTTTGAGATCAACAGAAAGAATAAGGCTGTATAAAACAATGATCCTGTTAGAAGTCTTTCACAACATGTTGGAAAAAGTGTTCCACTGAGTAGGCCTACATTGTATATTTTGTTCGATATGCATGATTCTGACTGCTTATTAGTCCATCTTATCACTTGACTTCTTATAATATTGAAGTAATTGACTGTTATAGGCCTACATCTTGCTTACATCCTAAATGTTTTCCAAATATGACGTGCGTTGAAAGTCACTGAATTGTAGTCCTACCAATCCTTATCAAAACATAGTTCATAATCAGTTTTGGATAAACCCATGAGTACATAAGGGTCACTGTGAGTATAGACTACTATTGAGTATAGCCTTGAGTTCTTATCAAGTTTTTTTTTTTTTTTTTTTTCACCCCTATTTTATTTAATTCTACCCCATAGCTGCTCCCAGCCCATCCCACCTCTCGATATACCACCCTCTCTTGGTTTCCTTGTGCCAACTGTGCTGTGACGTCGAGCTTACACATATTTTAAGTTCAAATTAATCTTTTTGCTAAGAGTATAATTATATTGATTATTGATTGTCCATCAGATACTAAGTCACCCAATAGTGCTTTTTGTAGGGTTCTTTTTAGATCAATAGATCAATAACAGATCCTCACTACAAAATCTGCATTGTGGCGATTGTTCAATGCACCATATGGTGAGCATTCTTTTGGTTGCAATAATTTTATACAGCAATTTAAATTAAAAAAAGCAAAGTGATGAGTCGATTGTTGTTTAATATATTGATTCATAAACCTAACGCCATGGGATAGGAACGTCAAATATCTGTTCCCAGTAATCTTGTATCCTGTATGGCTCAGCGCTTTTTGACCTGAAATTAAACTGGTATACTGATCTATTTATACTAATCTTTTTCAGCCATTTGTGATTTTTAATATGAGGCAGACAATCTAAATTCTTACCTTCTCCTTTTCCAATTTTCCTCTTCCAATTTTGCAGCAAGGCTGCAATCAGTTGATTGTAATTTTGGATTGAGCATACATACAATATTCTTATTCCATTAATTATTACAGTCCCATATTATTTAAAAAGTTGTTTATGTGACAGAATATTTCCATCCTTCATAATATCATTGATGAAAATGATTCAGTTGAGAATTTGTTTTTGCATAAACGTTTATTTCTTTTCCCAATCAGTATATTTGAGTTTGACCAGATTATTTGCTGTAATATTTGATCTGACTGTTCTGGAGGATACAATTGAAATTGTAACCAGCTTTGTATGGCTTGTTTTAAAAAGGCTGATACTTTGTACAGTATTTCATTTTCAACGTACCGAAAATGAGATGTTGTAATCTGTGTAAAGGCAAAAAGGCAATTTTTTAATTAAAAGGATGAGCTTCTTTTAGTAATCTGCTAGAGAACCAGTTTGGGTGTAAGTATACACTCACTGAACACTTTATTAGGAACACTACACTAATACTGGGTAGGGCCCTCCCTTTGCTCTCAAAACAGCCTCAATTCTTCGTGGCATTGATTCCACAAGATGTTGGAAACATTCCTTCTGAGATTCGGGTCCATGATGCCATGATTGCATCACGCAATTCCTGCACATGTTTCAGGTTTGCTTTCAAGCTGTGAATCTCCCGTTCTACCACATCCCAAAGGTGTTCTATTGGATTCAGATCCGATGACTGGGAAGGCCAATGAAGAACACTGAACTTATTGTCATGTTCATGAAACCAGTTTGAGACGACTTTTGCTTTGTGACATGGTGCATTATCATGCTGGAAGTAGCCATAAGAAGATGGGTAAAGTGTGGCCATGAAGGGATGCACATGGTCAGCAACAATACTCAAATAGGCTGCATTCAAGCGATGATTGATTGGTATTAACAGGCCCAAAGTGTGCCAAGAAAACATTCCCCGCACCATTACACCACCTCCACCATGGCAAGGTGTACAGGTGTTCCTAATAAAGTTCTCAGTGAGTGTTGTTTTTGAATGATTTAATCTTTTAGTGAGAGGTTCAATGCTTTGATATTTAATCATTTTAACCCCCCATGTTCATTATATAGATTATGTCTCTATTTGTTGAACTAAAAGTACCATAAAAATTATAGAATAATCAAATAATTATAAATAATTATTTGATCCCCTGCTGATTTTGTTAGTTTGCCCGATTACAAAGAAATTAGTCTATAATTTTTATGGTACTTTTATTTTAACAAATAGAGACAGAATATCAACAAAGAAGTCCAGAAAAAACACATTATATAAAGTTATAAATTCATTTGCATTTGATCGAAGGAAATAAGTATTTGATCCCCAAGCAAAACATGACTTAGTACTTTGTGGAGAAACCCCACAGAAGTCAGACGTTTCTTATAGTTGGTCACCAGGTTTGAACACATCTCCGGAGGGATTTTGGTCCACTCCTCTTTACAGATCCTCTCCAAATCCTTAAGGTTTCAAGGCTTTTGCTTGAGCTCCCTCCACAAATGTTCTATAGGATTACGGTCTGGAGACTAGCTAGGCCACTCCATGACCTTAGTGTGCTTCTTCTTGAGCCACTCCTTTGTTGCCTTGGCTGTATGTTTTGGGTCATTGTCATGCTGGAAGACCCATCCACGACCCATCCTCAGTGCTCTGGCTGAGGGAAGGAGGTTCTCGTCCAAGATCTTATGGTACATGGCCCCGTCCATTGGCCCCTCAATGCAGTGAAGTCGTCCTGTACCCTTAGCAGAGAAACAACCCCAAAGCATAATGTTTCCACCTCCGTGTTTGACGGTGGGGATGGTGTTCTTGGGATTGTAGCATTCAGCATTTCTCTCCCTCCAAACACGAAGAGTCGAATTTATGCCAAAGAGTTCAATTTTGGTCTCATCTGACCACATCACCTTCTCCCAAGCCTTCTCTGAATCATTTAGGTGTTCATTGGCAAACTTCAGATGGGTCTGTACATGTGCCTTCTTGAGCAGGGGGACCTTGCGGGCACTGCAGGATTTCAATCCGTTACGGTGTAGTGTGTTACCAATGGTTTTCTTGGTGACTGTGGTCCCAGCTGCCTTGAGATCATTACCAAGCTTCTCCCGTGTAGTTCTGGGCTGATCCCTCACCCTTCTCATGATCATCCTTACCCCACGAGGCAAGATCTTGCATGGAGCTCCAGGCCGAGGGCGATTGATGGTTATTTTGTATTTCTTCCATTTTCTAATAATTGCACCAACAGTTGTCTCCTTCTCACCAAGCTTCTTGCTGATGGTCTTGTAGCCCATTCCAGCCTTGTGCAGGTCTACAACTCTTACCCTGATGTCCTTTGAATGTTCTTTGGTCTTGCCCATGGTGGTGGAGAGGTTGGAATAGAAGAGATTGATTCTATTGACAGGTGTCTTTTATACCCATAACAAGCAGAGATTAGGAGTACTTTTCCTAAAGTGACAGGACTAATCTGTGTGCCTCATGGGTATATAACCGGTCTGTATGAGCCAGAATTCTTGCTGGTTTGTAGGGGATCAAATACTTATTTCCTTCGATCAAATGCAAATTAATTTATAACTTTATATAATGTGTTTTTTCTGGACTTCTTTGTTGATATTCTGTCTCTATTTGTTAAAATAAAAGTACCATAAACATTATAGACCGCTCATTTCTTTGTAATCGGGCAAACTAACAAAATCAGCAGGGGATCAAATAATTATTTCCCCCACTGTATATATATATATATATATATATATATATACACCTTTATTTGTTTATGTTTACAAATTAATAAAAAATTTAAAGCTGAGGGGCTGAAATGTCTGAGTCAAGAAGTATTCAACCCCTTTGCTATGAAACTCCTAAAATGAGCTCAAATGCAAAAATGTCTTAAACAAGTCACTCAATAAGTTGAATTGAGTCCATCTCAGTGCAAGAATAATAGTTCACGTGATTTTGGAATTAATATCTTTATTTTTATAGGGTCTCTGATTTGCATAGCAATTACACACTGTGTGGTTGTCATTACAAACTGAGAAAATGGAGAGGAACAAAACTGCTCAGGAATGCTACCCTGAGGCCTGAGGAGACTTACACAAATCTATTAAGTTGAATGGTTGAAAGGAAAAAGCACAGTTGAAGGGAGAGACATTAATTCTGCCACCCTTTCTTCAAATGACCCTTCCCCCAATGGGCCAAATAACTGATTTCTCTGTGAAGTTTTGCAAGCTCTCTGGAAGGTGTCAAAGCTGTGGTGTGATCTGAATAGAATTGATCGGATGAGGTCTCATTGGTCCTCCTTGCAAACAGCTCTTAATTTAAATACTATGATTGAAAGTTGGGTATAAAACAGAGGTAGAGCACAGATTCATTCTCTTTCTTCTTTGTCCTGGTCAGAGGGTGTTGTCCTGTGAGTACAGTAATTAAGTAATCTTAATTTCTCTCTCTCTCATTCTATCATTTACCATTGAGGGTAAAATGTAAAATGTTTCTATTAAGTATGTGCCTTGTAATAATTGTATAAGTTTACAGTATTATTAAAGCCTCATTTGATTCATTCTAACGTGGCCATTCTTGCACTGATCAGCTCAAACTCAACAATTATTTGCACATAGTGTTCATTAAATAACTTGGAGTCAGATTATTAATATTAAGATATGCTTTGCTATTAACAGTAAATAGCCACATTTCCTTGCCATGCCTTATTTCGTAACTTCCATCTTATAAGGCCCTACACAGTCAATGGGACAACATCATCCCAGTCACTCTCCAAAATTGGCCTATAAATAAGTGGCCAAAAAGAATCCCTTGATGAAAGAAATCTATTTCACATCCATAATTGTGTTTATTAATTACATATTCATAATCAATCACAACCTCAGCCTCCCCTCCCTGGAATATGTTTCTCAGTGTTCTTGAAACCAAAGCATACTTTAACAGAAAGTTAAAAAGATTTAGCAGGCTTACATATTGAGAATTTGCTGAACTGAACCTTTCACAGTACAGTATGTGAAAAACGACATTATGGTCTGTTTCCACCATTAGACAATTATTATACGATACTAGCTCACTATACAAGCTTTCTATACAATTCTACACTCACCGGCCACTTTATTAGGTCCACCTGTTCAACTGCTCGGTAACGCAAATATCTAATCAGCCAATCACATGGCAGCAACTCAATGCATTTAGGCATGTAGACATAGTCAAGACGACCTGCTGAAGTTCAAACCGAGCATCAGAATGGGGAAGAAAGGTGATTTAAGTGACTCTGAATGTGGCATGGTTGTTGGTGCCAGACGGGCTGGTCTGAGTATTTCAGAAACTGCTGATCTACTGGGATTTTCATGCACAACCATCTCTAGGGTTTACAGAGAATGGTCAGAAAAAGAGAAAATATCCAGTGAGCGGCAGTTCTCTGGGCGAAAATGCCTTGTTGATGCCAGAGGTCAGAGGAGAATGGCCAGACTGGTTCGAGATGATAGAAAGGCAACAGTAACTCAAATAACCACTTGTTACAACCAAGGTATGCAGAAGACCATCTCTGAATGCACAACACGTCAAACCTTGAAGCAGATGGGCTACAAAAAGGGGTCCAACCCAGTACTAGCAAGATGTACCTAATAAAGTGGCCAGTGAGTGTATATTTTACTATACAAGCATGGAGTGCTTATTTTAGTCTAATACAATACATCTAAATATAATAGGGAAGAAATAGTGTTGCAGATTTCCTCCTACAGTGTCAATGGGGCACTAAGCCCTTGGGCCAGCTCCATAAGATGAGCAGGTTACCATGAATGGCAGAGAAAAGTTAGGTTGTTTGTGTTTTTTCCTCAAAATGGATTTACAGTTGACCCCAAATCTGAGTTACAGCTATTTCAGTCAGAGTAATCTATTCATCCTCGGAAAATATAAACACCAACACAAGGAAAGTGAAACAGAGAGAGTGAATAGGGGAAAGGGAGAGAGAAAAAATCACAAATCACAAATGAAGATCAGAAATAAAAAAGGGTGGATGGATGAAAGGCATTGAGGATTTTGACAATGTAATTACTAAGTAATGGACTGAATATGCTACTGAAACTAACTCGTACTGTACACAAATAATCATTTAATTCGAGTTAAATGTGTATTATATTCCAGTAAAGGTCATCCTGACATCAGTATTTACTGTCATCATACAGTATATACTATCATCATAACTGAAAAAGGAAAACAGAACAATTGTGGCTTTTCCCGTTCCATTCAATATCACAATATCAAACCCAATCAATAACATTTTACCTTTTACCCATACTCTAACAGCCCACCTTGCTAGATTAGATGTGCTCATGAACTTGCACAAGTGAACCACATATAGTTCTCCAGACAGTCACCCTGTAATGGTTTCATAGAGCCTGTTGGTCTCTTGACATGTGGAGGCCACATGAACACAAACTTGCTCTGCCCAGTCTTGAATGCAAGCTCTGCAATTATTATTACTTATTAGGTTTATTGAAGAAACCTAAAAAGGCGACTCAGAGACTAATCCAACCTGCCTGCTGCTAAGACAGTTGTCTTTTGTTTTAAAGTCTCCACAGCATAGGCCTTATCTAAAAACACCAAAGAGGGAATGCTTATTTGAATCAAAGTTAAAAGAGAGATGAAAAGGAAGCACATTTCTTCCCTCTTGGAATAGTTTGTGATCCCTTCTTGGCTCTATTTATCTAATGTTTTCTAAGCAATGAAACAACCCAACCGTGTAGCACGTTACCTTTTAAGACAAAATGAGTTGCAATTTTTCTACAGGAACCCACTTCTCTCATGGGTGCACTCATAGATGCCCTTTTGAAATATGCCGTGGGTGCAGAGTGCAAACCGGTAAGAAATAGAATGAATGCCAATTTATCAAGTTGCCTTTTCCCTTTTCAATGAAGGTAAAATCAGGGTAAACATAAAAACAACAACAACAGAGAATGTCATCGCACCCTGGGAGTTGGAGACTATCAGAAAAATTGCCTAAATTTCTAAAAGGACTTTATCCTCAGACATTAACAGCTCATAGGGATACAGTGGGGGAAATAATTATTTGATCCCCTGCTGATTTTGTTAGTTTGCCCGATTACAAAGAAATGAGCGGTCTATAATTTTTATGGTACTTTTATTTTAACAAATAGAGACAGAATATCAACAAAGAAGTCCAGAAAAAACACATTATATAAAGTTATAAATTAATTTGCATTTGATCGAAGGAAATAAGTATTTGATCCCCAAGCAAAACATGACTTAGTACTTGGTGGAGAAACCCTTGCTGGCAAGCACAGAAGTCAGACGTTTCTTATAGTTGGTCACCAGGTTTGCACACATCTCAGGAGGGATTTTGGTCCACTCCTCTTTACAGATCCTCTCCAAATCCTGAAGGTTTCAAGGCTTTTGCTTGGCAACTCGAAGCTTCAGCTCCCTCCACAAATTTTCGCAAAATTAATTTAGAGCGCCAGCTCTAATACTATCGAAGAGAATACGCACCGACCAACGCAGACGGATGATCACGGCGAGGGAAATCATCAGTGAATTAAATGTTTTCGCTGACTGGCGGCGCAAGGGTGTGGGTTGGGTGGAGCTCCGCTGTTTGAGGCGAAAAATGACAAGGTTCCCAGAGGAATAAAAAAAAAAATGCCTTTATGCACCTGACACCATAAACAAAGTACCTTCTGGAAAAATAAACTTCTTCTAATCCAAGCCAGCTCTGTGATATTCTAGAAGGTCAGAGTTGAGCAGTTAGCACAGTAACATTGTTGCGAAGAGGTTAGATGATGAAGTAAGATATCTTTGAAAAAAAAGTATAAATATGATCAGTCTTTTTTCTGATAAAATAGTTGTTTTTTTGTCCACTTTGTCTGTTTTTCCATTTTCTTGAAGCATCTGCACTTGATTTCCAGCCAGCATCATAGTCATGACAGTGAAAGTGTCCAAACAGGTGACATGAAAAAATATCAAAAGGGGGATGAGGAGAAGAAAGCGGATCTCCACACTGATAAAACATGGGCAGATGAAGAAGATACTAGCGAAAGAAAACAAAAACATGGAGAGGAAAAACGGTCTGTGGAGTATAAGGCAGCTATTAAAGAGAATGACAACATTTGGATGAACTTTCGTTCATCTTGGTCTAATAATGGAAATAGTCTAGTCGTGGTGTGGGCCAGGAGTGACTGCAACCTATAATAAGCCTTCTTTACTTTGCTACAGCCATCGCTGGCCGACATTGTCATTCACTGCCATCAACGGAAATCAATGTTTCCCACATTATATTTCATGCCAACGTCAATCAAAAGTAACCTCAAACCAAGTACTGTAACAAAGTGATGATGGCTTATCAAAGGTTACAGATGCATAGTCTTGAACCAAAATAAGAAAAACATACAATAATGATTGAATGGGTGGACTATGGCTTTAAAAGACCCAGAAAACAACCAAAATATCGTATGATGAAAAGAAAGAGATTCCCCAGACTGATGAAGAATAATGGACAGATGCCAAAAATAGAAATGAGACATTTTGTTTAATATACTGTGAAGAGGAGGATCAGGTGAAAGTAATAACGGGAGTGGAGAAAACAAGGGAACAAAGCTTTAGTCACAGTGAAAAGGTAATTAGTGAACAGGAGAGAAGTGCCATCACACTTACTTGAGATTTTTTGATCATTTTGAGTTACAATTCTAGTGTTTCTTTTTTGTTCATCTGGTTCACTTTCTTACCTCTGTACCTATCTACAGTTTCCCCGTCTTTTCCAAGGGTAAACAGACCCGAGTTCAATACCCAACAGCCACACTTGGCAGAGTAGACAGCGAACACAATGCAAAGGTGGGCTAATGGAAAACTGTTTTGATAGATTCAACAGTTTAGATTATAGATTCATTGATAGGTTGGTTGATTGATTTACATTGAGCAGGACCTTTCCCTTTATGTTCCTTCCTCAGATGTCTATCCACAGCTGGACAATGGTCATTTGCTGAAATGAACTGTGGATTAACAGTCAGGAGAATTCAAAAGGTAAGAGGAGACTAACAGCAAAAATATGTATAAAAAGTAGCTTGAGTAGAAAAAATGTGAAACAATAAGCCGACAACAAAAACCAAGTCACCAGCGTGGCTGCAGGGCTGAAGCCATATTTATTTTGATTGGCCATACCTGAGTAAAGTATTCATTCAGTAAGACGAGTTATGGTTTATAATGTTTGTAGAGCACACACATACACTCACCGGCCACTTTATTAGGTACACCTTGCTAGTACCGGGTTGGACCCCCTTTTGCCTTCAGAACTGCCTTAATTCTTTGTGGCATAGATTCAACAAGGTGCTGGAAACATTCCTCAGAGACTTTGGTCCATATTGACATGATAGCATCACGCAGTTGCTGCAGATTTGTAGGCTGCACCTCCATGATGTGAATCTCCCGTTCCACCACATCCTGCTGGAAGTAGCCATCAGAAGATGGGTACACTGTGGTCATAAAGGGATGGACATGGTCAGCAGCAATACTCAGGTAGGCTGTGGCGACAAAGAAACAAACATCTGTTAATACTTATAGACACCTGCTCTGTCCTCATACATAGCTGAACACCTCTAAACACCTCTCAAGAGTCTGGAGACAGAATGTCATTCTGACTTCAGGTTTATTGATTTAGAAAGAGTGAAACTGAGAAAGAGAAACAATAATCAATGATATGGTTTCACATCCACACATTGCCTTGCCATACATCACAGAGATGATCTAACAAAGAAATAGCGACATATAGCTACAATGTGTTGCATTAACATTGAAATATAGTATCCTCTCTTAGCTAACATAACCAAGAATACCCAATGTGTTCTTATATAATGCTAGTATGGTCTCACATGAAGAAATAAAAGGTAAGTTTACATAATCACCATGAAAGCCAATAGTACAAGCTAAACTAGCATCTTCCACAAAACAAACACTCGTCTACAGTGGGATATTACTGATATCCTCGCCACAGATGTTGTATGATGCAACAATACACAGGTAAAGATCATTTTATGCCACGTCCTACACATTTGGGGTAGTCAATAGTCCTAGGAGAAGCACACCTGTTAACCATCTCAATGCCTCTCCTTTCAGTCATAGGGTGAGGGTTAGGGTAGGAGTTTCTCATAGAAGTCTGTCTGTGTGTGGTAATGCTGATCTGCACTGTGACTGCAGCCTTTTAGGAAGTGAATAGGTTGGTTTCACATACACTAAAATATGTGTACTTAAAGTAATCTTGTCTGTCTACAAGAGGGCAGCATATCATCATTTCAGATCTGCGATCAATGAAGGGGCTCAACAGTTTAAATAAATCATATTAATATCTATTGTTAAAGTTGAAGGGTTCTCCCTCGACAGACTCTCTCTCTCAATGTGAAGAATTACTTTGATGTATTTGAAAATAATCTTCTACATGCAGATGCATCATTTACTACTATGTAGTAGTTGTCATTCACTCATGGCCTGTCTGAAGGTGTTGAGCAGGACAGGTCTCAGCACTCATCCACTCAAGGTCTCTGATCCAGCACTCCTGTCTTCCTTTCTTTCTCTCTATCTTTAGGATCGATCCCCATTAGCTGCCGCCATTAACAACCACATATACACTCACTGGGCTCTTTATTCGGAACACTATATTAATACTGGGTAGGGCCTCCCTTTGCTCTTAAAACAGCCTCAATTCTTTGTGGCATTGATTCCACAAGATGTTTGAAACATTCCTTTGAGATTCTGGTCCATGATGACATGATTGCATCACGCAATACCTATAGATTTTTCAGGTGCACTTTCAAGCTGTGTCTACCACTTCCCAAAGGTGTTCTATTGGATTCAGATCCAGTGACTGGGAAGGCCACTGAAGAAAACTGAAGCGCTTACACATGGCCACTTTATTATGGGGGTTATACGTCCTGTTATCTATAATTGTCTTATTATTATGCTTATTACTAATTTATTACATGTCCCCAGCATTTTCTTTTTGTCTTGTAATTGTTATTATCTATTTATATAGGCAGGCCTGCTATGATTTTAAAATCAACACCTTATTTTGCACTTTCACCCACGTAGCACTTCTTCTCCTAAAGCATTCACACCCTGATGGTTCAATAGCTCTCCAACAAATTCTTCTTGACTTCCCTCTAGTGTCCATTTTTTGGCAGCAGCACACACAGTCCACCCTTCAGACCCACTCAGGCCTAAATAAATGCACCACAATAACATACAATAAAAAAAGGGTTAATGGGCCCTGTAGTGGCCGAAGGAAGAATAGAGGGGGGAGGGGGGGGACTCTGTGGGACTAGCTCTGATGGGGGTGGGTGTGTCCAGGCTGTGGGCTACTGTAAATGTAGCTGTGCACACCAGTTCTTGAATATGTTGTCTGCTGTGGTGCTGGTCCAGTGTGTGTTGTCTGGTGCAGTGAAGAATGTGTCATGGGGTATTTCTAATAGGTTGGAGAGGTGTGTAGTGATGTAGCTGTTCAGGATCCTGAGGTTGTGCTGTCCTTGCTGGCTAAGTTGGTGTGAAAAATTGATAACTGGAATGTAAATGTTTGCATTGGGGTATGTCTCTGTGGCCTGTTTGTGAATGGTTGCTAATTGTTTCAGTGATGTCTGTGGCATGGGTCATGGTCTCTGTTATTGATGTCCACTGAGAGAACCACTATGCGGGCATGGGGTGGATGGGGGCCTTTTCCAAAACTTTGGTGAAATGGTAGAAGCAGGCCCCAGGGTAACTGTCAATTTATATGTTGGGGTTGGTGAAAGGAGGAATTTGGTTCAGGTTACAATCCCCCAATATCAGTGTCGGTTTGTGGTCTTCAAAATTCCAATCTGTCACCTTATGTTGTAGTCTGGCTTTATGTTACCAGGGAGTTTTAGATTTTTCCTTCACACTGGCGTCACCTGTTGATGAAAGGGGGAAAGGTGAAATAACATCATCAGTGTGTATGGAGATGTGACTATCTGTGTAGCTGAAGGGTGCACATGGTTGTTAAAGGGATAGTAACTTCTTTATCGTTCTGTAACTTCTTTATCTTACCAGCAGCATGGTACGCCTCGCAGGACGGCAACAGGAAGGACTGCAGGGGGAAGATAAAGACATCAGGAGATTTACGAGAATATGTGTTATGTATTATAATATATTAAGATAATACATCATAATTATCATTATTATAGAATTATAATTATATAATATAATTCCAGGAGATTGTCCCTCTCCTTCTCCTGACTGCACACACACAATGAGTGTGTTCGAGTCAAATTTCTAAGAATGTGTCTTCGATGGAGTGATACTGTCCGTCCACTAGAGGGCAGTCCAATGCAACTCATCTCATCTCATAGGGTCATTCAGATCAACACTGCATTCAAAAGCAAGTGGTGACCGTGAGGAAATCAAATAAGCATTACACTATGTATGTATATGTATTTCTATCATATCTTGCTACAGTGAAAATACTAGGTTTGTAGGTTTGTTTCGTTTGTTTAATCTGGTCCGGGTCCTTATCGTGTAAAAACATTACTCTTCATACTTTTAGACAATATTAAACAATAACAACACCGAGCCCATGGTACTTCTGCACATCTGTATCTGGTGGAAGACCTTGTTGACGAAGATGATGTTGTCCCGCCAGTTGGACAGCGTGCTGCTGTTGGAATGGCTCTTCTCTGTCTCGGCAGGCCTGTTGGGCTCCCCCTCCTCCCCAGTCCTTCTCCTTCCTGAGAATTGCACATAACTTGATTTCTAGATTGGAGTGTTACAATTTCTATTGTGGCTTCTTTTAACAACATAACAAAATAACAAAAACACTCCTTTCAAATAGCCACTGTCGAAGCTGGAGCGGGGTTAATAACACACAATCCAAGATCGAGAAAAAAGCGGAGATCAAAAGTTAGAATTCAAACCAAAATAGCATTTATTATGCATTAACGTTCAACAAAAATATTCTCTGTGGCTCTTCAATGCCATAAACAAAATATATTGATCCCGAATTGTTTCTTTCAATTTGTGACAATAACTTTTGTTAGTTTGCAGTAGCTTGTGGTGATTGTTTGTGGTCAAAAAGCTGTTCCACTTCCCCGTCTTACTCGGATTCTCTCCAAAAACAGGTGCCGCGGCTTTCCACCAATTAAATAGACATCTCCCATAGCAGACCCAGAATCAAAAAAAATAAAAAATAATAATAAATTCACAGGTTCTTGACAGAACAAAAGCATAGATGTAGAGTAGTAGACCGTACATGAAGAGTTTGACTGTAAGACATGGTTATGGTACAGTATAGCACCGTGCTTTGTTAGTCTACTGGGGTAGGCCAGGGCAGTGAACTCACAGGTCCTCAGGGCCTCCTCGGCTTTAGACGGGGGGATTCCAAAGGCGTCAGGTTCCTGGTGGTTGACGGCGATGTCCTGGTGTGACCTCTCCTGGAGGAAGGGTAGTCTGTCTACCAGCTCGCTCTCTAGGAAGGCTCCTTCTTCCACCTCCTCCTCCTCCTTTTCCTCCACATCTTCCTCCTCTCCCCTATCTGGCAATGGCAACTCTTCCTCCTCCTCTGATTTTGGAATGGATTGGACCCTGTGGGCGGGGCTTGCAGACCCAGAGAGGAAGTGACTTCTTTTTCTAAGGGACACAAAGATGTTGGTGGAATCTATGTTCTTTCAGAAGTCAGAATTAAAGCTCATACCTTCAGAGAGGGGTTCACAACTTTAAAACATTAAAACAAAATCTAAATGAGAAGTGTACGGTACAATGAATTAATTCAAATGCAGTATTTTCTCTCTGCGCTAAAACACATTTCATTCATGTCAACGTACCGATTGTCTTGTCTTTGTTGACCTTCCAGGAGAGAGGTCCCTCATGCACCATCTTCCTCTTGGTGAGATCCATATTCGACAGGAGAATGTGAATCATCAAATCATCATCAAAACTTTAGTTTCTTCTTTTCTTTTTCTGAACATTTTTGGCTTTTACAGAGTAGAAAACAATCATAATGCCAAACAAGAATACAAGGCTACGGATAACAGACGCAAGGGAATAACTTACAGAAATTCAAAATAATCAAACAGGAACCTTAAAGGGAAACTTTCTGATTAGAAGTGAATGGGAGAGTAGTGGAGCGCCTCCTCACCTTGAACTATGAGATCATGGGGTTCTCACTCTGCTTCAGTAAGGACAGGTCTAACCGTCTCTGGTAGTCCTCTAGTCCCTGTAAGGATAGGAACGTGTGCACACACACACACACACACGCTTATGAGCACTGAACAATCACACATGTTGTCCTGTGGTAAATTATGAATCATTATATTATTAACCAAAACATTGAACATACCACATAAATAATGACAGGTGCTTGCTAATATGCATTCTGACCAACTTGTGCAGCTCAGTGGCATTCTAAACCACCTGCTCCTTCATTTTCAGCATTTAAATCACAGTCCTGGTTGTCCGATCACAAGTATTATCCAATTACCAGTATCAAGTCCTAATTTACGGAAACAAGTAATATGAGATCGGCACACCCCTCATCGGTATGTGACCACCAATGTTGGGTCTAATCAATGGCGTCTATTCACACGGTCCTGGTTACCTGTTTGTTCTCTGCCTCTTTGACGGCCTGGTTAACATAGTTGAGTATCTTCCTGCAGCAGTCTCCTGTCCTCTTCACCTTGTCCCTCTCCTCCATCTCCTCTAGGGGTCAAAAACAACAACCAAACGTCAACCAGTCATCCATCAAGTCATCATCTCATTGTTAATGTGGGCCGATAAGTGCACTACACCAGAAAGTGAACAAGTGTTTTGAGCTGGAGGGGGTGGGTTGGGGGGTGTTAGGTAAAGGGGGCGGAGGTGCAAAAAAGGGAGGTGAAAGAGAAAGCAGTTTTAAAAAGACAAGGTTTAAAAAGTGTGCAGGTGAGGCGAAAAACACATAGGGGGCTTGTAGGAGAACCTCATCACAGGAACATACATGAATTGTAGTCGTTGTGAAATCGTAGTAGTCTATGGTACGTGTGTACTTGGCTATGCTCTCAAGCAGTAGAGGATACTTGGTCAGCCTCTGCATCTCCACAGGAATGATGTCCTTCAGCTGCAGTCGGCGACACTGGCGGTTACTCTCGGTTATTCTCCGCCGTACCATGGTGGGCGGACAGAGAGGCGGTCGAAATCCACATCAACCTGCTCAGACAATAAAACTATAGGACACTGGTTAGAAGACCCTAGCCTACCTAACTTGCGGTTACTTTCCTGATTCAACTTTGTGTCTACCTTCTTGATTCAACTTGCTTTACCTTCCCTGGCTCCCCCTTCCCCCTTCCTCTTTCATCGTTAGCTGCTCCGCCTTTTTCTTGTTGTGACCGTCTAATTGTCACCTCCGATTTCCATCCCCAAACCTTCCAATCTACCTTCCGCGACCCGTTCCGTAACTTCTTTATCTTACCAGCAGCATGGTACAAACAGTCGACCTAGCCCGGTTAGGATTTTCAACTGCCGACTCGGTCAAACCAGGGATTTACAAACAGTCGACCTCAGCCCGGTTTAGGATTTTTAACCGTACGAAACAGTCGACCTAGCCCGGCTAGGACTTTTCAACTGCCGACCCGGTCCAACCAGGGATTTACAAACAGTCGACCTTAGCCCGGCTTAGAATTTTCGCGAGCACCTAGTCCTACACGGATTTTTAATTCACAAATATTGTCGATTCACCTCTTCCGAGTTCAATGTCTTTATGGACTCGCCGTGCCTGAGAACTCTGTCCCTCTCCTTTCAGGCGCCTTTCTCTCAACCTTTGCGTTCCGAACTTTCAAAGGGAGGATTTCGGATCCAGGAATATATCCTGTCCGTATACGAGTTTTGACCTTCTTGGCAGAGAGACGACCAAATTGTGCCCCCAAATTGTGGTGAAAGTCTTGGATTTACCACTCTGTACTTCAGCTCTTCGGAGGTAAGAATCAAGAAACAAGTCCTGAGTAGCCACAATATCTGAGTCCGGTATTTATTGCTTGCAAACAAGAGACAAGAGCGTAACAGCAGCCCAGCCTAGATCCGGGGGTCTGTTCAGCACAAGTCTGAAGAGACGATTATCAGGGTTGCCTTTTATACAGTTTAAACATAATGGTAGGCGCCGCCAAGGCTATCGGCTGATGGGCTTGTGCTTACATGAGAGAGGGCGGGAGAGAATGAACAATGGGGAGACTTTCTTACTGATCAATCAGCGCTTTCTTACTGATCAATCGGCATTCAACATTTCACACCTATCGGCAAGATATGTCTGTTCCCCCATTACTGTGCTCCCTCACCACTCCCCCCGAAATCCCCGCTGTTCATATGGTAAATTATACAGTGCTTCTCAGAACAATGGCTATAGAACTTTAGAGGTGTGGCAAGAGAAAATGTAATCACAGTATTTACACAAGTTGTATCATATGAAAGTGTATAACCTGAAAACAGTTCTATCAATGTATTTTCCATAACAAATGACATAATTCATGTTAACATTTCTTTCATTTTGACGCATTATTGTTATTCGTGACGCATCAACAGCCAATTGAATACATGGCAATGCATTGAACAAAGCTTGACGAAACCGCCGTAAATAAAAGATTTCAGAAACACATTTCTTCAATGGTAGACGCATGGCATTTCTGTGCAGGTGACAATGGTCATTTTTCAAAACGACAAGGATATTTAAACACCTGATTATTTGTTTGGTGTGCTCTATGGCCTCGGCTAGAGACCTCATCGAAATGGAACTTAGATCTTAGGGTGCAGATATCACGTCTTACCAAATAGTCTAGTGAGGCAAATGTAAAGAGATTTCGAACTATTCTGTTGCACACGTTGGGACTCATTTTATTTTTCTACAAGAATCATTTGCTATGACGGGAATCGAACCGGCCCCCCCTGAGTTAAAAGGCAGACTCTTATCCGATAGACCATTTGGGAAGACGTGCTATCTGCACCCTAAGATCTAAGTGTCATTTCGATGAGGTCTGTAGCTGAGGCCATAGAGCACACCAAACAAATAATCAGGTGTTTAAATATCTTTGTCGTTTTGAAAAATGACCATTGTCACCTGCACAGGAATGCCATGCGGCCACCATTGAAGAAATGTGTTTCTCAAATCTATCATTAACGGCTGTTTGTGCCTCTGCCCAAAATCAAGGCTGTATTTTGGAGATGCAGGGGATTGAACCCTGAACCTCATACATGCGAAGCATGCGCTCCACCACTGAGCTACATCCCCATGGGTGCTTATCCCCATTTGGTGCTCTCACCGCCGCGGCCCGGGTTCGATTCCCGGTCAGGGAACAAGTTTTGTGGAGACACAATCCTCCTCCGATGTCGACCGAGAACAATACCTTGTTAAAAGTCGTGAAAAAAAAAAAGAAAACATTCCTTTGAGCCACATTTGAACCAGCGACCTAAGGATCACTGTTATTGAAGCTACAATCCTCCACTCTACCAATTGAGCTATCGAAGGCTGCGAAGGGGATACCCAGATCTGCACGTTTCCTACTTAGAGGGTCAGCGTTGGATGCAGAATGTGCCTCTGCCCAAAATCAAGGCTGTATTTTAGAGATCCAGGGGATTGAACCCTGGACATCATACATGCGAAGCATGCCATCTACCACTGAGCTACATCCCCAAAGGCCAGCTGCATATATTGTTGGAACACAGAGCGACAGCATGGTAGAAGACGCTGTTGACAGTTAAGGCTGTGCTGAGTCAGGACACTTGGAAGACTGTCTAGACAAGGAAACCTCATCAAAGATGCAGACCAACAGTCTCTCCCTGGTGGTCTAGTGTTCAGAATGTGGCGCTCTCACAGCAGCGGCCAGGGTTCGATTTCCGGTGAAGGAACAAGTTTTGTGGAGACACAATCCTCGTCCAATGTACCCCTTGAACGATACCGTAAAAAATTAAACTGGTAAAAAAAGCTCCTTCTTCGAGCCGGATTTGAACCAGTGACCTAAGGATTACTGTTATTGAACATCCAGTCCTGTGCTTTACCAACTGCACCAGGGCTGGGGAAAACAAGTTTGTCTGTTAAGGGGGGGTAAGAAGGTGTGAAAAAGAGGGAAAAGAAAGAGAGAGAGAGAAATTGAGGCTTCTTTTCCATTATCTACTAGTTTATTTGTCAGTATGTATTCTAAACGATTAAAGAAAAAGAAAAAATGTCGCCTTTTCCGTTTTTTAAATAGGGGGAAGAGTGGATTCGAAGGTCACCGGTTCGAATCCCACCAGCGCCAGAAATAAAAACAGGCAAAGTTTCCCAAAGTGTTGTTTTGTGTAAATTCAAGATCCCTTGAGCCAATATCTTGCTTCTTGTGACATAACAAACAGAAGTTTATGTACACTTGCTGTTGTTTGACTGCTATGGGCCTACAGGTCTGTTACTTGTGTGTGTGTGTAACTTTGTTTATGCATCTGAAATGATCAGTTATAAAATTATCAGACCTCTGTTTCTTTCTCTTATGGACTGCATCACTCGCTATTAGCAATGTGTCAAATTGATTGAATAAAACTCAGATAAAAGATTTATATTTGAAAATAGAACATTTTTTATTGAAATAAACACAAAAAACCTGTGAGCTGCCTCCTACACATTGGGCAGCACACCCTGACCTTCCACAGATGGTAGGGCATCCTCGCCAGGAGCCTGTGGGTGAAAAAGTGCTCTGGTGTTGGGGCCTGGTTATAAACGAGCACTGGTATCGGTGCTCGTACCAGAGCTTCAAGTTTGACCGCAGCCTCTGGTTCTCCCACAGAGTGGAGGCAATCATTGGCTAGCTGCTGAAGACATACAGATACAACAAGAATCGATACCACTGATAATGGGATCCTTTTTCAGCATGACAAATATGCTCAATGTCATGGCATATACAACCTACCTTATATCTGTTTAATCTGTTGGTGTATTTCTCAGACAAACTTTACCTTCTGGTAGAGAGCATACCACCTCTTCTGACTGGGGGCTGGCCTGTCCTGTACATCAGAGGGCCAAACCCCAGTGGTGGCAGAGGTCTTGAGGCGAGACAGCCACTCACTGTCCTGTCCCCCATGGCCCTGTGCTTCTTGGTCGCCATCTGAGGCCAACAAGAGGAAGAATGTAACTGTCAAAGTCTGTCATGGGACTAGGAGCAATATATCTAACTGTGAAAGTCTGTCATGGGACGAGGAGCAATATATCTAACTGTGAAAGTCTATCATGGGACTAGTATAATCAATGAAATCTGTCTACCTGTCATCAATCGTAAGCCTTTATCACCATACGCTTAATTGTCAATAAAAATGGTTATGAATCAAATCAATCTGTCTAGAATGGATCACTCTCTGCACTTAACGGTATAATGAAAAGACACAGCGGACAGTTTCAACATTTCGCCAGTAAACAAGTGACAAAGCACATATTTCATCATCGGAGATCTTATCTTGGTGATTCAACTAATATAAGGAAGTTATTCAAGTTGGTTTTAGTGACTTGACACAGATTTTCAGCAATCGTACAGCTAGCTTACCTTAGGTAGCACTCGAACTCGCTCGTATCCGTCTCTCGTTAACAGCGAACTCATAGTGTGTTGTTATAAACTGATTAAAGTATTAATTCAGCATAACATTTCCATTGATCAAATCAATATATAATTCAGTTTTCAGCGAACGTAGAACTAGCGTCTGTCTCTCGTCAACAAACAACGAGAGCTGCAAGTGTGTTGCTATGAACTGATGAGACAAGAAAGTATTAATATATATAAACAATTCCATTGATCAAATCAATATATCAAGCCAGGTTACCGGTGTGATCTGAGCAGTGTGACAAAAGCCCACAGTTAGCCAAACGTCACCCGCCCACAAAATGGCGCACAAATGGAATGGAGCGCTGCGATTGGCTCTGCTAATGGGCAGTAATGGCGCACTAATGGGATGCGGCGTTGCGATTGGCTCTGCTAATGGACACTAATGGCGCACTAATGGAATGGGGCGCTGCGATTGGCTCTGCTAATGGAGCTAATAGAAAATTTAACAGCCTTACGTGCTCTGTCTAGCGCCAGCCGGGCCACTTGGTATTGTCGAGAGCCTCCTTGAGACCGAGGATTATTGGAATAATCCCCCTTCTGAAGCTCTGAGTGACATTCCCAGGTGGAAATGCAGGTCGGGAGAGGGCCAGACCTTCGACAGGGGACATAGCAGAGAGGGAGAGAATAGAGATTAGTGTTGGCATGCCAGAGACCACTCAGTACACCAGATGAATTAGTCTGACCCTCTGGTGTCTTTAAACTCAGGATGCCACTACCTACCAGTCAATTCAAAAAAAAAAAAAAAACATTAAGTTGAAAAACAAGTCACACAGTCATACATTAAGCAATACATTCCCAAATCCGTTGGGTTGCTGATGTTGCTGGATGCAAAATACTGTATCAAATCAAATCAAATCAAATCTACTTAACCACAGAGTTGGAGAGCAGTGTTGGGATTCATTTATTTTTTAAAACATGCACAACGTTAAATTAGCGCCAATAGGGGGGAAAAAATATTTTTGGTCGAGTGGAGATAACGGTCATCAGCTAGCAATTGCAAAACATCTTTTCATATACATTTACATTCATGTTTTTAAAATGCTTTTTAACAGCCAATTAGAAGGCTTGATATTACAGCCAATCAGAGTGCTGTATTTAACAGCCAATTAGAAGGCTTGATATTAACAGCCAATCAGAGGGCTGTATTTAACAGCCAATCAGAAGGCTCGATATTAACAGTCAATCAGGGGGCTCTATTTAACAGCCAATCAGAGGGCTGTATTTAACAGCCAATCAGAAGGCTCGATATTAACAGCCAATCAGGGGGCTCTATTTAACAGCCAATCAGAGGGCTCTATTTAACAGCCAATCAGAAGGCTTGATATTAACAGCCAATCAGGGGGCTGTATTTAACAGGGCTCTATTTAATAGCCAATCAGAGGGCTGTATTTAACAGCCAATCAGAAGGCTCGATATTAACAGCCAATCAGGGGGCTCTATTTAACAGCCAATCAGAGTGCTGTATTTAACAGCCAATCAGAGGGCTGTATTTAACAGCCAATCAGAAGACTCAATATTAACAGCCAATCAGGGGGCTGTATTTAACAGCCAATCAGAGGGCTGTATTTAAGAGCCAATCAGAAGGCTCGATATTAACAGCCAATCAGGGGGCTCTATTTAACAGCCAATCAGAGGGCTGTATTTAACAGCCAATCAGAAGGCTCGATATTACAGCCAATCAGAGGGCTGTATTTAACAGCCAATCAGAGGGTTCTATTTAACAGCCAATCAGAGTGCTCGATGCAAGACTGGAGTCTGGACCCCAGGGACCGCCAGACATCAAGGGGGAAGTCATACAACCAACAGATATAACAGATATACCATCTATTCATATGCTCCATGTCCCACTAGGTGGTACTATCTTCACATAGATTTGGTCTTATGAGATCAGGCTTCTGTGTTTTTTGTACATTACACATTCTTTAGAAGGGTGAGGATTGTATTGTGATCTTATATTCTCCTTAAAAAGGACTTCCAAGAGATCCTTTGATCTGTATTCTGAACACTGGCTTTTAGGTGATCATGTGACTCTCATACCTGTCTCTGTCTAGGAAAACAGCAGCTACCCAGAAGAAGAGCCCTACAAGGAGGGATGGAGATGGTGATGCAGGACAATTTTAGGTTCTGTCTCTGACCTCTGTCTCCTGAACATTGTATTACAAAGCTATTATACTGTGGGCCAGGGAACTGAAGTTCCTCCCAATGACAAACTATCATGAATAAGACTTTCTAATTTGACCAATGAGACACATTTGCTGCACTGAACACTAGACAGTAACTTTTTCATTGTCTTATGTATAACTGGCAATAAATTATTCCTCTACAACATCAGAAGGACACGTTCATTCCTCACCAGAGAAGCAGCACAACCTTTGGTCCAAACATGTGTGATCTCTCGCCTTGACTACTGCAACGCACTCTTGGCCGGACTCCCCACCTCCACCATCAGGCCTCTGCAGCTCATCCAGAACGCTGCCACCCGTCTGGTGTTCAATCTCCCTAAATTCTCCCATGTCACTCCCCTCCTCCGCACCCTCCACTGGCTCCCAGTAGCAGCTCGCATCAGATTCAAGAGCCTGGTGCTCGCCAACCGGGCGGCAAAGGGAACAGCCCCTCCCTACTTGCAAGCAATGGTTAGCCCCCAAACCTTTGCACAATCACTCCACTCTGGGAGTGGAGTCCTATTGACACGAAGTGAAAATCTACAGTAAAGCGTCTTTCAGCAGACAGCCTTGTGTTCTTCATCGTCATGAGAATGAAAAATGACCTGCACAGAAATGCCATGCGTCTGCTATTGAAGAAATGTGTTTCTGAAATCTTTCATCAACGGCTATTTGAAAACACTTTGTTCATTGCATTGCCATGTAATCAATTGGCTATTGATGCGTCACGAATAACGATAATGCATCAAAAATGAAAGAAATGTCAACATGAATCATGTCATTACTGTCTAAGCTTTGAAAAGCTGTATGCGTAAAGGCGTCATACGTCATATAACTAATGTTCATGGCAAATGTAAAGAGATTTCAAACTGTTCTGTTGCACACGTTGGGACTCATTTTATTTTTCTACAAGAATCATTTGCCATGACGGGAATCGAACCGCCCCCCCCCTGCTTTAAAAGGCAGATACCTATCCGCTAGACCATTTGGGAAGACATGATATCTGCACCCTAAGATCTAAGTGTCATTTCGATGAGGTCTGTAGCCGAGGCCATAGAGCACACCAAACAAATAATCAGGTGTTTAAATATCTTTGTCGTTTTGAAAAATGACCATTGTCACCTGCACAGGAATGCCATGCGGCCACCATTGAAGAAATGTGCTTCTCAAATCTGTCATTAACGACTGTTTTCCACACGCTTTTTTCATTGCATTGCCATATAATCAATTGGTCATTGATGCGTCACGAATAACGACAATGCGTCGAAAATTAAAGAAATGTAAACATGAATTATGTCATTACTGTCTAAGCATCGAAAAGCTGTATGCGTAAAGGCCTCTTACGTCACAGTGGCTTGCCTGAAACACAAAGGAATTGGAGAAACGTGCTTACAGGGGCGTCGAACCGGCGGCTCCCCCTGATGGAGCAAAGTTGTTACATTGACAAAGACAAGCTCCGCGCTCATGGGCAATTTATATGGGGCAACTGTGCTGCGAGTATCTAAGCAGTCGTCGTGAATGGATAAAATGCAGTGTTTCAAACAGATCTGATGAATTCACCTACTTTGAAAAAGTGTGTGTCAGGGAGTCCTTTTGACACGAAGCGAAAATCTACAGTCAAGCGTCCTTCAGCAGACAGCCTTGTGTTCTTCATAGTCATGAGACTGTTGTCAAAACGGCAGAAAAAAATGGTCACAAACAAAATATTTTTTCCACACTTAAAATGAACAAAGAAAAAAAAGAGCTATCCTGATATAACTCATGTTCATGGCGATGTAAATGTAAAGAGATTTCAAACTGTTCTGTTGCACACGTTGGGACTCATTTTATTTTTCGACAAGAATCATTTGCCATGACGGGAATCGAACCGCCCCCCCTGCTTTAAAAGGCAGATTCCTATTCGCTAGACCATTTGGGAAGACGTGATATCTGCACCCTAAGATCTAAGTGTCATTTCGATGAGGTCTGTAGCCGAAGCCATAGAGCACACCAAACAAATAATCAGGTGTTTAAATATCTTTGTCGTTTTGAAAAATGACCATTGTCACCTGCACAGGAATGCCATGCGGCCACCATTGAAGAAATGTGCTTCTCAAATCTGTCATCAACGGCTGTTTGTGCCTCTGCCCAAAATCAAGGTTGTATTTTGGAGATGCAGGGGATTGAACCCTGGACCTCATACATGCGAAGCATGCGGTGTACCACTGAGCTACATCCCCAAAGGCCAGCTGCATATATAGCTGCATATATTGTTGTAACACAGAGCGACAGCATGGTAGAAGACGCTGTTGACCGTCAAGGCTGTGCTGAGTCAGGACACTTGGAAGACTGTCTAGACAAGGACACCTCATCACAGATGTAGGCCAACAGTCTCTCCCTGGTGGTCTAGTGGTTAGGATTCGGCGCTCTCACAGCCGTGGCCCGTGTTCGATTTCCGGTCAGGGAACAAGTTTTGTGAAGACACAACCCTCGTCCGATGTACCCCTTGAACGATACCTTGTTAAAACTCGTAAAAAAAAAAGCACCTTCTTTGAGCCGGATACCTAAGGACCACTGTTATTGAAACTACAGTCCTCCGCTCTACCAACTGAGCTATCGATGGCTGCAAAGGGGACGCCCAGATCTGCACGTTTCCAACTTAGAGGGTCAGCGTTGGATGCAGAATGTGCCTCTGCCCAAAGTCAAGGCTGTATTTTGGAGATCCAGGGGATTGAACCCTGGACCTCATACATGCGAAGCATGCGGTCTACCACTGAGCTACATCCCCAAAGGTCAGCTGCATATATAGCTGCATATATTGTTGGAACACAGAGCGACAGCATGGTAGAAGACGCTGTTGAGCGTCAAGGCTGTGCTGAGTCAGGACACTTGGAAGACTGTCTAGACAAGGACACCTCATCACTGATGTAGGCCAACAGTCTCTCCCTGGTGGTCTAGTGGTTAGGATTCGGCGCTCTCACAGCCGTGGCCCGTGTTCGATTTCCGGTCAGGGAACAAGTTTTGTGAAGACACAACCCTCGTCCGATGTACCCCTTGAACGATACCTTGTTAAAACTCGTAAAAAATGCACCTTCTTCGAGCCGGATTCGAACCAGACACCTAAGGATCACTGTTATTGAGACTATAGTCCTCCGCTCTACCAACTGAGCTATCGAAGGCTGCAAAAGGGACTCCCAGATCTGCACGTTTCCAACTTAGAGGGTCAGCGTTGGATGCAGAATGTGCCTCTGCCCAAAATAGAGGCTGTATTTTGGAGATCCAGGGGATTGAACCCTGGACCTCATACATGCGAAGCATGCCATCTGTCACTGAGCTACATCCACAAAGGCCAGCTGCATATATTGTTGGAACACAGAGCGACAGCATGGTAGAAGACACTGTTGACAGTTAAGGCTGTGCTGTGCAGTTATAAACTGATTAAAGTAGTCAGGACACTTGGACGACTGTCTAGACAAGGAAACCTCATCAAAGATGCAGACCAACAGTCTCTCCCTGGTGGTCTAGTGTTTAGGATTTGGCGCTCTCACCACAGCAGCCAGGGTTCGATTCCCGGTCAAGGAACAAGTTTTGTGGAGACACAATCGTCGTCCGATGTACCCCTTGAACGATACCGTAAAAAATGAAACTCGTAAAAAAATAGCTCCTTCTTCGAGCCGGATTTGAACCAGCGACCTAAGGATTACTGTTATTGAACATACAGTCCTGCGCTTTACCAACTGCACCGGGGGGGTAAGAAGGTGTGAAAAAGAGGGAAAAGAAAGCGAGAGAGAGAAATTGAGGCTTCTTTTCCATTATCTACTAGTTTATTTGTCAGTATGTATTCTAAACGATTAAAGAAAAAGAAAAAATGTCGCCTTTTCCGTTTTTTGAATAGGGGGAAGAGTGGATTCGAAGGTCACTGGTTCGAATCCCACCAGCGCCAGAAATAAAAACAGGCAAAGTTTCCCAAAGTGTTGTTTTGTGTAAATTCAAGATCCCTTGAACCAATATCTTGCTTCTTGTAACATAACAAACGGAAGATTATGTACACTTGCTGTTGTTTGACTGCTATGGGCCTACAGCTCTGTTACTTGTGTGTGTGTGTAACTTTGTTTATGCATCTGAAATGATCAGTTATAAAATTATCAGACCTCTGTTTCTTTCTCTTATGGACTGCATCACTCGCTATTAGCAATGTGTCAAATTGATTGAATAAAACTCAGATAAAAGATTTATATTTGAAAATAGAACATTTTTTATTGAAATAAACACAAAAAACCTGTGAGCTGCCTCCTACACATTGGGCAGCACACCCTGACCTTCCACAGATGGTAGGGCATCCTCGCCAGGAGCCTGTGGGTGAAAAAGTGCTCTGGTGTTGGGGCCTGGTTATAAACGAGCACTGGTATCGGTGCTCGTACCAGAGCTTCAAGTTTGGCCGCAGCCTCTGGTTCTCCCACAGAGTGGAGGCAATCATTGGCTGGCTGCTGAAGACATACAGATACAACAAGAATCGATACCACTGATAATGGGATCCTTTTTCAGCATGACAAATATGCTCAATGTCATGGCATATACAACCTAGCCTATATCTGTTTAATCTGTTGGTGTATTTCTCAGACAAACTTTACCTTCTGGTAGAGAGCATACCACCTCTTCTGACTGGGGGCTGGCCTGTCCTCTACATCAGAGGGCCAAACCCCAGTGGTGGCAGAGGTCTTGAGGCGAGACAGCCACTCACTGTCCTGTCCCCCATGGCCCTGTGCTTCTTGGTCGCCATCTGAGGCCAACAAGAGGAAGAATGTAACTGTGAAAGTGTGTCATGGGACGAGGAGCAATATATCTAACTGTGAAAGTCTATCATGGGACTAGTATAATCAATGAAATCTGTCTACCTGTCATCAATCATAAGCCTTTATCACCATACGCTTAATTGTCAATAAAAATGGTTATGAATCAAATCAATCTGTCTAGAATGGATCACTCTCTGCACTTAACGGTATAATGAAAAGACACAGCGGACAGTTTAAACATTTCGCCAGTAAACAAGTGACAAAGCACATATTTCATCATCGGAGATCTTATCTTGGTGATTCAACTAATATAAGGAAGTTATTCAAGTTGGTTTTAGTGACTTGACACAGATTTTCAGCAATCGTACAGCTTGCTTACCTTAGGTAGCACTCGAACTCGCTCGTATCCGTCTATCGTTAACAGCGAACTCATAGTGTGTTGTTATAAACTGATTAAAGTATTAATTCAGCATAACATTTCCATTGATCAAATCAATATATCATTCAATCAAGTTTTCAGCGAACGTAGAACTAGCGTCTGTCTCTCGTCAACAAACAACGAGAGCTGCAAGTGTGTTGCTATGAACTGATGAGACAAGAAAGTATTAATATATATAAACAATTCCATTGATCAAATCAATATATCAAGCCAGGTTACCGGTGTGATCTGAGCAGTGTGACGAAAGCCCACAGTTAGCCAAACGTCACCCGCCCACAAAATGGCGCACAAATGGAATGGAGCGCTGCGATTGGCTCTGCTAATGGGCAGTAATGGCGCACTAATGGAATCCGGCGTTGCGATTGGCTCTGCTAATGGACACTAATGGCGCACTAATGGAGTGGGGCGCTGCGATTGGCTCTGCTAATGGAGCTAATAGAAAATTTAACAGCCTTACGTGCTCTGTCTAGCGCCAGCCGGGCCACTTGGTATTGTCGAGAGCCTCCTTGAGACCGAGGATTATTGGAATAATCCCCCTTCTGAAGCTCTGAGTGACATTCCCAGGTGGAATTGCAGGTCGGGAGAGGGCCAGACTTTCGACAGGGGACATAGCAGAGAGGGAGAGAATAGAGATTAGTGTTGGCATGCCAGAGACCACTCAGTACACCAGATGAAATAGTCTGACCCTCTGGTGTCTTTAAACTCAGGATGCCACTACCTACCAGTCAATTAAAAAAAAAAAAAAAACATTAAGTTGAAAAACAAGTCACAAATTATACATTAACCAATACAGTCCCAAATCCGTTGGGTTGCTGATGTTGCTGGATGCAAAATACTGTATCAAATCAAATCTACTTAACCACAGAGTTGGAGAGCAGTGTTGGGATTCATTTATTTTTTAAAACACGCACAACGTTAAATTAGCGCCAATAGGCGGGAAAAAATTCGGTCGAGTGGAGATAACGGTCATCAGCTAGCAATAGCAAAACATCTTTTCATATACATTTACATTCATGTTTTTAAAATGCTTTTTAACAGCCAATTAGAAGACTTGATATTACAGCCAATCAGAGTGCTGTATTTAACAGCCAATTAGAAGGCTTGATATTAACAGCCAATCAGAGGGCTGTATTTAACAGCCAATCAGAAGGCTCGATATTAACAGCCAATCAGAGGGCTCTATTTAACAGCCAATCAGAAGGCTCGATTTTACAGCCAATCAGAGTGCTGTATTTAACAGCCAATCAGAGGGCTGTATTTAACAGCCAATCAGAAGGCTCGATATTAACAGCCAATCACAGGGCTCTATTTAACAGCCAATCAGAGGGCTCTATTTAACAGCAAATCAAAGGGCTGTATTTAACAGCCAATCAGAAGGCTCGATATTAACAGCCAATCAGAGGGCTCTATTTAACAGCCAATCAGAAGGCTCGATATTACAGCCAATCAGAGGGCTTTATTTAACAACCAATCAGAGGGCTATATTTAACAGCCAATCAGGGGGCTCTATTTAACAGCCAATCAGAAGGCTCGATATTAACAGCCAATCAGGGGGCTCTATTTAACAGCCAATCAGAGGGCTCTATTTAACAACCAATCAGAGGGCTGTATTTAACAGCCAATTAGAAGGCTCGATATTACAGCCAATCAGAGGGCTGTATTTAACAGCCAATCAGAGTGCTCGATGCAGGACTGGAGTCTGGACCCCAGGGACCGCCAGACATCAAGGGGGAAGTCATACAACCAACAGATATAACAGATATACCATCTATTCATATGCTCCATCTTCACATATATTTGGTCCCAGGCTTCTGTGTTTTTTGTACATTACACATTCTTTAGAAGGGTGAGGATTGTATTGTGATCTTATATTCTCCTTAAAAAGGACTTCCAAGAGATCCTTTGATCTGTATTCTGAACACTGGCTTTTAGGTGATCATGACTGTAGTCAGTCATGTGACTCTCATACCTGTCTCTATCTAGGAAAACAGCAGCTACCCAGAAGAAGAGCCCTACAAGGAGGGATGGAGATGGTGATGGAGGACAATTTTAGGTTCTGTCTCTGACCTCTGTCTCCTGAACATTGTATTACAAAGCTATTATACTGTGGGCCAGGGAACTGAAGTTCCTCCCAATGACAAACTATCATGAATAAGACTTTCTAATTTGACCAATGAGACACATTTGCTGCACTGAGCACTAGACAGTAACTTTTTCATTGTCTTATGTATAACTGGCAATAAATTATTCCTCTACAACATCAGAAGGACACGTCCATTCCTCACCAGAGAAGCAGCACAACTTTTGGTCCAAACATGTGTGATCTCTCGCCTTGACTACTGCAACGCACTCTTGGCCGGACTCCCCACCTCCACCATCAGGCCTCTGCAGCTCATCCAGAACGCTGCCAGACGTCTGGTGTTCAATCTCCCTAAATTCTCCCATGTCACTCCCCTCCTCCGCACCCTCCACTGGCTCCCGGTAGCAGCTCGCATCAGATTCAAGAGCCTGGTGCTCGCCAACCGGGCGGCAAAGGGAACAGCCCCTCCCTACTTGCAAGCAATGGTTAGCCCCCAAACCTTTGCACAATCACTCCACTCTTCCACCTCGGCTGGATGCAGCAGCTGCACTACTCGGTCACGGCTTTTCACTGTCCTGACGCCCCACTGGTGGAATGAGCTTCCCGCTCCTGTCAGGACTGCAGAGTCACTACCAATCTTCAGCCGTAGATTGAAAACCCGTCTCTTCAGGATACATCTTAACCTTCTAAAGACCTCTTCACCCCGACTACCCCCCTGTACTAACCATAACCCCAACCCTAGAGATCTCTTCACCCCCACTATCCCCCTGTTTTTCTCTTGTTAAAAAAATAAAATCTTCTTCTAGCATTGTGACTGCCAATGGCCTGCAGTCTGAGCATTGATTACTTTATCTTATGAAGACTGACAGATAGATGATTCACTTACTTAAACAAATGTATGTGTTGTAAATCACTTTGGATAATGGCGTCTGCTAAATGCCATGAATGTAAATGTAATGTAATGTTATAAAAAGATCTGACGAATACTATTACTTTGAAAAAGTGTGCGTCAGGGAGTCCTATTGACACGAAGCGAAAATCTACAGTAAAGCGTCTTTCAGCAGACAGCCTTGTGTTCTTCATCGTCATGAGAATGAAAAATGACCATTGTGACCTGCACAGAAATGCCATGCGTCTGCTATTGAAGAAATGTGTTTCTGAAATCTTTCATCAACGGCTATTTGGAAACGCTTTGTTCATTGCATTGCCATGTAATCAACTGGCTATTGATGCGTCACGAATAACGATAATGCATCAAAAATGAAAGAAATGTCAACATGAATCATGTCGTTACTGTCTAAGCTTTGAAAAGCTGTATGCGTAAAGGCGGCATACGTCATATAACTAATGTTCATGGCGATGCAAATCTAAAGAGATTTCGAACTGTGGGGATTCATTTTATTTTTCTAGAAGAATCATTTGCCATGACGGGAATCGAACCGGGGTCGCCAGGGTAAAAAGGCACATTCCTGCCCGGTAGTCCATTTGGGAAGACGTAATATTTGCACCCAAAGATCTAAGTGCCATTTCGAAAGAGGTCTGTAGCCGAGGCCATAGAGCACACCAAACAAATAATTAGGTGTTTAAATATCCTTGTCGTTTTGAAAAATGACCATTGTCACCTGCACAGAAATGCCATGCGTCTGCCATTGAAGAAATGTGTTTCTCAAATCTTTCATTAACGGCTGTTACGACACGCTTTGTTCAATGCATTGCGATGTAATTAATTGGCTTTTCTTTTTTTTTTTACTTGGAGATCGGACGAATTTGAAACCCACCGTATTTAGACCGAGAGTAATTACTTATCATCCTTCTTTCTATAGCATTTTTATTCTTTTACTATTAAATCATTTTATTGATATCATGTATTATCCTGCTGACCTGTTTTATGCTTGAATAAAGAACAACTCTGAAAACCAAGTTAAAGTTTTCGTAGATTTATACTTAGATTTATACTATATAATTATTAATATCTTCTCTCTGAATTACATTAATTTACCTCTTAATTTCAACTTTCAACATGTTTGTTTCATTGTAATCTCTTTTCTAATTTATTCAATAAAGACATTTCAATTTCATATCAATTCAAGTGTCAATTCCCTTTCCACTGAATACTAGTATTCACTCAAGCGAATATTCATTTTATTCCAATGCTTTAGCTTAGCTTAGTTTAAACCGGAGATACTGTATCATTAGCTGGAGTTAGCTAATTTAACTTCACATTAGCAAGACATATACTGTACTGTTGTTGATGCTCACCATTGAATGCTACTGCTATCGTCCCGTTAGTTTGTGACTAGCGCTGCTAATATAATGAAAACACTGACTCACCAAGGGAAATATTTACAAGGTTACAGCAGCTTGGAACAGGAACTGTGGAAGGGTGATTCAGAGATTGTGGGTTCGTGGAAGGCTTGTATGTCTTTGAAAACTGAACAACTCCATATCTTCTCCTCCTCCCCACCGCTGAATTATAGTGTACACACACACACACACACACACACACACACACACACACACACACAGTTCGTCCAATGTCGTAACTATCTGGCGGATTACTGACATCTCGTTCATCTTGCGAATGACAGTCATCTGTTCTGTTATTGACACTGTAATGTGCAGAGAGGAAGAGAACATTAGTTCAGTTACCTAAAATGGTGGTTGTTGCTGTTAACTAGTACAGTGGTAACCTGGCATGGGCCAAAAGATCAAAAATGAAATACTCGAGGTGCACTTTGATTTAGCTTTCCTGGCAAGCTAAACCAAGCATAGCAACAGAATTTCACCCAAAAAGTTAAAGCCTATTTTGGTGTGGTGGTGACTAGTGTGTACTGTGTAGCTGGATGATCTCCTCCAGGTTGGTGAAGATGTGATTGATGTCCCCTGGAGGCAGGATGCTGTCCCACGTCAGCTTCTGGTTGAAGACTTAGTCTAGAACCTTCAACATCCACAGATGGGCTTGCTCCATGTAGAAGAGCTCTGTGGAGTGTGTGTGTATGAGTGAGTGAGTGAGTGAGTGAGTGAGTGAGATACCATAATCAACATGCATAAATGAGTTGTTATGGTTCAAGTAGACTGCCATCATTACCGACACTCAAAATGAAAGAGATCACTTGACATGATTTTGCACAAGAGGTTTGATAACAGACACTAGAGTTTCCATAATGTCCAATACACTGGCAGCCAGGGCATTCAGCCATTTAAAAAATACAATCCAAAACCTGATACACAAGGTATCAACTGGCTACTCTATTGCCCTGAGTCATCAAGTTCATGTCACAAAAGACACAGTAACAGTTACTACGAACTGGCTGGAATATTCAACGGGGGGGGGGCATCCCAACTCAAGATGGGGCCTGCCAGGACCTCTCGGCTGACCAGCTGCTGCCAGTTGGGCGGGTCCTGCTCACACTCGATCTTGTTCCCCTGGTTGTCCTCACTCTGAATGTCCGGTACGCTACGGCCACTTACACTGTCCATCCTGAGAGGAAAATAGGAAAAGAGTGATGAGAAATACAGTGGGAGTAAGTAGTACTGATTAACTGACTTTGATGGGTAGAGAGAGATGGGAGGGGGAGGCTCATAACTCAATAAATTAATGTGGCTTCATGAGTGTTCCTTGAAGATTCATCAAAGCTCCATTAATTCAATTTTGCTGACACCTCTAACAAACTATTACCACAGACTCATTGCCTAAGTTTAAAAAAAATATATAATAATTATCCAACTGTTTTACTCATGTGTAGGGTCCTGAGGATATCTTTTCTCTTGTGCTGCAGTTCCATTCCCCAGCACCAAGAGGACAACATAACTTCATACACAGGTTGCAGACCCATAATACTCACAATACCTTATAGAGTAGAAGAGTAAATTATAAAAGATGACAGAAAAAAACCACCTTTGGCGTGCCTCCCTCTCCGACCCTGTAAAGAGACCATATAGTCCAAAATCTACACACTGCCACCCAATCAACTCCTCTGCCTTCTCCACCTCTCTGTCTGATGATGCTTCTTTGCGGGTAAAAGTGGGTAAAAGCTGAGGAACATCATCCCCTAGAAGACCCCTCAATGAGCTCATAAACAATGGCCAGAGAGACAAAGAGGGGGACTGAGTTGAGTCTCCAGTCCTCCAGTCTTGAGTGTGTGGTATAAATGGAGCAGCTCCAGAACAGAGATGGCTGCTAGGCTTGCAGCATCGTGGCCGGGGCTGGGGCAGCAGTGGTCATGTCAGGTTGAGAAGAAATGATTGATGATGATGCCAGCCACCCAGCCAGCCAGCCGGCCTTCTCCCACAAATATCTCTGTGAGGATGCTGATCATGCAATCCTCCAGTCAGCGGGCAGCTTAGAGTTTATGTTTATGTCTGCTAATAAAATATATTTAAAAAAAAAGAAAAAAAAAAAAAAAAATAGCCTACTGGCATTACGACTGCCAATGGCCCCTGGTGTGAGCATTGATTATTTTGTCTTATGATGACTGTTGGATAGATGATTCACTTACTTAAACAAATGTATTTGTTGTACGTCGCTTTCGGCTAAATGCCATAAATGTAATGTAAAAATGTTAACCAAGAGCATACAGCAGTCAGACTCCAACTGGATAAAAGCCATTTAGGCAGAGAGGGACCGTATGGATCAGTGTCACGCCTGAGGGTTCTGTCTGGTGACTCTGGCGCCCCCCTCCGGCCACACGGGTCAGGGCCTCCCAATCTGCCGGGATCACCCTCATCCGCTTCACCTGTGTGTTCTGTCCCCGGTGCTATTTAGCCTGTCTGTTCTCTCATGTCCCTGTCCGAGATTCTCTCTGTGTCCTCCCCGTTTGTTCCTAGTGCCCGTCTGTCTGTTTGTAGCCCAGCTATTATCGCCTGTCCCTGTAATTATATTATTCCACTTTCTAAGTGAGTACTTTTGTTACGGAGCTGGGTTCTCCGCCTTTGTTTTATCGTTTTGACCCAGTGTTTGTTTGTTCCCGTTGTCCCTACCCGTTTCTATTAAAGATATCCGTTCTCATACGTGCTGTGGTCTGAGTATCTCTCCGCTTTTGGGTCCACCACCATACCTCTCAGCCCTAACAGATCAGAGGTTCCCATCCCTGAGCTAAAGCATCCGCGGTGTAAGCTACACTCAAAACACTGTTCAGATTTACAGTACTAAACCCTGATGAATGCTGAAGGCTGAACATTGGTTTTAACAATGATTTTTTTTTTTTTTAAATGTTCAAGTTACATTGTCCTCCAAGAGCTGCTGAATTTCCTCTTCACTTCAGTTTGCTCCTCAATCCATGCACCTTAGATGGAGAGCAGCAGAATTTCTTTCCCATCAAGTATTTACAGAATGCAAGCTGTATATTTTCCACTGGTGACAACAATAACAATCCCCCCTAGTGTAACTATGTATGTACTCAGAGCATACTGTATAATGAAGAGAGGTGCTGTCAACAAGTCAGGTCTTGTATTCGACAAGTAATGTCCAAGCACAACGTATATAAACTAATGATATAAACTTAGTTTCATAACAAGTGACACCTGTGGTGGAAGTCTAGGATTTACCACTCTGTACTTTAGCTCTTCGGAGGCAAGAATCAAGAAACAAGTCCTGAGTAGCCACAATATATGAGTCCGGTATTTATTGCTTGCAAACAAGAGACAAGAGCGTAACAGCAGCCCAGCTTAGAACCGGGGGTCCGTTCAGCACAAGTCTAAAGAGACAATGATCAGGTTTGTCTTTTATACAGTTTGAACATATTGCCAGGTGCCTACAAGGCTATCGGCTGATGGCCTTGTGCTTACGTGAGAAAGGGCGGGAGAGAATGAACAATGGGGAGGCTTTCTTACTGATTAATCGCCGTTCAACATTTCACACCTATCGACAGGATGCGCCTGTCCCCCCATTATTGCTCTCTCCTACCACTCCCTCAGAGATCACCGCTGTTCATATGGTAAATCATGAGTGCTTCTCAGAACAATGGCTATAGAACTTTAGAGGTGTGGCAAGAGAAAATGTCATCACAGTAGTTACACAAGTTGTATCAGTCATATGAAAGTGTATAACCTAGTTCTATGAATGTATTTTCCATAACAATCCCTCCTTTTAACATTTAATTCCTTGAATGTTAACAACACTTCAGCCTAAATATCATATTTCACTGGACGGAGGTTCTCATATCCTCCTCGTCCACATCAAATAAGTTAAACCCGGGAAAAGGATCCAGGTTAGAAAGGTCATCCCTTGTCTCCATTCGTTCGAGTACCATGTTAGTTGTCATTATATGGGTGGCCGCCCTCCTTATACATGCCTTGCCAACCACCGACATCACTATATAACTATTTTTCATCAAGAAAGCGATAAGTGCACGCCTGATTAAGGGCGTCACATAGGCTAAGCGATAAGTGCACGCCTGATTAAGGGCGTCACATAGGCCAAATAGCAAGTTCCACCTGCATTGTTAGGTACACAACTGTAAGCTTTTGGACCGCAGACTAAGTACACTTGCTCTGGCAGTGGTTTAGCTACGGTGAGGTCGAATTGGGTTTGGTTTCCTGCGTTATCATGAACAATCACTCTTTCCCAGATAAAATTTGCCTCTTGTCTTATTACAGAACAGTATGTCACATTATGTAGCTCATATACAGCCACTCCATAGGCCGCAATCGTCTCGGCGGCTTCATGGTGTTTCAATTATGTTGGAATCAGAGGTTACTAGCACGTGATTCTTGTTGGAGCCCTGCGGTGGCTCAGTGTTGTCCTTGTCTTGGGCCTTGCTACTTCTCTCCTCCTGGCTGGTCATGCCTGGTCCTGTCGTGTTCTGGTCATGCCTGGTCCTGGCCGCTGATGTCTAGTCTCGCTGGGTCGCTCCTGGTCTGCCCGCTGATGGCTGGTCTCACTGGGTCACTCCGTGTCTGCCCGCTGACGTCCCCACTGGTCTCTCCAGTGGTGGTGCCTTCTTGCCGTGTGTGGCATGTATCCACGTGCCTCTCTCTGCAGACTGCGTGACAAGATGTACCTGGAAAGGACCCAACCACCATGGACTGCTCCAGTGTTTTCTCCTGCAGTTCTCGATCAGCACCCACTCCCCTTGCTGGATGTCGTGGAGAGATCCTCCTAGTGGTGTGAGGAGTGCCTCCTTCATGGTTCGGTGGATGCCTCTTAAAACTCTGGTCAAGTTAGCACAGCATGTTAGCATAGAGTAATTCACGTAGCATTGGTCTACCAGTCAGGGTCCCATGAGGAGACAGGCCGTTCTTTGCCCTAGGCCTCCCTCGCCTAGCTGTGAGGATCAATGGAAAAGCTTTAACCCAGTTCAGTCCAACTTCTTCACAGAAAACACGCCCACAAAAACTAAACAATATTTCTTTCCCTCGCAGGGGTTTAACTCAACAAAACAACAAAGTTCATCATAACATGATCAAATGGGCCATCAGGGGGAGGATGGCTTGATTGGGGAACCATTTGCCCTCTTTCTACACTATGTCAATGTGGAAGTGTCCGTGTACACAGAGGCAGACGCAGCGGTGTAGTGAGGGAAAGGTCCCGTTTATTCATACAGTCAGTAAATAGTTCTATCAGAGTTCGTTGGCTTTCCAGCCTCGTTAGAGCGTCTCTCTCTCTCCGACAGCTGTCCGCTGTCCGCTCTCCTCGCCTCTCGCCGTTTCCAGCTTCGCTCCCGAAATGGCAGAAGCACACACATCTTAAACATCCGCCGACGAGACTTAATTCGCAGCAGGTGTGCAACAAAAGTCTCGCCGACACAACCCCGGCCACGGTCCTGTAGCTCCCTCTACAGGCCGAACGCTGCATGTCCCCCCACATACCCCCACCGCCCGACACAGGCCGGGGACCCGACGGCCGACGACCTACTCCCCCCCCCCTGCACGGGAGAGGAAGTCTGCCACGACCATCTGCGCCCCCGGTCTGTGCACGACGGAAAAGTTGAAGGGCTGCAACGCGAGGTACCACCGGGTGATCCTCGCGTTTACATCCTTCATGCGGTGGAGCCACTGGAGGGGGGCATGGTCGGAGTAGAGGGTGAAGGCGCGACCCAGCAGGTAGTAGCGGAGGGTGCCGACCGCCCACTTGATGGCCAGGCACTCCTTCTCCACGGTGCTGTACCGGCCCTCCCTCTCCGACAGCTTGCGGCTCAGGTACAGCACCGGCCGGTCGGCCCCCTCCACGCGCTGGGTCAGCACTGCTCCCAGCCCTCTATCCGACGCGTCCGTCTGTAGGGAGAAAGGGAGGTTAAAATCAGGCGCATACAGGACCGTTTCTCCACAAAGAGCCCCCTTAAGGGCCTCGAACGACCCCTGGCACTGGCCCGACCATTGGACCGGATCCGGGGCACCCTTCCGGGTGAGGTCCGTCAAGGGACTGGCCAGCTCTGAAAACCCTGGTACGAACTGGCGGTAATATCCCGCCAGCCCCAGGAAGGCCCTCACCTCCTTCTTTGTCTTGGGCCGGGGAGAGTCTTTTCAATCTGCGGTCGCACCTCCCCCCGTCCCAAGTGGTACCCCAGATACCGGATCTCCCTCCGCCCGATCACGACTTTTTCGGGTTGGCCGTCAGCCCCGCCTGCCTCAGGGACCGCAGAACAGCAGCCACACTCCGCACATGCTGCGGCCAGGTGTCACTGTGAATGACAATGTCATCTAGGTAGGCCGCAGCATAGGCGGCGTGCGGCCGCAGAATACGGTCCATGAGGCGCTGAAAAGTGGCTGGGGCTCCGAACAACCCGAAAGGGAGTACGGTGAACTGGAATAACCCGAGCGGAGTGGAGAATGCCGTTTTCTCCCGGGACACCGGCGAGAGTGGAATCTGCCAGTATCCCTTCGTGCAATCCAATGTCGTGAAGTACCTGGCCGTACCAAGCCGGTCCAAGAGCTCGTCGACCCGGGGCATCGGATATGCATCGAACTTGGAGACCGCATTAACCCGTCTATAATACACACAGAACCGTATAGCCCCATCTGGCTTGTTGACAAGCACGATGGGGCTACACCAATCACTGCGGGACTCCTCGACCACACCCAGCTCCAGCATAGCTTCCAACTCCGTGCACACAACGTTTCGTTTGTGCACCGGCAACCTATAGGGACGCGTGCGCACCGTTAAACCCGGCTGCGTTTCTATATGGTGGTCGATGAGCGTAGTCCGACCGGGCAGGGGAGAGAACACGTCAGCGAACTTAAGCTGCAAATCTGCAACGTCCGCGGCCTGGCTAGCAGAGAGATGGTTATCAATATCGACCGGAGTGCTAACTTTCGATTTTGGGACTTCCGGACCGAACTCCTCTCTCTCCGGAATTACCGTAGCCAGAGCAACCGTGACCACGTCGTTCAATTTTTTTAGGAGATTGACGTGATACACCTGCAAGCTATCCCCCCGGTCCGAGCGTACAACCTCATAATCCACGTCCCCCATGCGACGTGTGACCACAAACGGCCCTTGCCACTTCGCGAGTAATTTCGTGCTGGAGGTGGGTAACAGTACGAGCACCTTGTCTCCCGGTGTAAACTCTCGTAGGGTAGACCCCCTGTCATACAGGCGTTTCTGCCGCTCCTGGGCTTGCAGCAAATGCTCACGTGAGATAGCCCCTAGGGCGTGGAGCTTTGTGCGCAAGTCGAGGACGGACTGGATCTCACTCTTACTGTCGCTAGACCCTTCCTCCCAATTTTCTTTAAGCAGGTCTAGGACACCCCGGGGCTTACGCCCGTAGAGTAATTCAAACGGGGAAAACCCGGTGGAAGCTTGGGGAACTTCCCGCACCGCAAACAACAGGGGATCTAGCCATTTATGCCAATTCCGACTATCCTCGTGGACAAACTTCCGGATCATTGACTTCAAGGTCCGATTGAACCGCTCACAAAGGCCGTCAGTGGCCGGGTGGTAAACACTGGTTCGAATCGCCTTGATGTTCAACAAGCCATACAGTTCCTTGAGGGTGCGTGACATAAAATTAGTGCCCTGATCGGTGAGAATCTCTTTCGGGATTCCCACGCGGGAGATGACTTGAAACAATGCTTGCGCTACACTCCTGGCAGAGATATTGCGCAGAGGTATTGCCTCGGGGTATCGGGTGGCGTAATCTATCAAGACCAACACAAATCGATAACCCTGTGTGCTCCGGTCAAATGGCCCGATAATATCCATCGCAATGCGGTCGAACGGGTTCTCGACCAATGGTAAGGGCCGCAAGGGGGCCCGTGGAATGGCCGGGGGATTTACTAACTGACATTCCCGACAGGAAGCGCACCACCTACGCACCTCTGCCCGAATCCCCGGCCAATAAAATCGAGCCATTATACGGTGCAGTGTTTTGTCATACCCTAGATGGCCCGCCATGGGGTTGAAATGAGCCGCCTGGAAGACCATTTCGCGGCGGCTGCGGGGAACCAACAACTGGGTTACTTCCTCCTGACTATGTGAGTCACGACTTACTCTATATAACCTGTCGCTGATAATCGCGAAATAGGGGTGGGCGCGCACCGTGTCTGGCCGTATCAAAGTACCATCAATTGCTATCACTTGGTCAAAGGCTGATCTTAGGGTCTCGTCCCGAGACTGCTCGAGGGGGAAGTCGCCTAGCAGCGGATAGTTCGGCGGGGAAGTCTCGGGGTGAGGCGCCCCCGCCGGCTCCGGCTCCCCGGCAGTGTCGCGAGGCGCCGCCTCGGCACAGAGCACATTACACGCCACACACCTCCCTAGCTGTCGTGCACGCATCCCGGTAGCCCTCTTTACCGCTTGAGGAAACCCCTCCCAATCCACACCTAGAATCAGAGGATGCGTGAGGCGTGGGCTAACCGCCGCCTGTACACTATGGTTTTTCCCCTCAAAATGAATTTCGATAGCGACCACCGGATATTCGTGAATGTCCCCATGCACACACCTCACCCGCACCCTCGATGCCTTCAACAATGCCCCCGGCCGAACCAGGCGCTCCTGGATCATGGACTGCATGCAGCCCGAATCCAAGAATGCCTGGTGCGTATCATGTTGTATCCTTACCGGAATACGATACGCCGCTCCTGGTCCGGGGGGAGGGCCCGGTATGTCGCCGATGCGGACGACCCGTCCCACGTCCATCGCCTGACACTCGGCCTGCACGTGTCCCGGCCGTCCGCACCGCCAACACACCCCCCCTGTCGCTCGAGGTGCTCCCTGTGGGGCCGGGGTCGGTTCTGGATAGGTGCGCCCCTGCCATCTCGACCTTGGGGCGGGCGCCGGCCTCTCTCCTTCCGCTCCCTCGGTTCCTCCTGGGCGTCGGCCCCCCCCCCCCCTTGCCGTGGGGCCGGGGTTGGTCGTTGTGGCCCCCGCGGTGGGAGGGAGAGATGGTCCTCAGCCAGTCCCACGGCGGTCTTGAGGTCCTGGGGGCGGTGGTACTGGACCTTGGGGGGACCTGGTGCCGCTCCGGTCCCCGGCGCCGGCCCGCCGACCCTGGTGAGGTCCTGGAGGAGGGCGCTGTCCGTGATCCTCGCCGCCGTTAACTCCTCCAGCGTTGCCTGCTGGGTCTGCTGCAGGGCCGTCTGCTGCTCGAGGACAAGCGCTATCCTCGACATCGCCGCTGCTAGCGCCTCCATTCCGCCTTCCCTCTGTGTCCCAGGTTGGGCGCCAAATGTGGAAGTGTCCGTGTACACAGAGGCAGACGCAGCGGTGTAGTGAGGGAAAGGTCCCGTTTATTCATACAGTCAGTAAATAGTTCTATCAGAGTTCGTTGGCTTTCCAGCCTCGTTAGAGCGTCTCTCTCTCTCCGACAGCTGTCCGCTGTCCGCTCTCCTCGCCTCTCGCCGTTTCCAGCTTCGCTCCCGAAATGGCAGAAACACACACATCTTAAACATCCGCCGACGAGACTTAATTCGCAGCAGGTGTGCAACAAAAGTCTCGCCGAAACAACCCCGGCCACGGTCCTGTAGCTCCCTCTACAGGCCGAACGCTGCATGTCCCCCCACAGTCAAATTCTGTGAATAATGCTTATTTACAATATCCGTCATCCCCCCTTTTGACACCTGATCTTCTCCATGTGACAACACTTCATAAAAATAAAATAAACATTTGGTAAACATGGGTTATCATTTTAGGCCAACCCAGAATAAAAAAAATAACAGGTGTTTCTTAGTAATTATCTTAGGTATTTTAGTAAATGTGTCTATTCTGTTTGTACTCTGGCTTTTGCCCTCCCTGGTGAGCTTATGGCCCAAAAACAAATAACAATAACAACAACAGCAACAGCAACAACACCACCAACAACAACCTTTACAAATAGTATTCTCTACAAGCTTGCCTTGTGGCTCTGTTCTGCCAAATATGTTAAGGGTGCCTACCCCCTTTCAACACCAAATTCTTACTGAATAGATACTAAAGTTATCTCTTATAGCTGCCCAAATACTGCTGGGTTTTCAACGTAGCCCCTAGGGGCTCTTGACCATGTATCTATCTATAAATCAATCACTCAATCAATCAACCTATCTATCTATTTATACCTATATATACATATAATATATAATATCATATCATATCACTTATCCTTGAAGCGAAATGTGAACCAGAACTGGAATCCTTATGTACAGGAATACTGAAGAACGCATTAGCTAGGTCGACCACTGAGAAGTATGTATCATTACTTCGTATATGTGTATTTAGTATATGGATCCGTAACAATAGGGGCGCGCGCTTGGACTGCTTCATTAACCTTTTTAAGATCCCGAACAAAGCGCCAGGTTTGTGGTTGGCCTTCCTGTTTGGCCTCTTTTACAGGGAACATGAGAGTACGACAAATGGCTGTCAGGACATGGAACAATAATGCCTTTTTCCAATAATGTATCAAAAACTGGTGTAATCCTGACAATAAATCCATCTACTCTCTAAACCAAACTTTTTCAAAACTCTCATTCTGACATTCCGAGACCTTAGCTGTACAATGAAAATTATTTTTATCTGTGAACGTACCATCTGTAATTCTTAGCTCGGCTTATGCCAACAATTTTTGTGCGATTGATCTCAGCCACGAGAGACGGGCAAGTTCTATCCGTAAAAATAATTTAGTGGTGCATTACCCAACGATATATTTTGCATTACACGTCTTTCTATTCTAATTCCATCTTCTGAACACCACAGATTTAGTCCTATCCCACACATCAAGTCTCTACCTAGTAAGTTAATTGGGCAGCAGTCAGATAATATGAATGAATGTTTACTATATTGATAACTATCTTCATCATACACTGTGAATCTCTCTTTTACCCCTCTTCCCTCTGCTCCGACTATGGTGATTACCCTTCCACTGAGTTTCGGTGGGGGTTGCCAATCCTCTGTTCTTAAGACAGAGTACCCTGCTCCTGAATCTATTAACAAATGTAACCGATCTGCCAGCCACCTTCAATGTTATTCTAGGTAGTACCTCATATGCACTTTCTTTCCTAATAGCCTGTATGTCTACTTGTGGTGTACGTGTGTGCTTGCGTATTGGTTTTATCTCACCGCCGTTGATGGGACCTCTCCCGCCTCCTCTGACCGTCACTATCCTTCCCGCTCCGTTCCCCTCGGATTGTTGACCGTAATTCCTTGTTTTAAGGCTCCGTTCTTCTCCGTTTCCCGCTCGCTCGGGACATTCTCTTTGCCAGTGGTCCTCTGCTTGGCAGCGGAAACACCCCATCTGTCTAGGGTACCTGAAATTATCGTTCTTGCTGCGCTTGCCTCCGAACCTTCCTCGCCCTCGATTGCGTCCGTAAGTCGACGCTGGGTTCGGGCGAGCCAGATCTGCCCGTGGTGCTGTCAAGGGTCTGTAGGGTGGAGGACGGACAGAGGAGCAGTCGAGATCCGCATCAACCTGTTCGGACAAGAATACTATAGGACACTGGTTAGAAAGCCCTGGCCTATCTGACTCAACTTGTGGTTCCTTTCCTGGCTTTACCTTTTCTAATTCGACTTGTTTTACCTTCTTAAACTGTTCAGCCTGTTCTTGTTGTGACTGTCTAACTGCCCCCTCCGTTTTCCATGCCCAAAACGCCTTCCAATCTACTCGGCGTGATCCTTGTTGTAACTTCTTAATTTTATCTGTAGCATAATAATTTAACACTTCAAGCCTGTCTTCTAGCATGTTAATCTGTTGTTGGCTAAAGCTACCGTTCAATGGAAAACCCAAAATCTCCCACATAGGCAATTGTTCGCATGTCCATCGACCATATTTTTCAATCATTATCTTAGCGCATCCCTCCGTGCTCGAAGGCAGCGGGTTTGCTTTACTGGCCGCTTCCCCCATTATCAATTAGTGTAGCAACTTTTTCAGGTATTTTAAAAAGGTTAAGTGTCGTCAACGACAATAGGTGAGTTCCTTACCTTTTATTCACGTGTCTCCACACCGGTCTTTACGCGTTTCATACAAATTCTAACTATTAGGTATACCAAAAAATTATAATAGAAAATATATGTATATATTCATATGTGTGTGCCTTCCACACGTTGAGTGTCCTCGACACCACTTCTCGAAGTGTCAATCAGCCCGTCGGCTCTTAGCAACAAGTTTATCTAGATTAAAAAAAAATAAACACACTAAACCACAAAACAAAAACAGAAACACACACAAACAACAAACTGCAGACCTAAATAGAATTCACACGGACTTTAAACGTGGGACCTAAATAGAATTTATACAGACTTTAAACGTGGGACCTAAATAGAATTTATACGGACTTTAAACGTGGGACCTAAATAGAATTTATACGGACTTCAACCTAATCTTTACACGGACTTTAAACGTGTGGGACTTCAACCTAATCTTTACACAGACTTTAAACGTGTGGGACTTCAACCTAATCTTTACGCGGACTTTAAACGTGTGGGACTTCAACCTAATCTTTACACGCACCTAGGCCACGAGACCTAGGATTTGTTTTACAAATATTGTGGTCTTACCTCTTCCGAGTTCAATGTCTTTCTGGACTCGCCGTGTCTGAAAACGCCGTCTCTCTCCTTTCAGGCGCCTTTTCTCTCAACCTTTGCGTTCTGAACTTTCAAAAGGAGGATTTCAGCTCCAGGAATATATCCTGACCGTATACGAGTTGACCTTCTTGGCAGAGAGACGACGAAGTCAGGGCAGGCGATCCCGGACGAGCCCCCAAATTGTGGTGGAAGTCTAGGATTTACCACTCTGTACTTTAGCTCTTCGGAGGCAAGAATCAAGAAACAAGTCCTGAGTAGCCACAATATATGAGTCCGGTATTTATTGCTTGCAAACAAGAGACAAGAGCGTAACAGCAGCCCAGCGTAGAACCGGGGGTCCGTTCAGCACAAGTCTAAAGAGACAATGATCAGGTTTGTCTTTTATACAGTTTGAACATATTGCCAGGCGCCTACAAGGCTATCGGCTGATGGCCTTGTGCTTACGTGAGAAAGGGCGGGAGAGAATGAACAATGGGGAGGCTTTCTTACTGATTAATCGCCGTTCAACATTTCACACCTATCGACAGGATGCGCCTGTCCCCCCATTATTGCTCTCTCCTACCACTCCCTCAGAGATCACCGCTGTTCATATGGTAAATCATACAGTGCTTCTCAGAACAATGGCTATAGAACTTTAGAGGTGTGGCAAGAGAAAATGTCATCACAGTAGTTACACAAGTTGTATCAGTCATATGAAAGTGTATAACCTGAAAATAGTTCTATGAATGTATTTTCCATAACACACCTTATTTGGTTTGGGCAAGGAATGTAAATTGCCCATGATTCTATAATCCTACAGTATGCCTAAACACATCCATGAATGCCGCATATTTTTAAATAATATGTATTTATATTTGACCTCCGTCGCTCTTTGCTTCTCCAAGTCAAGTGTCCATACCTGTCCGTCTCACGCTCCTCCTCCTGTAATTGGTCCAGGCTGCAGGGGCTGAAGTCAAAGTGGGTGCTGTTTGGGTGAGGCATGCCGTCCTGGGCGTCGCCGGTGTGGAGACCCTCGCTCAGTCTGGGCTGGGCGGAGGAGGGAGTGAGACCTGTCGGCATGAGAGGAGGAGAGCGGGTCAGAACAATGGTCATGAAACTATCTATAAACTCCATTGAAGACAAGTGTTGAAGCGTTTAACCCCACATCTGGGCCATTAATCTATTATTTTCAAACACAGAACCGGAGCATTACAGAAAAACAGAAATATTCTATAGTTGCAAGTCGTGAAAGAACATCTGCACAATGAAAAGCAAATCATTGAAGGAGAGAAAAGAAGACGAATGGCAAATAGAAAACTAGACTATCCCCATCCCAATTAGGAGTAAACAAGAAGCAAAGAAAGGCAATTATTTCTCCAGAGATGGTTAATTGTTTTTTAGTTTTTTAAAATATGTTAATAAATATATAGCATTTCTGCTTTATTGGGATAGAGACAGTAGAGATTGACAGGAAGGATGGGAGAGAGAGGAGGGACGACATGCAAGATAGTAGTCGATGTGTCAGAATCGAACCAGGAACCTTGCGATTACATGGTAAGCACCCCAGATGGGTCATTGTTGAGGCAGGCTGGGCCGCTGTTACAACAAAGACATAGACATAGACGTAGAGAGGAGGGAAGTTGACAAAGCAAGGGGGGGGGGGGGGGGGGGGGGGGGGGGGGTGAGAGAGAGAGAGTATTTTGTGCATGAGGTGAGTTCCTTGACCTTTTACAATGTAAAGTGCTTTTAGCACTTGAATAAGAGCTGTATCAGTGTACTGCTATTACCTCTAGAGAGAGATGGAGAGGGAGGGGTATGGTTGAGAGGGGGAGAGGAAAGGGGCTATTACCTGAGTCTGAGTCGCATCCCATGGGGTCGGAGCCCTGGATAGCTGGGGTGCTGTGGGGGGGTGAAGTGATGTAGCTGGAGGGGTGAGCACTGGCATCTGAGCTGTCGCAGAGGAACAGAGGAACTACAGCAGACATCTTGGTTGGCGCACCATAGACACAGATCAACAAGACATCCCAATTAGCCTCATCGGATAACAACAGCAAAATAACCCTCAACTACACAATATTTTGATGTAGCAGTGTCAGAAATCATCACCATCACGACTGTACATACACTGAACAATCTAAATCAAGCTAGATTAAACACTACAAACCATAAATACATGAACATAACAGTCCACAATGTGTATTTCTATGGTGGGAGAGCAGCACAATGCAAGAGGGAGCTGGCCCACACAGCTCCAGACAGTAACACCGGCCTCTACACTCAGGACAATATAGCCCCAAAATATGGCCATGTAGCTTCATCTGTTCTAGATGTGTACCTTTGACATAGAATGGGGTATAAGTAGGCCTGTTGAGCATTATTTTTGTTCACATTTGGAGTCATTTGATGATCTTTTTTGAGTTATTTTATCTGAATGTTTTTTTAATTTTTTTTATTATGCTGTTGAGAAATAATATGCCATTTCTAGTGTGTCAAGTCTGTTTCAAACCAATTATTGCCAAACCAAGTATTGCCAAGGCAATAGCAACACAGAACACTTGACACCTGAGCACACAGCACTTTCTAGTGTTTTCAATATGTACTTGATTTGGAGTCTACCCGGCTGGGGCACCGGGGAGAGCCGAGGATGCTGGGAAACCGAGGCTTCTTCACCTTCTCTTTCCCCTCTTTCTCAGGCTTGATACTCTTCTGCTCGACGTAATAAACCCAGACATTAAATATTAGTGAGAGAAGACATGAGAAGAAGGCCCTAAACAAGTGAGCAACCATGTTACTGCTGGGGGTGAAAGAAGCAGAACAGTGTAACACATTTTAAATGGCTTTTTCAAGCTGTATTGCGTTCAAGTATTTAAGAGATTTGTCAAGCAAGGCTTATTCAAAATGCCAAATGAGACAAGGTATTTGCTTAGTACAGTACGAAACAGCTCTATTGATGCTAATTTGTAACTGTGCGTATGTGTGTGTGTGTGTGTGTGTGTGTGTGTGTGTGTGTGTGTGTGTGTGTGTGTGCATGTGTGTGTGTGTGTGTGCATATGTAGACACGTGTGTGTGTGTGTGTGTGTGTGTGTGTGTGTGTGTGGGTGTGCGCTTATGTGCATGCATGTGTGTGTTCAGTACTGAACCATACCTTGATCTTGGGCAGGAAGTTGATGGGGACTCGTTTTGGTTCGAGGCTGCGAGGCTCCTTCACCTTCACCCCCAGGTGCTTCATATAGGTCAGGATCACATACTGCATGGTGGTGCTGAGACACAACATGTTATGCAGCCAGTTAACCAGTAGCTAGTTAGCATATTTAACAGCAACGGCTTGTTAACAGCAACTTGGGCATATTATTAGTTATACAGTATATCAATCGATTAATCAATCAATCATTATCACTATCAATCAGCTATTGACAGCAAAAACACTAAAACAGACTGTTTAGAGACAAAGAGAAACATATGGAGACATGAACTCACAGGAAGATAGTATAACATATTATTTGGAAATACTTTATGGCTCAAGATCAGGCTGATTAACGTCCACTCTTCAAGCCATACTCTCAAAAAAGGCAAATCAATCAGCTATGTAATTCCAATTATCTCCAGCAGACAGACTAACACAACACTTCATGACAGAATCACAACATAACCTGTAACACTACAACAGCTTATCAACACACTACAGCAGCATTCAACTTAGTGACGGTGACATTAAACTCTTAGCAATATACAACCACAACATGAGCTATTCCCAAAACAGCCTACGCTACCTTCTGTCTAGACCATGTCAAGTCCCCAAACACGCGCGCACGCACACACACACACACACACAATCTGTCCTAGCACACTGTCCCTTAGCCTGCAAGATGCCGCTGTTAACCATATGGGTTATGGTCTACCATCATATGGTGTGTGTGTGCCAACAGTGTGTGATTCAAACCAATGGAATGGAATGCCTTAGACCACTTAACTGGATAGCAAATGTTATTGAGTATTATCATGTTTTCATGAAACCAGTTTGAGACGACTTTTACTTTGTGACATGGTGTATTATCATGCTGGAAGTAGCCATTAGAAGATGGGTAAATTGTAAGAAGAAGCAATTCTCAATCAAATGTGTGGAAAGGTTGTTTGACTCAGTCGCAAATGAAGCCGGTGAAGGGGGTTCGGAGGGTTATACTGTATTTCACTCTGGGCGCTAACTTTTCAAACAGGCTAGCTTTGTAGCTATATCACGGCACCTGGGAAATAGTTTCAGGAGGAGCCAAGAAAATATAATGTATTGTCAAAAATACACATACTTTGACCTAAATGGCAAATTGTCTGACTTTAATCATTGTGCAATATACCATTTTTCACAAGACAAAATGCACACAGGCTGCCCCTCACAGAAGCAGACGCAGCAGTTATTTGTGGTCAGCTAAATGCACTGACTGGTTGGGAGCTGAGCTTAAAGTGACACTCACGCTGTGTCTCTGTTAGCTCTCACAAAGACAGTTTGAAAATTCAACATCAGTATTATTTCCAATCAATTGAATTGTCTCATTAGACATTGCAATGTAGGAATCCACACATTTTCTCATTGGATAATACTTTGATGGCAGGCAGCACTAAGAATAGGAGTCACCTGCAATTAGAAAACTTAGCACTATACTGTATGAACAATGAACATTGTTCAGATGAGTCAAGAGCTACACACTTGTTAAAGTTACATTATGGAACAAGGACTGTGTGTGTGTGTGTGTGTGTGTGCATGTTTGCATGTTTGCATGTGTGTGCACGTGCACGCAGGCAGATAGCTACAGCAGTCAAGTAAGTGATGGGAGGGCAGTATGGATAGTTTACAGCCGTAATGGAACATGTTAAAGCCATGTGGCCGGTCCAGTTGGCCTGTTGGTGAATGTCTGTATTGTCATTTCCTCATTCTACTGTTATCTCACACACATGCACCCTCCACTGGCTCCCGGTAGCAGCTTGCATCAAATTCAAGACCCTGGTGCTTGCCTACCGGGCAGCAAAGGGAACAGCCCCTCCCTACTTGCAAGCAATGGTTAGCCCCCAAACCCCTGCAAGATCACTCCGCTCGTCCACCTCGGCTGCCCGCCTGGGGACTTACAAATACATTTGTTTAAGTAAGTGAATCATCTATCCATCAGTCATCATAAGATAAAGTAATCAATTCTCAGACCAGAGACCATTGGCAGTCACAATGCTCGAAGAAGGATTTTTTTTTCTTTATTAACAGGAGAGAAACTTGTACATGGGGATAGTGGGGGTGAAGAGGTCATTAAGATGTAGCCTGAAGAGATGGGTCTTCAATCTATGTCGGAAGATTGGTAGTGACTCTGCAGTTATGACAGCAGTGGGAAGCTCATTCCACCAGCGCCAGGACAGTGAAAAACCGTGACCTTCTGCATCCACGTTGAGGCGGCGGTGCCAGACGGCCAGCCGAGGTGGATGAGCGGAGTGATCGGGCAGGGGTTTGGGGGCTGACCATTGCTTGCAAGTAGGGAGGGGCTGTTCACTTTGGGAGAATTTGGTGAGATTGAACACGAGACGGCCGGCAGCGTTCTGGATGAGCTGCAGAGGCCTGATGGTGGAGGCGGAGAGACCGGCCAAGAGTGCGTTGCAGTAGTCAAGGCGAGAGATCACAAGTGTTTGGACCAAAAGTTGTGCTGCTTCTTTGGTGAGGACGTATCCTTCTTATGTTGTAGAAGAAGAATCGACAGGAGCGTGCTGTCGCAGTGATGTACGCCACACAGGATAAGTGGTTATCAAGGATCACCCCAAGGTTCTTGGCTGATCAAGTACATGGTGCAGCAGCTCAGCCTCTCTTATGAGTGGGCAACCTAGGCATGGATTCATTACATTTAGATGTATACCTCTCATCCCCTTATCTAATGTTTACTCATCAAACACTTGGTGCAATCTGTAATTGGTACATCAATGTTTGGACTTTTAAATGAATGATATAGCCATTGATTCCTGAAGATGATTCGAACTAAACTCCAAAATTAACCTTGCAATAATTCAGCATCTTCACCAAATCCCCCACCCATCTCCCCTTACCCCATTTACCCTGTGAAGACAATGGCCCTTGCTCAATTATTAGTAATATATAATATTTAGCTGACGCTTTTATCCAAAGTGACTCATAGTATACTTTGTTCCTCCCCCTTAGATAGTCTCCTCCAATGCTTTTTGAGAAGGAAGTGAGTGAAGGACGGAGGAGAGGAATCGATGAATCAAGTTTCTAACAATTGACAAAGGGATAATGAGTTTAGATGTGTCCCAGGAATACATTATTAATGTCAAAACAAGCTGCATGCTGTCAATCACTGTGTCACTCTCTGTGCCATTGGGTGCAGGCATATCTCCCAAAACATGTCCTTCTCTATGCTGTGCTTGTAATTCATCTGTAGAAAAGCTCTCTCATTAAAGATTAAGTATTATTATTAAGCATTAAGTATTATACTATATTTTATTTTGCGTTTTCCTGAACATTGTAAATGCACCAAGTCTTGTTTGGTTACCATCTGAGCAGAAAATCATACTGAGCATACAACTCAACAATCCCTTTCAGAGGGTGATTAAAGCCCAAAATTAAAGCAAAGACAATCTTGTACATGAGAATATTTTAATGCTCACTTTCTCATACAAACTCAGTACATGGTATATAATAATTGTCAAGTAATGTGTGGTCTGTGTGTGTGTGTGTGTGTGTGTGTGTGTGTGTGTGTGTGAGGGTCTTTGCTCCTGTAGAGGTGGGCAGGTTGGGGGGAAGGTGTATGTGTGTATCTGTGTGTGTGTGTGTGTGTGTGTGTGTGTGTGTGTGAGGGTCTTTGCTCGTGTAAAGGTGGACAGGTTTTAGGAAAGGTGTGTGTGTGGGTGTGGGTGTGGATGTGCGTGTGTGTGCGTATGTTATATGTCTTGCGGATGTGAGTATGTTATATGTGTCCTTTTTGAGATATTTTTATACCAGTGTCACTGATTTGTAAAGGTTGGTGGCTGAGTTACTTCTTGCCACACATCTTGAATGGGTTAGGGATAGCTTTCTTCATGGTATGGAACGCCCAGACAAAGAGTGAAGCTTTCTTCCTGTTGGTTTGAGTGGAAGCAGGGCCATTGAGTCCGTCTTTAGATGTGGAGGCCTGTGTCTCTCCATCAAGCACTGTAAGAGAGCGAGGATATACAGTATCACATTATATATGTCATTACGATAGGCTACTGTGTGTCATAAACATTTCACTTCGAAAAAAGATAGTTGATATCTACGATGACTCCATTCTATTATTCTGTAACTTCATAAATCTCTCCATTGGGCATACCAGTTCTAATCCATCTAATCTAATCCACATACGCACAGTACAGTATCCGCAACTGCTGCTTGAAAGTTAATTAACTTACTCTGAATATCACTGTCATTAGCTTGGTCGTCCTGGCCTAGTTGGACTTTCTGCTTCGGTTTGTTCCTCTTGGGAAGCTGAAATGTGAGATCAAATGAAACATAATATCTATCAATAGTCCCTGGTGAGAAAACATCAAGTCATTGAATTGTTAGAAATTATATCGGTGTGCTGCACATAATCTGAAAACCAGCCAATTGCAAAATATTCACATTATAAATGTCTACCACGTAATACAGACCCTGAATTTGGGGAGCGTGGGCAGGATACGATGTCGCCGGGTTTTCTTTGCATCCTCAGGTGGAGGGAGGGCTTGATTAAGATCAGCAGGTGGTGAAACAGCATTTCCATTTTGGATACTGACAACTTCCTCTTTAACCGGTGTCAATGAGATACTTCTCATCACCTGATTCACCATTGTCCTGGTGAACAGGTTCACAATGGCACTCTGGGTTTCATCAGAGAAAGAATCTGAATCTGACCCTGATGAATGAATCGGACTGATCAGATCTCGTAAAAAACGTTTGAAAGCCTCTTCTGCGAAGAGATAGATGAGATCAAAGGTGAATTCAGTTGGCCTCTCAATTACTTTTCCCCTCCATCCACATTTTTGAAGAGCGGAACACGAAACACTTTTTCCAGCTGGCACAATTTGGTATTGAGAGTTTGACTCCATTAGCAGGATTAGTTGGTGGACCTGATCTGTCAGCTCTCTGGATAAGGACTTAATGTGTCCACCAGAAATTAACTTCTCCAATGCTTTTGCAGGTTCATAGGAAAACACCTGGCCTGCCTCCTCCTGTGTATTCCTGTTCCATTACGACGTCAACAATGGCGGAAATTGTTTTCCCGACATTGTCACACTCCTGACACTGAATTTCTCCCACAGAGTCACTCGTGTCAATCACGGAAGATCTGACAATCGGGTGATGATCAGTCATAGACATGTCTGGAAGATCAGGAGTGCCTGGTAAACTTCCAAAGTCAAAATCTTTACGACTGGCTTTTGAGCGTGAGGATGCTGGTCGCATTGAGCATGCAGACTTAGTAGGCTCAGGCTCAGGTCTTTCTTCTGTTGTGGCTGGGTGAGCATCTATATCCTTGTCTTGTAAACGCTTCTGCTTAATGAAAAAGCCCCTCATCTTTTTACGGACAATTTGGCCAACCGAGGGTGCTAAAGCCATGGCCAGTCTGCTCAAAAGCATTTCAGGCCCACTCAGGAGGTCAATGCAAGACACTTGCATTGATTTCAAAATATTCCTCATGGCACTGCCAAATGTTTTAACGATATGTCTGGCTGCACAATGAAAGTACTGAGAGGTTCTGGAGCCTATAGAGCTATATTGCAGATCTGTACGGCTTGACCCGATGCTGGAACGCTCCAAAGATATGGAAGTGTCAGAGCTCTTCAGGGATTTAAGAAGGATATCATTAACTACCCTCATGGCCTTCGTGTGGAATGCCTCACTGGAGAGCTTCTGAATGCTTGCTGGAGAAATGAGAAGTGAGCAGACATTGCTGGTTCTTGAGTCATCTGTTGTATTGCATCCACTGTAAGATGACTTGGAATCTCTTTTTTCCAATAAGCTTCTGTCCTCCAGAGTCACATTGAGACTGGCTCAGTCATCTTTGCTTGTCACCTCAGAAACATACAGGGTCATCATCTGGGTCAAAACCTCTTTTGAACAGTTGTCCAATGGGTCACTCTGGTCCTGGTTTCCTTCAGAGGCACTGAGGGCAACCTGTGGTTGGGGACATTCTGTGGCTACTGGCTGTGGCAGGTGTCTGACACTGGTTTGTGTGGAGGTCATGGTCAAAATGGGAGCCTCAACCCTGTCTTGCTTTGATAGCCTCTCTAGGGGGGCCTCCTTCTCTTTCAAAATAGAACATAGAGTTTTTTGCTCTGCACAAATGTTTGTCACCTTATGTTCCGTACTTTGGTATATGTCCAGAGCCGCTGAGAACATCCTCTCCTCTGAGATGTTGAGTCCTGTCTGTGATTGGAGAGTTTGGGTCCAACTGCAGAGGCCACCCACCCATATCTCTACAATGTCTAAGGCTGTGTTATCCGCTAAATTTTGGACTGAGTCGGTCACGATAGGATTCCACGACTGACATTTCAGTAAGGCTTTTGCTACCACCTGTGTAGCTTTTGCCTTGAATTCCACGCTGTAGAGTCTCCTATATGCCTCATAAACTGTGGGAGGAGACATTTGTCTCAATCAGGGTATTGCCTTCTTGCGTGTCTAGCATCACAAGGCGCTGAGAGAGCAGGCTTGGTGAGACTGTGAGGCAGTGAGCTGATGAGGAGGTGCTAGCAACAACTAAGTCCGCCAGGAAATTGAAAATGACTCCTTCAGTAAAATTGTCAGCTGCAAGGGACACATCAGAGTCTCTCTCTAACACACAAGGGTGTTCCTCTAGCGATAGGTCAGAGTTGTATGTAACCACGATCTGGCTGATTACTTCCTTAGTGCACGATCTCTGGTCGGCTTCAAAGTCACTCAAGCTTCCCTCTGCCAGTGAAAATGCACTCGCACTCCTGTAGATTGTTCTGATTTTACAGGAGCTGCCATCTGCCAGCTGGATGTCGTTCCACCCAGAATGCTCTGAGTTCTCAGGGTTGATGCCACTTATACTCTTCACAATGTCTGGAGGGGGAGTTGATGACTGAAATGAGTAGTTGGACTTTGATTGATGAGAGATGAAATACATCTTGTCAGAGCCCACGTCCATGCCTCCCAGCATCTCAGATGACGTAGCACCAGAAGCCTCTCTACCTCTGACTGGCTCAGGAGAGGGCTGAACTGAGGCAATGTTCTTAATGACCCCCGTAAGGGTGGCATCTACCTGCAGAGCTGCTTCCTGGATCATGTAATGGGTCAGCTTAGGTGACCTGGTGCCAGGGCTAGATGACATCGACCACGGCTCAGAGCTCGCTTGTTCTCCCCTCATTTTGTCAAGGAGGCAGTTGATCACCTCCTGCGTCCAGCTGTCCTTAGCAGATGATCTACATTAGGGTAACATTACAAGAAATAACAAGCAAAGAAAAAGAGAAGTTAACATGTTAATTCTGTACTTAGAAGTCTGCTAAAAGAGCGTAGGCTACATATTACTATGTGTCCAATGAATGTTTCTCCGAATTAATCACACAGCATAGTAGAAAATGAGTCAACACAGTCGGGGTGAGGGGGGGTAATGTAGACATAGCCTCTCTTTTGAATTAAATCCTGATCAGCAATTGTTAGAGTAAGTTTTTAAAGCCAAAATCTGACATTTGAAATACAACAGAGCGTCAGCCCGGCCACGTCAAGCTGAGGGATGGGGTTGGAGGAATGTTCCCACTTTCAAATTCATAGACAGAATTCTAGATGCAAGAACTGACAGTCTGTGACATCAACATAGGGTTTTAAACATATTTTGAAGCTATAGTGTTTGTATATGTTCCTGCTTTTTGTAAACATTGGAGATAGCCTTATATTATGGGCTATGACAGGATAAGACAGGTGTATTAAGCTGATGAGGCATCAAAAAGTGATATTCTTCAAGAATCAATGGCTATATATCATAAATTGTCAAGAAATGTACGTAGCAATCTAGGACTGCCACACTGTAATTTCTACATACAATCAAAGAGTAAACAAGCAACTAATGAAAACAGTATTGATAAGCTATGTTTTGGTTATTATCAGGTAAGACAGTTGTAGTACTAGATACTACTACTGAATAACTGGAAATCTTACAGACCATGGCTTTAAGGCACTATGATTTTGAACTTACCTCTTGCCAGAAAAGCTGTGCCAAGAGCCAATGCCTGATTTGTGCGGCTCCACGGTGAGGGAGCGCAGTTGCCGTTCCAAATCAGCAAGCTCTTCCTGGATGTCGATGCAGCTGGAAGACTTGTTGTCTTTCCTGGACATGTCAGTCTGAGAAAAAACTACCTTCTGAGACTCCTCATAGCTGCTAGCTGAAGATCCTGGTCTTGACAAGGATCCCTTGGTTGCTTGGGTACTCAAAGCCCTCAAAGCGTCGACTCCCACGATGCGGGCAAGGGCTGGTATGACGGAGTTCAATGCAGACCCGCTTATGAACTTGATAAAGTCTGCGCAGTTTTCAGCAAACTCTCCTTTCGTCATCTATTTTGTTCAAACATAAGAGGGTAGAGTGCCAAAAATTAGTATTGCATTATTTTTTTATAACTACAGTTGAATAGACAGATTTTAGTGGGTCTGTTTGGAATACATTGATGCTTACAACATAATCTCAGAATTTCATGCATTCCCAAAGTCTCACATGCAGCAACATTAAAATGTTAAAGTACCACAACCCACCTCAATCCCTAACCCTTAATCTGAAAAATAAACTCTAGCTACACCTTCACTGATTTATCCTTCACTGACAGGATATTACGACTGGAACCCATTTCTTAATGCCACCACCACCACCACCACCACTACAGTCTATCCATTCCCCTTCTATGCATCCTAGCTCAACGAGTCTATCATGTTTGTGTTTCAATGTCCCCACTAGCATACTGCCTAGCTCCAGCTATAATAGAAACCTATGGCAGAAGTGGCATGTATAGTGTTTATACCTGCTGTATTTTCTTAACAAGATATACGGTAGATAACACTAAAGCCCTTTCTTAACTGTTAGAAACATGATTCCTCGCGTCCTTTCCTCCGTTCTCCACTCCTTCACTTCTCAAAACGCATTGGAGGAGAACATCTAGGTTCCTTCCCTTAGATATTCTCCTCCCATGCTCTTTGGGAAGGACGGTAGTGGAGGACGGAGGAGAGGACGGTGAGGAATCGAGTCTCTAACAATCGAGAAAGGGTTTTAATGTTATCAATGTGATTAATGGATGTGGACCTATACCAGTTGCTAACAAGATTCCAACTATCCATTCTAGCACTTTCTGTTCCTGTGCTAAAGCAATAAGAGACCTGGTTGCTGTGGAAACTCACCCCATCATGCATTTCTTTTGTGAACATATCCCATTGCCTGAAAAAAACACAGCAGCAGAAAATGTCACCAGTTTTGAAAAGGGCACATCAGTTAATTCCTCAAGCATAGATATGGCAAACCAATAAGGAAATCAGTGTCAAGTAACTATGAACTGTGTGTTGTGATTTCTAAGCAGCAATCAAAAGGGACTTACTCATTAGTCAGATTTTTCAAGATGTGAATAATGATTGGAGCAAAGTTGAGGGAGTCCAGGGGGGGTAATTCTCCCCTACTCTGAGTCTGCAACTCATTTGGGAAACTCGATCTAGTAGATGCGGTCCGGTCTGTAAAGTCATGAGTGAACAACACAGATGCCAGGTCAGAAACCTGATTTGTCCATTTAAACTACTCTAGTGGAAATAGCAAGAAGTGTACACTAATACGACTCAAGTGGAAAACATTTAACTGGCATATATCATTATCTTCTGACATCTGATAGCGTGTGAATTACAATGACAGTACAAGCCTACAGTCAGTGTTTGAATAATTCATCACACCCAGGGACGGACTGGGGGGGGGGGGGGCGATATGCTGTGCGAAGCCCACATATTGCGTCACTCACCGGCCCCGCAGTCCACAGACCGACCGGCACATCCACCGACCCCACAGACCGACCGGCCCACCAGGAATTCTCCCGGTGATCCAGATGGCCAGCCCCGCTACTGATCACACGGGACTCTATAGGCTACTATATTAATTCCTACATGTCTCTAGATATGGGTAGAGGTCAAGTCTAACCATCAGTGTCGGCGCTCCGCTCCTCTGGTTTGTCCTCGGGTGATGGGTGTTTTGACGCCATCTTCTAGCGAGGACTATAGCTGATGGCATATCACAGATGGCATATTACTGGAGTGTTGCACATTTTCAAGAGTGTGGGCAGAACAAGTTTCACCCTTCCCCTCTTACTTTAGGGTTACGTTAGGGTTACGTTTTGCAAACCCTCCTCTTGTATTAACACTGATCAAAGTTATACATCGTGATAATGATGAACTCACCTTCTTCAGTAGTCCTGTCTTCTGAAACTGAGCTGTGTATCCTTGATATCAATGATATTCATTGAATACAACAATGTGCCTATGTTGATTGAGCAAAGTCAACTGTGCAAACTTTACGTCTGCGTAAAGGTTAAGGTCTAGAGTTGATGACGGAATCGGTCGCTAATTGTGACGTAACAATTAAGCTAAAGCCCCAGTCCTTAGCAAACTACTAGACATTATTTCTTGTGAATGTTACTGTAAACCCAACTTCCCCTTGGCTTTCTCTACTGTAATTGTGCACTAAATAATAATGTCAAATATAATACAAAGCGCACTTCGTTTTTGTTTTAAACTATAAACCGCTCATCCAAGTCCAACGATTTGATTGAGAACAATTCATAGAGTGACACTTGAAACTGTGTTTGTGTGTGGCACAACAAACGCATGCACACACGAAACTATGACAGTCAAATCCTGTGTAGTTCATAGCGTGCTTATGTCAGTGTTTGAATAATTAATCACACCCAGGGACGGACGAAGCTGCACGTCCCAGATATCGCGTTGCTCACCGGCCCCGCAGTCCACAGGTAGACCGGCACATCCACCGACCCCACGGCCCAAACTTTTCCAAAAGTCTTAAAATGGCCTCCGTTCTCTTCTCTCCTACAGTATGCTTTAAGACTAGTGTTGGACGGAATAGGTCCTCGCCATATTTGCCTCACCAATCAATCTATCAAATCAGTGGTTATGAAGCAAGGGTGACAAGAAGAGCAAGAGATGGGAATTAAATACTTGTGAGGAAAGGTTTACTGCTGTCACTGTAGCTAAATCAAACATTAAACTGAAAGCTCATTGTCTACTGCGCTGCAGATTGTGCTGATCGTATGAGAAAGACCTAGCTCCAGTGAGTGCCTTACTGTAGTGAGAAGTAGTCTTTACTATCTACAGAACTATGAGTAGGAGGTATATTCATTGCAGTACCCAGACAATAAAACATGAACAAAATAAAACTTGTAACTTACAGGTAATATTCACATCTACCTAAAGGGAATAATGCTCAACCATCATCAGTGTTTCCAGCAAGCTTCTTTAATGATATTTCAACATTTTCAGTTTTGTGGTTTTGGCCAATATTCCCCAACTCATTTCAACACATTTTCAATCTTTCCCTTCATTTTAAACAGTAGATCAATCAAATTTAAATCTCTCATCTAAAATAACTATCCATGTTTTCAACAGAGCCATGTTTTCCTCTTAATAATATAATACAAATATAATAACGTCAAGACAAAAATAATAAAAATACAGATTACATTAATATTTTAGGGATACCTTGCAGTCTTTTATTTTTTCCTCTTTTTTAGTAGTTTCCGTTAATACATGATTGTATGATGTTGTCACGCCTGAGGTTGCTGTCTGGTGACTCTGGCGCCCCCCTCTGGCCACACGGGTCAGTACCTCCTAATCTACCCTGAATCGTCACACCTGTGTGTTCTGTCCCCTGTTTGTATATATAGCCTGTGTGGTCCCCATGTCTTTGTCCGAGATTCTCCCTGTCTGTGTAGTAAGTGCCCTGTCTGCCCGGCTGTTTCACTAGTCCCCGTGATTACCCCGTTGCCCTTATTATTCCACTTGTGTATCTCGTTTTATGGAGCTTGTTTTCTCCACCCTTGTTTTACCGTTTGGTCCCAGTGTTTGTTTGTACCCCATTCCCCACTTTTGTGATTAAAACCCCTTGTTTTAGAAACACTTTACGCTGTTGTCTGAGTATCTCTCCGCACTTGGGTCCACCGCACTACCCCCCCCTCCTAACAGATGTAGAAAGCAGGAGAAATGTGAAGATTGCTCTTATTTTAAGAAATGCAGTGTTGGTCATAATTGTACACATTTTTACATTTGAAATAGTCCATAAAAGTCCTTTTAAAAAAATAAAAAAATAAAATTATTTTCAGCTTTTATTTTGTAGTTTATTTCTTTTTCCATCCAAGAATCCAAGCCACGACTTTATTATGTGCACACAATCTTCTGGCTGTGCTAACGGAATAAAAGTAATATTTTTTGTGGCTTGCAGTCTCTTCTCAATCCAACCATGAAATTGCTTATTTGTGAGTGAAGAGTTCCTCAGTAGCTTGTATCCATGGACAGTAACGTAGAGAGTTTGAGATCCAAAAACAGTAAAAAGGAAGGTTGGTACAGTTTACAGCAACTGGGCACAGAGCTGAGGGTACATGCCCCAGTGTAGGGGGGAGAGGAGGAGGAGGGGGGGTCCCTGTCATTAGGAATGAAATGAATACTACATGATTTCGATGAAAGTTAATACCAGGAATGATACTGTCCTCTTGTATTCTGCTATGTCACGCCGCGTGGTCCCCGAGGACCACTAATGCAAGTCTGTGGAGATACAGTCACACCAAAAGGTGAAAAAATAGATCTCTTATCATTCTATCACCTCACCACTGGCAGCATATCACTGAAATATCTCCAGAGCCAAAAGGGATTTTATTTTCATATAGCGTCTTGTGGTCTCTCTCTCCTCTCATGGACATGTCAAAAAACATCAATGATCTCAACAGTAGCCCCCTTTTCCCTATCTGCTGTGAGCCAGACTCCGCTTGGTTAATGGAGCTCCTGCAAACACATGAGGATCAAACTCCTCCATGGATAGATATGGGGTGGATGAGTGGTAGGGGCATGGGGATGACAAGGACAGGAGGCTGTGTCTCCCCTCCTCCTCTGTCACTCCTCTGTCCTTTTGATGTGGAGGTGAAGGAGGACCTGTGTCATCACTAACTCTTATCCACCTGCTTTGGAAAGAAACTATAAGACATCAGCCGCCACAGAAAGTACTCACTTAGAAAGTGGAATAATATAATTACAGGGACAGGCGATAATAGCTGGGCTACAAACAGACAGACGGGCACTAGGAACAAACGGGGAGGACACGGAGAGAATCTCGGACAGGGACATGAGAGAACAGACAGGCTAAATAGCACCGGGGACAGAACACACAGGTGAAGCGGATGAGGGTGATCCCGGCAGATTGGGAGGCCCTGACCCGTGTGGCCGGAGGGGGGCGCCAGAGTCACCAGACAGAACCCTCAGGCGTGACACTGATCCATACGGTCCCTCTCTGCCTAAATGGCTTTTATCCAGTTGGAGTCTGACTGCTGTATGCTCTTGGTTAACATTTTTACATTACATTTATGGCATTTAGCCGAAAGCGACGTACAACAAATACATTTGTTTAAGTAAGTGAATCATCTATCCAACAGTCATCATAAGACAAAATAATCAATGCTCACACCAGGGGCCATTGGCAGTCGTAATGCCAGTAGGCTAGTTTTTTTTTTTTTTTTCTTTTTTTTTTAATATATTTTATTAGCAGACATAAACATAAACTCTAAGCTGCCCGCTGACTGGAGGATTGCATGATCAGCATCCTCACAGAGATATTTGTGGGAGAAGGCCGGCTGGCTGGCTGGGTGGCTGGCATCATCATCAATCATTTCTTCTCAACCTGACATGACCACTGCTGCCCCAGCCCCGGCCACGATGCTGCAAGCCTAGCAGCCATCTCTGTTCTGGAGCTGCTCCATTTATACCACACACTCAAGACTGGAGGACTGGAGACTCAACTCAGTCCCCCTCTTTGTCTCTCTGGCCATTGTTTATGAGCTCATTGAGGGGTCTTCTAGGGGATGATGTTCCTCAGCTTTTACCCACTTTTACCCGCAAAGAAGCATCATCAGACAGAGAGGTGGAGAAGGCAGAGGAGTTGATTGGGTGGCAGTGTGTAGATTTTGGACTATATGGTCTCTTTACAGGGTCGGAGAGGGAGGCACTCCAAAGGTGGTTTTTTTCTGTCATCTTTTATAATTTACTCTTCTACTCTATAAGGTATTGTGAGTATTATGGGTCTGCAACCTGTGTATGAAGTTATGTTGTCCTCTTGGTGCTGGGGAATGGAACTGCAGCACAAGAGAAAAGATATCCTCAGGACCCTACACATGAGTAAAACAGTTGGATAATTATTATATATTTTTTTTAAACTTAGGCAATGAGTCTGTGGTAATAGTTTGTTAGAGGTGTCAGCAAAATTGAATTAATGGAGCTTTGATGAAACTTCAAGGAACACTCATGAAGCCACATTAATTTATTGAGTTATGAGCCTCCCCCTCCCATCTCTCTCTACCCATCAAAGTCAGTTAATCAGTACTACTTACTCCCACTGTATTTCTCATCACTCTTTTCCTATTTTCCTCTCAGGATGGACAGTGTAAGTGGCCGTAGCGTACCGGACATTCAGAGTGAGGACAACCAGGGGAACAAGATCGAGTGTGAGCAGGACCCGCCCAACTGGCAGCAGCTGGTCAGCCGAGAGGTCCTGGCAGGCCCCATCTTGAGTTGGGATGCCCCCCCCCCGTTGAATATTCCAGCCAGTTCGTAGTAACTGTTACTGTGTCTTTTGTGACATGAACTTGATGACTCAGGGCAATAGAGTAGCCAGTTGATACCTTGTGTATCAGGTTTTGGATTGTATTTTTTAAATGGCTGAATGCCCTGGCTGCCAGTGTATTGGACATTATGGAAACTCTAGTGTCTGTTATCAAACCTCTTGTGCAAAATCATGTCAAGTGATCTCTTTCATTTTGAGTGTCGGTAATGATGGCAGTCTACTTGAACCATAACAACTCATTTATGCATGTTGATTATGGTATCTCACTCACTCACTCACTCACTCACTCACTCACTCATACACACACACTCCACAGAGCTCTTCTACATGGAGCAAGCCCATCTGTGGATGTTGAAGGTTCTAGACTAAGTCTTCAACCAGAAGCTGACTTGGGACAGCATCCTGCCTCCAGGGGACATCAATCACATCTTCACCAACCTGGAGGAGATCATCCAGCTACACAGTACACACTAGTCACCACCACACCAAAATAGGCTTTAACTTTTTGGGTGAAATTCTGTTGCTATGCTTGGTTTAGCTTGCCAGGAAAGCTAAATCAAAGTGCACCTCGAGTATTTCATTTTTGATCTTTTGGCCCATGCCAGGTTACCACTGTACTAGTTAACAGCAACAACCACCATTTTAGGTAACTGAACTAATGTTCTCTTCCTCTCTGCACATTACAGTGTCAATAACAGAACAGATGACTGTCATTCGCAAGATGAACGAGATGTCAGTAATCCGCCAGATAGTTACGACATTGGACGAACTGTGTGTGTGTGTGTGTGTGTGTGTGTGTGTGTGTGTGTGTGTACACTATAATTCAGCGGTGGGGAGGAGGAGAAGATATGGAGTTGTTCAGTTTTCAAAGACATACAAGCCTTCCACGAACCCACAATCTCTGAATCACCCTTCCACAGTTCCTGTTCCAAGCTGCTGTAACCTTGTAAATATTTCCCTTGGTGAGTCAGTGTTTTCATTATATTAGCAGCGCTAGTCACAAACTAACGGGACGATAGCAGTAGCATTCAATGGTGAGCATCAACAACAGTACAGTATATGTCTTGCTAATGTGAAGTTAAATTAGCTAACTCCAGCTAATGATACAGTATCTCCGGTTTAAACTAAGCTAAGCTAAAGCATTGGAATAAAATGAATATTCGCTTGAGTGAATACTAGTATTCAGTGGAAAGGGAATTGACACTTGAATTGATATGAAATTGAAATGTCTTTATTGAATAAATTAGAAAAGAGATTACAATGAAACAAACATGTTGAAAGTTGAAATTAAGAGGTAAATTAATGTAATTCAGAGAGAAGATATTAATAATTATATAGTATAAATCTAAGTATAAATCTACGAAAACTTTAACTTGGTTTTCAGAGTTGTTCTTTATTCAAGCATAAAACAGGTCAGCAGGATAATACATGATATCAATAAAATGATTTAATAGTAAAAGAATAAAAATGCTATAGAAAGAAGGATGATAAGTAATTACTCTCGGTCTAAATACGGTGGGTTTCAAATTCGTCCGATCTCCAAGTAAAAAAAAAAAGAAAAGCCAATTAATTACATCGCAATGCATTGAACAAAGCGTGTCGTAACAGCCGTTAATGAAAGATTTGAGAAACACATTTCTTCAATGGCAGACGCATGGCATTTCTGTGCAGGTGACAATGGTCATTTTTCAAAACGACAAGGATATTTAAACACCTAATTATTTGTTTGGTGTGCTCTATGGCCTCGGCTACAGACCTCTTTCGAAATGGCACTTAGATCTTTGGGTGCGAATATTACGTCTTCCCAAATGGACTACCGGGCAGGAATGTGCCTTTTTACCCTGGCGACCCCGGTTCGATTCCCGTCATGGCAAATGATTCTTCTAGAAAAATAAAATGAATCCCCACAGTTCGAAATCTCTTTAGATTTGCATCGCCATGAACATTAGTTATATGACGTATGACGCCTTTACGCATACAGCTTTTCAAAGCTTAGACAGTAACGACATGATTCATGTTGACATTTCTTTCATTTTTGATGCATTATCGTTATTCGTGACGCATCAATAGCCAGTTGATTACATGGCAATGCAATGAACAAAGCGTTTCCAAATAGCCGTTGATGAAAGATTTCAGAAACACATTTCTTCAATAGCAGACGCATGGCATTTCTGTGCAGGTCACAATGGTCATTTTTCATTCTCATGACGATGAAGAACACAAGGCTGTCTGCTGAAAGACGCTTTACTGTAGATTTTCGCTTCGTGTCAATAGGACTCCCTGACGCACACTTTTTCAAAGTAATAGTATTCGTCAGATCTTTTTATAACATTACATTACATTTACATTCATGGCATTTAGCAGACGCCATTATCCAAAGTGATTTACAACACATACATTTGTTTAAGTAAGTGAATCATCTATCTGTCAGTCTTCATAAGATAAAGTAATCAATGCTCAGACTGCAGGCCATTGGCAGTCACAATGCTAGAAGAAGATTTTATTTTTTTAACAAGAGAAAAACAGGGGGATAGTGGGGGTGAAGAGATCTCTAGGGTTGGGGTTATGGTTAGTACAGGGGGGTAGTCGGGGTGAAGAGGTCTTTAGAAGGTTAAGATGTATCCTGAAGAGACGGGTTTTCAATCTACGGCTGAAGATTGGTAGTGACTCTGCAGTCCTGACAGGAGCGGGAAGCTCATTCCACCAGTGGGGCGTCAGGACAGTGAAAAGCCGTGACCGAGTAGTGCAGCTGCTGCATCCAGCCGAGGTGGAAGAGTGGAGTGATTGTGCAAAGGTTTGGGGGCTAACCATTGCTTGCAAGTAGGGAGGGGCTGTTCCCTTTGCCGCCCGGTTGGCGAGCACCAGGCTCTTGAATCTGATGCGAGCTGCTACCGGGAGCCAGTGGAGGGTGCGGAGGAGGGGAGTGACATGGGAGAATTTAGGGAGATTGAACACCAGACGTCTGGCAGCGTTCTGGATGAGCTGCAGAGGCCTGATGGTGGAGGTGGGGAGTCCGGCCAAGAGTGCGTTGCAGTAGTCAAGGCGAGAGATCACACATGTTTGGACCAAAAGTTGTGCTGCTTCTCTGGTGAGGAATGGACGTGTCCTTCTGATGTTGTAGAGGAATAATTTATTGCCAGTTATACATAAGACAATGAAAAAGTTACTGTCTAGTGCTCAGTGCAGCAAATGTGTCTCATTGGTCAAATTAGAAAGTCTTATTCATGATAGTTTGTCATTGGGAGGAACTTCAGTTCCCTGGCCCACAGTATAATAGCTTTGTAATACAATGTTCAGGAGACAGAGGTCAGAGACAGAACCTAAAATTGTCCTCCATCACCATCTCCATCCCTCCTTGTAGGGCTCTTCTTCTGGGTAGCTGCTGTTTTCCTAGATAGAGACAGGTATGAGAGTCACATGACTGACTACAGTCATGATCACCTAAAAGCCAGTGTTCAGAATACAGATCAAAGGATCTCTTGGAAGTCCTTTTTAAGGAGAATATAAGATCACAATACAATCCTCACCCTTCTAAAGAATGTGTAATGTACAAAAAACACAGAAGCCTGGGACCAAATATATGTGAAGATGGAGCATATGAATAGATGGTATATCTGTTATATCTGTTGGTTGTATGACTTCCCCCTTGATGTCTGGCGGTCCCTGGGGTCCAGACTCCAGTCCTGCATCGAGCACTCTGATTGGCTGTTAAATAGAGCCCTCTGATTGGCTGTTAAATACAGCCCTCTGATTGGCTGTAATATCGAGCCTTCTAATTGGCTGTTAAATACAGCCCTCTGATTGGTTGTTAAATAGAGCCCTCTGATTGGCTGTTAAATAGAGCCCCCTGATTGGCTGTTAATATCGAGCCTTCTGATTGGCTGTTAAATAGAGCCCCCTGATTGGCTGTTAAATAGAGCCCCCTGATTGGCTGTTAAATATAGCCCTCTGATTGGTTGTTAAATAAAGCCCTCTGATTGGCTGTAATATCGAGCCTTCTGATTGGCTGTTAAATAGAGCCCTCTGATTGGCTGTTAATATCGAGCCTTCTGATTGGCTGTTAAATACAGCCCTTTGATTTGCTGTTAAATAGAGCCCTCTGATTGGCTGTTAAATAGAGCCCTGTGATTGGCTGTTAATATCGAGCCTTCTGATTGGCTGTTAAATACAGCCCTCTGATTGGCTGTTAAATACAGCACTCTGATTGGCTGTAAAATCGAGCCTTCTGATTGGCTGTTAAATAGAGCCTTCTGATTGGCTGTTAAATACAGCCCTCTGATTGGCTGTTAATATCAAGCCTTCTAATTGGCTGTTAAATACAGCACTCTGATTGGCTGTAATATCAAGTCTTCTAATTGGCTGTTAAAAAGCATTTTAAAAACATGAATGTAAATGTATATGAAAAGATGTTTTGCTATTGCTAGCTGATGACCGTTATCTCCACTCGACCGAATTTTTTCCCGCCTATTGGCGCTAATTTAACGTTGTGCGTGTTTTAAAAAATAAATGAATCCCAACACTGCTCTCCAACTCTGTGGTTAAGTAGATTTGATTTGATACAGTATTTTGCATCCAGCAACATCAGCAACCCAACGGATTTGGGACTGTATTGGTTAATGTATAATTTGTGACTTGTTTTTCAACTTAATGTTTTTTTTTTTTTTTTAATTGACTGGTAGGTAGTGGCATCCTGAGTTTAAAGACACCAGAGGGTCAGACTATTTCATCTGGTGTACTGAGTGGTCTCTGGCATGCCAACACTAATCTCTATTCTCTCCCTCTCTGCTATGTCCCCTGTCGAAAGTCTGGCCCTCTCCCGACCTGCAATTCCACCTGGGAATGTCACTCAGAGCTTCAGAAGGGGGATTATTCCAATAATCCTCGGTCTCAAGGAGGCTCTCGACAATACCAAGTGGCCCGGCTGGCGCTAGACAGAGCACGTAAGGCTGTTAAATTTTCTATTAGCTCCATTAGCAGAGCCAATCGCAGCGCCCCACTCCATTAGTGCGCCATTAGTGTCCATTAGCAGAGCCAATCGCAACGCCGGATTCCATTAGTGCGCCATTACTGCCCATTAGCAGAGCCAATCGCAGCGCTCCATTCCATTTGTGCGCCATTTTGTGGGCGGGTGACGTTTGGCTAACTGTGGGCTTTCGTCACACTGCTCAGATCACACCGGTAACCTGGCTTGATATATTGATTTGATCAATGGAATTGTTTATATATATTAATACTTTCTTGTCTCATCAGTTCATAGCAACACACTTGCAGCTCTCGTTGTTTGTTGACGAGAGACAGACGCTAGTTCTACGTTCGCTGAAAACTTGATTGAATGATATATTGATTTGATCAATGGAAATGTTATGCTGAATTAATACTTTAATCAGTTTATAACAACACACTATGAGTTCGCTGTTAACGATAGACGGATACGAGCGAGTTCGAGTGCTACCTAAGGTAAGCAAGCTGTACGATTGCTGAAAATCTGTGTCAAGTCACTAAAACCAACTTGAATAACTTCCTTATATTAGTTGAATCACCAAGATAAGATCTCCGATGATGAAATATGTGCTTTGTCACTTGTTTACTGGCGAAATGTTTAAACTGTCCGCTGTGTCTTTTCATTATACCGTTAAGTGCAGAGAGTGATCCATTCTAGACAGATTGATTTGATTCATAACCATTTTTATTGACAATTAAGCGTATGGTGATAAAGGCTTATGATTGATGACAGGTAGACAGATTTCATTGATTATACTAGTCCCATGATAGACTTTCACAGTTAGATATATTGCTCCTCGTCCCATGACACACTTTCACAGTTACATTCTTCCTCTTGTTGGCCTCAGATGGCGACCAAGAAGCACAGGGCCATGGGGGACAGGACAGTGAGTGGCTGTCTCGCCTCAAGACCTCTGCCACCACTGGGGTTTGGCCCTCTGATGTAGAGGACAGGCCAGCCCCCAGTCAGAAGAGGTGGTATGCTCTCTACCAGAAGGTAAAGTTTGTCTGAGAAATACACCAACAGATTAAACAGATATAGGCTAGGTTGTATATGCCATGACATTGAGCATATTTGTCATGCTGAAAAAGGATCCCATTATCAGTGGTATCGATTCTTGTTGTATCTGTATGTCTTCAGCAGCCAGCCAATGATTGCCTCCACTCTGTGGGAGAACCAGAGGCTGCGGCCAAACTTGAAGCTCTGGTACGAGCACCGATACCAGTGCTCGTTTATAACCAGGCCCCAACACCAGAGCACTTTTTCACCCACAGGCTCCTGGCGAGGATGCCCTACCATCTGTGGAAGGTCAGGGTGTGCTGCCCAATGTGTAGGAGGCAGCTCACAGGTTTTTTGTGTTTATTTCAATAAAAAATGTTCTATTTTCAAATATAAATCTTTTATCTGAGTTTTATTCAATCAATTTGACACATTGCTAATAGCGAGTGATGCAGTCCATAAGAGAAAGAAACAGAGGTCTGATAATTTTATAACTGATCATTTCAGATGCATAAACAAAGTTACACACACACACAAGTAACAGAGCTGTAGGCCCATAGCAGTCAAACAACAGCAAGTGTACATAATCTTCCGTTTGTTATGTTACAAGAAGCAAGATATTGGTTCAAGGGATCTTGAATTTACACAAAACAACACTTTGGGAAACTTTGCCTGTTTTTATTTCTGGCGCTGGTGGGATTCGAACCAGTGACCTTCGAATCCACTCTTCCCCCTATTCAAAAAACGGAAAAGGCGACATTTTTTCTTTTTCTTTAATCGTTTAGAATACATACTGACAAATAAACTAGTAGATAATGGAAAAGAAGCCTCAATTTCTCTCTCTCGCTTTCTTTTCCCTCTTTTTCACACCTTCTTACCCCCCCGGTGCAGTTGGTAAAGCGCAGGACTGTATGTTCAATAACAGTAATCCTTAGGTCGCTGGTTCAAATCCGGCTCGAAGAAGGAGCTATTTTTTTACGAGTTTCATTTTTTACGGTATCGTTCAAGGGGTACATCGGACGACGATTGTGTCTCCACAAAACTTGTTCCTTGACCGGGAATCGAACCCTGGCTGCTGTGGTGAGAGCGCCAAATCCTAAACACTAGACCACCAGGGAGAGACTGTTGGTCTGCATCTTTGATGAGGTTTCCTTGTCTAGACAGTCGTCCAAGTGTCCTGACTACTTTAATCAGTTTATAACTGCACAGCACAGCCTTAACTGTCAACAGTGTCTTCTACCATGCTGTCGCTCTGTGTTCCAACAATATATGCAGCTGGCCTTTGTGGATGTAGCTCAGTGACAGATGGCATGCTTCGCATGTATGAGGTCCAGGGTTCAATCCCCTGGATCTCCAAAATACAGCCTCTATTTTGGGCAGAGGCACATTCTGCATCCAACGCTGACCCTCTAAGTTGGAAACGTGCAGATCTGGGAGTCCCTTTTGCAGCCTTCGATAGCTCAGTTGGTAGAGCGGAGGACTATAGTCTCAATAACAGTGATCCTTAGGTGTCTGGTTCGAATCCGGCTCGAAGAAGGTGCATTTTTTACGAGTTTTAACAAGGTATCGTTCAAGGGGTACATCGGACGAGGGTTGTGTCTTCACAAAACTTGTTCCCTGACCGGAAATCGAACACGGGCCACGGCTGTGAGAGCGCCGAATCCTAACCACTAGACCACCAGGGAGAGACTGTTGGCCTACATCAGTGATGAGGTGTCCTTGTCTAGACAGTCTTCCAAGTGTCCTGACTCAGCACAGCCTTGACGCTCAACAGCGTCTTCTACCATGCTGTCGCTCTGTGTTCCAACAATATATGCAGCTATATATGCAGCTGACCTTTGGGGATGTAGCTCAGTGGTAGACCGCATGCTTCGCATGTATGAGGTCCAGGGTTCAATCCCCTGGATCTCCAAAATACAGCCTTGACTTTGGGCAGAGGCACATTCTGCATCCAACGCTGACCCTCTAAGTTGGAAACGTGCAGATCTGGGCGTCCCCTTTGCAGCCATCGATAGCTCAGTTGGTAGAGCGGAGGACTGTAGTTTCAATAACAGTGGTCCTTAGGTATCCGGCTCAAAGAAGGTGCTTTTTTTTTTACGAGTTTTAACAAGGTATCGTTCAAGGGGTACATCGGACGAGGGTTGTGTCTTCACAAAACTTGTTCCCTGACCGGAAATCGAACACGGGCCACGGCTGTGAGAGCGCCGAATCCTAACCACTAGACCACCAGGGAGAGACTGTTGGCCTACATCTGTGATGAGGTGTCCTTGTCTAGACAGTCTTCCAAGTGTCCTGACTCAGCACAGCCTTGACGGTCAACAGCGTCTTCTACCATGCTGTCGCTCTGTGTTACAACAATATATGCAGCTATATATGCAGCTGGCCTTTGGGGATGTAGCTCAGTGGTACACCGCATGCTTCGCATGTATGAGGTCCAGGGTTCAATCCCCTGCTTTTCCAAAATACAGCCTTGATTTTGGGCAGAGACACATTCTGCATCCAAGGCTGACCATCTAAGTTGGAAACGTGCAGATCTGGGAGTCTCCTTGGCAGCTCAGTTGGTTGAGAGGAGGACTGTAGCTCCAATGACGCTTAGGTCGCTGGTTCAAATCCGGCTCAAAGGAAGAGCTTTTTTTTTTCTTCTTTTTTTTTAAGACTTTTAACAAGGTATTGTTCTCGGTCTACATCGCACGAGGATTGTGTCTCCACAAAACTTGTTCCCTGACCAGGAATCGAACCCAGGCCGCAGCGGTGAGGGGACCAAATCCTAACCCCTAGACCACCAGGGAGAGACTGTTGGTCTGCATCTTTGATGAGGTGTCCTTGTCTAGACAGTCTTCCAAGTGTCCTGACTCAGCACAGCCTTGACGGTCAACAGCGTCTTCTACCATGCTGTTGCTCTGTGTTCCAACAATATATGCAGCTGGCCTTTGGGGATGTAGCTCAGTGGTGGAGCGCATGCTTCGCATGTATGAGGTCCAGGGTTCAATCCCCTGCATCTCCAAAATACAACCTTGATTTTGGGCAGAGGCACAAACAGCCGTTGATGACAGATTTGAGAAGCACATTTCTTCAATGGTGGCCGCATGGCATTCCTGTGCAGGTGACAATGGTCATTTTTCAAAACGACAAAGATATTTAAACACCTGATTATTTGTTTGGTGTGCTCTATGGCTTCGGCTACAGACCTCATCGAAATGACACTTAGATCTTAGGGTGCAGATATCACGTCTTCCCAAATGGTCTAGCGCATAGGAATCTGCCTTTTAAAGCAAAGGGGCCGGTTCAATTCCCGTCAAGGCAAATGATGCTTGTAGAAAAATAAAAAGAGTCCCAACGTGTGCAACAGAACAGTTCGAAATCTCTTTACATTTGCATCACCATGAACATTAGTTATATCAGGCTAGCTCTTTTTTTTCTTTGTTCATTTTAAGTGTAGAAAAAATATTTCGTTTGTGACCATTTTTTTCTGCCGTTTTGACAACATTCTCATGACTAGAAAGAACACCTTGGCTGTCTGCTGAAGGACGCTTGACTGTAGCTTTTCGCTTCGTGTCAAAAGGACTCCCTGACGCACACTTTTTCAAAGTAGGTGAATTCATCAGATCTGTTTGAAACATTGCATTTCATCCATTCACGACGACTGCTTAGACACTCGCAGCACAGCTGCCCCATATAAATTGCCCCTGAGCGCGGAGCTTGTCTTGGTCAATGTAACAGCTTTGCTCCATCAGGGGGAGCCGCCGGTTCGACGCCCCTGTAAGCACATGTTTCTCCAATTCCTTTGTGTTTCAGGCAAGCCACTGTGACGTAAGACGCCTTTACGCATACAGCTTTTCGATGCTTAGACAGTAATGACATAATTCATGTTTACATTTCTTTAAATTTCGACGCATTGTCGTTATTCGTGACGCATCAATGACCAATTGATTATATGGCAATGCAATGAAAAAAGCGTGTGGAAAACAGTCGTTAATGATAGATTTGAGAAACACATTTCTTCAATGGTGGCCGCATGGCATTCCTGTGCAGGTGACAATGGTCATTTTTCAAAACGACAAAGATATTTAAACACCTGATTATTTGTTTGGTGTGCTCTATGGCCTCGGCTACAGACAATGATTCTCGTAGAAAAATAAAATGAGTCCCAACGTGTGCAACAGACCAGTTCGAAATCTCTTTACATTTGCATCGTCATGAACATGAGTTATATCAGGCTAGCTCATTTTTTCTTTGTTCATTTTAAGTGTAGAAACAATATTTCGTTTGTGACCATTTTTTTCTGCCGTTTTGACAACAGTCTCATGACTAAAGAACACAAGGCTGTCTGCTGAAGGACGCTTGACTGTAGATTTTCGCTTCGTGTCAAAAGGACTCCCTGTGTCTCCCCGGGAATTCAGGCCCTATACAGCAGCCCCCGACCAACCCTCTGATAACAGATTATGGATCTTCAGCCTGAGGAGTCTTACCCTGTCAGATGCTGACTGGTCCTATGTAGGTTGGTGTCGATTAGATTCACTCCGCTGTTAACGGTCTACATCCCATAGTTCCTCCCATATCTTCCTCTACCCACCTCAGCTGCACTGAAAAATCACCCCAAATAAAAACCGTACACAGAAGTGGGTAGTCTCTATGGTTAACGACCGCTCTAATCTGATATGAGTGCCAGTTGGTGTGGTTGCGGATAAAGGGTTTATCGGTAAGGATAATTTACCCAAAGGAGGTGATAAGGGGCCAGATATAACTCTTCAGATCCTAAGATGTATTATGCACAGTAGTCTATAATATTTTATGTTACCAGGAGGAATTAAAAAGGCTTATGAGGGATGGAATGACTAAAAATAAAAAAAATAAAAAAATAAAAAATAAAAATGTAAGAATTAAAATTGAGAAAACTGTTCCTTTAAATGCAGGTTAAATTCTTTAATGATGGCTTAAAACATTGCAGCATTACAGGCAGAGTGATTAAATGGTAAAATGCTAGTATTCAAAAAATGATAAAAATTAGAAAAGAATAAGTCAGTCTATCCCTACTCTGCCTGTGAAATTTAGAGAAGTCCCAGTTTCACTCCGTCGAGCATAGCCGGTTCCTCTATCCGCCAGAGCTGTTGTTATACAAACAAAGGTCCACCAAGGTCCTCCGTTGTACTAGTGTGGCAGTCAGAATTCAATCAGAGTGTGAGCTCCGGACAACGAGAATCTGCTAGAGTATGGAGGCTCCAGTTTCCACTTCGGGGTGGTTTTTTACACACTCAGTCCTGCTCCAGCCTTCAGGTGTGACGCGGGGAAAGTCCGTTGTACTGCTCAAGGGAGCTCTTTTTATAATCTTGCAATGGGGCTTTTTGTTACCCCCACCCTTTCTTATCTAGTCCATTTTGTCAGGCATAGAATTCGATCTAGTTCTCAGTCAAGCATAGAATTCGATCTAGTTCATTACATCACCCTGAGTTCGCACCCATGCTTAGTCATGGGCATAAGGGCACCTGTTGTTATGTCTACTAGACATACTTATCACTCTCATGCTCAAACATGGACTCAAGGACACTTTTTATTGTGCCATACTAATCTAGGCATTTCTCAAAGTTAACATTTAGTACATATGGTATACAATCAACATTAGCACACATGATTAACCTACTTCAGTAATCATCCCTGAGTAAGAATTATACAGTCAAACATTAGTATGGTGGCCTACTTCAGTAATCATTTCTGAGTAAGGATTATACAGTCAAACATTAATGCATTTGGTTGCCTACTTCAGTATCAGTTAAACCGTTATCACTACGAGGTCCAACCAGATATGTTGACCCGGAGTCATACACTACCCTTATAATTTCTCTTATTCAGTTTTGCCTTTTGCACATATTTGAACTCATTTATCATTAACCAATTATATATATTTGACTCAACTTATCATTAATCAGTTACACTCCTTTGAATCAACTTATCATTAATCAGTTTCACACATTTGAATCAACTTATCAGTTACACACTTTTGAATCAACTTATCATTAATTAGTGGTTACACACTTTTGAATCAACTTATCATTAATTAGTTACACACATTTGAATCAACTTGTCATCAATCAGTTACACATCAAACAGGGTCATTCCATAGAGAAAATCAAGGAAGGACACTTCTCCTCCATAGGCCATTCCTGGTGGGGAATCTAACTGAAAATCCTCTGTGTCTAGAGTAATAATCGGCATCGGGTCATACCTCTGTATCTCTATGTCATGGGCTAAATCGAAGCTGAAGACTGTTTCAGGAGCCTCCTCGGGGGTCCACAGTCCCATCAGGTTTGGCAGGACAGGATCTTCAGGAACCTCAGCCATTGGCTCCAGTATGATCAATTCTGTTTTTGTGAGCGGCGAGTATGGGGACTGAGGGGAGCAGGGAGAGCTGAGGGCCTCGTCCAATACCACCCAGTCAGGCGGTATCTCTATCTCTGATAACTCCGGTGAGGAGATATCCCCTGGCTCCGATGGGCCCTGTGATACTTTTGGTGGTGGTGGCATGTGTTAGAAATTATTTTTATAAAAACAGTTGCATTATAATGCTCAATAGCAGACGAGTAAATAAAGCTATTCAGTTCTTTATTTAGGGTGATTAAATTTACTAATTGTATTTAATATTCCATATGCAAATCAATTGAATTAATATGTTTTTTAATCATCTGAAATTGACTAATGTGATGGCCTGTTGATAAATGAGAGATGAATCAAGCATTAGTTCCATGGTACATTGGATTAATACATGAAGAGGTTAGGGTCAGGTCATCAAGATGTTGCAACACACATAACACAAGAATGATGTAATGGAAAAATACTAGGATAGGAAAGGACAAATCAGAGTAGGTATGTTTTCTTCAGCAGGTCAACTCGTTCCCCAGAGGGAACGGACCGGCGATATCTCTACCTGGAACAGATCGTGTGTCAGGGGCTGGGACTAGCCTAAAACACCAACGAGAGGAGAGCCAAGTCTAAACCGCGGCTCCTCCCCAACCAAATAGCCAATCATAATCATTCTGTTTACTGTAAAATGCTTTGTTTGACATATTGAATGTATCCATTTTTGGAAGGTTGGTTACAGATTAACAGCTTGCTGACTGTGATTTTCTTCGCCAAAAGTGGTCCTTGTACAAGCCTAGAATTCTGACATATAAATAAATAGCTAAAAGTAAGAAGTAGTTTGTCTTCTCCTTCAAATAAAGAACACGTTTTCTCACACATGACCTCCTTCCTCTCATGCACCCTTCTGCCCCCTGTGGGCCTCTGCACACTGTACTTTGCCATTTTGCTTGGGGTTTGTGTAGTGTCAGGCCTAGGTCTGTTGGCCTCAGTCTTGGTGTCTTCAGAGGCCATCTGTCCACAGGGGGTATAGATTAACCCCGTTGTCGCCTCAGACGTGTCCTCTTCCTCCTTTATTAATGCTCTCTTTGTCTTTGAAGTCCCCTTTGTTAAAACTTTTTTAGTTGTCATTTTTGTAGTTGATGCTCTGTCAGAAGTGGTCCTTCTAGTTGAAGCTTTTCCATTTGTGGTTTTCTTAGCTGATGCTCTGTCAGAAGTGGTCCTGGTAGTTGAAGCTTTTCCATTTGTGGTTTTCTTAGCTGATGCTCTGTCAGAAGTGGTCCTGGTAGTTGAAGCTTTTCCATTTGTGTTTTTTTTAGCTGATGCTCTGTCAGAAGTGGTCCTGTTAGTTGATGGTTTGTCAGTTGTGACTTGGTAACCTTGGGTGTGGTGTTTAGGCCGGGAAAAGGCCATACTAATCTTGCCCTCGGCGACACCTGACGCACACTTTTTCAAAGCAGGTGAATTCATCAGATCTGTTTGAAACATTGCATTTTATCCATTCACGACGACTAGGCTACAGACAATGATTCTCGTAGAAAAATAAAATGAGTCTCAACGTGTGCAACAGACCAGTTCGAAATCTCTTTACATTTGCATCGTCATGAACATGAGTTATATCAGGCTAGCTCATTTTTTCTTTGTTCATTTTAAGTGTAGAAACAATATTTCGTTTGTGACCATTTTTTTCTGCCGTTTTGACAACAGTCTCATGACTAAAGAACACAAGGCTGTCTGCTGAAGGACACTTGACTGTAGATTTTCGCTTCGTGTCAAAAGGACTCCCTGACGCACACTTTTTCAAAGTAGGTGAATTCATCAGATCTGTTTGAAACATTGCATTTTATCCATTCACGACGACTGCTTAGATACTCGCAGCACAGTTGCCCCATATAAATTGCCCATGAGCGCGGAGCTTGTCTTTGTCAATGTAACAACTTTGCTCCCTCAGGGGCAGCCGCCGCTTCGACCCCCCTGTAAGCACGTGTCTCCAATTCCTTAGTTTTTTTTCAGGCAAGCCACTGTGATGTAAGACGCCATTACGCATACAGCTTTTCGATGCTTAGACAGTAAAGACATAATTCATGGTTACATTTCTTTAATTTTCGACACATTGTCGTTATTCGTGACGCATCAATGACCAACTGATTATATGGCAATGCAATGAAAAAAGCGTGGGGAAACAGTCTTTAATGATAGATTCGAGAAGCACATTCCTTCAATGGTGGCCGCATGGCATTCCTGTGCAGGTGACAATGGTCATTTTTTAAAACGACAAAGATATTTAAACACCTGATTATTTGTTTGGTGTGCTCTATGGCCTCGGCTACAGACCTCATCGAAATGACACTTAGATCTTAGGGTGCAGATATCACGTCTTCCCAAATGGTCTAGCGAATAGGAGTCTGCCTTTTAAAGCAGGGGGGGCGGTTCGATTCCCGTCATGGCAAATGATTCTTGTCGAAAAATAAAATGAGTCCCAACGTGTGCAACAGAACAGTTTGAAATCTCTTTACATTTACATCGCCATGAACATGAGTTATATCAGGATAGCTCTTTTTTTTCTTTGTTCATTTTAAGTGTGGAAAAAATATTTTGTTTGTGACCATTTTTTTCTGCCGTTTTGACAACAGTCTCATGACTATGAAGAACACAAGGCTGTCTGCTGAAGGACGCTTGACTGTAGATTTTCGCTTCGTGTCAAAAGGACTCCCTGACACACACTTTTTCAAAGTAGGTGAATTCATCAGATCTGTTTGAAACACTGCATTTTATCCATTCACGACGACTGCTTAGATACTCGCAGCACAGTTGCCCCATATAAATTGCCCATGAGCGCGGAGCTTGTCTTTGTCAATGTAACAACTTTGCTCCATCAGGGGGAGCCGCCGGTTCGACGCCCCTGTAAGCACGTTTCTCCAATTCCTTTGTGTTTCAGGCAAGCCACTGTGACGTAAGAGGCCTTTACGCATACAGCTTTTCGATGCTTAGACAGTAATGACATAATTCATGTTTACATTTCTTAAATTTTCGACGCATTGTCGTTATTCGTGACGCATCAATGACCAATTGATTATATGGCAATGCAATGAAAAAAGCGTGTGGAAAACAGTCGTTAATGACAGATTTGAGAAGCACATTTCTTCAATGGTGGCCGCATGGCATTCCTGTGCAGGTGACAATGGTCATTTTTCAAAACGACAAAGATATTTAAACACCTGATTATTTGTTTGGTGTGCTCTATGGCCTCGGCTACAGACCTCATCGAAATGACACTTAGATCTTAGGGTGCAGATATCATGTCTTCCCAAATGGTCTAGCGGATAGGTATCTGCCTTTTAAAGCAGGGGGGGGGCGGTTCGATTCCCGTCATGGCAAATGATTCTTGTAGAAAAATAAAATGAGTCCCAACGTGTGCAACAGAACAGTTTGAAGTCTCTTTACATTTGCCATGAACATTAGTTATATGACGTATGACGCGTTTACGCATACAGCTTTTCAAAGCTTAGACAGTAATGACATGATTCATGTTGACATTTCTTTCATTTTTGATGCATTATCGTTATTCGTGACGCATCAATAGCCAATTGATTACATGGCAATGCAATGAACAAAGTGTTTCCAAATAGCCGTTGATGAAAGATTTCAGAAACACATTTCTTCAATAGCAGACGCATGGCATTTCTGTGCAGGTCATTTTTCATTCTCATGACGATGAAGAACACAAGGCTGTCTGCTGAAAGACGCTTTACTGTAGATTTTCACTTCGTGTCAATAGGACTCCACTCCCAGAGTGGAGTGATTGTGCAAAGGTTTGGGGGCTAACCATTGCTTGCAAGTAGGGAGGGGCTGTTCCCTTTGCCGCCCGGTTGGCGAGCACCAGGCTCTTGAATCTGATGCGAGCTGCTACTGGGAGCCAGTGGAGGGTGCGGAGGAGGGGAGTGACATGGGAGAATTTAGGGAGATTGAACACCAGACGGGTGGCAGCGTTCTGGATGAGCTGCAGAGGCCTGATGGTGGAGGTGGGGAGTCCGGCCAAGAGTGCGTTGCAGTAGTCAAGGCGAGAGATCACACATGTTTGGACCAAAGGTTGTGCTGCTTCTCTGGTGAGGAATGAACGTGTCCTTCTGATGTTGTAGAGGAATAATTTATTGCCAGTTATACATAAGACAATGAAAAAGTTACTGTCTAGTGTTCAGTGCAGCAAATGTGTCTCATTGGTCAAATTAGAAAGTCTTATTCATGATAGTTTGTCATTGGGAGGAACTTCAGTTCCCTGGCCCACAGTATAATAGCTTTGTAATACAATGTTCAGGAGACAGAGGTCAGAGACAGAACCTAAAATTGTCCTGCATCACCATCTCCATCCCTCCTTGTAGGGCTCTTCTTCTGGGTAGCTGCTGTTTTCCTAGACAGAGACAGGTATGAGAGTCACATGATCACCTAAAAGCCAGTGTTCAGAATACAGATCAAAGGATCTCTTGGAAGTCCTTTTTAAGGAGAATATAAGATCACAATACAATCCTCACCCTTCTAAAGAATGTGTAATGTACAAAAAACACAGAAGCCTGATCTCATAAGACCAAATCTATGTGAAGATAGTACCACCTAGTGGGACATGGAGCATATGAATAGATGGTATATCTGTTATATCTGTTGGTTGTATGACTTCCCCCTTGATGTCTGGCGGTCCCTGGGGTCCAGACTCCAGTCCTGCATCGAGCACTCTGATTGGCTGTTAAATAGAGCCCTCTGATTGGCTGTTAAATACAGCCCTCTGATTGGCTGTAATATCGAGCCTTCTAATTGGCTGTTAAATACAGCCCTCTGATTGGCTGTTAAATAGAGCCCCCTGATTGACTGTTAATATCGAGCCTTCTGATTGGCTGTTAAATACAGCCCTCTGATTGGCTGTTAATATCAAGCCTTCTAATTGGCTGTTAAATACAGCACTCTGATTGGCTGTAATATCAAGCCTTCTAATTGGCTGTTAAAAAGCATTTTAAAAACATGAATGTAAATGTATATGAAAAGATGTTTTGCAATTGCTAGCTGATGACCGTTATCTCCACTCGACCGAAAATATTTTTTCCCCCCTATTGGCGCTAATTTAACGTTGTGCATGTTTTAAAAAATAAATGAATCCCAACACTGCTCTCCAACTCTGTGGTTAAGTAGATTTGATTTGATTTGATTTGATACAGTATTTTGCATCCAGCAACATCAGCAACCCAACGGATTTGGGAATGTATTGCTTAATGTATAGTTTGTGACTTGTTTTTCAACTTAATGTTTTTTTTTTTTTTTTGAATTGACTGGTAGGTAGTGGCATCCTGAGTTTAAAGACACCAGAGGGTCAGACTAATTCATCTGGTGTACTGAGTGGTCTCTGGCATGCCAACACTAATCTCTATTCTCTCCCTCTCTGCTATGTCCCCTGTCGAAAGTCTGGCCCTCTCCCGACCTGCATTTCCACCTGGGAATGTCACTCAGAGCTTCAGAAGGGGGATTATTCCAATAATCCTCGGTCTCAAGGAGGCTCTCGACAATACCAAGTGGCCCGGCTGGCGCTAGACAGAGCACGTAAGGCTGTTAAATTTTCTATTAGCTCCATTAGCAGAGCCAATCGCAGCGCCCCATTCCATTAGTGCGCCATTAGTGTCCATTAGCAGAGCCAATCGCAACGCCGCATCCCATTAGTGCGCCATTACTGCCCATTAGCAGAGCCAATCGCAGCGCTCCATTCCATTTGTGCGCCATTTTGTGGGCGGGTGACGTTTGGCTAACTGTGGGCTTTTGTCACACTGCTCAGATCACACCGGTAACCTGGCTTGATATATTGATTTGATCAATGGAATTGTTTATATATATTAATACTTTCTTGTCTCATCAGTTCATAGCAACACACTTGCAGCTCTCGTTGTTTGTTGACGAGAGACAGACGCTAGTTCTACGTTCGCTGAAAACTGAATTATATATTGATTTGATCAATGGAAATGTTATGCTGAATTAATACTTTAATCAGTTTATAACAACACACTATGAGTTCGCTGTTAACGAGAGACGGATACGAGCGAGTTCGAGTGCTACCTAAGGTAAGCTAGCTGTACGATTGCTGAAAATCTGTGTCAAGTCACTAAAACCAACTTGAATAACTTCCTTATATTAGTTGAATCACCAAGATAAGATCTCCGATGATGAAATATGTGCTTTGTCACTTGTTTACTGGCGAAATGTTGAAACTGTCCGCTGTGTCTTTTCATTATACCGTTAAGTGCAGAGAGTGATCCATTCTAGACAGATTGATTTGATTCATAACCATTTTTATTGACAATTAAGCGTATGGTGATAAAGGCTTACGATTGATGACAGGTAGACAGATTTCATTGATTATACTAGTCCCATGATAGACTTTCACAGTTAGATATATTGCTCCTCGTCCCATGACAGACTTTCACAGTTAGATATATTGCTCCTAGTCCCATGACAGACTTTGACAGTTACATTCTTCCTCTTGTTGGCCTCAGATGGCGACCAAGAAGCACAGGGCCATGGGGGACAGGACAGTGAGTGGCTGTCTCGCCTCAAGACCTCTGCCACCACTGGGGTTTGGCCCTCTGATGTACAGGACAGGCCAGCCCCCAGTCAGAAGAGGTGGTATGCTCTCTACCAGAAGGTAAAGTTTGTCTGAGAAATACACCAACAGATTAAACAGATATAAGGTAGGTTGTATATGCCATGACATTGAGCATATTTGTCATGCTGAAAAAGGATCCCATTATCAGTGGTATCGATTCTTGTTGTATCTGTATGTCTTCAGCAGCTAGCCAATGATTGCCTCCACTCTGCGGCCAAACTTGAAGCTCTGGTACGAGCACCGATACCAGTGCTCGTTTATAACCAGGCCCCAACACCAGAGCACTTTTTCACCCACAGGCTCCTGGCGAGGATGCCCTACCATCTGTGGAAGGTCAGGGTGTGCTGCCCAATGTGTAGGAGGCAGCTCACAGGTTTTTTGTGTTTATTTCAATAAAAAATGTTCTATTTTCAAATATAAATCTTTTATCTGAGTTTTATTCAATCAATTTGACACATTGCTAATAGCGAGTGATGCAGTCCATAAGAGAAAGAAACAGAGGTCTGATAATTTTATAACTGATCATTTCAGATGCATAAACAAAGTTACACACACACACAAGTAACAGACCTGTAGGCCCATAGCAGTCAAACAACAGCAAGTGTACATAAACTTCTGTTTGTTATGTCCCAAGAAGCAAGATATTGGCTCAAGGGATCTTGAATTTACACAAAACAACACTTTGGGAAACTTTGCCTGTTTTTATTTCTGGCGCTGGTGGGATTCGAACCGGTGACCTTCGAATCCACTCTTCCCCCTATTCAAAAAACGGAAAAGGCGACATTTTTTCTTTTTCTTTAATCGTTTAGAATACATACTGACAAATAAACTAGTAGATAATGGAAAAGAAGCCTCAATTTCTCTCTCTCTCTTTCTTTTCCCTCTTTTTCACACCTTCTTACCCCCCCTTAACAGACAAACTTGTCTTCCCCAGCCCTGGTGCAGTTGGTAAAGCACAGGACTGGATGTTCAATAACAGTAATCCTTAGGTCACTGGTTCAAATCCGGCTCGAAGAAGGAGCTTTTTTTACCAGTTTAATTTTTTACGGTATCGTTCAAGGGGTACATTGGACGAGGATTGTGTCTCCACAAAACTTGTTCCTTCACCGGAAATCGAACCCTGGCCGCTGCTGTGAGAGCGCCACATTCTGAACACTAGACCACCAGGGAGAGACTGTTGGTCTGCATCTTTGATGAGGTTTCCTTGTCTAGACAGTCTTCCAAGTGTCCTGACTCAGCACAGCCTTAACTGTCAACAGCGTCTTCTACCATGCTGTCGCTCTGTGTTCCAACAATATATGCAGCTGGCCTTTGGGGATGTAGCTCAGTGGTAGATGGCATGCTTCGCATGTATGATGTCCAGGGTTCAATCCCCTGGATCTCTAAAATACAGCCTTGATTTTGGGCAGAGGCACATTCTGCATCCAACGCTGACCCTCTAAGTAGGAAACGTGCAGATCTGGGTATCCCCTTCGCAGCCTTCGATAGCTCAATTGGTAGAGTGGAGGATTGTAGCTTCAATAACAGTGATCCTTAGGTCGCTGGTTCAAATGTGGCTCAAAGGAATGTTTTCTTTTTTTTTTTCACGACTTTTAACAAGGTATTGTTCTCGGTCGACATCGGAGGAGGATTGTGTCTCCACAAAACTTGTTCCCTGACCGGGAATCGAACCCGGGCCGCGGCGGTGAGAGCACCAAATGGGGATAAGCACCCATGGGGATGTAGCTCAGTGGTGGAGCGCATGCTTCGCATGTATGAGGTTCAGGGTTCAATCCCCTGCATCTCCAAAATACAGCCTTGATTTTGGGCAGAGGCACAAACAGCCGTTAATGATAGATTTGAGAAACACATTTCTTCAATGGTGGCCGCATGGCATTCCTGTGCAGGTGACAATGGTCATTTTTCAAAACGACAAAGATATTTAAACACCTGATTATTTGTTTGGTGTGCTCTATGGCCTCAGCTACAGACCTCATCGAAATGACACTTAGATCTTAGGGTGCAGATAGCACGTCTTCCCAAATGGTCTATCGGATAAGAGTCTGCCTTTTAACTCAGGGGGGGCCGGTTCGATTCCCGTCATAGCAAATGATTCTTGTAGAAAAATAAAATGAGTCCCAACGTGTGCAACAGAATAGTTCGAAATCTCTTTACATTTGCCTCACTAGACTATTTGGTAAGACGTGATATCTGCACCCTAAGATCTAAGTTCCATTTCGATGAGGTCTCTAGCCGAGGCCATAGAGCACACCAAACAAATAATCAGGTGTTTAAATATCCTTGTCGTTTTGAAAAATGACCATTGTCACCTGCACAGAAATGCCATGCGTCTACCATTGAAGAAATGTGTTTCTGAAATCTTTTATTTACGGCGGTTTCGTCAAGCTTTGTTCAATGCATTGCCATGTATTCAATTGGCTGTTGATGCGTCACGAATAACAATAATGCGTCAAAATGAAAGAAATGTTAACATGAATTATGTCATTTGTTATGGAAAATACATTGATAGAACTGTTTTCAGGTTATACACTTTCATATGATACAACTTGTGTAAATACTGTGATTACATTTTCTCTTGCCACACCTCTAAAGTTCTATAGCCATTGTTCTGAGAAGCACTGTATAATTTACCATATGAACAGCGGGGATTTCGGGGGGAGTGGTGAGGGAGCACAGTAATGGGGGAACAGACATATCTTGCCGATAGGTGTGAAATGTTGAATGCCGATTGATCAGTAAGAAAGCGCTGATTGATCAGTAAGAAAGTCTCCCCATTGTTCATTCTCTCCCGCCCTCTCTCATGTAAGCACAAGCCCATCAGCCGATAGCCTTGGCGGCGCCTACCATTATGTTTAAACTGTATAAAAGGCAACCCTGATAATCGTCTCTTCAGACTTGTGCTGAACAGACCCCCGGATCTAGGCTGGGCTGCTGTTACGCTCTTGTCTCTTGTTTGCAAGCAATAAATACCGGACTCAGATATTGTGGCTACTCAGGACTTGTTTCTTGATTCTTACCTCCGAAGAGCTGAAGTACAGAGTGGTAAATCCAAGACTTTCACCACAATTTGGGGGCACAATTTGGTCGTCTCTCTGCCAAGAAGGTCAAAACTCGTATACGGACAGGATATATTCCTGGATCCGAAATCCTCCCTTTGAAAGTTCGGAACGCAAAGGTTGAGAGAAAGGCGCCTGAAAGGAGAGGGACAGAGTTCTCAGGCACGGCGAGTCCATAAAGACATTGAACTCGGAAGAGGTGAATCGACAATATTTGTGAATTAAAAATCCGTGTAGGACTAGGTGCTCGCGAAAATTCTAAGCCGGGCTAAGGTCGACTGTTTGTAAATCCCTGGTTGGACCGGGTCGGCAGTTGAAAAGTCCTAGCCGGGCTAGGTCGACTGTTTTGTACGGTTGAAAATCCTAAATCGGGCTGAGGTCGACTGTTTGTAAATCCCTGGTTGGACCGGGTCGGCAGTTGAAAAGTCCTAGCCGGGCTAGGTCGACTGTTTCGTACGGTTAAAAATCCTAAACCGGGCTGAGGTCGACTGTTTGTAAATCCCTGGTTTGACCGAGTCGGCAGTTGAAAATCCTAACCGGGCTAGGTCGACTGTTTGTACCATGCTGCTGGTAAGATAAAGAAGTTACGGAACGGGTCGCGGAAGGTAGATTGGAAGGTTTGGGGATGGAAATCGGAGGTGACAATTAGACGGTCACAACAAGAAAAAGGCGGAGCAGCTAACGATGAAAGAGGAAGGGGGAAGGGGGAGCCAGGGAAGGTAAAGCAAGTTGAATCAAGAAGGTAGACACAAAGTTGAATCAGGAAAGTAACCGCAAGTTAGGTAGGCTAGGGTCTTCTAACCAGTGTCCTATAGTTTTATTGTCTGAGCAGGTTGATGTGGATTTCGACCGCCTCTCTGTCCGCCCACCACGGTACGGCGGAGAATAACCGAGAGTAACCGCCAGTGTCGCCGACTGCAGCTGAAGGACATCATTCCTGTGGAGATGCAGAGGCTGACCAAGTATCCTCTACTGCTTGAGAGCATAGCCAAGTACACACGTACCATAGACTACTACAATTTCACAACGACTACAATTCATGTATGTTCCTGTGATGAGGTTCTCCTACAAGCCCCCTATGTGTTTTTCGCCTCACCTGCACACTTTTTAAACCTTGTCTTTTTAAAACTGCTTTCTCTTTCACCTCCCTTTTTTGCACCTCCGCCCCCTTTACCTAACACCCCCCAACCCACCCCCTCCAGCTCAAAACACTTGTTCACTTTCTGGTGTAGTGCACTTATCGGCCCACATTAACAATGAGATGATGAGTTGATGGATGACTGGTTGACGTTTGGTTGTTGTCTTTGACCCCTAGAGGAGATGGAGGAGAGGGACAAGGTGAAGAGGACAGGAGGCTGCTGCAGGAAGATACTCAACTATGTTAACCAGGCCGTCAAAGAGGCAGAGAACAAACAGGTAACCAGGACCGTGTGAATAGACGCCATTGATTAGACCCAACATTGGTGGTCACATGCCGATGAGGGGTGTGCCGATCTCATATTACTTGTTTCCGTAAATTAGGACTTGATACTGGTAATTGGATAATACTTGTGATCGGACAACCAGGACTGTGATTTAAATGCTGAAAATGAAGGAGCAGGTGGTTTAGAATGCCACTGAGCTGCACAAGTTGGTCAGAATGCATATTAGCAAGCACCTGTCATTATTTATGTGGTATGTTCAATGTTTTGGTTAGTAATATAATGATTCATAATTTACCACAGGACAACATGTGTGATTGTTCAGTGCTCATAAGCGTGTGTGTGTGTGTGTGTGTGTGTGTGTGTGTGTGTGTGTGTTTGTGTGTGTGTGTGTGTGTGTGTGTGTGTGTGTGTGTGTGTGCACACGTTCCTATCCTTACAGGGACTAGAGGACTACCAGAGACGGTTAGACCTGTCCTTACTGAAGCAGAGTGAGAACCCCATGATATCATAGTTCAAGGTGAGGAGGCGCTCCACTACTCTCCCATTCACTTCTAATCAGAAAGTTTCCCTTTAAGGTTCCTGTTTGATTATTTTGAATTTCTGTAAGTTATTCCCTTGCGTCTGTTATCCGTAGCCGTGTATTCTTGTTTGGCATTATGATTGTTTTCTACTCTGTAAAAGCCAAAAATGTTCAGAAAAAGAAAAGAAGAAACTAAAGTTTTGATGATGATTTGATGATTCACATTCTCCTGTCGAATATGGATCTCACCAAGAGGAAGATGGTGCATGAGGGACCTCTCTCCTGGAAGGTCAACAAAGACAAGACAATCGGTACGTTGACATGAATGAAATGTGTTTTAGTGCAGAGAGAAAATACTGCATTTGAATTAATTCATTGTACCGTACACTTCTCATTTAGATTTTTACATTTTACAATGTTTTAAAGTTGAACCCCTCTCTGAAGGTATGAGCTTTAATTCTGACTTCTGAAAGAACATAGATTCCACCAACATCTTTGTGTCCTTTAGAAAAAGAAGTCACTTCCTTCCTGGGTCTGCAAGCCCCGCCCACAGGGTCCAATCCATTCCCAAATCAGAGGAGGAGGAGGAGAAGGAGGAAGAGTCGCCATTGCCAGATAGGGGAGAGGAGGAAGATTTGAAGGAGGTGGAGGTGGAGGTGGTGGTGGAGGAAAAGGAGGAGGAGGAGGAGGAGGAGGAGGAGGTGGAAGAAGGAGCCTTCCTAGACGGCGAGCTGGTAGACAGACTACCCTTCCTCCAGGAGAGGTCACACCAGGGCATCGCCGTCAACCACCAGGAACCTGACGCCTTTTTGAATCCCCCCGTCTAAAGCCGAGGAGGCCCTGAGGACCTGTGAGTTCACTGCCCTGGCCTACCCCAGTAGACTAACAAAGCACGGTGCTATACTGTACCATAACCATGTCATACAGTCAAACTCTTCATGTACGGTCTACTACTCTACATCTATGCTTTTGTTCTGTCAAGAACCTGTGAATTATTTTTTCTATTATTTTCTTCTTTTTTTTTAATTCAATTCTGGGTCTGCTATGGGAGGTGTCTATTTAATTGGTGGAAAGCCGCGGCACCTGTTTTTGGAGAGAATCCGAGTTAGACGGGGAAGTGGAACAGCTTTTTGACCACAAACAATCACCACAAGCTACTGCAAACTAACAAAAGTTATTGTCACAAATTGAAAAAAACAATTCGGGATCAATATATTTTGTTTATGGCATTGAAGAGCCACAGAGAATATTTTTGTTGAACGTTAATGCATAATAAATGCTATTTTGGTTTGAATTCTAACTTTTGATCTCCGCTTTTTTCTCGATCTTGGATTGTGTGTTATTAACCCCGCTCCAGCTTCGACAGTGGCTATTTGAAAGGAGTGTTTTTGTTATTTTGTTATGTTGTTAAAAGAAGCCACAATAGAAATTGTAACACTCCAATCTATAAATCAAGTTATGTGCAATTCTCAGGAAGGAGAAGGACTGGGGAGGAGGGGGAGCCCAACAGGCCTGCCGAGACAGAGAAGAGCCATTCCAACAGCAGCACGCTGTCCAACTGGCGGGACAACATCATCTTCGTCAACAAGGTCTTCCACCAGATACAGATGTGCAGAAGTACCATGGGCTCGGTGTTGTTATTGTTTAATATTGTCTAAAAGTATGAAGAGTAATGTTTTTACACGATAAGGACCCGGACCAGATTAAACAAACGAAACAAACCTACAAACCTAGTATTTTCACTGTGGCAAGATATGATAGAAATACATATACATACATAGTGTAATGCTTATTTGATTTCCTCACGTTCACCACTTGCTTTTGAATGGAGTGTTGATCTGAATGACCCTATGAGATGAGATGAGTTGCATTGGACTGCCCTCTAGTGGACGGACAGTATCACTCCATCGAAGACACATTCTTAGAAATTTGACTCGAACACACTCATTCTCAGGATGAAAATAGAGATTGTGTGTGTGCAGTCAGGAGAAGGAGAGGGACAATCTCCTGGAATTATATGATATAATTATAATTCTATAATAATGATAATTATGATGTATTATCTTAATATATTATAATATATTGGTCACATGGTGACTAAGGCTGATGGCGATAGGCGCCCCTGCGGCGAGGAGAGAGAGAGACATTCACCAGGGCATCTGTGCCTTTAAGAGAGTGGGCGGAAGTTATATGTTTTTGGTTCCGGGTGCATTGTCATGCCCGCTCAGTGTTGTTGTTAGTTGTATTTTATGTGGAGAGTAAACAGACTCGACTTGCCTTCGCCTCCTTGTCTCATTGTTTACCGCACCTCCACATTGGTGACCCCGTGAGAAGAATATGTCGACATCCGAAGATGGCAACGACTACCCTGCAATGCCTGGACCGAGCGGGGCGGGAGAAGCGGCAAATGCTAACATCTACGCCGCGACCATCAAGTTGCCTGACTTTTGGCAGCGCAACCCACGGCCGTGGTTTCAGCACATTGAAGCCCAGTTCCAGCTAAGAGGTATAACGCAAGATGTGACGAGGTACTTCCATGTGGTGGCGGCGTTGGATGCCTCGACTACGGCCAGAGGCTCCACCAGCTGTCGGCAAGTACGCCGCACTCAAAGCTTTCCTCTTGAGACTTTTCGAACTGTCAGAAATGGAGAAGGCAGACCGCCTGCTGTCCCTCAACGGCCTAGGGGATAGCAGGCCGTCCGAATTAATGGAGAAAATGCTGGCTGTGCTGGGCTCAGCTGATCCCTCATTCCTTTTTACTCACATTTTCCTGCGGCAGCTCCCAGCGCCTGTACGCACTGCGCTAGCCAGCTCCTCCTTCTCCTCCTCCAAGGACTACCGTGAGCTGGCTGCGGAAGCAGACACGATTTTCCTTGCCAAACGGCAGCAGTTTGTTCACGCGCTGCTCCCTACCCTGGGCGCTTCGACCCCGCCCCCCCCTTCGGAGGACACCATGGGCACCGCAGCCGCGGTGACGGCCCGCTGCCAGCGCGACGACGGGTTGTGTTATTACCATGCCAGGTTTGGAGCTAAGGCTAAGCAGTGTCGCCAACCATGCAGTTTCGCGGTGCCGGGAAACGCCAGGGCCGGCGCTCATTAGCAGCTATGGGTGCTGGCCGTGACTGCAGGCTGCTGTTTGTCACCGACTCCATCTCCGGCCGGCGTCTGTTGGTCGACTCGGGCGGCCAGCGCAGCATCCTGCCAGCTCTGCCCGTGGACACCATGGCTGGCGGACACGGCCCACAGATGGACGCCGCCAACGGCACGCCTATACGTACCTACGGCACCAGGTATGTGGAGGTGTGTTTTCGGCGGGCGGCGTTTCGGCTGGGACTTCGTTATGGCCGCTGTGTCTACGCCGATCCTGGGCGCGGACTTCCTCTGTGCCTTCAGGTTGCTGGTGGATGTTACGAACTGCCGCCTGATCGATGCTGTGGCCTTTGCTACATACCCCTGCACGCTTGGAGGGGTTGGCGGGCTCTGCCTGTCAAACACATTCGCCACCGGGGATCAGTATCAGCGCCTACTGGCCGAGTTCCCTGTCCTCACCACACCCACGTTCTCGTCGGCAGTGGCTAAGCACGGCGTAGAGCACCACATCACCACCGTCGGCCCTCCAGTCTACGCTCGTGCTCGGCGCCTCGACTCTGCTAAGCTCGTGATTGCCAGGGAGGAGTTTGCCACCATGGAACGCCTCGGCATCGTGCGCCGCTCGAACAGCCCGTGGGCCTCCCCCCTGCACATGGTGACTAAGGCTGATGGCGGTAGGCGCCCCTGCGGCGATTTCCGTCGCCTGAACAACGCCACGACTGCCGACCGGTATCCCGTCCCGCACATACAGGACTTCTCCGCCCACCTGGCGGGGGCCACGATCTTTTCCAAGGTGGACCTGGTGCGAGGATACCACCAGGTAAAGGTCCAACCACTGGACGTCCCCAAGACAGCGGTCATCACGCCCTTTGGCCTGTTTGAGTTCCTGCGGATGCCTTTCGGCCTTAAAGGGGCGGCGCAGACGTTTCAGTGCCTGATGGACTCTGTGCTGCGGGACATGCCGTTCTTGTTCGTCTATTTGGATGACATTCTGGTGGCCAGCGTGTGTGCAGAGGAGCACCTGACACACCTCCGGCTGCTGTTCGAGCGGCTCAGCGAGCACGGCCTCATCGTCAACCCGGCCAAGTGTCAGTTTGGCCTGTCGTCCATTACCTTCCTCGGACACCACGTTACTCCACAGGGAGCGGTCCCCCTTCCCGCCAGGGTGGACGCCGTCGCCAGTTTCCCACGCCCCCGCACTGTGAAGTCCCTGCAGGAGTTCCTGGGCATGGTGAACTTTTACAACAGGTTCATTCCCCATGCGGCTCACCTCATGCGGCCCTTGTACGGGGCCCTGCGGGGAAAAGGGCCCAAGGATGACGTGGACTGGTCCCCGGGGAGGGACGGAGCTTTCGACGCAGCCAAGGCTGCGCTGGCCACCGCGGCGCTGCTGGCGCACCCATCTCCCACTGCCCCGGTCGCCCTCACGACAGACGCATCAGACTACGCAGTGGGAGCGGTGTGTGAGCAGTGGGTGAGCGGGGCCTGGCAGCCCCTGGCCTTCTTCAGTAAGCAGCTTCGCGACAACGAGAGGAAGTACAGCACCTTCGACAGGGAGCTCCTGGGTCTCTTCCTCGCCACCCGACACTTCAGGTTCCTGTTGGAGGGCCGCCGGTTCACCGCCTTCGTGGACCACAAGCCGCTGACATTCGCCATGGCCAAAACCGCGGAGCCGTGGCTCGGGTCGACAGCAGCGTCAGCTCTCTGCCATCTCCGAGTTCACCACGGACATCCAGCATGTGTCTGGCAAGGACAACTCTGTCGCCGACTGCCTTTCCCGGTCGGTCGTGGGGTCCGTGCACTTGGGACTGGATTACGCTGCCATGGCCGCTGACCAGGCCACGGACTCGGACATTCAAGCCTACCGGACGGCCCCCACTGGGCTGCGGCTGGAGGACGTGGTGTTTGATGACGCCAAAGCCACGCTAGTCTGCGACGTCTCCACTGGCCAACCGCGCCCCATGGTGCCTGCTGGCTGGCGGCGCCGTGTTTTCGACACCATCCACGGCCTTTCCCACCCGGGCGTGAAAGCCTCCACTAGGTTGGTGGGGGCCAAGTTCGTCTGGCCGGGCCTCAGAAAGGACATCAGGACGTGGGCTGACTCCTGCGTGGCGTGCCAGCGTGCCAAGGTACAACGCCATATCAAGGCCCCTTTGGCACCATTTCTGGTGCCGGAGAGGCGGTTCGACCATGTCAACGTGGACCTGGTGGGCCCCCTGCCCCCCTCCCTCGGGTTCACTCACCTCCTCACCATGGTGGACAGAACCACCAGGTGGCCGGAAGCCGTTCCCCTGTCGTCTATCACATCAGCAGAGGTGGCCCGGGCATTCATCGCGTGCTGGGTTGCCCGGTTCGGCACGCCGGCTGACCTCACCTCCGACAGGGGCCCACAGTTCACATCAGAGCTTTGGACTGCGGTGGCTGAGGGCCTGGGGGTGAAGCTCCACCGCACTACGGCGTACAACCCGCAGGGCAACGGACTTTGTGAGAGGTTCCATCGCTCCATGAAGGCTGCTCTGCGGGCCAGCCTTACGGACAGCAACTGGGCCGACCGCCTCCCGTGGGTCATGCTCGGTCTTCGTTCTGCTCCCAAGGAGGACCTCCAGACCTCATCCGCCGAGCTGGTGTACGGCCAGCCACTGCGAGTTCCGGGGGAGTTCCTCCCGGAGGCCGCATCCCCCTGGTCTGCCGACTCTCATCGGGCGGTGTCCCGGGGCGTCGCTGATGCCTTTGTCCCCATCCCAACATCTCGCCACTGCGTCCCCCAGTCCTACGTGCCCAAGGACCTGCTGTCGGCCAGATACGTCTTCATCCGCCATGACAGCCATCGGACTCCATTACAGCCCCCATACGATGGACCCTTCCGCATCCTGGAGGCGGGAGCTAAGAACTTTGTTGTGGACATGGGGGGTAAGCCAGAGCGGGTCACAGTGGACCGTCTCCAGCCTGCTCATCTGGACATTGACACTCCAGTTCAGCTGGCCCTACCCCCACAGCGGGGACGCCCCCCTGCTGCGGCCTCCGGCCCTGCCCCGGCCCCTTGACCCCCCTCCTGCTAAACGCAGCCGTTGTGGCCGCTTGATACGGCCACCGCCGCGTTGACTGTTTGCTATGTTGATTGTTCATTGATTGACTGCGTTTTGTTATGGTGAATTCTGGGGGGGCCTGTGTAGTGACCTACAAGGGAGGAGAGAGAGAGACATTCACCAGGGCATCTGTGCCTTTAAGAGAGTGGGCGGAAGTTATATGTTTTTGGTTCCGGGTGCATTGTCATGCCCGCTCGGTGTTGTTGTTAGTTGTATTTTATGTGGAGAGTAAACAGACTCGACTTGCCTTCGCCTCCTTGTCTCATTGTTTACCGCACCTCCACACCACAAAGAATTAAGGCAGTTCTGAAGGCAAAAGGGGGTCCAACCCGGTACTAGCAAGGTGTACCTAATAAAGTGGCCGGTGAGTGTATGTGTGTGCTCTACAAACATTATAAACCATAACTCGTCTTACTGAATGAATACTTTATTCAGGTATGGCCATTCAAAATAAATATGGCTTCAGCCCCGCAGCCACGCTGGTGACTTGGTTTTTGTTGTAGGCTTATTGTTTCACATTTTTTCTACTCAAGCTACTTTTTATACATATTTTTGCTGTTAGTCTCCTCTTACCTTTTGAATTCTCCTGACTGTTAATACACAGTTCATTTCAGCAAATTACCATTGTCCAGCTGTGGATAGACATCTGAGGAAGGAACATAAAGGGAAAGGTCCTGCTCATTGTAAATCAATCAACCAACCTATCAATGAATCTACAATCTAAACTGTTGAATCTATCAAAACAGTTTTCCATTAGCCCACCTTTGCATTGTGTTCGCTGTCTACTCTGCCAAGTGTGGCTGTTGGGTATTGAACTCGGGTCTGTTTACCCTTGGAAAAGACGGGAAAACTGTAGATAGATACAGAGGTAAGAAAGTGAACCAGATGAACAAAAAAGAAACACTAGAATTGTAACTCAAAATGATCAAAAAATCTCAAGTAAGTGTGATGGCACTTCTCTCCTGTTCACTAATTACCTTTTCACTGTGACTAAAGCTTTGTTCCCTTGTTTTCTCCACTCCCGTTATTACTTTCACCTGATCCTCCTCTTCACAGTATATTAAACAAAATGTCTCATTTCTATTTTTGGCATCTGTCCATTCTTCATCAGTTTGGGGAATCTCTTTCTTTTCATCATACGATATTTTGGTTGTTTTCTGGGTCTTTTAAAGCCATAGTCCACCCATTCAATCATTATTGTATGTTTTTCTTATTTTGGTTCAAGTCTATGCATCTGTAACCTTTGATAAGCCTTCATCACTTTGTTACAGTACTTGGTTTGAGGTTACTTTTGATTGACGTTGGCATGAAATATAATGTGGGAAACATTGATTTCCGTTGATGGCAGTGAATGACAATGTCAGCCAGCGATGGCTGTAGCAAAGTAAAGAAGGCTTATTATAGGTTGCAGTCACTCCTGGCCCACACCACGACTAGACTATTTCCATTATTAGACCAAGATGAACGAAAGTTCATCCAAATGTTGTCATTCTCTTTAATAGCTGCCTTATACTCCACAGACCGTTTTTCCTCTCCATGTTTTTGTTTTCTTTCGCTAGTATCTTCTTCATCTGCCCATGTTTTATCAGTGTGGAGATCCGCTTTCTTCTCCTCATCCCCCTTTTGATATTTTTTCATGTCACCTGTTTGGACACTTTCACTGTCATGACTATGATGCTGGCTGGAAATCGAGTGCAGATGCTTCAAGAAAATGGAAAAACAGACAAAGTGGTACTGTTAAACAAAAAAAAAACAACTATTTTATCAGAAAAAAGACTGATCATATTTATACTTTTTTTTCAAAGATATCTTACTAACTCATCTAACCTCTTCGCAACAATGTTACTGTGCTAACTGCTCAACTCTGACCTTCTAGAATATCACAGAGCTGGCTTGGATTAGAAGAAGTTTATTTTTCCAGAAGGTACTTTGTTTATGGTGTCAGGTGCATAAAGGCATTTTTTTTTTTTATTCCTCTGGGAACCTTGTCATTTTTCGCCTCAAACAGCGGAACTCCACCCAGCCAGTCAGCGAAAACATTTCATCCACTGATGATTTCCCTCGCCGTGATCATCCGTCCGCGTTGGTCGGTGCGTATTCTCTTCGATAGTATTAGAGCTGGCGCTGTGTTTAACATCCAAATCCGCGCTTATCCGTCCGCTACATTCTAAGGGAAACTCCGATGGTTTCCATTGAAATGGTTTTGGTTTCCTTGTTTTGTGAGGAACTCATTTTTATTCATTTTTCCGCTGGGAACCCTGTCTTTTTTCGCCTCAAACAGTGGACCTCTCCCGCCACTTCCTGCCAACACGTTGGTAGGTGCGTATTCTCTTTGATCGTGTTAGAGCGGGCGCTGTTTTGAACAATTCCAAAGCCGCGCTCATCCGTCCGCTACGTTCCAAGGTAAACTCTGATCGTTTCCATTGAAACGGTTTTGGGTTCTTTGTTTTGTTAGGAACACTGGGATATTTCATTTTTATTTCGTTTTTATTCTTCTGGGAACCTTGTTATTTTTCGCCTCAAACAGCGGAGCTCCACCCAACCCACACCCTTGCGCCGCCAGTCAGCGAAAACATTTCATTCACTGATGATTTCCCTCACCGTGATCATCCGTATGCGTTGGTCGGTGCGTATTCTCTTCGATAGTATTAGAGTTGGCGCTGTTTTGAATATTTGCCAAACCGCGCTCATGCGTCCGCTACATTAGAAGGGAAACTCCGATCGTTTCCATTGAAATGGTTTTGGGTTCCTTGAGAGGAACACAGGGATATTTAATTTTTATTTTATTTTCCATTTGCAGAGAAGCCTGTCTTTTTTTGCCTTAAACATTGGACCCCCGCCCTCTTTCTTCGATCACGTTGGTTGGTGCGTATTCACTTCTACAGTATTGGAGCGGGCGCTGTGTTTGCCATCCAAATCCGCGCTTATCTGTCCGCTACATTCTAAGGGAAACTCCGATGGTTTCCATTGAAATGGTTTTGGTTTCCTTGTTTTGTGAGGAACTCATTTTTATTTATTTTTCCGCTGGGAACCCTGTCTTTTTTCGCCTCAAACAGTGGACCTCTCCCGCCACTTCCTGCCAACACGTTGGTAGGTGCGTATTCTCTTTGATCGTGTTAGAGCGGGCGCTGTTTTGAACAATTCCAAAGCCACGCTCATCCGTCCGCTACGTTCCAAGGTAAACTCCGATCATTTCCATTGAAATGGTTTTGGGTTCCTTGAGAGGAACACGGGGATATTTAATCTTTATTTTATTTTCATTTTGCAGAGAAGCCTGTCTTTTTTTGCCTTAAACATTTGACCCCACGCCCTCTTTCTTTCATCACGCTGGTAGGTGCGTATTCGCTTCTATAGTATTGGAGCTAGCGCTGTGTTTAACATCCAAATCCGCGCTTATCCGTCCGCTACATTCTAAGGGAAACTCCGATGGTTTCCATTGAAATCTTTTTGGGTTCTGTGGGAAAACGTGTTCTTTATTTGAAGGATAAGACAAACTACTTCTTACTTTTAGCTATTTATTTATATGTCAGAATTCTAGGCTTGTACAAGGACCACTTTTGGCGAAGAAAATCACAGTCAGCAAGCTGTTAATCTGTAACCAACCTTCCAAAAATGGATACATTCAATATGTCAAACAAATCATTTTACAGTAAACAGAATGATTATGATTGGCTATTTGGTTGGGGAGGAGCCGCGGTTTAGACTTGGCTCTCCTCTCGTTGGTGTTTTAGGCTAGTCCTAGCCCCTGACACTCGATCCGTTCCAGGTAGAGATATCGCCGGTCCGTTCCCTCTGGGGAACGAGTTGACCTGCTGAAGAAAACATACACCTACTCTGAATTGTCCTTTCCTAGCCTAATATTTTTCCATTACATCATTCTTATGTTATGTGTGTGTTGCAGCATCTATCTTGATGACCTGACCCTTACCTCTTCATGTATTAATCCAATGTACCATGGAACTAATGCTTGATTCATCTCTCATTTATCAACAGGCCATCACATTAGTAAATTTAACACACTGCAGTACTGTATTTTTTATAGCAATAATAAACTGTTTCTTATAATAATGTTTTCCAACACTTCTCAATCAAGAGTTAATGATTATCAAACAAATGTTCCCTGTTTCCGATTATTAAAAACATATTAATTCAATTGATTTGGATATGGAATATCAAATACAATTATCAACAACTTCTTAATCAAAAGTTAATGTTTATCAAAGATAAATATTTCCTGAATCAGATGATTAAAAACATATTAATTCAATTGATTTGGATATGGAATATCAAATACAATTATTTTAATCACCTAAATAAAGAACTGAATAGCTTTATTTACTTGTCTGCTATTGAGCATTATAATGCAACTGTTTTCATAAAAATAATTCCTAACAAATCCCTCCTTTCACACCTTTTAAGGTGTGAACCAAACCTACGAACCACCTTTACAGCAAGGCCTCAAGTGCAGCCCTTTCCTCCCTTTCAGACTCCTCCTCCCAGTCTGGACCCTCATCCTTGGTCCTACATCCTTCAGCACTCAGGAGAGGGAGCTCATATGCAGAGGGAGCCTGTTCTTTGGACAGAGCAGTGGTTATTAAGCGATTCACTAGCGTGCGCACACATGGGATACAACAACAACCACAGCATGTTAGTATAGCAGCAAAAGTGGCTATAGAAACAACATAGACATGAAAAGAGCTTTATACTTCCCAAACGTAGAGTTAAACCAGTCTCCCAACGGATCATCAATACCAGAATCCTCTGCCATTTGATTTGACAGGGTCCTCAGCCCTTCCAATGCCTTTGTGACTGACCCATCAGGAGCTGTGTTATTGGGAATAAAGGTACAGCACGAAGAACCAAACATAGCACACACTCCTCCCCTTTCAGCCAACATCATATCTAGGGCCATCCTATTTTGAACAGACATAAGGGATGTGGCTGCCAATTGACTAGATAGACCTCCCACAGAGTCTCTAGTGAGGTTTGCCAACCTCTGAACATTGAAATGTATGTAGTTGATTCTATCAACGTTTTTATTAGTAGTTATCCATGGTAATATTGATTCAAACCCGTTGGCAACAGGGCTGGCCAGTTTGAATTCATCTGGAACCCCTCTGGGAATCCCAATTGCGTCAATATAAGTGGGAGAGTCTTTAGTCAAATCGAAACTGTCTGCCGTGGACCTTCTCCTACGGTAGTCGCCCACTGTGAGTGTCAAGTTTGCTTTGTGTCCAATCATGGTTAAAGCTAGCCTAACAATTGTACATGTGCCTGACCAATGTTTGGGGAAGTAATTTAACAGCCTTCTGCCTCCACAGTACCAATGAAGGTCTGCTCTGGCTATGAGTAGTCTGGAGGCATTGGCCCATGTTGTGTGAGTGCACCATGCAGGATTCATTTCACCCACCTTTGTACTACTTTTTCTGGTTAGGCAGGTGTAGTTTCCTTTTCTTGGCTGAAAGGTTGGTGGTGTGGTGTGGTTGGCTGTGGCTGGGAAAAGAAGACTCAGAGTAGAGCAATTAGCAGGATCAGGTTCCATATGCAAGCGCATCATGCAATTAAAGCCATCTTTATCTGTATCATACAATAGTGGAGCAGGGGTGGTATATAGAGTTGGTCTTGCCGTTGAACAAACAATGCAATCGGTCATATTCATGCTTATGGCAGTAAACCGGACCCAAGTCAACCAAGTGTTTGAGTCGCTATAACCAGTTTCTATAGCTAGGGTTTCTTTTACTGTCAAATTTGTGAGATATTCGATCCTAGGGTCTATCTTGCTAGGGGGTTCTGGGCTAGAGATATTCTGTGCATTCTGCGAGTTATTAGTCATTGGGGACTGAAACTTTTTTGTTACTGTGATCATGAACTGACCCAAGGGGTCAGTACCAGATTCATATGCTCCCAACACATAAATGTCAGTATCCATGGTTAGGGGTCTTTTTAGAGTGATTATCAATGGGTTGCATGCACCGTTCTTACAATCATCTGGAGAGGATTCTTTAAAGATGGTCAGTCTATTTCCGAGGGGGTCTTTCCCTTTGGATGATTTGATTGGTTTATAGCCCCAATTTCCAATGCCTGAGTTGGCTATTACATAGGACCAAGAGGAACACCACCTATCATTAGTGTATCCGGTGTTCCCATAGTATTCACACACATATTTCTCAGACCATTTATGACTTTGTTCATCTGATCCACACATGATTACTGAGCACAGGTCAAAACGTGCCACTCCATCTTGACCTTCTACAAACTGTAGGTTAAGTGGAGTGATACTGCTTCTCATTGATCTTTTGGGTCTAAGTTTAGTAGTGTTAGATGTTTCTTTTAGCTGTTCAGTTTCCTGACACAGCAAGGGAATGGCAATTAGAATGTACAGTACAACTAGACAGCTCAATGCTGTCCCTGAACCACGTCTACTGAGCTCTGAGGCAGGCATTTTCCTGCTGCTGTCTCCAGTTGAGCCAAATCAGTTCTAACTTCTCTTAATGTGCGGGAAGGTGGTGAGGCGGGCACACAATGTGTCAGGTGATGCCAAATTGCTCCTGTTTTACCTTTTATTTGGACAGCATGAGTTGTATACTCTACAACCTCATAGGGTCCAGTCCACCTGGGATCCGGCCACTTTCTTTTGTGGACCTTCACTCGTACCCAATCCCCTACCTTTACCACAGGAGTCTCTGGGGTGGTTGTCCCAGGCTTGGGCTCAGGCTCAGCCTCCACTTCCCGCACCTGTTTAGACAAAACTCGAGTCAGGTTAGTTAGTGCAGTCATGTATTCATCACAGTGAATTTGCCATGTGTCTAAGGACGGGATGTGGTCCCCATCCCTTGGAGGGCCAGGCATTGGGCGGCCAGTCAACAACTCATGTGGTGATAGGTGTGTTTTGCTACTGGGCGAGTTTCTCATAGACATTAGAGCCAGTGGGAGTGCGTCTAACCACTTTATGTTAGTGCCGTGGCACACCTTGGCAATCTTTCTCTTAAGGGTTTGATTAGCTCTTTCTACCAATCCTTGTGAAGCAGGATGATAAACTGACCCAAACTTGTGTGTTATGCCTAGGGCTCTCTCTACCTCTTCTAGGTGTTTGTTTTTAAAGTGCGAGCCATTGTCTGATCTGATCATTCTGGGAACTCCATATCTGGGAATCAGTTCATTCTTCAGCCACTTTGTGACTGAGCTGGCGGTTTCCTTTTTGCATGGGATAGCTTCCACCCACCTTGTGAACCTATCCACCATTACCAGTAGGTACCTGTAGCCTCTGACGCAGTTTTCTGCGCCCATGTCCGTATAGTCAATGGTAATGTCTTTGAATGGTGCATCAGGAACTGGGAACTTTCCCATAGGGCACTTGTAGACCATTTTTGGGTTGTGGCTATTGCATGTGTCACATTCTGTCACATAGTTTTCCACTATGCTAGTCATGTAGGGATGCCACCAGAGAAGTTCGATATTCTGTTGGGTGATTTTTCTGCTCACATGGGTGGGGCCATGAGCTTGCTTCAGTAGGAGTTGACAACGCTTAGCTGGAGCTACTATTCTTCCATCATGGCATCTCCAGAGTCCATACCCTCCATACTCTCCATTCTTTTCTGGCACTAGTTTAGCACCTTTCCTGAGCCATTCATTCTGCTCGTAGGCGTCTGCTTCCTTTTGCATGTATCGGATGTCCTTTTCAGTTAGTTTTGGAAGAGGGTTTTCTGTGTTTGTCATCATCATCATCTGGCCCGTGTATCCTCCTGCTGCTTTGGCTGCTGTGTCAGCGGCATCATTTCCTTGGGCCACTTCGGTGGTGTTTTTCTGGTGTCCCTTGCATTTCATTACTGCAATTTCTTTGGGTAGTAACACAGCTTCATCTAGTTCTTCCAATTTCTCTCTGTGTCTTACTGGAGTGTTTGCTGTAGTCAGGAAATTTCTTCTCACCCATTGTGGTCCATCCACATGAACTGCCCCATGTCCGTAGGCAGAGTCAGTATAGATGTTCACTTTGTTTCCTTCGCTGAGTTGGAGTGCCTTGGGGAGAGCGATGATTTCTGCCAATTGGGCAGATGCTGGCTGAGGTATTTTTCCTGAGTCAAGTGTTTTGTGGCTGATAGTGTACCCTTCTCCTTTTTGTTCCACTACTGCATATGAGGCAACATTTCCATGTTCTCCTTTGTAGCAGCAGCCATCTGTGTAGAGTGTTAGGTCTGGATTTTTCAGAGGTTCTGAGTATAGATCTGGTCTGAGTTTGATGTCTTTGGCAGCTTTTTCGGCACAGTCATGAGGCATGTGAGTTTCAGTTGTCATTCCTGACGCCATGTTGACTCCTTCTGTAACAAAGGTAATGTGTGGCTGGGTGAGTGTGTTTGAGATTTTCACTTTCCTTGTTTGTGAAAAGATAAATGCTCTTGAGGACATAAATGCCACCACTCCATGAATTGTGTTGACTTTTAGTGGATGGCACATCACAATGTGGCTTGTTTTGTCCACTGCCTTAGTCAGGGCCGCCAGGTATCGTGAGCATCCGGCTTGACCTGTTTCAATGTTGTCAAGTTTTGAACTGTGGTACATTAGTACTCTTCTTTCTCCCTCCTTTTTCTGAAAAAGGACACCATTTACTATCCCTCCTTTTTCAGAAACATCCAGGTAGAAAGGCAACGTGTAGTCAGGGGAAGCCAGGGCGGTAGCCTGAGCTAGAGCCTGTTTGGTAGCCGTAAAGGCATCTTCAGCGTCTTTTGTCCACGTGAGAGGTGCAGTGAGGTTTCTGTTTCCAGCCTCAGACACAATGTCACGTAGCGGTTGAGTTAAGTTGACGTATCCTGACACATGTGTTCTGCTGTAGCCAGCAAGCCCCAAAAAGGCTAGCATGTGTTGCACAGTGTTCGGTTTGCCATGGCTGAGAATGGAACTGCGCTGTGTCGAGGTGAGAGTACACCCTTCAGGTGAGATGAGCCTGCCCAGGAAGGTAACATGTCTTCTGCAGACTTGGACTTTCTCTTGTTTGATCTTATAGCCTGTTTCAGAGAGGACCATGAGGAGGTCATAGGTGGCCTGAAGGCAAGAAGAGACTTCAGGTGCAGCCAAAAGGAGGTCATCAACGTACTGTATGAGTACAACACCTGGTGGTAACGTGAGTTGTGTCAGTGTGTTTTTCAGAGATGCATTGAAAAGACCAGGGCTGTCTCTGTAGCCTTGCGGGATGCGGGTGTATGTGTACTGTTGTCCCTTGTAGGTGAAAGCAAAAATGGGCTGAGAGTCTTGATGGAGTGGTAGGCAGAAGAAAGCATTCGCCAAGTCAATGACAGTAAAGTATTGGTGTGTGGGACTGAGGTTTTGTAGAGCCAGGTAAGGGTCTGGAACAGGCTTCTCTGCAGCAACAGTAGCATCATTGACAGCTCTGAAGTCCTGTACCATTCTCCAACCCTTGCCCTGTGCTTTGGGCACTGGTAAGATAGGTGTGTTCCACTGGGAGTAGCAGGGTATCAGGACTCCTGCTTCTAGAAGGCCAGTAACTGTCTCTTCAATCCCAGCTTCCTGGTCTGGTTTCAGTCTGTACTGGGGTCTCCACACAGGCGCTTGATCAGGCTGGGTTTGGATAACGAGCGGCTCATCATGTACCAGACCAACATCATAGGGGCCCGTTGTCCACAGTTCAAGGGGAATGTGGGCTAACATAGCGGCTGCGTCTGGGTGATCAGTTTTTTCTCTGCCATGGAATCTGGGGAGTTCTTGCATTTCTAGGACACCGTCTTCTGTGGTATGCTTCTTTATTTTCCACATGTTTGCGTTTGGAGCATGAAGTAGAATGGGTGAGTCTGTAGGTTCCCAGTTAAGGGTCAGGGCAGTCTTTATCATGGGTCCCAATGACCGAGCTTCATGGCCAATTCCAACAGCGAGGGTGATGTGTGGCTCCGCATCTTTTTGTAAAGCATACCATGAGTCCTGTGAAGGTGTGAGTAGGCAGTGGGCAGCCACACCCTCTTTCCCGATGTAGATGTCTTTGGCTGTGATCTGTTCTCTCTTGCCCTCTTGTTCCTCTTCCCATGCCTCTTCATACACTTCATCAGGGTTGATAATGTAATTGTAGGTGCAGTGTAGTGGGTCTGTCGGTTCCCTGATAGGAAACTGCGTCTGGATCCAGGGTTTCCATTCCATATAAGCAAACTGAATAGAGGGAGTTGCTTCTTTTTCTGAAATGAGTCTTGTCCAGAATACTTTGGTGAGATTCTCATCAGGGGCGTTGGCAGGGGCCATATACAGGATCCTGCATGGCGAGATAACAGGTGTGCTGGGGGTAGAACAGAGACGGAGGCCTGCTGTATTGCAATAGATGGTGATGCCCAGTTTGGTGAGAAGGTCTCTGCCCAGTAGATTGATGGGGCACTGTGGGGCGTAGAGAAACTCATGTACTTGTGTCCCAATTTTGATAGCCAAGGGTTTTGTGAAATGTTGGGTTTGAGGTTTTCCCGTATATCCAACAATGGTGAGTTGTTTTTCAGACAGTGGTAGTGGAGTGTTTATGCTGGATATTGCTGCTCCTGTGTCTGCCATTAGTCGATAAGTCTCACCATTTATACAGCAGGTCACCATTGGCTCTTCTATGGGTGATGTTACCGAACCTGCTGTGGACATAGGGCCTCTTCAGAGGGGTCCTCCAGAGTGGGATTGGTCATAGTCCCATGCATTCTGGGGCTTCTGGTTTTGGTACGGAGTGTAGCCTCTTCCCCTTCCTCCAGAGAAGGCTTGGTCATGGTCCCATGCATTCTGGGGCATCTGGTTTTGGTACTGAGTGTAGCCTCTTCCCCTTTCTCCAGAGAAGGCTTGGTCATGGTCCCATGCATTCTGGGGCATCTGGTTTTGGTACTGAGTGTAGCCTCTTCCCCTTCCTCTCCATGCTCCTCTTCTATTCTGGTATTCTCCTGTTGATTGGTAATCTGGAGTGGGCCCGTGATAGGCATTGGGACAATAACGTACCCAATGGCCTATTTCTCCGCAGCCATGGCATGGTCTGGCCCTAGAGTTTCCACGTCCGCGCAGGTCAGGGTTATACGTTGGCATGTGAGGACCTGGGTATTGTGGGGCAGGGTTGACTGGGGGAGTTGTTGCTGAGAGCCTTTGGTGATCAGGTAGAGGAGCAGTAGGCAAGGGTGGGCTCGCAAGCTGCTGGCTGGCTAGAACTGATTCCACAGCTTTCTGGATTTCTGTCTTGACATCTACTTGAGCTGCTATCATTTGTTTGATCTTGGGCTTATTTTTATTAGCTTCATTATCTTTCTCAGCTAACTGGTGTTTCAGGAGTCTTTTAGTCATTGCTTTGAATTCCTCATCTTCTTTTTCCTTCTTGGTCAGGTAGCGCTTATGCCAATGGACAATGTTCCCTCTCCAGTCTTGGTCAGACATGCTTCCTAACCCCACAACGTCTGAAAGTTGGTCTTGTATGGACTGGGGTAGTCCCTTGATACACTGAACTCTCCAGAGAACCTTGGAGGTGTTGTTGCCGTCATGTCTTGAACCAATCTGGTCTTCCCAGCAAGTCGCTGCTCTCTTCAGGTATTCACATATGTTCTCCCCGTCTTCCAGTTGTATGTCTTGTAAGGCGGTGGGGTCCCTGTTTGTGGGATATAGCATACGTAAGGCCTCCCAGAGATCGTTCCTTACTTGGTTGAATGGCGTCTCGTGAGGCAGACGAGACCGAATCTGCGCTTGTTTCATAATTCGTTCAGATGTTCTCATGCCCTCAGTTCTTGCTAGGAGGGCTCTGATGTCTCCCACACAGAGGGCCTCACCAGCAGTAAGACTCTCTACCATGGAGATCCAAGGATCAGCCCCAGAAGTCATAGGTGGTAGCTTAGCTATTAGTGCGTCCATGTCTCTATGTCCAAAAGGGACGTAGGTCATCTGTCCTCCCTGTGTAATTCTCAGTGGGTAATTACCAAGGTTGTATGGCTGTCTGTGTCTTGTGGGCATCAGCGTACCGGTGATAGTACCAACAATATCTGCTTGTATGGGGGCGTCTTGTTGCTGAGTCCATCCATCTGGATCTTGTCCTTCTTCCATCTTAAAGCTTGGATATGATCTTCCTTCAAATTCTTCATCTTCCTCGTCTGACTCATCTTGTGAGTCTCTGCTTCTGGAGGGCATCGATATCTCTGGTCCAGGAGGGGGGTAATTGCAATCAAGAAGTGGGGGTGGTCTTGTAGTGGACTTTCGTAGGTCGGCTGTTGTCATGCCTGAGCTGGGTGTAGAAGTTCTTGAAGCATTTGGGTTGCTGGAAGCAGGGGTAGAGGCCCTTGAGATACTGGCATTGTTGGGGGTAGATGTTCTTGGCCTCTCTGTGGTTGATCTGCCCCTGCCGGTCGCTTCCAAGACAGACCTGGAGAGCTGTTCGATGTTCCTTCCTTGTTGTTCCATGTTTTGGGTGACGAGATGTAGGATCTGGTGTGTTGTGTCACTGAGTCTGTGGAGTCCGTCCATCTCTGGGATGTGGAGCTCCAAGGTTCCGTCCATCACTGTTGCCATTGGTGCCTGTATGACTGGTGTTGTTGGAAGTTCTGTCTTTGTCTCCGTGGTGAAAGGGTTCTTGGTTGACGGATATGCCTGAGCTGGAGAAGCACATGTCTCCTCGGTCTGGTAGGGAGGGGGCTCAATAGGCAGGGCAGGGTAGATCCCTGTTGTGGCTGATGTTCGCTTAGGTGGGGCTGTGGTAGATGAGGAGACCGTGGTAGTGTCTTGCTCCCTGGCTTTCCTCTCCTCGGGTTGTTTTCTCTCCTCCTTTTCCTTTGGAGCTGGTTTCCAAGGGTTGACTTGTGTATAGACTGAATAGAGAGTTCTAGCAACCAACAAGTTGTCATGTAGCTTTTCCATGTTTGTTTTTCGGGGGCCCCATGTTTTCCTTCCGTCTCTTTCCCATTCTTCTTCAGCTTCTTTGTGTTTCCCCATGGCCCCCCTTAGAATCACATTTACGGCTGTATATGATGGCATGGGATCGGTTTCCTTGGGGAGGTGACCTTGGTTTTCCCATCTTGTCCACAGCTTCTCAAATCTTTTGGCTGCTTCTTTTTTGTCTTTGCTGAGTATGAATTTGGTCAGTTTATCTAGGACTTGAGCTTTAAACTCACCTATGTTAGGCAGAGGTTTAGGTTCGGATGAAGCCATCTGTGTTTATGTTTGACGAGTAGTTAAGGTGTGTATGTAAAAAGCAAAGGGTGTGTGTGCACGTGTGGGACGTGTGGTACGACGGGTAATTGCTGAACTCGAACACTAAATGGAGCTAATCAATAAAGCTAGCCAATAGTTGCTAAATATGAATACTAGATGGAGCCAATCAGTAGAGCTAATCAATAGTTGCTAAATTTGAAAACAAGATGGAGCCAAACAGTAGAGCTAATCAATAGTTATTAAATATGAACACTAGATGGAGCCAATCAGTAGAGCTAATCAATAGTTGCTAAATTTGAAAACAAGATGGAGCCAAACAGTAGAGCTAATCAATAGTTGCTAAATTTGAAAGCAAGATGGAGCCAAACAGTGGAGCTAATCAATAGTTATTAAATATGAACATTAGATGGAGCCAATCAGTAGAGCTAATCAATCGTTGCTAAATTTGAACACTAGATGGAGCCAATCAGTAAAGCTGTTTAATATGAAAACAAAATGGAGCCAAAGAGTAGAGCTAGCCAATAATTGCTAAACTTGAACACTAGATGGGGTCAAAACAGTAGCTTAGCCAATAGGTGCTAAATATGAAAACAAGATGGAACCAAACAGTAGAGCTAGCCAATAATTGCTAAACTTGAACACTAGATGGGTCAAAACAGTAGCTTAGCCAATAGGTGCTAAATATGAAAACAAGATGGAGCCAAACAGTAGTTTCTGAGCTTGAACATTAAATGGATCCAACCACTAGTTGCTAAGGAAGTAACGAGACAAAGAAAACTTTTCAGGGTGGGGCCGGCCTCCCACTTACTGAACAACCACAACAACAGTAGAGCGAACTCTCGCACAATTTCTATAACAGTTTACACCAATATGTTTTCATCAGTATGTCACTTTTTACCTTCATACACAATTACTCTCCAAACGCTCTCACCTCCCTCAGCTTCAATGCTTTACTTACTCACATAACCTGGTCCCATACGCTCTCCATTCATAACAAGATTAACTCTAACACACAACAACATTTACAGGACTTTAACCTGAAAAGGATTTTACCCCAGAACAATAGAATTTATCAGGACTCGAACCTGAAATGCACATATCCTTATATTTTCTTAATACTACTGTTAATACTCTGCACATACTGTACATACCTGTTTATACTGTTTATACTGTTCATACGGCATTCCATATTTATATTTATTCTGCTATCTACCTCATGTTACTGTTAATACATATATATACTGCTAGACTGCATTACCTATACAGTTCATATGCTGCTACACTGTTCATACTGTAACTTATTTACTCTGCTATAATGCTAATGCTACTCATATACTGCTTACACTGCACTACTTATATTATACTGCACTACTTACTGCTCATATATTGCACTACCTGTAAATACTGTTCATTGCACTTTCTGCTATTTTGCACTTCTGGTTAGACGCTAACTGCATTTCGTTGTCTCTGTACTTGTACTCTGCACAATGACAATAAAGTTGAATCTAATCTTAAAAAAAATAAATAATAATAATAATAATAAAAAGGACTTGAACGTCTTTATCAGGACTCGAACCTGAAAGGACTTGAACGTCTTTATCAGGACTTTAACCTGAAAGGACTTGAACCTCTTTATCAGGACTCTAACCTGAAAGGACTTGAACCTCTTTATCAGGACTCTAACCTGAAAGGACTTGAAACTCTTTATCAGGACTTTAACCTGAAAGGACTTGAACCTCTTTATCAGGACTCTAACCTGAAAGGACTTGAACCTCTTTATCAGGACTCTAACCTGAAAGGACTTGAACCTCTTTATCAGGACTTTAACCTGAAAGGACTTGAACCTCTATATCAGGACTCTAACCTGAAAGGACTTGAACCTCTTTATCAGGACTTTAACCTGAAAGGACTTGAACCTATTTATCAATAGAATTCTGACATATATTGCTTTGATTGTTAAATTTTCATTAACGGTTTCATTACGTATACATAGATTTATACATTTGGTAGTTGGTTTACTCTTACCTCCTCCACACTCACAGTCTACAGTATTCAAAGTTAACTATGCAGAATTCGGTTTATAACAACAGGTTTCTGCTTACCTTTTTGTTTTTGGCCAGCCTCTGTGAGTGGTGAGGGGTTACAAGAAAACAACTCCGTCTGGCTTCCGTCTCACAGACTTCGCTGTCGATTCAATTCGGTCCAATTTCTTCTCTTCAAATCACGTCGGGACGTCACCAAATTTGTGGGAAAACGTGTTCTTTATTTGAAGGAGAAGACAAACTACTTCTTACTTTTAGCTATTTATTTATATGTCAGAATTCTAGGCTTGTACAAGGACCACTTTTGGCGAAGAAAATCACAGTCAGCAAGCTGTTAATCTGTAACCAACCTTCCAAAAATGGATACATTCAATATGTCAAACAAATCATTTTACAGTAAACAGAATGATTATGATTGGCTATTTGGTTGGGGAGGAGCCGCGGTTTAGACTTGGCTCTCCTCTCGTTGGTGTTTTAGGCTAGTCCTAGCCCCTGACACTCGATCCGTTCCAGGTAGAGATATCGCCGGTCCGTTCCCTCTGGGGAACGAGTTGACCTGCTGAAGAAAACATACACCTACTCTGATTTGTCCTTTCCTAGCCTAATATTTTTCCATTACATCATTCTTATGTTATGTGTGTGTTGCAGCATCTATCTTGATGACCTGACCCTTACCTCTTCATGTATTAATCCAATGTACCATGGAACTAATGCTTGATTCATCTCTCATTTATCAACAGGCCATCACATTAGTAAATTTAACACACTGCAGTACTGTATTTTTTATAGCAATAATGAACTGTTTTTATAAAAATAATTTCTAACATAAGTACAAGGTATAAATCCACTAAAACTTTTCCTTGGTTTGCAGAGTTGTTCTTTATTCAAGCATTAAGCATGACAGCAGCATAATACAAGATATCAATGAAGTGATTTGATGGAAAAATAATAAAAATACAAAAGAAGATGAAAAGTAGTTAATGTAAGTCTAAATACCGAGGGTTACAAATTCTCCCGTTGGCTCACTCTGGTCCATCACCGCCCCCCTCAGCCGAGGGACTCCGACAGTTCCCGAACTTCAAGTAAAAAGAAAGAAAAGATATCGAAAAAGCGATTCTGCCGAGGGATTCCCAATCTCCGAGTAAAAAGAAATGTTTAAGGAAAAAATAATAAAAATAGAAGATGCAAAGTAATTAAAGTAAACCCACGCGGTAAAAAAGAAATCAAAGGAATTCAAGAAATTATCGAAATCAAAGAAATCAAATCTTTTCAAAGTAATCATAGTAATTAAGAGTAAAATAAGGTATACATATGAGTATTGTAATGCTACAGTAAGAGAGTAAAATAGTTTAACAAAATATAACAAAATTGTAATACTAAAGTGAGTAAAGTAAAATCCAATAAATTAAAGTGAAAGTAAATAGATCGGACTAAAAGGACTTACCAAAGATTCAAGATTCTTTATTTGTCACGTGCATACAAGTATACAGTGAAATGCAAAAGTGACAGTGCCACAGAGTAGTGCAACAATACAATAGTTTTAAAATAGAATAAAATAAAAATAGAAGTACAAAAAAATATACAGTATGGACAGTATAAGCAGTAAGCAATATAAACAGCAGATGGATGATTGTGTGTGTGCATATGTGTTATGATGTCAGTGAGTGTGTGAGTGACTTGAGGGGGGCACTGGTGGGGTCATCGTTGATGATTCTGATGGCGTGGGGGAAGAAACTCAGCCTTAGCCTCTCTGTTCTTGCTGCACGCCTGTCTTGAGCTCGCCTGTCCTGGGCCATGCTGTTACCGTACCAGCCGGTGATGTTGCCAGCCAGGATGCTCTCCACAGCTCCAGAGTAGAAGGACTGAAGGATCCTCCGGGAGACTTTGAATTTCCTCAGCTGCCTGAGATGGAACAGGCGTTGCCTTGCCTTTCCCACCAGTGAACTGATGTGGGTAGTCCAGGTCAGGTCTTCTGAGATGTGGACTCCCAGGTATTTAAAACTGCTCACCCTGTCCACAGCAGTCCCACCGATGTCCAGCGGTGTGTAGGCCCTTAGTTGTTGTGCTCTCCCGAAGTCCACAATCAGCTCTTTTGTCTTGGAGACATTCAGGATGAGGCTATTCTCCTGACACCAGAGTGACAGGTCCGCCACCTCGTCCAGGTAGCCTTTCTCATTGTTGTCTGAGATCAGCCCCATCACGACTGTGTCGTCCGCAAACTTAATGATGGAGTTTTCGCTGGACTTAGCCACACAGTCGTGGGTGTACAGGGAGTAGAGGAGGGGACTAAGGACGCAGCCCTGGGGGGACCCTGTGCTCAGTATGAGTGAGCTGGAGGTGTGTCTACCCACCCTGACCACCTGTGGCCTGGCTGTCAGAAAGTCCAGGATCCAGGCACACAGGGGAATGTTCAGTCCTAAACCAATCTTATCAGCCAGTCTGGTGGGGACTTATGATATTGAACGCTGAGCTGTAGTCTATAAACAGCATTCTCACATAGCCCCCCTTCTGACTGTCAAGGTGAGAGAGAGTGGTGTGGAGGACCTGGGAAACTGCATCGTCCATAGATCTGTTTGGTCTATATGCGAACTGCAGTGGGTACAGGGTCGGAGGAGCAGATGTATTCCTTAACCCATTTGTGCCGAATGCCGCGCGACGCAACATTGCATCTACCGCCGGTTGCTGCATTGCGCAACTTTGAATCTACCGCCGGTTGCTGCGTGGCGCAGCATTTTTGATTTGTCGTAATTTTCATGAGTGCAGCATATAATGCACTGTCATTGGTTCAAATACACATGAGGTGGGTCTTGTTGATTTTTTAAAACCACGTGAGCACCCAAATGTCGTGTGGTTCGCCGAAAATCACGTAAATCAATCAGACATACACGTGCGTTTATTGTAGATTTTTTAAACGCACGTGTATGTCTGATTGATTTTCGGCGAACCACACGACATTTGGGTGCTCACGTGGTTTTAAAAAATCAACAAGACAATTCAGAGTTGCGCAACGCAGCAACCAGCGGTAGATGCAATGTTGCGTCGCGCAGCATCCGGCACAAATGGGTTAATCAGCCTCTCAAAGCACTTCATGACCACTGAGGTTAGAGCCACGGGTCTATAGTCATTTAAGCAGGCTGGGGAGGTGATCTTGGGCACAGGGACGATGGAGGATCTTTTAAAACAGGTGGGAACTACTGAATTTGCCAAAGATAAGTTGAATATGGTAGTGAACACAGGAGCTAGCCGGTTAGCACAGGTCTTAAGTACTCTCCCCGGAATGCCATCCGGGCCAGCAGCTTTCCTAGTGTTCACCTTCAGCAGAGCCCTCCTCACATCGTGTTCCGTCACGGAGAGTGCTTGCTCTGCCCTAGCATGTGAACTCCCATCAGCCGCGCTAGCCAGCACTCTGATGTTGTTATTGTTAGCTGGCGCGCTAGTGGTGGTGTTGCCAGCCTCAAACCGTGCATAAAAAGAGTTCAGGTCTTCGGCTAGGGAGGCATCTGCACTTCCGGTTGAGGGGGGTGTGTGGCGGTAATCCGTAATAGATCGTAGTCCTCGCCATAGGCCCCTGGTGTCGTTGTTCTCCATCTGCGCCTGCATTCTGTCTGCATATCTCCTCTTGGAGGCTTTCACCGCCCTCTGCAGTTTGTAGGACTCCGCTTTATACTCCTCCATGCTGCCGGATGCCAGCCCGGAGTTGTAAGCGGCGGTGCGAGCCCTCAGAGCGGCACGGATGGAACTGTCGACCCAGGGTTTCTGGTTGGGGTAGATCTTTACCGTTGTAGTTGGTACGATGTTATCGGCTAATGTAGAGATGAAGTCCAAGACAGTCTCTGTAAACTCGCTGACATCGCTGGAACTTGATTGAAACATATCCCAGTCGACGTCACTCAGCGCGTCTTGTAACGCGGCCTCTGATTGGTCGGACCACCGCTTTCCCTCCCTCTTCTCAACCGCTACCTGTTGGATCCTCTGTTTGTAAACAGGCATCAACAGAATGGCGCAGTGGTCTGATTTCCCAAAGGGAGGGTGGGAAACAGCTTTGTACCCATTCTTAAACTGAGTATAACAATGGTCCAAAGTTCTATCTCCCCTGGTGGCACACTTGATGTGTTGACGGAAGTTTGGCATCACTTTTTTTAGGTTAGCCCGATTGAAATCACCTGTTACTATCATCGCCACCTCAGGGTGGTGCTCTGATGCCGGCACAGCGTATCATGTAGGGTCGATAGCGCTGCCTCTGTGTTGGCCTGTGGTGGAATGTAGACGGCTGTGATGATGATTGAGCTGAACTCCCGGGGAAGGTAGAATGGGCGGCATGAGATGGTCAGATGCTCCAGGTCCGCCGAGCAGGTCTGAGAAAGCGTTGTTACGTTGATAGGGTTACACCAGTTGTTGTTGGTCATGAAACAAACTCCACCACCCTTGGATTTGCCGGACTCCTCCGTTCTATCCGCCCGGAAAACAGAGAAGGACTCGGAAGGGCAGATGACTCGGTCCGGTACCAACGAGGTAAGCCATGTCTCTGTTAGACAAAGGATGTTACAGTCTCTTACGTCTCGCTGGAAAGTAATCCTCGCCCTGAGATCATCCATCTTGTTCTCCAGAGACTGGACATTAGCAAGAAGTATGCTAGGCAGAGGTGGACGGTGGGCCTGAGCTCTCAGCCGATTCCGAATGCCTCCCCGCTTTCCCCGGTGTTTCCTCCTCTTTTTTGGCACGCTCCCATTGTTGTTATCGTGGGGGGTCCTTCTGATCTCCGCCGGCCACACCGTGTCGATAGAATAATTATCCAAAATACTTGGTCTTGTTGTAATTTACATATAGAAGTGTGTCCTCGTCGTAGGATATCAGTGCCAGTGAGTTTCTCACAATGAGAGAATTTAGAAAACACATGAAAGCTAAAAAAACGCACATCCTCTGCGGAGCTCTCACAACGGCGACCGGCATTTCCAGAAGAGTTAAAGGAAATAAAACCAAATACTGGAAAAAAGTCTCGCTCTGCCTGTCCCTAGTCTGTCTAACTTATAATAACTTAGAGAGGCTCCGTACAGTATCGACAGTGGCCACTGCCGAAATACCCTCGAATCCTCTATCAGCCCGGCCGATTTCTCCGAAGCAGCACTGTACCCTCAGCCAAGGATCTACAATGGCCCACCTCCAAGTTCAAGTGAAGTGGTCACTCAACCCCTAGCAATCCCTTCCGCTGAATATAGGTAGCCAAAAGAGTGAGCTTACTTCTGATACTAACAGCAATTCAGACTGGGTTTTCCGATTCGAAAACTCTCTCCAGAGAGGATTTTGGTCGTGGAACCCCAATTGGGCTAGACCTCCTGGTCTCTACAGGGATCCGTCCTCCTGGGAGATCTGTGGAAAATGCCCATAAAAATACACCAAACAACCAGTTTTGTATAACCCTGCCCCTTCATGAGCTCCTCTGAACCTCCTCCTCTGTTTCACGTGAACAAAGCTTCTAGCTCCCCTTGATATTTACAGTTCCTCCTTACACCCCCCCCCCCCCCCCCCCTCTGGGTCATCCTTGACTATTAATTTATCGGAACCCACTGCCTTCTGGACTCAACCCAAACCTCTCCCAACTTTGACTTAATTCCCCTTTCTCTCCTTCCCTTTCCAATTTATTACATTTCAACTTTATTTGTTACACATAGTTAGACAGATCAGTTTCATCCTTCAAATCATAAAACAGGCAAAACGTCCTTTCAACACAAATCAACCCCAAGTTATTTGTTCAGTTTTATGTCTGAATAGTATTTCTTGCCATTAGACATTCAGTACCTTAGTAGTACATATCACTAGTAGGATATAATATGTTTTGCTGGTTATACTTTAGCATATTAGTAGTACATAACATCAGTAGTATATAATGGGCTTCTGTGCTGGTTATATTTCAGTGTGTTAGTAGCACATACCATCAGTACTATATAGTATGTTTTGGCGGATTATGTTTCAGTGTGTTAGTAGTACATACTCTCAGCATCAAAATCCAGCAGGTAATCCATGTCACAAAGGAGCCCTACAACATATTCCTCCGTAGCCACAGCCTCCGTAGGTACACCCCCATCCGCCACCCCCGACCCCACCTGCCCCTCCTCAGAGAGCGGAGCGGGAGCGGGAACCGTCACAGGGAGGTCCCCAGGAGAGACACTGACATCACCATCTTCCTCAACAACCTCTTCTTTAATCCCATCCTGAATCATCCCCTGAGCCGAGCTCTCAGCTTCCCCGGACACTTCTAGCCTGAGGACACTAGATGGAGCCAGCCCCCCACGCCTGGGCGCTCCATCCGGAATCCTCCAGTACCCACATGACACCGCCATCCCCGCTCGTCCATAAGGGAGCCTGCCATGGTTTAAGCGCCGAAGCCCCCTTCTGAAGTTCTGAGTGGCATGCTCAGGTGGAGATGCAGGTCGGGGGAGGGCCAGACTTTCGACAATAGCTGCCAAGACAAGAACTGGCTAACTTGTTTTAATTGATGTTACTGCTGACAGCAGCAGCAGAATGTATTCTGAAGTGTACAGAAACATCTTGTCTGCTCAAGTACAAGCAAATGCCTCCAAATTCATTGGATGGTGCAGTAAGACAATGACCCCAAACATACTGCCATAGCAACTAGGGAGATCTTCAGGGCCAAAAAGTGGGAAGTTCTTGGCTGGTCAATCTTCAGATTTAAATCCAATTGAAAATGCATTTCATTTCCTGATAAGATTTTAGGCAAAAAGACCTAAAAACAAACAACTGTACAAGAAAAAAAACAAGTACAGGTCTGGCAGAGAATATACTGGTGGGATCAGTGGGTCGCAGACTTGAGGCAGTTATTGCATACAAAGGATTGTCGACCAAATACTAAACATAAGTACTTTATTTGGACATTATATGATTTTTTTCTCAATACTTCTGGAGCCCTGAAATAGGGGTATGTTTAAAAAATGTTGTACTTTGTAAATGGTGACCCCAATCTGAAAAGAAAAGAAAAACAAACATTGAATTAAAGCTGAGAATCTCTACTTTGACCCCATATTTTTGATTTCAAATTGTTTGATTTCAAATCCAAACTGTTGGAGCATAGAGCTAAAAGACGACAAAATGCTTCCTCTTTCCAATGCTTATGGAGGGCAATGTATAGACATGTGGGAGCATGTTTTCCACCAACATGTTTCCTTAGAAAATGATCAAAACCTACCATTATTTTCATCTATTGTCAGCAATAGTTCCATATAATACAACTGAGAGATGTTCTTCTTGTCTCTGTTTTCGTGGGGAGACTTTTGGGCTAGTTCTACATACCACTTAAAATGTCAACAGATAATGAACCAGACCAATGTAAGTGACTGTACAACTATCATAACCCTAAATATAGGCACCAATTTACTCCACACTGTATCGCTTCCAATTATGTGTTCTCCATGTTGTTCTCAGTCCTTGCATCCAGAGTTCTGTTTATGAATTTGAGAGTGGTGTTTCTCCAACCCCCATCCCTCAACTTTATGTGGTGGGGCTTTAATAAAACATACAGACTATGGATTTGTATGATGCCAGTTTTATTCTTGTTAATGTGTCAGACCGTTGCATGGTGTCAATAGAGGGCCCTCGGTCACCACGGATGAAAAATAAAAATTCTAAAAAGAAACAAATGTTATGATAAATCAATATTATCCATTTTAAAACAGAATAATTATATCACAAATTTGTTTTCAAACCTAAAATGGATAGTTTATTTGTAAGGAATGTAATTCTTTTGTCATCCTAATCTGGTCCTAGCCATCCATGTCCGAACATTCAGAATACCTACAACTTACTTAAAGTATTCACTATACACCGACAATAGCACACACTATTTAGAGTATACTGACTATGTTGTTCACCGCAATTGGTTCAATTTCGAATTCCATTGAATTGTGGGACTGAAATCGGAATTTACTTAATCGTGTGACGCAAATTCCTACTACATGGAAGGGCAAATTTAGAATGACTGCATTTTAGTCAATTTAGCAAAACTTTCTAATCCTGAATACTCAAAAAGCCTACAGCAGCACAGCAACCCCTTATAAAAAATGCATGCCATATCTTCTGGTACCCATTCTGGGTCGAGGATGTCCTAGATTGGTACTAGTACCCAGCATATTCTCACAATTCCTGAAATACATTTGGCCCAAGAAGGAATTGCTCTCAATACTGGAAGCTTCTCTTGGTCTGAATATCATCCAGAACCTGCTGCAGCTCCTCATCTTCAAAACGTCCCTCTAAACTGTAACGAGGGAAGAGCAAAGCTTTAATTCCAATTACTTGCGCAATTACTATTGTTCAAGGGAAATTATGTACAATCGATCTTGAATGCATGATCGCACCATGGTCCTGGGGGACTGGAGTCAGTTCAATACCCAAAACAATACAATATTTTGTGCATGCATAATAAACCAGTTTATGCTTCGTGTCCTGGTCAAGGACCAACTGCTGTTACCAATGACTACCCAAAACAATAAAAACGGTGTATGATGACTTATGGTGCTTTTCCACTGTCACTTTTGGCACCGGTACTTGGTTCAAAGCCTCAGACTTTTGTGTTTCCATCCGAGAATGGCCCAAAAAAAGCCCAGGGCCATGGCCCCAAGGTCCTACCCTGACCTGGGACCTTGAGGACTTTTTGAGACTTGGGGTAGGCGTGCGATGTGTACTGCGCCTTCCCATTGTTTGGCTAGGCTAGTCTATGGGACTGCTACTTGTTATGTTACAATAGCATCAAAACACGATATAAACCATTAGTTACTTTGGTTTGAAGTCACATTTAGAAGCATTTATATGCACTATTAAGTTTGCTCAGCTGCAGGTAAACACCTGTTTAATTTAATGGGAAATGTGACTGGCTCATCTGGTTGCATGGATAACTAAGCAATCTGTGCTAGTTTTCGTGTACATTTCCAATCGGCAAATAAATGCCTCACATTCAACCACACAACACCTTCGCTAGTTTCAAAGTCATGTTACTAAGAAATTCGCTGGAGAAAAACATGAAAATTATTGACAGATCTGCTCCTCCCTGCTATCCCCAAGTCCTCAGAATCACCCTGGGTGGTGGAAAAGCAACGCACCAAAAAAACCCACCAGTGCTTGGGCCCAAAAAAAGTCTGGAGTGGGACCCAGTCTCAGGTGGAAAAGTGCCATTAGTGTGTCACTTAAGCAGGACTTACCTCGGAATGAGGGCTTTTGCCTCCTCCGCTGCTTCAGGACAAAGATTGGCCAAACTTGCCAGCTCAAACTTGTGCAGCTTCTTCTGCAAGAGTAAGCTGTATGGGACACACAATAGTGAACCATTTCAGTGACCAGACAAGAGTCAAAGCCATTTGTGCACACTGCACCATCAAAGAACTGGCCACCAACCAAAGTGGAGCACATGCATGCCTCGTTGCAACTGAAAATAAAAATGCATGGACGAAAACAGAAAGACACTGCCGCACTCTAATGCTGAATAAAAACCTGCTTCAAAATATCTGACTTGTTATTTTTTCGAAATACTCACCAGAAGTTATGTTGTATCCGTGTTTCCCTGTGGCAGTGGTGTATTCCGGTTGTCGGCTAATGTAAGCGCAAGTTGCATACCAAATTATGAGTTTTGCACAAGACAAATCATTCTTCCAACAACGCGTGAAGTGGAAGACTCTTATTTTGGTATGCAATTTGAGGGGAAAGTGCACTTGCATTAGCCATCCTGAACAACACAACAAACAAGTAGGATATCTTGAAGCAGGTTTTATTCCAAGTGCGGCGGTATGTTTTTCTGTTTTTGTCTATGTATTTTTGTGCAACCAGAGTGTGAAGCCTCGGGTTGCAGTTCCAACAAATGCATGCCATGATAATATAACTAAAAAGCACTTGACTATTGCTACACTCATTTGTTTATGGGTTTAAATAAACAAAAAACAGGGTAATGTCCTCACTGTGTTTTGGTTATGAATATAAACTGTTTGTATTTTTATTAATTTGTATTATTATAGCTGTATCATAAACACAAGAGGCTAGTGTGATATCACTGACCTGCGAACACTTGCGATAGTCTCTCGGTTCTTGAATCTGCTAAAACGTGCGGTATAGTTGAGAGTCTTCATAAACACTTCTGACAGCTCTTGTTCATCCTCAGCACTCTCGTTCTGATGCTTTCGGTGCTCCAGAAGCATGTGCACTTCGGAGTTGAGAAGTGTCTCTGCATTCTCAAACTCTGAAATGAAGTAATGAGCAGGAGATAAAGCATGCGGTCACCAGAGTGGCACAGAATCCACTCTTAAGCTATCTTTACACTGAGAAGTTATGGCAGCACAGAGACGGCACTGTACCGTCACATAATTCTATGGAGGTGACAAGCCGTCCTAAAAAAAGTCTCTGAACCACCTCAACCCCTGGTACCATAGACACCTCTATATCAGCATTTTGTCATATTTACATTTACGGCATTTAGCCGACGCCTTTATCCAAAGCGACTTACAACAAATACATTTGTTTAAATAAGTGAATCATCTATCCATCAGTCATCATAAGATAAAGTAATCAATGCTCAGACTAGGGGCCATAGGCAGTCACAATGCTAGAATGCTTTTTTTTTAATTATTATTAACAGGAGAGAAACTTGTACAGGGGGGTAGTGGGGGTGAAGAGGTCATTAGGAGGGACAGTTACGATGTAGCCTGAAGAGATGGGTCTTCAATCTACGGCGGAAGTGGAAATTAAAAAATTAAAGACGCTACAGCGCAGGCTTAAATGTCATGGTAACCATTATGCGCTTGGATGTGCGTCACCCCAACAAGCTAGTCAGAAACGGCGAATATCAGGGGAAATATGCGTCACGGGCACCTTTTACTCTAGCCATCTCTCCTACGCCTCTATTGTACTACAAGTTGTATTTTGAGTTGTTTGTTTACCTTTGAAGAACAAGTGCAATCGCAACATCAGCTTCCTACATCAGTGTGTGAGCGAGATACATTGTTTCGCGCGGTTAGTTTTTGTGTAGAAAGACGTTATGCCGTCTTAAATCGCAGAAATAGGATGTCTTTGTTGTTTTTATAATACGCTTAGTGAAGTGGAAAGTCACTGGAGACACTTGCTGGATTATCCAACTCCATGTCTACTGACACAGAGTTGAGTGGTCTTCTACCCTTGGTTACTCCGAATTTCTGGGGGACTACCTGACGTTGCAAAATGTTTGTTCTCAAACGATTGGAAGAAGATACAGATCAACGTCATGGCCAGATATGATTACTATAGAGTGGAACCGTAAATATTGGGATGTATTCAAGTATCTGGAGTAGAACCTGATCAATCAAAAAGTTCAACGACAATAACCGGCACATTCCGACAATAAGACTTCTGGTTTCAGAAGTGTTGCTGAGTACAGCGGTAATAAAAATCATGTTTAGCCTTGGAAAATATTTTCTGTACAGTCCATTTTGTGTCCCCTATGCAATCGAGACTAGGCACGTTTAACTGTTGGGACACAGTAAAGGGCCAAGAATACTTTGTATGGCAACCCTCATGGTTGAAACTCACTTTATGTATACTAGTATTGCTGAGTACAGTGGTAGTACAAATCATGTTTAGCCTTGGAAAAGTATCCATTATGTGTCCCCTATGCAGTGCAACAGTCTTTCATCAGGGAAATTTGGATATTAGAAGAAATACAAACCCTTAAAAACACAAATAATACATTGAGAGGATTCCATGTTTATTCCCAGATGTAGTTACATATAATTTGTGGTTCCTTTATTTATATTTAGTATTTCTAAATGCTTAAAACAAGTTTAACGTGGGCGCTTTTATTTTGAAGAAATCCTCATTTACATTCACCCGAGCTAAGTGGGGGAGTTCCACTATTGTCGTCCACAGAACAAAGCTCAGCTATGGAGACACCTAAACAAACGCGCAGCCCTGTAACACTGACATGACAATGCTGATATTTGGCTGTCTAACTTGATCCCACCATAATAAAATTGACTTAGTATTGATTATTTCGCTTTTCCCATCATCACAGCATCGTTTTTCAGCTACATTAGCGACTGGTCACGTTACTTATACCAGTATACATGTCTCGAATATCACATTTTATTACGCAAAAAAAAAGAAAAGCTTTATTTACTAGTATCATATGGAGCTTCCAATACAAACTTGCAATGTTTGTCCCCAGACAGCTTCGTTGTCATGGTATTCTTTGATTATGGTGCATTCACTTTACCAGCGTATTATAGCGGCAAGCCTGTGATGGCTTTTTATGGCGGATCAGCAGTGTAAACATGGCTTTATAGAATCCGACCTTATACAACACTCTGGCTGCCACTAGCAGCATTGTTGGTATTCGATCGAGCTAGATATGGAACAAAATATAGCTGGTTTGTTACGTTAAGTAGACACAAACCTTTCGGGAAAAGTAGCTGTGAAGCATCCTCCTCAACATCGCCGACATGCGCTGGCGCTGAACCACCTGAAGCCATGGATGTTAAGCTACCCAGCTAACGCGTTAGTTACAGTTAATTATCTCTAAACTTGTTACCCAGACGATTATCACAACACACAGTAAATTGTTTGGCTATATCAAACGCCTTATAACTTTTTATACGGCTGCTGTGCTAACACACAAAAAACATATGGCCATAATGTCAGATATTCGGAAGATTTGCTCAGAGACGTTATCAGTCTCTTTAGCTTGCCAACAAAAAACATAGCACGTGCTTCTTCTTCTGTGCTACACTGATTAGCGCGTTGTTAGCCCTTGAACTGAGACAAGGATCTTGGGCGCAACCTTGCGGTTGGAGGATATCCGACGACAAAAAACATTGGAAAGCGTGCGAGAGTTGATTTACGAGATGCTTACATTGGTCAAGTTTGAGTAGAAAAGTCAAACCGACGAGAAGCCAGGCGAAACAGGCGGGAGTAGTGCATCTGTGCGGTCTCAAGTTGGACAATGTAATACAATTCTGACTGCACGGCTTGAAAACATGGCAGTGACAACATGGTTTTGGTTTATAAAAACAAGCTCTGGGGGCCCACAAGCAATTAAAAAATGTATTCCACTTATAATCATTTTGACAATCTTTAATTGTGAGTCCTTAATAGAACTTTTTAATTTCCAATTAAGGAGAATGATAGAGGTTTAATTAAAGATCTTGCAGAACTGCTGCATTTGAAGCATCACTCCCTTCTGCTCAGTTTCCCCAATGTTGTTACGGCATTCAAGCTCTTTGTAACCATTCCTGTGCAGAGATTATTTTCAAAACTGAAATTAATCAAAAACTACCTTAGAAGCACCATGTCTCAAGACAGACAGTCTGGGTTGTCAGTACTTAGCATCGAAAACAACGCCTCCTCAAACCTCCACAGCTCGCGACACCACTTACAGTACCCTGCGTAAGTAATGGGACAGTGAAGCATTTTTTCTTCTTTTGGCTCTACACTCGAAACAGTTTGGATTTGAAATCAAACAATTAATACAAGGTTAAAACATAGCTTTTATTTGATAGTATTTGTGTACATATTGGTTTCAATTACCACACTTTTTATACATAGTCCCCCTTTTTCAGGGTACCCAAAAGTGATGGGACAGATTTCTCAAATGTCCAAATTAAGCACTCATGTTTGTATTTGGTCGACAATCCTTTCCATGCAATAACTGCCTGAGTCTGCGATCCATTGACCCCACCAGATGCTGGGTGTCTTCTCTGGTGATGCTCTGCCAGGCCTGTAAATCAAAATCAAATCAAATCAAATTTGATTGGTCATATTGATTGGTCATATGCCTTTGGAAAGTATTCAGACCCCTTCACTTTTTTCACATTTTGTTGTGACTCAATTTAAAATGGACTCAATTAAAAAAAAAATCAAAATCAAACACAATACCCCAGAATGACAAAGCGAAAACACGTTTTTTGAAATTTCAGTAAATTTATTCAAATCGAAATACAGAAATACCTCATGTACATAAGTATACAAACCCTTTGCTATGACACTCTTTTCTAAACCTTTGCTAAAATGCAAAAATGTCATCAACAAATCACTCTTGTATGTAATTGATTCCTATGCAAATCAGAGACCCTATAAAAACAAACATATTAATTCCAAAATTACATGAACTATTATCCTTGCATTAAGATGGACTCAATTCAACTTATTATTATTATTTATTTATTTTTAAATATGTTTTTAGGGCATTTCTGCTTTATTGGGATAGAGACAGTAGAGATTGACAGGAAGGATGGGAGAGAGAGGAGGGATGACATGCAAGGGTCGGAATCGAACCAGGAACCCCTGCGATTACGTGGTAAGCGCATTAGTGTGCTACACCAGCGCCCCTCAATTCAACTTATTGAATGATTTGTTGATGACATTTTTCATAGCAAAGGGTCTGAATACTTATGTACATGAGGTATTTCTGTATTTCAATTTTAATACATTTACAGAAATGTCTAAAAACCAGTTTTCGCTTTGCCATTCTGGGGTATTGTGTGTGGATTGATGGCAAATTCTTTTAAATTAATCCATTTTAAATTGAGTCTATAACACAAGAAAATGTGGAAAAAGTGAAGGGGTCTGAATACTTTCCGAAGGCACTGTACATCGCATACAGCCATAAGTGATAGTGAAATGCTTTTTGAATCTAGCTCCTCGTACAATAACAATCAATAATCAATAAATCAACAACACAATATAATAAAGTAGTAATAAAGCAATCACTAATAACTAGAAAAATATTATTTTGGTAGTAGAAAAAAGTTTAAAGATGGTTTGGACTTGGACTGGATAGATTTGCTGGGTAGTTGAAAGAAAGTGAGAGTCTTATTTTAGTAGCGGACACAGTTAAATATGGTTTGATTTGTGGGTTGGGTGGATGGATGAATGGTTGGTTGGTTTGTTGGTTGGTTGGATGGATGAATTGATAGCTGATAGATACTGTTCGATAGATGAGAGTAGATTATATAGATAGATATTGTAGATAGACAGATGAAGTTTCTCCCTTTTAAGCAAGCTACTCTGTTATTAGCATATACATGCCGACGAAGTACGTGTTAGCATATAGTTGCTTGCTACCTTGCCAGTTAAGGCACTGCATCAGGTAGCGTAGCAACAACAGTCACGTATTTCACCATGTTAAAAAAATAGGAGTTTTTATTTTATTTTATTATAATAATTATTATTATTTAGAATAATAATAATAAACTTTATTTTTGTAGCACCTTTCATACAGAAAATGCAGCTCAAAGTGCTTTACATTTGAAGCTTTAAAACAAGAACAAATAAATATGGCAAGAACAAATATATATAACAGCATAGATGAAAATAAATTAAAACAAATTAGTAGAAATACATTTCATAAAATAAAAACTTGTTTAGGGGATAAAGCACAAGCTAAAAATGGGTTAGCTAAAAGCCTTCCAGTAAAGGTATGTTTTAAGCTCTTTTTAAAAAATGTCCACAGAGCCTGCCTGTTTGATATACATGGATAGGGCGTTCCACAATTTTGGTGCATAATACATAAAAGCAGCTTCCCCGCTTTGTTTGTGGAGTACTTTGGGCACGATTAAAAGACCAACATTGGAGGATCTAAGGGCTTTTTGTGGTTGATAGGATATTAAAAAGTCAGAGTATGTATGTGGGGGGACATGCAGCGTTCGGCCTGTAGAGGGAGCTACAGGGCCGTGGCCAGGGTTACGGAAGCGAGGCTGTGTTGCGCACCTGTTGCGAATGAAGCCTCGTTGACGAAAGGGTTTAAGATGTGTGTGCCTCTGCTTTCGGGAGGAAGGGCTGGAAAGCCAAAGACTGGAAAGTCCAAACAATAGAGCAAATAAACGACCATTCCCGCATCCCAACACTGCGTCTGCCTCTGTGTGTTACGAACATTGTTACATTGGCGCCCAACCTGGGACACACAGAGGGTTAGGGTTAGGGTTAGCCATGCCATTAAGAGCTTTGTAGGTCATTAAAAGGACCTTAATATCAATTCAAAAAGAAACAGGGAGTCAGTGCAGTTCAGCTGAAACAGGAGTGATGTTTCTTTATAGACTTTTTTGGGAGACCAGTAAAAAGTGCATTGCAGTAGTGTAACCTACTAATGATAAAAGCATGAATTAGTTTTTAAGCATCCTGTTGTGTTAAAAATGGCTGTACTTTGGCAACGTTTCTCCGGTGGAAGAAAGCTGTCTAGGTCACTTTACTAATATGGGGTTTAAAACTTAAATGCAAATCTAAAATGACACCTGGACTTTTAACTTGAGATTTGGTCTGGTGAGCTAGGCTCCCGAGCTTACTAAAAAGGGTGTCTCTCTTTGATTTTGGTCCAAGTAAAAGTATCTCTGTTTTATCCTCATTCAGCTTTAAAAAGTTGTCACTCATCCACTGATTTATGCAGGTCAAACAGGCGGTCAGGGAGCAAAGGCTGTCTGGGTTTGTTGGCTCAACAGAAATGAAAAGTTGGGTATCATCTGCGTAGTTGTGGAAATTAACATTATGTTGACTAATGATGTTACCTAATGGAACCATATACAGGGAAAATAGCAAGGGACCAAGACAGCTTCCTTGGGCTCCACTGAAAGGTAAGTCATGTTTTACAGACACATAATCCACAAGACTATCGTAAAATTCTCTCCCAGTAATGTAGGTTTGAAACCAGTTCACCACCACTATCAGAGAGACCAACCCACTTCTCAAGGCGGTGAATTAAAATGTTATGATCAATGGTGTCGAATGCTGCACTCAAATCTAAAAGAATAAGGATTGACACTTGGTTTAAGTCAGTAGCACGTCTAAGATAATTTACTATTTTTGACTAAAGCTGTTTCTGTGCTGTGATTGGATCTAAAACCTGATTGGAATTTCTCTAGGATACTGTTTTCATTGGGGAAGGTATTAAGCTGATTACAAACCACTTTTTCAAGTACTTTGCTCATGAAGGGTAGGGTTAGATATAAGCCTGTAATTACTAAGGATAGTATTATCTGCATTCGACTTTTTAAGTAGAGGTTTCACTACAGCAGTCTTAAAGACAGTAGGAAATATACTTGTTTCCAATGAGATCTTCATTATCTTAAGAATAGAGGGAGCCAAACTATCACATACATTCTTGAGGAATTTACTAGGGACTGGATCCAGAGCACATGTTGAGGAGCTGAGGTCTGAGTTACAATTTTGCTGAGTTCAGATTGTGTAATTGTAACAAGTCCCTTGCTCACAGATAGGCGGACGCAGTGTGGTGGTAAGGGAATGTCCCGTTTATTATAAAAATGGTTATGATTTCTTCCGTTGGCTTTCCAGCCTCCTCCAAACACTCGGCGACTTTCCAGTCGCCATTCTCCTCTCGAATGCAACGGAGCCTCGCTGATGTAACCCTGGCCACGGTCCTGTAGCTCCCTCTACAGGCCGAACGCTGCATGTCCCCCCACATACCCCCACCGCCCGACACAGGCCGGGGACACGACGACCGACAGCCTACTCCCCCCCCCCTGCACGGGAGAGGAAGTCTGCCACGACCATCTGCGCCCCCGGTCTGTGCACGACCGAAAAGTTGAAGGGCTGCAACGCGAGATACCACCGGGTGATCCTCGCGTTCACATCCTTCATGCGGTGGAGCCACTGGAGCATGGTTGGAATAGAGGGTGAAAGCGCGACCCAGCAGGTAGTAGCGGAGGGCGCCGACCGCCCACTTAATGGCGAGGCACTCCTTCTCCACCGTGCTGTACCGGCCCTCCCTCTCCGATAGTTTGCGGCTCAGGTACAGCACCGGCCGGTCAGCCCCCTCCACGCGCTGGGTCAGCACTGCTCCCAGCCCTCTATCCGACGCGTCCGTCTGTAGGGAGAAAGGGAGGTTAAAATCAGGCGCTTTTCTCCACAAAATCACGTTTCTCCACAAAGAGCGCCCTTAAGGGCCTCGAACGGCCCCTGGCACTGGCCCGACCATTGGACCGGATCCGGGGAACCCTTCCGGGTGAGGTCCGTCAAGGGACTGGCCAGCTCTGAAAATCCCGGCACGAACTGCCGGTAATAGCCAGCCAGCCCCAGGAAGGCCCTCACCTCCTTTTTAGTCTTGGGCCGTGGAGAGGCGGCGATGGCGATGGGATTGACCAACTGACATTCGCGACAAGAAGCGCACCACCTACGCACCTCTGCCCGAATTCCCGGCCAATAAAATCGAGCCATTATACGGTTTAGTGTCTTATCATACCCTAAATGGCCCGCCATGGGGTTGAAATGAGCCGCCTGGAAGACCATTTCCCGGCGTCTACGGGGAACCAACAACTGGGTTACTTCCTCCTGGCTATGTGAGTCACGACTTACTCGGTACAACCTGTCGCTGATAATCGCGAAATAGGGGTGGGCGCGTACTGTGTCTGGCCGTAACAAAGTACCATCAATCGCTATCACTTGGTCATAGGCCGATCGTAGGGTCTCGTCACGAGACTGCTCGAGGGAGAAGTCACCTAGTAGCGGATAGTTCGGTGGGGAAATCTCGGGTTGAGACCCCCCCGCCGGCTCTGGCTCCTCGGCAGTGTCACGAGGCGCCGCCTCAGCACAGAGCACATTACACGCCTCACACCTCCCTCTCTGTCGTGCACGCACCCCGGTAGCCCGCTTTACCGCTTGAGGAAACCCCTCCCAATCTACACCCAGAACAAGGGGATGTGTGAGGCGCGGGCTAACCGCCGCCTGTACACTATGCTTTTTCCCTTCAAAATGAATCTCGATCGCGACCACAGGATATTCGTGAATGTCCCCATGCACACACTTCACCAACACCCTCGATGCCTTTAACAATGCCCCCGGTCGAACCAGGCGCTCCTGGATCATGGACTGCATGCAGCCCGAATCCAAGAACGCCTGGTGCGTATCATGTTGTATCCTTACCGGAACAGGATATGCCGCTCCTGGTCCGGGGGGAGGGCCTGGTATGTCGCCGATGCGGATGACCTGCCCCACCTCCCTCACTGGGCACTCCGCCTGTACATGGCCCGGCCGTCCGCATCGCCAACACACCCCCCCTGTCGCTCGGGGTGCTTCCTGTGGGGCCAAGGCTGGTTCTCGACATGCCTGCCCCTGCCATCTCGTCCTCGGGGCGGGCGCCGGTCTCTCCTCCTCCGGCACCATGGTTCCTTCCGGGCGCCGGACCCCCGGCCCCACGCCAGGGGGCCGTTGGTCGCCGGGGCTCCTGCGGCGGGAGGGAGAGATGGTCCTCCGCCAAGGTAACGGCGGCCGCGAGATCCTGGGGCCGGTGGTACCGGACCCAGGCGGCGGTCCGGGCCGGGAGCCCCGTGAGGAATTGCTCCAACACCACCCGGTCCCCGACCTCCTCCGCCGAGCTGTTCCCTGGGTCCAGCCACCGCTGCGCGCTGTCCCACAGCCGCTGGGCGTAGGCAAAGGGCCGGCTCCCCTCCTCCATCGTCAGGGCCCGGAATCGGCGACGGTGTTCCTCCGGCGTGAGGCCCAGGCGGTCTCGATTTGCCCGGGCCAGGGACGGGTAGTCCCGCTGGGCGACCGCTGGCAGGCTGTGGGCAGCTTGCTGTGCCTCACCTGACAGGAGGGGCAGCAGATGGTATGCCCACTCGCCGTCCGGCCACCCCGAGATCCTCGCCGTCCCCTCAAACACCGCCAGGAACGCCTCCGGGTCGTCCAGGTCCCCCATTTTCTGGAGGTGGACCTTGGGGGGACCTTGTGCCGACCCGGGCGCCGGCCCCGACGAGCTCCAGGAGGAGGGTACGGTCCTCAGCCCTTGCCGTCGCCATCTCCCTCACCGCGGCCTGGTGCTCCTGCTGGAGGTGGGCCTGCTGCTCCAGTACAAGGGCCATCCTTCCTATTGCCGCGCTTAACGCCTCCATTTCCTTTTCTTCCGCCTTCACTGTGCCCCACGTTGGGCGCCACTGTAACAAGTCCCTTGCTCACAGATAGGCGGACGCAGTGTGGTGGTAAGGGAATGTCCCGTTTATTATAAAAATGGTTGATTTCTTCCGTTGGCTTTCCAGCCTCCTCCAAACACTCTCCTCTCGAACGCCGAGGCACACACATCTTAAACCATCTAGTCAACGAGGCTTCATTTGCAACAGGTGTGCAACGGAGCCTCGCTGACGTAACCCTGGCCACGGTCCTGTAGCTCCCTCTACAGGCCGAACGCTGCATGTCCCCCCACAGTAATATTGCTAAAACATCTCAATTTTGTGAGGCTGTTTTTGGGTGTGTCACCAAACTTATTAGCAGTATTAGCAATGCCCGCCCTTATAGAGGTGACTTTGTCTTTAAAGAAGCTTGCAAATTCTTCACATTTCAAAGCAGATGCCTGACTGAGTGTGTTGAAGGGGGTAGGATTTAGTAGTCTATCAATGGTGGAGAACAAAACCCTAGACTTTCCACTATTCTCTGTAATAATTTTAGAGAAGTGGGCCCTTCTCTCACTTCGAACAGTTTTATTATAACTAGCAATTTTTCCTTTTAGAATGGCACAGTGAACCTGTAGCTAAGTTTTCCTCCATGTTCTTTCAGCTTTCCTACAGGATCTTTTTAGGTCACCAACATTTTTGTTCATCCAAGGCGTCACTCCATGCTACAATACTTTTTTTAGTCTTTACAGAAGCTACTCTGTCAAGCATGACACCCAGTTCACTGTTGAAGGCATCCACCATTGTGTTAATAGAATGATTAAAAATATTTGGATCTATGGAATCTGCTAGCTCAGCAAACTGCTGCTCTGCTCTAGTGTCCAGGTGCCGTCTTTTAATTGTAGTTTCAGGATGACTTGTTAAGGCATTTAATAGGACATTAAAATATACACAATAATGATCGGACACATTAATATCGTTCACCAATAGATCAGTGACATTTATCCCTCTGGAGATGACTAGATCAAGAGTGTTACCAAGGTTGTGGGTAGTAAGTAACATGCTGCTTTAACTCTTGGCTGTCTAAAATATGAAGGAACTTCATGGCTTTGGCATCAGACTTCTTATTCACATGGATATTGAAATCGCCATTTACAATTATCCAATCATAACTAGTGATGATGAGCGACATAAGTTCAGAAAACTGGTTGAGAAAACCTGCCCATAGTTTAGGAGGGTGGTACAATGTTAGTAGGAGTATAGTTGGTTCAGCCTTCGAGGCAATATACTCAAATGAGGAGAAATCACCAAAACTGACCCGAGTACTATATTTGTTTGAGAAATAACTATATTTGTTTGAGAAGATAGTGGTAATTCCACCCCCTTGTTTACCCTGCCTAATTGAGTGAAAGAAATTGTAATTTGGGGGACAGGTCTCAACAAGGACAGCCGCACTGTCTGAGGTGAGCCAGGTTTCAACAAGAAACAGGAAGTCTAATTTCTTTTCGAAGATAAAATCATTAATTGTAAAGGTCTTAGTAGTGAGAGTTCCTACATTCAGTAGAACCATGTTAGTTAAATATATGTCTGGTTGTAGTAGAATATACCAAGGTACAGTTAAAATATTAGTTGGGTTTCTAAAATTACAATTTTGTCTGGAGCCTTTGCTTTTCACTGTATATTGGGTAGAAAAAGTCGAGGATAGGTCTTGGAGATGGAGACTCTGCATTAGAACTACAGGCATATGTCATGGTATTACATGAAACAGTCAGATCTGAGGTAGTGATGCCTGAATTTACCTTGGAGAAAATACTACCAGATCCATTTACATGAACTGTGTTATTAGAATAGAGACCTGGGGAGCATGGATCAGCGGTACTTTCTACAGCATGTCAATGCCTGGGTGGAGGCCATGTTGTCAGAGAGCAACCTGGCTCCTCTTCGGTTTGGGTGGAGGCCATCATACTTCAGTAGGCTGGGCCTCTCCCAGAACAGGTCAAAGTTGTTGACAAAGGTGACCCCTAAGGAGGCACAGTAACCTCGTAGCCAGGTGTGAAGGGAGAACAGTCTGGACCATCTCTCATCACCCCTCTGGTGGGTAGGGAGGGGCCCAGAGATGATGATCCGTTTTCCAGTGTTCAGCAGTTTAAGCTGAATATTTGTAAAAGTATAATGAGTTTGAAAAATATAAACGTAAGCAACTCAAGTTAGACCTCTCTGCACGTTTTAAAATTGGAATGATGGAAATAGCTTAAAAGCTGTAGGAGGAGTAGCATACCGAAACATCTGAACAATTTGAATAATAAGAACTAGAAAAATAAGTTCCAGAAGAAACTTGCAAAGTCTTATTTTGGTAGTGGAAAAGGCTTAAAGATGTGTTGATAGATAGATTTGCTGGGTAGTTGAAAGAAAGTGAGATGGTCTTATTATGGTATTTATAGGATAAAGTTAGAGATGGTTTGGTTGGTTGGTTGGATGGATAGAATGTTAGATAGAAAAATAGATAGATTCAAGATTCAAGATTCTTTATTTGTCACGTGCAAGTATGCAGTGAGATGCAAAAGTGACAGTGCCACAGAGGAGTTCAAACAATAAATTTAAAATAAATAGAATATAAACAGCAGTATAAACAGCAATGTACACAATGGAATTACTATATACAATGGCATTGACAGGTTGTCAGTATAGTTATTTACAGTGAAAGATGAGTCTGCAATGGGTAATTATGTGTGTGCGTATGTGTTATGATGTCAGTGAGTGTGTGAGTGACTTGAGGGGGGCACTGGTGGGGTCGTCATTGATGATCCTGATGGCATGGGGGAAGAAACTCAGTCTTAGCCGCTCTGTTCTTGCTGCATGACAGCGAAGGCGTTTGCCTGACCACATCAGCTGGAACAGTCCATTATTCGGGTGGTGAGGGTCCTTCATTATCCTGCAGGCTCTGGTCCTACACCTCCTGGTGTACAGGACATGGAGGGGGGGGGGGGGGTTGTAGGTCCCATGGTCCTTTCTGCAAAACTCATCCGGTTAATCAACCAACTCTACCCCTCTCTACCACTCTAGATAGATAGATAGGATGAGCCAGGGGTACTTCAGTGGAGTGGGTGGAGAGTTGGTTGATTCAGTGGTAGAGAGGGGTAGAGTTGGTTGATTAACCAGATGCGTTTTTGGAGTTACACAAAACGTAATAATTTAAAAGGTTTAATAGGTATCAGAAAGCTTTTTATGAATGCATAATGAAAGAGAGGATGGATAGATGAGAGGGGAGGTATAGAAAGATCAACAATTAAGAGGTTAATCTGCATGGGTTATACTGAGTGAAGCAGTAATGACTGGTGAAAGGATGATGGCTAGGCAGTTGAAAGGTTAGATAGATATATGGTTGGAATGACAGATAATATGTTATGTCACAGATAAATGATCGATAGAAGTTCATAGTTCATCGAGTTAGTAGCTGTCGGTAGCTTGCTAGCATCATTGAAGATTGAATTAATCGTTCGTTCAATTCAAGACTCTTTCCTATATAAAAGCAGCAGCTCTTCCTCCTCGTCATCTATCGCCCGCAGCTGCATTATCAAAAAAGTTCCATTTCTCCACGAAGTGGCTCAGACAGTCTGCTAGCGTGGCTACCACCAACTCCTTCGTGATTTGTTGTTTTTGTTTTGCCGGATTCAACTTCCGGATCCGGATTCCTTGCGTTCACGAAAAGCTAATTTATCGACCTTTGTCAATACATTGCCATCTAGTGTACAGAAGAGTAATGACACCACTGCACACAGGTTGCGCGTAGGCTACGGAGAAGTATGAATTACAGAATGCTTGCGACAGTTTTGCGCAGCGCGAACACTAGTCGCACAAGTGACGCAGAAGCTTGTAGAGGCCTTTACGCGTTAGGTGCTGGCTTCGATTTCTGTCTGGAGCATTAAGATATTAACAGAGCGCCTGGTCCTTTCGATTAGGGGCATGGGTACACCCTGCTGGCGCAACCAGGTCCTGCGCTTTCCGATGTCGGACCAGATTATTTGGGTGGAGGGAAACATTTTTATGACCTCCTCCAGATTCCGCCGAATCGACCGCACGAGCTCCGTGCCCGAGAGGCTGCCCAGGTTCGCTAACCTTCTCCAGTCCTCTCCTCTCCCTCTACAGTCATTGTATCACTTCTGATAGTGCCACTAGTTTCTGTAATTATGTTCTTATTTATTATCACAATTTTCTTTTAAGTGAAACAACTCTGCATATCCCCGAACTACCATGTCGGGGTAGTCCATTGTCCGCATAGAATAATAAATCGATAAAATATATGCACACCCTACGTAATTGGGCACGAGCCATAAGCATCTGTTCAACTCGATCATTAAAATCAAATCACTTAAATCCCAACAAAAACACACTGCTGGCAGGAACTGAACCCTGCAACTCACATGTGATGGAGCGAGGACATCTCTATCATGCCACGCAGACTGCGTTTGAGCAAGAGGCAACTAGTGTGTATGATGGTCACAGTGTGGAAATTTACTCGGGTGATTTGATTTTAACGATCGAGATGAATAGCGCTTATGGCTGCCTAATGTTTAATGTGTAGTGACTCTCTACATAACATAAAGCTAGCTCAATACAAACGCATATTAACTAAATTACAACTAATTTACGATCCCTAAATACAAACGCATACTAGGAAAATTGCACCCGAAAAAAAATCCATTAAATACATAATTCTGATTATTTCGCAATATCCCGGAAATGACAAGACGCGCAGCATCTGATCCCCCAAACGCTACCCGAGCCATCTGCGTACGACCTGAGTCGGATATAGCGCGACACCGGCGGAGTAGGAACTCCCGCCATTTTTTCAACAAGGAATTAACCTCCTGTTGTTGCATTTTACTTATTACAACGTTAAACAAAAACTGTGACAGTGAGAACAATCAATTACGCAGAAAGTAAGACTCCGCTGTTGCTTCGAGGTCGAGAATCCTGTGAAGATCGCCTCTCAACCCATCCTCCTTTTGGACTAGCAGAAGTTTTCGTCGAATACCTGAAAAGTCAATTTACATCGCAACGTTTGCTTTTCTGACTAGTTCTTGTTGAATAATCATGGCAGCACCCCCAGCAAACAGAACTAGGATGTGATGTGGCTGGTAGCAAGATATGCTATCTGTTATTGTTTTGCAACGAGGATTTAGCAAACTATCTTGCTAGCAGGGTGAATGGTCCGGGAACGTGGACAGTGCTTGGTGATCATTTTTACATGCTTAGGCCATATTCTCTTTATTTTGCCTAGTTTTGTGCGAGGTGATTTATTTCTAAAGCCGTCGTCGCTGCTATCTCGCATTCACAATGGCGCCACTGCTGGGCCGGAAACCCTACCCGCTGGTTAAGCCGCTAGCCGAGCCGCCAGGCCCAGAGAATGAAGTCTTCATCATCGAACACACCAAGGAGGCCTTCAGGAACAAAGAGTATCCTTTCACATTATGGCAGAGGCACACTCAGTTGGGCATTTTAGTGAACTTGCAAACGAACTCATTATCGAAGCACAATTGTTAGGCACACACTTATAATATGATCTAATACATGTTATTCAGCTTCTAACGTTATATCGAATTTGCGCTGGTGCTTTGACAATGTTTCCCTGCATGTCGTATGCTTACTTGGTTGGCTAGCAAGCCGGTCACTTTATTTCCTAAAGCCAAGCAATTTTTTCGCCGTCCCGTGGTCTCTCTTTAAAGGTAGTTGGCTAGAATAAGGTAAAAAGCAATACGACTACCTAACTAAAAGCGCTATATTTGGTTTAGCTTTGCGTAAACTGGGACGGTTGATTACTTTTCACTTGCTTCAGATGATGGTCATGACGCCTCGGTAGTGGCACGTTTGCTGCTCCACAACATTAGCTACTCAGTGAGCTAGCCCAGCTCACTAACGTATCTACTGACAGAGCTACCCTTTTACAGATTACTAGTTTGTTCTGACACATGCTCGTAATTATATCGGATTTAACTTGGGTAAACAATCTGTCATGTCTGGCTTGTTGAAATAAGTTTTATGCGATCCAGCTAACGTGAGATGTGACTAAATGTGTTGATATTAATCACTTTCACTTCACAACGGCAAATGCAGCTGGTGCCTGAAAGTTTGACACAGCATGCATTATGGGCCATGGCCGTTTTGTTAAGCTTTGTTCAGGTTGCTTTACTAAATGTCTTATTGCCATGCAGTTCAGTGAATTATCTTGAGGTGTCTTCCCCATTCATACAGCTAAAATGTTCTGGTGTGCCACCTAAGTTTGACAACATTGCTTCAGGAGCCGATGGATTCCATGGATTATCCAACTCCATGTCACCTGCCACTGGTTGGACGGTCTTCTTGACACGTTTCCACTCTACAGTAACCATGTCTGGCCATGTATGATTGATCTGTATCTTATTTCAAATGTCCCTATCGTTTGAGAACTGACATTTTGCAACGTAGGGGTGGGAGAATCACATTTCCAGCGCCCGCCATCTAGAGGTAGTCAGGACAACAACACCAAAGTGTTGAATCGTGGTTTGTGACACCATATCATCATCTTCTACTGTCGAGAAAAAGTGCAGTCTGGACAGGTCTGGGCTCCTTTCCATTCCAAAATGACACATCCACTTCCCTTGCTCCCTCCTGTCGAGTGAGCCCTACCTGAGCGAAGGGGATTGTTCAGCCTATCCTCACTCAGTCCTTCGTGGTCGCTGTTTCATACCTGTCTGGGTACATCAAAAGATGGTTTGAAACGGAGACCACTAACAGCTGTTTGGCTGTGTTGAATGAATTGTAATGAACTGTGGGATACCCTTTGTGCTGAAGGGATGTTTTATGTTCACTTGGTGAAGGGGATATTTGGAGGGGCCAGAATTCCCCCTTCTCTTGCTTACAACGAAATGGAATCGCCCTGCTGTTTGCCGCCATCTTAGATCCTGGTAAAATGGGGATTTCCCCCCTTGAGTGAAGCAAAGGGAATGCACTGAAGCAAACATTTCTTTTGGAATGGAAAGGAGCCCCGGTCTACCCGACTGCCCCCAGCAGTTCGGCGTAACGAAGGGCACACTAATCAAGGTGAGCGCCATCATCCTAGGCGTTTCCTCACCTTGATTAGTTTGTCCTGCGTTACTCTGAACTGCTGGGGGCAGTTGGGAAGACCAGACCTGTCCAGACCGCAATTTTTCTTAAGAATAGAAGATGATGTCACTCACCACGACTCGACCCTTTCTCATTGTTGTCATGACTACCTGAAAACGGCGGGCGCTTGAAATGTGATTTCCCCCCCCCCCCCCCCATGTTGCAAAATGTCATACATGAGGCACTGTACAGTGGAAACGGAGATATTAGGATTTATTTTAGTATCTGGAGTAAAGTTCAACTGTGATGGGTTAGTCGAGAATACGTCCAACTCTGTGGCAGGTGACATCCAGCGACATCCTGCCCTTGCCCATAACCTTTTCTCATTCTAAATGTAAAGTAAACATACCTGCAAAAGACTGGAGGCAAAATGCTTCAGGCAGGTGAATTCAGATGGTTACACGTTTACAGTTGTTGTTGGCAGAATACCAGGACTACACTTAGTACCCAGATCATATAACTGTCATATTTTGTTTTGCTGGAGCACAGTGTTTCTGGGTATTACTATGCAACTTGGCTGTGTCATAAAATGATCCAAATGTATGCTTGGAGTGGGACGTTCCTCGTGCCTGGCCTTTTTAATTATTGAGTTCAATTGCTTCATTGCTCCATTAATTATGAATGAGCGGGCTTTTGTTGCAGCCTGGCGCACTGAGTCGAGTGAGTGAATGTTTCTATTCAAATAGTTTTTGGATATTGTTGTCCTGATGAAATGGCTACAGAGAGTACGAGGCACGCCTGCAGAAGTACAGTGAACGCATCTGGACATGCAAGAGCACCGGCAGCAACCAGCTCACACATAAGGAAGCCTGGGAAGAGGAGGAAGAAGTCACTGAACTGTGAGGATAGAGATGTTATTATTTTCTTGCATTTATCAGTCAGTCTGCACCCACGTCAATTTTTGGTGCGTGTTCTTCATTATCTAACCTGTGAGTAACCAAGGTGTCTGCCTTAGTCACACTTGGTAATTCATATAACGTCTCATGAAGGACTCTGCTTCATAAGAAATAAAAAAAAAACCTACATTCAGAAGCCTAAAAGATCACCTCAGCTCCTCTGTCGACACTGTCTCCCTGTGAAGGTCACGTGATTCGCAGCCGTGTCATTATTGGACATCCAGTGTCCCTCCTTCCATTCTATTTCCAGGGTGTATGGTTGTATCCTTGAATGTAGTGTGGACTGGAGAGAATACGTTTTTATTTTATCAACAGAATGACCCAAAAAAAAGTCTGTGCACCCTTGTTTGGTATATTTTAGTACATTGTTTTCTTGTTAGCTACACTGTGCATTGCCAGAAAGAGGGAGGCTAAGCAAGCTAAGTGTGTATATACAGTGCCTATAGAAAGTCATCATACCCCTTTGAGAGAGTTACTATATTTGTCGTACAGCCTGAAATCAAAACCCATTAAAAATGTACAAATTTAGCCATACAACATCAAACTAATGAAAAAAAGGCAACAGTTCTGAAAATTTATGAAAAACAAGAATAAACAGGGTCGGAAAAGTCATCAGTCCCCTGATTTAATACTTTGTAGAGCCACCTTTTGCTGCAATTACAGCCATCAATCTGTTTGGATATGTCCCTACTAGCTTTGCACACCTAGATTGGAGAATATTTGCCCATTCTTCCTTGCAGAATTGTTCAACTTCAGTCAAATTCCGTGGTGAGCGGCGATGGACTGCTCTCTTCAAGTCCATCCACAGATTTTCTATCGGATTTAAGTCAGGGCTCTGACTTGGCCACTCAAGGACAATTCACCTTTCTATCCTTAAGCCACTGCGTTGTTCTTTTGGCGGTATGTTTAGGATCGTTGTCATGTTGGAAGGTGAATGACCTGCCCATCTTCAGCTGTCTAGCAGAGGGACGCAGGTTGTACTCAAGAATTTGGGTGTACTTGGCAGCATCCATTTTCCTTTCAATCCTGACCAATTACCCAGTCCCCGCTGAAGAGAAACATCCCCACAACATAATGTTGCCACCACCATGCTTCACAGTAGGTATGGTGTGTTTTGGGTGGTGTGCTGTGTTTGGTTTTCGCCAAACATAGCGCTTGGAGTTCAGTCCAAAAAGTTCAATCTTAGTCTCGTCTGACCATAAAACCTTTTCCCACATGGCAACAGAATCTTGCAGGTGTGTTTTTGCATAACACAAACGAGACTGAGTGTGGCACTTTTTCAGAAAAGGCTTCTTTCTTGCTACCCTGCCATACAGGCCAGCTTTGTGTAAAGCTTGTGAGATTGTTGTCACATGCACAGACAGACCAGTCCCAGCCATAAAGACTTGTAAGTGCTTCAAAGTTGCCTTTGGCCTCTTGGTAGCTTCTCTGATCAATGTCCTCCTGGCTCGGTCATCCAGTTTGGACAGACGGCCTGATACAGGCAAGGTGTTGGTGGTGCCATACGTCTTCCACTTCTTAATGATGCTCTGAACGGTACTCAGAGGGAAAGCTAAAGCCTTCAAAATCTTTTTGTAGCCTTCACCTAACTTGTGCCTTTCTACAACTTTATCCCGGAGGCCTTTTGAAAGTACTTTTCCAACCATGGTGGATTCTTTGCACAACCATGCACTTCTAGTAGTGGAATCCTCAAGAAACAGCTGGTTTTATTCTGAAGTAATCAAAACCACTACAACTGATGTCAGGTGGGGGGCAATTAGCCTGGTGTTTGATCTGGAAGTTGATTGATTGCACCTGAGCAAGTTTATAATGGTATACTCTAAGGGGCTGATCTTTCAACCAAACCAGGTATTTCACTAATTCATTTTTAATAATTGTCCAGAATTTAATTTGTTTTTATTTTCACTTTGATGATGAGGGTTATAATGTGTACATACAGCTCAAAAAAGTTAGATTTGATTTATTTTAATTTCCAAGGTGTAATGTGACAAAAGGTAAAGATTTCACAGGGTATGATGACTTTCTATAGGCACTGTATGACTGAACAGAGCAGCAAATGACAGCCAACAGCGCAGGCAGGATCGGCTTTTACTAATGTCCAATTTTACTTGATGGCTGCTTGAGGCTGTATGATAGGCGTCTTTTGTTTCAGTGGTGGGATGTTGTGTTGCTTGACTGTTGCATACATTTGTATGTAGAAATGTTTTGAAAGAACATACACCAATACATACATAAGGGTTATTTCCTATAAACCTCAGTATTAGTTGAGTGTTTAAAAAGCTGATGTGTGAAATGCTCCCACATCTTATATTCAGGCTTCAGGAAGAGTACCCACTATGGTTCGAGAAGCCTGTCCTGGAGATCGTCCACCACAACACAGTTTCTCTGGACAAGCTGGTGGACCAGGCCTGGGTAGAGATTCTTACCAAGTATGCTGTCGATGAAGAGTGTGACTTTCTGGTGAGTTTAATGTTAATGCTGCCAATGTTTTGATATGAAGTGGTAGCTAGGTAGTCATGAATAAATGGCAGAGATAGAGAATAGACTACATAGAATTACTGCAATCCGATGCTCAATTCTTTTAAAATGTTTTTTTGTCTCCCATGATGAAATCGGGGAGGGGACTATGGGTCGTTTTCTGTCTGTTAATATGTCATGCTTTATCTCCGACACCACTTGGACAATTTTGACGAAACTTGGATGAATAATGTGTCTTGCCATAGAGATCTGTTGTTAGGAGTTTCGAGGTGACGCCGATTCATCTCATGACGGTGCGGCTGTAGGGCCTTGTAGGATGGCAGTGACTATGGATGGTTGCTAAGGAAATTTGGCGATGTACTGTTAATGGCAAAGCATATCTTAATTATTAATCTGACTCAAAGTAATTTAATTAGACAAACACTGTGCTAAGAATTGTTGAGTTTGTGCCAATTAGTGCAAGAATGGTCACGTTTAGAATGAATGAATTAATCAAATGAGACTTTAATAATACTGTAAACTTATACAATTACTACAAGGCACATACACTCACTGAGCACTTTATGAGGAACACTATACTAATTCTGGGTAGGGCCTCCCTTTGCTCTCAAAACAGCCTCAATTCTTTGTGGCATTGATTCCACAAGATGTTGGAAACATTTCTTTGAGATTCTGGTCCATGATGACATGATTGCATCACGCAATTCCTGCAGATTTTTCAGGTGCACTTTCAAGCTGTGAATCTCCCGTTCTACCACATCCCAAAGGTGTTCTATTGGATTCAGATCCGGTGACTGGAAAGGCCACCGAAGAACACTGAACTCATTGTCATGTTCATGAAACCAGTTTGAGACGACTTTTGCTTTGTAACATGGTTCATTATCATGCTGGAAGTAGCCATTAGAAGATGGGTAAATTGTGGCCATGAAGGGATGCACATGGTCAGCAACAATACTCAAATAGGCTGTGGCATTCAAGCGATAATTGGTTGGTATTAACAGGCCCAAAGTGTGCCAAGCAAACATTCCCCACACCATTACACCACCTTCACCATGAGAAGGTGTACAGGTGTTCCTAATAAAGTGTTTGGTGGGTGTACATCATAGAGAAATGTTACATTGTACCCTCATGGTAAATAATAGAAAGAGAAAGAATCTGTGCTTTACTTTTGTTTTTATAGCCGGCTTCAACCATAGTATTTAAATTAAGAGCTGTTTGCAAGTAGAACCAATGAGACCTCATCCTATACCTTATTTTTATATGACACCACAACATCAACACATTCCTGAGGGCTTGAAAAACTTCAGAGACATCAGTTATTTGGCCCATCGGGGGAAGGGTCATTTGAAGAACATGGGGTAGAATTGATGTCTCTCCCATCATGGCTAAAGTGATGGGTTGTTATCATTAAAAACGTCATAAGGTGCAAAGAGGAGAATTTACAACCCTTTTCAGACCGCACCTGTTGGCCAATTGACTTCCAATAATACTGTCAAATCCTGTAATCAAATAAACACTACAAGCTCCGGTAACTTTTCACCTACCTCAAATCCGTAGACTGCCTTCAAATAAACGCAAAGCTGTACGAAGCAAGACTAATAATTAATCAAATAAGCACTACACGTTCCGGTAACTTTTCAGTCGAACGTTATAATTGTCTCCAATTCACACAAGGAGGGGCCCTACATCATTTGTGGGGGGACAACATTTTAACTTATTTTCAATCTGTTTTGGTTTCAGGTGGGTAAGGAGACAAGTTTGCGGGTAAGGATTGTGAAGGGGCTTCCTCTTGATAACCCAGAGGGGGAGACGGCAGAGAAGAAACTGGAGGGGGCCTGTGACTCTCCCTCGAGTGACAAGGAGAATGCCAGCCAGGAGAACCAGAAGAAGGAACAACTGCCCAGGGAGGAGGAGAGCAGGAGGGACCATATCAGTGAGTACAAAGAACCTCCGGTTCATGCTGTGGCTACTGAGAAAAACATTTGACTTGTACATTTTGTTGGAGGTTATCTACATCACATGAAGCTTCATACAGTGCTCTGCATAAGTAATGGGGCATTTTTTCTTCTTTTGGCTCTACACTCCAAAGGTTTGGATTTTAAGTCAAATAACTATAAGGTTACAGAAGAGATTCTCAGATTTAATTTGATGGTATTTCTGTACATATTGGTTTCACCATTTCAAAATGACTACTTTTTATGCATAGTCCCCCTATTTCAGGGTACCCAGAAGTTATGACAATTGACTTGACGGGTGTCTCTGGTTCGTTAGGTGTGTTCCGTCACATCATATTTGCAGGCATAAGATGGCTCTCAATGTCTAGTATTGATTCTAGGCTTTGTGTTTGCCGTTGGAGTATGCTATTGGTGTCTGTCAAGATGAAGACCAAGTACATGTCAATGAAAATCAGGGAAGCCATTATGAGGCTGATATCAAAAACATTATACCTACCAAAATCAACAGTTTGGAACATCATTAAAAGGAAAGAAAGCACTGGTGAGCTCAGAAATCGCAAATCGCCTGGTAGGCCAAGGAAGACCTCAACAGTGCATGACCGAAGAATGCTCACCATGATAAAGAAAACCCCCAAAACTGCTGTCCCACAGGTCAGGAACACTCTCCAGGAGGTAGGCATGAATGTGTCAGAAACTACCATCCGCAGACGACTTTACCAGCAGAACAACAGAGGCTACACTGCAAGGTACAAACCACAAGTTGGCCACAAAAACAGGATGGCCACCTTATGGTTTGCTAAAAAGTACCTAAAGGATCCTGCAGAGTTATGGAAAAAGTTATTGTGGACAGATGAGACGAACATGATGGCAAGAGTGAAGTGTGGAAATAGCCACAACATACCACCTCATCTGAGTTTTTCAGGACCAACATTTGGAAAGTTCTTGACTGGCCAAGTCAATCTTCAGATTGAAATGATTTTAATGCAATTGATCATGCATTTAATTTCCTGAATATTTTAGGCAGAAATACCTCAAAACAAACAACTGAAGATGGATGCAGTACAGACCTGACAGAGCATCACCAAGGAATATACCCAGCGTCTGGTGGGGTCAATGGGTCGCAGACTTCAGGCAGTTATTGCATGCAAAGGATGGTCGACCAAATACTAAACATGCATGCTTATTTTGGACATTTGATGAGTCTGTCCCATCACTTTTGTGTACCCTGAAATAGGGGGACAATGCATAAAGTGTATTTCTGAATGGTGAAACCAATATGTACAATACATCAAATAACTACATCGCCAAAAGTACAGTGCCTATAGAAAGTCATCATACCCTGTGAAATATTTACCTTTTGTCACATTACACCCTGGAAATTAAAATAAATCAAATCTGACTTTTTTGAGCTGTATGTACACATTATAACCCTCATCATCAAAGTGAAAATATATATATATATTTTAAATTCTGGACAATTATTAAGAATTAATTAGTGAAATACCTGGTTTGGTTAAGTGATCAGCCCCTTAGAGTATACCATTATAAACTTGCTCAGGTGCAACCAATCAACTTCCAGATCAAACCCCAGGCTAATTGCCCCCCACCTGACATCAGTTGTAGTGGTTTTGATTACTTCAGAATAAAACCAGCTGCTTCTTGAGGATTCCACTACTAGAAGTGCATGGTTCTGCAAAGAATTCACCATGGTTGGAAAAGTACTTTCAAAAGGCCTCCGGGATAAAGTTGTCGGAAGGCACAAGTTAGGTGAAGGCTACAAAAAGATTTCGAAGGCTTTAGCTTTCCCTCTGAGTACCGTTCAGAGCATCATTAAGAAGTGGAAGGCGTATGGCACCACCAACACCTTGCCTGTATCAGGCCGTCTGTCCAAACTGGATGACCGAGCCAGGAGGACATTGATCAGAGAAGCTACCAAGAGGCCAAAGGCAACTTTGAAGGACTTACAAGTCTTTATGGCTGGGACTGGTCTGTCTGTGCATGTGACAACAATCTCACAAGCTTTACACACAGCTGGCCTGTATGGCAGGGTAGCAAGAAAGAAGGCTTTTCTGAAAAAGTGCCACACTCAGTCTCGTTTGTGTTATGCAAAAACACACCTGGAAGATTCTGTTGCCATGTGGGAAAAGGTTTTATGGTCAGACGAGACTAAGATTGAACTTTTTGGACTGAACTCCAAGCGCTATGTTTGGCGAAAACCAAACACAGCACACCACCCCACCCAAAACACACCATACCTACTGTGAAGCATGGTGGTGGCAACATTATGTTGTGGGGATGTTTCTCTTCAGCGAGGACTGGGCAATTGGTCAGGATTGAAGGGAAAATGGATGCTGCCAAGTACACCCAAATTCTTGAGGACAACCTGCGTCCCTCTGCTAGACAGCTGAAGATGGGCAGGTCATTCACCTTCCAACATGACAACTATCCTAAACATACCGCCAAAAGAACAACGCAGTGGCTTAAGGATAGAAAGGTGAATGTCCTTGAGTGGCCAAGTCAGAGCCCTGACTTAAATCCGATAGAAAATCTGTGGAAGGACTTGAAGAGAGCAGTCCATCGCCGCTCACCACGGAATTTGACTGAACTCGAACAATTCTGCATGGAAGAATGTGCAAATATTCTCCAATCTAGGTGTGCAAAGCTAGTAGAGACATATCCAAACAGATTGATTGGCTGTAATTGCAGCAAAAGGTGGCTCTACAAAGTATTAAATCAGGGGACTGATGACTTTTCCAACCTAGTTATTCTTGTTTTTAATTTATCAATTTTCAGAACTGTCACCTTTTTTTCATTAGTTTGATGTTGTATGGCTAAACATTTTTTTAATGGGTTTTGATCTCAGGCTGTACGACAAATATAGTAACTATTTCAAAGGGGTATGATGACTTTCTATAGGCACTGTATGTGGACACCACATGTGCTTGTTGAATGTCTCATTCCAAAACCATGGGCATTAATATGGAGTTGTACCCCCCTGTGCTGCTATAACAGCCTCCACTCGTCTGGGAAGGCTTTCTACTAGATTTTGGAACATGGCTGTGGGGAATCGCTCCCATTCAGCCACAAGAGCATTAGTGAGGTTGGGTAAGAAGGCCTGGCTCGCAGTTGGCGTTCCAATTCATCCTAAAGGTGTTCGATGGGGTTGAGGTCAGGGCTCTGTGCAGGCCAGTCAAGTTCTTCCACACCAAACTCGGCAAACCATGTCGTGATGGACCTCGCTTTCTGCACTGGGGCATTGTCATGCTGAAACAGGAAAGGGCCTTCTCCAAACTGCCACAAAGTTGGAAGCATACATTTCTCTAGAATGTCATTGTATGCTGTAGTATTAACATTTCCCTTCAGTGGAACTAAGGGGCCTTTCCCAAACCATAAAAAACAGCCCCAGACCATTATTCCTCCTCCACCAAACTTTACTTCACAGTTGACTGGAGAAGCTCTACCAGGGCAGAAATTTTACGAACTGACTTGTTGGAAAGGTGGCATCCTATGACAGTGCCATGTTGAAAGTCACTGAGCTCTTCAGTATGACCCATTTTACTGCCAAAGTTTGTCTATGGAGATTTTTGCTTTTATGCATCTGTTGGCAATGGGTGTGGCTGAAATAGCAGAACCCACTAATTAGAAGGGGTTTCCACATACTTTTGGATTACGTAGTGTACATACACATACATTAATACAGGGGTTCTCAACCTTTTGCAAGCTGGGCCCCCCCAAACCTGGTTCATTGCAGTTGGGGCCCCCCCTTACTCTGGCGCCACCCCCACTACACCACCTTGCATAGATAGATAGATAGCCCTAGGCTATTATTGTTAGGCCCACACTATTATTATTATTATTATTATTATTATTATTATCATCAGTAGCGGTAGGTAGGCCTATTATCATTACTAGGCTATTGTTATAATTGGCAGTAGCACCAGACTTCTAATGTGAGCTTGCAGGCATTATTATTATTATGAGTAGTGGTAGGCCTATTATCATTACTAGGCTATTGCTATATAATTATGAGGTTACATGCTTTGTTGTTGTTGTTGTTATTATTATCATCATTATCATCATCAGTAGGCCTATTATCATTACTAGGCTATTGCTAGAATTGGGAATTGGCACCAGACCTCTGATATGAATTTATGCTTTATTTTTTTTAAGACTTAACAATTGTAGTCCTTTGTGAGTGAGTGTGTGTGGGTCGTATAGTTGTGTTGCAACACGGTGAAAAAGTTGCTAGTTAGTTAGCTAAGTGCACGCCTAGCAGTTAAAAAATGACTGGCTAGGGCTGAGATGGGGATAATCTTTAAAAAGACTGTTTGTGGGGTTAGTCTTTAAAAAGACTGTTTGGGTTTTGAAGTATAGGCCTAAGTAAATCGATATCGAGATTGATAACAGAGACTAGCGAGAGCTGGAACAAGCGAACTTGGCAAGAGACTAGACTAGAGTGAATGGAGCTACGACGCGTGTGCGGACGCTTATATAGTAGCACTTACGTGACGTTGCGTCACAGGCTCAAAATACTACCCCCTGTATTGGTAGATTTGAAATGAAACTGTGTGGTTGATTTGTTTGTGTGTTATAATAGTCCAACCACTTGCATTTCGACATGGGGGGGAATCTGTTGCATCTCCTTTGTAGGTCTACTAATAGCCAGTGAGTCCGTGATTTTTTTGTGTTTTTATTTTTTTCCCCTCCCATCCTGTAGCCTACTCGCGCACCCCCGGGAGAGTGTCCGCACCGGTTGAGAACCACTGCATTAATACATACACTCACTTAACACTTTATTAGGAACACCTGTACACCTTCTCATGGTGGAGGTGGTGAATGTTTTCTTGGCACACTTTGGGCCTGTTAATACCATTTTATCATCGCTTGAATGCCACAGCCTATTTGAGTACTGTTGCTGACCAGGTGCATGATAATGCGCCATGTCACAAAGCAAAAGTCATCTCAAACTGGTTTCATGAACAGGACAATGAGTTCACTGTTCTTCAGTGGCCTTCCCGGATCTGAATCCAATAGAGAACACCTTTGGGATGTGGTGGAACGGGAGATTCACAGCTTGAAAGTGCACCTGAAAAATCTGCAGGAATTGCGTGATGCAATCATGTCATCATGGACCAGAATCTCAAAGGAATGTTTCCAACATCTTGTGGAATCAATGCCACAAAGAATTGAGGCTGTTTTGAGAGCAAAGGGAGGCCCTACCCAGTATTAGTATAGTGTTCCTAATAAAGTGTTGTGTTTTGTGTGTGTGTATACACATGCATGCATACAGTGGGGGAAATAATTATTTGATCCCCTGCTGATTTTGTTAGTTTGCCCGATTACAAAGAAATGAGCGGTATATAATTTTTATGGTACTTTTATTTGAACAAATAGAGACAGAATATCAACAAAGAAGTCCAGAAAAAACACATTATATAAAGTTATAAATTCATTTGCATTTGATCGAAGGAAATAAATATTTGATCCCCAAGCAAAACATGACTTAGTACTTGGTGGAGAAACCCTTGCTGGCAAGCACAGAAGTCAGATGTTTCTTATAGTTGGTCACCAGGTTTGCACACATCTCAGGAGGGATTTTGGTCCACTCCTCTTTACAGATCCTCTCCAAATCCTGAAGGTTTCAAGGCTTTTGCTTGGCAACTCGAAGCTTCAGCTCCCTCCACAAATTTTCGATAGGATTAAGGTCTGGAGACTAGCTAGGCCACTCCATGACCTTAGTGTCCTTCGTCTTGAGCCACTCCTTTGTTGCCTTGGCTGTATGTTTTGGGTCATTGTCATGCTGGAAGACCCATCCACAACCCATCCTCAGTGCTCTGGCTGAGGGAAGGAGGTTCTCGTCCAAGATCTTATGGTACATGGCCCCGTCCATTGGCCCCTCAATGCAGTGAAGTCGTCCTGTACCCTTAGCAGAGAAACAACCCCAAAGCATAATGAAGCTTTCATTAGACCAATGAAACTGCCGAACGGGTTAAGGTGAAACAATGTAACTGTTTAGATTAAATCGAGCGCGCTCAAACTTCCCATCATTCTGATTACGGTAGTCATTTTGACAAAATTGTCACCCTAAAATCCACTATCAACGGGTTTCGAAAGGCTGGACTGCTGCGTGTTGAAGAGGGCAGCATGAGCTCAGCGGGGAATTTGCCTCCGGATGAAAGTGACGAGAGCGGCAATGAAAACGATCCAACATCGGATGAAGCAATTCTGAGGCTATTCAACTCCGACACCGAAGGAGATGACTTCAGTGGTTTCAGTGCACAGGAGGAGGAAGATAGTGACCAATGACTTTCTTGATAGGCTACTGTTTACCGCTAATTTTTTATTTGTTACAAGCCGTGTTTTGTTAAAGCCTGTGTAAAGTTCATTTGTTTCAATGTACCGGTAGGCACCTGCGGCTTATAGACGTGCGGCTTATTTATGTTCAAAATAATTATTTTTTTAAAATTCAGTGGGTGCGGCTTATATTCAGGTGCGCTTAATAGTCCGGAAATTACGGTATTTCCTCCACTCATATACATATATATATATTAATTAATTAAATGAGAGAGAGAGAGAGAGGGGAAAAAAATATGTAGCAGAGATTTTCATTTAGTATGATTTTCTACTTTTTTTCTTAACAGTTGACCGGGCACGTCGCTCTCCCAGGAAACTCCCAACGAGTATGAAGGAAGAAAAGAAGAGATGGGTGATGCCAAAATTCATACCACACAGATATGAAGTGAAGCTGGTCAACGAGGATACGGTTGGTGTCCTCAACTGCTTTAAGATGTGAATTACTCCTCTGGTCATAATTTGTGTTAGTTTTATTCAGCTGGTGTCTTTTTGAACTCTGCCTTTCACTCAAAGGTCATCAGTGACGTCCCTACAGAGAGCCTCTTTCGGACAGAGCGCCCTCCAACCAAGGAGATCATGCGCTATTTCATCAGACATTATGCACTACGGCTGGGGACAGGAGAGAGCGCCCCCTGGGTGGTGGAGGATGAACTGGTGAAAAAGTTCAACCTGCCTAGCAAATTCAACAACTTCCTCCTGGATCCACACAAGGTAACCTCATGGTAATTTTTTTGGGGGGGTGTTTCTTCTCAAACTAATACACTGTAATGTTGAATGCGTGACTCATTATAGTTGTTTACTTAATAGTTTTTAGTTGAAAACCCTTCAACCAAGCGCAAGAGCCTGAGCTTGCCAGAAGGCAAACCCACCAAAAAACTGAAAACCTCTGACACTCCAAGAGAGGAGCCAGAGAATGAGACTGGAGAGATTAAGAAAAAGGACTCTCTCAACATGCCCCTGAGCCCTACAATCTGGGGCCACATGCAGGTTTGCTTCATTATGCGCATTCTAATGTAGTCTCATTCACACATTTTGTGCTGACTAAGTGGTTTTATACAGAAAATGTGTTCACATTGAACAGAACAGCTGTCAAGAACTTCCCTAAAACTATCCCTTCTAGATTGCCTTTTTTTTATTTGACCATTGCTCACTCGATAAAATGAATGAGAGAGAATGTGGGATCCTGTGGTTGTTAAATGCAAGCGTGTCAGTTCATTAAGAATTAATCAAATGTTCATGAATTGCTGTCTTTTCAAGATGAAAATGAACGGCTCACCCCTGAAGGTAAAGAATTCTGGAACCCCCAAGAAAGAGGAGGGTGGAGTCTCTCCCCTTTCCACTCCAAAATCAAGTAAGAAGCCAGGCGACAAAAAATCCAACAACGGCAAAAAGGGCAGTAAGAGCGGGGACCAAAACCTCAATAGTCAAAAGGCATCCAAAAAGGATGAGAGAGGCGGAGCCATGAAGCCCAAGATGAAGCAAATGACGCTGCTGGACTTGGCCAAGAACACCCCTGCAGGTAGCCCAAAGAAGAGAGTCCGCAGCTCTGGACCAGGGAAGCCCAAAATGGGGAGGCTCCTGCACCCCATGGCCCTCCATCTTCTGCGCTACTACAAAGAGAATAAGGCCAAAGAGGACAAAAAGAATGCCATGTCCTCACTTATCTCCAAGGCAGCCAAGGCTCTCTCCCCAGACGACCGTGGCAGGCTGCCTGAGGAGCTGAGGTACCTGGTGCAGAAACGCTGGGAACTGCTGGAGCACAAGAAGCGCTGGGCTGCCATGAGCGAAGAGGAGAAGCAGGATGTGATGCTCAAGAAACGTGAGGAGATTAAGGAGAAGCTCAGAGAGAAGGCCAAGGAGCGGCGTGAGAAGGAGATGCTTGTGCGCCGGGAGCAGCAACGACGATATGAGGACACTGAGATGGAGGGCAAGAGCCTGCCCACCTATAAACTGGTGGACATGCCAGAGGGGCTGCCTAATGCCCTGTTTGGTGACGTTGCCATGGTGGCAGACTTCCTCAACTGCTATGCAGGGCTGTTGATGCCTGACGACCAGTACCCCATTACAGCCATGGCTCTCATGGAGGCCCTTGCAGGAGAGAAGGCAGGGTTCCTCTACCTGAACCGTGTGCTGGTGGTCCTGCTGCAAACGCTGCTCCAGGACGAGCTGGCTGAGGGCTACAGTGAGCTGGACATGCCCCTGTCTGAGATCCCTCTCACACTGCAGTCTGTGTCAGAGCTGGTGAGGCTGTGCCTGCGGCCGTGCGACACCCACGGCGAGGAGAGCGGCCAGGGCTCGGAAGACTGGGCCCTGGGGGGCTTTGAAGATGTGGTAACCAGCGAGTTCCTGGAGAGGCTGGAGGCCGTGGAAGTGTTTGAGCTGACCCCGCAGGAGAAGATTAGCCTGCTGGTAGCACTCTGCCACCGCATCCTCATGACCTACTCTGTGGAGGACCACGTGTACGCCATGCAGCAGCGCTCGGCCGAGCTGTGGAAGGAACGCCTCGCAACACTCAAGGAGGTTAATGACCGCAAGAGGGCAGAGAAGCAGCGCCGCAAAGAACAGATTCAGATGAAAGGGGGGGGGGACACATCCTCGTCGAAGGCAGAGAGGAAGAAAGAGGGGAGCGCAAAAAAGGAGGACAAGAAGGTGAAATCTGAGCCGACCCCTGCTGAGCCAGAGCCTGAGGACATGATCAGGACAGTGAAGAGCAGGAGGCTCATGTCCGTCCAGGCCAAGAAGGAGAAGGAGGAGCAGGACAGACAGAACAAGCGTAAGTAGACTTGTAGGCAAGGTGGTCATGAATAAAATATTCTGAATGAGACAGTTTAGGTTAGAGTCTGGATTTTCAGCCAAAGCTGAGGCCGGGTCGGGACTGATTTTCTCAATTGAATTGGGCTGGGCTTGTGTTTGTTGTTGTAAAACACAGAGCTGTGTTTTAATTTTAAAAATGGAGATACAATCTTGCGTGGCTGTGTGTGATGGGTCGCAGCGTGCTTACTGCTCTCTCTCCCTCTGCCCCAGTCAATGAGAGATGCACAGCAGCAGAACCTGTTCAATTAAATGTTTTAATGTTATTTTCTTTCAGGCTATATACACTCACTGGGCACTTTATTAGGAACATCTGTACACCTTCTCATGGTGGAGGTGTAATGGTGTGGGGGATGTTTTCTTTAATACCAATCAATCATCACTTGAATGCCACAGCCTATTTGAGTATTGTTGCTGACCATGTGCATCCCTTCATGGCCACAATTTACCCATCTTCTAATGGCTACTTCCAGCATGATAATGCACCATGTCACAAAGCAAAAGTCGTCTCAAACTAGTTTCATGAACATGACATTGAGTTCAGTGTTCTTCGGTGGCCTTCCCAGTCACTGGATCTGAATCCAATAGAATACCTTTGGGATGTGGTAGAATGGGAGATTCACAGCTTGAAAGTGCACCTGAAAAATCTGCAGGAAGTGCGTGATGCAATCATGTCATCATGGACCAGAATCTCAAAGGAATGTTTCCAACATCTTGTGGAATCAATGCCATGAAGAATTGAGGCTGTTTTGAGAGCAAAGGGAGGCCCTACCCAGTATTAGTGTTCCTAATAAAGTGTTCGGGGAGTGTACATATAAGAGTGTGTGTCACACACACACACACCCTTCTATTGTTGTTTTTAAAGGCTCTGAAAAAAAAAAAACTAAAAACATTCCATTTGCCAATGTGCTTTTGCTCTGTCATGCTCTCTTCGCCTGCACCTGACCAAGGGTATCAATTGAGTTGTTAGCATAACTAACTCCCCTGCATGAAGCCTTCTTATGGAACGCTATTGATACGGCATCAACGCTTACAAACATACAGAATGGGCAACAACAGCAAGATCTGGCTCATTTCTGGAAATCGATGTAAAGAAACTCATACCAAACCAACAGATAAGATAATTAATGTTTTGCAGCATTGTTTCATTAAAAGACATGGCGTCACAGGACAAGGCATACAATATATATGCAGCCTCCAATGCGATCACAGGGGATAGAAAGTTAAGTATGCTCCAAGCTTTAGTGTCATTGACTCACAATGAGATGTCTTATCCCCCCTCAGAGCGCATGGAGAAGGAGGCAGAGGAGCAGCGTGTCCGGAAGCAGAAAGCGTCTGCAGAGAGGGCATTTCAGGACGGCATCACCAAAGCCAAACTTGTCCTGCGGAGAATCCCACTTGGAACAGATAGGAACCACAACAGGTCAGAACTCCCGTCCCATAAAGAGAATCACCTCCATGGCCCAGAGGAGGTTATGGTGTTGCGGTGTACAGTGGGGGAAATAATTATTTGATCCCCTGCTGATTTTGTTAGTTTGCCCGATTACAAAGAAATGAGTGGTCTATAATTTTTATGGTACTTTTATTTGAACAAATAGAGACAGAATATCAACAAAGAAGTCCAGAAAAAACACATTATATAAAGTTATAAATTCATTTGCATTTGATCGAAGGAAATAAGTATTTGATCCCCAAGCAAAACATGACTTAGTACTTGGTGGAGAAACCCTTGCTGGCAAGCACAGAAGTCAGACGTTTCTTGTAGTTGGTCACCAGGTTTGCACACATCTCAGGAGGGATTTTGATCCTTTCCAAATCCTGAAGGTTTCAAGGCTTTTGCTTGGCAACTCGAAGCTTCAGCTCCCTCCACAAATTTTCGATAGGATTAAGGTCTGGAGACTAGCTAGGCCACTCCATGACCTTAGTGTGCTTCTTCTTGAGCCACTCCTTTGTTGCCTTGGCTGTATGTTTTGGGTCATTGTCATGCTGGAAGACCCATCGACGACCCATCCTCAGTGCTCTGGCTGAGGGAAGGAGGTTCTTGTCCAAGATCTTATGGTACATGGCCCCGTCCATTGGCCCCTCAATGCAGTGAAGTCGTCCTGTACCCTTAGCAGAGAAACAACCCCAAAGCATAATGTTTCCACCTCCGTGTTTGACGGTGGGGATGGTGTTCTTGGGATTGTAGCATTCAGCATTTCTCTCCCTCCAAACACGAAGAGTCGAATTCATGCCAAAGAGTTCAATTTTGGTCTCATCTGACCACATCACCTTCTCCCAAGCCTTCTCTGAATCATTTAGGTGTTTATTGGCAAACTTCAGATGGGCCTGTACATGTGCCTTCTTGAGCAGGGGGACCTTGCGGGCACTGCAGGATTTCAATCCGTTACGGTATAGTGTGTTACCAATGGTTTTCTTGGTGACTGTGGTCCCAGCTGCCTTGATCATTACCAAGCTCCTCCCGTGTAGTTCTGGGCTGATCCCTCACCCTTCTCATGATCATCCTTACCCCACGAGGCAAGATCTTGCATGGAGCTCCAGGCCGAGGGCGATTGATGGTTATTTTGTATTTCTTCCATTTTCTAATAATTGCACCAACAGTTGTCTCCTTTTCACCAATCTTCTTGCTGATGGTCTTGTAGCCCATTCCAGCCTTGTGCAGGTCTACAACTTACCCTGATGTCCTTTGAATGTTCTTTGGTCTTGCCCATGGTGGTGGAGAGGTTGGAATGGAAGAGATTGATTCTATTGACAGGTGTCTTATACCCATAACAAGCAGAGATTAGGAGTACTTTTCCTAAAGTGACAGGACTAATCTGTGTGCCTCATGGGCATATAACCGGTCTGTATGAGCCAGAATTCTTGCTGGTTTGTAGGGGATCAAATGCTTATTTCCTTCGATCAAATGCAAATTAATTTATAACTTTATATAATGTGTTTTTTCTGGACTTCTTTGTTGATATTCTGTCTATTTGTTAAACTAAAAGTACCATAAAAATTATAGACTGCTCATTTATTTGTAATCGGGCAAACTAACAAAATCAGCAGGGGATCAAATAATTATTTCCCCCACTGTATATTTATAAACACACAGTTGTACCATGTATGTGGGAATTGTACCTCTGTGGTTTATATGACCATTTTTGACCCTACAACCCGTGTTTGTTTATGGCAGGTACTGGCTATTTTCTGACGTAGTGCCTGGTCTGTACATTGAGAAGGGCTGGGTGCACGGAAGCATTGACTACAATTACGCACTGCCCCCTGGGAAAGCAATAGTTGAGGATGAGGAGGTGATGCAGGAGACTGAGGGTGAGTTTACTGTCAATCACATCTGACACCTTGCACAAACCTTTCACTTGTAGCATTAAATATGTTAGACAAATGGCTGTTTTGGTGCTCATTGTGCAGAAGGTGAAAAGGAGGAGGAAGGCAGTGTAGATGGTGAGAGAGCACAGCAGGGGGCGCCAGCAGATATCTGTATAGAGACCACTGTTCCCAAACGGGGACAAAACCTTTGGTAAGAAACCTAATTCAGAACGAGATTCAAAACCCTTGTTCCAGTTGTTGTATGCAACATTGTACATGCTTAGAAAACACCTTTTGTGTTTCAGGTTTGTGTGCGATGCTCCTCGGGATCTGGAGGAGCTGGTGGGGAACCTCCATCCACAGGGGGTGAGAGAGAGTGAACTTAAGACCAAGCTGCAGGTCAGGTAAGGAGATATGCTTCACACACTCACTCACAGTCAAAGAGTGCTGTAATCGGTGTCCAGTGACGCATGAATTTTGACTTATTATTTTGTTGGGTGTTGCACAGGTACCAGGACATACTACACTCGATTTATCTGGCCCGGAAGGGGAACCCACGGCTGAAGCCCTGTGATGGCCACCAAGAGCTGCTCAAATACCTGCGCACTGACATCATGGAGGTGGGATCCCGCCTCCAGAAGGGCGGGCTTGGCTACCTGGACAATACCACAGAGTTTGAGGAAAAGGTCAGCAATCGTTGTTTGTACATTGTTTATGTATACAGTAGGGCTTCCCCCGAATAGTCGATTGGTCGGTCAGTAGATCTTTGGTCGGAAAAATGTTTGGTTGAATCGTGGCAGGGCGGGAAAAGGAAAAACAACATTTTTAACCACAGGAATATTACTTTGTCATGAAAAAATCTAATACATATTTTGAAAAGTATGAATAATGCAACAAACTCTTTATGATAACTGAATATTGCCCCCCAATAACACAGTCGGGTATCAGTGTATTTTCTTTTTGTTCTCGCACACTCGGATTCCCGCTCTCAAGCGCATTTCACAACCTCTCTGCCGCCCAGCCAGAGCTCTAAATTGCGAACAAAATGGTCGCATTTGTGCCCAAGAATTTGGCAGTACAACCTGGAATTTTTATTTGGGAGCACAAGTGCGACTGCGACCATCAGAAAATTGCATGCAGAAGTGCTCTTTGACATGACATCGCCTCCTTGTTAAATGTCTCAAACCTGAAGTTTTCGAAAACGGCCCTTTTAGATTGACTGAGAGACAGCGGAGAGCGGCAGAAACTCACAAGTTTGTTTATCGCTCCCCCAGTGTGTATTCTGTCCCTTGAATATTTTTGCACCAAGCAAAAGTTTTAATAGCAGCGAAATTACTGCGGAGCGCACACAGGCTATTTTCAATTACCTTTGTAAGCAAACTATTTGTTTTCGGTAGCCTATACTTTTGAAAGTATTACTTTTTGACAAGATGCTTTGCACAACTTCTCATCTACGACAAACTGTTTTCGAAATGTTGCCACTGCCGACGACAATCACAATATAGGGCTTATGCCTGGACTTCATAAGGCATCGATGTAAAACGGCCAAAATCTGTCCAATTCGAAGGGGGGTAAGTAACATGTTTGAGAGATGATGCGTCCAGGCGGGCAACCAGGTTAGTGCGGGTTTACATGCACACAAATTATATGGGTAACCAATAGCGCAGCCCATACAGTATGTCCACAAATTTAGGTTGTATCATTAGCGATTAGAATTCCATTAAAATCCACTTTGCTTCTCTGTAATTCTGCTGTCATTAATATTACTCACCCCTCATATCAAGCAGGCCTACTACACCCATCTGCAGTGTTGTTTAAACAAACCCCTGTTTTGAGGGACTGCTCCTAAAAAATGTTGTGGTGCTCTTAAATGTTCTAGTTCGTACCAAGTTAGTACCAAGCGGAAAAGTACATTTTGAGCCCTGCGCAGATTTACTTGAGGGCTGTGCACTTGTCCATCACTGATTAGGCAACCCCATTTTACATAGGTGATTCTGTTCAGCTCAGGTCAAGAGGCGAGGTGGACATCATGAATGAAAATGGCCTATTTGTCAGCATGTAGGCCTCGATAAAGAACTTCATCATAAGGCTACAGTGTAAGCAGGGCTGTCTACACGAACCAACGACAGTGTCCTTATCCACCTCCGCTTCCCTATCAAAAGACACCTATTGTGCATACCCATGCGCATTTGCATGGTGCCCTCGCATTCAGGCTTTGTAGTATGGCAACATTTCGAGCATGTACGATCCAAAAAAAGCAAAATGCAAACTGGCTTGTTCCGACACAGCCACTACCACCGCCTTGTCCTCTGCAGTTATCTTCATGAATAAATTGATATTTTAAATGCTCATCATACATTTGATTCCTCTGTAGTATAGTAGAACGTTAACTAATTCTTGATCAGTACTTAAAGTGAAACCATGCATTTTCTGATGGCCAAAAAGTATATTTATTATATTTAAATAATTAATAGCCTGTCATAATTTTGGGACACTTAGTCGACTATTGGTTTGAACTGGCAATTTTGACTCGACCAAGCAATTTCTTGTTCAGGTTACCGCCCGAGTATAATCTCAATTATACAGTCAGTCTCAATCTGTCTGTACCTACATCTTTTCTATTTGTGTCTTACACATCCTCCAGAGCAGACCCTGACTCCTGTCTGTTTATGTCCATACTCAGGTGCGTGATCTGGACAACCTCAAGGATTTCGGAGAGTGCATCATCACCATCCAGAGCTGTGTGATCAAGAAGTTTCTGCAGGGCTTCATGGCCCCCAAACAGAAGAAGAAAAAGAAGCAAGGGGGGGAGGAGAGCAGCAAGACAGAGGAGGTGGATGAGGAGAAGAAGCTGGCAGAGGAGGCCAGGGTGAGAGTGGGCTTACATTTACACTTTTGGCATTAAGCAGACGCCTTTATCCAAAGAGACTTACAACAAATACATTTGTCGAAGTAAGTGAATCATCTATGCATCAGTCATCATAAGAAAAAGTAATTTATGCTTGGACCAGGGGCCGTTGGCTGTCACAATGCTAGAAGAAGGAAGATTTTTTATTATTATTAATTTACAGTAGAGAAACTGTAGTGGGGATGTAGAGGTCTTTAGGAGGGACAGTTAAGATGTAGCCTGAAGAGATGGGTTCAATCTACAGAGGAAGATGGGTAGTGACTCTGCAGTCCTGACAGCAGTGGGAAGCTTGTTCCACCAGCGGGGCGCCAGGACAGTGAAAAGCCATGACCGAGTAGCACGACTACTGCATCCACGTAGAGGTGGCGGAGCCAGGCGGCCAGCCGAGGTGGAAGAGTGGAGTGATCGGGCAGCGGTTTGGGGGCTGACCATTGCTTGCAAGTAGGGAGGGGCTGTTCCCTTTGCCGCCCGGTAGACGAGCACCAGGATCTTGAATCTGATGCAAGCTGCTACCGGGAGCCAGTGAAGGGTGCGAAGGAGGGGGGTGACATGGGAGAATTTGGGGAGATTGAACACCAGATGGGCGGCAGCATTTTGGATGAGCTGCAGAGGTCTGATGGTGGAGGCGGGGAGCTCGGCCAAGAGTGCGTTGCAGTACTCAAGGCGACAGATACAAGTGTCTGGACCAAGGGTTGTGCTGCTTCTCTGGTGAGGAATGGACGTATCCTTCTGATGTTGTAGAGGAACAATCTACAGGAGTGTGCTGTCGCTGTGATGTTCGCCGCACAGGATAAGTGGTTGTCAAGGGTCACCCCAAGGTTCTTGGCTGTCTGGGAGGAGGTCACAGTCGAGTTCTGTACTGTGATGGAGAGGGCAGGCTTTCCCTGGGAGGAAGAGCAGCTCAGTCTTGTTAAGGTTGAGCTTGAGGTGGTGGGCTGACATTCAAGCAGAAATGTCTGCAAGACACGCAGAGACACGTGTTGCCACCTGTGAGTCAGAAGGGGGGAAAGACAGAGTTGTGCAGCTGTGGTAGGAGAAACCATGTGAGGAAATCTCCATTTGAAGAGATTTGGTATAGAGGGAGAACAGTCAGGGCCCAAGGACGGAGCTCTGGGGGACCCCAGTGGTGAGGGCTCATGGAGAGGACAGCGATCCTCTCCACGTCACCTGGTAAGAGCGATCGGCCAGGTAGGATGCAAACCAGGAGAGTGCAGAGCCAGAGATGCCCAATTCTGAGAGGGTGGAGAGAAGGATCGGGTGGTTTACTGTTGAATGCAGCCGACAGGTCCAGAAGAATGAGAACAGAGGAGAGAGAGGAAGCTTGAGCGGAGTGGAGGGCCTCGGTGACAGCAAGGAGAGCAGTCCCAGTAGAGTGCCCAGCCTTAAAGCCGGATTTGGTGAGGGTCAAGGAGGTTGTTCTGAAGGAGGTAGTCAGACAGTTGGTGAGAGACAGCACGTTCAAGGGTTTTAGATAAGAAGGAGAGAAGGGATACCGGTCTGTAGTTATGAACAGCAGATGGGTCAAGAGTTGGTTTCCTGAGAAGAGGCTTGACTCTGGCTATAAAGGCAGCTGGGACAGATCCTGTGGATAGAGAGGAATTGATTAAGGTGGTAAGGAACGGAAGGAGGTCTTTGGAGATGGATTGGAGAAAGGGGGAGGGGATAGGATCGAGGGGGCATGTGGTTGCCTGCTTGGATGTGACCAGTTTTAAAATATCAGCAGGGGAGAGGGATGAACAAGCTGATAAACCAGAGACCGAGTGTAGCGCAGTGGGTTTGGGAGGAGTGATAGCAGTGTTGGCAAGAGGTAGAGAGAAAGAGCTGCTAATGTCATCAACCGGTGACAGTCATCCACAGACAGGGAGGAGGTGGGTTGAGGAGAATGTGGAGAACAGTTTCCTTGGGTCAGAGGCAGAGGATTGAATTTTGGAATGGTAGTATAAAGCTTTAGCAGCTGATGCAGATGAGGTGTAGTTGAGGAGGAGAGAGAGAAAAGGGTCTAGATCATCAGGAAGGCCAGATTTTCTCCATTTCCTCTCAGCTGCCCAGAGCCCTATTCTACAACATTGCTCTTTGGGATTGAATGAGTGGTGAAGCCTGTTCTCCAGTCTGAGTAAGTTAGTTTAATCTCGTTCTAGTCAAAGTGCTGTTGAGTTGTTTGTTTTGCTGTGGCTATCCTGCCTTAAGCTCTGATAAGTAGTTTCTATTGGAAGCCATCTGTTTGAAGTCAATAGCTGTGAAGTGCTGTCAATCTCCAGTGGGAGGGCCTAAACACTATCCTGCCGTTAACTAATCGTCAGGTGGGAGGGGCTGCTACCCTGATAGTCATCAGCAATCACAGAATCTACATTTATATTGTGACGATCGCAGAGCGACAGCCTCAGCGACAGCCTCCTGACACGAAGACGAAGGAGTCTATCTGTGGAGTCCATCGAGGAAGGCCATACTACTAAGTATTTTTATTCTATTTTGATAATTTCTTCATTACCCTGAGTGTATTGAGCCTACCTATATCCTACATTTCCCACTAACCCTCTCCCTCTATACTGGCAAAAAATCACGATGTGCTTTCTCCCCATTCCTGTTATTTCATCCATCAGGAGGACACATCGACGCTACACCTCCACGCGCAACCCTTCCAATCTAATATACCCACCATGCTCAACACGACCTCACTGTCAGAGGAGGACTTTGGAACTGCCAGTCAGTGGTCTGGAAAGCAGAGGCTATCTCAGCCTATGAACAGCCATGTCTCTCCATTTCCTTGCTCTCACTGAGACATGGATTACACCGCATGACACAGCTACTCCGGCAGCCCTCTCTGATGCCTACTCCTTTACTCGTTCCCCAAGACTCTCTGGTTGAGGAGGAGGAACAAGACTCCTCATCTCGCCTAAGTGGTCACATAATGTCCTTCCCCTGTCACACCTGTCCATTTCCACCTTTGAATTCCATGCTGTTTCCATCACCTCCCCTGTTAAACTTCACATTGTTGTTATCTATCGTCCACCAGGTCAGCTCGGCCACTTCTTAGATGAGATGGATGTCCTTCTCAGCTTCTTCCCTGAGGACGGCACACCGCTCACACTACTGGGTGACTTCAACATCCAGTCGGAGAAGCTTCACTCGTCTGGAGCACTGGACCTTCTCTCCTCCTTCGGCCTTACCCTGTCCCACTCTCCTCCGACTCATAAGGCGGGCAATCAGCTCGACCTTGTCTTCACCAGATCCTCCCATACCTCCAACCTTACAGTTACCCCTCTTCCGGTTTCTGATCATCATTTTGTATCCTTCTCCCTCCCTCTCAAATGCTCACCCTCCTAGCCAGTCTCTACCCACACTGTATCCTCTCGTCGCAACCCGCACACCCTCTCACTCACCGCTCTCTCTTCCTCTGTCTTATCCGCCCTACCCTCTGTTGAATCCTTCTCTCTTCTTTCCACTGATGCAGCTTCCTCCACCCTCCTGTTCTCTTTTTCCTCATCCTTCGACTCTCTCTGTCCACAGATCTCGAGGCCGGCACCATCCACTCCACGCGCTCCCTGGCTGTCTGAAACCCTGCAAGCTTGTAGAATAGGGCTCCGGGCAGCTGAGAGGAAATGGAGAAAATCTGGCCTTCCTGATGATCTAGACCCTTATCTCTCTCTCCTCCTCAACTACACCTCATCTGCATCAGCTGCTAAAGCTTTATACTACCATTCCAAAATTCAATCCTCTGTCTCTAACCCAAGGAAACTGTTCTCCACACTCCTCAACCCTACTCCTCCCCCTCCTCCCTCCTCTCTGTCTGCCGATGACTTTGTCACCTGCTTTGAAAAGAAGGTTGATGACATTAGCAGCTCCTTCCCTCTTCCTCTTACCAACAATGCTACCTTTCCTCCCAAACCCACTGTGCAACACCTAGTCTCTGGTTTATCCGATTTCTCCCCCCTCTCCCCTGATGTTCTAAAACTGGTCACATCCAAACGGGCAACCACCTGCCCCCTCAATCCTATCCCCTCCCCCCTTCTCCAATCCATCTCCAAAGACCTCCTTCCGTTCCTTATCGCCTGAATCAATTCCTCTCTATCCACAGGATCTGTCCCAGCTGCCTTCAAGACAGCCAGAGTCAAGCCTCTTCTCAAGAAACCAACTCTTGACCCGTCTGCTGTCCATAACTACAGACCGGTATCCCTTCTCTCCTTCTTATCTGAAACCCTTGAACGTGCTGTCTCTAACCAACTGTCTAACTACCTCCTTCAGAACAACTTCCTTGACCCTCACCAATCCGGCTTTAAAGCTAGACACTCTACTGAAACTGCTCTCCTCGCTGTCACCGAGGCCCTCCACTCCGCTCAAGCTTCCTCCCTCTCCTCTGTTCTCATTCTTCTGGACCTGTCCGCTGTATTCGACACAGTAAAAATCCTTCTCTCCACCCTCTCAGAATTGGGCATCTCTGGCTCTGCACTGTCCTGGTTTGCGTCCTACCTGGCCGGTCGCTCCTACCAGGTGACGTGGAGAGGATCGCTGTCCTCTCCACGAGCCCTAACCACTGGGGTCCCCCAGGGCTCTGTCCTTGGGCCTTTACTGTTCTCTCTCTACACCAAATCTCTCGGCTCTGTAATTTCTTCACATGGTTTCTCCTACCATACCTACGCAGATGACACTCAACTTTTTCTGTCTTTCCCCCCTTCTGACTCACAGGTGGCAACACGTGTCTCGGCATGTCTTGCAGACATTTCTGCTTGGATGTCAGCCCACCACCTCAAGCTCAACCTTGACAAGACTGAGCTGCTCTTCCTCCCAGGGAAAGCCGGCCCTTTCCAAGACTTCTCCATCACAGTAGAGAACTCGACTGTGACGACCTCCCATACAGCCAAGGACCTTGGGGTGATCCTTGACAACCACTTATCCTGTGTGGCGAACATCACAGCGACAGCACGCTCCTGTAGATTCTTCCTCTACAACATCAGAAGGGATACGTGCATTCCTCACCAGAGAAGCAGCACAACTTTTGGTCCAAACACTTGTAATCTCTCGCCTTGACTACTGCAACGCACTCTTGGCCGGACTCCCCGCCTCCGCCATCGGGCCTCTGCAGCTCATCCAGAACGTTGCCGCTCGTCTGGTGTTCAATCTCCCCAAATTCTTCCATGTCACGCCCCTCCTCCACACCCTCCACTGGCTCCCGGTAGCAGCTCGCATCAGATTCAAGACCCTGGTGCTCGCCTACCGGGCGGCAAAGGGAACAGCCCCTCCCTACTTGCAAGCATTGATTAGCCCCCAAACCCCTGCACGATCACTCCGCTCTTCCACCTCGGCTGCCCGCCTGGCACCACCGCCTCTACGTGGATGCAGCGGCTGCGCCACTCTGTCACGGCTTTTCACTGTCCTGGCGCCCCGCTGGTGGAATGAGCTTCCCACCACTGTCAGGACTGCAGAATCACTACCGATCTTCCGCTGTAGATCGAAAACCCATCTCTTCAGGCTCCATCTTAACAGTCCCTCCTAAAGACCTCTTCACCCCCACTTCCCAACTGTACAAGTTCTTCTGGCATTACGACTGCCAATGGCCCCTGGTGTGAGCATTGATTGCTTTGTCTAATGATGACTGTTGGATAGATGATTCACTTACTTAAACAAATGTATTTGTTGTAAGTTGCTTTGGATAAAGGCGTCTGCTAAATGCCATAAATGTAAATGTCTCTAGTCTTTCCTTCATTTGTGAATCTTTGTCCAGTTTGTATTGGTCTCTTGTGACTGTTAGTCTTCAATTGTAGCTCATTCTGTAGTTGAGCTGAAGGAGGACTGACTCTCTGTCCTGCAGGTGGCGACAGCGGTAGAGAAGTGGAAGATGGGGATCCGTGAGGCCCAGACTTTCTCTCGCATGCATGTTCTGCTGGGAATGCTGGATGCCTGCATCAAGTGGGACATGTCAGCTGAGAATGCACGCTGCAAGGTGTGCCGCAGGAAAGGTGGGTGATCCTCACCATCCTGAAGCTGTATCAGGATACTGAATCGGATTTGACATGGTCTAAATGTGTCAATGTATCAATTGGAATTATGAATGGCTGCAAGGATCACCCAACAATGGCTTCATAAAATTTCACAAAATAATCCCTTATAGAAATGATTGGGCTCAAACGACCATCTTACAGGTCCACAGATTCAAAGATAATACTGTAGAACAGGCATAATTACAGTGCTATATTCATCAGTAGGTGGAGATGTTCCATTCACTGATTTGTCCTAAGAGCAACCTCTTTGGTGTGTTACCACATTATTTGCCTGGAAAGAGGGTGAAAGTCAACCCTCAACATTTCTATAGTTTTGCCCCTTCATGTACCCCACAGTGTTTTGACACCTGTCCCTGTCAGACTAGCTGGTAGACTTTAAGCTCTGCTGGGTCCTGGGCTGTAAGTGATGCAAGGCAGGCATTGTTACTGGTCTCAGCCATGGAACAAGTGGTCTTGAAAAAGTCCCGTTCTTGATTTTGAATGTGATTGTGTGTAGAAGATCACTGTCGTGAGGCAATGTGTCAATTACAAACTGAAATGGTTTGTGATATCCTCTGACCCTCCAGGAGAGGATGAAAAGCTCATCCTGTGTGATGAGTGCAACAAGGCCTTCCACCTGTTCTGTCTGCGCCCGGCCCTGTACCGTATCCCTGCAGGAGAATGGCTGTGCCCTGCCTGCCACCCTGCAGTGGCCAGGCGCTGCTTACGTGGAAGGTAAGGACACTGCAGACGCTAACAACCCCTGCAAGACTGGTTAACATGGAGTTGGAGGGAAGGGATGGGGGTCGTGTCATGTCATTTGGCAAATGCACAAGTTATATTTTATTATCAGCACTGTTTCCCCTAGGTTTTATTTCAGCAGTGGGGGTCAAGGTTTTGAATTGCGGGCAAGCTTTGCGGGCTGCCGGCGTAGCGCCTCATCTGGGGTTGGGAGGCGTGCACAATGTCAATTTAGGTGACTCAAGACTTTAATTCAAATTATACTCATTTTAGAACATGCAGTGCCCTCCGTAAGTGTTGGAAAGAGGAAGCATTTTGTCTTCTTTTAGCTCTATACTCCAACAGTTTGGATTTGAAGTCAAACAATTACTATGAGGTTAAAGTAAAGAAATTCTCAGCATTAATTCAATGTTTTTTTTAGATTGGTTTCACCATTTAGAAATTACAACCCTTTTTATACATGGTCCTATTTCAGGGTACCAAAGGTATTGGAAAATTGTCTTGACAGGTGTTTCTGGTTACTCAGGTGTGTTCCGTCACATCATTTGTGCAGACATCAGAGAGTTGTCAATGTCTAGCATTGATTCTTGGCCTAAGTACCTAAAAAGCCTGCAGATGTCTGGAAAACTGTCTTGTGGACAGATAAGACAAATATTATGATGTACCAGTGTGATTGCAAGAGGAAAGTTTGGAGAAAAAAGGATCTGCCCAAGATTTACAACATACCACCTCATCTGTGAAACATGATGGAGGGGGGTGCTATGGTTTGGGCATGTATAGCTGCTACAAGAACTGGCTAACTTGTCTTAATTGACTTTACTGCTGAGAGCAGCAGCAGAATGTATTCTGAAATGTACAGAAACATCTCGTCTGCTCGAGTATAAGCAAATGCCTCCAAATTCATTGGATGGCGCTTCATCATACAGTAAGACAATGACCCAAATCATACTGCCATAGCAACTAAGGGAGTATTTCAGGGCCAAAAAGCGGAACATTTTTAAGTCAATATTCAAATTTAAATCCAATTGAACATGCATTTCATTTCCTGATAATGATAATCTTTTAGGCAAAAAGACTCAACAACAAACAAACAGCAACTGAAGATTGCTGCAGTACAGGCCTGGCAGAGCATCACCAGAGAATATACCCAGTGTCAGGTGGGGTCAATGGGTAGCAGACTTCAGGCAGTTATTGCATGCAAAGGAGTGATTATAAGTGTAAAGAAGAGTGTGGAGAAAGAAAGGAACTGCCCAAAATCCCTGTCATACCACCTCATCATCATCAAATATGGATTCTACGGATTCTATATGGATCTCTATTTTAAGGATTGTCGACCAAATACTAAACATGAGTTTTATTTGGACGTTTATCATTTTGGAGCCCTGAAATAGGGGATTTGTTTGTTTGTTTAGTTTGTTTAAAACATTTACTTTCTAAATGGTGAAGCCAATCTGAAAGAGAAAAAACATTGAATTAAAGCTACAGCTGAATCTCTACTTTGACCCCATAGTAATTGTGTTATAATAGAGCTAAAAGAAGACACATTGCTTCCTCTTTACAAGACTTACGGAGGGCACTGTATTTTAAAGGGCATCATTTCGTTGTACCCCTTAAAGATTTCGGGGGCATTTTCAAGAGCCCCCCCCCTTCTCCCTACCTGACTACGCTCACCGGCCACTTTATTAGGTACACCTGTTCAACTGCTCGTTAACGCAAATATCTGATCAGCCAATCACATGGCAGCAACTCAATGCATTTAGGCATGTAGACATGGTCAAGACGACCTGCTGAAGTTCAAACCGAGCATCAGAATGGGGAAGAAAGGTGATTTAAGTGACTTTGAACGTGGCATGGTTGTTGGTGCCAGACGGGCTGGTCTGAGTATTTCAGAAACTGCTGATCATCTGGGATTTTCACGCACAACCATCTCTAGGGTTTACAGAGAATGGTCCGAAAAAGAGAAAATATCCAGTGAGCGGCAGTTCTCTGGGCGAAAATGCCTTGTTGATGCCAGAGGTCAGAGGAGAATGGCCAGACTGGTTCGAGATGATAGAAAGGCAACAGGAACTCAAATAACCACTTGTTACAACCAAGGTATGCAGAAGACCATCTCTGAACGCACAACACGTCGAACCTTGAAGCAGATGGGCTACAGCAGCAGAAGACCACACCGGGTGCCACTCCTGTCAGCTAAGAACAGGAAACTGAGGCTACAATTTGCACAGGCTCACCAAAATTGGACAATAGAAGATTGGAAAAACATTGCTTGGTCTGATGGGTCTCGATTTCTGCTGCGACATTCAGATGGTAGGGTCTTCTGATGGCTACTTCCAGCAGGATAACGCGCCATGTCACAAAGCTCAAATCATCTCAAACTGGTTTCTTGAACATGACAATGAGTTCACTGTACTCCAATGGCCTCCACAGTCACCAGATCTCAATCCAATAGAGCACCTTTGGGATGTGGTGGAACGGGAGATTCGCATCATGGATGTGCAGCCGACAAATCTGCAGCAACTGTGTGATGCTATCATGTCAATATGGACCAAAATCTCTGAGGAATGTTTCCAGCACCTTGTTGAATCTATGCCACAAAGAATTAAGGCAGTTTTGAAGGCAAAAGGGGGTCCAACCCGGTACTAGCAAGGTGTACCTAATAAAGTGGCTGGTGAGTGTATTCTTTGCTTCTTCATCAGGGGCAATCTTTCTCGTCTTTGAATTTTCAGATAAGTTTGCACAAGTATTTTTCAATCAAGAAGATTTCGTTTGACTAACGTTAGCTGGACCCAGCTTGTATCATCACCTTGAGGAACTGTGTTAGCTGGCCAAAGTCACATCGAAAATAACCATCTGTCTAGGATAGTTGACAACATAGTCACCAACAAATGGTGAGGGGAGTTTTTGTGCAACAAGTTTGTAGCTGAGCGCTAGCTAATACCTTATTGTAGCTACTCAACCCTGTTGTCACTCAACTGTCGTCTTGCAACTCTGCTCACGGTGTCTTGAGGTGAAGCTGCTTGCCCCAGTTGCTCAAAGTGGAGAGCGCAGAGAGCCTGTATGCATTATTGCATACCTCATATTTCATAAAATTCTAAAATCCCACAGGAGTGACGGTAAAGATCCTCAGTGGCGGTGCTGAGTGCATATCACGGAAACAATGGCACTGATGACTTCTTCAAAATCATAGTACTCATTTATTTTTTCATTTGCACTGTGTCCCTCACTTCTCAGACACAGTGTTTAGTTAAAGGACACTTGTTCTGCTTTTGACTACTTGGGATAATTTGTGTAAAGTTCAGTTGCTTACGACCTCTTTGTTACAGAAATTACAACGAGGACACTGAGGAAGAGGAGGATTCCGATGAAGAGGATGAATCTGAAGAAGAGGACAATGAGTACAAGGTGATGGGCCACAGCTGTGAGTACACACTCCTATAGGGGTTAGCCTTGCTATAAGTAAACACTCCTGTTGGGGTTAGCCTTCCCCATAGCCAACTCTGTGGGGATACTGCCAAGGGAACTACTCTCCCCAGTCTCCGCTGAGTAGCTGAGAGTCATGGGTGGGATAGTCTAAAGTCAGATGTGTTGCCTCCCACAAATTACATATGCTCCCGGCTAAACGTCTGTGCTATCATTGGCTTCGGTGGCCTATAGACGGAATGGGAGGGATGTGCACTCACAGGAAATCACAGCTATCCTTATTCCTCTGAGCCACACCTCCATTTCATTCTGAACCCCACCAACCCAAACTTGTCAAAAGCTTGATTTGTTTTTTTCCAGACGTACTGCATTAGCTGGTACGGATGGCTCAGGACTTGGGGTGTGAAGGACCTGTCTGTAGCTCTGTAACAGCCTGGACAATGGAGAGGGTGCAGAGGGATTGGAATAACAGGAATGTATGGGGGAATTCGGCCCCTATTTTCTCTCTCTGCCCATTGTCTGAGGTGTTGTTAGTCTGTCAGACCGATGAGTTCCTTTTAACGGCGGGGCTTTTCATCCTGGTTTGGCTAAGTGAGAGTGACTGGGTGATCCACTGTGAGTTTAGTCCTGCACGTAAGGTACAGACAATTGTTATGTGGAACGTTGCCTGAAGAGCTCTTCCTCTCGCTGTTTGGGGTTTTCTCAATAGGCTTTATCTCAGTGCATTTTGAGGTGGAGATATTTGTTGGGCTTATTGATGAACCTGCTAGACAGAGGAAGCCAGTTTTGGCATGTCTGGTAAGCTAATTTAAACAGCTCACAAATTGAGCTAACTAACCCTAACCCTTTTACTGATGGCCTATTGTTATTGCACTGTACACATTTTTAACATTGAGTTTTCTGCTTCACAGTGAGACCAAGGAAGAAAAAGCAGTCATCTTCACGCTCTAAAGGCCAGAGTCAGGGTGGATCTAAGAAACGGTCTCCTCCTAGTGGTCGGGGTAGCAAACAGAAGGCTGCCCCCAGCAGCCCTGCAGACATGGATGAGCTGGTGAGAACAAGCGTATACACACAGAGCAAGCTATGACTGTACCAAATATATTGTATAATTTCTCATCTGAAAATATTGTGACTCACTAAAGACTGACTCATTTGCATTTGACATTTAGCAGACGCTTTTATCCAAAGCGATGTATATTTGTCTAAAGTAAGTGAATCATCTATACATCAGCCATCATAAGAACAAATCTATGCTAGGACCAGGTGTAAATAGATATTGGTGTTCGCTGGCCTCTGACACCCTTAGGAAGGCTGTTAAGCCAAAACGTTCATGGCAATGAGAGAAGTGTGTGCGACTTTCATTTATCAAGTTTTGAGTTATGTTCCTGTAGGAATGGTCCGGACACAGAGGTAGTGGTCTGGGAATCAACCCGTTTATATTGTTCAGTCTGCTACGAGTAATATGTTTTCAGCTCTGCGACTTTTCAGTCCGCAGTGAGTAATATGTTTTCAGCTCCGCGACTTTTCAGTCCTCCCTTCTTCACCGCCACTCTCCTACTGAAAAGCAGAGGCACACACATCTTACGCCATTTGGTAACGAGGATTCATTCGCAACAAGTGTGCGACAACCTCGCTCCCGCACCCTGGCCACGGTCCTGTAGCACCCTCTACAGGCCGAACGCTGCATGTCCCCCCACATACCCCCACAGGCCGGGGATACGACAGCCTACTTCCCCCCCCCCCCCCCCCCTGCACGGGAGAGGAAGTCTGCCACGACCATCTGCACCCCCGGTCTGTGCACGACCGAAAAGTTGAAGGGCTGCAACGCGAGATACCACTGGAGGGGAGCATGGTCGGAGTAGAGGGTGAAAGCGCGACCCAGCAGGTAGTAACAGAGGGCGCCGACCGCCCACTTGATGGCCAGGCACTCCTTCGCCGACAGTTTGCGGCTCAGGTACAGCACCGGCCGGTCAGCCCCCTCTACCTGCTGGGTCAGCACTGCTCCCAGGCCTCTATCCGACGCGTCCGTCTGTAGGGAGAAAGGGAGGTTAAAATCAGGCGCATACAGGACCGTTTCTCCACAAAGAGTGCCCTTAAGGGCCTCGAACAACCCCTGGCACTGGCCCGACCATTGGACCGGATCCGGGGCACCCTTCCGGGTGAGGTCCATCAAGGGACTGGCCATCAGTGGCTGGGTGGTAAACACTGGTTCGAACCGCCTTGATGTTCAACAACCCGTACAGTTCCTTAACCCATTTGTGCCGGATGCTGCGCTACGCAGCATTGCATCTACCGCCGGTTGCTGCGTTACGCACATTTGAATTTGCCGCCAGTTGCTGCGCAGCGCAGCATTTTTGATTTGTCGTAATTTTCATGAATGCAGCATATAATGCACTGTCGGTAAATTCAAATGTGCGCAACGCAGCAACCGGCACAAATGGGTTAAGGGTGCGTGACATTAAAATTAGTGCCCTTGTCGGTGAGAATCTCTTTCGGGATTCCCACGCGGGAGATTACTTGAAACAATGCCTGCGCTACACTCCTGGCAGAAATATTGCGCAGCGGTATTGCCTCGGGGTATCGGGTTGCGTAATCTATCAAGACCAACACAAATCGATATCCCGGTGTACACCGATCAAATGGCCCGATAATATCCATGGCAATGCGGTCGAACGGGTTCCTCGACCAATGGTAAGGGCCGTAAGGGGGCCCGTGGAATGGCTGGGGGATTTACCAACTGACATTCGCGACAAGAAGCGCACCACCTACGCACCTCTGCCCGAATTCCCGGCTAATAAAATCGAGCCATTATACGGTTCAGTGTCTTATCATAACCTAAATGGCCCGCCATGGGGTTGAAATGAGCCGCCTGGAAGACCATTTCCCGGCGGCTACGGGGAACCAACAACTGGGTTACTTCCTCCTGACTACGTGAGTCACGACTTACTCTGTATAACCTGTCGCTGATAATCGCAAAATAGGGGTGGGCGCGCACTGTGTCTGGCCGTACCAAAGTACCATCAATTGCTATCACTTGGTCATAGGCCGATCGTAGGGTCTCGTCACGAGACTGCTCGAGGGGGAAGTCGCCTAGCAGCGGATAGTTCGGCGGGGAAATCTCGGGTTGAGACCCCCCCGCCGGCTCCGGCTCCTCGGCAGTGTCGTGAGGCGCCGCCTCAGCACAGAGCACATTACACGCCTCACACCTCCCCCTCTGTTGTGCACGCACCCCGGTAGCCCGCTTTACCACTTGAGGAAACCCCTCCCAATCTACACCCAGAATCAGGGGATGTGTGAGGCGCGGGCTAACCGCCGCCTGTACACTATGTTTTTTTCCCTCATAATGAATTTCGATAGCGACCACAGGATATTCGTGGATGTCCCCATGCACACACTTCACCAACACCCTCGATGCCTTTAACAATGCCCCCGGTCGAACCAGGCACTCCTGGATCATGGACTGCATGCAGCCCGAATCCAAGAACGCCTGGTGCGTATCATGCTGTATCCTTACCGGAACACGATATGCCGCTCCTGGTCCGGGGGGAGGGCCCGGTATGTCGCCGATGCGGACGACCTGCCCCACCTCCATCACTGGGCACTCGGCCTGAACATGGCCCGGCCGTCCGCATCGCCAACACACACCCCCTGTCGCTCGGGGTGCTTCCTGCAGGGCCAGGGCTGGCTCTCGATGTGCACGCCCCTGCCATCTCGTTCTCAGAGCGGGCGCCGGCCTCTCTCCTTCCGGTCCCTCGGCTCCTCCCGGGCGCCGCCCCCTGGCGCGGGGCCGGGGTTGGTCGTCGTGGCTCCCGTGGTGGGAGGGAGAGATGGTCCTCTGCCAAGCCCACGGCGGCCGCAAGATCCTGGGGCCGGTGGTACTGGACCCAGGCGGCGGTTCGGGCCGGGAGCCCCGTGAGGAACTGTTCTAACACCACCCGGTCCCCGACCTCCTCCGCCGAGCTGTTCCTCGGGTCCAGCCACCGCCACGCGTTGTGGCGGTGGACCTTGGGGGGACCTTGTGCCGACCCTGGTGCCGGCCCCGCCTTGATGGTCCTGGAGGAGGGCACGGTCCTCAGCCCTCGCCGTTGTCAGCTCTCCCACCGCGGTCTGCTGGTTCTGCTGCAGGAGGGCCTGCTGTTCCAGGATCATCGTCATCCTCGCGATGGCCGTAGTCAGTGTGTCCATACCTCTGCCCCACGTTGGGCGCCAATGTAGGAATGGTCCGGACACAGAGGGTAGTGGTCTGGGAATCAACCCGTTTATTGTTCAGTCTGCTACGAGTAATATGTTTTCAGCTCCGCGACTTTTTAGTCCTCCCTTCTTCACCGCCACTCTCCTACTGAAAAGCAGAGGCACACACATCTTATGCCATTTGGTAACGAGGCTTCATTCGCAACAGGTGTGCGACACAACCTCGCTCTCGCACCCTGGCCACGGTCCTGTAGCACCCTCTACAGGCCGAACGCTGCATGTCCCCCCACAGTTCCGTTAGTCAACACCTTGCCTTGTTTGTTTTTTAGTTTTTTTAATTTTACATGTGAGTTAGATTCATCTGGTGTTTGTGTTCTGTGTCACTGCAGGTGCGTCAGAGCTCCAGCGCAGGTGTACGCAGGCAGGCGCGTGATCTTGAGAGGTGTGAGGAGATCCTTCAGAAACTGATCAAGTTTCGCTACAGCTGGCCGTTCAGGTGAAGGCTCAACTGAGAACTATGTACCAGTGTGTCACAATGGCTTGTAATATTTGTTGGGAAGTTCGTATTGAAAGCTTTATCTTTCAAAAATGTTTGCATTGACATAAAGGACTTGCTGTGCCAGTGACTGCTGTTTGATGTATACTGTATGTTTAGCTTAGATGGTTGATCCAAATCCTAATGCCACCTCTCTCCCCCCTGCAGAGAGCCTGTATCTATAGAGGAGGCGGAGGACTACCTCGACATCATCTCCAGTCCCATGGACTTTCACACCATGCAGGCCAAGTTCACCGACAGCCAGTACCGCCATGCTCAGGACTTCTTGGAGGACATAAAGCTGGTGTTCTCCAACGCTGAGGAGTACAACCAGGCGGGCAGCTCAATCCTCTCCTGCATGGCCAAGACAGAGCAGAGCTTCACAGAGCTGCTCCACAAACTGCTGCCATGCCTCCACTACCTCCGCTGCCGTCAGCACAAAAGCGGTAGCCAGACATCCGCCCACTCAAAGGATAGGAGGGAAAAGGAAGATGAAGATGATGAGAAAGGGCGCAGGATGCAGAACGGCAAGTTGAGCCGGTCTAGGAGGGGGGCGGGGGAGCAGGGGCACAAAACCAGGCAGAGCGGAGGACAGGAGGAGGCGGCGGCAGCCAGTGTGAGGAGGAAGAGCAAGCGTGCTTCGGCCACTTCCAGCAAGAGGGATTACCAGGAGCAGGAGAGTGATGGCGAGCATGACACCAGGAGAACTCGGCAGCACAGGGACCGGCGGAAGGGCAAGTAGCGATGAGGACAGGCCCGGCCAGCTACATTCCAAGCTACAAAGACGCTCAATATGAAGTCCAGGGACGTTTTGTGTTGTCTTTCGAATTTTTGCCCCCTCCTAAAATGAAAAAGAACCCTCCCGAGTCCCAGAGAAATGGGACTCACCTCTCCAGTTTTTTCATTTGGTTTCATTCTCATATTTTGAAAACAAAGGAAAACTGATTTATATTTGTAACGCATTTAATGTTGGTGACTTTTTCAACCAATAAATGTACATTGAGATTTGAGATGAGGATTTGTGAGAGCTCTTAAGACTTTGATTTGAATTCCTCCCCATCTCACATCCTGTTCATCCTCACAAGAACAGTAGAATTTTGCTCTGTTTGAGCTTGCAACAATTGTCCATGAGAGGATTGTAATTTACACCCATATGAACTGTCATTCTCTATTTTGCAACTCTTTCCTCTGGACACTCCAGTTATCAGAGCCATATCCTCCCTCAGGCCCCACACGTGTGTGCACACAGCCCAGACATTGCAATACACAGAAAATCCATTTTCTTTTTGATTATGCAACACCTGTTTGTGCTATGCAATTTCTGTTATTGATAATAAAAAGAACCTCAATAATAGTCCATTGTGCTTAACCCCTTTTTCTCATTAGAGGATTATATCCTGGTTGTAGGACCAGAGACTGTTGATGTGCCAGTTCCTCTGAGATGATTCTGCCCCAGCAGCACATTGTTAAATGTCTCATTCCTGGTCTGCAGTTTACCACCTTTCACCTCCATAGTGCCAGTTTAGTTTGTGAGCCCTGTACATTTTGCCCCTTAGTCCTCCAGTGAAAGCACACCTGCATCTGTCATGCCAGCTGCAGTTGGGCTGTACAGAATTGTATTGACATTGTATGCATACATTATTTTTAACCAGTGTTTAAATGACAGATGCAAACACAGCCATGATCAGGCTGTGATACTTGCATGGAAGAGAATTTGTTCAAATCTTGGTTAGTAGTGTAATAAATATGCTCACATTTTGTCATTGATAATTTTGTATGTAATGCAATGTCAGGTTATAAGTCTGAGCAGAGGGTCTGGGTCAGATGTTCGGTGAAACAGCAGATTGCTTAACGTCCCTTACTGTCTGTCCATTTGCTAACACCAGGTGGCACAATACTCCTGCACTCATCACAAGCATTGTGCTAGGCATCAACCCTTATTTCAATTGCTGTGTTATTTGGACAGTTTTAATAGTGCTTTGAGTTGTACATTGTTTTGATTCTTTTCATTCAACTCCTCTGTACCTAAGATGAATGAGTTCATTATTGGCTGTTATATTACACTGATGGATTGCTGAGACTTGCCAGTAAGCAAATGTAAAACATGAAAAAACAACTGCCCTCAATATAATACCTGTCTGACTGTTGTTGTAAATGCTTTCTTTCTTTCTGGAGGAACTAAAAGTATTTTAAACTTGTTTTTTTATATATTTATAGTGTCTCATGTAAAGAACTTCAAATAAAGGATATAGATTATAACTTTAGATCTCCCCTTTTTATTTGATATTAGGTATAGTATCCCCAGTCACCACTGCCAATTGTAAACCTTGTGATAGATAATTGACAGGGGGAGGAGGTAGCTGAGGCTTTTTAATAAAACATCATACAATGGTCTTGCTATCTAGTGTTGACTCTTCTTTGCTACATTAATAAAGGTAGTTCTAAACTGGCACATTTCATCCCTTACTAGGCCTCTGTCTTCACTGAGACGCATGCCATTATTTTAATTATGCACGCTGGTGTTTTTCTTGGACATCTCAGGTGGCACCAGGTAATTATCCCTCCTCACTAGCAAGCACACAGTCTCCAGACTTTCCACTGCCGCATGCTGGAGGGGAAAGGGGGTGGCCTGGAGCAGACGAGAGAAGGCAGAGGCTCATAGAGAAAAGGATGCTTTAGGAGTTGTCCAACTCCATAATGTTTGACCTGTGTTTTAGGGACATAGGGACATTTAGAGGATCTGGTTTACTGTTGCTCATAAATGTTTTCACAGATTTAACAGATAATTTATATAACTTAATCAGTTAATGTGACACCCTGATGATGAAAGCGCAATATTCTTAATTCACTAGGTTGAAGGGTTTCCTCTAGCAGTTAACAGTTACAGGGCACCAGGCTGTGTCACCCTTCACAAACTGTACTCGCATTTAAACAAGAGGCAAATATTACCATCCAAGAGACAAACACCAGCCACACGCAGAGTAACCTTTGAACCTATGCCTTGTACATTTAGTAGCCGTTTTCAGTATGCGAAGTATGCAAAATTTACCGAAATTGATAGGTATAAAATGCCAGGATGTCATACTAGATTTGCTATTCCATGTTGTATGAATTCACTGCAAACTGTTCAGGAATTCCTTTCCGATTTTAGTCCCACAATTCAATGGAGCAGGTTGGTCAGATGGGCAATTTCTCTATATAAATGAGGTGTAGTACAGTATGTTGAAATGTGTTGCTTTCTGCATACATTTGACAAAACATAGCCCCTTAATAATATGTAATAATATGATATAATATTCATAACAATAATAATATGTAAGTATGTAGTAGATACTTTTAGTAAACAGTAGGCAGTATGAGCTTTCGGACACAGCCCATCACCTGGAGTGAATGAGCCATCTGTGGACCATGCATGTGTATGGGGCGGGCATTGCAGTCTAGTAAATATTGACCCACAACTTTGTACCAAGGCCCCTCTCAGCACAGAGGGCATTTGGTAAGAGCAAACAAGCATGATGCAAAGTCTAACTCCAAGTGAATTCTGTGTGTATACTGTACAACTAAATCAAACGTATAAAGTGGTGTGGGTGTTTACATGCCACTGTCTAGAGCTCTGTGAGGATCACTATGAACTCTGAGACCTAAATCAGCAGACATTACATAATCATGACAAGTAGGCAAGTATAGAACAGAAAACATAAAAAAAAAGTTAAGAGACTGGTCTGATATGTTCTTGGTCTTAGTCTTCCACAATAGTTGTGTAATTACATTCAATTTCACTATTTAAATCAGGCTCTGAGAATAAGTGAGCGGGGCTTTAATAATATAAATGCTGTATGTCCCATATTCTAAAGCCCAGCCGAGAGATCAAGTACTAGGATGCGACATATACATTAATAAACACTACAGCCATTCAGGACAGGAGTTGAGCACCCCTGCATTTACCTCTCAGATGTTCAGGCAAATGGATTAGACTAAGCAGGCCTGTCGCCAAGGGGGAGTCTAGTATGGCCTTTTCCCGGCCTGAACACCACACCCAATGTTACCAAGCTAAGCACAACGGAATTGGCCCAAAGTCTGGGAGCAACCTTGGCGAGAGAGAGAAGAGGATTGCTGGTTGGGGACATAGCAGTATGGAAACTATACCGCCACTAAGGGAGGTTGAGGTCACTCAGACTTTTTCGGATACTCTGGTACAAACAGCTAAGAAAGAGAGGCCATCAACTAAGAGAACCACAACTGAGAAGGCTTCAACTAAGGAGGCATCAACTAAGAGGACTACAACTGAAAAGGCATCAACTAAGAGAACCACAACTGAGAAGGCATCAACAAAGAGGACTTCAACGACGAAGAGAGCATCGATAAAGGAGGAAGGGAGCAGGACGACAACGGTGCTAATCTGTACCCCCTATGGATGGAAGACCTCTGAAGACACCAAGACTGAGACCAACAGACCGAGGCCTGATACGACACAAACCCCTAGCAAAATGGCAAAGTACAGTATGCAGAGGCCCACGGGAGGCCGAGGTGCGCATGAGAAGAAGGAGGTCATCCCACCGCCACCCAAAATATCACAGGGCCCGTCGGAGCCGGAGGATATCTCCTCCCCGGAGCTACCAGAGCTAAAACTGCCGCCCAACTGGGTGGTATTGGACGAGGCACTCAGCTCTCCCTACTCGCCTCTCTCCCCATACTCCCCGCTCACAAAAACAGAATTAACCATACTGGAGCCAATGGCTGAGGTTCCTGCTGATCCTATCATGCCAAACCTGATGAGAGGGGACGCAGCCGAGGAGGCTCCTGAAACAGTCTTCAGCCTCGATGTAACCCACGACCCAGAGCTACAGGTGTATGACCCGATGCCGATCCTTACTCTGGACACGGAGGTTTTACAGCTAGAGTCTCCACCAGATATGGCCTATGGCTCGGAGGTGACCTTCCTTGATCTACTCTACGAGATGACCCTAGCAGTTGGAATTGACTGCTGATTAATGATAAGTTGATTCAAATAAGTGTAACTAATTAATGATAAGTTGAGTCAAATGTGTGATAAAGTTGATGCAAATATGTGTAACTGAAAAATGATAAGTTGATTCAAATATGTGTAACTAATTAATGATAAGTTGAGTCAAATGTGTGTAACTAATTAATGATAAAGTTGATGCAAATATGTGTAACTGAAAAATGATAAGTTGGTTTAAATATGTGTAACTGCATAACTAAATAAGAGAAATTAGAATGCAAGTGTATGACCCCGGGTCAACATATCTGCTTGGGCCTCATGGTGATGACGGCTTACTAACACTGGAAGGTACTAAGAATATAGAAATACTAAGATTTGATTGTGTAATCTTACTCAGAGATGATTACTGAAGTAGGCTACCATATGTACTAATGTTTTGATTGTGTAGCCTTACTCAGGGATGATTACTGAAGTAGGCTACCATATGTACTAATGTTAATGTTGATGATACATAGTTTTATTACGGCATAAGAAGGGTTAATAGTGTAAGACCTGCGGGATGAAGTGGGTCAGGTTGCGGAACTCCCCAACAAAAAGTACCCTTGTGTCCATGATCAAGCATGAGTGTGATAAGAATGTTTAGCAGACACAACAAAAAGTACCCTTGTGTCCATGATTAAGCATGAGTGTGATAAGGCCGTCTAGCAGACACACCAAAAAGTACCCTTGTGCCCATAATTAAGCATGAGTACGAACCCAGGGTGATGTACTGGTTACTAGATCGGATTCTATGCCTGACTAAGTAGGTATAAAGGTCAAATGTATTATTATATGTCTTGTGACACTGAGAGTTGAGGGACAGAGACACTTCCTAAAAAGAACTTCCCCAAAAGCACTTCATATGACCTTACAAACACACATACTGTGTCTAACACAAAGATACAAGCACGAAAAAACACACACACTTAGTTTAGAACAAATATTCAGGCACAGACACACAAAGCACCTGCACTCTGGTGTTAAGCAGTATTGAAGGACTTTTAGCAAGAGTATAAAAAGAGCTCCCCGGAGCAGTACAACGGTCATTCCCCGCTGAGGAGCGTCAAAACCTGGAGGACCAGAGCAGGACGGAGCGTGTTGGAAACTTTACCCCGGAGTGGAAACTGGAGCTTTCATACTCTAGCACCCGAGCAGTTCTCCGTGACCGGAGCTCACACTCTGATTGAATTCTGACTGACGGACTCGCCACTCGAGTACAACGGAGGACCTTGGCGGACCTTTCTTTGTACAACAACGGCTCCTCGCCACGGCCGTGGCGGAAAGAGGAACCGGCTTCGCTCGGATCAAGTGAAACTGGGACTTCTCTAAATTTCACAGGCAGAGTAGGGACAGACTGATAGGGTTTTTATTATTTTCTATTTTTTATCGTTTTTAAATGTTATCATTTTAACATTTTAATCACTCTACCTGTAACCCATTTTTATGATAACTCAGCTATGCTGCAATGCTTTAAGCCATCATTAAAGAATCTAACCTGCATTTAAAGGAACAGTTTTCTCAATTTTTATTCTTAATTTTTATTCTTATTTTTTAGTAATTCCATCCATCATAAGCCTTTTTACCTCCTCCTGGTGACATAAAATATTATAGACTACTGTGCATATTTCATCATTGGATCTGAAGGGTTATATCTGGCCCCTTATTACCTCCTTTGGGTAAATTATCCTTACCGAAAAACCTTTTTATCCGCAACCACACCAACTGGCACTCATGTAAGATTAGAGCAGTCGTTAACCATAGAGATTACCCACTTCTGTGTACGGTTTTATTTGGGGTGATTTTTCAGTTCAACTGAGGTGGGTAGAGGAAGATGTGGGAGGAACTATGGGACGTAGACTGTTAACAGCGGAGTGAGTCTAATCGACACCAACCTACATAGGACCTTTTAGTAGCTGTTAGGGTAAGACCCTGCAGGCTGAGGATCATACCTGTTATCAGAGGGTTGGTCCGGGGCTCCTGTACAGGGCCTGAATTCCCGGGAGACAGGCCAAGTCCGTCTCATGTCGGCTTAAAGTGTCTGGTTCCAGCCGTGGCAGCTGTGATATGAATCATATGCTAATGTTGGTGGGTTTTTAGTCTGGGAGGGGGCAGGAGAGCAGGCTCCCAATGGGATTAACTTTTTGCCTCCCCTTGAGTAACTCTTTTGGGTTTTTATTTGCAATTTTTGCATTTGAAAAATTAGGGTTAGGGTTTTTTTTACTTTGCTTTTATCATCAAAGGGAGAGGCCGCACTTCTGTCGAGAAATTGGGGGAGAGGGGTGGGATTGCATTGAAAAGAAGAAGGAAATTTAAGGCGCATTGCTACTGAGGTCATAGAGGTCAGTGAGTTGGTTGTCACAAATTCAGGTCATAATTTGCTCGCTGTAAATGGTTATGTGTGTCTGCCTTTGGTTGAATTTGTCTTGACTCTTTATCCTAGCCTTATCCCCATTCCCCTCCTGGCTAGGCGATCAGCATATCAGCATTACCATCTCAGTAACACTTTATGTTCTGTTTAGGGTTTGTAAAGCGTTTATGATCATTTTATAGATAGTTAACTACAGTATTGATGAACACTTATTAACAGTTATTACTAATTGATTAAAAGTGTGTGATCATCACTTTGGTACTGGGGGTGCCAAAAGAAAAGTGACTTGCTTTGATCGTGTTGTGTGTGCACTAAAGTAGATTTAGTACAGAGTAATGGATTTAGTGTACAGAATGCTAGAGAAAGCCAGCTTTTGGTACCCCAAGTACTGAAGTGATGATCACATATTAACAATTAAATGCATACATAAACACCCCTGTCCCCTCTGCCCTGTTGGATAAAAAAGTGATCACGAAATCAAAATAGGGGATATCAGAATTAAACACATCAACGTGTGTAATAGTGCAATAACCACCCCAGGCCTCTAACTACACAGCAGAACTAAAGACAAGTGATTAACCGCAGCTGTTGTGTCCTGCAGGAGGTTAGATTCCTGTAAAAGAAAATGGAGTTTATTCAGAGCTGCGAGCCTGTGCAACGGAGCTCTTCTCAATGTCTCTGTCTGTGTGTGTGTGTGTGCGTGCGGGAAGTGGGAAGCAGTTACAGGGCTGCTGAGCAGGGAAGGAAAGAATATCCACCCAGGTTGAGTGGCCGTTCACAGCCAGGTGACAAGAGGTCCAATCCAGGGGAGGCAGATGGCGGGCAGGAAAGACAATCTGGAGCTCTGGGCCCAGGGAGTCTAGAGGACTGTGCTCAGGCTTTATGCCACCTCTCCTGGCTCCTCTTGGTCAATTAACATGCTCTCACACTGTTAGCACAACCAGGTAACATATGATACGCCTCTACACTTTGGGACGAGGAAAGATCATCTTCTCAAACCTTTCACAAAGTCAAATAATACATATCACACTCTCTTTGTTTGTCAATATGACTGAGTCATCATTAGGGGTGCCTCTTACCACATACAATAAACACTGCCTTTCCCTCTGGAGTTGAACCCCCAAACTGTTGAGGGTAGAGCTTCCACCTTACACCAATCTTCAACAAAACCCACCTGGTCAGAAACACTCACTGACTTCATATCAACGACCTTCAATCATCATTGAGTAGAAACTGATGTGCTCTGAAACAAGGGATCACTGTGATAAGAGCATTACAGTTCTCACTCCTGAAGGTTCACTTCAACTTTTATAAAGGAGAGGGGACAGGAGAGGATTAACTGGACAGTAACTTTTAATTAAAACTTCAAAAATAAATGGGAAAGTGGGACAAGCTCCAGAGACACTGTAAATTTTGTAAATGAGCTGCAGACACAGAGAGACACTGGCACTTCTGTCCCACAGAGACTGGCTGAACAGTGAGACACAGACACAGTTTAACCCCCTGAGCCATTCAAACAAGGTCAAGCTTTCTTTTAAAATTAGGCATTTCTGTAAAATGGGGTGGGGATTCTCTCAAGGCCTGCCTTGATCAAATGGCACAGGTTATAGTGCTGACCTCAGGTTTTTGTGTCTCAGACATTGACGGCAACAGGTCTGCTGCAACAGGAAACGTAACTCAAACAAGCCCCCTCCCCCGCTCCCCCTTCCATTTACACACGTTTAATAGTGTTATGAGATGTAAAAATTTTTAGATAAAAAGAGCTGAATCTATGACAAAGCTGGTGACACAGGAAATGTTAAAAGAGCATTCAAGAGTCAAGATATAAATCTTGGTTTGAGAAAGCCTCCTGTTTCTGTTATTCTTGTTGTCTTTATGGGATGTGATTTCTCTGTTCAGGAAACTTTCACATCAATAATGAAAGTATTTGTGCACTTCCAAACTCTCAGTATGTCTTCACACACTATGCAGCTCATATCTTATCAGTAAACACAGGTGGGACAAGTTTTTTTCTGGTTTTGAGAGGAAGCGTTTTCTCTTTCTAAGTCATGTCACTGGAGTGTAAACCCGAAACAAGGCACACGCTGGTGCATGTGGCTTTAACACCACCACCTGTGTCCAAGCTACTGGTAGTTAAATGTAGTAGTTAAATGGGCCTGGTGATGTCAGGCTTCAGCTTTACAAGCAATGGACAATGTCCTCAATGGCGGAGGGACAACAAATGGGTGGGGGTTGGTAGTTAACTATGTGAGGTAATCCTGTAAAGGTAATGCATAATATTACATAGGCTTATCTCTAACACTATTAGAGAACAACAGGCCAAAGGCTTGAATCAGTGTTCCAAATTCAAATCAAAACCATGCCATTAGGCTGATTCTGAGATCTTCCTACATCAAATTTGTCTTATGGATCAAAGTGCAGAGCATTTGCATGGGGATCAAACAGAAGGAGAGGGCATTCGAAATTGGATTAAAACTCCCATTAATGTTTCCTGTGAACACTGAGAAAGCAAGACTCAAATGCTCAGTTGTTTCTTACGTATTGCAATAACAAATAGGCCTAGTTCACAAAAACAAATGCCGAGCCAATTTATTCTAAGTAATAAGAACATTGTCCTGGTTAACTTATGGTTAAGGTATGATAGACAATAATAGAAACAATGAACGTCTTATTTGAAAATGTTATATTACAATGTTATTTTAGCAGCTCCATGTTTCCACAGAGCAGCGAAACATTGTTGCAGCCTCTCTCATTGGCCATGTGGAGCAAGACTGCAGGGGCTTAGTAATGGCAGTGTGTGCTGCTGTAGCTGGCACTGCTGCAAGGTTTTCTTCTAATCATGTCTGCCAGCTTCCTGGTCTTGGAGCTCCACACGCCGCTGGTGATGCCCACCACCAGAGACATTTTATTTATTTAACCTTTATTTATACTGGGGAAACACTCTGAGACTAAGACCTCTTTGTGCACCCTGTCCACAATATTTACACAATAACAAAACAACACGTAAAAAATACAACACAGTTTAATACATCATATAAAGCCACAATATTAGGAGAAACAATCACATCTTTCACAAAGGAGGTCCTCAATTAACACCCGAAATTGCCCAGAACATCCAACTGAATTTTTTTCTGGATATTGTTCCAGCAGGTAGGTGCACCATAACTAAAAGCAGATTCACCCAATTTGGTGGAGACCCGGGGAACCTCAAGAGTTAACCCATTCTGAGAATGGGTTAGGTAATTAATGTCCTTGAATTGTTATAATGAGGTTAGGTAAGCCAGGAGTTTATGCAGTAAGACTTTATAGACAAAAAGGGAGTAATAAAGAGATCTACGGGATTTTAACAAGGTACAGCCAACCTTTTGATAAAGAATGCAATGATGAGTATTAAAGCTGTGATAAAGCAAAGGGCACTATGGTAGATGGCATCCAAAGGTTTAAGAGTAGTGGCTGCTGCATTTTGGTAGATGATATCACCATAATTAAGTACTGGCATGAAAGTTGATTACACAACTGCTGTTCAGGGAAAGGCACAATCTATTCCTATAAAAAGAAGCCCACCTTAAATTTTAGCTTTTTAACAAGCTCCTCTGTATGTTTTCTTTGTCAAACCAAATGCCCAGGTATTTATAAGCAGGGACAAGCTCAATGCGGGCACCACCCAAAGTACATATGCATAAATCAGATACATTTTTCTGTGATTTGATAAATAACATTTTGTTTTTCCAGCATTAAGCACCAACCTCAGCCCAACAAATGCTCTCTGCAGGACAGTGAATGCAGACTGTAGGTCAGAAAGAGCCTGGTCAGTCGTGGGGGCAATAGCATATACAACAGTGTCATTGGCATTATTTACAGATAATCCAATATTGTTGATGTAAATAGTAAAAAGAACCGGACCAAGAATTTATCCTTGTGGAACACCCTTCGTTATGTCCAGAAAACCTGATTTAACACCATTAGTTAAGACACACTGTGTTCTGTCCATTAAATAATTTTCAAACCATCTACATGAAGCCTGATCCAGGCCTATTTCAGACAACCTCTGAATGAGTAGATAATGGTCGACTGTATCGAATGCCTTGGAGAGATCTATAAACAGCACAATGTTTTTTCTGATCTAGGCAATTTAACACATCAAGTGTAGCCGCTGAGACTGTGCTATGACCAGGTCTAAAGCCAGATTAGTGAACATTTAGAATAGAATGCGAAGATAAAAAGGTGCTTAGCTGGGGGTTGACCAGGGACTCAAATACTTTAGAAAGGCAACGTAGCTTCGGGGGCTGCCTTCCAAACCTTAGGGACAGTACCTGAGATATCAGTCAGATTAAAAATATATGTCAATGACTTGGTAATCAAGGGGGCCGAAAGCTGCAATAGGCCTGGATCAAGCAGACCAGCCCCAATGGATTTTACATCAATTTTAAGCAGGGCATCAAGTAGAAAATGGTTGAAATGAAAACTCGCTAGTAGATGACTCACATCGAGCCAACTGGGGGCTGGGAGATGGGAGCGTAGTCGACCGTCTGACCAGGGTCAGTCAAACCACCATTTCTCTCAAATAAAAAGCCTGCTGAGATAAAATGCTGGTTAAAGGAATTACTTATCAATTTTCTCTGTAATGGGGCCAGAGTCTGACAAAACTTTTTTAGGTAGGGATGAAAAGGAATTTCCACGCTTCAGGGCATTCATTGTTTTCCAAAATTGTGTAGGATCACCAGCAGAATCCGAGATAGTAAGTCTCATCTTGAAGATCTTCAGCATGAACACCGCTACAGTGGGCACCAGCGCCTCCAGGGAGTAGTCCTCGTTCTTGCACCCAGGGAAAGACACACACTTGCCCTCCAAACTTCCAATAATCCATGTTTAGCCTCTCATAGAAATAGCAGATGATGACGACAGATGGCTGGGACTGTGTACAGGATGGAATAGATGCCGATTTTCACCATGAGCTTCTCCAGCTTCTGTGTTGGTGCCCTCAGTTTTCACGACTTTGCGGACGTGGAAGAGGGCCATGTATCCTGTGAGGTGCCGATGACCAGATAACAGGAGAGGGGGATGAGGACGAAGCCACTGAGTGCGCCCACGCCCATGCTGCCTACGTAGCACAGCCCTGTCAACTCATCCCCAGCGACCTTCCTCATGGTGAGGATGACGATGGTCTTTAAAGCAGGGATGCCCCACGCTGCCATGTGGAAGTAGTTGCTGCGCCTCATGGCCCCACTTCTCCCCTGTGACCAGGAACCAGGTGAAAGTGAGGATGACCCACCAGATGGAGCTGGTCATGGGTTCTTGCAGGACCCCAGGATGGCTGATCCACACCCGGTGCCACTGCCTGGTTGCCTGGGACACGCAGGGACTGGGAGCATTCCCTCTCCTTTCTTGGTCTCTGTCTTGGTGTCGTTCTCAGGAGCCTCCATGCACAATGCATTGGGGTCATTCCTGGTCGGGAGCTTAGAACAGTCCAGTGAGTCAGGCCATGCACAGTTGAACTTCTCTGTGATGGGGGAAAACTTAAGCCTGGCTTGCTCACACAGGTCTGCAGGCAGGGATAGAGGTGGACACTTTATCCGTGCACATGGGGCATAGAGGGTGCATGGGGGGGGAGAAAAAAAAAAAAAGTAGCTGAACATCGCATCCATACTCCACCAGCAGGGCAAACTCATTCAGCTTGATTGCAGCCTCCTTCTGATTGTCATGGTCCATAAAATTGGGCATCCTAGTCATATTGTACCCAATCCCCTGGCACATGGGAATAATGATGGGTTTGCATTTTGCTGGTCTGCCTCGTTCCATGTCAGACTCCCATATTCAAGCTGGAGGCAGCAATCACCAGCTGACACAGAGAAATCACAATTTTTAAAGGAGACCCCACCATACTGATTTTCAGTCATGTTTTCTAGCAGTGCAAAAGAGGTTGTTCTGTAATAAATGTCCAGACAAAAAATACAAATTCAGGTGGGTAACACACTAATTTCCCATTGTCATCGAGGCTCAAAAAGTTGCTTTATCCTTACAAATGCATTTCCAGCAGCACTCAACGCAAATGCTGGTTCAGTCAAGACACTTAAGCCGTAAATGTAAGCATTTTTTGTTTAATGAATGTACAATTAGATTTGGCGTAACGGATAGTTCCACTCTGATATAGCTCCCCGCTTGAATTAAACAATATTGAAATACAAATAGTGGGGAGACCATGAAAATCAAACCCCCCTGTAATAATGTCCGTTGTACACAGAGGCAGACGCAGTATGTCGGTGAGGGATTTTGTCCCGTTTATTAGCATATACATAGCATATATATATAGCATATATATAGTCTTGGCTTTTCAGCCCGTCTCAACGCTTTCGCAACTTTCCAGTCGTCGTCTCGGGAAAACCTCCTCTCGTTCCCAGCCCCTCTACTGAAATGACAAAGGCACACACATGTTAAGCACTAGCTAACGAGGCTTCATTTTCCACAGGTGTGCAACGAAGCCTCGCCGACACAACCCTGTCCACGGTCCTGTAGCTCCCTCTACAGGCCGAACGCTGCATGTCCCCCCACATACCCCCACCGCCCGACACAGGCCGGGGACCCGACGGCCGACAACCTACTCCCCCCCCCCTGCACGGGAGAGGAAGTCTGCCACGACCATCTGCGCCCCCGGTCTGTGCACGACCGAAAAGTTGAAGGGCTGCAACGCGAGGTACCACCGGGTGATCCTCGCGTTCACATCCTTCATGCGGTGGAGCCACTGGAGGGGAGCATGGTCGGAGTAGAGGGTGTAAAGCGCGGAGTAAAGCGCGACCCAGCAGGTAGTAGCGGAGGGCGCCGACCGCCCACTTGATGGCCAGGCACTCCTTCTCCACCGTGCTGTACCGGCCCTCCCTCTCCAAAAGCTTGCGGCTCAGGTACAGCACCGGCCGGTCAGCCCCCTCCACGCGCTGGGTCAGCACTGCTCCCAGCCCTCTATCCGACGCGTCCGTCTGTAGGGAGAAAGGGAGGTTAAAATCAGGCGCATACAGGACCGTTTCTCCACAAAGAGCTCCCTTAAGGGCCTCGAACGACCCCTGGCACTGGCCCGACCATTGGACCGGATCCGGGGCACCCTTCCGGGTGAGGTCCGTCAAGGGACTGGCCAGCTCTGAAAACCCTGGCACGAACTGCCGGTAATAGCCAGCCAGCCCCAGGAAGGCCCTCACGTCTTTCTTCGTCTTGGGCCGAGGAGAGGCGGCGATGGCCGCAGTCTTTTCAATCTGCGGCCGCACCTCCCCCCGACCCAAGTGGTACCCCAGATACCGGATCTCCCTCCGCCCGATCACGCACTTTTTCGGGTTGGCCGTCAGCCCCGCCTGCCTCAGGGACCGCAGAACAGCAGCCACACTCTGCACATGCTGCGCCCAGGTGTCACTGTGAATGACAATGTCATCCAGGTAGGCCGCAGCATAGGCAGAGTGCAGCCGCAGAATACGGTCCATGAGGCGCTGAAAATTGGCTGGGGCTCCGAACAACCCGAAAGGGAGCACTGTGAACTGGAACAGCCCGAGCGGAGTGGAGAATGCCGTTTTCTCCCGGGATACCGGCGAGAGTGGAATCTGCCAGTATCCCTTCGTGCAATCCAATGTCGTGAAGTACTTGGCCGTACCAAGCCGGTCCAAGAGCTCGTCAACCCGGGGCATCGGATACGCATCGAACTTGAAGACCGCATTAACCCGTCTATAATCCACACAGAACCGTATAGACCCATCTGGCTTGTTGACAAGCACGATGTGGCTACACCAGTCACTGCGGGACTCCTCGACCACACCCAGCTCCAGCATGGCTTCCAACTCCCTGCACACAATGTCTCGTTTGTGCACCTGCAACCTATAGGGACGCGTGCGCACCGTTAAACCCGGCTGCGTTTCTATATGGTGGTCGATGAGCGTAGTCCGACCGGGCAGGGGAGAGAACACGTCGGCGAACGTAGCCTGCAAATCTGCAACGTCCGTGCTGGAGGTGGGTAACAGTACGAGCACCTTGTCTCCCGGTGTAAATTCTCGTAGGGTAGTTCCCCTGTCGTATAGGCGTTTCTGACGCTCCTGGGCTTGCAGCAAATGCTCGCGTGAGATAACCTCTAGGGCGTGGAGCTTTGTGCGCAAGTCCAGGACGTATTGGATCTCACTTTTACCCTTCCTCCCAATTTTCTTTAAGAAGGTTTAGGACACCCCGGGGCTTACGCCCGTAGAGTAATTCAAACGGGGAAAACCCGGTGGAAGCTTGGGGGACTTCCCGTACCGCAAACAACAGGGGATCTAGCCATTTATGCCAATTCCGACTATCCTCGTGTACAAACTTCCGGATCATTGACTTCAAGGTCCGATTGAACCGCTCACAAAGGCCATCAGTGGCCGGGTGGTAAACACTGGTTCGAATCGCCTTGATGTTTAACAAGCCATACAGTTCCTTGAGGGTGCGTGACATAAAATTAGTGCCCTGATCGGTGAGAATCTCTTTCGGGATTCCCACGCGGGAGATTACTTGAAACAATGCCTGCGCTACACTCCTGGCAGAGATATTGCGCAGCGGTATTGCCTCGGGGTATCGGGTGGCGTAATCTATCAAGACCAACACAAATCGATATCCCTGTGTACTCCGATCAAATGGCCCGATAATATCCATCGCAATGCGGTCGAATGGGTTCTCGACCAATGGTAAGGGCCGCAAGGGGGCCCCGTGGGATGACCGGGGGATTTACCAACTGACATTCACGACAAGAAGCGCACCACCTACGCACCTCTGCCCGAATTCCCGGCCAATAAAATCGAGCCATTATACGGTTCAGTGTTTTATCATACCCGAAATGGCCCGCCATGGGGTTGAAATGAGCCGCCTGGAAGACCATTTCGCGGCGGCTGCGGGGAACCAACAACTGGGTTACTTCCTCCTGACTATGTGAGTCACGACTTACTCTATATAACCTGTCGCTGATAATCGCAAAATAGGGGTGGGTGCGCACTGTGTCTGGCCGTACCAAAGTACCATCAATTGCTATCACTTGGTCATAGGCCGATCGTAGGGTCTCGTCACGAGACTGCTCGAGGGGGAAGTCGCCTAGCAGCGGATAGTTCGGCGGGGAAATCTCGGGGTGAGGCGCCCCCGCCGGCTCCGGCTCCCCGGCAGTGTCGCGAGGCGCCGCCTCAGCACAGAGCACATTACACGCCTCACACCTCCCTCGCTGTCGTGCACGCATCCCGGTAGCCCTCTTTACCGCTTGAGGAAACCCCTCCCAATCTGCACCTAGATTCAGGGGATGCGTGAGGTGTGTACACTATGTTTTTTTCCCTCATAATAAATTTCGATAGCGACCACCGGATATTCGTGAACGTCCCCATGCACACACTTCACCAACACCCTCGACGCCTTCAACAATGCCCCCGGCCGAACCAGGCGCTCCTGGATCATGGACTGCATGCAGCCCAAATCCAAGAACGCCTGGTGCGTATCATGCTGTATCCTTACCGGAACACGATACGCCGCTCCAAGTCCGGGGGGAGGGCCCGGTATGTCGCCGATGCGGACGACCTGCCCCACCTCCATCGCCGGGCACTCGGCCTGCACATGGCCCGGCCGTCCGCATCGCCAACACCCCCCCCCTGTTGCTCGGGGTGCTACCTGTGGGGCCAGGGTTGGCTCTGGACGGGTGCGCCCCTGCCATCTCGTCCTCGGGGCGGGCGCCGGCCTTTCCCCTTCCGGTCCCTCGGCTCCTCCTGGGGTTGGTCGTTGCAGCCCCCGCGGTGGGAGGGAGAGATGGTCCTCCGCTAATCCCACGGTGGTCTTGAGATCCTGGGGGCGGTGGTACTGGACCCAGGCGGCGGTTCGGGCCGGGAGCACCGTGAGGAACTGTTCCAGGACTACCCGGTACCCGACCTCCTCCGCCGAGTTGTTCCCTGGGTCCAGCCACTGCCACGCGCTGTCCCGCAGCCGCTGGGCGTAGGCGAAGGGCCGGCTCCCCTCTTCCATAGTCAGGGCCCGAAACCGGCGACGGTGCTCCTCCGGTGTGAGGCCCAGGCGGTCCCGAATTGCCCAGGCCAGGGACGGGTAGTCCCGTTGGGCGGCCGCTGGTAGACTGTGGGCCGCGAGCTGCGCCTCCCCTGACAGGAGGGGCAGCAGATGGTAGGCCCACTCTCCGTCCGGCCACCCCGAGATCCTCGCCGTCCCCTCAAACACCACGAGGAACCACAGGTGTGCAACGAAGCCTCGCCGACACAACCCTGGCCACGGTCCTGTAGCTCCCTCTACAGGCCGAACGCTGCATGTCCCCCCACACCCCCTTAGGTAGGTAAGAGCTAAACTGCAGGTGAAAGCTGGGATGGTGGTGGGAAACTCACGAACGGGCAGCATGAACGACTGCTCAAGCTATAGTGGAACTAACATGAACCGGCTCTTATAGCCTGTCCCATGAACATGACATGAGCAAAAGTGAGAACAGCTGCGTCGTCCTTCCCCATGCCTTACTGAACCTGCGTGATACTTCAATTCAGTCAGGACACTTAAGTCGTAGATTAAAATGTTTTTAGTTATATAGTACAGTTATATAGTGTAAACAACATTATAATACAATATACATAGCGGGGAGCCCATAAACTTCTAACCCCCAAAACAGCAGAACCATCCAATATCACTCGACTATGTGTCCGATCTAAGCCAATACCTGCTTAGCAGGGTGACCCACCCGGTTTCCCCTGTACACATGTGCAGGGACGGGCTTGACCAACCTGGATTCTGTAGTCTTGCTGCCCCATTCACATGCATGTACAGCCTTGGAACACAACATAGTCTAGATCTTACCAGTCTAACCATAGCTGAAAGGGGGAAAAGCATTACAGGCTGCATCCAGGCACATTGAGCAGGATAATAACTAATTTGGTTCAGAGCTTTGTGCGAGTTAAGACCCCCAAAACAAATAGAAGAGCTGCAACTCGCAACTCAAACACACACGTCTGTAAGAAGGACTAGCACAACTCGGACAACAACATAAGTGCAAAGACAGCGAGTGCAGCGTAAACATGCCGTCTCCCGCAAGGATATAGCGCCCCTAAAAGAGAATGGAGAACATCATGTAAAAGAAGCAAAAAGTTATATCCTGAAGTTAACATGACATACTGTGACTTGTGAAACAGCGCTGTGTTTCCGATGTTTATATACCCACCGTTAGAAGAAACAGATTTATTAATATACGCAAATAACTGACTACAAAGCGAAGCTACCCAAGTTAAAACACGCTGGTCCGTATTGACATAGCCAAACGATAAGAATTTACCTGCATGCAGACTCACAAGCAAATATTTCTTCAAATCGTTAGGCTAAACGCCTACTACTGTAGTGGTAGCCAAACTGAGTACTGGGACCGGTAGTTGTTATTATCAGTCTTGTTAAGACTCCTAAAACAAACTCCAAGCAGATGCAACTCACCGTAGTTCATCAATAAAACCAACAGTGTAATTAGTGGCTTGCAGCAAGTCCACTATTGAATTGGTCACTAGTATAATTCCAAAATCTCCAATTCGGTAAAGTAACTCCTCTTACGGCACCCACCCAATGACATAATCTACTGAACTGTGCCCTAAGACTACTAATTACAGTACTTAAAAGGGGGAAAAAAACGATGTCAAAAATGTTTACACCGTCCTGAACTAAGCCTACAGCCCTGGCGCCAAGTCAGACAGCTCCTGCAAGTGCAGGATTTAAGCCATCCGACCTAATAACCTGCAACACACATGAAAGCATAGAAAACGCAGTCGCCGACTAAGTTAAACAATAAAGCATCTCAAGCCTACATGTAAACGCGTAACCTTGAATACTGACTGTGCTACATAAACGTGCAATTCTCTACTGGAACACTCTTGTTAATGAAGCTAGCTCCTAAGTTACTTCTATTGTTGAATCTAGACACCAATCACAACAACTATAAAAAGAACCCCAAAACTTAACTTATACTACACCACATGAGCTAAGACATAAAGAAGCCCTTATACTATTCGCTACGTACTTCCCAACTGGTACACACGTGCCAGTTACATGTAAACACGCAGAACTCAACCTGCAAGAGCATGAGAAAATAATGTTTAACTTCCCTATTCACTGATGGGATCGCGGGCACTTGGCAGGAATGTTTCGCTGGAAGGCAGAGGCGACCTTCTTGTCAGCCATCCCGAGAAAAGGAAAATCTGTGTCCGATCATCATAACGAACCGATGAGGGACGCGAAACTCCAGGTCAAATAACATCAAGAATGCACCCGTGGGCCAAATCAAAACGTCCAACTAGTTGGCAGCTAGCGATGTTGTACGCCAGTACTGGTAAAAACACAATACAACAGAGATTCCATCGAGATGTATGAGATACAAGACAGTAGAGAAATTGTGAGTAATCCAAGATGGCGACGTCCAATGGTTGAGGCCACAACAGTTCTCACACACGTAAAGCAACAATGATCCACTCGGAACACTCCCGTCATTCCGTAGAAGCAATCACGCTTGCAGTGAAAACTCATTGATCAAAAGGCAAAACTAGTAGCAGAAATCTCCTGCTAATCAATATTAGGATAGTCAATCCTAATATGATCACCCGGTTAAAAAGAAAACAAAGTAGGACGGAAATACAACCAAGTTGGATAGCATACTCTCACAAGTGTATGACGAAGTTACCTAACAAGAACCCTAACCAGATGACGGTAACAGTAAGCTCAAACAACGGACAGCGTGAACTACTGCTCAGCTATGGTGGAACTAACATGAACTGGCTCTTATAGCCTGTCCCATGAACATGGACTTGATCAGCAAAAGTGAGAACAGCTGTCTGTCCCTGATGGCCAGCTGCGTTCTCCTTGCCGTGCCTTACTGAACCTGCGTGATACTTCAATACAAATACAGCATGAAGGGCTGCATTAAAAATATATAATGATTCTCCGCTTCCGAAATTATGCAGAAATGTCTTTAAAGTTGAAGACTCCGAACTTCGAACACCATAGTGATCAATGTATGAAATGGCATTCACATTGAAAAGAGTAAATAACGATGATGAAGAAAATAATGTTTTACCGAAAAAAGGTGTTTTGTCGTCATCCTTGATCCATTGACCTGATCAAATGGAAGGAACTTAGGCAGATGTTTCCAATGATTTGCAGTGTATCAGCTGTGTTCTGTGAACGACAATAGTGGAACTCTGCCCACTTGGGTTAGGGTTAGGTTACTGTCGGGCCACAGTAAAGGGCCAAGAACACTTTGTATGACACCCCTCATGGTTGAAACTCACTTGATTCATATTCTAGAAGTGTTGTCGAGTACAGTGGCAGTAAAAATCATGTGTAGCCTGGGAAAATAGTTTGTGTACAGTCCATTATGTGTTCCCTGTGCAATCTAGACGAGGCACTTTGAACTGTTGGGCCACAGTAAACGGCCAAGAGTACTTTGTATGTAACTGTAAGCATATATAATAATGTCAGTTTCCATGTGAAGGTTTGGCTGAGACTTTTGGCTATATTTTGTTAATAGCAAAGCATATACAGTATATTAGTGCAAGAACGGTCAAATCGAATGGACATTTGTGTACACTCCATTATATGTGCCCTATGTAAAATGACATGTAATGACATTATAATGATCCAAATTACTTTTTTGAAATTGTACATACTTTCTGTTTCGTAATATTTCCTTAATTCATGAAAAATGTAATTAAGTATTGCGATCCCATCACTTTTATTTTGAAGCCGCAAAAACGAAACCGGAAGTCTTATTGTCGGAATGTGCCGGTTATTGTCGTTCAGAGAACACAGCATTGTGTATCTCCACCGTACCGGACTACAACTCTCCATCCCTCGCCTGAGAACGCTTAACTTTATGTTCAGGGAGGGCTACCCAATGTGAGGGTGGGCATTTTGTGACACTTGCATCTCGCACCGCCCACAATAACTAACCTGAGAATTGTCTTCAAATTATAGTAATCACATTTCGAGAACGGCTTTGGGACCTGTCCTGAGGCTAGGAACAACTTTAAACTTGGAATTTAAGTGAGTGATGATAGGCCCGCAATCCTTACTGATTTCTGCATATTGCTTATTGCTTATGATATTACATTTGGGATTGAGTGAGTGGTGAAGCCTGTTCTCCAGTCTAGGTAAATTAGTTTAATCTTGTTTAAAGTCAGTGTGCTGTTGGTAGCTTGTGTATTTTGCTGTGGCTATCCTGCCTTAAGCTCAGGAACCAGTTTCTATTGGAAGCCAGCTGTTTGACGTCAATTGCTGTGAAGTGCTGTCAATCTCCAGTGGGAGGGCCTGACACTATCCTACAAGGTATTTAACCCCTGCTCACCTTGGACCAGGACTAATACATTTGGGATTGAGTGAGTGGTGAAGCCTGTTCTCCAGTCTAAGTAAATTAGTTTAATCTTGTTTGTGAGTGGTGAAACCTGTCTGGTCGTTAACTGATCGTCAGGTGGGAGGAGCTGCTACCCTGCTAGTCATCTCGCACCACCCACAATGACTAACCTGAGAATTGTTTTCAAATTATAGTAATCACATTTCGAGAATGGTTTTGGGACCTGTCCTGAGGCTGGAAACAACTTTAAACTTGGAATTTAAGTGAGTTATGATAGGCCCGCAATCCTTACATTACATTTGGGATTGAGTGAGTGGTGAAGCCTGTCTGGTCATTAACTGATCGTCAGGTGGGAGGGGCTGTTACCCTGCTAGTCATCAGCGATAACAGAGCGACAGCCTCCTGACACGAAGACGCTTGACACAAAGGCGAAGGAGTCAATCTGTGGAGTGCATCGAGGAAGGCCTGAGAGGAAGGCCAAACTACTAAGTATTTTTATTCTATTAGTTTGTTTTTTCACTACTCTGAGTGTACTGAGTGCTACCGACATCTTGTATTGCCCACAAACCCTCAATCTCTATACCGGCAAATATCATAATGTGCTTCCTCCCCATTCCTGTTGTTTCATCCATCAGGAGGACACATCGACGCTACACCCCCACTCACAACCCTTCCAATCTAATCTACCCACCATGCTCAACTGACCACGACCTCACTGTCGCGGGAGGACTTTGGAACTGCCAGTCAGCGGTCCAGAAAGCAGAGGCTATCTTGGCTTATGCCTACTTCATGTCCCCCCTCCACTTCCTTGCTCTCACAGAGATATGGATTACACTGGATAACACAGCTACTCCTGCAGTCCTCTCTGATGCCTACTCCTTTTCTCATTCCCCTAGACTCTCTGGTCGAGGAGGAGAAACAGGACTCCTCATCTCGCCTAAGTGGTCACATAATGCCCTTCCCCTGTCACACCTGTCCATATTCACCTTCGAATTCCATGCTGTTTCTGTCTCCTCCCCTGTCAAACTTCACATTGCTGTAATCTATTGTCCACCAGGTCAGCTTGGCCACTTCTTCGATGAGATGGATGTCCTTCTCAGCTTCTTCCCTGAGGACGGCACACTGCTCACACTACTGGGTGACTTCAACATCCAGTCGGAGAAGCTTCACTCGTCTGGAGCACTTGACCTTCTCTCCTCCTTCGGCCTTACCCTGTCCCACTCTCCTCTGACTCATAAGGCAATCAGCTCGACCTTGTCTTCACCAGATCCTCCCAAACCTCCAACCTTACTGTTACCCCTCTTCCGGTTTCTCATCATCATTTTGTATCCTTCTCCCTTCCTCTCAAATCCTCCCCCTCCCAGTCAGTCTCTACCCACACTGTATCCTCTCATCGCAACCTGCGTACCCTCTTACTCACCACTCTCTCTTTCTCTGTCTTATCCGCCCTACCCTCTGTTGAATCCTTCTCCCTTCTGTCCACTGATGCAGCCTCATCCACCCTCCTGTCCACTCTTTCCTCATCCTTCGACTCTCTCTGTCCACAGACCTCAAGGCCGGCAAGATCCTCTCCACGAGCTCCCTGGCTGGCTAAAACTTGTAACCTGCAAGCTTGTAGAATAGGGCTCCAGGCAGCTGAGAGGAAATGGAGAAAAACTGGCCTCCCTGATGACCTAGACCATTATCTCTCTCTCCTCCTCAACTACACCTCATCTGCATCAGCTGCTAAAGCTTCTTACTACCATTCCAAAATTCAATCCTCTGCCTCTGACCCAAGGAAACTGTTCTCCACATTCTCCTCACTCCTCAACCCACCTCCTCCCCCTCTTCCCTCCTCTCTGTCTGCCGATGACTTTGTCACCTACTTTGAAAAGAAGGTTGATGACATTAGCAGCTCTTTCCCTCTACCTCTCACCAACACTGCTACCTCTCCTATCAAACCCCCTGCACTACACCCGGTCTCTGGTTTATCAGATTTTTCCCCCCTCTCCCCTGATGATGTTTTAAAACTGGTCACATCCAAACGGGCAACCACCTGCCCCCTCGATCCTATCCCCTCCCCCTTTCTCCAATCCATCTCCAAAGACCTCCTTCCGTTCCTTACCACCTTAATCAATTCCCAGCCCACCACCTCAAGCTCAACCTTGACAAGACTGAGCTGCTCTTCCTCCCAGGGAAAGCCTGCCCTCTCCAAGACTTCTCCATCACAGTCGAGAACTCTACTGTGACCTCCTCCCATACACCCAAGAACCTTGGGGTGATCCTTGACAACCACTTATGCTGTGTGGCAAACATCACAGCGACAGCACGCTCCTGTAGATTCTTCCTCTACAACATCAGAAGGATACGTCCATTCCTCACCAGAGAAGCAGCACAACTTTTGGTCCAACTCTTGGCCATTCTCCCCGCCTCCACCATCAGGCCTCTGCAGCTCATCCAGAACGCTGCCGCCCATCTGGTGTTCAATCTCCCCAAATTCTCCCATGTCACTCCCCTCCTCCGCACCCTTCACTGGCTCCCGGTAGCAGCTCGCATCAGATTCAAGACCTTGGTGCGCGCCTACCGGGCGGCAAAGGGAACAGCCCCTCCCTACTTGCAAGCAATGGTCAGCCCCCAAACCCCTGCCCGATCACTCCACTCTTCCACCTCTCCGTGGATGCAGCAGCCGCACTACTCGGGTCACGGCTTTTCACTGTCCTGGCGCCCTGCTGGTGGAGCAGCTTCCCACTGCTGTCATGACTGCAGAGTCACTACCAATCTTCTGCCATAGATTGAAGACCCATCTCTTCAGGCTACATCTTAGCAGTCCCTCTTCACCCCCTCTACCCCCCTGTACAAGTTTCTCTCCTGTTAATAAAAAAAAATCCTTCTTCTAGCATTGTGACTGCCTATGGCCCCTGGTCTGAGCATTGATTACTTTATCTTATGATGACTGATGGATAGATGATTCACTTACTTAAACAAATTTGTTTAGTATTTGTAATACAAGTATTTGTATTTGTTGTAAGTCGCTTTGAATAAAGGCGTCTGCTAAATGCTATAAATGTAATGTAATGTAAATGCATGGTTTCCAAAGACATGCATTGATAATGCAATAGCCTAGGTCAAAATAAATTACACAAATTGCATCTCCCAAAGGTTCAAGGAAGCAGTCAATAAAAGGTCACTATTAAATAGGGAATACATCAGAAATTGCATGTTTTTTGTGGTTAGTGTCTGTTACTATTGCCCACATCAACTTCATACAAATATGGGTGACTCTATTCTTGACCACACTGTAGGTGATTTTTTCACCTCGAAGCTTGAAACTATGTAAGAAATTGACCAAGTGAACCACATATTCACATTGGTAGTTTCACCACCATTTCTGAAAAAAATACCTAGTTTTACTGCCACTAACATTATACATATTCTAACCAAGTAATTTCAGGTGTGAATATGAGTTGGACAGAGCAGCAGGTATGGTAAATTTCGATAGCAAATAAAGAGAGAACATAACAAGTAAGACAGGACAAAGAGGCCAAGAGTGAGGTACGGGAAATTGAGAAAACCAATTATAAACATTCCACACAGGACAGGACAAAGAGGCCAAAAGTGAGTTATGAAAACCAATTATAAATGTTCCATAAGAAAACAGGTTGACATAGAGAGGGAGTAAAATCAAGAGATAACCAGATGTTGATTTATGGAGGGAGTGATGTCAAGAGGTGCTTAGAAGTTGGTGCATGAAAGGAGCAGAGCCAGGGGTACCAAGTACTAGAAATATTTTAACAGGAACAGTACTAATCAGTACCAAGGATGATGTAATCTTCTTTTTGATAATTACAATGAGCTCAGCACCAATATTGTAGCAACCCGAGAACTGTCTTTAGAAATGGGAGGGGAAACCAAGCCGTGACGAGGTATAGGAACTGGGTGAATGATATTGGTGGCGAACAGCCAGGAAGTGTAAATGATTTGTATATGAGGGATGGAACCTAAATTTGAATTGTATAAACATGGTGTGCTGAGGAACAAGCGGGGGATGCTTCGCAAACCACCTCAGCTTTTGTTACTTGTAATAAAAGTCTCTGAATAAACCATCAGCTCTAATCTTTGGCATTTTATTTTTGACATTTTTGACATATTTTTTGACAAGTATTTTAATTTAGAATTCCACCACGCAGGTTTTCATTTGCATATGTGAACAGGGCCAAACCCTGAATCCTCTGGCTGACATTAGCTTTTTTCTATAATGCTTTCTTATCTGACAAATAGGTAAATGTAAGCATTTAAGCCATTCTACCCCTGGTGTTACAAAGTGGTTCTCTATCAGATTTGGCATTTGGTAAAAGAAAAAACCTTGCCTTCAAGTTCAAATTGGGTCTGATCATCTAGCTGGAGAGGAAGTGCCTCCTGATGTCATCTTGCTCTGTGTCAGGATGCAGCCTTTTGTGAATCAAGTGTGATACTTAAGAATATTGTCACCTCCATCACTGTTTATCTTATGCACAAAAATGTTTAACATTTCAGGCATGATGCAAATTTAGATGGCCTAACAGTCAGAGAAGCTTGTGATCTGCATACACGAGGAACAATTGGAGCCCATTTGAAAAAACAGGTCTATGAAAAACATCAAGAGTTTGGCTGACAAAGTCATAGAGGCACAGTGATTTGAATGATCTGCACAATTTGAATTCAGAGTTGAATAGAGAGTCTCTCTCTACTCTCTCTCTGTCTCTCTCAACAAAACCATAACTACCCTGTGGAGAACAATGGGAATGCTTGGCACAGCTTGGGTTGACATTACTATCCCAGAGAAGCTGGCTGTCTGAGGTTGTTATGGGTGTAATAAGTGACACCTCTCACAGCGTACATCCGGACCAGCATGGTGCTTTTAACAAGTAGCACAATGGCATATTGTTGAAGGTTTCATTTGTGTTGTGTGTGTTGTACTGTGTCAGCCATGAAATGTTTGAGCACAAATCTCCATTACCTTAATAACCTTATCTTTATTAAAGCAATAAGTTGTCTAACTCAGTGAGTCCAAAGTTCATTTGTATGCACGATTGCACTATTATTGTGTTGAAACAAATTCTTTCATCATCATAACCCATCTGTATTCTCCATCTGACAGTGATGCGGAGAGATCATGTTTTTTACAGCTCCAGTGACATGTAGACAAAATTAACGAGAGGATGGCTATTCCTCATCCTCTCTCTCCATCAAAGGGGACTGAAACACAGGCCCATAACGAGGCACAGCCATTCAAATGCAGCACTCTTCCAAGGCAAGGGACTTGGGTAGCATGGACAGGCTCCTCAGAAATATGCATGAATTTGAGGTGGAAATTCTTCCAAGGAAAGCAAATCTTTTGGGAGATTTAAAAAACAAATATTGTCTCAGTTCTATACGAGAGATTAATTAAAAGCCCTCTAGCCCCCAATGTCAAAATATATATATGGTTTCTGATGCTGTCGAGAAATAAGCTTCTACAAACAGGGAGTCTAATCCCAGACCACTGACTCTCATCTGTCCTTTAACCATCTCCAGAGGGAGACGGTAAAATGGCCAAAAAGATTTCCTGGTATTTTTTGTCTGACCCCAGTTTACACAGGCCTCAATTTACCAGGTCACCCGGTTTACACACATCAGTGCAATGCGGGTAAAGTGGGAGGGGAGAGTTGGGGAGTGTTTGAGAGGGGAGAGGTGGGGCACAGGACAGAGTCGAATTCTAACCCTGCATTTCACCTCTATCCCATTTACACAGACCACTGATTGGCTTTTTCCCAGGACCACGGGTAAAAGATTTAGCGGTGTCCCCTACCCCAGGTCAGTTTACACAGACAAACAAAAATTACTAGGGCATGCCTCTGTGTAAACGTGTGACAAAAGGAGGGAGACCTGATGCTGAATAGCTCAATTTGCTTTATTAATTTATTTTTTAAAGCTGAACTTTCTGGGCATACACACATATATATGGCAATACTACTGTGTGGTTGCAGCCATAGTGGAGGGGGAAGGGGGTATTTTGAGTAATTGGGGGGGTTGTTCAGAGGGAATGTGGGGTCAGAGGATTTGGAAGTTTAAAGATAACTCTTTGAGGTGGGATATAGAAGTGTGTAACGAGGTCCTTGAACACAGAGGCGGACTCAGTGGTGGTGATAAGGGAAACCCCGTTTATTTAGACTGTTACTGGCTCTCATCCGTACTCAGGTCCTGGTCGACTTTCCAGTCTCAGCTTTTCAGCTTCCCCCCCCTCTCAAAGCAGAGGCACACGCATCTTAGACCATTTCGTTAACGAGGCTTCATTCGCAACAGGTGCGCAACGAAGCCTCGCTTCCGTAACCCTAGCCACGGTCCTGTAGCTCCCTCTACAGGCCGAACGCTGCATGTCCCCCCACATACCCCCACACGACGGCCGACAGCCTACCCCCCCCCCCCCCCCTGCACGGGAGAGGAAGTCATGCGGTGGAGCCACTGGAGGGGAGCATGGTCGGAATAGAGGGTGAAAGCGCGACCCAGCAGGTAGTAGCGGAGGGCGCCGACCGCCCACTTGATGGCGAGGCACTCCTTCTCCACCGTGCTGTACCGGCCCTCCCTCTCCGACAGTTTGCGGCTCAGGTACAGCATCGGCCGGTCAGCCCCCTCCACCCGCTGGGTCAGCACTGCTCCCAGGCCTCTATCCGATGCGTCCGTCTGTAGGGAGAAAGGGAGGTTAAAATCAGGCGCATACAGGACCGTTTCTCCACAAAGAGCGCCCTTAAGGGCCTCGAACGACCCTGGCACTGGCCCGGCCATTGGACCGGATCCGAGGCACCCTTCCAGGTGAGGTCCTTCAAGAGACTGGCCAGCTCTGAGAAGCCCGGCACGAACTGCCGGTAATAGCCAGCCAGCCCCAGGAACGCCCTCACCTCCTTCTTAGTCTTGGGCCGCGGAGAGGCGGCGATGGCCGCAGGTTGAAACCTGCAACCTGCGGCCACACCTCCCCTCGACCCAAGTGGTACCCCAGATACCGGATCTCCCTCCGCCCGATCACGCACTTCTTCGGGTTGGCCGTCAGCCCCGCCTGCCTCAGGGACCGCAGAACAGCAGCCACACGCTGCATATGCTGCGCCCAGGTGTCACTGTAAATGACAATGTCATCCAGATAGGCAGCAGCATAGGCAGAGTGCGGCCGCAGAATGCGGTCCATGAGGCGCTGGAAAGTGGCTGGGGCCCCGAACAACCCGAAAGGGAGCACCGTGAACTGATACAACCCGAGCGGAGTGGAGAATGCAGTCTTCTCCCGGGATACCGGCGAGAGGGGAAACTGCCAGTATCCCTTCGTGCAATCCAATGTCGTAAAAAACCTGGCCGTGCCAAGCCGGTCCAAGAGCTCGTCAACCCGGGGCATCAGGTAGGCATCGAATTTGAGACCGCATTAACCCTTCTATAATCCACACAGAACCGTATAGACCCATCCGGCTTGTTGACAAGCACGATGGGGCTACACCAGTCACCACGGGACTCCTCGACCACACCCAGCTCCAGCATGGCTTCCAATTCCTTGCACACAATGTCTCGTTTGTGTACCGGCAGCCTATATCACTGCGGATCACCAGCCCCTCACTCTATCTCCCACCGACGTGTGTGCAGCACTGAGCAGGACTAACGCACGCAAGGCTGCTGGTCCTGATGGGATCCCCGGACGCGTCCTCAGGGCCTGCGCTGTGCAGCTGACTAAGGTTTGGACTGACATATTCAACCTGTCCCTAGCCCAAGCAGCTGTCCCCGCGTGCTTCAAAACCACCTCCATCGTGCCGGTGCCAAAACACTCCACTGCAACGAGCTTAAATGACTTCCGACCAGTGGCACTCACGCCCATCATCATGAAGTGCTTCGAGAGGCTGGTCTTAGCTCAACTCAAGACCTGCCTACCACCCACACTGGACCCCTTTCAATTCGCCTACCGGCAGAACAGGAGTACAGAGGATGCCATTTCAACGGCACTTCACTCCGCCCTGTCCCACCTCGACAAGACTAACTCTTATGTGAGAATGCTGTTTATTGACTTCAGCTCAGCATTCAACACCATCATCCCCTCCAAACTGATCTCCAAACTCAGGCAACTGGGCATCAACCCCTCCCTCTGCAACTGGATTCTAGACTTCCTGACCAACAGGCCGCAGTCTGTTAGGCTTCACAACCACACCTCCTCAACCCTCACCCTGAACACCGGCGTTCCACAAGGCTGTGTGCTGAGCCCCCTCCTTTACTCCCTCTTCACCTACGACTGCACACCTGTACATGGCTCAAACACCATTGTTAAGTTTGCAGACGACACAACGGTGATCGGTCTCATCAGCAACAACGATGAGTCGGCCTACAGGGAGGAGGTCCAGCACCTAACAGTGTGGTGCAACGACAATAACCTGGCTCTCAACACCAAGAAGACCAAAGAACTCATTGTGGACTTCAGGAAGTCTAAAGCTGGCGCACACACCCCCATCCTCATCAACGGGACTGAGGTGGAGCGAGTCACCAGCTTCAAGTTTCTGGGTGTCCACATCTCTGAGGACCTCTCCTGGACCCTCAACACCTCCACCCTGATAAAGAAGGCTCACCAGCGTCTCTTCTTCCTGAGGAGACTAAAGAAGGTCCATCTGTCTCCTCAGATCCTGGTGAACTTCTACCGCTGCACCATCAAGAGTATCCTTACCAACTGTGTCACAGTATGGTATGGCAACTGCTCGGCATCGGACCGGAAAGCACTGCAGAGGGTGGTGAAAACTGCCCAACGCATCACCGGTTCCTCACTCCCCTCCATCGAGGCTGTCCAGGGCAAACGATGCTTGCGTAAGGCACGCAGCATCGTCAAGGACATTTCTCACCCCAACCATAGACTTTTCACCCCACTCCCCTCCGGGAGGCGCTACAGGTCTCTCCGCACCCGAACCAGTAGGTTCAGAGGCAGCTTCTTCCCTGCGGCTGTCACCCTACTGAACTTGAACACTGCACCGACCTGACAACCTACTACCCCTGCAACCCCCCCCCCCCCCCTGCAACCCCCCCCCCACCCGGACAATTGCACTACTACTCCCCTCCCCTGCTCTTACTCAATACCATTGCTCTTCTGTACATACCTGTCCATACTGTTCAAACTGTTCATAATGCACATAATGCACATATCCTTATATTTTCTTTAACACTACTGCACATACTGTACATACCTGTTTATACTGTTTATACGGCATTCCATATTTATATTTATTCTGCTATCTACCTCATGTTACTGTTAATACATATATACTGCTAGACTGCATTACCCATACAGCTCATATGCTGCTACACTGTTCATACTGTAACTATTTATTCTGCTATAATGCTACTGCTACTCATATACTGCTATACTGCACTGCTTATATTATACTGCACTACTTACTGATCATATATTGCACTACCTGTAAATACTGTTCATTGCACTTTCTGCTATTTTGCACTTCTGGTTAGACGCTAACTGCATTTCGTTGTCTCTGTACTTGTACTCTGCACAATGACAATAAAGTTGAATCTAATCTAATCTAATCTATAGGGACGCTCGTCAACCCGGGGCATCGGATACGCATCGAACTTGAAGACCGCATTAACCCGTCTATAATCCACACAGAACCGTATAGACCCATCTGGCTTGTTGACAAGCACGATGGGGCTACACCAGTCACTGCGGGACTCCTCGACCACACCCAGCTCCAGCATGGCTTCCAACTCCCTGCACACAATGTCTCGTTTGTGCACCTGCAACCTATAGGGACGCGTGCGCACCGTTAAACCCGGCTGTGTTTCTATATGGTGGTCGATAAGCGTAGTCCGACCGGGCAGGGGAGAGAACACGTCAGCGAACCTAGCTTGCAAATCTGCAACATCCGTGGCCTGGCTAGCAGAGAGGTGGTTATCAATACTGACCGGAGTGCTAATTTTTGATTTTGGGACTTCCGGTCCGAACTCATCTCTCTCTGGAATTATTGTAGCCAGAGCAACAGTGACCACGTCGTTCCATTTTTTAAGGAGATTTACGTGATACACCTGCAAGCTATCCCCCCGGTCTGAGCGTACTACCTCATAATCCACGTCCCCCATGCGACGTGTGACCACAAACAGCCCTTGCCACTTCGCGAGTAATTTCGTGCTGGAGGTGGGTAACAGTACGAGCACCTTGTCTCCCGGGGAAAATTTTCGCAGGTTAGTTCCCCTGTCGTAGAGGCGCTTTTGACGCTCCTGGGCTTGCTGCAAATGCTCACGTGAGATAACCCCTAGGGCGTGGAGCTTTGTGCACAAGTCCAGGACGTACTGAATCGCATTTTTACTGTCGCTAGACCCTTTTTTAATTTTCTTTAAGAAGGTCTAGGACACCCCGGGGATTACGCCCGTAGAGTAATTCAAACGGGGAAAACCCGGTGGAAACTTGGGGAACTTCCCGTACCACAAACAGCAGGGGATCTAGCCATTTATGCCAATTCCGACTATCCTCGTGCACAAACTTCCGGATCATCGATTTCAAGGTCCGATTGAACCGCTCACAAAGGCCATCCGTGGCCGGGTGGTAAACACTGGTTCGAATCACCTTGATGTTCAACAACCCGTACAGTTCCTTGAGGGTGCGTGACATAAAATTGGTGCCCTGGTCGGTGAGAATCTCTTTCGGGATTCCCACCCGGGAGATCACTTGAAACAATGCCTGCGCGACACTCCTGGCAGAAATATTGCGCAGCGGTATTGCCTCGGGGTATTGGGTTGCGCAATCTATCAAGACCAACACAAATCGATATCCCTGTGTACACCGATCAAATGGCCCGATAATATCCATGGCAATGCGGTCGAATGGGTTCTCGACCAATGGTAAGGGCCGCAACAGGGCCCGGGGAATGGCTGGGTGATTTACCAACTGACATTCGCGACAGGAAGCGCACCACCTACGCACCTCTGCCCGAATTCCCGGCCAATAAAATTGAGCCATTATACGGTTTAGTGTCTTATCATAACCTAAATGGACCGCCATGGGGTTGAAATGAGCGGCCTGGAAGACCATTTCCCGGCGGCTACGGGGAACCAACAACTGGGTTACTTCCTCCTGACTATGTGAGTCACGACTCACTCGGTATAACCTGTCGCTGATGATCGCAAAATAGGGGTGGGCGCGCACTGTGTCCGGCCGTACCAAAGTACCATCAATCGCTATCACTTGATCATAGGCCGATCGTAGGGTCTTGTCACGAGACTGCTCGAGGGGGAAGTCACCTAGCAGCGGGTAGTTCGGCGGGGAAATCTCGGGTTGAGACCCCCCCGCCGGCTCCGGCTCCTCGGCAGTGTCGCGAGGCGCCGCCTCAGCACAGAGCACATTACACGCCTCACACCTCCCTCTCTGTCATGCACGCACCGCGGTAGCCTGCTTTACCGCTTGAGGAAACCCCTCCCAATCTACACCCAGAACAAGGGGATGCATGAGGCGCGGGCTAACCGCCGCCTGTACACTATGCTTTTTCCCCTCATAATGAATATCGATAGCGACCCCAGGATATTCGTGAATGTGCCCATGCACGCACTTCACCAACACCCTCGATGCCTTTAACAATGCCCCCGGTCGAACCAGGCACTCCTGGATCATGGACTGCATGCAGCCCGAATCCAAGAATGCCTGGTGCGTATCGTGTTGTATCCTTACCGGAACACAATACGCCTCTCCTGGTCCGAGGGGAGGGCCTGGTATGTTGCCGATGCGGACTACCTGCCCCACCTCCATCACTGGGCAATCCGCCTGGACGTGGCCCGGCCGCCCGCAGCGCCAACACACCCCCCCTGCCGCTCAGGGTGCTTCTTGTGGGGCCAGGGTTGGTTCTCGACGTGTCTGCCCCTGCCATCTCGTCCTCGGGGAGGGCGCCGGCCTCTCCTCGTCCCGCGCCGGGGCTCCCGCGGCGGGAGGGAAAGATGGTCCTCCGCCAAGGTAACGGCGGCCGCAAGATACTAGGGCCGGTGGTACTGGACCCAGGCGGCGGTCCGGGCGGTCCGGAGCCCCGTGAGGAACTGCTCCAACACCACCTGGTCCCCGACCTCCTCCGCCGAGCTGTTCCCTGGGTCCAGCCACCGCCACGCGCTGTCCCGCAGCCGCTGGGCGTCGGCAAAGGGCCGGCACCGGCGACGGTGTTCCTCCGAGGTGAGGCCCAGGCGGTCTCGAATCGCCCGGGCTAGGGAGGGATAATCCCGCTGGGCGGCCGTTGGCAGGCTGTGGGCAGCGAGCTGCACCTCGCCTGACAGGAGGGGCAGCAGATGGTACGCCCACTCGCCGTCTGGCCACCCCGAGATCCTCACCGTCCCCTCGAACACCGCCAGGAATGCCTCCGGGTCGTCCAGGTCCCCCATCTTCTGGAGGTGGACCTTGGGGGGACCTTGTGCCGACCCGGGCACCGGTCCCGCTTTGATGGCCCCGACGAGCTCCCGGAGGAGGGCACGGTCCTCAGCCCTCGCCGTCGCCATCTCTCCCATCGCAGACTGCTGCTCCTGCTGCTCCTGCTGTAGGTGGGCCTGCTGCTCCAGGATGAGGGCCATCCTTGCGATGGCCGCGCTTAACGCCTCCATTTTTCTCTTTTATATATATTTTTTTATCCACCTTCACTCTGTGCCCCTCGTTGGGCACCACTGTAACGAAGTCCTTGAACACAGAGGCGGACTCAGTGGTGGTGATAAGGGAAACCCTGTTTATTTAGACTGTTACTGGCTCTCATCCGTACTCAGGTCCTGGTCGACTTTCCAGTCTCAGCTTTTCAGCTTCCCCCCCCTCTCAAAGCAGAGGCACACACATCTTAAACCATTTCGTTAACGAGGCTTCATTCGCAACAGGTGCACAACGAAGCCTCGCTTCCGTAACCCTAGCCACGGTCCTGTAGCTCCCTCTACAGGCCGAAGGCTGCATGTCCCCCCGGACAGTTTATCACAATCTTGAATTATTCACATATCTGTGGGATGACAGAAAAACTATTCCTGTTTGTCGTATAAATGAAGTTTATGTAACTTCAGGTGGGCCACTTTAAGAAGAGTCAAATTCAGTCGCTTCAGTAGCTTTACTAGGTGTTTCTCACGGCTGCATGGGTTTCTAAGGCGTGGTGAATACACTACTCGTGATTATTCTTCAATCCTTATTATTCTCACACGCTCTGATTTGAAAATGTATGAGCATTTGTTTACATCACTTTCAAACACTTAGTTTGTAAGAGGTAGCAGAGGACCTCCATTGTAATTCTCAAGTAATAGTTGCATTGTATCCCATTCTCTTCCATGTCCTGCTATTTGCAATGCCGACCACAGACAATGCCTACAAACCAATTCATCATTGAGGAGGGAAAACCTATGACCAGATGCCGATTCACGCACAACTCCGGCTCCTGTGCCCATGTGGACTAAATCCGGGAACATACACACTTCACTTCTTCATCGGTGCTGCCACCTCAGCTTCATCAACCTTCGAGGTGTCGACCGCTACCCTGATGAAGATGTCACGCGCACACACATACTCTTCCGGTTCAGGCAGGACACTTTAAGTCAAGCGGCACAGGTGACGGACAGCTGATTAACGCAGATGCAAAACATCATCACATGTCTCAGGGACATGGCTTAAAGAGCCAAGTATGCAACACTCCACCATGGTTAAACAGTGTTTTCGCCACTGGCTATAAGAGTTTACTTATGGGTCGTCCCACCCACCGCCCCAGCCTCCACCCGCTTGGTCACTCTGTATTTAGCTACCTATGGGGGGTTTTGATAGTATGGGCTCCCTTTTTGTGTTATTTTGTATTTTATGATGTTTAATTTCAGGCAGAGAGCTATACAGAGTGGAGCCATTGAATTACGCCAAACTTAAATGTACTGTCATTTTCATTACACATGATTGAACCATACATTTTGAAAGGGCAAAAACAAGTAGAACATTTTGCTGATGTTTTTTTTTGCTTATTTCTAACATGTGACATTTATCATATCGTCATTTCCTGCTCTCTCATGGACTGTCATTCATTCCTTGAGCACAACCAGTTATATTGAGGCTAATATTATGCTATGCCAACCCTCTCCACTGGTTAACATTAACATAACATCTATTTAGAATACAATCTAGCATCACTGTCATCAAACATTACCAGCATGACTCGGCTGGTTGACCAGCAACACGACCAGCACCACGACCACCTTAGACCAGAATAGAATTCAAGCTGGTCTAAGATGGATTTTTCAGCAGGGTGGACTGAGATGTGGATGTTTGTTTCAAATGGCAATGCTAACGGTCATTCATCATGGAATCGATGAACAGCTGCGCACACTAGCGGTGCATCCTTGAAAAGTTCCCTGTGTTCCAGAACTTCTTAATTAAGAAAAACTGTTCTAATAAGATTCTGATTGGAGTAACCCAATCCTTCAAGACAAAACCTCTAGGATCCAATAGGATTACTTTTGATTTCCAATAGGAATAAAATATTCCAATAGTATTTCGATAGAGGTGGCACTAAATCCTATAGGATTCTACTTTTTTCACCAATCACCAAAATCACCAATATTTTTTCCACTACTCTCCCGAAGAAAATGGCCTTTTAGAAACCAATTTCATACAATTCTAGGTCATTTTACATACTCAAGATAAAATCTTTGTTTTGTATAAATATTTTTTAACTAATGTGGGCGAAACATTCACCTGGGAGCAATCATGAAATCATGCAACTCCTATTTACAACATGTTGTCTTACTACTTAGTGACTACCAGTCCAATTTGCATGCAGCAGATCCCAGAAAAGCGAGAGGAAAGATGCAGCAGACAGACATCGAAACAATCAACAAGCTGCAGCGGAGAACATTGTAAACTGTAGCTTGCACCTCTGACATTGCTCCACTTTCCTGCACCTACTGTGTGAAAACAAATGATGACATGATACATTTATTTTTTTGTATTATATTTGTTTAATATAAAATGTGGGACATTATGGTGTGGCTGCGGGAAGTGGGGCATAGGGCCAAAATGCAGGACAATGTGGGAAATGTGGTCACTCTACTTATGTATGTAGCTAACTAACAGTATGTTTTGTTGGTTGTCCTTAAGTGTATTTGGAAAACTGCTGGTGTATTACAATTGCTAGCTATTACTATATGTTCCCCCAAAAAGTGCTAACTGCGTTTGTGTTTTGAATGACGTCTGAGGGGTTCCCCTCGTGCCTGTGTTGCTGTTACTACTGCATGCATGTGTAGTAAACCCGCGAGCACATTTGCTTGGCAGAGAGCTCAGAAAAGGTACAATTGTAAAACCAATATGATCCCATAATATACATAAGCCATCTCAGAATCGATCTGTTCGCTGTGACAGAACGTTTATTTTTTTTACTGTGACATAACGTTTACTTTGTGTTTCTTCTAGCACTGCAGTGAGAAAGGGGGGGGGTGTAACCATGTGACGTTGCTCTTGTTTTCGTTGAAGTTCCGCTCTCCCTTAGACCTCCATTGCAGTTTTCATGGTTTACACAAAACCCTGTCATGGGCATGTTACCTGTTAACCTCGTTGAAACCAGGCTTTCCTACACTGTAAACAATGACTCAAGGACTTAGTAAAGATAACTTTTTACATTAATATTTGTAGTACGGTACTTAATTTTAATTTGTTAAACTTTGCTATCAAGGGTTTTTGTTTGGCATATGTTTGAATGTGTTTCTGTTACCGTGGAATTGTCATGTTACTTTCCGTAATTCTAAACACGGATTGGAATTGTAGTAGAGTAGTTCTAGTTTCTTAACTATCATTCATATGGTGACAACGATGTAGGCCGTGTAGTGGTTATTGCTGGTTATGGTATGAAGATTTGGCTTGGAGAGGTTTTTGCGCCTGGTCACTGACAGCTGTTGTGCACTGAAGTTCCCAGGCGAAGGGATAAGGTCAGAGGAGGAGAGTGCGTAGATGTGATTAAGCAATAACACACTCAAGGGTGTGCTATATCATGGATATCGGAACGGCTGTGATGCGGTCATAGCCATCCCAGCCGTTCCGATATCGTAGATATAGCACACCCTTGAGCGTGTAATTGCTTTTAAACAACAGGTTTACACCGACAGCAACAATTCTGACAACAAGCAATGGTGCTTTCCATTTTTTTAAGGGTTTATGCCCTTCGCCTATAAAAGTGGTTAATAAAGCTATTATCGTAGTTAGGGACGCAGGTTGGTTGATACTTCTGGAACGCATAGTCTAAGATGATTGGCATGGCAACCCAGTAAACAAATCTCTACCCTGGCTGGCTTATAAATGCTAGCGAGCCAGTTCGGTGTAGCACCATGATGACAAAAACAACCATGCATGATACATTATCGTCAGAATCCTTTCATTGGTCTAGCAACATTTTCATTATTTAAAAAAACGTTTTTAAAAAGCTACAATATCCTGAGGAGTGTTTATGCCACATGTATACGTTTTGCAAATGACAGTGATGAGTGATATCGTGGATATCAGAATGGCTGGAATGCTTCTCGGCCAATCACAATGCTTGATCAACCTGTTGTATAACAAGAAATATACAACGAGCAAGTGATGCTGTATGTGGCTGCTATGAAAGTGAACTGTATATGTGCGGTTGATCAGATCAGATTCAAATGTGAGTTTTTTTTAGCGTATTTACATAGCCTAAAACTATCAATGTTATTTTGAACTGGGTGAATGGACTATGAACTAGAAAAGGAAATTCCTGAAGAAACTTTGTGGGCTTGCAAAGTCTTATTTTGGTTGTTGATAAAGTTAAAACATGGTTTGGACAATAAATAGTCCGATACATGAACATATGAATAGATGTTCAAAAAGTCAAAAATGTTTGCATGCCATGTGTAATGATGAGAATAAAACAAATAAACAGCTCTGATTACGAGGGCGTTGCATATACTGTATTTGTCAGTATGTCAATCTGATCACCCTCGCATTTTGGCTATTTGTCCAGAGCATGTTGTCAGAAGATGTCTGCCCCCCCCCCCCCTCTACCCAGCGAAAATGTTGCCTATCAACTGTTAAACATGAGAGCTTTCATGAATCATGAAGTCTTTACATGCCATGTAAAATCTAGCAAGAGTCTCCTGTATGTCAACGCGCACCACCACACAAAGTGATCACATATACATTAGTGAGACAGAGCAACGTAATGTGAGACGGAGTAAGGTGAACACCTCGCATTTTGGCAATTTGTAACTATATTTTCACTGTTTTATTGCCTGTAATGCCCTTTGATAAACCTTAATTTAGAACATATCATGTCTTCATGTCTACAATTGTGGACAATTGTGCTTTGTAAATCAGTGGGTAGGGCCGCGTGTGACATTCCAAATATTAACACGTCCTGTATTAAATACATTTGAATATAATATATATACACTCACCGGCCACTTTATTAGGTACACCTGTTCAACTGCTCGATAACACAAATATCTAATCAGCCAATCACATGGCAGCAACTCAATGCATTTAGGCATGTGGACATGGTCAAGACGACCTGCTGAGCATCAGAATGGGGAAGAAAGGTGATTTAAGTGACTTTGAACGTGGCATGGAAGAGAAAATATTCAGTGAGCGGAGAATGGCCAGACTGGTTCGAGATGATAGAAAGGCAACAGTAACTCAAATAACCACTTGTTACAACCAAGGTATGCAGAAGACCATCTCTGAACGCACAACACGTCGAACCTTGAAGCAGATGGGCTACAGCAGCAGAAGACCACACCGGGTGCCACTCCTGTCAGCTAAGAACAGGAAACTGAGGCTACAATTCGCACGGGCTCACCAAAATTGGACAATAGAAGATTGGAAAAACATTGCCTGGTCTGATGAGTCTCGATTTCTGCTGCGACATTCAGATGGTAGGGTCAGAATTTGGCATAAACAAGTTGAAAGCATGGATCCATCCTGTCTTGTATCAACGGTTCAGGCTGGTGGTGGTGGTGTAATGGTGTGGAGGATACTTTCTTGGCACACTTTGGGCCCCTTAGTACCAATTGAGCATCGTTTAAACGCCACAGCCTACCTGAGTATTGTTGCTGTCCATGTCCATCCTTTTATGACCACAGTGTACCCATCTTCTGATGGCTACTTCCAGCAGGATAACACGCCATGTCACAAAGCTCACATCATCTCAAACTGGTTTCTTGAACATGACAATGACTTCAATGTACTCCAATGGCCTCCACAGTCACCAGATCTCAATCCAATAGAGCACCTTTGGGATGTGGTGGAACGGGACATTCGCATCATGGATGTGCAGCCGACAAATCTGCAGCAACTGCGTGATGCTATCATGTCAATATGGACCAAAATCTCTGAGGAATGTTTCCAGCACCTTGTTGAATCTTTACCACAAAGAATTAAGGCAGTTCTGAAGGCAAAAGGGGGTCCAACCCGGTAATAGCAAGGTGTACCTAATAAAGTGGCCGGTGAGTGTACATACACGATGACAGCACAGTTCCAAGAAAAAGTGTATACAGACGAAAAATGCAGAACGTACCTGTATGGAGCCATTTTTTGTTGGAGAAATTGAACAACTGTATTGCATGTTGAATAAGCATAATCCACGACAATATTAATTTGATACACTACATGGCCAAAAGCATGTGGACACCCGAACATCACACCCATATGTGCTTGTTTAACATCTCATTCCAAATGAACCCAGATTCCTCCGTCAGACTGCCAGATAGTGAAGTGTGATTCATCACTCCAGAGAGTGCGTTTCCACTGCTCCAGAGTCCAATGGCGGTGTGCTTTAGACCACTCCAGTTGACGCTTGGCATTGGGCATGGTGATATTAGGCTTGTGTGCGGCTGTTCGGTAATGGAAACCCATTTCATGAAGCTCCCGACGAACAGTTCTTGTGCTGATGTTGCTTCCTGAGGCAGTTTGTAATTCCGTAGTGAGTGTTGCTGTCGTGGATGCGACTCCCGTGATCGCAGTAATGTGGAGACATTGACATTCCCAGACATTCTAAACAAAAAAACTCTCCCCGAGCCTTGTACGGGATACTGTGCAAATCATGGACATTTTTGAACAGAGACTCTAAATCGAGCCTCGAGATTACACTATTGTTGCCACTGGGTGTGCTGTGTTTTGTCTTGTGCCCCCATCTATTCAGATGCTTTTACCACTTATGCATGCTGTGTGCTGTGACTCTAGTTTGAAAAGTATTGAAGTATTCATATCGTAGGAGACTGAAATGCTACATTGACTAGTCCACAGCTTTTTAGTATGACTGATTATAACTCATGAATTTCTATTAAAGTATATTGTGTATGTTTTCTAACCTGCCTATTGTTGTGATACTTGGGGATCCAGAAAATGGGGATTTGAGAGAGGTGTGAAGAGGTCATTAGTATAGTCGATTTGGGCATAGCCCTCCCTCTCGTGACATTGCAACCGAGGACAGACGATTTGTACGTGCTTCAGGACTCGGCGGGCCCATTCTGTGAGCTTGTGTGGCCTTCGCGGCTGAGCTCCTAGACTAGACAATAACTGCTACGGTTCCCCCTCCTAACCAACCCTCTGGCACCACCTCGAGGCCGCGGCGGTCATCACTGGAGCGTCTTCCCAGTCGACAGCGCACCTGGACCCGATCCCCAATCAACACACCTGCGACACATCCCCAATCAGCACCCTACATAAACCCTGCCTGATCTTCACTCCAGTGCCAGATCGTACTGTGTCCCACGGTAACCCTTCGAGTATTCTTTTACGCTTCTAGCCCCAGATTACCTCTCTCTCTCCTGTGTTTGTTTGTGTTGTCACCGCGTTCCCTTGTGTCCACATCCAGATACCCCGTCCTCCCTGGTGTTTCCCCTCGTCGACCCTTCCACGGACCTAGCCCCCTCCCCGACTACTGGACCTCCCGGCTTCCTGACCATCTGCTCGTCTGACTACCCGCCTGCCTGCCGAACCCCTGCTCGTCTGACTACCCGCCTGCCTGCCGAACCCCTGCTCGTCTGACTACCCGCCTGCCTGCCGAACCCCTGCTCGTCTGACTACCCGCCTGCCTGCCGAACCCTGGACCGACCCACGACTACTCTGTTGGATTATCCTTCTCTCCCCTACCCCTTTTCCCCCTCTATTATTGAATACGCCTTCGGGCTAAACCCCCACCATCTCTGAGCGCCGTCCTTTGGTTCCGCTGACGTTCTAGTGTAACAGAACGATCTGGCCACCAAAATGACGGAATCAGACGGCTCAAGGAACCCGGGCAAGGAGGACGCTGGGGCCGCTGCCATGGACCATTCCTTGCTCACCCTCGTTCACCAGCACGGCACCCTCCTTAACCGGGTCACGGAGCAACTGGACGCCACCTTTCGGCTAATGGATGACCGGCTCCGTAGGCTCGAGCTCAACCCCTCCAATCTACCCCAGCCCACAACACCGGCCCTGCCACCTCACGATCCGAGGTTAGCCCCTGGACCCAGTACCCCAATTCCCCCCGTTTTTCGAGAGCCTCACCTCACGCCGCCTTGTCCCTTTGGAGGCGAGTTCGATCTCTGCCGTGGTTTCTTGGCCCAATGCGAGCTCGCCTTCCTGTACCAGCCCAGCAGGTTTCGTTCTGGAGGGGACAAGGTGGCGTTCATCATTGCTCTCCTGACCGGTCGGGCGTTGAAGTGGGCCGTTGCTGCTCTGGGCAGCAATTCCGCCTTGTCAACGGATTATGGGGGGTTCAAGGCGGAGTTCTGTTTTTTATTTAATCACCCCCAGGAGGGCGCCGACGCAGCTGTGCGCCTCCACGTCATCCGCCAGGGGAGCCGGTCAGTGGCCGACTACACGGTGGAGTTCCGCACCCTCGCTGCAGAGAGCGGCTGGGGAGAGAAGGCACTCCTCAGCGCCTACAAGCGGGGCCTCGCTGACCACATCAAAGACTGGCTCCTGATGAACCGCCCCTCGTCCTACCAGGAGCTGGTAGTCCTCGCCCTGGAAATGGACGACTGCCTGCGGGAGAGACGGCTCGAACGCGGTCCAGAGAGGACTGCGTCTCCAGGGGTGACCACCTCCCTCGGGCGTTCTCTCCCCAGTCCCCATCCCTGTCCTCCCCGAGCCCCAACCTCCACGCCTCCCACCCGGACCACCTCAGGCCACAGATCAGCCGTCCCCAGTGCTGAGGAGGAGCCGATGCAGGTGGGCAGGTTCCGTCTGTCCGCAGCAGAGCGTGAGCAACGGTTCCGGGACCAGCGTTGTCTCTACTGCGGGCAGACCGGCCATTACATCCGGGCCTGTCCAACCCGTCCTCGACCTCCGGAGGTAAAAGACGCGGCTTACCAGAGAGAGAGGTCCTGGTAAGCCATACCACCGTCACCCACTCTGGCACCTCTCCAACCCGGCTCCTACCCACCACCCTCCGATGGAACCAGGAGTCATACAGCCTGGGCGCCCTCCTGGATTCCGGGGCCGATGACAGCCTCATAGATGCCACCCTGGCTAAAGAGGCTGGGATTCCCCTGCTCCTCCTGGACACCCCAATTCAGGCTCAGGCACTGGACGGCCGATCCCTGGGCACCATCACCCACAGCACCATCTCCCTCACTCTCACCCTATCGGGGAACCACAGTGAATCCCTCCGACTCCTCGTCATCCCCGCATCTATGACACCCCTTGTGTTGGGTAGACCCTGGCTGGAGAGACACAACCCCCACATATGCTGGGCCACTGGGAGAATCCTGGGATGGAGCGTGGGGTGTCATGCCAACTGCCTCCGCTCTGCCTCCGCTCCACCCGGTCCCCCCAGACCAGTCGCCTCGTCCCCAGACTTGTCCAGTGTGCCCCCCATCTACCACCACCTGGCCGAGGTTTTTAGCAAGGAACGTGCCCTTTCCCTTCCCCCTCACCGCCCCTACGACTGTGCTGTTGATCTCGTTCCCGGCGCCGCCCTCCCGTCCGGCCGACTCTATAACCTCTCACTCCCGGGGGAAGCAGTCCATGCAGGAGTATATCTCAGAGTCCCTGGCCTCGGGCATTATCCGGCCCTCCTCCTCCCCGGTGGCAGCGGGGTTATTCTTTGTGAAGAAGAAGAAAGGAGGAGACCTCCGGCCCTGTATCGATTACCGGGGCCTCAATGCTATCACGGTGAGGAACAAATATCCCCTCCCTCTCCTGAGCTCGACCTTCGAGCCCCTTCGTCACGCAGCCGTCTTCACCAAGCTAGACCTCCGGAGTGCGTACCATCTGGTGCGCATAAAGGAGGGGGACGAATGGACGACGGCCTTTAACACTCACCTGGGGCACTTTGAGTATTTGGTGATGCCCTTCGGGCTCACTAATGCCCCGGCCGTCTTCTAGGCCTTGGTGAACGACGTGCTGCATGACATGTTGAACGTCTTTGTGGTGGTCTACTTGGACGATATCCTGGTGTTCTCCAGGACGAAGGGGGAGCACCAGCAGCATGTCCAGCTGGTCCTCGAACGACTCTTGGAGAACAGACTCTTTGTGAAGGCCGAGAAGTGCCAGTTCCACGCCGCCTCTGTGGAGTACTTGGGCCACATCGTGGAGAGGGGTCACCTACGGGCGGATGGAAGGAAGATCCAGGCGGTGGTGGAGTGGCCTAAACCCCTGAACCGCCTACAGCTAAGACGCTTTCTGGGCTTTGCAGGATTTTACCGGCGGTTCATCCGGGGTTTCAGCCAGGTGGCCGCCCCACTGACCGTCCTCACTTCCACGCTCTGCCCGTACTCCTGGACCACGGAGGCGGAGGCCGCCTTCTCGACCCTGAAGAGTAAGTTCACGGCGGCCCCGGTGCTCATCCACCCCGACCCTACCCGTCAGTTCTTTGTGGAGGTGGATGCTTCTGACACCGGCCTCGGGGGCCGTCCTGTCCCAGGTGTCCGCGGAGGACCAGAGACTCCACCCCAGCGTACTCACCCTAGCCCTGGAGGCGGACCCCCCTGACGTGTCTTCGTTCCCCCGTCAGCCCGATCCCGAGTCCTGGAGTGGGGGCATGGGAGCAAGTTCGTGTGTCACCCGGGAGGGAGCCGCATGCTAGCATTCATCCGGAGGCGATTCTGGTGGCCCACCATGGAGACGGACACCCAGGAGTACGTGGCTGCATGCACCATCTGCGCCCAGAGTAAGGCGTCCCATCAACCCCCGGCCGGACTACTACAACCCCTCCCTATCCCCAGCCGCCCTTGGTCTCACATAGCCCTGGACTTTGTAACCGGTCTTCCTGCCTCCCAGGGTAACACCGTGGTCCTCACCATCGTTGACCAGTTTTCAAAGTCCACCCACTTCATCGCCCTTCCCAAACTCCCCTCCGCTGCTGACACCGCCGACCTCCTGGTGCTGCACGTTGTTCGTCTCCATGGCATTCCCCAGGACATCGTGTCTGACCGTGGTCCCCAATTCACTTCCCGGGTGTGGCAGGCCTTCTGCAAGGGCATTGGGGCCACGGTCAGCCTCTCCTCCGGGTACCACCCCCAGACCAATGGCCAGGCGGAGCGAGCCAACCACTGCCAGGAGACGGCCCTCCGTTGTGTCTCCTCCCGTCATCCTTCCGCCTGGAGCCGACATCTGCCCTGGGTGGAGTACGCACACAACACTATGACCAGCAACGCCACTGGAATGTCCCCCTTCGAGTGTTCCCAGAGTTACCAACCCCCCATGTTTCCCAGCCAGGAGGTAGAGGTTGGGGTCCCGTCCACCAGGGCCCACCTCCGCCGGTGTCGGCGGGTCTGGAGGACCGCTCGGTCTGCTTTGGAGAGAGCCACCGAGCGGTCCAGACGCACCGCCAACCGCAGACGCAGACCCGCCCCCACCTACCGTCCTGGTCAACGGGTTTGGCTACGGGCCAAGGACCTCAACCTCCCCTCCACCTCCCGGAAGCTCGCCCCACGCTACGTGGGGCCCTTCACCATCGAACGGATCATCAACCCTTCCGCAGTACGTCTCACCCTCCCTAACTCCATGTCCATTCACCACGGTGCTGTACCGGCCCTCCCTCTCCGACAGCTTGCGGCTCAGGTACAGCACCGGCCGGTCGGCCCCCTCCACGCGCTGGGTCAGCACTGCTCCCAGCCCTCTATCCGACGCGTCCGTCTGTAGGGAGAAAGGGAGGTTAAAATCAGGCGCATACAGGACCGTTTCTCCACAAAGAGCCCCCTTAAGGGCCTCGAACGACCCCTGGCACTGGCCCGACCATTGGACCGGATCCGGGGCACCCTTCCGGGTGAGGTCCGTCAAGGGACTGGCCAGCTCTGAAAACCCTGGTACGAACTGGCGGTAATATCCCGCCAGCCCCAGGAAGGCCCTCACCTCCTTCTTTGTCTTGGGCCGGGGAGAGGCGGCGATGGCCGCAGTCTTTTCAATCTGCGGTCGCACCTCCCCCCGTCCCAAGTGGTACCCCAGATACCGGATCTCCCTCCGCCCGATCACGCACTTTTTCGGGTTGGCCGTCAGCCCCGCCTGCCTCAGGGACCGCAGAACAGCAGCCACACTCCGCACATGCCGCGGCCAGGTGTCACTGTGAATGACAATGTCATCTAGGTAGGCCGCAGCATAGGCAGCGTGCGGCCGCAGAATACGGTCCATGAGGCGCTGAAAAGTGGCTGGGGCTCCGAACAACCCGAAAGGGAGCACGGTGAACTGGAATAACCCGAGCGGAGTGGAGAATGCCGTTTTCTCCCGGGACACCGGCGAGAGTGGAATCTGCCAGTATCCCTTCGTGCAGTCCAATGTCGTGAAGTACCTGGCCATACCAAGCCGGTCCAAGAGCTCGTCGACCCGGGGCATCGGATATGCATCGAACTTGGAGACCGCATTAACCCGTCTATAATCCACACAGAACCGTATAGCCCCATCTGGCTTGTTGACAAGCACGATGGGGCTACACCAATCACTGCGGGACTCCTCGACCACACCCAGCTCCAGCATGGCTTCCAACTCCGTGCACACAACGTTTCGTTTGTGCACCGGCAACCTATAGGGACGCGTGCGCACCGTTAAACCCGGCTGCGTTTCTATATGGTGGTCGATGAGCGTAGTCCGACCGGGCAGGGGAGAGAACACGTCAGCGAACTTAAGCTGCAAATCTGCAACGTCCGCGGCCTGGCTAGCAGAGAGATGGTTATCAATATCGACCGGAGTGCTAACTTTCGATTTTGGGACTTCCGGGCCGAACTCCTCTCTCTCCGGAATTACCGTAGCCAGAGCAACCGTGACCACGTCGTTCCATTTCTTTAGGAGATTGACGTGATACACCTGCAAGCTATCCCCCCGGTCCGAGCGTACAACCTCATAATCCACGTCCCCCATGCGACGTGTGACCACAAACGGCCCTTGCCACCTCGCGAGTAATTTCGTGCTGGAGGTGGGTAACAGTACGAGCACCTTGTCTCCCGGTGTAAACTCTCGTAGGGTAGTCCCCCTGTCATACAGGCGTTTCTGACGCTCCTGGGCTTGCAGCAAATGTTCACGTGAGATAGCCCCTAGGGCGTGGAGCTTTGTGCGCAAGTCGAGGACGTACTGGATCTCACTCTTACTGTCGCTAGACCCTTCCTCCCAATTTTCTTTAAGCAGGTCTAGGACACCCCGGGGCTTACGCCCGTAGAGTAATTCAAACGGGGAAAACCCGGTGGAAGCTTGGGGAACTTCCCGCACCGCAAACAACAGGGGATCTAGCCATTTATGCCAATTCCGACTATCCTCGTGGACAAACTTCCGGATCATTGACTTCAAGGTCCGATTGAACCGCTCACAAAGGCCGTCAGTGGCCGGGTGGTAAACACTGGTTCGAATCGCCTTGATGTTCAACAAGCCATACAGTTCCTTGAGGGTGCGTGACATAAATTCCCACGGGGATTCCCACGCGGGAGATGACTTGAAACAATGCTTGCGCTACACTCCTGGCAGAGATATTGCGCAGAGGTATTGCCTCGGGGTATCGGGTGGCGTAATCTATCAAGACCAACACAAATCGATAACCCTGTGTGCTCCGGTCAAATGGCCCGATAATATCCATCGCAATGCGGTCGAACGGGTTCTCGACCAATGGTAAGGGCTGCAAGGGGGCCCGTGGAATGGCCGGGGGATTTACTAACTGACATTCCCGACAGGAAGCGCACCACCTACGCACCTCTGCCCGAATCCCCGGCCAATAAAATCGAGCCATTATACGGTGCAGTGTTTTGTCATACCCTAGATGGCCCGCCATGGGGTTGAAATGAGCCGCCTGGAAGACCATTTCGCGGCGGCTGCGGGGAACCAGCAACTGGGTTACTTCCTCCTGACTATGTGAGTCACGACTTACTCGATATAACCTGTCGCTGATAATCGCAAAATAGGGGTGGGCGCGCACCGTGTCTGGCCGTATCAAAGTACCATCAATTGCTATCACTTGGTCAAAGGCTGATCTTAGGGTCTCGTCACGAGACTGCTCGAGGGGGAAGTCGCCTAGCAGCGGATAGTTCGGCGGGGAAGTCTCGGGATGAGGCGCCCCCGCCGGCTCCGGCTCCCCGGCAGTGTCGCGAGGCGCCGCCTCGGCACAGAGCACATTACACGCCACACACCTCCCTAGCTGTCATGCACGCATCCCGGTAGCCCTCTTTACCGCTTGAGGAAACCCCTCCCAATCCACACCTAGAATCAGGGGATGCGTGAGGCGTGGGCTAACCGCCGCCTGTACACTATGGTTTTTCCCCTCAAAATGAATTTCGATAGCGACCACCGGATATTCGTGAATGTCCCCATGCACACACCTCACCCGCACCCTCGATGCCTTCAACAATGCCCCCGGCCGAACCAGGCGCTCCTGGATCATGGACTGCATGCAGCCCGAATCCAAGAATGCCTGGTGCGTATCATGTTGTATCCTTACCGGAATACGATACGCCGCTCCTGGTCCGGGGGGAGGGCCCGGTATGTCGCCGATGCGGACGACCCGTCCCACGTCCATCGCCCGACACTCGGCCTGCACGTGGCCCGGCCGTCCGCACCGCCAACACACCCCCCCTGTCGCTCGCGGTGCTCCCTGTGGGGCCGGGGTCGGTTCCGGATAGGTGTGCCCCTGCCATCTCGTCCTCGGGGCGGGCGCCGGCCTCTCTCCTTCTGCTCCCCCGGTTCCTCCTGGGCGTTGGCCCCCCCCCCCTTGCCGCGGGGCCGGGTTGGTCGTTGTGAGAGAATATAGTATACACTTTGTGACAAAAAGTGATGACGTCACATAAATTTAATCATCAAAAATAATACTTGAAAATTCTAAGTCCCGCCCCCTTTGGGGGGCGGATGTGGTGGGCTGTTGATGCTTGCACAATGAGGCGTGGGTGAGAGGCTAAGGTGTTCTGCTGATTGCAAGATTAGATGTAGGAACTTGACAGTTTTATGGGGTGGGTGTTGTTGTTGTTTGCCCAATGAGACGTGTGTGAGAGGCCAAGGTGTTCTGGTGTTTGTGAAAATAGTTTTAGCAACTTGACATTTTTATGAGGATGTGGTCACCCCCAGAGGTTATAGAACCATTAGAACGGCTGGATTAGGGGCCTTTTCTCTTTCTAGGAAACCAGGGTCCCTGAACTGGCTGAAGTTCAACCAAGGGTCAGCTAAAGTTTGTCACTGAAAAGGGTTGTGTGATGTGTGGTGATGACTTTATGCTGCATACAGGCATCTATGTCAAAATTGCATATGAGGCTTAAAATAAAAGTTCAATACTGTGGGTTAAAATGTGCAATTAAAAAAAGGCAATTAAAAAATGGTTAGGCTGCTACTCTAGTGCTAGTATTGTGTTCAATAATGAAGGGTTAGGGTTAATAAAAGGGGGGCTTAAAAAAAAGGTTCAATTTTTAAAAATGTTTAGTTTCAAACGAGGGTCTGACCCAGTGTCACGGTCGTGTCACTGATAAGATCACGTGTTTCCCGGGCAAAAAGGTGTATATATATATATATGATCCTGTGTGAGATCTGTAGTAGTAGTTGTGGCTATATGACAGTGTCTAAAATGGCGTCTACAAGGATGGAGGGGGAATTGGAAGGGTGTTTATTGCACCCTGAGACGTGGATGAGAGGCTAAGGTGTTCTGGTGTTTGTAAAATTAGTTGTAGCATCTTGACATTTTTATGGGGATGTGGGCACCCCCATAGGCTATAGAACCGTGAGAATGGATTGGATGGTTTAGGGGAATCCCAGGGCCCTGAACTGTCTGAAGACCAGCCGAGGGCCAGCTAAAGTTTGCCCCTGATAAGATCATGTGTTTCCTAGGCAAAAAGGTGTATATATATATATGACCCTGAGAGCTGGTCACAAAGGCCCAAAGACTTGTGACAGCGGCATCTGATCGATCTCTCTCCACCATGGAGGTGCAATTGTGTGGAAATTGCTGTGTGTTCTACCTCTTGTTACCTGTTCAAGTGTTATGGTAACATCACACTGCAGGTCATTTCCTCATAATTACACGTGATATATCTATCTGATAGGCATCGCTTGAGTCTTGCATTGAGGTTCAACGTTTTTCAACGTTTGCCATGTGGGACAGTGAACCTGCATTCTGTAATCCTAGTTTTTGTAAGCTATCCTGAAGCATGTTCTAAATGTTTTTTCAAGAAAAAAGTGGCTTGAAAGTCTTGGGATCTTTAGCATTGAGCTGTAAGACCAAATTGTTAGGAATGTATTTGTTGGTCGTACAAAGCTTTTGGCTTTTTCCTTTTTTTTCTACATGCCAATGGAACAGCATTTTTAGCACCTTTTTTTTTAAATTTGAGATGGATATGGGAAGTTTAGAAACCAATGCTGGATAACAATACAATCTGACTTAAAGAAGCGTATTGCATATCTTTGAATATAGACATGTTGCATATGTAGGTATGTTCGCAAGTAACATGTCTGTAAAGAAAAGGGTAATGAAAGTCATAGCAGCTCACCACCAAAAATCTGAATTTGACTATGGGTATTGTCTCTTATTTTAACCCTTGGCTTGACATTTTAAATGTACAACATGTACCGCTATATTCCCATACACACATATAGAGTTCATGAAAAGTATCACTAATTTGGATCGTTATCTCACAATTTGTTATTTAGGTCGATTTTTAGGATAGAACTTGAGTTGATGGTATTATTGTGGGAACTCAAATCAGTCACTCAGCTTTTTCTATTGGCTACCCTCATCAATACAGAATATGTGCTTGTCCATTGAAATGTGAATGTTCTCGTTTCAGTACGCTGAACGCTTCATCTTTCACTCCACCGTTTCCTAAATCATTTTACCTCATATCCTTTGTTCATCCTAAATTTGTTTCTAATACTGCTTATTCATGTTTTAAGTTACCTATTTATACCAGCACCTTAGATTACCAGACCTGTACAACATTTGATAACAATGTTATTTTTGCACTAAAATAAAATGACTTTTGGAGCTATTGCTTGAGTTGAGTCTAGTGTGTTTCAGATGGTTGGACGTTCAGATTGTTCTGTTTTAGAGAGGAGAGATGATGAGGGCAGGTGGATGTTCATCATGAAGCTTACTTTGTTTAATACCAGGCTAGTTTGTCGGGTGAGACCACACCAACTCATTGCATAGCTTGTTAACCAACTGGTCACGGATACACGTAATGTACGTGCACTACTAATTCAGAAATTCATTTTTACACCCATTGGTCGAGAGGGATACTAACTAGCCAACTAGCATGCAGTGGGTGATATTACAGAGAATAATGCCTTTAATGTTTTATTACAGAAATAACTGCCAATAGGTTGTCATTGAATCTCCCCCCATAAAATGTTGCTGTTCATTAGTTATGATCTCAGTTTTGAGCTATGGTGAAGCGTAACAGTGCATATGCAAAACATTGTGAAACTGACATTTATTTTGACTTTTGTTGGACATTCAATATGTAGGCTAGGCTATATCTTACTGGTTGTTTGTAGTCTGTCTGTCTATCTCTAGTGTGTGGAAAGTATCCAGCAAATTGGTTCTTCGATGAATGTGTGTAGGCCTAGTACTTGTTTCTGTGGTCACCAAAACTACAGCATTTATAGAGAAGTCAAGCTGCAAAAATGCATCATGGAATGATGCCACTGGCCATGCAGGTAGAACTAGTTACATATCAGGATGTAGTTGAATTATCTGTCAACCTGTACATTTTTCATCGTTAGGGGACACAGTTTATCTGAAGCTAATCTATTTCCAGTGAATGGATATGTTCATGGGTGTGTGTGTTGTCATTCCAATGAGGGATAAGTGCTTAATTTGAGAGTGACCTGAACAATAGCAAGCACAGGATGTAAATAATGAAATCACATTTAAATCATACATGCACCTTTTCTAGTCTAGTACTTGCATAAAAACTAGGCTTACGGGTGCCCTCTGATCAGATCTTGACAGTTTTTAGGGAAAAGGCACATTTAATTGCGAAAGAGTATGGTTATGAGGGGTCTGTTTTGTTTAACTAAATGGCATATCATCATGGATATCATAGACCAATTCAGCTCACCAGTAGGCACATTTCACGTGCCTCTGTTGCTTGAATGCAACAATTGAATTGGATTCAATTGGATTGTCTGTTGATCTTTTTTCATCATGCTTAATCGAGTTGTTGGGAGTGTTTTAGAGATTGTTTAACGTCGTCATTGCTCGGCTTTACCCTTTGTTGGTTTGTATGACTTCTTCAACTGGTCCCTACATGGATGTCTCAGTTCAGTTGTCAATCTCCATTCAAAATGGGCTAAGAATAGTATAGATGGATGCCTTTTCCATATGACCCATATTTCTCTGTGTTACAGAAGGACATTCAAGCAAACAATGTTAATAACAAAATGAAACGTGAATCTGGGTTTGCACTATTGTAGGCCTATAGCCTACTGCTGACCATCTAAACATCTCCTAAAAGTATAATGTCAGATATATAGGCACAGTAATGCCTCTCTTTGCCTTTCTCCTATCTTCCCCTGAAGAGCTAACCGCCCCTTATAGTAGAGTATAACTTATTTTCTTAATTCAAAGGTAACAATAGGTAACACTGAATGTACTGAAAGCCAGAGTGTTGATATACTTTAAGAAATGACGTATCCACCTGTAATATGCGTATTATGCATGTTCATTAACTTGAACTTATTGACCCCTCAAATTGGGATAGTAAGAAGTCGAAGTTGTCTTTGTTTTCTGATGTCTGTTCTCTGGCAAAAATTGACCCTAAGAATGAGACTGATGGAACATTAGTCATGTTAGTCGTTGAATAGGCATCTACTAGAAAGATTGAATTTGAGCTGGTGCGAAGATTGGTCCTACTTTGTATTGCCTGTTGAGGTGCTGTAATAGAGGAGCTGTTACCATAGTTGCGGTGTCGTGTGATCTTATTGTATGTTTAATTTTGGCTTCAGCTTTTACTATTCATATTCCCATCAGACGACAGTTTTTTCCTCAAGTAACCAACAGAAACAATTAATGTTTGGCACCTTTTGCGGAATGCCTGAAAATGTTATGGTTATCGTTAAACCCCCCCTACAACCTTTAATACGCGTAATGGCTCCATAACAATGATGCTTCTCGTACCGTTGTCCGTTATGGTTTATGAGTTGACTTCTCTTGTATTTTTGTTTGTTTAGCTTATGTCTAGATGTTGCTCTTTTATTCCCCAAAAATATGTATGATGGCTTCTGCAGGCCCTGCTACAGTATGATGGTCTCATATCTCACTCTGTTTTGAGTAGTCAACATTTTATTTTATTTTATCAGGTCTTTTTTGGTTGCGTTCATTTGGAGAACTATGATCGTCGTCACGCAGAGCTTGGCTCCATCCATCCATCGACTCGCAGCGACTCTATCCTGAGAAAGTACGGTTGCAAAAGAAATCGGAGAACTTTCGTAGAGCTTCCCCAAACCGAACCAATGCCATATAGCTGAATTACATGCAACATGCAAGACACCATAACTAATAATGCAAGGTATTTTGTATCTTTCCGAAAGCATTGAGGGCTTCAGAGTAACTTGGTTTTTTATATACCAACTTGGAAAATTACCTCAGAAAGGTCTCGGGTGCTAGTGTTGTATATCCCTAATTTAGGATGACAAAGATCAATTTTAGTGACCAAATGACCCAAGCCAATACTGTGTACAAACTTTATCATTTTACTTCCTTTAACCTTTAGTTAAGCAAAATTTGTAATTATGGATGAACTTTGAATGTATGTACATTAAAGTTCATGGGACCAAATTTTGTAATTGGGAGTTCAAGTCTCAATGTTGTTATGTACGCATGCAAATCCTCCCTTTTTAAAATGTAGTAATACTGTAACTAAAACAACCAATGAACGCTCAGCAGACACTGAGTTGGGACTCATTTGTGTGGCAATATAAGCTGTAGTCATGACTGGATGATATATTGATGTACCAATGAAATGGATATTTAGATTTGCAATGAATCACTATCAATATTCCTGCAATATGTTTTGGTAGTATAAATAGTGGGCTGCGGATTGAAAGAAAGAGGCATGTTGATGGGATGTTGTATGCAGAGCAATAATGACTAAAGTCTGAGTTGGAGTTATGATTTGCTGAGCAGTGTAGATGGGCCAACGTTAGGTAAGATGCATGGCAGGTATCACTCTGAGCGGTACCCTGGCCTGTGGTCTCCAGCACGTCTTGTGGCAACTTTCATTTAACATTTAAGCATTGGTAGGAGGTCATCCAATTAATTGAATATAGGTTACCTGTAACTTTGCAAACCTATAAGTAGTGTTTTTAGTGGTTCGTAGATGGCTTATAGATGCCATTGAGTGATCATCAAGGATCTAACATCTGCATCTTGAAGTGATGTTATGCAGTGCCGCAATAAAACCAGCGAGGCTTTTCTTGCCCTTTGCCATTTAAAGCTGTTTGTTGCAACCAGAAAACGACAAGAACAGTAGCACGCTATTCATTATCCAAATTTGATACAGTTTTTGATATGACGATAGATGTATTTTTGCATGCTACATTTTACAAAGGGAATACACATTTGAAATTACTTTTCTCAATGTATTTGTGACATGATATACTGATGTAGTGGCATATATCGGTTATTCAAGAGATCAATCGATTGAAAGGCACTGTACAGAGAAGGTTGTGGGGAAATTAAATTAAAGTTCTTATGTCATTCTTGTTGTCTGAGCTGAAAGCATCCTGCATGTTATTGTTTTATGTGTGCCTTTTCAGAGATTTCCTTTCCACCTCCCATATACTGGGGTTGCCATCCCTATTTCATTTACAGCGCCACATAAAATAATTTCTACATTAATTATCATGCAACCTTAAAAGTGAAGACGCTGCATAGAACGATCAGTATTTGTGTTTTGCACTTTCAAAGTAGTTTCAAAATTGCCCCACTTAAGGTTGGGCAAACTGACAAAAAACAACAATAAAAGACGAGGTAATTTAAGCTATCGATAGGAATTATAAGGAATAACATGACTTTGAAGAGCTTTTCTAAAAAGGTAAAAGATATATCTATATATATATATATATATCTATATATATCTATATAGATAGATATTCATATATGTTCATGAAGTATCTCATAAACCTGATATATGCTGCATTGACTTTTCTCATTTCTTTTTTTCTTTTGTGTGCTTCATATTATCCAATAAAAAATTGTATTTCCCCTTTTTTGAGAGGTTTGATCATCACCTAAGGCTGTGCACTGGCCATGCAAAAGCTATTTTCTGATTAAGGAGGTCTTGAACAACATGTACTGCTACATGTTCACTGTCAGATGGAATGAAAGGGTATGTATGAATCTGAAGCGGAATGGTTACGTAGGATTATGTGTAATTTATGCAATTGTTAACATTACATTTGATCAAAGGAATATTTCTAAATTGTAGCGACGGTACTTTCCATGTTTTGCTTTGTAAGGATGCTGTATGTGTCCATATAGCCTAAAACACTGGGTTAAATCAATGAGGACTTAATGTCCACCAACACAACTATCGGGTACCTGGCGACTCCATGCTGTTCAATCAGTCTCAAAAGAGAGCTTGATTCCCATAGACACTTCAGAAACCATGTCATGCGTCATTGCCATATATCTACCTCCTATGAATGTAATTCATATGAATGTAGGAGGTAGATATATGGCAATGACGCATGACATGGTTTCTGAAGTGTCTATGGGAATCAAGCTCTCTTGCAAGTTGTGGATTTCTTGTGCATAATTTTGTACTTTTAAGGCCAAATGTACGAGAAGAATGTACTCCATGTGTAGTTCTAAGGCTATCTTAAGACAAAGGTGCGGGGGAATAGGACAGGGATGGATACAGTAGCAGATACAGCCCTTTCACGGCAATACCTGAGTCACCAGTCACATTGAACAGCATGGAGTCGCCAGGTACCCGATAGTTGTGTTGGTGGACATTAAGTCCTGATTGATTTAACCCAGTGTTTTAGGCTATATGGACACATACAGCATCCTTACAAAGCAAAACATGGAAAGTACCGTCGCTACAATTTAGAAATATTCCTTTGATCAAATGTAATGTTAACAATTGCATAAATTACACATAATCCTACGTAACCATTCCGCTTCAGATTCATACATACCCTTTCATTCCATCTGACAGTGAACATGTAGCAGTACATGTTGTTCAAGACCTCCTTAATCAGAAAATAGCTTTTGCATGGCCAGTGCACAGCCTTAGGTGATGATCAAACCTCTCAAAAAAGGGGAAATACAATTTTTTATTGGATAATATGAAGCACACAAAAGAAAAAAAGAAATGAGAAAAGTCAATGCAGCATATATCAGGTTTATGAGATACTTCATGAACATATATGAATATCTATCTATATAGATAGATATATATATATATATATATATAGATATATCTTTTACCTTTTTAGAAAAGCTCTTCAAAGTCATGTTATTCCTTATAATTCCTATCGATAGCTTAAATTACCTCGTCTTTTATTGTTGTTTTTTGTCAGTTTGCCCAACCTTAAGTGGGGCAATTTTGAAACTACTTTGAAAGTGCAAAACACAAATACTGATCGTTCTATGCAGCGTCTTCACTTTTAAGGTTGCATGATAATTAATGTAGAAATTATTTTATGTGGCGCTGTAAATGAAATAGGGATGGCAACCCCAGTATATGGGAGGTGGAAAGGAAATCTCTGAAAAGGCACACATAAAACAATAACATGCAGGATGCTTTCAGCTCAGACAACAAGAATGACATAAGAACTTTAATTTAATTTCCCCACAACCTTCTCTGTACAGTGCCTTTCAATCGATTGATCTCTTGAATAACCGATATATGCCACTACATCAGTATATCATGTCACAAATACATTGAGAAAAGTAATTTCAAATGTGTATTCCCTTTGTAAAATGTAGCATGCAAAAATACATCTATCGTCATATCAAAAACTGTATCAAATTTGGATAATGAATAGCGTGCTACTGTTCTTGTCGTTTTCTGGTTGCAACAAACAGCTTTAAATGGCAAAGGGCAAGAAAAGCCTCGCTGGTTTTATTGCGGCACTGCATAACATCACTTCAAGATGCAGATGTTAGATCCTTGATGATCACTCAATGGCATCTATAAGCCATCTACGAACCACTAAAAACACTACTTATAGGTTTGCAAAGTTACAGGTAACCTATATTCAATTAATTGGATGACCTCCTACCAATGCTTAAATGTTAAATGAAAGTTGCCACAAGACGTGCTGGAGACCACAGGCCAGGGTACCGCTCAGAGTGATACCTGCCATGCATCTTACCTAACGTTGGCCCATCTACACTGCTCAGCAAATCATAACTCCAACTCAGACTTTAGTCATTATTGCTCTGCATACAACATCCCATCAACATGCCTCTTTCTTTCAATCCGCAGCCCACTATTTATACTACCAAAACATATTGCAGGAATATTGATAGTGATTCATTGCAAATCTAAATATCCATTTCATTGGTACATCAATATATCATCCAGTCATGACTACAGCTTATATTGCCACACAAATGAGTCCCAACTCAGTGTCTGCTGAGCGTTCATTGGTTGTTTTAGTTACAGTATTACTACATTTTAAAAAGGGAGGATTTGCATGCGTACATAACAACATTGAGACTTGAACTCCCAATTACAAAATTTGGTCCCATGAACTTTAATGTACATACATTCAAAGTTCATCCATAATTACAAATTTTGCTTAACTAAAGGTTAAAGGAAGTAAAATGATAAAGTTTGTACACAGTATTGGCTTGGGTCATTTGGTCACTAAAATTGATCTTTGTCATCCTAAATTAGGGATATACAACACTAGCACCCGAGACCTTTCTGAGGTAATTTTCCAAGTTGGTATATAAAAAACCAAGTTACTCTGAAGCCCTCAATGCTTTCGGAAAGATACAAAATACCTTGCATTATTAGTTATGGTGTCTTGCATGTTGCATGTAATTCAGCTATATGGCATTGGTTCGGTTTGGGGAAGCTCTACGAAAGTTCTCCGATTTCTTTTGCAACCGTACTTTCTCAGGATAGAGTCGCTGCGAGTCGATGGATGGATGGAGCCAAGCTCTGCGTGACGACGATCATAGTTCTCCAAATGAACGCAACCAAAAAAGACCTGATAAAATAAAATAAAATGTTGACTACTCAAAACAGAGTGAGATATGAGACCATCATACTGTAGCAGGGCCTGCAGAAGCCATCATACATATTTTTGGGGAATAAAAGAGCAACATCTAGACATAAGCTAAACAAACAAAAATACAAGAGAAGTCAACTCATAAACCATAACGGACAACGGTACGAGAAGCATCATTGTTATGGAGCCATTACGCGTATTAAAGGTTGTAGGGGGGGTTTAACGATAACCATAACATTTTCAGGCATTCCGCAAAAGGTGCCAAACATTAATTGTTTCTGTTGGTTACTTGAGGAAAAAACTGTCGTCTGATGGGAATATGAATAGTAAAAGCTGAAGCCAAAATTAAACATACAATAAGATCACACGACACCGCAACTATGGTAACAGCTCCTCTATTACAGCACCTCAACAGGCAATACAAAGTAGGACCAATCTTCGCACCAGCTCAAATTCAATCTTTCTAGTAGATGCCTATTCAACGACTAACATGACTAATGTTCCATCAGTCTCATTCTTAGGGTCAATTTTTGCCAGAGAACAGACATCAGAAAACAAAGACAACTTCGACTTCTTACTATCCCAATTTGAGGGGTCAATAAGTTCAAGTTAATGAACATGCATAATACGCATATTACAGGTGGATACGTCATTTCTTAAAGTATATCAACACTCTGGCTTTCAGTACATTCAGTGTTACCTATTGTTACCTTTGAATTAAGAAAATAAGTTATACTCTACTATAAGGGGCGGTTAGCTCTTCAGGGGAAGATAGGAGAAAGGCAAAGAGAGGCATTACTGTGCCTATATATCTGACATTATACTTTTAGGAGATGTTTAGATGGTCAGCAGTAGGCTATAGGCCTACAATAGTGCAAACCCAGATTCACGTTTCATTTTGTTATTAACATTGTTTGCTTGAATGTCCTTCTGTAACACAGAGAAATATGGGTCATATGGAAAAGGCATCCATCTATACTATTCTTAGCCCATTTTGAATGGAGATTGACAACTGAACTGAGACATCCATGTAGGGACCAGTTGAAGAAGTCATACAAACCAACAAAGGGTAAAGCCGAGCAATGACGACGTTAAACAATTGAGACATCCATGTAGGGACCAGTTGAAGAAGTCATACAAACCAACAAAGGGTAAAGCCGAGCAATGACGACGTTAAACAATCTCTAAAACACTCCCAACAACTCGATTAAGCATGATGAAAAAAGATCAACAGACAATCCAATTGAATCCAATTCAATTGTTGCATTCAAGCAACAGAGGCACGTGAAATGTGCCTACTGGTGAGCTGAATTGGTCTATGATATCCATGATGATATGCCATTTAGTTAAACAAAACAGACCCCTCATAACCATACTCTTTCGCAATTAAATGTGCCTTTTCCCTAAAAACTGTCAAGATCTGATCAGAGGGCACCCGTAAGCCTAGTTTTTATGCAAGTACTAGACTAGAAAAGGTGCATGTATGATTTAAATGTGATTTCATTATTTACATCCTGTGCTTGCTATTGTTCAGGTCACTCTCAAATTAAGCACTTATCCCTCATTGGAATGACAACACACACACCCATGAACATATCCATTCACTGGAAATAGATTAGCTTCAGATAAACTGTGTCCCCTAACGATGAAAAATGTACAGGTTGACAGATAATTCAACTACATCCTGATATGTAACTAGTTCTACCTGCATGGCCAGTGGCATCATTCCATGATGCATTTTTGCAGCTTGACTTCTCTATAAATGCTGTAGTTTTGGTGACCACAGAAACAAGTACTAGGCCTACACACATTCATCGAAGAACCAATTTGCTGGATACTTTCCACACACTCGAGATAGACAGACAGACTACAAACAACCAGTAAGATATAGCCTAGCCTACATATTGAATGTCCAACAAAAGTCAAAATAAATGTCAGTTTCACAATGTTTTGCATATGCACTGTTACGCTTCACCATAGCTCAAAACTGAGATCATAACTAATGAACAGCAACATTTTATGGGGGGAGATTCAATGACAACCTATTGGCAGTTATTTCTGTAATAAAACATTAAAGGCATTATTCTCTGTAATATCACCCACTGCATGCTAGTTGGCTAGTTAGTATCCCTCTCGACCAATGGGTGTAAAAATGAATTTCTGAATTAGTAGTGCACGTACATTACGTGTATCCGTGACCAGTTGGTTAACAAGCTATGCAAAGCTATGCAATGCGTATTTCAGCGTACTGAAACGAGAACATTCACATTTCAATGGACAAGCACATATTCTGTATTGATGAGGGTAGCCAATAGAAAAAGCTGAGTGACTGATTTGAGTTCCCACAATAATACCATCAACTCAAGTTCTATCCTAAAAATCGACCTAAATAACAAATTGTGAGATAACGATCCAAATTAGTGATACTTTTCATGAACTCTATATGTGTGTATGGGAATATAGCGGTACATGTTGTACATTTAAAATGTCAAGCCAAGGGTTAAAATAAGAGACAATACCCATAGTCAAATTCAGATTTTTGGTGGTGAGCTGCTATGACTTTCATTACCCTTTTCTTTACAGACATGTTACTTGCGAACATACCTACATATGCAACATGTCTATATTCAAAGATATGCAATACGCTTCTTTAAGTCAGATTGTATTGTTATCCAGCATTGGTTTCTAAACTTCCCATATCCATCTCAAATTTTAAAAAAAAGGTGCTAAAAATGCTGTTCCATTGGCATGTAGAAAAAAAAGGAAAAAGCCAAAAGCTTTGTACGACCAACAAATACATTCCTAACAATTTGGTCTTACAGCTCAATGCTAAAGATCCCAAGACTTTCAAGCCACTTTTTTCTTGAAAAAACATTTAGAACATGCTTCAGGATAGCTTACAAAAACTAGGATTACAGAATGCAGGTTCACTGTCCCACATGGCAAACGTTGAAAAACGTTGAACCTCAATGCAAGACTCAAGCGATGCCTATCAGATAGATATATCACGTGTAATTATGAGGAAATGACCTGCAGTGTGATGTTACCATAACACTTGAACAGGTAACAAGAGGTAGAACACACAGCAATTTCCACACAATTGCACCTCCATGGTGGAGAGAGATCGATCAGATGCCGCTGTCACAAGTCTTTGGGCCTTTGTGACCAGCTCTCAGGGTCATATATATATATACACCTTTTTGCCTAGGAAACACATGATCTTATCAGGGGCAAACTTTAGCTGGCCCTCGGCTGGTCTTCAGACAGTTCAGGGCCCTGGGATTCCCCTAAACCATCCAATCCATTCTCACGGTTCTATAGCCTATGGGGGTGCCCACATCCCCATAAAAATGTCAAGATGCTACAACTAATTTTACAAACACCAGAACACCTTAGCCTCTCATCCACGTCTCAGGGTGCAATAAACACCCTTCCAATTCCCCCTCCATCCTTGTAGACGCCATTTTAGACACTGTCATATAGCCACAACTACTACTACAGATCTCACACAGGATCATATATATATATACACCTTTTTGCCCGGGAAACACGTGATCTTATCAGTGACACGACCGTGACACTGGGTCAGACCCTCGTTTGAAACTAAACATTTTTAAAAATTGAACCTTTTTTTTAAGCCCCCCTTTTATTAACCCTAACCCTTCATTATTGAACACAATACTAGCACTAGAGTAGCAGCCTAACCATTTTTTAATTGCCTTTTTTTAATTGCACATTTTAACCCACAGTATTGAACTTTTATTTTAAGCCTCATATGCAATTTTGACATAGATGCCTGTATGCAGCATAAAGTCATCACCACACATCACACAACCCTTTTCAGTGACAAACTTTAGCTGACCCTTGGTTGAACTTCAGCCAGTTCAGGGACCCTGGTTTCCTAGAAAGAGAAAAGGCCCCTAATCCAGCCGTTCTAATGGTTCTATAACCTCTGGGGGTGACCACATCCTCATAAAAATGTCAAGTTGCTAAAACTATTTTCACAAACACCAGAACACCTTGGCCTCTCACACACGTCTCATTGGGCAAACAACAACAACACCCACCCCATAAAACTGTCAAGTTCCTACATCTAATCTTGCAATCAGCAGAACACCTTAGCCTCTCACCCACGCCTCATTGTGCAAGCATCAACAGCCCACCACATCCTAACCCTAACCCAAAGGGGGCGGGACTTATAATTTTCAAGTATTATTTTTGATGATTAAATTTATGTGACGTCATCACTTTGTCACAAAGTGTATACTATATTCTCTGTTGTGGCCCCCGCGGTGGGAGGGAGAGATGGTCCTCGGCCAGTCCCACGGCGGTCTTGAGGTCCTGGGGGCGGTGGTACTGGACCCAGGCGGCGGTGCGGGCCGGGAGCCCCGCGAGGAACTGCTCCATTACCACCCGGTTCCCGACCTCCACCGCCGAGTTGTTCTCGGGGTCCAGCCACCGCCATGCGCTGTCCCCCAGCCGCTGGGCGAAGGCGAAGGGCCGGCACCCCTCCTCCATTGTCATGGCCCGAAACCGGCGCCGGTGTTCCTCCGGTGTCAGGCCCAGGCGGTCCCGAATCGCCCGGGCCAGGGACGGGTAATCCCGTTGGGCGGCCGCCGGGAAACTGTGGGCCGCGAGCTGCGCCTCCCCTGACAGGAGGGGCAGCAGATGGTAGGCCCACTCTCGGTCCAGCCACCCCGAGATCCTTGCCGTCCCCTCGAACACCGCGAGGAACGCCTCTGGGTCGTCCAGGTCCCCCATCTTCTGCAGCTGGACCTTGGGGGGACCTGGTGCCGCTCCGGTCCCCGGCGCCGGCCCTGGTGAAGTCCTGGAGGAGGGCCCTGTCCGCGACCCTCGCCGCTGTCAGCTCCTCCAGCGTCGCCTGCTGGGTCTGCTGCAGGGCCGTCTGTTGCTCGAGGACGAGCGTTATCCTCGATATTGCTGCTGTTAGCGTCTCCATCTTCCGCCTTTACTGTGTCCCAGGTTGGGCGCCAATGTAACAAGGTCCGATTATACACAGAGGCAGACGCAGTGTCTTGGTAAGGGAAACTCTCCCGTTTATTCATACACGAACTGGTTGTAACTGTTTGGGCTTTCCAGCCTCCTCGAAACGTCTCTCTCTCTTTTCGCCGTTCCTAGCTCTCCTCGCCCGTCTCGCCGTTTCCAGCTTAGCTCGCCTACTGAAATGGCAGAAGCACACACATCTTAAACTTTCGCCGACGAGACTTAATTCGCAGCAGGTGTGCAACAAAAGTCTCGCCGACACAACCCCGGCCACGGCCCTGTAGCTCCCTCTACAGGCCGAACGCTGCATGTCCCCCCACAGTCATTATAAAATGTTTTTTTACTTGGAGTTAGATACTTTGCACAATAATGTTCTGGTAGCTACAAAGCTCACATATACCCTATTGTTTATTCCATAAAGTGTCATGACTATTTCAACCACAGGAAATGTCTCAATGTCCGCTTGTAGTGGTGATCTTGCATGTGTACATATCTACTACTGGATGTATTGAAGTGCTGTAGGCCTTTATTGTAACATTGATGTTAATGACAGTAATGAATAATACATTTGTGACTAACCACTACACACATTCTACACAAACTAAGAGTTTCAGATGAGCCTGACAACCATGATGATGATGAACAAACCAACCAACCAGTCATATGTGGCTGACTCCTCACACGGATCTGGTCATCAAGAGACCTCAAGCGAGCATACCTCAGGTATGACAATACCAATGGTCTCAGTACCACAATTGGCTTTACCTCCAATCAATCATCTCCCGCAGAACCTCCCCCCAGTGCTTGTTTTTGTTTAGCTTTACTGCTGAGGTTAAAGAAAGTGCAGTGCTGGTAGTGTCACAATGTTGTAACATGCAAGTCAATTAACTGGCTGCAAGTAATGGTGTTTTTTCTCACATTTGTAGATGGAATCAGCAGTGACAAAAGACTGTGATGACCCTCTCTACCCTGGTGCACCCCTGACAAAAGGACAGAGCCTACTCTTGCTGAAGTCCTTCATTCTCAGACACAATCAAACAGGAATTGCTCTTGAACATCTCCTCAAGTTGTTTAAGGCACATTTCCCGAGATTAGTGCAGATGACATCATATCTGTTTAACAAAGCCTATGGAGATTATGGACATTACGAACCTCATTTTTACTGTTCCACTAACACATTGTGGTGTATGTCAGTCAGAATTTTATGCAGACAGTAATGAAAAAGCAGCTTCTTGAAAATCCAAATGTAACTTTCTCAAAGGTGACATCAGAAGGTGTTCTCAGTGACATACAGTCTGGGGCAGAGTACAAAAAGCTTGTACAGAGTGGTGGATTTGGTGGGGATGATATCAGTTTGCTGTGGAATTGTGATTGTATTCCAGTTTTCAGTAGTTCAAAATACCAAATATGGCCAATTCAATGCCAGGTCATTGAGCTCGAACCTAAACAGTGCAGGAGCAACATTTGTGTACCATGTTCTTGGTTTGGGGAAAAGAAACCCAACATGTTCTTGGTTAGGGGAAAAGAAACCCAACATGTTCACACTTTTGAATCCATTTGTGACTGAGGATTTATCCCTGAAAAAAGAGGGCATTTGATGGAGAGATACAGAGAACGCTTGTCCAAAGTGCATGCCCTAATATGTAGTTCTGATTCAGTTGCACAACCACTTCTAAGAAATATAAAACAGTTTAATGGGTTGTATGGGTGCGATTTTTGTTATCATAGAGGAGGGGGGGTCCATATCCCTACATTCGACCAGAGCCTGCCCAAAGAACAGAAGAGGAGCATTACGAACACGCTATGATAGGAACTCCACAAGACACAGCTATGGGTGTTAAAGGTCCCTTGCCATTAATGAAGCTTGAAAAGTTTAAAATGATAAAAGGCTTTGTACCAGAGTACCAGCATAGTGTCTGTCTTGGTGTCACCAGAAAGTTGATAAACTCTGTGGTTTGATTCAACCAACCATGAAAACGAATGGTACATAGGTACTACAACGAACATAGTTGACCAGCAGTTGATTGCAATCCAGCCTCCTGTACAGTTTTGCTTGCAATAGAACAATTGCTGGTAAATGCTGGTAACAATAAATGCTGGTATTACAATCGATTTATTGTGAATGGCATACTATTTCACTCTGACTCACTGCAAAAAAGGCCCTACTAGAAATAAGCCTAATATTCCTAAATCTAGCCAAATTATCTTGTATTGAGCAAAAAAATCTGCCAATGGGGTAAGCAAAATATACTAGGTTAGAATTCTTAAAACTAGCAAAAAGGTCTAGCCACTGGAGAATCATAATGCGCCTTAAAACTAGACAAAAAGGCTAGAATTTGAGCAAACTGAGCTTACTACAAGCAATGCAATCATATTTATTTAAGACAGAGTAACTTAAAATGAGAAATTTAGTCTCTAAATGAGCTCATTATTAGAATTTATATCTTGAAATAAGATTAATAACTAGCAAAAATACTCTTAAAATAAGCATTTTATTCTCTTAATTGAGATGACTTTAAGAATTAATACCTTGAAGTTATATTAATAACTAGCCAAAAAAGTTTAAAACAAGACACAATATCTTAAAACAGCACGATAAAAATAAGTTAATTTGTCTCAAATCAAGGCACCAGAAGCATCTTGTTTTTAGCATTTCTTTCTTTATTAAGAGATTTTTTAATCAACATGCTTCATTCAAAGCAATTGTTGTAACTTCTTCCTGTCAAAAGTGGTCACTGGTGTGTTTCCAATGGCGATCATGCAGTTATCCTCATAGACTAGCACAACTGGACAGGACAGGGGTCGCGGGCCAAGTATGCATCAGGGTCTTCTGAAGCCTAGATGACAAGAGTGGAAGTTTAGGAAATCACAAGTAACAAAAACTTTGTCCTGGACTGGGATACTTAAAAAAAAACACAACAATTAGGTCACTGACAACACTACCTTTTTTGTATAAATGACAGAGGCTTACCACAAAATAGAACAACAACTGAAAAATTAAATACTTTAAGTCTCACCGTAAGGACATGGAAAACAGCCTCGCTGCTTGCGCCCAGCTTCTTAGGTGGCATAGTGCTGGATGGGAAGAGCAGTGGCAGGGCTCTGAACACAGCAGTGGCATCCACTATTTTGAAAGAAAGCACAACACAAGGCAGTATGAGTAACCACTCATCATGAGATCTCAAAATATAAACTTGGCCAAATCAAGGTATACAGTGACCTCACCTCCATCCAACGTTTTAGGGGGTTTCATTGCTTTTGAACATTCCAGTTGTACATTCAAATAAGGATCATATATAATATTTTGTTGCATATGTCCTGGTCTATCTATATTTTTATCATCTTTTGCTAGAAATGGTAGAAAGAAGCTCATTAGAGTGTTCAAACCTACTTTTAGACACCAAGATCATCCAAATTGATCAAAGTGGTGAGATTATGTGTCAAATGTCCCCATTTACAAGTCTGCATGGCGGCCATCTTGGAAAATGGGTGGCCCGCGTGCTTTTTCAAAAGAATAATGTCTAAGGAGTATTTGTACCAAGTTTAGTGCTTGTATCACTATTTGAAAGATTGTTTTAGTTATCTGCTGCACTATAACAGAGTTACTGCTAAATAACGTTTTGGCAAAGACACAAAACATCTACCATGTTGTACTAGCCTGCTAGTTCTAAGGTCTAACTGTCCTGAAAACTTAGCACTAAAGTTCCAGAGTTAGCTAACAGTTGTATAATTTCCTTAGTTAAACTTAATGCACTTTTGCAAAAATAGCATCAAAATACTTAATGTTTGATAATAAAATGCACAATATTAACTGTAGATACATACATAAGGATATTTTGAGCTTTACCATGCTAGTTAACTTAATGGGTTTTAGCACACAACCCAACCTAGCAAGGCAGGTTAGACACATAAAATGAAAAAAGTTAATGTTAATAAAACAGATAACTTAACAATATAACGTACTACGTATAACGTAGTGTAGCAATTGCAACTTCGTCCAGTTGATCCATTACCGCGATTCCAAAAATTCTCTGGCTGCAAAAATATGTACCTGCATTTGAAATCCAACGGTTAACGGCCTCTCTTCTCTACAGAAGACCGCACGTTGGAATATACCTTTTCAGGGTAGGGTCGGGGGTGCGGCCGGCCGGCCGAAATAGCTTAGTTTTTTATTTTTTTATTAAATTGAAATTCCTTTAGATAATTTCACTAACATATAATACATATTAAGCCCGTGTATGGGATAATTAATTAATGACTGGTTGCTGCTCTTATGAGACCCAGAGTCACTTCCCCTTGATGACCTAATGTGTCGCCCCAAGGGGATAAAGATATTAAAACTTTTGTTCCCATTAATAAAGTGTGTGATGACACACTTAGTACTTTTAGGACAACTTGACTTGGATGTTCTCAATAGTGCGTTACTTGCATTTCCCTACTCTCCACTTGATGTCAGAGATAAACCAAGCCCTATAAGCTACAGCACATTAGCATCCAGTGACAATAAATTAAAGCAGTCCTCAGGCCAAATGATTGTTCTACTTAAAATTCTTCCATTTCTGATTGATACAGTTAAAGGTAATGAGTACCACACAGTCATTCTTGAGCTGATAGAAATAGTTCAAATTTAGTTTGCTCCTGTTATTGGTCTACAGACCATCAACAAATTGAAAACACTCATTGAACAGCACCTAAAACATATGAAGAACCTTTTCCCAGATAACAACATCACTCCAAAGCAACATTATTTGATTCATGTTCCATCTCAGATTAAGCTACTGGGACCAATGGTTCGTCATATGTGCATGAGATTTGAATCAAAGCATTGCTTTTTTAAACAGTGGGCTTCAAAACTAAACTTTAAAAATGTCTGCAAGTCCTTAATAAGGCATAATCAAATGTATGAATGTTGTCAGAATGTAAGTAGTTCTGAACACCCCATTTTTTCAAATGATTGTACATTGGGACCGATATCAGAAATAAGCAACATGTCATACTTAAAAGAAAAAACGAGAGCCTTCCTTGGAAATGATGAGGTAAACCATGCAGTGTCTGTAAAATGGATTAATCTAAATGGCAACAAATACATACGGGAAAAGTCATTATTTGCGAATAATGTTAATTCTGATCTGCCAGAATTTGGACTTTTAAAAAATATCTATGTGATTAATTCATCATTGTTTTGTTTTGAGTTCATACAGTACAACACCATTTGTTATAATAGAGATTATATGGCATATCAAATAGAGATCCCAAACTTGACACAAGCAACTGAACTGATATCGGTCGATAACCTTGTAGATTTCACTCCGTATTACAGCTTTACTCACAAGGATATGGTCTATGTCCCAATGAAATATTACCTCGGGGATGTGATTGGGCTACACAAAGCCTCATCTGATGTATTGTAAAAGGCACACTGTTATTCTGTTATTAAAACAGCTGTGGCTCATATACAGTCATGGAAATTCTGCAAAAAGTTATTGAAATGTTATGAAATTAATTTGGTAAAAAGATAGTGGGCAACACAGAACTGTTTAATACCTTTTTCCAAATCAGTCAAACTGTATTGTCATGTTTGTCTTGTTAATAATGACAATAAATGAAAAATAAAATAATAAATTGCTGTCATTTCTTAAGATTCTTAAATTGAGAAGTTGTACAAGTGGTCTCAATCTTAAAATAAGGAACATAATCTTGTTCCTTTGCTGGGATAATTTGCAAAATATGTCCATACCTTGTTACTAGTTAAATTGAGCTTGATATTAGCTAGTAAATCTTATTAAGAAAAAGTTAGATATATTTTCTCAAAATAAGACTATTTTTCTTATGTGAAAAATGCTTGGCAAGATTCTTCTTCTTATTAGACTAAAAATAGGACTAATGTTCTTGAAAAAGGGCTTTTTTTTCTTTCTTAAAAATCTGTTTTTGCAGTGCTCCAACAGGCTACAAAAAAGAAACAATTCAATTGTGAAGTTAAGAGATGGAATGCTGTGCAAAATCAAAAGTCTTGTAACTTTCAAGCCACAATGTACACATGGCAATTCAACTACATGAGCATGTAACAAAATGTGCTGTATGTTGGTAAATGAGTCAAGAAGGGAAATGTGTAGAGATTCTGAATTATTCTGATAGCATAATTGCGGTGCATGCTGATGCATTCAATAGTAAGTGTGTATTTATTGAGATGAAGGACAAAGAGCCAAATAATTTGGAGAGCGACTAAAGGGAGAAGAGCTGGACCTGTCTCGCTTATAACCTGACCTGACTGGCCTAGTTGATGGAATTGGGCAATGTGGAGAAAATATATAAGATTATTGCAATAATGTAGACAGTGTAGTAGAATGACAACAAACTAATGGATTGTTGTAGTGGAATGAATGCTATGAATTCTGTGTTGATTTGACTTCAGGTTATCGCATACAGTATGTAAAGTTGAACATGGCATTCTTCTGAAGTGAAATAAATGTATTCAATTAATTGCATTGCTGTCACCATGTGCTTTCTCGATTTTCAAATGACATTCCAACCCTGCTGAAAAAAACTGCTTAAACCAGCATAAGAAAATATACTTTCAATTAGTATATTTGATAACTAACTATAAGACATTAATTTATTCAAGTATAGTTTTTATAAATACACTTAATTACAAATTAGAGGAAATTCAAGTCGACTTTCAAAAAGTATATTTGATCACAATTAATAGCATGTTAATCTCAAATATACTTTTTGTAAGTATACCTAAAATACAATTTAACGGAAATATATTCAAGTAGATTCTCAATAAATATATGGAAGTTCATTAATTAACATTAATATATATATTAAGTACACATTAAATCATTTTAAACATTTTAATTATACTTAAGTATACTTTTTTTTTCCGCTTGGGATGTAGGCTAATTTAATTAAAATTAGTCCTTCTGAAAAGCATAGACCAGCATGTCACTGGCAAGAATATCTTATGCTGGTTTAAGCAGTTTTTTTCAGCAGGGTAGGAATATCTTTTGAAAAACTAGAAAGCAGATGGTGACAGCAATGCAATTAATTGAATACATTTATTTCACTTCAGAAGAATGTTACATTCAACTTTACATATATCTTGGTCGTCTTGGGCCATGAGTAAACCATCTCAGCATTTCATGGAATTTACATATTACCCAGCATTACTATCTCACATTCAATGCTCATTTTGAGATTGGATTATGTATTAACAGTGCTACCCTTCATTTTTGTATACTTCGATTCCTGCTATCCCTCAATTATTTATATTAAGTTGCTAACCATAACTGCAAATAATTAGGACCAAGATAAGGTTTGCACAATGTACAAGTCAGAAGCCTATGCTTGGCAGTTGACCTACTGCAAGAGTTACAGAGTTGCATGGTTACATGTCATGTCCCCCTCAACCTCAATAGGACTTCATGCATTAATAAAGGTTGAATATTAAAAGTAATACTAAAAGTGCATACTGTAAATACCAATGTGTTTTCTATCTAATTTAAGTGTACTTTTAGTATACACAACATATGCTGGTGACACATTATTAATTATTTATTATAATTAAATTATAATATGCTTCATACTATTTGACAGTCGCTTTCAATATGACTAAAATTACATTCTAAGTATACTTCAATATGAATTAAGAGGGGTCAATTTAACATATTTCAAGTTTTCTTAATATGCTTAAAACTTGCATAATTTACATTTTTTGTATATTAAATACAACTTTAGTACAATTTAAGATGGGTCATCTTAATATCAATTAATATACTTTAGTCTATTTTAATTCAGGTATACTAGAAATATAATTGTGAAGAATACTTTAAGTATATATTTCTTTCCCTTGGGATGTTATGTTAATATATTATCTTATTATTCCTTTATGGTCTTCCAGTTCACAATGTATTACACAGCAATTGAAGCATCTTATTTAAGGCTTGCATTCCCCCATGAGTGTTCTATGACCTATTGTCAGATAACTAAACAAAACTATAAATCATTGTTGTATTAGACAAAATTAGAGCAAAAATCCAAAAAAGAGGCTAAACTGATGGTTAAATTGCCTATCAGATGCTATTTATGTTGGCTACAGAGGTCGTCGAAACACTATCAAATGGTGGAATGTCATTTCACGATAGAGTTGATAAATGTGTCAAAGGTCATTTTGGGTGTTTTTCACATCTCCAATGCAAAACTCAAGCTGAGAGAAAATGCACTTCTGCCTTCTGGTAGCCCAGTAATACATAAATTGTATTGTCTACTCTTCCAAATTAGCAGATTTTCTTGGGCAATTTATCAGTTGTGTCCTCTGTCTCCTTGTCTCATCTATTAAGATCTGAGGGGTTTGATCTCACTAATGTAATGTCACTGCTGTACTGAAGCATTGCATTTTGTTGAGACAGATTTCCAAACGACCAAACCGCTCAAGACAACTCCGCTCAGCCCATGCAAAATGTTTTTCTATTGCAGAATTAATAAGTTTGATCAAACTGGGGCTGTCACAGCTCTCCATGCTGCCTCGGGCGCGTATGTGTTTGCGGTGATTATGCAGTGGACCCAAGTGCGGAGAGATACTCAGACGACAGCGCAAGTAAATCAAGGAGAGTCTTTTAATGAGAGAACAGCAAACAAACAAACACTGGGGGAAAAATGGGTAAAATAAAGATGGAGAAAACCAAGCTCCGTAAACTAAGGTACGCGCTTAAAAAGCGGAATAACTAGAACTAAAAAGGCGAAGGGGTAAACGACTAGGAACGGAACAGACAGGCAGACAGGGAGAATCTCCGACAAAGACATGGGGAAAACACAGGCTATATATAACAAACAGGGGACAGAATACACAGGTGAAATGAATACAGGTAGATTGGGAGGCCACTGGCCCCGTACCGCCAGAGGAGGGCGCCAGAGTCACCAGACAGCAACCTCAGGCGTGACAGTACCTCCCCCCCCCGACGAACGGCACCAGCCGTTACTTGGGTGCCCCAGGATGCAGGCGGCGGAAGTCAGTAATCAAGGTGGGGTCCAGTATACTCCGCCGGGGCACCCAAGTCCGTTCCGGCTGTCCTCCGACGAGACGAGGTGGGGGAGCAGGGCGGGGAGGGGGGGCCAGGGGGCAGGAGATAACTGGCTTGAGGAGGCTGGTGGCGAACGCCTTCCAGAACCTGGAGGCAAACTGGGGACCCCGATACGACACCACATCCTGGGGGAGACCGTGGATCCTGAAGACGTGCTGCACCATCAGGTCTGCGGTCTCCTGGGCTGAGGGCAGCTTGGGAAGGGGGATGAAGTGGGCCGCCTTGGAAAACCGGTCCACCACCACCAGGATAGTGGTGAACCCGTCGGAGGGGGGAAGGATATAAAATCCAACGAGATGTGGGACCAGGGGCGCTTGGGAATGGGAAGGGGCCGGAGGAGACCCGCCGGGGCCAGACGGAAGCTCTTGCTGCGCGCGCACACCGCACACGCCGCCACAAAGGCGCTCGTATCCCCCTCTGCCGTGGGCCATCAGAACCTCCTACGGGTGAATTCCAAGGTCCTGGCGGCCCCTGGGTGACCCGTGAGGGAGGATGCGTGCGCCCACAGGAGTAGCCGTGCGCGCGCAGCCTTGGGAACGTAGAGTCTCCCTGGCGGACCCACCCCGGGGTCAGGCTCCCGCCCCAGGGCCGTCCTGACCACCCGCTCTATGCTCCAGGACACAGGGGCGAGGATGAGAGCCTCCGGAATGACAGGGTCGGGGGTCTCCACCAGGTCCACCGGGTCGAACTGACGGGAGAGAGCGTCAGGTTTGGTGTTCTTTGACCCTGGACGATAGGAGATGGTGAAGGTGAACCTGGTGAAGAACAGCGCCCACCTCGCCTGACGGGAGTTCAACCGCTTGGCCCCCCGGATGTACTCCAGATTCTTATGATCCGTCCACACTTCAAACGGCTGGACGGTGCCCTCCAGCCAGTGCCTCCACTCCTCCAACGCCAGCTTAACCGCCAGCAGCTCACGGTTGCCCACGTCGTAGTTCCGCTCTGCTGGGGACAGCCGACGGGAGAAGAAGGCACAGGGATGGATCTTCCTGTCCTTAAGGCACCGCTGGGAGAGCACCGCCCCCACTGCAATGTCAGAGGTGAAGCGTCGCTTGAGTGTGGCAAAGGTGTTCTCTGCCTCGGGGGACCAAGCGAATTGAGGGCGGCTGGACTGGGTGAGGGCGGTCAAGGGAGCGGCCAGGGCACTAAACCCGCGGATGAACCGTCGGCAGGCTCTTGGCCCGTAACTTACTAAAGACCTCCGCCAGGTCCCAATACTCCGGGGGAACACCGGTCAGGTCGGGAACAGGGGAGGTAGGTGGCAGTGGGCGGGAAATGGGAGTAAGGGGACTGGATGGACGTGCGTGGACAGTCGACCCTACCCCCAGAAAAACCCGCCCAGTGGCCCAGTTAATCTGGGGGTTGCTGGAAGCCAGCCAGGGGTGACCCAGTACAAGGGGGCAGTCAGGAGCCTCAATGATGAAAAAATGAGCCTCCTCCCAAGGAGCCCCCTCAACCTGGAGGCGCACGGGGATAGTGCGCTGTGTAATCAGGCCAGCTCCCAGGGGCCGACCGTCCAGAGCCTGGACCGGAATGGGCTCCTCCAGCTGGATGAGCGGGACTCCCCATCCAGCCGCCAGGCTCGTGTCCATCAGGTTCCCCGCTGCTCCGGAGTCGACCAAGGGCGAGGACCCTCTGCGGGTCGGAGCCCCACTGCACCGCGACCCGGAGAAAGGCCTGGGAATCTCCAGGAATGGAGGGTGGATCCCGTCCCGCCAGCACCCCCCCAGATACTAGCGGGACCCTCCGCTTTCCTGATTTCTCCGGGCATGCAGCGCAGCGGTGACCTGACCGGCCGCAGTACAGGCAGCGCCCCTCGCTCAGGCGCTCCTCCTCTCTCCTCCTTTGAAAGGTGCGCTGCCCCCAACTGCATGGGCTCCTCCTGAGGGACCTCCATAGGGGGACGGGGAAAGGGTTCTGGATAGGGAGGCACATGGGGAGGCACGCCGCGTGTCAACCGTCGCTCCCTTGACCTCTCCCGGAGACGGTTGTCCACGCGTATAGAGAGGTCGACGAGGTCGTCCAACTGCTCAGGGAGCTCTCAGAAGGCGAGATCGTCCTTCATCACCCCCGAGAGACCCTGGGCGTAGAGGACGACCTTGCTAGGGTCCTGAACTCCACGGCGTAGTCCGCCACGGAGCGCTAACCCTGCCGACAGGCCGTGAGACGACGGTCGGCCTCATGCCCCGACGCCACCCGGGAGGTGTCGAATATCTTGCGTATCTCCCGGGTGAACAGAGCGATGCCAGAGCATGCCGGCGTCTGACGCTCCCACTTGGCCGTAGCCCACACCAGTGCCCGGCCCGTCAACAGGGTGATGATGTACGCCATCCTGGAGCGCTCCGTGGGAAAGGATGAGGGCTGCAGACTGAACACCAGGGAACATTGGGTGAGGAATTCTCTGCAGCCCTCCGGACGTCCGCCGTATCGTTCAGGCGGTGGTAGGCACTGACAAGCAAAACTGACAGACTGACTAAATCATTTGTCCCCAGAGCCATACAACTCTACAATAGGTCAATCAAGGGCAAAGAGATGGACTTCTTTGCATAACCTCCACCCTCTGTATCACATCACCATCATGTCACTGTTTCACCTCATTATCTACAATGTTTACTAGCTATGCTAGGTCTCATACACAGCCCCTACCTCCCTCCACCAGCCTGGACTAAATGCACTTTAAAAATAGTCCATATTTATGTAGCCCGTATTTAGTTTTTAGTATTTAATGCTATAATTGCACCTTACCTTTTTGCACCTCACCTAACTGCAAAGACATTTACAACTGCACCTCGCCTGTATAAAATACTGCTAATGTTGTATGTTGTATGTGTATGTTATGTGTGATACCCCTATGTCTGTATGCTACTTGGAACCTGAATTTCCCCCTGGGATAAATAAAGTTTCTATCTATCTATCTATCTAGGCGCGGCTCCCGTGCTGGGGTCTGGGGAGCTGGAGCAGGTGGTGTCGGTGCAAGCACTGCGGCGGTCTCCCGAGCCTCCGAGATGGAGCTAACCATGATTGTCAGTTGTTGGAGGCTCTCGGCCACCTGCTGCATTCCCTGCTCGTGCTGGGTCAAAACTGTACGCTGGGCCGCGGACTCCTCCCGCAGCCTGAGTATCTCCGCTGGGTCCATGTTGGTCGGAGATTCTGTTAGCGGTGATTATGCAGTGGACCCAAGTGCGGAGAGATACTCAGACGACAGCGTAAGTAAATCAAGGAGAGTCTTTTAATGAGAGAACAGCAAACAAACAAACACTGGGGGAAAAATGGGTAAAATAAAGATAAACTAGGTAAACTAAGGTACGCGCTTAAAAAGCGGAATAACTAGAACTAAAAAACTGTAACTAGGGCATAGGGGTAAACGACTAGGAACGGAACAGACAGGCAGACAGGGTACTCACAGGCAGACAGGGAGAATCTCCGACAAAGACATGGGGAAAACACAGGCTATAACAAACAGGGGACAGAATACACAGGTGAAATGAATACAGGTAGATTGGGAGGCCACTGGCTCCGTACTGCCAGAGGAGGTATGCCTATATACAGTGGGGGAAATAATTATTTGATCCCCTGCTGATTTTGTTAGTTTGCCCGATTACAAAGAAATGAGCGGTCTATAATTTTTATGGTACTTTTAGTTTAACAAATAGAGACAGAATATCAACAAAGAAGTCTAGAAAAAACACATTATATAAAGTTATAAATTAATTTGCATTTGATCGAAGGAAATAAGTATTTGATCCCCTACAAACCAGCAAGAATTCTGGCTCATACAGACCGGTTATATGCCCATGAGGCACACAGATTAGTCCTGTCACTTTAGGAAAAGTACTCCTAATCTCTGCTTGTTATGGGTATAAAAGACACCTGTCAATAGAATCAATCTCTTCCATTCCAACCTCTCCACCACCATGGGCAAGACCAAAGAACATTCAAAGGACATCAGGGTAAGAGTTGTAGACCTGCACAAGGCTGGAATGGGCTACAAGACCATCAGCAAGAAGCTTGGTGAGAAGGAGACAACTGTTGGTGCAATTATTAGAAAATGGAAGAAATACAAAATAACCATCAATCGCCCTCGGCCTGGAGCTCCATGCAAGATCTTGCCTCGTGGGGTAAGGATGATCATGAGAAGGGTGAGGGATCAGCCCAGAACTACACGGGAGGAGCTTGGTAATGATCTCAAGGCAGCTGGGACCACAGTCACCAAGAAAACCATTGGTAACACACTACACCGTAACGGATTGAAATCCTGCAGTGCCCACAAGGTCCCCCTGCTCAAGAAGGCACATGTACAGGCCCATCTGAAGTTTGCCAATAAACACCTAAATGATTCAGAGAAGGCTTGGGAGAAGGTGATGTGGTCAGATGAGACCAAAATTGAAGTCTTTGGCATGAATTCGACTCTTCGTGTTTGGAGGGAGAGAAATGCTGAATGCTACAATCCCAAGAACACCATCCCCACCGTCAAACACGAAGGTGGAAACATTATGCTTTGGGGTTGTTTCTCTGCTAAGGGTACAGGACGACTTCACTGCATTGAGGGGCCAATGGACGGGGCGATGTACCATAAGATCTTGGACGAGAACCTCCTTCCTTCAGCCAGAGCACTGAGGATGGGTCGTGGATGGGTCTTCCAGCATGGCAATGACCCAAAACATACAGCCAAGGCAACAAAGGAGTGGCTCAAGAAGAAGCACACTAAGGTCATGGAGTGGCCTAGCTAATCTCCAGACCTTAATCCTATCGAAAATTTGTGGAGGGAGCTGAAGCTTCGAGTTGCCAAGCAAAAGCCTTGAAACCTTCAGGATTTGGAGAGGATCTGTAAAGAGGAGTGGACCAAAATCCCTCCTGAGATGTGTGCAAACCTGGTGACCAACTATAAGAAACATCTGACTTCTGTGCTTGCCAGCAAGGGTTTCTCCACCAAGTACTAAGTCATGTTTTGCTTGGGGATCAAATACTTATTACCTTCGATCGAATGCAAATGAATTTATAACTTTATATAATGTGTTTTTTCTGGACTTCTTTGTTGATATTCTGTCTCTATTTGTTAAAATAAAAGTACCATAAAAATTATAGACCACTCATTTCTTTGTAATCGGGCAAACTAACAAAATCAGCAGGGGATCAAATAATTATTTCCCCCACTGTATGCACCCCACACCCTTTTCTCTTCTCTCCACCCCCACTCTTCCCTTCCACCTCCCTTCTCTCAAAATGCACCCCACACCCTTTTGTCCTCTCTCCACCTCTATCCTTCTCTACCCCTGCACCCTCACCCTTCCCTCCCCTCCCCTCCCCTCCCCACCACTACCCCAAGCCAACCAACCTTGAACCTGCTCTAGATGCACAGATCAAGGATCAACTTACCCTCCAAAAAATCTTAAAGACCCCCTCCGGTCAAAATCGACATTTTAAGTAGAACTATATCAATATACAACCATTTTTGTCAGAAATATTGATATGTAGACTCAAAGTCAAAATCCTTAAAATCTGAGATAAGTCCTTTTGAAGACGTGCGATCGATCTAACGTCATCCAGGTGAGTTCCCTTTTTTGGAAACAAGTAACACCGCCCTCAAATAGAAGTTTGTAGTGTGTCGCTATCAGGGGATCAATCGGCCGTCTGTCAAAACCTAGTGGCCACTGGTGGTACTGTTGTAATTTTCACTTGTAGTTGCCCAGATCGTACAATATAAGCATTTCTCTTACCTCTATAAAGCGCTAACGTCATATGTCAGCGTCTGAGCCAGCCAAGGGGCGGGAACGCGCAGGGATTGTATCAGCACAAGCGAGGCACTGAGAACGAGCATGGAAACCTTATGAACCATGCTAGACTTTGGCGCGTTGCATCCAGAAGTGCCGCAAAAATAGAACACATTTTTTACATTTAGCAGACGCTTTTATCCAAAAGTACATTTATCGAAAGTAAGTGAATCATCTATACATCAGTCATCATAAAAAAAAACATATTTGTATTTTATTTATTATTATTATTATTATTATTATTATTATTATTAACAGTAGAGCAACTGGACAAAGGGGTAGTGGGGGGTGAAGAGGTCTTTAGGAGGGACAGTCAAGATGTAGCCTGAAGAGATGGGTCTTCAGTCTATGACGGAAGATAGGTAGTGAAAGTGGTGGAAGCTCGTTCCACCAACGGGGCGTCAAGACAGTGAAAAGCAGTGACTGAACAGCGCGACCGCTGCAAACTCGTAGAGGTGGCAGTGGCAGGCGGCCAGTCGAGAGAGAGAGAGAGAGAAACAGAGAGAGAGAAACAGAGAGAGAGAGAGGGTCAGAGAGAGTCAGAGAGAGAGAAAGAGAGAGCGAGACAGCGAGAGAGAGAGTCAGAGAGAGAGAAGGGATAGTGAGAGACAGACAAAGAGAGAGAGAGAGAGAAACAGAGAGACAGAGAGAGTGAGAGACAGAGAGAGAGGGTCAGAGAGAGAGAGAGAGTGAGACAGAGAGAAAGACGGAGAGAGAGAGAGAGAGAGCGAAAGAGAGAGTCACAGAGAGAGAGTGAGACAGAGAGAGACGGAGAGAGAGCGAAAGAGAGACCGAGAGACAGAGGGAGAGAGCGAGAGAGACAGGGGGAGACAGCGAGTGGGATAGAGAGAGAGAGACAGAGAGACAGCGAGAGAGAGACAGACATACAGAGACAGAGACAGAGAGAGAGAGAGAGAGAGAGCGACAGAGCGAGAGATAGAGAGACAGCGAGCGGGATAGAGAGACAGAGGGAGAGAGACAGAGAGAGAGTGAAGGAGAGAGAGAGACAGCAAGAGAGAGAGAGGACAGAGATAGAAAGAGTCAGAGAGAGAGAGAGCGAGAGACGGAGAGAGAGTGAAGGAGAGAGACAGAAAGAGAGACAGAGAGACAGCGAGAGAAAGAGAGACAGACAGAGACAGAGAGACAGAGCGAGAGAGAGAGAGAGTGAGACAGAGAGACAGAGAGAGTGAGACAGAGAGAGAGACAGATGGAGACAGAGAGAGAGAGCGAGAGACAGAGAGAGACAGCAAGCGGGATAGAGAGAGAGAGACAGAGGGAGAGAGACAGAGAGAGAGCGAAAGAGAGAGACAGAGAGAGACAGAGAGACAGAGAGGGAGAGAGAGATAGAAAGTCAGACAGAGAGAGAGAGACAGAAAGAGAGACAGAGAGAGTGAGAGAGAGAGAGAGACAGAAAGTCATACAGAGAGAGAGAGAGAGAGAGCGACAGAGTGAGAGACAGAGAGAGGGAGAGAGAGATAGAAAGTCATACAGAGAGAGAGAGAGCGACAGAGCGAGAGACAGAGAGAGAGAGAGAGCAAGAGAGAGTAAGAAACAGAAAGCAGGAGAGAGATAGTGAGACAGAGAGAGAGTCAGAGAGAGAGAGACAGAGAGAGAGAGAGAGTGTCAGAGAGAGACAGAGAGAGTCAGAGAGACAGAGAGCGAAAGAGAGTGAGACAGAGAGAGAGCGAGAGACAGAGAGACAGAGGGAGACAGAAAGTCAGACAGAGAGAGAGAGAGCGACAGAGCGAGAGACAGAGAGAGAGAGAGCAAGAGAGACAGAGAGAGAGCGAGAAACAGAGAGACAGAGAGAGCAAAGGAGAGAGACAGAAAGAGATACAGAGAGACAGCGAGACAGCAAGAGAGAGAGACAGATTCAGAGACAGAGAAACAGGGAGAAAGACAGAGAGAGAGAAGGACAGAAAGAGTATAGGAGTTATATGAGAAACCTGAGTACTGCAAATGGTCATGATTTGAAATTAATTAACTGTTTGATCCAAAGCATATCGATCGTGAGAGGACGGTAAAGTATACTTAAAAAAGCCTTACCTTCAGCCACGATGTGTCCACTTGATATCATCATCCAAAGTAAATGACCATCCCACAGAAAACGTGGTCCAAATATCACCGAATTGTAAATTGCCAAATAAACCTTGTTAATATCTTAATATCACTTGCCACAATTGAAGTTGTTGATCTCATCTCATGATGTTTGCTCATGGCAGCATCCCTCAGTTCTGTCAATCCTTGATTAGCATTTCACTGTAATTGTGTCAACAGGTATGTAAATACTATGGACTTATTTGAAGACATGACGTACTGCATAAATAAAAGCGTATTTCCACCTAATGGATGGAGAAACAATTAATTAACCTGTCATAGAATATAGGCTTACACAAACCTGGAGACTGGCAAACTCACGAGTCATTAGAGAGAAACGATGCTGCTCACTTCGGCGTTCTCAATGATGTGTAATGTACAATAAATATGAGAGAATATAGTATACACTTTGTGACAAAAAGTGATGACGTCACATAAATTTAATCATCGAAAATAATACTTGAAAATTATAAGTCCCGCCCCCTTTGGGGGCGGTTGTGGTGTGCTGTTGTTTATTGCCCCCTGAGACGTGGGTGAGAGGCTAAGGTGTTCTGGTGTTTGTCGGAACTTGACATTTTTATGAGGATGTGGTCACCCCCGTAGGCTATAGAACCGTGAGAATGGATTGTATGGATTAGGGGGGTCCCAGGGGCCCTGAACTGTCTGAAGAACCACCGGGGTTCAGCTAAAGTTTGTCCCTGATAAGGGCTGTGTGATGTGTGGTGATGACTTTATGCTGCATACAGGCATCTATGTCAAAATTGCATATGAGGCTTAAAATAAAAGTTCAATACTGAGGGTTAAAATGTGCAATTAAAAAAAAAGGCAATTAAAAAATTGTTAGGCTGCTACTCTAGTGGTAGTAATGTGTTCAATGATGAAGGGTTAGGGTTAATAAAATGGGGGATTAAAAAAAGGTTCAATTTTTAAAAATGTTTAGTTTCAAACGTGGGTCTGACCCGTGTCGCGGACGTGTCACTGATAAGATCACGTGTTTCCCGGGCAAAAAGGTGTATATATATGACCCTGTGTGAGATCTGTAGTAGTTGTGGCTATATGACAGTGTCTAAAATGGCGTCTACAAGGATGGTGTGGGAATTGGACGATGGTCGTGTAGTGCGTGTAGAGTTTGCATCTGTAGGTGCATTCCCCTATGTGGACATATGCACTTTCGAAAAAGAATCTGAGAATCTTCTGAGAATCTATTCATCAGAATTCGAAAGATTGAAGGGTCACATCCTGGAATTCATCCGCTACATGCATTCTGTGCACGACAACCAAAATGTGACCCTGAAGGGTATGAAACCCTCTATCCAGATGAACGTGGATCCCCGAGTACCGAGCCGTTCCCTGCAGGAAGCTTTTCTTGTTGACTGTTCAAGATCTCACATATGGCTGTTGGTGCGATTCCAGACAGAGTCTTCTGAAAGACCAAAGACGGTGATGGAGAAAGAGCGCTACTGTCCTATTAAACTGGCATTCAGAGTGGCAGACTTCTCAAAGTTGACAAATCTCTTGAAAGCTATCACCGAGTTTTTCAATCAGGAAAGTCAGACACTGAGACTCATCCAGCTGGCAAAACGTCTGAACACGTGCTCTGGTAAACGGATCTCAGGCCCTTCCAGGCGTTTAACCCCTAGATCTCTGTCTGACTCTGAGCCATCCAAACGCAATCTTTTTCCAATCTTTTCAATGCTTGAAACAGACGGTGTTGAATCATAGTAAATCAGGCTAGACACCTCTACTACCAAGGCCTACTAGACACAAGCCCTTCCCCGCCCCCTCACCTTCAATCTATATAAGAAGTTTGGAAAAACGAGTTTGTGCGACATTACTTATTACTTCAACATGGCTGACCGGTCTGTACACCCCTGGGGGCCAGACTTCAGATTTTGCTGCCCCCGTGGCTGAAGTCTGGCCCCCAGGGGTGTACAGACCGGGTGCTTTGTCGAATGTTGGCTTGCCGGTATACAGCCTATATCTTCTGACGGTGAATTCAAGAGGCTCGAACAGAGTATTTGACACGTCGCTGTCGGGCGAGACGGGTGAGTAGGTGACAGGGCTAATAGGCTCCTCGGAATCGCTCTGATGCTCTAGGGCTTTCCACCGTGTGAGGTCGTCCGTCTGGGCATTCCGGTAGTCTTCAAGAACCGGTTTATACAAATCATCGTAGCCGCCAGATTCCTGAGAAAGGCTCGGAAGATAGCTGAGAAGCTTAGACTCTTCATCTTGAGATTCTAGGGGTTTACATTCCCCAACTGTAGAGTAGCCTTCGTCTTCACTTGAGGAAGGCAAATCGTTGACTGTGAAAAAATCAGCCATGTTGAAGTAATAAGTAATGTCGCACAAACTCGTTTTTCCAAACTTCTTATATAGATTGAAGGTGAGGGGGCGGGGAAGGGCTTGTGTCTAGTAGGCCTTGGTAGTAGAGGTGTCTAGCCTGATTTACTATGATTCAACACCGTCTGTTTCAAGCATTGAAAAGATTGGAAAAAGATTGCGTTTGGATGGCTCAGAGTCAGACAGAGATCTAGGGGTTAAACGCCTGGAAGGGCCTGAGATCCGTTTACCAGAGCACGTGTTCAGACGTTTTGCCAGCTGGATGAGTCTCAGTGTCTGACTTTCCTGATTGAAAAACTCGGTGATAGCTTTCAAGAGATTTGTCAACTTTGAGAAGTCTGCCACTCTGAATGCCAGTTTAATAGGACAGTAGCGCTCTTTCTCCATCACCGTCTTTGGTCTTTCAGAAGACTCTGTCTGGAATCGCACCAACAGCCATATGTGAGATCTTGAACAGTCAACAAGAAAAGCTTCCTGCAGGGAACGGCTCGGTACTCGGGGATCCACGTTCATCTGGATAGAGGGTTTCATACCCTTCAGGGTCACATTTTGGTTGTCGTGCACAGAATGCATGTAGCGGATGAATTCCAGGATGTGACCCTTCAATCTTTCGAATTCTGATGAATAGATTCTCAGAAGATTCTCAGATTCTTTTTCGAAAGTGCATATGTCCACATAGGGGAATGCACCTACAGATGCAAACTCTACACGCACTACACGACCATCGTCCAATTCCCACACCATCCTTGTAGACGCCATTTTAGACACTGTCATATAGCCACAACTACTACAGATCTCACACAGGGTCATATATATACACCTTTTTGCCCGGGAAACATGTGATCTTATCAGTGACACGTCCGCGACACGGGTCAGACCCACGTTTGAAACTAAACATTTTTAAAAATTGAACCTTTTTTTAATCCCCCATTTTATTAACCCTAACCCTTCATCATTGAACACATTACTACCACTAGAGTAGCAGCCTAACAATTTTTTAATTGCCTTTTTTTTTTAATTGCACATTTTAACCCTCAGTATTGAACTTTTATTTTAAGCCTCATATGCAATTTTGACATAGATGCCTGTATGCAGCATAAAGTCATCACCACACATCACACAGCCCTTATCAGGGACAAACTTTAGCTGAACCCCGGTGGTTCTTCAGACAGTTCAGGGCCCCTGGGACCCCCCTAATCCATACAATCCATTCTCACGGTTCTATAGCCTACGGGGGTGACCACATCCTCATAAAAGTTCCGACAAACACCAGAACACCTTAGCCTCTCACCCACGTCTCAGGGGGCAATAAACAACAGCACACCACAACCGCCCCCAAAGGGGGCGGGACTTATAATTTTCAAGTATTATTTTCGATGATTAAATTTATGTGACGTCATCACTTTTTGTCACAAAGTGTATACTATATTCTCTAATATGCCTATGCCTACAATTTGAGATGGAAGACTACAAATACCCACGTTACCAATAGGCCGAGAGACAGAGAGGGTCAGAGAGAGAGTGACAGAAAGAGAGAGAGTGAAAGACACAGAGAGAGAGAGAGAGAGACAGAGAGAGCGAGAGACAGAGAGAGTGACAGAGAGACGGTCAGAGAGAGAGTGAGAGACACAGAGAGTGAGAGAGAGAGAGACAGACAGAGAGGGTCAGAGAGAGAGAGTGAAAGACAGAGAGAGAGAGAGCGAGAGAGTCAGAGAGAGAGAGAGAGACAGAGGGACACAGAGAGCAGGAGAGAGAGAATGAGAGAGAGACAGAGCGGGAGAGAAAGAGAGAGCGAGACAGAGCGAGAGACAGAGAGAGCGAGAGAGAGACAGAGAGAGAGAGAGTGAAACAGAGAGCGAGAGAGAGATTATGCTAAATTTTTATAGAAAATAAAGGTTCCTAATTCCACAAAGGAAAGGAAGAGAGAGAATTAAAACCAGGATGGCCAGTGGTTGATTTGTGAGGGGAGAGTAGTGGAGATGTGTTAAAGGTTACGAGGAGGGAGCAAAGGTTGGAGAAAACAGATAACCAGGGCATAGGAAAGCAGGATATGGTAAACAGAAACGAGAAGCAGATATAAATTTGACCAGTTGTGAACATTCCAAGTGGACAGGACAAACAAGCGGAGAGCAGAATATGGAAACAAGATACACTTATTCCGTGAGAAAAACAGGATAAGGGAAGAGAGGGTGTGAAGATTTATTAAAACCCTAATAAACACTGCGATTGGTAGGTGAAGATAAGGTCAACCGTGCCAGGCACCAGAATCACAGTAATAAACCCAATAATCTCATCACCAATATGAAGTAACGCGAGAACTGTCTTTAGAAATGGGAGGGGAAACCAAGCCGTGACGAGATGTAGGAATTGAATGTTATTGGTGGATGCAGCTGGGAAGTATGAATGATTTGCATAGGAGGGAGGTAACCTATTTGAAACTATAAAGCGCTTGACTGAAAGAACAATGTGGTCTCCTTTGCAAATGTGAACGACTTTTATGACTTGTAAATAAAAGTCTCTGGATAAACCATCAGCTCTAGTCTTTGGCATTTTATTTAAATGTATTTTTTAACTTGGAATTCCACCACAAGATAGAGAGTGAGAGAAAGAGAGAGAGTGAAAGACAGAGAGAGAGAGAGAGAGGGTCAGAGAGAGAGTGAGAGAAAGAGAGAGAGACAGAGAGAGTTAAAGACAGAGAGATAGAGAGAGACGAAGAGATAGAGAGACAGATGGAGAGAGCGAAAGACAGAGAGAGACAGAGAGAATGAGAGAGAGAGAAAGAGAGAGAGAGAGAGTCAGAGTCTCTCACTCAGTCTCTCTTTATCTCTCAGTCTTACCCAGTCTCTCTGTCTCTCACAGTTTCTCTTTCTCTCACTCAGTCCCTCTTTCTCTCAGTCAGTCTCTCTTTCTCTCACTCAGTCTCTCTCAGTCTCACTCGGTCTCTTTCAGTCTCTCTTTCTCTCACTCCGTCTCTCTCAGTTTAACTCAGTCTCTCTGTCTCTTTCTCAGTCTCTCTTTCTCTCATTCAGTCTCACTCGGTCTCTCTCAGTCTCTCTTTCTCTCACTCAGTCTCTCTTTCTCTCACTCATCTCACTCAGTCTCTCTTTCTCCCAGTCAGTCTCTCTCAGTCTCTCTTTCTCTCACTCAGTCTCTCACTCAGTCTCTCTACAAGGAGCTTTAGGGAGGGGTGAGCTTTCCGTTTCCAAATTATTGTTACATCCATAATAACCACATACATCTATCACTTGTATAAAAACGTTTTATATACACTCACCGGCCACTTTATTAGGTACACCTTGCTAGTACCGGGTTTGACCCTCTTTTGCCTTCAGAACTGCCTTAATTCTTTGTGGCATAGATTCAACAAGGTGCTGGAAACATTCCTCAGAGATTTTGGTCCATATTGACATGATAGCATCACGCAGTTGCTGCAGATTTGTCGGCTGCACATCCATGATGCGAATCTCCCGTTTCACCACATCCCAAAGGTGCTCTATTGGATTGAGATCTGGTGACTGTGGAGGCCATTGGAGTACAGTGAACTTATTGTCATGTTCAAGAAACCAGTTTGAGATGATTTGAGCTTTGTGACATGGCATGTTATCCTGCTGGAAGTAGCCATCAGAAGATGGGTACACTGTGGTCAAAGGATGGACATCGTCAGCAACAATACTCAGGTAGGCTGTGGCGTTTAAACAATGCTCAATTGGTACTAAGGGGCCCAAAGTGTGGCAAGAAAATATCCCCCACACCATTACACCACCACCACCAGCCTGAACCGCTGATACAAGGCAGGATGGATCCATGCTTTCATGTTGTTTACGCCAAATTCTTAGCTGACAGGAGTGGCACCCGGTGTGGTCTTCTGCTGCTGTAGCCCATCTGCTTCAAGGTTCGACGTGTTGTGCGTTCAGAGATGGTCTTCTGCATACCTTGGTTGTAACGAGTGGTTATTTGAGTTACTGTTGCCTTTCTATCATCTCGAACCAGTCTGGCCATTCTCCTCTGACCTCTGGCATCAACAAGGCACTTTTGCCCAGAGAACTGGCGCTCACTGGATATTTTCTCTTTTTCGGACCATTATCTGTAAACCCTAGAGATGGTTGTGCGTGAAAACCCCAGTAGATCAGCAGTTTCTGAAATACTCAGACCAGCCCGTCTGGCACCAACAACCATGCCACGTTCAAAGTCACTTAAATCACCTTTCTTCCCCATTCTGATGCTCGGTTTGAACTTCATCAGGTCGTCTTGACCATGTCTGCATGCCTACATGCATTGAGTTGCTGCCATGTGATTGGCTGATTAGATATTTGCGTTAACAAGCAGTTGAACAGGTGTACCTAATAAAGTGGCCGGTGAGTGTACATTGCCCTGCGAAAGTAATGGGGACTGTAGTTTTTTTATTTTGGCTCCAAATGTTATCATATTGAACATACATTTAATTTGATGAAGAGGAGACTTAAGGCAAAATGTTTCAAAACAAACAACTGAAGATGGCAGCAGTACAGGCATGGCAGAGCATCACCAGAGAAGATACCCAGTGTCTGGTGTTAGAATTGTCCAAGTATTTCCAAGTATTCTATGTGCCCCTCACCTGGGAGATGAGCCTACCAGAGAGAGAAACAGAACCTGCTCGCCTGAAAGATAATTTATTTGTAACATTGAATAAAGTACCCTCTCCAAAAGACATCAACCTTCAGATCTCTTTATTTCATCTCATTGCAAACCTGGAAACTATTGTGTTGCTGAAGAAGAAATTAGGGTAAATGGGTCTCACAGGGCAAATCCACCAGATCTGATTTCAGATTGTCTCCATTCATTTTCTATGGAAGGCACGCGAGCCAATGTGCAGTGCATGATGGGATCGTGTGCGAGCGAAGCAAACTTCTCAGACTTCAGACTAGTCATTTGTTCAAGAAATATTGCTTCCACCCACCCAAGTTACTACTTGACAAAAATAGAGGACACAGAGAAGTTGATTGTAGCCGTCTCGGCTTATCCCAAACTGAACAATGCCTCTTTGCTAGCGATCCATCATCGCAGAATGGACAGAATTGCATGGATCTTCTATTTATACACATTGTCCCTCCACAAATCAAAAACTGACCTGGTAGATATTTCATTCATTATCAATAAGTACTTACAAGTGACAATTGAGAGAGAATATGATCAGATATGTGTGCGCCTAGTTGATATATTTTATTTGTAGTACATTTCTACATCAGCTGGTCTATTTATTTTAAATAACAACAAATCGACAATGTATTTACATGTTATAAAGACATGCAAACTTTGATTCGCAACAAACGTAATTTCTGAATGGTGAAACTGATCTGTACACGAATACCATCAAATAAAAACTGAGAATCTCTACTTTAACCTCATAGTAATTGATTTCAAATCCAAACTTTTGGAGTGTAAAGCCAAAAGAAGAAAAAATGCTTCACTATCCCATTACTTACGCAGGGCACTGTATATCAATAGTAGCTGATGATAGCCACCACTGCACGGCAACCTATATTGGACCAAGCCATTCACATTATCAGACAGCATCTCTGTGTTGTGCCCCTGATCATAATGAGGTAGGCCTACTTTGTCACTGTTACTGTGGTCATAATCATAGGGGGAGGGGAATGAAAAAAATGTTCAGCACAAGGGGAGACTTTTAGTGTTGGGGAGGGGGGTGCAATTTCTTTTTTCATGACACCTCGAGTTGGACCCCTCCCCCAGTAATTACCAAACAGTCCGTCTAGAATTAACAGGATATAATTTCCACTGTCCATTGGTCTGACCTGTCAGACCACTGGAATGGTGAAGGCGGGGCCTCATTGAAATGGCCAGATCTTACCTTACCTAAAGTTTGTCCTCAGGAACATTGAACCAGTGGCTAAATGCTTGGGAGAGCTTTGTCCTAACCTGTTTTCCTGAGGAAAGAGATCAAGAAGAAGATGTATAATGATGAACTAGAAATGAACCATTAGGGTACCATCTAAAATAAAAAATAATGTTGCTGGTCTGGCCTCAAAAGACATTTAAGGTTTCTTTTTAGTAGGATTTATTTAATTAAGGGATATAGACAAATGTTACGGCATATGCCGTGTGGATCAAGACACAGTCCTACTCATTACTCAGTGCAAATAATGAGGGAGAGAGAGAATGCACTGTTAAATCATGCATTATGGCTTGGGAAGGAGTATGTCACAACAAAACAATATCAATGTTGAGCCCTGATGCAGTCCTAGGCTAATGACAAAGTCAATGGGCTGGGATGATGAAACCTACCCATTGAACCAGACTGTGATCTAAATTTTAAAAATGTAGTTTACACAGTCCCAAGAGGATAGAGAGAATGTTAAAAAACAAAGTGGGTTGCATAACATTACGCACAATTGATGCTGCTACTCACAACAGAGATCCCTGGATGTTGCCCTCGAGAGATATGCTTTTAAAGAGACAATGCAGTCTCTCAACTTGGCTAAACACAAATCTGTGTATGTGCAAGGTTCTTTTTTCGTTTGGAAAGCATCTGTGCCTGTTTGGGAGGTTATATGGAGACTCGCCATATCAGGGCTAAAATAACCTATGCTAGAAGAACTGCAACTGTATTTGAGCTGAAGGATAGAATGGCTCTGTAGACATGCGAGTTAATGAAGAGTTTGGGTCGATGTGTGTGCCAGCAAATAGCACCATTCATGGCAAACACCAAAGGAACTAACCTGGCAACTGCAGGTGTATGGTTCCCAAAGAATTCGCTCAGAGGCTGCTTCCGTGTGACAATCCATTGCTTGTAGTTTCCACAAATCAATTAATCTGCTGGAGGACAAAGTATGAAAATAAATAAACAGGATTCCAACAAAGAATGACGTCCCACTTCAATGTATGCCGGAACAGATTTACTCTTCCCCTAACCTTATTGAGACCAGGCTTTCCTAGTTCAGATGGCATGGGAAAGTCCTTTGCAGACACACAATCAAATACCTTGCTTGGGCGGAGCTCCAAAAAAACTGAATTCAGTTTTTCCATCAGATTTTCTTCCATGTTGCAAGCTAGCAAAGGCAACAGTTATACAAAATAGTCCTACCTGGTCTTCAAAGACGATACACATCATATAGCAACAATCAACCATTCTATGGGCATGTGGGGGGAGGGTTATTGGAATGTAACACCCAATGAAAATGGGAGCACATTCTCCCATTGTTCCGTCCAGTTCAATCCAAGCCAGAACAGCTCATCCAAAATTCTTCAGACCTCCAAAACAGGTGTGAACCTGTTGGTACACGCAGAGACACGTGTTGCCACCTGTGAGTCAGAAGAGGGGAAAGAGATAAAGGAAGTGAGGAAAATGTGGAGAACAGTTTCCTTGGGTCAGAGGCAGAGGATTGGATTTTGGAATGGCAGTAAGAAGCTTTAGCAGCTGATGCAGATGAGGTGTAGTTGAGGAAGAGAGAGAGATAATGGTCTAGGTCATCAGGGAGGCCAGTTTTTCTCCATTTCCTCTCAGTGGCCCGGAGCCCTATTCTACAAGCTTGCAGGGTTTCAGACAGTCAAGGAGCGCGTGGAGAGGATTGTGCCGGCCTTGAGGTCTGTGGACAGAGAGAGTTGAAGGATGAGGAAAGAGTGGACAGGAGGGTGGAGGAGGCTGCATCAGTGGATAGAAGTGAGAAGGATTCAACAGAGGGTAGACAGAGGATGAGAGAGCGGTGAGTGAGAGGGTACGCAGGTGGGATACAGTGCGACGAGAGGAAACAGTGTGGGTAGAGACTGACTGGGAGGGGGAGGATTTGAGAGGAAGGGAGAAGGATACAAAATGATGATCAGAAACCGGAAGAGGGGTAACAGTAAGGTTGGAGGTATGGGAGGATCTGGTGAAGACAAGGTCGAGCTGATTGCCCGCCTTATGAGTCGGAGGAGAGTGGGACAGGGTAAGGCCGAAGGAGGAGAGAAGGTCAAGCTTCTCCGACTGGATGTTGTAGTGTGAGCGGTGTGCCGTCCAGTAGTGTGAGCGGTGTGCCGTCCTCAGGGAAGAAGCTGAGAAGCACATCCATCTCATCTAAGAAGTGGCCAACCTGACCTGGTGGACGATAGATAAAGACAATGTGCAGAGGTGACAGAAACAGCATGGAATTCTAAGTATAATACATCAGTTTATCAAACACAAATCTAACTCCTAGAGAAGCTAGTTAGCTAGACGTTCTCGCCCAGCTATGCTAGCTAACGTTAGCTTGCTAAGTAAGATTTTAATTGGATTGGGTAGCTACTTACATGTTCAAGCAGGCTCATCTGACCGACGATGGAGTTTGATGTCGGGAGAGGATGAAGGAGGGAGGGTACAGCTCCATCAATGAGCACAAGCTGGCTAGCCAAACCAAGAGCATTCGGCTGGTAACTTTTGAAGCTCTACTTTGCAAAATGGGCGCTGCTCACGCAGGTTTCTTACTTTGTCACCACTTTAGCCCTGGCTCTCCAAAGACGGAAACCACCTCTTGTTCACTACATCTCTCGGGAGGTGAAAAAAGGTTCCCAGGGTCGACGCAAACAAGGGGTGACAGCATGCTAACTAGCTAGTTGAAGGTAGGGAATAGCAGGTGAAATGAGGCGAGAGAGATGGGTAGAGATAGATTGGAATAGACAAATTAATAGATATAGATTAGACAAATGGATAGTTATAAATCAGATTAGACAAATGGGTCGAAAAGAGTGTGGGTCTCAGGCAGACAAAGAGGGACTGAGAAGTTTTATTTCACTACTGCTGTTGGCGGAGAATAATGCACAGAAACAACTTTCTGGTGCATGCAAATGAGCGGGGTATCGTGACGAAAGCTTGTCCCTGCTTTGATCCTGCCCGATTTCGGCCCAGTGATTGTATGTGAAAATGGGGAAATGTTTAGATTGATATCAAGAAATTGCAATTCAATACATTTCTCATTCCTTTGTTGTGTTTATAATATGCATACAAGTCCCCAAACAACATAATTACAAAGAAAGCAAGTAATTGACTTGCCAGGACCTTTAACTCCTTTGCACTGTGCTGTGTGCAGCTCTTTCCTTTAATTTAATAGCATATCTATTTACATTAAAGTTACCTTTTTCTTTCTTTTTATGTTTTAATTTACTTTGTTTGTTTATCTAGTTTTTACATTTTGTATAACTCTTCTATAGCTATCGAAGTTAACTCCAAAACCATAGTAACCATCAAGTACATTTTTCTCCATCCTCCCTTGACTCAGAATATATCATTTTCATAGACATGTCACGCTGGGTTTAAGAGCTATTGAAGAGAGAAAACCCAATTATCCAATATAAAACTAACTTTACCAAGGTTGGGTTTAGAGGCTATGACAGCTTTACTTATGTTATGGTCTCACTGGTGTCAAAGGAAGGAAACCTTTTTAACAACACAGGAGGACAAGGTGGAATAGCCAGGGCTGATGCTCTTCTTGCCAGGCTGTTTATCGAGTGCAAAACTAACATATTTGATTGGCTTTTTCATAACAGTGGCCAATGACACATGTAATGGGATAGAAATACAATGATAATGATAATTAATTATTCTTTCACAAATAAACGTTTAAAAAGACTCCCATCGCTGGTTGATGGTTGTACTAGCTTCTTGCTCCACCCACCTTCAAAGCGAAACTCCACGAGCACTCCCATTTATATGCTAGACCAGGGGTATTCAACTAAAATTCAAATAAAGAAAGAACAATTCAAAAACATTTTGACAATATTTATTGTCACTTAACATTTAATTATACAGATATATAATACTGTAGATATGTATTATTTTCTTCTCTCTTTAAGGAAAAGAAGGGCTGCATTTAAAAATAAAATAGTGAAAATAAATAAAGCTAGCTTTTTAAAAATTGTGCATCTTAAAATAAAGTACTTAATTTTTTGAAAAATAAAATAAAATGTAGCAGCAGCTTGAGTTTCCCTTTTTCTTTGTTAATGTTTCACATCTTAACAGTCTCAACCAATTTTACAACAGATAGATCTCAACACATCTTAACAATTGAACAGTTTTACAGTTTCTCTTTCTTTCCCTCTTATATCCCACTCCCCCACTTTCTGTTGTTCAGTGAGAGAATTGAGCTCTAGCTTGTCCTGCCAGGATTTTAAATCTGGGCTGGAATGGTGTCAGGGCCATTCTCATACACATGTGCAGGTGCTCATTGGTAAGCTTGGAACGATATTTAGTTTTAATTATGTTCATTGTGGAGAAAGCTGCCTCGCAGCTGTATGTGGAGCCAAACATGGTCAAGATGTACAGGGCTACTTTCCTCAGACCTGGGAAAGCTGTCTCAGAGACCAGTTGGAGCCAGAAAGTGGCAGGGTCAGTTCTTCCAAACTGCTCTTTCAGGGCCACATCTGCTTGGAGATCAATCAGTTGCATCTGGAGAGGCCCAGCATTTGCCCACTTGAAGTGCTGTGTGACTTCCTTTGAGAACCCACTGACATCTGTGATGAGAAATGGGTTCTGAATGAACATGGTGAGCTGCTGTCCGAAGCTGAAGCTGTCAAAACGTTTGCGGAAGTTTACAATCAGCTTATCAACAAAGTCAACAAAAGAAGACACATCTCTCTGTCCCTGAACCTGTTCCTGCACTGCTGGGAAGTGTGCACAGTCTCCCTGCAGGTCTTCCTTGAACCCCTCAAGTTTCCTCTGAAAGGAGTGGACAGCTGTCATCAGTTCACAAATTGAATTGTCCTTGCCCTGTAGCTTCAAATTCAGTTCATTCAGGTGTGACCAAAAAGGCCACATTATCCATCTTTTTCTCATCTTTTAAAAAGAGAGAAAACTCTGTTGCCTTCTGATTTCTCAGCTCTGCCAAGAAAGCTGCTACTTCCCTTCTGATGGACCAAAAGCGCTCCAACACCCTGCCTTTGCTGAGCCATCTCACGTTGTGCAGCAAAAGATCATCAGCGTTTGCATCAACTTCTCTGAGGAATTCCCTGAGCATGCGATGCTGATAGGAAGAGGATGCCCTGAGAAAATTGATCATTTTCATCATTGTGTTCATCACCTCAGCATGCTCATCTGACAGGGTAGAGCACAGGACAGATTGATGAATTATACAGTGGTAAGAGATGAGCTCAGGATTGTCCTCTTTCATTCTTGCTACAGCTCCTTTCTCTCTCCCTATCATGGCAGGGGCTCCATCTGTGGTTATTGAAACCACTTGTTTTGACTCTATTCCTCACTTTGTTAACATCTCCTTAATGGCCAGGTAGATGTCCTCTCCTCTTGTACTGGTCTGAAGGGGAGTTACACCTAACACGTCTTCACAGAACTCTTTCTTGTCTTTGTTGAAGAACCATGAAAGCTCTGTTTTCGCTGTCCACTTCTCGTCTCCGGCTCACTCGTCTCTCTGTCTTCTCTCCCTGTATCACTAACTCGTCTTTCCGTCTGTCACTCGCTTCTCACCTCTTTCATCAGTCTGTATTCAGAGTCGCAATGTTTATCTCCTGGAATGCACAGATTTGATTGGCTGAGTAGCATCACGTGGGATGGCTTAACTCGCATGCAATTGGTCAGTGGATTTCCTGAGCCGCTAAACCAGTACCGTAAAGTCTAGAAAAGTTGCGCCGGTCAAAATAGAAGCGCCCCGTAAACATTTAAAATACTTAAATAACTTATTGACTATAGGTCCAGGTCCGTATAGGACGGCGTCTGGGTCCGGACTCGGACCGCGGTCCGCCTGTTAGTGACCTGTGCGCTAGACAATTGTTTGCATTAGCAAGCAAGTCCATAAGCTTTCCGGTCAATGTATTCCCCAAATACATTCAGAAGATCGTCATTGGTCTCATAGAACTCAAAATAACTACCACGACCATCAAACATTTAATATGACTTCTCCAAGCCTCAATATGATGCTGACACTGTGAAGACTGTTGAGACAGAAAAGGACATGGGTGAAACGCTATGCTCAGTCGCAACTACTGCTAACTACCATGGCTTCGCACCCCTCCTTCAAAGAGCAAGTGTAGTATATTTTGCTCTGACCAGAAGAAGGCCTAGTGGGTTAGGCCCTTGGACTGTTGCAGCATGCAGTTGACCTCTGTAGGTTGGGGGGATGGTAAAGGAGAGATAGTGGTGGGGGTAGTCTTAATTAGTTAAGGCTGTGAATAGCACCAAAAGGCATACCCTTATTTGGTGGAAACTATAAACATCACCATCGTATAGGTTAAAAATGTTTAGGGTAATGTGGACCTGGGAATTCCATGCCCAAATATGGAAGACAAAGCAGGCTGTTTTGTATAAAAGACTGAACGGCTGGACTAGATAAGGGGGGGACATTATTGACTGGACAGGAGCCCCCACATCTGGCCGTGGTATGTAATGATGAAGTTACGATTAATTAAAGACGATTAAACTGACTCATCCGGACCTCTGCAGCTTCCTTTCTTCATCTAAGTATATTTACTACAAATTGGCGTCACGAACAGGATTTGGCCAACCGATAGCCGTGCAGAAGACCAGACCATTAGCTGGGTGCGTGCCTAAAAAGTAAGTACAGGCTATTATGTCAAGTTGACTGTGGGCTATCGACCAAAATTTAAAAGAACCAGATAGATGAATTAAAGGTGGTTGCATGTCTGCTAAATTTAAACAAACAACAAAGTGTCTGTGAAATGTTATGTTGACCTAACTGTTGGAGATACGATCCTTCAATGTAACCCTAAAAAACTCGGTAATTAGTTTGAATTATTTGGAGTTACGTCACTTAACATTACGGAACTGGTCTGATCAACTGGTTGTCGTGAACTGGTCTGATCAGCTGGTTGTCGTGCACTTAAATTTAGGAAGACACTAAATGATGTAGAGACTAGATAGATACTGTGGGGGACGCCGTGCAGTGATTTCGTCTAAAGTCAGGCTACATTGTTTTGGGTTAAAGCCCCATTCAGGTTCAAGTCCTGATAAATCAACAAAAATAGTACATATGCAGGTTAAATTCCTGATAACAGAAGATGCATCCTGGAACAGAGGCGCAAAGCTGCTCTCTCGTTCTAAAAATAGAATAGTTACCTGCTTGAAAAGTTACAGATCCCTGACAGGGGCGGGTCCCCTGTTCTGGGCTATTTGAGCTAATTTCTTCCAGAGAACGTATAAAATAAAATTAGTATCTTACCCTTGTTCTTAAATTTGAGAGAGAGAAATTTGAATTGAACAATATGATTGGGTGTGCACAGTGCAAGCTGTAAATATCTCATCTAAAAGACCTTCCCTCTCTGTTCTTTCTTTCTCTCTCTCTCTCTTTCTCATTGGGGATTTCTATTCCGTGAATGCGGGGATCTGGTTGTTGCGATTCGACCTCTTGTCTCAGCGGACGGGGAACCTCGAGTGCGCAAACGCTCGACAGCCTCTGTTCGTCTGACTGATTTGAGGTTGAGCGGCTTCAGATCAGAAAACGAAGCATAAACCATATAGTGCCTCTCTGAGATTCTCTCTCTCTATCTCTCTCTGTTCTTTCTCTATAGAATATGCTCATTGTAAAAAGTGTAAATTTATTGTTCATTGAAAATAAGTGTAAATTTATTGTTCGTTAAAAATAAGTGTACATTTATTGGTCGGTTGGGTGCGGTCTTAATGCTGTAAAGTATAGCCGATACTATACGCCCTATATGGACATGCTTACGTGGCTCTTGGTGCTAGGCGGTGCATGTCAATGAAATATACGATGTGTTTTTATGGGCCTGTTCCCAACATTTCAAGTGCGCGTTGAAACGTTCCATTTTATGAAGTTTATTTTTCTTATCTCTGATCTTATTTTAGTCTAGTATCTTCTGTATGTTTTGTGTTGAATGTTTAATTATTTTAAGAGAACTAATCAAATTAATGTTTTGTTTCGAGCAAAACAGGAGAGGGACAGAGGTCCTGAGAGAGAGAGCGCCAGATAGCAGTAAAAAGACCAATTTGTGAGAGACATCAGAACAGCTCGTCTCATATAGCCTACGTCAAAGTAAGACTGCTATTATTTGGTTGATGTTTGAAGTTCGCTATATGGACTTGTTGATTGACCATTTGATTGTCTGATTAATTGATCGATTGATTCTTGGTTAATTGGTTAGGTGATTAGTTGGTTAATTTGGTGATCTGTTAAAAGGTTAATTGATTGGTTGATTGATTACTGATTTGATTAATTTGATTATTAATTGATTGGTTGATTAAATGTTGATTTGATTAATTGGTTGATTGATTTGATTGAGTAGTCGATTTGTTAATTGGGTAATATGGTAATTGGTTAATTGGTCAATCAGTTGTTTGATTATATGGTTAATTGATTACATGGTTAAATTGGTTAATTGGCTGCTACATTGGAGATAACTGACAATTGTCAATTGTGACCAAGGATTAATTAATTGAATTGAATTAGTGATTGATTATTTGTGATTGATTTGTAATGAATCAATAAATAAATTCATTGATTGTGAAAATAATATAATTAACCATTGAGTGATTGTTTGGCTAGTTGCTTAATTAAGATAAGGCGATCCTCTCGTTCTCTCTCTCTCTCTCTCATTGATCGGTCACTTCCACTAACAGATAATGGTAGTGAATTATAGTGCACAGAATAATCATGTTGACATTGATGGAACATGTATAATACAGGCAATCTAATCTGTTTCTAATTTTTGCGTGCTTCGACTTGAACAATACTATGTGTGCATCACCTGTGAAATGATATAAAGCTTTTGCATGACTGCGATATAATCATATCACAATTTAAACTGAATATTCTAATTGTAGCGTGGTTGGTGGTTTGTTTAGTATTTACAGGAGGATTGATTTGGCTAGCATTAACAGGACAAACATCCTTGTGAGGGACGTCTGAGTCTGAAAGGTGTATGATTGTGGGGTGTGGAACTGACTTGCTGACAGGCATAGCAACAAAGGCATCTCGGTGTCTTTGCTGAACCTTTTTTATTTTAATTTGTTATTTTTGGCACGGAGGTGGTTAGAGCAGTTGTCTCGGGCGCACCTCCACAAACCTGAGTTACTTGGGTCAGTGGAGTCCCCTCAAGGGAGTGCTTAATTGTCCCGCCGCCAAAATGCTGAAGACTAGGGTTGAGATTAGAAAGTAAGCTTCTGGATAGGAAGATAGCCAGAGCAAGAACGTTTCACACTGGTATGGTGACTGAATGTGTTGATTAAAGACATTAATATAGAATCAACAAAATAAGTAACCAACCATTCAGCCAAGAAGTTGAACTGTAAACAAAGGAAGTGCATACTGGAAAAGTGTCTTCAGCTAAGTCAACGGTTGAAGGAACAACAATTATGGGTGCGGCTTCAGCTAAGACGTCTACTCCAGTGCAAATGGTTGAAAAGAACAACCCATTGGTAAAAGGAATAAGAGATAAAGCAGTGGATAAGAGCCTGGAAGAGGAAACTGAGAGATTAGTGAAGGAGACGAATACTCCTTTCTCACACAAAACCCCAACTGTGGCTCCACCACCATATGAGGAAAGGGCTACGCCCACCAGAAGCTATCCACAACTACCAATCCTCAACACAGAAGGAAGATACCTCATGGAAGATGAAGATAAACAAATACTCGAGACAGGAGAAACTAAAATCACGATTGTCATAAAAACACAGGCTGTGGTTCTGCAAAACCTGCCTCAACCACAGACACAACCTCAATCGACAGCAGTAATACAGGTTGCTCCTCAGCCTCCATACCCACAACCTCAGAAATGGAGAAAGGGGGGTCAAGGATATACTAGACAAGGAGGTTACAATCCAAGACCCCAGCAAGTTGCAAAACGATGTTACTATTGCGGAAAAAATGGACATATGGTCCGGGAATGTTACAAAAGAGCCCGCGAATGCGGCAGAGAAGCCTACAAGGGACGATATCCAACTCCAATGAATACATCCCAGGGACGAATGCAATGGCCACAGCAACAGCAATCACAGGGACCGGTGAACCCGAACAGGGGCCCGGAATGGGGGTTTTAGGGGTGCCCAGAGAATCTGAAAGGGGGTGTCAACTGGTAGTGTCTAAGCAGACAAAGAAGGATCCAAAAAATAAAGTTATAACTACAGAGAAGTCTGCAACCGAGAAAGGAAGAGACTGAATGTCCTTTTAAACCTGCTATCTTATTTCAACTGTAGATTGAGTTCTCAGCTGTAACAGGCAAACCAGCCAAAGAAAAAACCATATAGTTAGATAGAAACAAAACTTTTTACACAGATTTTATACTAAGTATATTTTGAAGACATAGAGACGCTATACACTCCAATAAAGTTAAGACGACACCTATCATGACCTCCATCACCCAGTCGTCTGACCCTGAGATCCCAGACAACCACAAAGAGAGCTAGCTAGCATTAGCTAGTGGTGACACCAACGGGATTGCGAGGGAGAAACATATTGGCAGCGTTTCGTACAAAGACAACAATACTCTCTCTTAAGCTCAATACCTTAAGGACTCCTGTCACAGATATGGCTGCAATAATAAAGGAAATTGTCAGCCGAAACAAAAGGAGATACCAGGAAGATGGGTTTGACTTGGACTTGACCTATATTTATCCGAATATAATTGCTATGGGCTTTCCTGCAGAAAGACTTGAGAGTGTCTACAGAAACAACATGTAGTACGGTTTCTGGATTCAAAACACAAAAATCATTATAAGATATATAATCTTTGCGCCAAGCGACATTACGACACCGCAAAGTTTAACTGCAGAGTTGCACAGTACCCCTTTGAAGACCACAACCAGCCTCAGCTGGAGCTAATCAAGCCATTCTGTGAAGACCTGGACCAGTGGCTAAGTGAGGATGACCATCATGTGGCGGCCATCCACTGCAAGGCAGGGAAGGGCCGCACCGGCGTCATGATCTGCGCTTATCTCCTCCACCGAGGGAAGTTCCTGGAGGTACAGGAAGCACTCGACTTCTACGGGGAAGTGCGGACAAGAGACAAGAAGGGAGTCACAATCCCAAGCCAGCGACGCTATGTCTACTACTACAGCTACTTTCTGAAGAACCAGCTAGAATACAAGCCCATCGCTCTGCTTTTTCACAAAATGGTGTTTGAGACGCTCCCCATGCTTAGTGGAGGCACCTGCAGGGACAGTACCGTTAAAAACAGGAGTGACCCGATTCCTCAGGGCTTCAAGAAAGGGAACTGGCATTGGGATCCGCAGTTTGTGGTTTATCAACTAAAAATCAAGATCCATACGTCCAACACAGTGCACACAAGGCGAGGGGACAAGCATATGTACTTTGAGTTCCCCCAGCCACTGCCTGTCTGTGGAGACATCAATGTGGAGTTCTTCCACAAGCAGAACAAGATGATGAAAAAGGACACAAAGCCTCTCAGAAGAAGTTGCAATATTGCCAGGAACGTGTAGTTTATTTTTGGACAATCCATAGCACACTGGACACTGTTGTGGCGACGAAGTTCCAACTTGGAAAAGGCGACGATTGCTAGCAGCACTGAAATAGTTTACGATAGTTAGCTACAATAGCTCTGACGAATCATTTGGGGAGTAACAAGTGTTGCCATTCAGAACTTTGCGATAGTGAGTGTTTCAAAGTTAAATCTAACTTTTATAAGTAAGCTATATGTTGCTCATCTTGAGACATAGAAGGAGGATACTTTGCGAAACTTAGCTAAACATATTTTGATTCACTTTTAGCTGAATCCGCTCAGGAGCACAACTGAGATGTGGTAAGGTAACAGCCCATCACCAACCTACCAGGATGGCAGAACCAAGACTTGAGAATTCCCATCACCTGAAAACTTCAGATACCACATCAGGAGGGAACGGAACAATTTTTGAGCATCCCCCAGCCAACTGGAGCAGACAGACCAGGTGCAGTTCTTTTGGTGACACACAAAGTGGAGTTAAAGGAGACAATTACTCCCAGAGACTTGATGCAAGAGGAAGCAAGTGCACTGGATAAGAACTTTTGGCTTGCCAGAGGAGCGAGTTAGGATGCTACAGGCCTCTGGAGGAACAATGAGGGTTTGATAGTAGCACCTCCTAACTAGCTAGGACTGTTGATACATGACGCTCATGGGCTCGCCCATGTAGCGAGGGGGGAAGTGAGAAGGAAAATTACAAAAGAATACGGATTTTGGGCACCATACCTACTAGAACAAATTGACCATGTCATAGGTAGATGCACAATCTGTTTGAAAAACAATATTAGAAGAGGAGTATTAACTCCTCCAGGACACATCCCAACACCAAGTGGGCCAATGAAAGAACTAGTCCTCGACTACGTGGATATGATTCGCCCTGTAGGAGGCAAAAGATAGATTTGTTGTCGATAGATTTAGCAGATGGGTAGAAGCATGCCCAACCAAAAGAAAAGATGCCCAGTCAGTTGCTAAATTCTTATGCCGTGAGGTGATACCACGCTGGGGAATTCCTGATCGAATTTCATCAGACAATGGCAAAGAATTTGTAGATAAGACGGTGAAACTTATCATACAAAAGTTAGGGATTAAACAACGCTTTGGTAGTCAGTACTAGAATTCCTCACAGATACAGTTACTGAGGAAATATAGGAATTGGAGACAACAACAAAGGAACCGGAAGTGGAAATGTCAATGGAGCTAACAACGTATAAAACACGATCAGAAAAATATCAAGAAGAGTTGACGAGTCCTAAGCCAGAGCCAGCATCTGTAACCGCGTATACAACTAACAGACAAGTGCAAACAACTTTAGAGTTTGAACCTACAGTGATAGAACAAGAATATACCACAGAGCCAGAGCCTGTCGACAAAGCTGAGATAGTGACCCCATTAGTTCAAGAAGAAATTGTTTCCACCATGAATGAGCCTACAATGTTTATGGTTGGACATGAAATTGGACCAACTCAGACAATGGAGATTAAAACTCAGAAGATGATGGAAACTACCACAATGGAGTCAGATGTAACACAAGAACTCACTATTGAGAAAAACCTCACAATTGATGAACAGATAACGAGGGAGGATATGGAAAGGAGGAGAGAGAGAGAAACAGGAGTGAGAAGGAGAAAGAAAAGGATTTTGAATGGATAAGAAAGGAGTTGGAGGCGATGAAGAGAGTCGAAGAGATTGAGAGGAAATAAATGAGAATGAAACAAGGTCAGCACAGGACTCAATTCAAGATCCACTGATGATACAAGCAAGAAGGAACCTCTGGTATCAATGGATGAAATACACTGGAGAGACTCATAGCAAAAAAGACTGTTATATATGCTCCAAAGCAAAAGAAAGCTCGTTAATAATCATGAATACCAAATTCAATTGGAAAAACTGTGGGGAGCTAAAAGCAGACTGGCTGAAGAGCGTGAAGGGCTCTGATGTTGCAGGAACAAGTTTGGGGATAAAGCCATTTCAAGCAATTGCCTTTGCCCCACTCTGCGAAGCAGAGTGCTTGCAGTTCCTTGGATCCAGAGAATACTATGACAACACTATAAAGAAGGACAGAAGAGTAGAGGACTCGGAGCTAAAGTTATGAGATCTCGGAGGGAATACAAGGAGGACAGACGCTTAGACAGTTTGGGAATTCCTAGAGGTATACCCAGTGAATACAAGGCTATAAATTCCGTAGCAATGGGATTCGCATCTTTCTTTCTTCCTTCAGCTGGAATAAATGTCAATACTGACTGGATAAACTACATCTACTATAACCAGCAAAGATTCATAAACTACACGCATGATGCTTTAGGGTCTCTAGGAAGGCAGCTTGCAGCAACGAGTGAAATGGCTTGGCAAAACAGACAAGCACTGGATTTTCTATTGGCAGAAAAAGGAGGAGTATGCCACATGTTTGGAGAACAGTGTTGCACGTTCATCCCTAACAACACAGCAGCCGATGGACAATTCTCCATAGCCATGAGGAAGCTTAAACACCTGAGGGAGGAAGTTAAAGAGAATGCTGGATTTGGAAGCAAATGGACCTCCTGGATGGAGAACATGATGGGACAATGGGGAGCCTATTTCGCCAGAATAGGAGCCATCATGCTGGGCTGTGTGATTGTCTTAGCCCTCATAATCTGTTGTTGCATTCCAATCATAAGAGGACTAATAACACGAGGAATTGACAAGGCAATGAATACTCAGGCACTTCAAATGGCAGTTATGAAGAGAAGAAGAGAAGACCGTAAAGATTCAGGAATGCCTGATGACTATGATAGTCCTGAATTATATCTAAAACCTGGGTATCTGGATGACGATGACAGCGATGAGGAAGATGGAAGGGATTCTGAAGATTAAGTTGAACGATCCGAAGGCAAATCCTCATTTTGGATGAGGTGAAGTTCGAAGTTAGAGGCTTCGTGTTCAGCAAATCTCTGTCTTTCTCTATCCTTCTATTCTCTGTCTGTTACACAAACGAGGCAGTGGTAAAGACTGTCCTCATATGGGGGGTTATGTGCTAGTAACCTCTGACCCCCAGGTAAAGGTAAATCAAGCAACGAAGACCTGAAGAGAAGTATTTTCGTCATTCTTTGAAGTATTGTTATCACTCTTTATTATTCTTTGTTGAACGTATATGGGACCATGTATGTATCATAGAATAGTCTATACATATGTATGTTTATGTCCGTAGCAATTTATTTTAATCATATAAGCAAGGCTTGACTTAATGTACGCGTAGGCTTTTAATAGGACATTGAATAGACTGTCTATTGTTTAGAAACTGTTAGTTGATAATTTCCACGGCTTAAGTTCACAATGATTTTTGTGGTTTACTTGTTATTTTTATATCCCTTTGAACCATGTTACACACAACTGCATGCAGTATGGTTAGAGTACGTGTTATACAATTTCTCTGTGTTGGGACTTTAATAAGTCCCAAAGGGGGGAATATGTAGTATATTTTGCTCTGACCAGAAGAAGGCCTAGTGGGTTAGGCCCTTGGACTGTTGCAGCATGCAGTTGACCTCTGTAGGTTGGGGGGATGGTAAAGGAGAGATAGTGGTGGGGGTAGTCTTAATTAGTTAAGGCTGTGAATAGCACCAAAAGGCATACCCTTATTTGGTGGAAACTATAAACATCACCATCGTATAGGTTAAAAATGTTTAGGGTAATGTGGACCTGGGAATTCCATGCCCAAATATGGAAGACAAAGCAGGCTGTTTTGTATAAAAGACTGAACGGCTGGACTAGATAAGGGGGGGACATTATTGACTGGACAGGAGCCCCCACATCTGGCCGTGGTATGTAATGATGAAGTTACGATTAATTAAAGACGATTAAACTGACTCATCCGGACCTCTGCAGCTTCCTTTCTTCATCTAAGTATATTTACTACACAAGCGCAAGAGTAGAGGTGGGGCACTGAAGACATTTGTGAGTACGCCTATTGCAATCAGAATTGTGGGAGTTGCAGTTCAGCAGCGTATCGTGTCTCGTTTCTTTACAGCCAATACAGTGTATATAATGTCCATGGCGTCAATAAAATATAACGATATTTTCTATAACAGACCAGCCAATGTCTGATACAAGGTAAAGGGCGTCGACTCAAACATGGTATCCAATGAGCAAACATAGTGATGGTTGTGGGTGGTTTTGTGTATCCGTCAGTCAGTTTCAGAAGTAGCGAGAGGGTCATAGAGAAAGAAATCGACAGCAGCCAGCGAACGGTACGGCGTGTTACAAATCATCCCATCATCAACCGTGGATAGGGAGGAGACGCTGTTAACCTGGCGGATCATTTACTTCTATTTTATGGATTAATATTCAGTCGAAAACGAAACACGTTCCTCAACTTGACTTCATATAGGTAAGGATCATGCTGTTTTGCATGCCTCGACTCAGTCAAGGCTTGAGTGAAACATTAACCGATTGTCAGTACATCGAATTTCGGTGCATATAAAAACGTATTGAAATGTGCCAAACATATAGAGGAATGGATGACCGTCATGACGATCATGTAAAACCTTGATTTGGCTAGTGACTTGGCTTAACACGTTAACTAACATTGCTTTGGTTGAACGCTTTCTTTTGAGAATTAGTGAGGTCAGCTATTCAAACATAGCTGGCGATTGAAGTCAATCTAGCTACTTTATTTTCTGGGTAAAAAGAAAGCAGCAAACGGAGTGTTGTGGTGGAATTCTGAAAATGACGAACATTCATCAACCATCTGATGGTTAGATATGCAGTAAACTATTGCAAGCAAGGCATTACATTGAAAAAGCCTCCTGGTGTTGGCTAAAGCTTACGTAAAATATTGTGCTAGCAGCTAGTCCAGTAGTGATTGAAAGTAGCTAGCTATGCCATTCATAGCAATTTGCACATCTCTTCCTGTAAGAACTCGGTAGTTTAACAAGTCAAACTGGCTGACCACACCACATACATTTATTTTGTGCTCATCGTATTTTTTGATGCATTGAATTAGATAACTCGTCCCTTGTGGCTGTAGCCTTGTTGTTCTGACACATTTTGATTAATTTTAACGTTTCCTCATCACGAAATCCTGATCGGTTTGATGTCCGATAATCCTGACCCATACTACTAGCCTCAAATCATAGTCGTCGAAATATGAGTGAGTGAGCAGAAACATCTGGCACAGCCTACTAACTTGCAGTTATTGCGAAGCCGTTTTTTTCACCAAGGCACGACAACGGTGAGTCTTCAGCATGTAGCAATGCAGGGTGTGTACGTGGATGGGTACCCAAGCTGGATTCTTACGGCCAGTCAGTTGGTAGGGGCAATGAGTAGCTCCGACGCGACAGTCTGTGTCATTTCATGAGATGGAGCGTCGTGGTATTATCTTGCCGGTGTTACGACAATCGGCTATATTAACTGGTGGCGCTGATTCGACACGATTGCAAACAGCTGCATGTGCAACACCGTGGTTGTTGAAATGGCCAATAAATAAATGCACTTGAACTGAAAGATAATTTGTGTGTGTACGAGTCCCCTCAAAATAGTTTATTGTATAATTTGTGGTACTATCACTCTGTCAGACTCAGACTCAAAACCTTAACGGGGCATGCCTTGTACATAACAACCACTTATCCTGTATGGCGAACATCACAGCGACAGCACGCTCCTGTAGATTCTTCCTCTACAACATCAGAAGGATACGTCCATTCCTCACCAGAGAAGCAGCACAACTTTTGGTCCAAACACTTGTAATCTCTCGCCTTGACGACTGCAACGCACTCTTGGCCGGACTCCCCGCCTCCGCCATCAGGCCTCTGCAGCTCATCCAGAATGCTGCCGCTCGTCTGGTGTTCAATCTCCCCAAATTCTCCCATGTCACGCCCCTCCTCCGTACCCTCCACTGGCTCCCGGCTCACATCAGATTCAAGACCCTGGAGCTCGCCTACCGGGCGGCAAAGGGAACAGCCCCTCCCTACTTGCAAGCAATGGTTAGCCTCCAAACCCCTGCACGATCACTCCGCTCTTCCACCTCGGCTGTCCACCTGGCACCGCCGTCTCTACGTGGATGCAGCGGCTGCGCCACTCGGTCACGGCTTTTCACTGTCCTGGCGCCCTGCTGGTGAAATGAGTTTCCCACTACTGTCAGGACTGCACAACCGATCTTCCGCCGTAGATTGAAAACCCACCTCTTCAGGCTACATCTTAACAGTCCCTCCTAAAGACCTCTTCACCCCCACTACCCCCCTGTACAAGTTCTCTCCTGTTAATAAAATAATAAAAAATAAAAAAAAGGCTTCTGGCGTTACGACTGCCAATGGCCCCTGGTGTGAGCATTGATTACTTTGTCACTTACTTAAACAAATGTATTTGTTGTAAGTCGCTTTGGATAAAGGCGTCTGCTAAATGCCACAAATGTAAATGATAAAAATGTAAACATAACCATTACTCCATCGCTTCTCCTCCATGAAAGTGTGTGTTTCATGATATAGGAATTATGTGAAGCATGAATTGGCCTTTAGATCAATACCATGCCAAAATAATGCACTGGTTGTGTTTAGTCAGGACTTGAGAATCATTATAATTTCACATTTTGTATTTTAAAGAGCAACATATTGAATATAACATACAGTAGGTAGGGGTTTAATAGGTCCAAGCCGACACTTAGACGTACCCCGCTTAAGTCCCGCCGCTGCAGAAATTGCACGGTGTGAAGTGTTGCCAAAAGCCACCACAAGGTGGTGATGAGCTGTGAAGGATGGGATATGTGTCTTGCACTTGCAAACATCCATGTTTGTTTACATTTGTCATCGCAATACAATACACAAACAATAATATACGCAAACAATAATAACAATTAATTTTCTGGCAAGTGTTTTAGTCAATTATTTTGATCACTAATGAGCTCACAAGTAATGTAATAAATTGTGAATTGTAATTGCTACATCGCGAAGAAAGGATGATCTCACATGAGAAGATGTACCTTCGTCAGAGCCAAACGGGCAGTTTTACTGTAACACCATGTTTTGAAGCTAATATACAGTATCAAGGACAGGAACATATTATTAAACAAGCAAATCTGGTTACTTTTGACGGGAGAATAACAGAGTGGTTAGTGTGAGTGAAAAGCATGAAATGATCGGATCTCAAGTTTATGACAGAAGGCCAAGAAACAGCTCTGATGAGCGTTGCATATATTTGTCATGCGCTGCAATCGACAGCAGCAGGCGCCTACTGCATGTCACTGCACACCACCTCGCATTTTGGCTATTCGTCCCCCACAGTGCGCTCACAAAGCAAAGAGCGTTTAACACTTTAACACTAACATTAACAGTAACTCACTCCCACTCTGCTCACATACTTGGGGGAAGGGACGTACTGTAGGAAGTCTATTTAGCGAGAAGGAATTATACAACGACCCATGCAGTATGGGTTAGCTGTAATCAGTATCCATTCTCCCGTCAAAAGTCACCAGAATTGCTTGTTTAACATGCGATATGCAACACAGCCCCCCCCTTCACCCCTCTCAACATTTTAGGCTGTAGCCCCCTCACATAAATTTGTCGGACATCCAATAGAGGCAACATTGAAGATGTCAAGAAGTCAAGACTACTGTATACAAGCTAGACCAACCTTTTTAGCCTACCGAGGCGATGACAAAGAGAATGGTTTGCCTTATCAGATAGATTGGCAAAATCAAGTTTAGTATAGCAGCTCAGGAATTGCAGAGATGAAGAGTGGAAATGGTTTAAATATCATCTTATTTTAATGAGGACCCAAGCAATGGGACCAAGTCCAATCTACTCTCATACCGTCATCAAGCATTCTCTCAGAGCAGAGAAGCGGGGGTAATGTTTTAGCGCAATTATATTTCATGAGGGGGTGCTGCCTAAAATGCTGTAAGGGGGATGATGATGTCTTTGGATGAACCTTAATTTAGAAATAATTAATGTCTTCATGGACACTTCATAAAATGATGTCAGACATGGAATATACACTCACTGAGCACTTTATTAGGAACACAATACTAATACTGGGTAGGGTCTCCCATTGCTCTCTCAACAGCCTCAATTCTTTGTGGCATGGATTCCACAAGATGTTGGAAACATTCCTTTGAGATTCTGGTCCATGATGACATGATTGCATCACGCAATTCCTGCAGATTTTTCAGGTGCACTTTCAAACTGTGAATCTCCCGTTCTACCACATCCCAAATGTGTTCTATTGGATTCAGAAGATGGGTAAATTGTGGCCATGAAGGGATGCACATGGTCAGCAACAATACTCAAATAGGCTGTGGCATTCAAGCGATGATTGATTGGTATTAACAGGCCCAAAGTGTGCCAAGAAAACATTCCCCACACCATTACACCATCTCCACCATGAGAAGGTGTACAGATGTTCCTAATAAAGTGCTCAGTGAGTGTGTGGCAGTGTGTCGAAAGTTTATATTAATTAACTCAATAGGATATAATGTTTCTCAGTTGATTTCAGCTACATGGACATAAATACACTCACCGGCCACTTTATTAGGTACACCTTGCTAGGACCAGGTTGGACCCCCTTTTGCCTTCAGAACTGCCTTAATTATTTGTGGCATAGATTCAACAAGGTGCTGGAAACATTCCTCAGAGATTTTGGTCCATATTGACATGATAGCATCATTGCTGCAGATTTGTCGGCTGCACATCCATAATGCGAATCTCCCGTTCCACCACATCCCAAAGGTGTTCGATTGGATTGAGATCTGGTGACTGTGGAGGCCATTGGAGTACAGTGAACTCATTGTCATGTTCAAGAAACCAGTTTGAGATTGAGCTTTGTGACATTATCCTGCTGGAAGTAGCCATCAAAAGATGGGTACACTGTTGTCATAAAGGGATGGACATGGTCAGCAACAATACTCAGGTAGGCTGTGGTGTTTAAACAATGCTCAATTGGTACTAAGGGGCCCAAAGTGTGCCAAGAAAATATCCCCCACACCATTAGATATTTGCGTTAACGAGCAGTTGAACAGGTGTACCTAATAAAGTGGCCGGTGAGTGTATGTTCATATGCGCAGAGAAGCGGAGAAATGTTTAGTGCAGTCTGACATGAACAAGCGTGAGTCGGCTTTAATAATGCAATGCATTTTCATGCGAGACAGGAGTAAGGATTTTGGGTTTCAGTTGGATGATAATAATGCATTTATTTTATATCGCAGTTTTTGGTGGATCGTTTGAAGGGGGAGAGCGCGCTGGATAAATTGTCACCCAGTTTGTTCATTGGAAACGAGCAAGAAAAAGACCATCCCCCATCAACCATACAGTATATCACTATAAACTCCTGGCTGGCTTTGGCACATCTCTCTCCAGTCATACTGGATTTTAGGTTTTAGTCTGTGAATAGAAACGCGCCAAAAGTCAGATTTGTTGACACAGGTCAGTTGTCATAGATAACAACTACATTCACATTTACATTTATGGCATTTAGCAGACGCCTTTATCCATAGCGACTTACAACAAATTCATTTGTTTAAGTAAGTGAATCATCTATCCATCAGTCATCATAAGATGAAGTGATCAATGCTCAGACCAGGGGCCATAGGCAGTCACAATGCTTTTATATATTTTATTAACAGGAGAGAAACTTGTAGTGGGGGTGAAGAGGTCTTTACCAGTCGGCTAAATCTTGATTTTCGTTAAAACATGGAACAAATAAAATGTAATCTTGTTTTGTTCACTGTAACAATGTCCGGTTGTACACAGAGGCAGACGCAGTATAGTGGTAAGGGATTTTCTCCCGTTTATTTTGACAAGGGGTCCGCTGGCACGGCTCGGCTTTCCAGCCTCGTTCAAAGTCTTTCTTTTTGCCCTTTGGTCCTGTGCTCGGCTCGGCTCGGCTCTCCTCTGCTCTCGCCGCCTGCTTCTCCAGCTTAGCTCCCTTACTGAAATGGCAGAAGCACACCCATCTTAAACATTCGCCGGCGAGACTTAATTCGCAGCAGGTGTGCAACAAAAGTCTCGCCGACACAACCCCGGCCACGGTCCTGTAGCTCCCTCTACAGGCCGAACGCTGCATGTCCCCCCACATACCCCCACCGCCCGACACAGGCCGGGGACCCGACGGCCGACGACCTACTCCCCCCCCCCTGCCCGGGAGAGGAAGTCTGCCACGACCATCTGCGCCCCCGGTCTGTGCACGACGGAAAAGTTGAAGGGCTGCAACGCGAGGTACCACCGGGTGATCCTCGCGTTTACATCCTTCATGCGGTGGAGCCACTGGAGGGGGGCATGGTCGGAGTAGAGGGTGAAGGCGCGACCCAGCAGGTAGTAGCGGAGGGTGCCGACCGCCCACTTGATGGCCAGGCACTCCTTCTCCACGGTGCTGTACCGGCCCTCCCTCTCCGACAGCTTACGGCTCAGGTACAGCACCGGCCGGTCGGCCCCCTCCACGCGCTGGGTCAGCACTGCTCCCAGCCCTCTATCCGACGCGTCCGTCTGTAGGGAGAAAGGGAGGTTAAAATCAGGCGCATACAGGACCGTTTCTCCACAAAGAGCCCCCTTAAGGGCCTCGAACGACCCCTGGCACTGGCCCGACCATTGGACCGGATCCGGGGCCCCCTTCCGGGTGAGGTCCGTCAAGGGACTGGCCAGCTCTGAAAACCCCGGTACGAACTGGCGGTAATATCCCGCCAGCCCCAGGAAGGCCCTCACCTCCTTCTTTGTCTTGGGCCGGGGAGAGGCGGCGATGGCCGCAGTCTTTTCAATCTGCGGTCGCACCTCCCCCCGTCCCAAGTGGTACCCCAGATACCGGATCTCCCTCCGCCCGATCACGCACTTTTTCGGGTTGGCCGTTAGCCCCGCCTGCCTCAGGGACCGCAGAACAGCAGCCACCCTCCGCACATGCTGCGGCCAGGTGTCACTGTGGACGACAATGTCGTCTAGGTAGGCCGCAGCATAGGCGGCGTGCGGCCGCAGAATACGGTCCATGAGGCGCTGAAAAGTGGCTGGGGCTCCGAACAACCCGAAAGGGAGCACGGTGAACTGGAATAACCCGAGCGGAGTGGAGAATGCCGTTTTCTCCCGGGACACCGGCGAGAGTGGAATCTGCCAGTATCCCTTCGTGCAATCTGATATGCATCGGATATGCATCGAACTTGGAGACCGCATTAACCCGTCTATAATCCACACAGAACCGTATAGTCCCATCTGGCTTGTTGACAAGCACGATGGGGCTACACCAATCACTGCGGGACTCCTCGACCACACCCAGCTCCAGCATGGCTTCCAACTCCCGGCACACAACGTCTCGTTTGTGCACCGGCAACCTATAGGGACGCGTGCGCACCGTTAAACCCGGCTGCGTTTCTATATGGTGGTCGATGAGCGTAGTCCGACCGGGCAGGGGAGAGAACACGTCGGCGAACTTAAGCTGCAAATCTGCAACGTCCGCGGCCTGGCTAGCAGAGAGATGGTTATCAATATCGACCGGAGTGCTACCTTTCGATTTTGGGACTTCCGGACCGAACTCCTCTCTCTCTGGAACTATCGTAGCCAGAGCAACAGTGACCACGTCGTTCCATTTTTTTAGGAGATTGACGTGATACACCTGCAAGCTATCCCCCCGGTCCGAGCGTATAACCTCATAATCCACGTCCCCCATGCGACGTGTGACCACAAACGGCCCTTGCCACTTCGCGAGTAATTTCGTGCTGGAGGTGGGTAACAGTACGAGCACCTTGTCTCCCGGTGTAAACTCTCGTAGGGTAGCCCCCCTGTCATACAGGCGTTTCTGACGCTCCTGGGCTTGCAGCAAATGCTCACGTGAGATAGCCCCTAGGGCGTGGAGCTTTGTGCGCAAGTCGAGGACGTACTGGATCTCATTCTTACTGTCGCTAGACCCTTCCTCCCAATTTTCTTTAAACAGGTCTAGGACACCCCGGGGCTTACGGCCGTAGAGTAATTCAAACGGGGAAAACCCGGTGGAAGCTTGGGGAACTTCCCGCACCGCAAACAACAGGGGATCTAGCCATTTATGCCAATTCCGACTATCCTCGTGGACAAACTTCCGGATCATTGACTTCAAGGTCCGATTGAACCGCTCACAAAGGCCCTCCGTGGCCGGGTGGTAAACACTGGTTCGAATCGCCTTGATGTTCAACAAGCCATACAGTTCCTTGAGGGTGCGTGACATAAAATTAGTGCCCTGATCGGTGAGAATCTCTTTCGGGATTCCCACGCGGGAGATGACTTGAAACAATGCTTGCGCTACACTCCTGGCAGAGATATTGCGCAGAGGTATTGCCTCGGGGTATCGGGTGGCGTAATCTATGAAGACCAACACAAATCGATAACCCTGTGTGCTCCGCTCAAATGGCCCGATAATATCCATCGCAATGCGGTCGAATGGGTTCTCGACCAATGGTAAGGGCCGCAAGGGGGCCCGTGGGATGGCCGGGGGATTTACTAACTGACATTCCCGACAGGATGCGCACCACCTACGCACCTCTGCCCGAATCCCCGGCCAATAAAATCGAGCCATTATACGGTGCAGTGTTTTGTCATACCCTAGATGGCCCGCCATGGGGTTGAAATGAGCCGCCTGGAAGACCATTTCGCGGCGGCTGCGGGGAACCAGCAACTGGGTTACTTCCTCCTGACTATGTGAGTCACGACTTACTCGGTATAACCTGTCGCTGATAATCGCGAAATAGGGGTGGGCGCGCACTGTGTCTGGCCGTATCAAAGTACCATCAATTGCTATCACTTGGTCAAAGGCTGATCTGAGGGTCTCATCACGAGACTGCTCGAGGGGGAAGTCGCCTAGCAGCGGATAGTTCGGCGAGGAAGTCTCGGGGTGAGGCGCCCCCGCCGGCTCCGGCTCCCCGGCAGTGTCGCGAGGCGCCGCCTCGGCACAGAGCACATTACACGCCACACACCTCCCTAGCTGTCGTGCACGCATCCCGGTAGCCCTCTTTACCGCTTGAGGAAACCCCTCCCAATCCACACCTAGAATCAGGGGATGCGTGAGGCGTGGGCTAACCGCCGCCTGTACCCTATGGTTTTTCCCCTCAAAATGAATTTCGATAGCGACCAGCGGATATTCGTGAATGTCCCCATGCACACACCTCACCCGCACCCTCGATGCCTTCAACAGTGCCCCCGGCCGAACCAGGCGCTCCTGGATCATGGACTGCATACAGCCCGAATCCAAGAACGCCTGGTGCGTATCACGTTGTATCCTTACCGGAATACGATACGCCGCTCCTGGTCCGGGGGGAGGGCCCGGTATGTCGCCGATGCGGACGACCTGCCCCACGTCCATCGCCCGACACTCGGCCTGCACGTGGCCCGGCCGTCCGCACCGCCAACACACCCCTCCTGTCGCTCGAGGTTCTCTCTGCGGGGCCGGGGCTGGTTCCGGATCGGCGCGCTCCTGCCATCTCGTTCTCGGGGCGGGCGCCGGCCTCCCTCCTTCTGCTCCCCCGGCTCCTCCTGGGCGTTGGCCCCCCCCCCCCCTTGCTGCGGGGCCGGGGTTGGTCGTTGTGGCCCTCGCGGTGGGAGGGAGAGATGGTCCTCCGCCAGACCCACGGCGGTCTTTAGGTCCTGGGGGCGGTGGTACTGGACCCAGGCGGCGGTGCGGGCCGGGAGCCCCGCGAGGAACTGCTCCAATACCACCCGGTTCCCGACCTCCACCGCCGAGTTGTTCTCGGGGTCCAGCCACCGCCATGCGCTGTCCCCCAGCCGCTGGGCGAAGGCGAAGGGCCGGCACCCCTCCTCCATGGTCATGGCCCGGAACCGGCGTCGGTGTTCCTCCGGTGTCAGGCCCAGGCGGTCCCGAATCGCCCGGGCCAGGGACTGGTAATCCCGTTGGGCGGCCGCCGGCAAACTGTGGGCCGCGAGCTGCGCCTCCCCTGACAGGAGGGGCAGCAGATGGTAGGCCCACTCTCGGTCCGGCCACCCCGAGATCCTCGCCGTCCCCTCGAACACCGCGAGGAACGCCTCTGGGTCGTCCAGGTCCCCCATCTTCTGCAGCTGGACCTTAGGGGGACCTGGTGCCGCTCCGGTCCCCGGCGCCGGCCCGCCGGCCCCGCCCGCGAGCCTCGCCGCCGTCAGCTCCTTTAGGGTCGCCTGCTGGGTCTGCTGCAGGGCTGTCTGTTGCTCTAGAACGAGCGTTATCCTCGCGATTGCCGCTGTTAGCGCGTCCATCTAGCCTCTGTGTCCCAGGTTGGGCGCCAATGTAACAATGTCCGGTTGTACACAGAGGCAGACGCAGTATAGTGGTAAGGGATTTTCTCCCGTTTATTTTGACAAGGGGTCCGCTGGCACGGCTCGGCTTTCCAGCCTCGTTCAAAGTCTTTCTTTTTGCCCTTTGGTCCTGTGCTCGGCTCGGCTCGGCTCTCCTCTGCTCTCGCCGCCTGCTTCTCCAGCTTAGCTCCCTTACTGAAATGGCAGAAGCACACCCATCTTAAACATTCGCCGGCGAGACTTAATTCGCAGCAGGTGTGCAACAAAAGTCTCGCCGACACAACCCCGGCCACGGTCCTGTAGCTCCCTCTACAGGCCGAACGCTGCATGTCCCCCCACATTCACACATTATTTATCATAATGCAATTACCTATTTGGGAGGAGCGCACCGGCTGGATCCCCGTCCCGTTCTCTCTCTCTCCCACTCTCTTGCTTGATTGTGACTGTGTGAGCGAGTCCCCTCTCCCTCCCCTCCCATTGTAACTATACCTCAACTGCTCTGCTTTGATTGTTAATCTGAAACGATCAAGCAAGCGTTTGCGAAAGGCTATCTTATTATGATGAGTACAACCTTCAAAAAAGTATTTTGCACACATCACATGTCCAATACAATGTATGCACAAATCAAAAAAAAAAAAAAAAGATTTGTCAGCAGTAATTGAAAACAACATGTGAATAAGAACGTAAAAAACGTGACGACTGCCGGTGTCTTGGGCTGAATAAATTCATTAAGCTATACAAGCTAGACCAAAGTTGTTTTTTTGCATACCGAGGCTATATGGCTCAAAACGCAGCGCAAACATCCTTCACAGCTCTTATCACCACCTTAAAGTTAAGCTACTGTATAAAGCTAGACCAAACGTTTTAGCCTACAGAGGGTATGATACTGTACACAACGCAGCATGTTTGAAACAACTCTAGCAAGCTACAGTACGTATCCATCATGCTCAACGATGCCTCCTGGTGGTTGTTTTGCGAGGAATGACCTAACACCAGTGGGGGACACACAGTGGGGACACTGACTTTCTAAATTCCTCCCTTCCACCATGTCACAAAGTACCTACTGTAACGACAGACATAATTGGTGTAAATGTAATGAAAACAAGCCACAATTTCATATATGTAATCGATTTTATTTCTACATTGAATGAGGTACAATAAGAAACTGAAAGTATATGCAACTGGGCGTAATAAGTTATTTTTTTAAAGGAATAAAACTGTAAACAAGTATTTCAACCGCCAGTCAAATGTGAAGCCATAATTAATATTGATAAAAGGTAAAAAAAAAAAAAAACACAATTGTGAAGCAATAATGACATTTTAATTAAATATAAGTGCATGTATGCAAGGAACAACCAGTCATTTGTTAAAGTTAAAGAAATTAAAGTGGATACAAAATCACTTCTTTCAGTGCCTATGCGCCTCTACGCAAATGTGTCAGTAAAGTCCACGGCCAAATCTGTTGGCTCTTATGCTCCCAATTTCAGCATTCAAAACAAAGCTTTGGATGTTTTATTGTGCAAGGTCCACAGACAAGTCGGTTGCACATTACACATGTCTTGGGTTTTGTTCTGTGTGCATCTACCCAACTGACACTGTCTCTTTGCGGGCTGGAGTGCACCGGGCTGGGGTTGATGAGTTTGAACAATTGGAGCTCATGGTGCTGCTTTCCTGGCCCTCATGAAATGTTCCCTTGGCTCCCTTGCCAGACGAAACATGAACTCCCTCCAGCTTATATTCTTGTTCATGCATTGCTTGTACAAAATGTGCGCGTTCATACAAGCGAGGTCGAGCATGTTGTAAAACACAGCAACTGGCCAGCGGTGAGTTCCTCCTTACAATCTGGCCATCTGGTTGAATAGTACAAATACATTTTTTGCCATTACAACATCCACACGAAACTATAGAATGGAATAGAAACAGTTAGTATTATATTCCTAAAGTAGCAAATAACATGTTCAGTACAATGGATGTGCACAGTGCATGTAGCCTACAGTATAGATAATTGGCAGGTGCATACCTTTGTGCGATTGTAGTAGGTCACCGTGTCTGGTTTTCTTGCTGATGGCCACCGTTGGATGCATGTTGCTGAGAATGTAGACGTTCTTTCTTGGCTTACATCTGTGTACTGTGAGGGTTACTTTGCCACTCTTCATCACCGATGTTGAGAACAGCTCTCCCCGTGCTGCCAAGTTCTGCACGGAGGGTGGGAAGCTCCTGTCTTGCCCTATTCATGATTCCGGTCAGATTTGTTTTCCTTGCAATCAACTTTGTCAGGGAAACTGATGTGAAGAAGTTGTCCACGGTCACATTTCTGGCTGAGATACATCTTTCCCCAGGAATGGAAATGGAATGAACATCCATTCAGCGTGTATTTGGTGCCCACGTCACTGCTAACCAAAACTTAAGGCCAAACTTGTCGTACTGTACTGTGTAAAGGGGCACTGAGCTTTTGTTGGAAACAATTGTTCATCAACAGTGATGTTGTCTCCTGGCTTATAACAAGCAATTGAGTTACGCACAAAAGTGTTTCAAATGTCTGTAATCGGGGCGAATTTGTCCATCTCTTTACGCATGGGTCTTGTGTCCTTATCATCAAAATCGCATCATTTTACCAAAATGGTTCTGAGGCATAGTCTCTGGGAAGATAGGCATTCTGTGGCCAGCTTTCCAAAAGCTCTCCAATCCCATGGCCCTTGTGCCGAAGGCTCCACAGAAGTACAGGAGACCAATGAATGCTTGCAGTTCATCAACATACATGTCCCATGTATTGTGTCCTTTGCCCCGGTGCGCCTCAGCAACAATATAGTCTCTGATTTGTTGCAAACATCCCCATGTCAAATAAACAATGGAAACTGTTGTGCGCTGTGGATTTTTCCTCTTGCATGAGCTCCGTATTCACATTGTGATGCCATTCTACCTGCTGTGTTGTTGCCTGCAGGCTGTTCTTTCCAAACTGTCCCATCCTTCCCAGTCTCCTGCATCATGGCTGGTGGTCACAACGGCTGAGTCTGTTCCATTCTGTTTTTTTTGCGTGGAGCCTGAGGCGCCGGAGGATCAGGCTCGTAGTTGGAATCAGTATCACTGTAATCATCAGTGATGGTAGCAGGCATTTCATCAGGGTCAGAATCACAGTCAACATTCTGTAGCCACTCCAACGCTGCCTTCGGATCAAATCTCTTTCCAGCCATTGATCATGCAAAGAACTGCTATTGTCTTTCTGCAAATGTTGAAATAGGTAAGCCATTCATAACTGTCAGGTCAGTTTCGATTTACTATTATGAGGGTGAAGCGGGGGGAGTAAAAGGTATGATAGGCATGAAAATGCTTCCAGTTTTTTTTCACTTCAGTCACCTACAGGTTGCAGCCATGGCAGCAGTATCATTATAAAACCCCTTGCTTTTTGGTGACAGTTGGACAACGATTTCTAAAACAGGCCTGCTGCAGTAAGAATTTGATAACAAAGTGTGTTACTCTGAACAAGGTCTAGGGCAGAGACCTTGATGATGCCTATTGCCAGCAGTGGATTTAGCCTGTCTTAAACCTAAATAGCATTGTTCAAATAACCCACCCTCTAATTCTCTTCAGAACCATCCAAGACAGTTCAATGAAGCTGAAGCCTATATATAAGAAGCATGCATAACTGCTGGGACCACAGTTGACACAGTCACATACAGTGTCAAGTCAATACAATAGTTTGAATGAGAGCTGCTGTAGCATGAACATGATTGTAGCATTCATTTGCGCTGAAAGTGTAGGATGCACATTTTAGTGTCCACCTCTGTAACATGCAGTCGCTCTGTTTAACAAGTGATGGCGATTATTACAGCCTGCTACACAGGTCAAGTTGTTATGGGGCGTCTCAGTGATTTTGGAGTGTGTGCAAAACGAATGCGGAGTCCTATGTGATGAAACACAGACTTTCGATGTTGAGGAACGGCAGATGTGTGGTATTGTTCAGTCGCATGAAAGTTTTAAGTTTGCGTCCCACCTCAGATGGAATAATTTTTTTGAAAAAAAACTTTTTCCAGCTTTATGTACAAATTTAGCCATACAACATCAAACTAATGAAAAAAACTGTTCTGAGAATTTATAAAAAATTAAAAACAAGAATAACAGGGTTGGAAAAGTCATCAGTCCCCTGATTTAATACTTTGTAGAGCCACCTTTTGCTGCAATTACAGCCATCAATCTGTTTGGATATGTCTCTACTAGCTTTGCACACCTAGATTGGAGAATCTTTGCCCATTCTTCCTTGCAGAATTGTTCGAGTTCAGTCAAATTCCATGGTGAGCGGCGATGGACTGCTCTCTTCAAGTCCATCCACAGATTTTCTATCGGATTTAAGTCAGGGCTCTGACTTGGCCACTCAAGGACAATTCACCTTTCTATCCTTAAGCCACTGCGTTGTTCTTTTGGCGGTATGTTTAGGATCGTTGTTGTGTTGGAAGGTGAATGACCTGCCCATCTTCAGCTGTCTAGCAGAGGGACGCAGGTTGTCCTCAAGAATTTGGGTGTACTTGGCAGCATCCATTTTCCCTTCAATCCTGACCAATTGCCCAGTCCCCGCTGAAGAGAAACATCCCCACAACATAATGTTGCCACCACCATGCTTCACAGTAGGTATGGTGTGTTTTGGGTGGTGTGCTGTGTTTGGTTTTCGCCAAACATAGCGCTTGGAATTCAGTCCAAAAAGTTCAATCTTAGTTCCGTCTGATCATAAAACCTTTTTCCACATGGCAACAGAATCTTCCAGGTGTGTTTTTGTATAGCACAAACGAGACTGACTGTGGCACTTTTTCAGAAAAGGCTTCTTTCTTTCTACCCTGCCATACAGGCCAGCTTTGTGTAAAGCTTGTGAGATTGTTGTCACATGCACAGACAGACCAGTCCCAGCCATAAAGACTTGTAAGTCCTTCAAAGTTGCCTTCGGTCTCTTGGTAGCTTCTCTGATCACTGTCCTCCTGGCTCTGTCATCCAGTTTGGACGGACGGCCTGATACAGGCAAGGTGTTGGTGGTGCCATACGCCTTCCACTTCTTAACCCATTTACTCCTAAAACGCCTGCTAAAAACGGCTCTAAAAACCTATGGTATTCTAGGATAAATGTCCTTATCTTCTGAGGGTTTTCCGAAAAAATACTAAGAATTGTCAACGTCTACCAACACCTTAATATCTAAGCCTCTGTAGCACATAGAAACATGAAATAAATTACATTTTAAAGGTAAGAATCACAGGTTGTATTAAAACATGCTCCCTTAGCACTAACATACCAACACATTTTTCTAAAAATCCTCAAAATCAGATGATATATTTTATTTGATTTATTTATATAACAAATAACATTTTAAACATGCCAACACACAGACCAAGGCACCTTGGTATGAGAGAGAGGTGGGAAAGGAGTGGGGAGGGAGCTTGGTGGTAGCCTCACTATGTCCTGAATCGAAGGACGTGGTGCATGAAGCACTCGCGGTGCAGAGGAAGGTCACACTGCCTGCACCCCATCAGAGTTGACCCAGGACGCACGTTGGTGCCGTGGTGCTTCAGAGAACACTTGATCTGGACCAGGTCATGCTCAGCAGAAGCTCCAGTTGGGCAGGTGGGGAGCACTTCTTGAAGTGACGGGGACGATCAGCTCCATGGTCAGATCCTCCAGCCAGTCCTTGTAGCCCCCCCTCCTGTACTTCCACTCGGCTCCTCCTGCAGACCTGGCAGCCACAAAGGCATTGTAGCACGCCACCGTAGCAAAGTAAAAGAACAGCCTCCTCCACCACTTTGTAGACCGATGTTGGATCTGGTAGTAGCCCACCATCTGGTCCAGAAGGTCTACCCCCTTCATATGTTGCTGATAGTCAGCAAGGCATGCTGGCACCCTAACCTCCATCTGGCGTTGACCATTGGCCTTCCTCCTCACTGACCCATAAGCTGTCGGGTCATGGTAGTTGGAGAGGACCATCACTGCCTTGGTGTCCTGCCAGATGCAGAAGGTCAAGTCATCCCGCTGCGCCACCTTGAACTCATGCCTGTTCAAGCCAGCCTGCTTTGTGAGGTCCTTGTTCTTGGGGAGGTCCTTCCTGTTGGCACGCACCGTTCCACAAGCTTGCACCCCCCTGGTCTTGAGGTCCACCATCAACTTCACACCGGTGTAAAAGTTGGCCATGTATACGGACAGGTTGGACCCGAAATAAGGTGTCGCCAGGTCTGAGACTATCCGGTGAGCCAGGTCTTTCTCCGTCTTACCCTGAATGGCCCCCGTGTACACCTGAAAATTGGTGACACAGCCTGTATTGCTCTCCGCCATGACCCACACCTTTATTCCCCACTTCACCGGCTTCTTGGGGAGGTACTGCCGGAAGCCCAGGCGTCCCTTGAACTTCACCATGGACTCATCCACGGTCACGAAGCCATTGACCTCATTGAGTGCCTGGAATCTAACCAGGAGGAGGTCCATGAACCCCTGGAGCTTCCAGAGCTTGTCCGATTTGTCCACGGCAGGGTCCATGTTATCTTGGAGATGGAGATATCTGAAAATGCATATGATAAGATTAATGAGTTTAAGCCTAACATGTATTGCCATCATTGTATTTATTTATATGTATTAGTAAGAGAACGGAACTCAGAAGAGAGCGCAAGAAAACAAAACACAAATCATTACCTCCAGATCATGTCGAAGCGGTCCCTTGCCATGGCCTTGGGGACGTGGGTCTGGTACAACCATTTGGTCTGCCTCCAGTAATCCCTGCGTGCTGGCAGCTTCAAAATACCGAATGTGAAACACAGCCCGACAAATGTCTTCATCTCCGTTTTGGAGACAGGGTTCCACATGGAGTTGGTGGGGATCTGACCGCGCGTCTCTTCAGCGTACCGATTCGTTTCCGTCACCAACATGTCCCAAAGCTCATCGTTAAAAATACGCGAAAAGACATCCAGGGGGCTAGCATCCACGGGGATCGGCTGCTTCACCCCCGGTTTGCGGGTGAACTGCTTCGCATTGCGCGGCTGGTAACCCTCGGTTTTCCAGTCTACCTGGAATCCGAGAAAGTCGTCCTCCTCCTCTCCTTCTGTCCACAAATCCCACTCCTGTGCTCTATCCAAAGGATCATCCGGTAGATAATCATCCTCTACCTCCTCCTCCCTCTCAAACTCCTCATTCTCTCCCAACTCTGTCACTGCCCTCGCTGTCAAAATTTTCCTCTGCCGTAGCCATCTCGCCGCTCTCCAAAACAAATCTACAATAAACGCACGTGTATGTCTCATTGATTTACGTGATTTTCGGCGAATCACACGACATTTGGGTGCTCACGTGTTTTTAAAAAATCAACAAGACCCACCTGATGTGTATTTGAACCAATGACAGTGCATTATATGCTGCACGCCTCATGAAAAATACGACAAATCAAAAATGCTGCGCCACGCAGCATCCGGCAGGAGAGTCAGAGTTGCGCTACGCAGCAACCGGCGGGAGATGCAATGTTGCATCGCACAGCATCCGGGACAAATGGGTTAAGGCCATTGCATGGAAACATAGTTTTCAACTAACTGGTTTAAATCCCAGACTGCAAAAACAGCTCAGTACACTGGGTGTTGTATTGTTCTCTTTATGATTTAACAAAACTCTTGAACTGTTTTTTTTTTTTTTTATATTTCAATCTTTGCTTTGTTACCTATCCCCCTTTTGAGGTTGAGGCTGATTGTGTCCTCCTCCACTAGGTGTCACACTTGAGTGATGGTCCAGGGCGGTGCGCAGCCTTCTCTCCCTTCCAGATGGTCTATGCTATCTTATTTATCTATTTTATCTTTGTCTCCTAAAGTCAATTTCCACTGTCTCTTGTAGCTTTTATCCCAATTACCCAACGGTTGTCTCTTCTATCTGGTGTTCTTATTTTGATGAATGTTTTAATATATGTATCAAATGTTTCCTCTAAGAGAAAACAATGGCTTCCTACCAATATCTTATACACCTGAATCTATATTCTTGTTATTTACTACTCTGGGAGACGCGTGTCATGAATTGTGCGCGTTGACACTTAATCTAAAAAATTTTCTTCCGTATGTAATGTCTGCTGTCTTTCTGTTAAATTAGACATTTGTCCCCATTACTTATTCTAGGTTCTGAGTATCTTCCTCAACACCAGACAAGCAGTTTTATACAGGATTTCTGTCTCCCTATTCAGCCTTCTGTTGCTACGCTTCCGCACATCACACAACTATATTACACTTTCACAACACAACACAGCGATTTTATACACTTCTGGCTACTTTTGTTGATGCACTTCCGCCTACACAACATAGTACTATTATACACTTCTGCCTACCAATTCGGCCCTATATTGATCCACTTCCTCAACACAATACAGTGTTATTTCGCAGGACTTCGCCTACCTATTCAGCCCCATATTGATTCACTTCCCCAAACACAATATAGCGGTATCCGTAGGACTTGCACATGTGACCCTACCTAGGGCTTTATGGTGGTACCCCCAAGGCTTATTTACAGTTAGTGCATGCACATTTTCTGAAATCCCCAACGGCTCTAGTTCAAATCCTAAATTTGGTTCTTTTAATTGGTAAGACTCGTGCTAGTGTCCTACCGTCGAGTCCGGAGACCCAGAGCGAACTACACAAATTTTCTAAAATAAAGCAGGAATACTGCTTACCTTATTTCATGGCCACTATTTGTGCAGTTCGTCCAGTCCGTCCTCGATGACCGTCCACCGTGCCCGGGTCTCTTTCTAATCCTGTTCGTGACGCCAAGAATATGTCGTGGAATTCTAAGTTAAAATACTTTGAAATAAAATGCCAAAGACTAGAGCTGATGGTTTATTCAGAGACTTTCATTACAAGTAACAAAAGCTGAGGTGGTTCGCGAAGCATCCGCCGTTTGTTCCTTAGCACACCATGTTTATACAATTCAAGTTAAGATTCCATTCCTCATATGCAAATCATTTACACTTCCTGGCTGTTCGCCACCAATATCATTCACCCGGTTCCTATACCTCGTCACGGCTTGATTTCCCCTCCCATTTTTAAAGACAGTTCTTGGGTTGCTACAGTATTGGTGGTGAGCTCATTGTAATCATTGGCCTCTTTGTCCTGTCTTACTTGTTATGTTCTCTCTTTATTTGCTATAGAAATTTACCATATGACCGTGACAGTTTTTCTCATGTTTCAATCTAACTATTTACCTGATGATTAATTGCATGAGTTGAGTACTCTGTTTTTTATACTGTTGATAAAGTTATTACACGCTCACATGGACCAAAAGCAGAGAATTATTGGTGACAACTCCATTAATCTATTTTTTCATTGTGGGCCTTCACTTCACCAGTCATGCAAATTTAGACAATATGCTCACTGCTGTGCTTTGGTTATGTTTACTCTTAAGACAGAGTTTGGGGGGGGGGGGTGCTTAACTTTTTCCAGAATTACTCAATTACTTGAATCCATACATGTCGAATTGAATGCCATGTATTATTGTTTTTTTTATGTATCCTTTATTTATTCAGGGAAGTCCCTTTATGACCAAGGTCTCTCTTTCAAGGGTGCCCTGATTACAAAATGTGTCCACATCACTATTATTTGCACCAAGATTTTAAAAGAACACAATTTACACAGGCAATACAATTTTCTTTTCACAGACGCAATCAATTATAACAACAGTGCCTCTCCACTGAGGAATCCTTAATCAAGTTCCTAAAATGGCCTAATGATACTAAAGCAGCAAATCTTAGCGTATCCTGTAAGTCATTCCATGCCCGAGGAGCACAATGACTAAAGGCAGTTTTACCCAGCTCAGAGGAGACATGTGGGACCTCGAGGACTAACCAATCTTGAGATCGTGCCTGATAAGTGCTAGGTCTCCAGGTGATAAGGGATGTAAGATAGTATGGGAGTTTATGGAGAATTCCTTTTATTTCCACTCACGGAGCACTTTATTAGGCCTCCCTTTGCTCTCAAAACAGCCTCAATTCTTCGTGGCATTGATTCCACAAGATGTTGGAAACATTCTTTGAGATTCTGGTCTGTGATGACATGATTGCGTCACGCAATTCCTGCAGATTTTTCAGGTGCACTTTCAAGTTGTGAATCTCCCGTTCTACCACATCCCAAAGGTGTTCTATTGGATTCAGATCCGGTGACTGGGAAGGCCACTGAAGAACACTGAACTCATTGTCATGTTCATGAAACCAGTTTAAGATGACTTTTGCTTTGTGACATGCTGCATTATCATGCTGGAAGTAGCCATTAGAAGATGGGTAAATTGTGGCCATGAAGGGATGCACATGGTCAGCAACAATACTCAAATAGGCTGTGGCATTCATGCGATGATTGATTGGTATTAACAGGCCCAAAGTGTGCCAAGAAAACATTCCCCACACCACCTCCACCATGAGAAGGTGTACAGGTGTTCCTAATAAAGTGTTCAGTAAGTGTACATACAAGAGCCAGTGTTGGGTCCTTCTAGTGGTTAGGGACGGCCACCCCACTGCCTAATATAAAAGACAGTGATGAGTACGAAACTTGTCACCTGTAATAAAACAAAGTGCTGAATGATAGACTGGATCTAATTGTTTACTGTCATTGAGGCACAGATTCTTGACTTGTAAGCCAGAGTTCATCTCTATTTTTGAAAGGTATTCCCTGATTTTTATTTGTCTCTCTCCCTTCCCTCAGACTCTGGAGGAGCCCCCCTACCTGTCAGTGGGGACAGATGTTAGTGCCAAATACAGAGCTTTCTGTGAGGCCAAGATCAAGACTGCCAAGAGACTGGTGAAGGCAAAGGTAAGTCACATCGTATTCACTGTTCATGATCAAGAGATTAAAGAGATGCTACGCGATGTTAATGACTACGTCAGTATTTAAACCTCCTGTTTTGGGCTTGAAATTGAGCTATTACCTGATGCATGTAGACCTACACTCACTGAACACTTTATTAGGAACACTATACTAATACTCGGTAGGGCCTCCCATTGCTCTCAAAACAGCCTCAATTCTCCGTGGCATTAATTCCACAAGATGTTGGACACATTCCTTTGATATTCTGGTCCGTTCTACCACATCCCAAAGGTGGTTGGATTGGATTCAGGTCCGGTGACTGGGAAGGCCACTGAAGAACACTGAACTCATTGTCATGTTCATGAAACCAGTTTGAGACGACTTTTGCTTTGTGACATTGTGCATTATCATGCTGGAAGTAGCCATTAGAAGATGGGTAAATTGTGGCCATGAAGGGATGCACATGGTCAGCAACAACACTCAAATAGGCTGTGGCATTCGAGCGATGATTGATTGGTATTAACGGGCCCAAAGTGTGCCAAGAAAACATTCCCCACACCATTACACGACCTCCACCATGATAAGGTGTACAGGTGTTCCTAATAAAGTTCTCAGTGAGTGTATATTTCCTTTCCTAAAGCAATTTCCTGATTGAGGATTTTCTCTTGTGAACAATCCTTGGTAGAAACGGCCATTTGAAAAAAGCTTTGTGTCCTTCCTTTTCACAATTCCAGGGAATATAAATCCAATATATTTATAGTATGGCTGTTTTAATATCTATTATATCTATTTGTAACTAGTGGGTTTTTTTTTGCAAGTGAGCACCTGAGCACCGAGCACAGGCAGTCTACAAATTGCATTGTTGTTTTCCCAGTTTAGTTCAGTGTAGCTCTTTAACAACCAAGGAACTGGCTAATGATAAATGTCTGATTAGCCGAACTATTTAAGACCAGTTTAGATAAGGATAGGAGGATAGACTCATAAAATCCTGTTTGGATCATTTCTCTGAGAGAAAGACAGCAGTTCAGCACAACGCTAGTGTGAATTAGAGTGCAGGATTGTGGATGGGCTTGGGCAGCAGCTCCACTCACCTAGTCTATCACTCCTGGCTGTGATGTATGTGGCTTCTTTGGAGAGCGGAGGGAGAGAGGCTATTATCCTTTTATCTGGTGAGGAGCTTTCAAAGTCCCTCGCTCCCTCCTCACCCTCAATCTCATCACCATGTATGGCAGCAGTCTGAGTGTGACTGTACGTAGGTGCGTGCATGGTAAATAATGCCAGACCCCTGTCCGTCGCCTGCCTGTCTGCTCTGTCACTGAGGGAGACATGACATGGTGGTGCACAACATATCCCTCTTCTCCTATAGGGACTATGCTATATGGCCAAAAGAATGCAGATAGAGATCACATTTTTTCTCCTCTTGCTTGTGTCTCCTCAGATTTTGGCAGGCATTGAGGACACTTTTTTTGGCAGACAAAACACCATAGATATTCACATGAAAATGCTGACAGGGCATCTGTGATTACTGAAATTTGATTGCCATTTTAGTTATATCACCTACAACACCTCTGCCCGAGCAGTTTGACCATATGAGTTTCTGTTTCTCTGTCGTTAATGCTGTGAACTAGCCTAAACTCTGAGGCTCCCTAATTGCAAAATCTCATTACCTGGCAAGTTGATTCTAAGTGGGATTTATTTCAATAGGGCAACAACAGTACGCCAAAAAGTCTTCAATATTATACAAATGTAGAATTAGGTCTATATTTTTTATTCATGGGGGGGGGGGGGGGGGGGGGGGAGGAAAGAGTCTGTAGTCCTCCCACACTCCCTCCCTAGCCACTGTGTAGATAGTAAAGACTCCCTGCTAGTCCCTATGAGGACACAGAATTCCTCTCCTATTGCTGGCAGGAATGTACCGTCTCTCTATAGTTGAAGTCATGCTGCTTAAGGAATTAGGTCCTGAAACATCTTTATAATAATAATAATAATAATAACTCATTTATATAGCACTTTTCACCGCAGAGCGGTCTCAAAGTGCTTCAACAGAAAAGCAAAAGCAAAAAAATAAAATAATAAAAAATAAAAAGTAAAAAGTAAAAAATAAAATAAAAAATAAATAAATAAAAAAAGCAGAGCAAAACTAAAATTTTTATTCAAATTAATAGGATTTAAAAACTGTGTGTGTGTATGCGTGCGTGTGCGCGTGTGTGTATGCACGCTGGACTGGCCATAAGATTTATTGAATAAATATGTTTTGAGTCTGGATTTAAAAACATTAATGGAATCAGCCTCCTTAATAAAAATGGGGAGGCCATTCCGTAAAAGAGGAGCTCTAGAATAAAAAGCCCTACCTCCAACTGTTGTTTTGTTCACAGGCGGGACAACTAATAACCCCGCATCCCGTGGCCGGAGTATATGGCCGAAGCATATCGGACAAATACACCGGCGCCTGTCCATGTAGGGCTTTAAAAGTTAGAAGTAAAATTTTAAAATCAATTCTGGCCTCAATGGGAAGCCAATGTAAAATAAACAAAACAGGGGTAATGTGCTCGGTGCGTTTCGTTTTTGTAAGGATTCTGGCTGCCGCATTCTGAACGAGCTGGAGTCTCCTTAAAACATTTTTTGGGCAGCCTGAATAGACAGAGTTGCAGTAGTCCAACCTTGACGAGACAAATGCGTGAATCAATTTTTCAGCATCTTGTTGTGTAAAATTTTTTCGAACTTTTGCTATATTTTTAAGATGGAAAAATGATGTTTTCGTCACCTTGTTTATTTGGGACTTAAAACTTAAATCTGAGTCTAAGACAACACCAAGACTTGTGACTTCAGGTTTGATCCAAGAAGACAGTTTCCCCAGGGAACTAGACGGCGTGTTTCTACGCAAGTTATTAAAAATTACTTCCCTTTTGTCTTTTGGGCCAACTAATAAGATTTCTGTTTTGTTCTCATTAAGTTTTAAAAAGTTTTTGTTCATCCATTGTTCTACTGCAGACAGACAGGCAGTCAAGGAGCACAAGGCAACTGAGTCGTTCGGCTCCATTGCGATATATAATTGTGTGTCGTCAGCGTAACTGTGAAAATTGACGTTATGATCCCTAATTATGTCACCTAACGGTAACATGTATATTGAAAAAAGCAGAGGACCAAGACAGCTTCCCTGTGCAACCCCAAAAGCCATGTCGTATATCTCTGATGTATGAGCTCCAAGACTAACATAAAATTTTCTTTCTGTGAAATACGTTCGGAACCAATTCAGAGCACAATCAGATAAACCGACCCAATTTTCCAGACGATTTAATAGTATATTCTGATCAAGAGTATCGAATGCAGCGCTCAAGTCCAACAAAACAAGAACTGAGATCATTGATTATTTTGACAAGTGCCGTCTCTGTACTGTGGCCAGACCTGAAGCCTGACTGGAATTTTTCCAGAATATCATTTTCATTTAGAAAGTGGTTTAATTGATTAAAGACTACTTTTTCGAGTATCTTACTTATAAATGGTAAATTAGAAATGGGTCTGTAGTTGCTTAGGACACTTGGATCCAGGTTTGCTTTTTTCAAAAGCGGTTTCACGACTGCGGTTTTGAAAGCATTGGGAAAAGTTCCGGTCTCAAGAGATGTGTTGATTATTTTCCGAATTGGTTCAGCGAGACTGTTAAAAGTTTTTTTAAGAAATTTTGTTGGGACGGGATCAAGATTACACGTTGATGACTTACTCTGCATCACGATTTTATTAAGATCAGTTTCAGAGATACTATTAAAATACTTCAGGGTTGCTTTATTGTCAAAAGATATATTGTGTGCGTCATTAATATGTCTGACAATACCTGCCCGAATGGTCGTTATTTTATTATTGAAATACTGAGCGAATTCATCGCATTTTTCGGCAGAAGCCATGCCGAGGGGGTCCGAGATTGGTGCAGGGTTTAAAAGCTGGTCGATTGTTGAAAATAATACCCTGGAATTGCCATTGTTCTCTGCAATGATATTTGAGAAATAGGCTTTTCTCTCGGAGCTAATGGCATTATTATATGCAGAAATATGCTCCTTGAAAATGCTGCGGTGTATCTCCAATTTAGATTTCCTCCAAGTTCGTTCAGCCGCTCTGCATACCCTTTTTTGGGCACGGATGGTGCTATTTATCCAAGGTGAAAATTTTCTACATAACTTCGTTTTAGTCTTAATTGGCGCGACAGTATTTAATGCACTGCTCACGTTGCTATTGAAGGCATCGACCATTTCATCTAATGAATGATGTTCATTACATAGATTAAGAGAGTTTACAAGCTCAGAAAATTTTATTTCCGCTGTGGCATCCAAGAACCTTTTCTGAATAGTACGTTTTCTTTTATTGCTCGGTGCGTTTAAGAGAACATCAAAACAAACACAGAAATGATCAGAGACAGTTGTATCAAATACTGAGACATTGTCAATGCCTATCCCATAAGATATTACCAAATGAAGTGTATTGCCTAATCCATGGGTAGCTTCTTTAACGTGTTGAGTTAATCCTAGATTATCTAAGATATCCACAAAATCCATGGCCTTCAAGTCCATACTATTGTTGAATATTCATGTCACCAGTGATGATTATTCTGTCATAACTCATGATGACAGTAGATAATAGCTCAGAAATTTCAGAAAGGAATTCCGAGGATTGTTTTGGTGGTCTGTAAATTGTTAAGATAAGTATGTTTGACTCTACTTTTAAGATGATGGCAAGACATTCGAAGGAAAGAAATGTGCCTAAATCGATCTGGGTACAGCAAAATTGGTCTGAAAAAATTACGGCTAAACCCCCGCCTCTTTTATGCTGTCTGATTAATTGAATAGACCTATAATTTGGGGGGCATGATTCAACAAGGGTTGCAGAGCCGTCACTCTTCAGCCAAGTCTCAACAAGGAACAAAAAGTGCAATTTATTCTCAGAAATAAGATCGTTAATTAAAAAACTCTTATTAGTGAGTGTTCTGACATTAAAAAGTGCCATCTTAATGTTGGTATTAGACCGTGTGCTATTATTAAAACAGTTAAAAAGTGGGATTTTAATCAAATTATCGACATTCAGTCCCCTCTGTAGTCTCTGCTCACATTGTCTACGTGTGGTAATCATGGTGGGAATAATAACAGGTTCACTGGTCGTCTCGCCTGGCAGAGCATGGTGCACAACAGGGACATGCTTTAAATTCATTAAAACAGCACTGTTTGGCCGGTGATGGGAATGAATACGTGGCATGTGCGGCAAGTGTGTAGTCCGAAACATAACTAGATTATCTAGATTATCAGGGTTCCTGCCGACTGCTACATTGGCACAAATACTAGAGCGCCTACTATATACTATGACAGGGATGTTAAAGGCAGTTGTGTATTCAGATTGGTTATGGATCGAACTCACACTCTGTCAAATGCTAAGAGTCTTTCCTGAGAGCAGGGCAAGATCCATGTTCAGGGCTAAAAGCTGGGAACCCGCTCTGTTGAGGTGAATGCCATCCCACCCAAATAGGTTGGGTCTTTGTCTAAAGGTACTGAAATTGTCCACAAATGGAATTCCCAAAGAGCTGCAATAGCCCTTTAGCCAGATGTGCAGCTGGCGAATGCGGCTAAACTTCATGTTACCGTAGCGGGGGGATGGCAATGGACCTGAGATGGTGCATTGCTTTCCAGAGGTCAGGAGAGTGTCAATTAGTGATTTAAAATCATCCTTAAGCCGTTCTGATTGTTGTAATGAGGTGTCATTTGATCCTACATGGACGACAACTGTAGTGGCTGAGGGGTACTCAGACAGCACCGATGGAATCTTAGAATTTATGTCCAGGACCCGTGCACCCGGAAAACAAAGAGTTTCGGCTTTAGGAAGGGTGACATGCCTGACCATTGATGAGCCCACTTGGAGCACAGACGGAGGGGCAGAATTTGAGGAGGGCTGGCGCAAAGGTCTCTCACGAGTGATATGCCTCTCGCGGGATGGTTGTTGTCTTACTTGTGAGCGGTGCATTATTAAGTGTGACTTCTTAGATCTAATTAGTTGCTGAGGATGGATGGGATGAGGGGAGGCCGTGAATGTAGTGGCTCCATTCGACCCCACCTGAGCCGTTGATGGATAGATCTTGGTCTATTTATCTTGGTCTATAATCGCAATGTCTTTGATAATTGTCAATGACAATTTTCCACAGGTGGTTGATGTTACCCACTGTGCTTGTTCAGAAGATGTCCCATATCACAGGGAGGAGGCACTGTCCTTGACATGCAAATGTCTCTGAAGAAACAACTTTCTGCAAACAAGCTACATCGACACAGGCAAATCACATAAACACACAATCAGTGGAAGAACATAAAATGTATCAAGATTTTTATAATGGTTTGATAAGATTGGCTCCTTACAACAGCTCATGGCAAAATTTAAATACTATCAAGTCATCAGAATGGATATAAAAGAGAAGCAAAGGGAACAGATCCTTCTAAAAAAACATATAAGATGTATAATCAAAGATTAATTTTTAATAATAGCAGATTTAACTTTCCGATAGGAAAGGAGAAACATGTCACTGCATGTTAAAAATTAGCTACTCCCTTCCTGGGCGAAAGAGATCACCTTGTAAACAAACAAAACTAATGAGTTTGGACAGATAGTCTGTCCTTGCAATTAGATACCAAATCAGCCAATTGTGACTGCAACCATTTCCATGTTTTATTATCAGCAATGTTGCAGCGTGAAATAGGCTGAAAGAATGTTATAACATGTGGACCCGAATTAGGTTGACGTCATGCAGGAGGGTCTTATTAATGTTGCCTTTAATAAAACCTTCCTTGAGGACAGGTGTCTCCCGGTGAATAAAAAAATATACCCTGTACAGGGTACCGGGCTAGCCCTCCAACTAATGGGTTAAATCCTCTGCGACCTAGTAGGTCTTACCCTACTAGGATTCAAGAAGATAATAATAGGCTTGTGTCGAACAGACTCACACTGCTGTTAACCGTCTACTTCCCACAGTTTCCCCTGCTACCGCTTAATACCAAGCCCTGTAAGTGACCAACAAATCAGAACTCAGCATATGAAAGCCCCAGTGGTTAACGAAGGCTCTATTCTTATGAGTGCCAGTTGGTGTGGTTGCAGGAATCAGATTTATAGATGAGGACAATTCATCCAAAGGGGATATTTCAATACAGAGGCTAGAATAACCATTCAGATCCTTTGGTGTAATATGCACAATGTAATCAATCTTTTTATGTTTAGCAAGGAGGATAACGCATCATTTCAGGTGGTAAGTATTGTACTAGGTATAAATCTACTAAAACTTTTCCTTGGTTTACAGAGTTGTTCTTTACTCAAGCATAAAATATGACAGCAGGCTAATACAAGATATTAATAAAATTATTTAATGGAAAAAGAATAAAAATACAAAAGAAGATGAAAAGTAGTTCCTGTAAGTCTAAATACCGAGGGTTACAAATTCTCCCGTTCTCTCACTCTGGTCCATCACCGCCCCCTCAGCCGAGGGAATCCGATGGTTCCCAATTTCCAAGTAAAAAGAAAGAAAAGATATCGAAAAAGTGATTTTGGTCGATCACCGTACCCTCAGCCGAAGGATTCCTGATCTCTGAGTAAAAATAAATGTTTAAGGAAAAAATAATAAAAATAGAAGATTCAAAGTAATTAAAGTAAACCCACGTGGTAAAAAAGAAGTCAAAGGAATTAAAGAAATTATCGAAATTAACGAAAATAAAATAAATCAAATCTTTTCAAGGTAATCATAGTAATTAGAGTAAAATAAAGTATACATGAGTATTGTAATGCTACAGTAACAGAGTAAAGTAGTTTAACAAAATATAACAAAAGTGTATTACTAATATGAGGTAAAATAAAATAAATCAAAGAAATTAAAGTGAAAGTAAATAGATTGGAGTAAAAGGAATTACCAAAGAGTTAAAGGAAATAAAACCAAATACCGATAGACATTATACACTCACCGGCCACTTTATTAGGTACACCTGTTCAACTGCTCGTTAATGCAGATTTTTTTTTTTCTTTCTTTGGGCCCCTTAGTACCAATTGAGCATTGTTTAAATGCCACAGCCTACCTCAGTATTGATGCTGACCATGTCCATCCCTATGACCACAGTGTACCCATCTTCTGATGGCTACTTCCAGCAGGATAACACGCCATGTCACAAAGCTCACATCATCTCAAACTGGTTTCTTGAACATGACAATGAGTTCACTGTACTCCAATGGCCTCCACAGTCACCAGATCTCAATCCAATAGAGCACCTTTGGGATGTGGTGGAACGGGAGATTCGCATCATGGATGTGCAGCCGACAAATCTGCAGCAATGATGCTATCATGTCAATATGGACCAAAATCTCTGAGGAATGTTTCCAGCACCTTGTTGAATCTATGCCACAAAGAATTAAGGCAGTTCTGAAGGCAAAAGGGGGTCCAACCCGGTACTAGCAAGGTGTACCTAATAAAGTGTAGTTGTTGAAGTAAAATAAGTAGAATAAGTCTCGCTCTGCCTGTCCCTAGTCTGTCTAACTTATAATAACTTTAGAGAGGCTCTGTACAGTATCGACAGTGGCCATTGCTGAAATACTCTCGAATCCTCCATCAGCCCGGCCGATTTCTCAGAAGTAGCGCTGTACCCTCAGCCGAGGATCCACAATGGCCCACCTCCCAGTAAAAGTGAAGTGGTCACTCAACCCCTAGCAATCTCTTTCACTGAATATAGGCAGCCAAAAAGAGTGAGCCTACTTCTGATACTAACAGCAATTCAGACTGGGCTTTCCGATTCGAAAACTCTCTCCAGAGAGGATTTTGGTTGTGGAACCCCGATTGGGCTAGACCTCCTGGTCTCTATAGGGATCCGTCCTCCTGGGAGATCTGTGTAAAATGCCCATAAAAATATGCCTAACAACCAGTTTTGTGTAACCCTGCCCCTTCGTGAGATCCTCTGAGCATAACTGTTTCACGTGAGCAAAGCTTCTATGTCCCTTTGACATTTACAGTTCCTCCTTACCCTCTGGGTCATCCTTGACTTATTATTATTTTATCGGAACCCACTGCCTTCTGGACTCAACCCAAACCTCTCTCAACTTTGACTTAATTCCCCTTTCTCTCCTTCTCTTTCCAATTTATTACATTTCAACTTTATTTGTTACACATAATTAGACAGATCAGTTTCATCCTTCAAATCATAAAACAGGTTAAACCCATTTCAACATAACCTCAAGTCATCTGATTAGTTACATTTGATGTTATATCATTAGTTATTTAGTATATCCTATTGATAATACTTGATTTACAGAATATGATTACACCAGGTGGCGTTGCAGGTCGAGGGAAGTCCATATCTTTTGACGCATGATATGATTTTTTTACACTGTGTTGGATTGTAGTAGCCACATTTGGTAAGATTTAAAACAATTCTTTCTGGTCCAAGGAGATTGTGGACTTGTCCAGGTTGTTGGACTAGCAGCACACGAACCAACACAGTACATACCATCATGGTCTATGCATAACAAAGGAAGGGGCTACCTTTCCCTAAATCCCAACAGTTTGACTCAGTGTGACCACTCTGTTGGCAATAGTCACAGCGGATTTCTTTACAGTGAAAATATACCCCATGTCTGAAATATGGAGGAGGACCTCCCCTACCCAAATCCCAACATCTTGTCACAGAGTGTCCTGTCTTCCACAGTAACTACAATGCCTAAAGTTATGTTGGTCATTGGCTTTGATGGAATCTACCGAGGACTGACTAGAGCAGTGTTTTTCAACCTTTTTTTAGCCACGGCACATTTTTTACATTGAAAGAATCTTGCGACACACCACCAACCAAAAATGTTACAAAATGACACTCTGTAGCCTGATACAATAATATCCGTAGACTCATCAAGTTGCAACGCAAATTTCCTACTGATGCGTGTCTTTCCCAAAACATGACTTTCGATGTCTGTAGACATGTCATCAATACGCCTGGCAATTGTGTTATCTGAGAGCGGGACTTTAGCTATGTCTTTAACCGCGTCAGGGCCGAGCATCTCGTTGACAATGGCTTTGCAGGCAGGTAGTATTAATGTCTCTGCCACAGAGTGGGACTTTTTTGATTTAGCTACGAGTTCAGCAACTAGGTAACTAGCTTTGAGGGCTTTCTCATTTACCTTTGTGGTTTTTCCTCATAAAAGTTGCTCTGTGTTTTCACGCAGGCGAACAAAATAGTCCATCGGTTTGTTTTGAAGCGACGGGTGTTTCGTTTGGAGATGGCGTTTAAACTTGCTTGGCACCATGGCGCTGTTGGACAGCTTCTCGCCACACACCAAGCATAATGGAGTCAATGTCGTCTCATCCCCGGTGAAAGTAAATCCGAACGAAAGATAGCTTTCGCTGTATTGCCTCAAGCTCACCGTCTTTGCTTTCTTTTTACCACCACTCATACTAGGGCCTTTACCTGGGTCAGAATCTTGTCCAGGGCCCAGTTCGGAGTTTGCATTTTTCCTTTTTAAAAACTTCTCCATCACTGTCACCACGACCTGTCGCATGCGTCACTAATTCTCTTGTCTCTAAGAAGGAACGAGGCAATTACCTACCTGCTGCCACCCGGACGAATATTACATTACTCTGCCAGTCACTATATTACAGCACAGACACTCGACAATGGCATATTATTTGCAGATAATTATTAATAAATGTTAATTTAAAAAAAAGTGAAATTGGATCATTTCTCACGGCACACCCAACGATCTCTCACGGCACACTAGTGTGCCGCGGCACAGCGGTTGGGAAACGCTGGACTAGAGAGTGACTCACGACTACCTGTTGAATGGCCCTTAGGAAATCGTCTCTTGCCTGCATCTCCTGCCATTGTTGTGATTGCAGAAACATGCGCAGTAGTGTTTAAGGTTTCAGATTTACAAGAGTGCGCTTCTGAAGTACAGACAGAACTAATTCCACTTTCAGTGTCGGAAGCATCACTCTGTAGTGACTCCCTGTATTGTAGTAAACACATTACCTCTCAATATAGCAATCATTTCGGCATCTTTCTCTTCTTGTTTTGCCCAACTAAGTTTTTCATTACCAAAGTAATCCAGTTGTAATTTAAATTCCTGAATACTCTCCTTATGGGATTTTTTGCATAGCAATAATGCATTTAGCACATCAAGAGTATTGTTTTCAATAGAGGCCTTTTCAGGAATCATTTTATCGTTTTAAGATCCTCTCGCGCTTTCGCAAGACCCTCATGCAAATGTTTGTTGACATCTCGCTCGTGGGCAAGATTTCTTTTTTTGTCTCTGTTAAGCAGATGACCAATCACATGTAGAATTCGCTTTTTCTCTCTGACTTGCTTTTACGAATGCCAATTGTTTGCCAATGATCAAGGATTTCATTTTCAGACGAGTTAACAGTAAGATGCTTCTTGTCTTTTTTGTTCAATTTCAGCAACGTGTCTTTACCAGTTACCGAAGCACATAACTCAATCAACTCATGCATGTCTTTATCTCTTGCCATTACATTTGTTACACGTGGTGAGTGATTACTCCAAACTATCAAAGGACGGTTTATATTGATCCTGAAAATAAGCCTAGTTTATAACACTATTCAATGCAGAGTTTTCCTTACAAACAATGTCACGTCAGGGTTCATCCAAAACTGTAGACCATATATAGGATGGTAGTTCCAGTAAGGAAATGTGGCTATATTTTCTTAATAGCAAAGCATATCTAATATTAATAATCTGACTCCAAGTAATGTAATTATCACTATGTGCAAAGAATTGTTGAGTTTGTGCTGATTTAGAGCAAGAATGGTCAAATAGAATGAATCAAATGAGGCTTTAATAATACTGTATACTTATGCAATTATTACAAGGCAAATACTTGATTGGAAAATGTTACATTCTACGAGAGAGAGACGAGAACCACACACCAGAACAAAGACAATGAATCTGTCCCTTTACCTCTGTTTTATAGACTCAAATATTTAAATTAGGAGCTGTTTGCAGCTTTGACACCTTTCATAAAACATCCCATAGAGCTCACAGCCATTTGTCCTCTCGGTGGAAGGGATCTCAAGGAAGGGGGGCAGAATAGCTCCCCCTTCAAACTCCCATGTACTGCTCCGCCTATATTGGTGCAAAGTATGTGTTGGTTGAGGCAGACGCACGTAGAGGTGATATAAAAATACCAAAACGGTCTTTGCACCTGTTTTTTGCGCTGCCCGTCATATTTTAGTGGAAGCAAATTTGAGCCCTTTGTTTTCCTCCTGACTCCTTCAGTTTAAATCTTCCTCTCCTTAGATCTGATGACACCTCTGTGTCCGCAAACTGATTGGATCTTCCCGATGTTGCATTAGATGGAGAGTCAGGACAGGGTATTGTGTCATGAGACTTGTGTCAGTGTTATGAGGCATGATCTGGTTATCCTCTGTGTCTGAGCTGAGGGAAGTGTGAGGAGTGTGTATCTGCTTGATGTTAGCTGTGTGCCATAGGCTTTCATACAAATGCAAGATTACCATGGCTTGATCAGATTAGGATTATCTACTTCACTGAGGAGGAGGCGGAAGGACGTTGTACAAATATCTTAACAAAAATTGATAATACATTCATTGTTGTGACACCACACACTTTGCTCTTGTCTGAGTTATCGCGTTCAACCCATATTGATTTAAAGTGATCAAACTGAAGCCCGCTTTCATCTCTCCCTATCAGTGAAGTCTGAGTCTAGGTCCAGGACAGGGGTTGGCCCCATACAGGCTGTGTAATGTGGGGGTTTCATGTCATGTGACCTGGATTTTGCTGAATTGTCTCCTCAGGTGACCTTTAAACCAGAACTGTCCACGGCAGAGGTCCATGATGAACACATCAAAGGGCCTTTAAAGGTAAGCCAGGGAGGATGGAGAGAAGGTGGTTTTTACCAGAATACTAATGGGCTTTGCTTTGGTCAAGGGTTTATTATTAGTTTGGACAAAGACTTGATTAATACTGTTTCATGGGCTTTTTACACTATCAATTTGAATCCACAAGATTTTAGTTTTTTTACAATTTATATGGTTCCCTACCTTGAAAGTAGACTATGTTTTTCCCCATGGGAGGTGATGCTGACATTGTGAATGAAAGTTTGTGGATAGATAGCCTAAGCCTCAATTGTGATACGTTTGATCTCTTAGCAACCCTGAGGGGATCTTTCCCTATCTGCCGGGACCTTGTCTCTTCATCACACCTGAAGAGGGATCGCTCTTTTTGGGGGCAGAGATCACCAAGCACCGTAGTGGTCATATGAAAGCTATGCGCTCTCGAGTTGCAGCGGTTTCTCACCATATAGTTTTGACGAGGAAGTTACCTCAACTTGTATTTGTGACTGTGTGATTTGAAATTCTTTGGGACGGACGACTTCGCTTCGCTATCAATAGCAAGACCTGTCTCGTTGTCATAGCCGAATAGGGAGTGCTGTTTATGGGAGTGGAGAGCACCGCAGTCAGGCTCGCATATGAGAGCCTTAATCTCCAGTTGGAGTGATTCTCTCCATATAGTTTGACTGACAAGTTCACTCAAATGATATTTATATCTGTGTGATTTGAAATATGGTTTGCTTAGAAGGCTTTGATCGTGTAGATCAAAGCCTCAACGACTCCTCCCCTCTATGTCTCTCACCATAACCATACTGGCATGATACAAGATAGGTAGATAGCTAGATAACTGTGGCTCTACTCATTATTTATGTCTGATATGTGATAAAATGAGCATTTAACTTGGAATTCTCAGTAATCTACAGCAGCATTCTAGAATTGTATTGGGGGCTAGAGGGTTAAATAGCCACAACTTAACTTAAAAAAATTAATAAAAAAAAAGCTATCGGAGTGATGGAAGCCAAATGGGATGGGAGCTATGGGAGCCAAATCACCTCAAATGAAGTCGGTTGGAAGTTATTTAGAGGTGATTTTTTTGTTCTCCTGGCCCATAGACTACTTTTCAAGGTAACAAACCGTCTGACTATTAGGTGTAAAATAGTGAACTATCCCGTCCATAATAAATAAATAAATAAAAACATTATTTAACTTTTATTTTAACAGGGAGTCCCATTGAGGCCAATGTCTCTCTTACAAGGGAGCCCTGTATACACAATTTATTACAACTTCAACTTTTTAAGTGCTCCTTTAAATCTAAACTATGTCCTCACCAGTGATTTTACAATAACATGATTTTTTTTTAAATTATTATTATTGTTTTTTTATTGTTAGTACAGAACAAATTGTTCAGACTCTGAAGCTCTACTCCTGTGGAAGCCAATTCTTGCCCAATTATTTTAACCTGGCATGTTGGGGGGAAGGGGAGAGAATCGAAAAACAACTGTCACTGAATTAGCATTGTTAAGTATCTTGCTAGCTGGATCGAATCCTCTGTTAGCTAGCCAGGGAAATGTTGAGCAACACAGCTAACTTAGCTGATCAAATGTTTGAGTTTGTGGTATGAAAATGAGCTGGCTAACAAAGTCAGACAGCTAGCTAGCTACAACATCAGAGGAGCTAATGTTAGTAGCTGGAGGAACCAGTAGTATTTACTGGTAAACGACTCCTTACTGTTCCTCAAGCTGTAACGTTAGTTGCTCCCTGGACCCTGGCGATCTGTGTGAAATGTTAACTAGTTAGCTAGCTAACAAACTAACTACGGTCTATGAAGTAAGTTTTCTCTCTGGTTAATTTTCAGAATGAGAGAATTAGGTGAAAGTGAGGCCAAGTGCCTGAATCCACCAGTGCCTCCAGTCCTTTTCCTTTGTCAAATAAATCCCAGATTGTTCCTGTAATGTAAATGATACAGCACTTGATTAAATACATGTTTTGTACCTTATTTTGCTCAGTTTTTTAATTGTTTTAGCCTGTGAATTGGACTAGAGTAATTGCCCCTCTCCAAAGTGCTCTTTAGTGTTGCAGCTAATTTGCCCTCATTCTAGGGTAAGAACTTTCTATACCCTAATCCTAAATCACCAGAAATTAACATTTAAAATCTTATTTATGCCCTCGGACCCCCCTAGCAGGTCTGTGTTTTCCCTGCTCACGCATTCTTCTCACCTTTTCCACTCCTAACCAGTTTCCATCCCTGTATTATACTTGTATTATCATCCTTTTTTAAAATGAAAGTGTATATTCCACAACAATCGACCCAAACCTAGTATGACATCATTACAGTTAGGGTCCTGTAGAAAGTAGTGTCTCTTTGGTTAAAGGTGGGTGCTGTGGTGGAGGTGAAAAATCAGGATGGAGTGTACCAAGAAGCCACCATCAACAAATTGACAGACGCCAGTATATACACCGTCGGTAAGTTGATATGAATTTGCTATTTTGCCACTCCTGGGAATCAATGGTGTGCACTGATCTTACCTGCTGCCATTTAATAAAGTCAGCCCCCAAAAAAGGGACATCTTTTCTCTGCCCTATTCTCTAGACAATTTCTTCCAGCTCATAGCTTTATTACAACTTCAAGGACTACTTACTATCACTGCTTCGGCTTGTGTGCCTCTGAGGACCAGCAAATGTGTTGTCATCAAATCATAAAACCACCAGACTGTATTAGAGTGTGGTATATTTAATAACTAAGAGAGAGGTTTGTTTGTGCCATATCGCCTTGGTGGAGACGGAGGGTGTGAGTATGTACTGACTCTATGGCCTATATTTTGCTTAACCGTTTTTCTCTCCCTCTCTCCACTTTGCAGTGTTTGACGATGGTGATGAGAAGACCCTTAGGCGTTCTTCTCTTTGCTTGAAAGGAGCGCGTCACTTTGCCGAGAGCGAGGCTAGTCCCCATTGGTGCTCTCCCACTGTTTAAGACGAACCTGAACTCTTAGATTGCATCTCTGCTCTTTTGAAACAACAACCACACTTCAAGTCTTGCTGCTCTTGCTGACATTTGAAAGAAAAAAATGGGAGTTTGAGTTAATAGTTCTAAGTGAAGCATCAAAAGTTCAGTAGTTTTACAAATGCAGCACAGAATATTTCCATGGAACATAAGTTGATATCTACGCAAATCTCTGCCACTATATGTCTAGCCTTATCTGTTGTACAGTATAAATCATCCCAGCCTCTTGTATTTTCACACTCCATGCACAGTAGTGTTCATACAGATCTTATTTGTTGCAAACCTTGGGTCAAAAAGGCCACCTATTGTAAATACACTGGTCTGTTTGTAACATGCACATACATACATGAGAAATAATTTCCTTTATGTATGAGCTCTGATGATGTTGCCTAATATTCTGCTGCTGTCTCTGTCACAGACACTTGATAGGCTTCCTCTCACCAACCCTGAGCACTTTGGCACGCCTGTCATTGCCAAGAAGGGCAACCGTGGCCGGCGATCTAATCCTGTGTGAGTATTTGTCACCCTGTTCAAAGAGCTTTGTTAACTCCAGACTGGGCTTTAGGTAGGGGGCTACACTACTGTTGACGTTTGAGATCCACTGGTGGTATTGGTCAGTAACAGGTCTCTTAGCCTGAGGATGCTTTCTCAAATAATAGCTTTACTTCCCACTCGCCTCTCTCCAATCCCACTCAAACAGCCCCTCCTTCCTGCGTCATCCACTTTTTGTGTAGGCAGTATGTGGGAAGGAGAGAACTGTCTGACCATCACACTCTCCGTATGGTGCAGCTGCAATGGTTGTGATCATTTTTCTTGTCGATTATAGCGGATGTTTTATGTCCTGATCCTACCTCTCCAAGGAGTTAGAAATTCCAGCAGGGAATTGAGCTGGTTTCAGCTCCTGTTAATTGTGGCTCCTCATGGTATAAAGAGGACACTCTGCAATATAATCTCTGATCTTACCTCCCTGATAGTACTTAGGAAAGTAAATATAGAAAAGTCAATATTTTTCTGAACATTGATATTGCACATTAGCACCTTGCAGTAGAGCCCTGCGCGGGACTGTTTTCTTCATCCCGCTCCCGCCCGCTCTCACTGAATTTCTGACCATTACCGCCCGCGACCGCAGGGTGCGTGTTACACTCCCGCCCGCTCCCGCAGTGTGTATGTCCACTCCCGCCCGTGTCCGCAAAACTCTGAGAATTTCTGCCCGCACAATAATAGAGATGCATTGATTTTGTGTCTTCTCCCGTCCCGCAGGAGAAAACACGTAATTTTATAGGCTATTAATAAAGAGATTCATGGGGTTGTTTGTTTCGTTTCCCTGGCCTGCATGTATTTTGACGCGGTTAGGGAAAGCGCTTCTATTTCCTCAAAGCCCTAAGTCAAATGTGAGCAGCGCTTCCGAAGCTAGGCTATAGTGTTTGCCTGATGATATCTTAGTTGTCCTATACAAATCTATCTGATTTAATGTTAACATGATAATTGTGGAGCTTGATGGATAATTTACAAAGTTCATAGGCTACCTGACCGAAAGTTAGATGCAAATCCTTCATTGTCATCATCGCAGCTGCTTTCCCCTTTCGCGCACGCATCAATTATGTGATTGTGGTTACAGTCTCTTTTCTAAAAGAGACCTGAATAAGAAGCATGATAATGAGAACACAGATACAACACTACAATCAATTTAAATATAACTTAGTTTTATCAAAAACTTTGCACCATCACACGGCACACACAAATAGACTGCTTTTGCTTGAGTTTTGCTTGAGTTTCTTTTCCAATCATTAACAGTGATCTCCATTGTCGCTAGCCTAGACTACATCCCGATCCCGCAGTGTTTTTTTTTAGCCGCCCGTTCCCGCCCGCAGCAAAGTTCAAACTGCCCACTCCCGCGAGATTTGCGTTGGGTGCCGCGGGACCCAATGTCCCTGGCGGGACCCAATCCCAATGCAGCCCTCTACCTTGCAGTATTGTGTTTCTTCATGGACTAATATTATCTTTACCTCAAAATGACTTAAATTTGAGATTTTTATTGTAACTCAATTCACAGAAACCTGGGAAAATAGCTGATCTACTGAGCTGTTGTCTATTTTAGTTCAGACATGTAGCTCATACCGGCAGGTAGCCTGGAGGTTAAAGAGGCCGGCCAGCAATCGGAAGGTTGCTGGTTCGATCATATCCAGGTCCCTACCACTGCCGTTGTGCCCTTGAGCAAGGCACTTAACCCTGAATTGCTCCAGGGGCGCTGACTTGGCTGACCCTGTGCCCAGAGCCCAGCGCTCTGTTCTCCCTGGGGGGGTGTGCACGTGTGTTGTCTCGGAGGGGGTGTGTGCAGTGCGTGTGTGTTGTCTCGGGGGGGGGGGGGGGGGGGGGGGGTGCAAAAAGACCCATTCCAACAATTGATGTGAATTGATTGCATGGCAAATAAACAGTCTTTCTTTCTTTTTCTTTCTACCTAGTCATTGGCTGATGATTCCTTACCACAGGATCTAATTTATTTTCCTGCTTGTTATAGAAAATAGGATTTCCTAATCTAAATCTGATAACCCCTAGTGACACTCACCAGCTGCTCCTGAGTGTGCCTGTGTGTCAACATAGTGAACCAGTAGGAGGACTGAGGGGTGGCTGAGCTGCAGGTGCTGCCTGCGTTGCTCAGACACGTGGCTGCCTGTCTGGTTAGCACAGTGAGAGCAGAGCTCCCCTCTTGTGGAAATTGGCCTCTGAGTCAGGCTCTGTATGAAACATCAGCAAAGTGTTGGCTCATCAATAGAGGAAGGCTAATGAGTGAGCTTTTTATTAGTGGGCATGCTATGCAGTTGATTCATATGTCTCCTCTTTGCCACAGCCAAGAGGAGGAGTCGTCTTCAGTCGTTCCAGTGAAGAAGAGTGACCAGAGGCAGAATGAAGATCTGTTTGGCAAGGTCGTGTGTGTGGAGGGAGTGGTCACTGGGGACAAAAAGAAGACCACGTGGTACCCTGCACTGGTGAGCCTGCCAACGTCCGTCTTTCTCTGCTACACTTCCATGGTCAGGGACTCATGCTCTTGAAGACCCTGCTGGGGTTTGCCATTCTATCTAGCCTGCTAGTTGTGCAATGTGCAATGCAACTTTGATTTAACATCTTCTTCATCAGTTGTCGTCATTTGTCAGTGGAAAAATTGGCAGTATCCTGAAATGCCTAAATCAATTGATTTGCAAAAAAACTAACAATGGATTCCCATGACTACATTTAGCAGTGTAAATAATTGGAAAGAAACACTGCTCAGCTGATAGGAGTCTGGGTAAATAACTGACGTTACTTTGTGTAGAGTTGTAACACAGTGATGACAGAGTGATGTGAGAGATATCAGTCTTTTTCAGGCCCTTCATCTCTTCCCACAGCTCACTGATAATGTGTGCATGCATACATTGTTTATGTAAGTGGTACATTCATAACATGGGGGGGGGGGGGGGGGGGGGGGGATGGTAGATTGTAGATTGGACACTGTCCCTTTTCACTATTCCTGTGTAGTCAGCAGGACTCCGCCTCCAGGTTTTGTTGTTGTTGGCGTGCTGCTGCTTGACCTGTTGCACACCCCTCCTGGTGGTGGTCTGGGGAACTGTATTAGAGGTGCACAGTATGATGGGTTACAGTGTGGCTGTATGGCATCGTTAATACAGAAAGGAGGAGTATTAAACAGAAAGATGCCTTGCAGCAACAGATGTTTGCGTGTGTACGTGCGCGTGTCTCCGGGTTTCGTTCTGAATGTTTGCCGCTGAACAATGTGACCGATAATTCACTAATTACTTAATTTACTAATTTTAAAAAAGCGTCTTCATGCCTGGAGCCGATAAACAGCTCTGATCACTAAAGTGGCACATTTACAGTCAGTAGTCTATATCAAATAGCGAGAGAACAATTTAATACGAGACGGAGGAGGGTGAAACACCTCACTGCATTTTGGCTATTTGTCCCGATTCCCATTTCTCAAAATTACAGAAGATTATAACATCAAACATTTAAAAAACCATCACGTCATAATATTTCGTTTACACAGTTATGTTCATCATGCCAAATTCAATCATTCACTCCAACTCCAAAAGTGTATGCATAAATTACCTCTTCAACCATCGGAACATGCGCTCTGGCACACTGTGGACCGTGCATAAAATCTTTCAAAGTGTTATCAGAATATTTGTTTCATTTGGTCACTCCTCTTGGGTTTGGGTCTGACTGTCCACAGGTCCTTTCAAGTTCGGGTCTCCTTTTTCAATATTTGTGCGTCTGTGTGTCTCTGTGTGTGTCTGTGTCAAGCAGGCACTCAACAGAGACGGGCAGAAGGGTGTCCTTGTGGAAATCAAGTCTGTATTTCAGCATCCTTCCCTCCTCCAGTCTGGACCCTGGCACTTGTAGAACACCCACTGTTGTGCTTCTCAGCAACCGTAAACAGCAGCAGGCCATGCTGTGTGTGTGGGCGAGAGGGGGGGGAGTTTGTTTACTCTCAGATCAGTGTTAATCTCACTCTCCTCTCCTGTCCTCATTTAAATAGCTTATTGTGAGTTTTGTCGTCCATGATTAATGCCCTTAAAGAGCCTTATTCACTCCTCCTCTCTCTTTCTCCTTCACTTCATCCCTCGCTCTCTCTGTTTTCTATTCACAATAACAAGGTCATCTCCCCGGACTGCCATGAAGATGTGACTATGAAGAAGGACAACATCTTTGTCCGTTCTTTCAAGGATGGGAAATTGTGAGTCATCTGACGTTCAAGTGATGTGTGTAACATGAACCCATACAGGTGTTTCCAAAAATATATGTATACTGTACAGAGACATTGTGAGGGAAATGTTTGGAGGGTTCTGTTGAGTCATATGCCATTTAGATAAAAGACCAAGGTGACTTTTAACCTCTACCTTTGCAAAACGAGAAAAGCTCACGTTGAACTGCATATAGTGTATCTAGTGAGTGGAGAGAGACAGGCCACCCCTCCACAGCCTACATGTCTACCCTGTTTGTGAGTTTGGTGCATTGTTTGTGCCCTGTGACTGGTGAGGCGGTTAATGGAGCTGGCCTGTGAGTAGCCTTCACCCAGGAGCCCACACAGAGGCAGGGAGAGTGGGGAAGGCCCTGTGTATGGGCTGCTCTCAGGAGGTGTGGACAGCAACAATAATTTCTGCCCACTCTGTCTTGGACCAATCTACTTTTAAGTAGACTGTTTATATATCTGTTGATTGATGATATACCAGGCCATATTACCCCTCTGGACAGTATTTTAAGCTAGCTTCCTAACACAACTCAACAGTGTCGCCCGGAATCTAGTACACATCAAGCTGAAGACATTTGCAGTGATATGAGTGTGTTAGGAATTGAGAGAGCAATCTGTAAAAGCTGAAGTCTAATTATTTGTTGTCATGTCCACTTACAGTGTCTTCGGAAAGTATTCAGACCCCTTTACTTTTTCCACATTTTGTTGGGTTATAGACTCAATTTAAAATTGATTAAATTAAAAGAATTTGCCATCAATCCACACACAATACCCCAGAATGACAAAGCGAAAACACATTTTTTGAAATTTTGAAAGTATTCAGTGTCACGCCTGAGGTTTCTGTCCGGTGACTCTGGCGCCCCCCTCTGGCTTTACGGGTCAGTGCCTCCCAATCTACCTCGAATCACCCTCATTCATATCACCTGTGTGTTCTGTCCCCTGTTTGTTAAATAGCCTGTGTGTTCCCCATGTCTTCGTCCGTGATTCTCCCTTTCTGTTGTGAGTACCCTGTCTGCCTGTCCGTATTGTTGGTCCCGGTGATAACCCTATATCCAGTATTTTCCACTTGTTGAAGTGTGTACCTTATTTAGCGGAGCTTGCTTTCTCCACCTTTGTTTTACCGTTTGGTCCCCGTGTTTGTTTGTTCCTGACTCCCTACTTCTGTTACATTAAACCCCCCTGCTTTAAGAACACTGTACGCCGTTGTCTGAGTATCTCTCCGCACTTGGGTCCACCACACTACCACCCACCCTAACAATTCAGACCCTTTGGTATGACACTCTTAAAATGAGCTAAAATGCAAAAATGTCATCAAATAATTACTCAATATGTTGAATTGAGTCCATCTTAATGCAAGGACAATAGTTAATGTAATTTTGGAATTAATGTCTTTGTTTTTATGGGGTTGTGGGGGGACATGCAGCGTTCAGCCTGTAGAGGGTGCTACAGGACCGTGGCCAGGGTGCGGGAGCGAGGCTTTGTCGCACACCTGTTGCGAATGAAGCCTTGTTACCGAATGGCGTAAGATGTGTGTGCCTCTGCTTTTCAGTAGGAGAGTGGCGGAGAAGAAGAGAGGCGCTTACGACACGCGGGCTGGAAAGTCGCGGAGAAGAAGACACCAATACTAAATTAATACTGAACAATAAACGAGTTGATTCCCAGACCATTACCTCTGTGTCCGGACCTTGCTACATTGGCGCCCAATGTGGGGCAGAGGAATGGAGATGCTGACTACGGCCATTGTGAGGATGACGATGATCCTGGAACAGCAGGCCCTCCTGCAGCAGAACCAGCAGGCCGCGGTGGGAGAGATGACGACGGCGAGGGCTGAGGACCGTGCCCTCCTCCGGGACCTCGTCGGGGCCATCAAGGCGGGGCCGGCGCCCGGGTCGGCACAAGGTCCCCCCAAGGTCCACCTTCAGAAAATGGGGGACCTGGACGACCCGGAGGTGTTTCTGGCGGTGTTTGAGGGGACGGTCGAGGATCTCGGGGTGGCCGGACGGCGAGTGGGCATACCATCTGCTGCCCCTCCTGTCAGGTGAGGCGCAGCTCGCTGCCCACAGCCTACCAGCGGCCGCCCAACAGGACTATCCCTTCCTGGCCCGGGCAATTCGAGACCGCCTGGGCCTCACACCGGAGGAACACCGTCGCCGGTTCCGGGCCCTGACGATGGAGGAGGGGAGCCGGCCCTTTGCCTACGGCCAGCGGCTGCGGGACAGCGCGTGGCGGTGGCTGGACCCGAGGAACAGCTCGGCGGAGGAGGTCGGGGACCGGGTAGTGTTGGAACAGTTCCTCACGGGGCTCCCGGCCTGAACCGCCGCCTGGGTCCAGTACCACCGGCCCCAGGATCTCGCGGCTGCCGTGGGCTTGGCAGAGGACCATCTCTCCCTCCCACCGCGGGAGCCGCGACGACCAACCCCGGCCCCGCGCCAGGGAGGAGCCAAGGGACCGGAAGGAGAGAGGCCGGCGCCCGCTCCGAGGACTAGATGGCAGGGGCGCGCATATCGTGAGCCAGCCCTGGCTCCACAGGAAGCACCCCGATCGACAGGGGGGGTGTGTTGGCGATGCGTACGGCCGGGCCATGTTCAGGCCGAGTGCCCAGTGATGGAGGTGGGGCAGGTCGTCCGCATCGGCGACATACCGGGCCCTCCCCCCGGACCAGGAGCGGCGTATCGTGTTCCGGTAAGGATACAGCATGATACGCACCAGGCGTTCTTGAATTCGGGCTGCATGCAGTCCATGATCCAGGAGCGCCTGGTTCGACCGGGGGCATTGTTAAAGGCATCGAGGGTGTTGGTGAAGTGTGTGCATGGGGACATCCACGAATACCCTGTGGTCGCTATCGAAATTCATTATGAGGGAAAAAAACATAGTGTACAGGCGGCGGTTAGCCCGTGCCTCACGCATCCCCTGATTCTGGGTGTAGATTGGGAGGGGTTTCCTCAAGCGGTAAAGCGGGCTACCGGGGTGCGCGACAGAGAGGGAGAGGGAGGTGTGAGGCGTGTAATGTGCTCTGCGCTGAGGCGGCGCCTCGCGACACTGCCGAGGAGCCGGAGCCATAGCGAACTATCCGCTGCTAGGTGACTTCCCCCTCGAGCAGTCTCGTGACGAGACCCTACGATCGGCCTATGACCAAGTGATAGCAATTGATGTTACTTTGGTACGGCCAGACACAGTGCGCGCCCACCCCTATTTTGCGATTATCAGCGACAGGTTATACAGAGTAAGTCGTGACTCACATAGTCAGGAGGAAGTAACCCAGTTGTTGGTTCCCCGTAGCCGCCGGGAAATGGTCTTCCAGGCGGCTCATTTCAACCCCATGGCGGGCTATTTAGGTTATGATAAGACACTAAACCATATAATGGCTCGATTTTATTGGCCGGGAATTCGGGCAGAGGTGCGTAGGTGGTGCGCTTCTTGTCGCGAATGTCAGTTGGTAAATCCCCCAGCCATTCCACGGGCCCCCTTGCGGCCCTCACCATTGGTCGAGAACCCATTCGACCGCATTGCCATGGATATTATCGGGCCATTTGATCGGTGTACACAGGGATATCGATTTGTGTTGGTCTTGATAGATTACGCAACCCGATACCCCGAGGCAATACCGCTGCGCAATATTTCTGCCAGGAGTGTAGCGCAGGCATTGTTTTAAGTAATCTCCCGCGTGGGAATCCCGAAAGAGATTCTCACCGACCAGGGCACTAATTTTATGTCACGCACCCTCAAAGAACTGTACGGGTTGTTGAACATCAAGGCGGTTCGAACTAGTGTTTACCACCCGGCCACTGATGGCCTTTGTGAGCGGTTCAATCGGACCTTGAAATCAATGATCCGGAAGTTTGTACACGAGGATAGTCGGAATTGGCATAAATGGCTAGATCCCCTGCTGTTTGTGGTACGGGAAGTCCCCCAAGCTTCCACCGAGTTTTCCCCGTTTGAATGAGTCTACGGGCGTAAGCCCCGAGGTGTCCTAGACCTTCTTAAAGAAAATTGGGAGGAAGGGTCTAGCGACAGTAAAAGTGAGATTCAATACGTCCTGGACTTGCGCACAAAGCTCCACGCCCTAGGGGTTATTTCACGCGAGCATTTGCAGCAAGCCCAGGAGCGTTAAAAGCGCCTATACGACAGGGGAACTAACCTGCGAGAATTTACACCGGGAGACAAGGTGCTCTAACTGTTACCCACCTCCAGCACAAAATTGCTTGCGAAGTGGCAAGGGCGCTCTTTGTGGAGAAACGGTCCTGTATGCGCCTGATTTTAACCTCCCTTTCTCTCTACAGACGGACGCGTCGGATAGAGGCCTGGGAGCAGTGCTGACCCAGCAGGTGGAGGGGGCTGGCCGGCCGGTGCTGTACCTGAGCCGCAAACTGTCGGAGAGGGAGGGCCGGTGCAGCACAGTGGAGAAGGAGTGCCTGGCCATCAAGTGGGCGGTCGGCGCCCTCCGTTACTACCTGCTGGGTCGCGCTTTCACCCTCTACTCCGACCATGCTCCCCTCCATGCTACAGGGGTCTCTGATTTGCATAGGAATCAATTACATACTGTGTAGATTAGGATTACGCCATACCTATGACGACTTAAAAACATCTCCACAAGAAATTCTGAAGCCATCTCATATCTTTGTGGGCTATACACGCATGTCGATATGAAAACAATTTGTTACTTCCACGATAAGATGTATTATTCTAACTGAGAATTCTTCCTGTTTTGCCCTCTGTTTGGAACTCACTTTTTACTACATCCGTGCACCGGAGCGTGGAATTCAGAGTGGTGTATTAGAAGAGTGGCGCCATAGGGGTCAATACTTTATTGGCTAATGTTATGGAGACTCAACTAGTTGAAGTTGCCAGGCAACCGTTTGCTTCCCTGGCTCGCCAGTCTGAGAAATATTGCTTGCTTAGATTTACATTTTCTTCCCAGTTCCAAGCTGATCTATCCTTTAACAAAAACAAATATATATATATATATATATATATATATATACACATACACTCACCGGCCACTTTATTAGGTATACCTTGCTAGTACCGGGTTGGACCCCCTTTTGCCTTCAGAACTGCCTTAATTCTTTGTGGTAAAGATTCAACAAGGTGCTGGAAACATTCCTCAGAGATTTTGGTCCATATTGACATGATAGCATCACGCAGTTGCTGCAGATTTGTCGGCTGCACATCCATGATGCGAATGTCCCGTTCCACCACATCCCAAAGGTGCTCTATTGGATTGAGATCTGGTGACTGTGGAGGCCATTGGAGTACAGTGAACTCATTGTCATGTTCAAGAAACCAGTTTGAGATGATGTGAGCTTTGTGACATGGCGCATTATCCTGCTAGAAGTAGCCATCAGAAGATGGGTACACTGTGGTCATAAAGGGATGGACATGGTCAGCAACAATACTCAGGTAGGCTGCAGCGTTTAAACGATGCTCAATTGATACTAAGGGGCCCAAAGTATATATATATTACAGTGTGGGCGCCTGGTCGATGATGCACAACAGTGGGACAACCAGTGGGAATAGAACAGGCAGAAACAGGGGTTGCGGTGAAATCAACTTAGGGCTTTTATTTATAAGGTGCGGGGAAAAGGGAGGGGCAAAAGGCAACTCAAATCTTCACCGGGTTGGCGGTTGACGTTACGGTGCTCTGTCTGGTTCTTCCTGTGGTGAGAGGGAGAGAGAGAGAGAGACAGGCCAAAGTTAGTCGGGTATAGGGTCCCTGCCACTGACCTCTTCGATCCAGCTCGGCTTTGGCTTCCTCTGGTTGGTTGGGGTTCCTCTTCAGCTTCCAGGCCTTCTCTCTGATTCTAGCACGAGACTGGCTTAATGGGTATCTGGTCTCGACTCGTTCCTCCAGCCAGTCTGTCTTCAGCTTGTCCTGGGGAGTATAAAAGGCCTCAGGATTGCAGAGCTAACTCAGCACACCTGTGAGCGGTAAGCTGAGTCATCTGAGTGGGGCGGAGTCTCCAGGACATAGAATTAGGGTAGTACCTCCCATCCAACACCACACCCCATGGCTGCTTTTGCCTGCCTTTGTGTCCACCAGGTGTCTCTGTGGGGCACTGCTCACCGGCTGGGCCATCACAACGTATATTAATTTAAAAAAAATGTGTTGGCGCAAATCACCCACGGGCCTGATAAGTCATGCTCTTGTCTGGGCTTCAAACTTGATATTTAACACTAATGTGTTAATGTGGGTAGATTTTGGCATTGGCGGATAAATCTGTAAATCTTACCAGCCACTTTGGCGGGTAGCCAACAAAGGTTCGCAAATACTATGCTTCAATTTAAAAACGAAACTGGTGAGATGATACGAAATTATCGTCACAGTTGATTCAGCATTTGTGACTACACTCCTGCTCTCCTGCCTCCTCCAAGTGACTGCTGCGCATCTCACTCATGCTTCTCCTGACTTTCAAACAAATCCCTTAGTCTATTAGCTTTCTTAGTTACAAACAAATAATGCATTAAAATAAAGCATCAAAGTAAAATTCAACTACACACAACAGCACAAGATGGCAACTTACTGTACACACGACCCGATGAGTTAGAAAACATGCACCACCGACACCACTGGGACAATTTTGCCAAAACTTGGGTGAATGATGCTCTGCTCAGTCATGGCTCTTCTCTTGGCGCCCCAGTGGTGGAATGAGAGAGAATATAGTATTCACCTTCTGTCAAAAGGTGATGACGTCACATGAATTTAATCATCAAAAATAATACTTGAAAATTATAAGTCCCGCCCCTTTGGGGCGGATGTGGTGGGTGTTGATGCTTGCACAATGAGACGTTGGTGAGAGGCCAAGGTGTTCTGCTGTTTGTGAAATTAGATTTAGGAACTTGACAGTTTTATGGGGTGGGTGTTGATGCTTGCACAATGAGACGCTGGTGAGAGGACAAGGTGTTCTGCTGTTTGTGAAATTAGATTTAGGAACTTGACAGTTTTTTGAGGATGTGGTCACCCCCATAGGATATAGAACCATTAGAATGGATTAGGGGACCTTTTCTCTTTCTAGGAACCCAGGGGCCCTGAACTGTCTGAAGACCAACCAAGGGCCAGCTAAAGTTTGTCACTGATAAGTGCTGTGAGATGTGTTGTGGTGACTTCATGCTGCATACATACATCTGTCAAAATTGCATATGAGGCTTAAAATAAAAGCTCAATACTGAGGGTTAAAATGTGCAATTAAAAAAAAAAGGCAATTAAAAAATGGTTAGGTTGCTACTCTAGTGGTAGTAATGTGTTCAATAGTGAAGGGTTAGGGTTAATAAAATGGGGGATTAAAAAATGGTTAAATTTTTAAAAATGTTTAGTTTCAAACATTGGGTATGACCCATGTCGCGGGCGTGTCACTGGTAAGATCACGTGTTTCCCGGGCAAAAGGTGTATATATATGAGCCTGTGTGAGATCTGTCGTAGTTGTCACTATATGACAGTGTCTAAAATGTCGTCTACAAGTATGATGTGGGAATTGGAGGACGGTCGTGTAGTGCGTGTAGAGTTTGCATCTGGAGGTGCATGCCCCTATGTGGACATATACACTTTCGAAAAAGAATCTGAGAATCTTCTGAGAATCTATTCATCAGAATTCGAAAGATTGAAGGGTCACATCCTGGAATTCATCCGCTACATGCATTCTGTGCACGACAAGCAAAATGTGACCCTGGAGGGTATGAAACCCTCTATCCAGATGAACGTGGATCCCAGAGTACCGAGCCGTTCCCTGCAGGAAGCTTTTCTTGTTGACTGTTCAAGATCTCACATATGGCTGTTGGTGCGATTCCAGACAGAGGCAGAGTCTTCTGAAAGACCAAAGACGGTGATGGAGAAAGAGCGCTACTGGCCGATTAAACTGGCATTCAAAGTGGTAGACTTCTCAAGGTTGACAAATCTCCTGAAAGCTATCACCGAGTTTTTCAATCAGGAAAGTCAGAGACTGAGACTCATCCAGCTGGCAAAACGTCTGAACACGTGCTCTGGTAAACGGATCTCAGGCCCATCCAGGCGTTTAACCCCTAGATCTCTGTCTGGCTCTGAGCCATACAGCCGTAATCTTTTTCCTGAAGACAGGCTTGAAGCAGACAGTGTTGAATCATAGTAAATCATGCTAGACACCTCTACTAGACACGTCTACTAGACACGCCTACTAGACACAAGCCCTCCCCCGCCCCTCACCTTCAATCTATATAAGAAGTTTGGAAAAACGAGTTTGTGCGACTGTAACAATGTCCGATGGTACACAGAGGCAGACGCAGTATATCGGTAAGGGATTTGTTCCCATTTATTAGCACAGTCATTAATTCTCTGGCTTTTCAGCCCGTCTCCAGTTGTGGAGAGTTTCCAGTCACTCTCCACTCTCTCTCTCCCGTGTCGCCGTTCCCAGCTCACCTCGCCTACTGAAATGGCAGAAGCACACACATCTTAAACATTCGCCGGCGAGACTTAATTCGCAGCAGGTGTGCAACAAAAGTCTCGCCGACACAACCCCGGCCACGGTCCTGTAGCTCCCTCTACAGGCCGAACGCTGCATGTCCCCCCACATACCCCCACCGCCCGACACAGGCCGGGGACCCGACGGCCGACGACCTACTCCCCCCCCCCTGCACGGGAGAGGAAGTCTGCCACGACCATCTGCGCCCCCGGTCTGTGCACGACGGAAAAGTTGAAGGGCTGCAACGCGAGGTACCACCGGGTGATCCTCGCGTTTACATCCTTCATGCGGTGGAGCCACTGGAGGGGGGCATGGTCGGAGTAGAGGGTGAAGGCGCGACCCAGCAGGTAGTAGCGGAGGGTGCCGACCGCCCACTTGATGGCCAGGCACTCCTTCTCCACGGTGCTGTACCGGCCCTCCCTCTCCGACAGCTTACGGCTCAGGTACAGCACCGGCCGGTCGGCCCCCTCCACGCGCTGGGTCAGCACTGCTCCCAGCCCTCTATCCGACGCGTCCGTCTGTAGGGAGAAAGGGAGGTTAAAATCAGGCGCATACAGGACCGTTTCTCCACAAAGAGCCCCCTTAAGGGCCTCGAACGACCCCTGGCACTGGCCCGACCATTGGACCGGATCCGGGGCACCCTTCCGGGTGAGGTCCGTCAAGGGACTGGCCAGCTCTGAAAACCCAGGTACGAACTGGCGGTAATATCCCGCCAGCCCCAGGAAGGCCCTCACCTCCTTCTTTGTCTTGGGCCGGGGAGAGGCGGCGATGGCCGCAGTCTTTTCAATCTGCGGTCGCACCTCCCCCCGTCCCAAGTGGTACCCCAGATACCGGATCTCCCTCCGCCCGATCACGCACTTTTTCGGGTTGACGTTAGCCCCGCCTGCCTCAGGGACCGCAGAACAGCGGCCACCCTCCGCACATGCTGCGGCCAGGTGTCACTGTGGATGACAATGTCGTCTAGGTAGGCCGCAGCATAGGCGGCGTGCGGCCGCAGAATACGGTCCATGAGGCGCTGAAAAGTGGCTGGGGCTCCGAACAACCCGAAAGGGAGCACGGTGAACTGGAATAACCCGAGCGGAGTGGAGAATGCCGTTTTCTCCCGGGACACCGGCGAGAGTGGAATCTGCCAGTATCCCTTAGTGCAATCCAATGTCGTGAAGTACCTGGCCGTACCAAGCCGGTCCAAGAGCTCGTCGACCTGGGGCATCGGATATGCATCGAACTTGGAGACCGCATTAACCCATCTATAATCCACACAGAACCGTATAGTCCCATCTGGCTTGTTGACAAGCACGATGGGGCTACACCAATCACTGCGGGACTCCTCGACCACACCCAGCTCCAGCATGGCTTCCAACTCCCGGCACACAACGTCTCGTTTGTGCACCGGCAACCTATAGGGACGCGTGCGCACCGTTAAACCCGGCTGCGTTTCTATATGGTGGTCGATGAGCGTAGTCCGACCGGGCAGGGGAGAGAACACGTCGGCGAACTTAAGCTGCAAATCTGCAACGTCCGCGGCCTGGCTAGCAGAGAGATGGTTATCAATATCGACCGGAGTGCTACCTTTCGATTTTGGGACTTCCGGACCGAACTCCTCTCTCTCTGGAACTATCGTAGCCAGAGCAACAGTGACCACGTCGTTCCATTTTTTTAGGAGATTGACGTGATACACCTGCAAGCTATCCCCCCGGTCCGAGCGTATAACCTCATAATCCACGTCCCCCATGCGACGTGTGACCACAAACGGCCCTTGCCACTTCGCGAGTAATTTCGTGCTGGAGGTGGGTAACAGTACGAGCACCTTGTCTCCCGGTGTAAACTCTCGTAGGGTAGCCCCCCTGTCATACAGGCGTTTCTGACGCTCCTGGGCTTGCAGCAAATGCTCACGTGAGATAGCCCCTAGGCGTGGAGCTTTGTGCGCAAGTCGAGGACGTACTGGATCTCACTCTTACTGTCGCTAGACCCTTCCTCCCAATTTTCTTTAAACAGGTCTAGGACACCCCGGGGCTTACGCCCGTAGAGTAATTCAAACGGGGAAAACCCGGTGGAAGCTTGGGGAACTTCCCGCACCGCAAACAACAGGGGATCTAGCCATTTATGCCAATTCCGACTATCCTCGTGGACAAACTTCCGGATCATTGACTTCAAGGTCCGATTGAACCGCTCACAAAGGCCGTCAGTGGCCGGGTGGTAAACACTGGTTCGAATCGCCTTGATGTTCAACAAGCCATACAGTTCCTTGAGGGTGCGTGACATAAAATTAGTGCCCTGATCGGTGAGAATCTCTTTCGGGATTCCCACGCGGGAGATGACTTGAAACAATGCTTGCGCTACACTCCTGGCAGAGATATTGCGCAGAGGTATTGCCTCGGGGTATCGGGTGGCGTAATCTATCAAGACCAACACAAATCGATAACCCTGTGTGCTCCGCTCAAATGGCCCGATAATATCCATCGCAATGCGGTCGAATGGGTTCTCGACCAATGGTAAGGGCCGCAAGGGGGCCCGTGGGATTTACTAACTGACATTCCCGACAGGACGCGCACCACCTACGCACCTCTGCCCGAATCCCCGGCCAATAAAATCGAGCCATTATACGGTGCAGTGTTTTGTCATACCCTAGATGGCCCGCCATGGGGTTGAAATGAGCCGCCTGGAAGACCATTTCGCGGCGGCTGCGGGGAACCAGCAACTGGGTTACTTCCTCCTGACTATGTGAGTCACGACTTACTCGATATAACCTGTCGCTGATAATCGCGAAATAGGGGTGGGCGCGCACTGTGTCTGGCCGTATCAAAGTACCATCAATTGCTATCACTTGGTCAAAGGCTGATCTGAGGGTCTCATCACGAGACTGCTCGAGGGGGAAGTCGCCTAGCAGCGGATAGTTCGGCGAGGAAGTCTCGGGGTGAGGCGCCCCCGCCGGCTCCGGCTCCCCGGCAGTGTCGCGAGGCGCCGCCTCGGCACAGAGCACATTACACGCCACACACCTCCCTAGCTGTCGTGCACGCATCCCGGTAGCCCTCTTTACCGCTTGAGGAAACCCCTCCCAATCCACACCTAGAATCAGGGGATGCGTGAGGCGTGGGCTAACCGCCGCCTGTACACTATGGTTTTTCCCCTCAAAATGAATTTCGATAGCGACCAGCGGATATTCGTGAATGTCCCCATGCACACACCTCACCCGCACCCTCGATGCCTTCAACAGTGCCCCCGGCCGAACCAGGCGCTCCTGGATCATGGACTGCATACAGCCCGAATCCAAGAACGCCTGGTGCGTATCACGTTGTATCCTTACCGGAATACGATACGCCGCTCCTGGTCCGGGGGGAGGGCCCGGTATGTCGCCGATGCGGACGACCTGCCCCACGTCCATCGCCCGACACTCGGCCTACACTCGGCCCGGCCGTCCGCACCGCCAACACACCCCCCCTGTCGCTCGAGGTGCTCTCTGCGGGGCCGGGGCTGGTTCCGGATCGGCGTGCTACTGCCATCTCGTTCTCGGGGCGGGCGCCGGCCTCCCTCCTTCTGCTCCCCCGGCTCCTCCTGGGCGTTGGCCCCCCCCCCCCCTTGCCGCGGGGCCGGGGATGGTCCTCGGCCAGACCCACGGCGGTCTTTAGGTCCTGGGGGCGGTGGTACTGGACCCAGGCGGCGGTGCGGGCCGGGAGCCCCGCGAGGAACTGCTCCAATACCACCCGGTTCCCGACCTCCACCGCCGAGTTGTTCTCGGGGTCCAGCCACCGCCATGCGCTGTCCCCCAGCCGCTGGGCGAAGGCGAAGGGCCGGCACCCCTCCTCCATGGTCATGGCCCGGAACCGGCGCCGGTGTTCCTCCGGTGTCAGGCCCAGGCGGTCCCTGTAAGGGATTTGTTCCCGTTTATTAGCACAGTCATTAATTCTCTGGCTTTTCAGCCCGTCTCCAGTTGTGGCGAGTTTCCAGTCACTCTCCACTCTCTCTCTCCCGTGTCGCCGTTCCCAGCTCACCTCGCCTACTGAAATGGCAGAAGCACACACATCTTAAACATTCGCCGGCGAGACTTAATTCGCAGCAGGTGTGCAACAAAAGTCTCGCCGACACAACCCCGGCCACGGTCCTGTAGCTCCCTCTACAGGCCGAACGCTGCATGTCCCCCCACAGCGACATTACTTATTACTTCAACATGGCTGATTTTTTCACAGTCAACGATTTGCCTTCCTCAAGTGAAGACGAAGGCTACTCTACAGCTGGGGAATGTAAACCCCTAGAATCTCAGGATGAAGAGTCTAAGCTTCTCAGCTATCTTCCGAGCCTTTCTCAGGAATCTGGCGGCTGCGATGATTTGTATAAACCGGTTCTTGAAGACTACCGGAATGCCCAGACGGACGACCTCACAAGGTGGAAAGCCCTAGAACATCAGAGCGATTCCGAGGAGCCTATTAGCCTTGTCACCTACTCTCCCGACTCGCCCGACAGCGACGTGTCAAATACTCTGTACGGGCCTCTTGAATTCCCCGTCAGAAGATATAGGCCATATACCGACAAGCCAACACCGGACAAAGTACCCTGTCTGTACACCCCTGGGTGTCAGGCTTCAGATTTTGCTGCCCCCGTGGCTGAAGATCATTCTGTCCTCAACGCCTATCCTACACCTCCGACTTCGCCTCGTCTGCAAGTAGCGGGATCCCCTGTGGTTCAGAACGAACCCTACCGGCTTCAATCTCAGCATCGGGGTGGTGATGTTTTTCTGGACACGGTGAAGACCAGCGTTGCCATTGTGTTAACATTGGTGATAGAGGATCAGATAAAAAACTAATGTTATGGGTGTAAAACCGGTCATCCAAGCCAACATCAGCATGCTTGTCTGTACCCTCTAGAGCGTGATTACTTTTACAGCAACTTTGAGGCGCTGATGACCGCCCTGTGGACATGGACATTTCTCCCGACTCTTAGGGTTGCTCTGGAGGCGGTTGGATTAGGTGAGATAGCAACCGGCCGTGTTCAAGGAGCAGCCGAGGCCTTTCTATACGCTCTGAAGTATGAAGAAAACATCCGGGGGAAGCTTAAAGAGATCGTTGATGCGTATGTGGGGGCTGACAAGGACCGGGATCATATGACAGATGAACTCATATCCTACTGGAAGAGTGTTGAAATAGTTCACACCCTCTTTTGAACTAGTCTAAACTGATCAAAAATGGGGAATGCTTTCAGACTATTCTTTAACTTTTTAAATTCCGCTTCAGGTCATCCTGGGGTCAGCTCTCTTGTAAAACGTGCTATTGCTAATCGTGTTAATGTTGAATCTTTATTTCAAACATGTAGCGATGTTGACATTGAACAAGTTGTCCGTTTTGAGAGGTCATTGGAAATTGTGAGAGGTTGTGTGTTTTTTAACCGTTGGAAGGCCTTACACGCTTCTGGGGGGTTGTATTAAAAACATGTATTAATCATTCAAATGTAATGACATGTAATCAATAAATAATTATGCAAAATCATCGTTGTACTCAGACCTTGCATGCTTACTAGTCGTCATGACCTCTAAAAAGTCTGAGGGTGTAATGAAGAGAATATATTATGACCCTGCACACCCGGGATCATTTGGAGGGGTAGAAAAACTGAAAAAGTTAGCCCTGATCAAGTACGAGAGTGGCTGTCTGGTCAGGAGGCGTATACCTTACACAAAACGGCTAGAAAAACCTATGCTAGAAATCGTGTTTTTGCGCCACGTCCTATGTATCAATTTCAAGCGGATCTTTGCGATATGAGTGCACTGTCTAAAGACAATGATAACTTTAAATTTCTGCTTACAGTAATAGATGTATTTTCAAAAAAAGCTTATGCACGGTCTTTAAAAAACAAGACAGCCGTCGTAGTTGCAGAGGCCTTTGCTGCAGTCTTAGAGGAGAGCGGTATACCTGTTAAAATTCAAACGGATGCAGGAAAATAATTTTTTAACCGTATCTTTGAAAAACTAATGAAGAAACATAATATTCAACACTTTGCAACGGGTAGTGATTTGAAGGCGTCAGTCGTGGAACGTTTTAACCGTACGCTGAAGACGAAGATGTGGAGGTTTTTCACAGCTAAGAACACCCGCAGATATATTGATGTGATTCCGGATTTGCTTGATAGCTATAATAATAGTTATCATAGCAGTATCAAAATGAAACCTGATGAGGTAACACCCTCCAATAGCATGCAAGTCTTTGAGAATTTATACGGGACTTTACCTCTGAACAGTAAGCCCCCAGTGTTTAAATTCAAAGAGGGTGACATTGTGCGGATTTCCAAATACAGGGGGATATTCGATAAAATGTACGAACAATCATTCACTGATGAATACTTTATAGTTAACGAATGTATCCCTAGACTCCCGACCGTTTATAAATTAAGGGATATAAAAGGTGAAATTCTTACTGGCACGTTCTATGAGGCAGAACTGCAGAAAGTGAGAATCACCCCTGACACAGTCTTTCGGGTAGAAAGGATTTTAGACAAGAAAATTCAAAATGGACGGAAGATGGTTTTAGTCCACTGGCAAGGTTGGCCTAGTCAGTTTGACTCATGGCTGCCTGCTAAAGAGGTCATAGAGCTCGGGAAGAAGAAAAACAAGAAGAAGCCAAACTAGAAGAAGCAAGGATGGAGGAGCGAGAATCTTTCTATGTGACGCTCCCTTCAAATGCATGTCACAACGTTTACCCTAGCAATAACAGTTCAAATTATACGATAACGCTGTCTCAGCCAATAGAGTTACATGGACCTTATGAGGTGGCGTGAGCAGAGATAATGTACTGTCATACATGGAATAATATTATACGTTTAGAAGATACCTATGACCTGAAAGACCATTCGAGACCGCGGGACCCTCCAATCAACCAGAAAATCCCTACAGGCTATTATGACAATGTCGATGCGATAGTGAAGGAGATAAATGCCTTATTTAAGAAACAAAAAACAGATCTACTTTTATATTACTGTTCTATACATAAAATAATTTCTATATTAGGACCTGATAAATATTCTCTCAGGTTCAAGGCTCCACTAGGCTACATGCTAGGGTTTGAGCCTGACGCATGGACACGATCGGGTGGAAAACCCTTGGGTAAATATCCCAGCGATATTAATGCAGGGCAGTATAATTTTTTCGTCTATACGAATATCGTGGAAGCACAGCATGTTGGAGACTATGTTGTTCCCCTTCTAAGAATCGTTAAAAAAGAAGGATCTTACGGTGATGTAATCACTCTCTCCTATAGCAAGCTACACTACGTTCCTGTTAATAAACAGCGCATACAGGATATACAGATTGAGCTAAAAACGGATTTAAACAAGCCGATTCGATTCACATACGGGAAGACAATTTGCAAGCTGCACTTTAAACCAAAGTCTCTCATCTGAATCTATAGAACAAAGCAAAAACAGCCGCAAAAAAAAAAAAAAAAAAAAAAAAAATGGATTCACAAAGATTTGTGAATTATTACGTAAACCAAACAGGTCGTGGCAGTCTAAGTGGGTTTGTAGGTGCTCCTGTGCAATATGGCCGAGGGTTAGGGTCTATCTTAAGTCGGGCGTTCAGATTTGTCCTACCGTTTCTTAAGCGAGGGGCAAATATTGTTAAACCACATTTGAAATCAGCGGCGAAGGGGATAGCATCAGACGTTGTGGGGGCCGTAACCAGTCATATCGCCAATCGAGCCAGCCGGTCTCAGGAAGGATCTGGAATAGGACACCTTGCCAGAGGAAGAAGAAGAAAAAGATCTGTGGCATTGTTAGAGCATCGCACCTCTAAGAAACGCATATCAAAAAAAACCAGAAAGGCTAAAAGACTAAGTGACGGAAATATATTCTAAAAATAATAAGAATAAGAAGAATGTCTCTTGTACATCATCTCTCAGCTGAGTGCACCAAGTCGGAACTTGACCTTTTTGCACCGCCCATGACCCAATTGTCTATAGAACAAAGCAGTTACGTGGAGATCCATCCTCTAAACTCTATTGTGGATCAAGAGGTTCTGGATTTTCAGATATCAGGAAGTGGAAGTGCCTATCTAGATCTAAACTCAACATTGCTCTATCCTACGCCTCAAGATTACCAAGGCAGATGGAACAGATCTTGCAGGTGCTGATAATTGTGGAATAATACAATACCCATTAAATACTATATTCTCACAGGTAGATGTCAGTCTGAATGATGTTCTCATTAGCTCATCGTCCGCAACACATCCTTACAGATCTATTATTGAAACTCTGCTCAACTTTTCAAAAGAAACCTTGGAGAGCCAGTTTTCAGCAGGGCTCTGGTACAAAGATGAAGGTGCAGATTTGGATTCTGTATCTATCGCGGCTGATGGCCCTAACACAGGGCTTGTTAAGCGCGCGAGCTTCTGTCGAGGTTCACGTGCATTCGAACTAATGGGGCCTCTACACAGTGACATATTTTTCTCCGAAAGACTCTTGTTAAACAATGTGGATGTCCGTTTGAAACTGGTGAAAGCCAAAAGTGCTTTTACACTGGTGTCAGCTGCTGACCAGGAGTATGCATTAAAAATCCTATCTGCAAGTATTTTTGCGAAAAAAGTACAGGTTTCACCCGATGTCATGTTAGGACATTCGGCTGCTCTGATGAAATCCAATGCGCTATACCCTATAAGCCGGGTAGTCGTTAAGAATTATACAGTCCCTAGAGGCTCACGGGTGTGCTCGCAAGACAATTTATATTTAGGGAGGCTCCCTAAATATATAGTAGCGGGATTTGTTGATCATCGAGCTTTCGTTGGAGCAAGGGATAAGAACCCGTTCAGATTCCATCACTCGGATCTTGAATATCTCAGTCTCAGTGTAAATTCACGCTTTATCCCCGCAAAACCCTACCAACCCCACTTTGATACACATCAGAGTGTTCGAGAATTTTACAACTTATATGTGGGTACAAACCGACATATCAGAGACTCTCCGCTCTGCATTAACCGTGACAACTTTGAAAACGGTTACTCACTGTTCCTGTTCAATTTGTCGAGGGATGATGAATTAGACAGCGAGGCTCTCTCACCCTCGGTGCATGGTACCTGTCGTCTGGATTTAAGATTCAGAGTAGCCCTGCCTCAGACAATGACCCTGATAGTGTATGCCTGCTATGACAGTGTCATAGAGATAAACTCAAAGCGCCAAGTCCTGATCGACTATTAAAAAAAGTGGAAACCTTTAAACCTGAAAAAGGATGGATAACCATCAGCTGGAGTCTATATTAAAGCCAATTTTAGGTGATGCTTTTGCAGGTGTTTGGCCTAGTGATTTACTACCCTCCAAGATAGATAGACGACCGAGCTATCTAGTCGTTAACACGCACGATCAGAACAGAGAGGGCGAACATTGGGTGGGGATGATTATTGAAGCTGAACCTGACAAGGCAACATTTTTTGACTCATATGCGAATCCTCCAGATCACAGATTCTACCCTGAAGCGTTTATGCGTTTTCTATCAAGGAATGCTCATGAAATACGCTTTAACAAACAGAAGGTTCAAGATGATTATTCAACGACTTGTGGAGCCCATGTAGTATTCTTCCTCTGTCAACGATTTAAAGGACTCTCCTTTCAAGAAACAATGCGATTGTATTCTGATCATTTAAAAAAGAATGATGTTATGGTCAGCAAGTTTGTCAAGAAATATGCTAAATGTATTTCACGGGTGAAGACTGTTAAAATGTATAATCAGAATGCCTGCTCTTTAAAACTGTTTAAAGAGTGTTATAATTGTCATGAATGAATACTCTTTCGGTCATATATTAATTTCAATAAATCATTTATTGATTAAAAGATCATACAGTCTGCTTGAATTCATTTTTTTCGATTGAAATCTAGCCATCTAGGATGGATGGGTGTAGAGAGCTGCCATTCGGTGGGCGTTGACCATTCAGAGTCTGCTGATGTAGCCATCTGTAATATATCCTTAGGTGTTTTAGAGGGGGTCCTGGCGTAAGACATGTCTAATAATAATGATGTTGACAATGGAGATTTATTTTTTTTTTCTCCACGGTTTCTCTTGCTGTGACGTATCTGAGGAATTGATTCACTCGAGGTTTTGGAGGGTTTAAGTCGTAATTGCTGGCGAGCCAGTGTGTTCGTAACCGTTGTGATTGGAATATTTAATTCAGAAATTGTATTTAAAAATACATCCCATCCTCGTGGTAGAGTTCCGGAATGGAACCGTCGGTTTGACAGCGTTTTCATCAAATCGAAAATATGAGATCCTTTAATAGGGGTATCCTGGACAATTATCTCGCCTGAACGATTCCATCTTAGAAGGTTTGATTGACGAAGCTTCTGCAGAATGTAGGCGGCATTTTTTCGATTGCGAGAACCTATATTCTCCAAAATCTCATCCTCCAGGTTGTCAGAAGCTTCTTCCTCCTCCCCCACTCTTATGTAGCCTTCATCAGCTTCACCTGATTTCTCAGAGGGCTTGTCAGGTAGTTTAAAAACGATTTCGCGATCTCGAGTCTCCCCCTTGCGGAGCAAGGTTAGATATTTATCGAGTAAATCATTGAACTGCTTGGCTTTAGTATGCGAGTCAACACTTGTCTGTTTCAGAACTCGTTCCATATTGTTTTGCAAGACATGTTGGGCTCGCTCACCAATGCTCTGTGAACTCTTTTGGGTTAAATTATCCAGCTGTTGTGGAGAAATCATGTACATTTTATTAAACGCAGCCATACCCAGAGTGTCTATGGCTATCTCTGACGAGAGAACAGACTAGTTATAAACGGAATTGCAGTGGCTAATAATGGTAGCAGGAAGCCACCAGATTGCGTCAGCACTTTCCGCTTGTGCTTAAATCCTGTTTTACGCTTGGCAAAAAGCTTGATACATTTTTTCTGTTTTTTTAATTTAGTGAACTGGTCAGGGGTGAGAGGGATGTTTCCCTCCAATATGTTTAATGCAATCTCACACAGGGCTAGTATGAGATCTTCCGACCCCCGACATAGAAAGCTTCTTCTCTCCTTGGGTTTTAGGGCGAGCAAAGCTTTTAAAATGGGAAGGTTTCTTTTTATCCGTTGAGACATTGTTTATTTATTTAAAAAGTCTCTTGTCACTTTCTAGATTGATAGACCGTCGGCCACTCTCGTGGAAGTATCCCGCTTCTTAGTCTTAAGGCTTCTGGGCAATTAGGCCGTAGGTCAACGATTAAATATGTATACGGTTCCCTTGTAGCATCTTCATAACTTTCTAAAAAGATTTTTTTCAGGCCGGGATACATTTGTTGAGCTAAAACCCGGATCTGCATTTTATCACGTGGTGATTTAAACAGCACCATGTAATTAGTGTTTAAACTAATCGTGCGCGAATGTTTCCCTTGATTAAACAAATTCTGAAGCAGATAAAATACGCTCAATTTTTTATGATGTCGATATTCTGTGAACGCTTTCATTAATTCTTCATGATTGCCACCCACATCCATGGGTCCACATCTACTACTAAAAGATTGTGCTGGTTCCGAGGGAAAAGATTTTCATCATTAAAGTTTGCGGGAATACCTTCTATAAATTCGATATTGACATTTTGACTGAGTTCGTCATACAATGGCTGGTATGAAGAGTATGCCCAGATTATACGAGCCGGCACTTTTGAAAATGTACTCTCCATGTTTTCAAGTAATTGTTTTACAAAAAAAGTTTTACCTGAGCCACTAGGCCCCACTATTAGCATGCTACATGGCATTTGGAATGCCAGGTCGGCAGTCACCTCCATTCTCATGGGTGAGCTATAGCAGACTAACAGCATGGTTAACGGTGAACCCTGATTTTATCCAGCCTGGAATATGTAAAAATGATGAGGCGGGGTGACGTATGAATAAGAATTTAATGAGATATACATTTTTCAATTTCAATAAAACACCATTAGGATACATCGTAGAATACATTGTAGAATACATTGTAGAATACATTTTTCAAATACAATAAAACACCATTAGGATACATTGTAGAATACATTGTAGAATACATTTTTCAAATACAATAAAACACCATTAGGATACATTGTAGAATACATTTTTTCAAATAATGTTCCTACAGAACTATAGAAAACACCCGGTAATATTGTGAACACAGTCTATTGTGAACCTAGGTAATAACAGGTGATAACAGGTAATAACAACTCAGTAACCAAACGGCAGTGTTCTACCTGAGGGGAGAAGGCGTCTCTTATCAAAAACAACTGAAAAGTTGATCACTTGTTGTTTATTAGTGAGCGAAAAAGCTTTGATATCACGTTTAATTATATTGTAACGGGCAGGGATCTCGCGTCGCGTGTTAGGATCTATAATATAGGCTTCTACCAGATCAGTCAAATTATTAAAGTTAAGTTTTTTACAATTTTCATAATTCTGGATAAAACCTTTGACTTTCAAACACACCTTTCCTTGCTGGGTGAGAAAGCCGTAGGATTTTGGCCCCGCTGCTGTCCACGCACAAATATAATCATCAGCCGCTAATTCCGATGTCAAATCACCTAAATAATTGCCTGTCGGAGGGGTATAAAGATCCTCGGGGTAGAGAGGTAAACGATTGAGTCGGTGTCATAGTAATAACTGTTTGTATAATACACCTCTCGCATATGCTGTCGTAAACGCAGCTAAAAAAATATTTGATTCACCGGGTGGTAAGACACACCTGGAATTATGACGCCATTGAATGATTGCAACATCATTATTTATGAAATGGAACTGGCTTATATCATACTTACTGCTAAAGAGGTACTGAAAAAACTCTTGGGGTTCTTTCACGATGGTGGTTGTAAGTTGATTAGATCTTTGAGCCATTTTTCCCCAGAGGGAATTAAGTAAAAGTTTTGCAATCTGACGCTTGGCTGCGTTGTACTCAATTTTATGAGGGTCAAGTTGGATACCTTGGTTCTCTATATAATCGTTTATGTAAGCCTGTTTACTAACCTCGTCTGTAACCTCATCAGGATACCCAGAGGCCTCCTGCTTCTGCTTAAGGAATGTGTAGATGTAATCTTTAAAGAATTTATCGGATCTCTGTTCAAATTGCCAGACCTCATAAATTTCAGCTATAATGTAGCCTCTTTTTTGGGCTTCTATTAACTCAATACTAACCCACACACCTTGAAGCGCTCTCTCTTCCTGTGAGTGCATGCACTCCGTTGCTTGATTATTCTCAATCCCGCATGTCCGACAGAGTGTAAAAAGCAGTTTACCTTCGTCATTTTTCATAGGTAGCACAGGGAAAAACAAACGCCTCGGCGGGTGAACTTTAGCATGTATGAAGCCAAAGTAATTTTCAACCGGTTTAAAATCTTTTCTGATTATAACCGGGTGGCCAATTGGATAATCAAACTCTGCATTACAGTACGGATATAAACTGGTAAAATCGACATATTGAATGGTCTGACCCTGTTCAACAATATGCCTTAAGCATATGGCCTCTGTTCTTCCTCCGAATAGCGCGGCCCGGGGATTTAAAGGGCTCGGCTCCTGGTATCTCTCAAGGAACAATTTAACAGAAGGTTGCTGTTGTTTCATCGAATTCCATGTATGTTCCCATATAACCTCTGTTTTCAGCTTAAACTCTGTTTCTAACCGAGTTAGCCTTTTCATGGTGTCAGAGTACATCACCCCAAACTCTGATCCTGTAAGCGGTGATATGTCATGAGGGTTATAACAAGTCGGACAACCATGAAAATAACAGCCATAGAATTCTAATGCTGTTTTCACACCTTTTATCACGGCAAATCCATCGACATGAAGAGGACCAAAACAACGTTCACCTTGCGGTGTTAATGCATGTTCAATGTCAATGCCGCGTGAAAACGCTAGATACTCAAGCCACTGTATCGAAGCATGGGAATATGCCTTGAATTGTCGTCTGTAGTTGTTAGCATCGGGTAATGCGATTGTGTTTTTGATTAAGAAGTTGGTTTGAAAAACAGCTAAAGCGGCTGACGCAATTGTCATGCTCTCAAAAGGGTCGCATCGAGTTGTCTTTATAAATTCATTGCGGAAATTGGTGGCACCTTCGGCTAAAATCTCCACATCATTCCGACAATAAGCCTTTAACTCGGTTAAAAAGTCAAATTCCTGATCTTTTACTGTGTTATACCACTTAAAGAAACTGTTTCTCTGCTCTACAGACATCTCATCACACCCGTACATTTCAGCAGCGGGGTATCGACCTTTGTACTTATTTAACATGTTTGAATAATCGGTCATTTTATGAGGGAAATATCCCTTTTTTGCTTCGGTTTTACAACCGAGCGCTTTTGGAAACTGTCTTAAGGGGATGGGGATGAAGGAATATGTGTCAATGAATTTGAGCCGGAATTGTCTATCTATAATGAGTATGATTTTACTCCCTTGGGCTATGACGAACTGTGTTATCCCCTGTTTTACATAAGCATCTAAAATTAGATAACTGTCATAACCTTTGCTATAATGTGCTAAGAACACTGTGCCTTTGAATTCTTTTTGACGGTAATACAATAAAAACTCTAGAGCACAATTAGGGCCCTGTGCACTCCATCTATCCCCTTTCAAGGATTGTGTAGCCACATAGACAGGGATATGTGTTCCAGTTGTCTGGCTTGATTCAAAATCATAAAATACCAGCTTCTGATCAATCTTCTCCTCTGCTACACGAGGTTTAGATTGCATGTAACATTGATGAATATCTACGCACTCAGACACTTCTTCAGAAGTCTGAACAGATGATGAAGGTGGCGGTTTAGCGGACTGAAGGAGTTGTTTACAGATGTTACAAACTTTAATTGTACAGACATGGGGTTTAGAGTCTGTGAGGTTTATACGGTATGTAAATCCACATTTAAGGCATTTTTTATTTATTTGACAATTGCTCGCCATCTTTTCAGCTTTTGGGCGCCATCTGCACACTTTATGCATCCTATAACATACACTATTTGAACAGTTACGATTGCAATCATTACAACGGACTTTTTGAAATGCAGCTTGTTGTTTACAGTCTGAAAGACAGACGTTGCAAGCTTTTTCGCAGAAGTGTCCACCTTCTCTGCTATACCCCGTGTGACAGTGAACACAGAGGTATGCACAGCCAAGGAATCCTTTAACATTTTTTATTCCGTAAAAATGATTGTCGTGTAAAAGCATGTAACGGATTGTCTCTGACTCTGTTTCAGTATGGAATGTAATCAGATTATCTCTATCTGAGGCTCTGTAAAAAATAACGATTTTACAGTTTAACAGCTGTTCAAATTTGATCACATCCGCGAATGTGGTCCTATCATTAGGCCCGAGCCCGGCCTCGATATGAATATTGTAACCCTCACGCATAGCCTCTTCAAAGGTTAAACCGGGATTTGCAAGTAAAGCTAGGTTTATTCCGAAGCATGCACGGTTCTGATTTGGAATTACAAATAAGTGTTTGCTTTTTTTTTTGAGGGTCTCCGTAATAAATAATGTATTAATCTTCCGTCTACCCGAGCCCCCTGGAGCCCTCACAAAGTTTACATTGAGTTCTACCCCCTCATCTCTGAAAATCGCCATGTTAGACTGAACAAGACGGTCAAGAATTTGGTTGAAATCTGTTAGCCTACCTTCACCGTATCGCACTGTCATTGAGACATCATCTTGTAAACTATCAGCTCGTAAATTGAGCTGAATAATATCACGGGGGTTTACACCAACTCTTTCGATTATCGCAGACATTCGGTTCTGAAAACCGTTTACTACAGCCTGGTAAAACTCCCCGAAATTTGGGTTGGTATTGTGACCTATTCGGCATTGGGAAATTTAAAAATGTTCTCACCTCAACATTATTGAAGCTATCTCTGTTTATTACCTGCATGCCATCATGCGTGTCAAAAGAGACTCGGTCAATTTCCATACGCTCCGCAAAATCCTCCCCGTTACCTATATTATTGGGCGGTACAGACACTCCGGCTTCACCCCCCTCTGGTAATTGCTGGTTGTTATTATCCATTACAATATCATTAATTTCATCACCCCCACCACTCCCGTGTTGAGTTTCAACATCGTTGAGGGCTTGACAACATACATTATCTGCAGGACTCCATGGGGTCTCATAGTCAGTTATCTGTGAAAGAGGGTTGGGGCTCCAATCCATGTCCAAATCATGACTGGCCTCCATAGCACCCTTGGGCGATTCTGCCCCTTCCTGCATACAGGTAGGCGGCGGAAGCGTGTCAGATAAAGGATATCTATAAGCGTCGAGTATATCATCTAGCGCCTCCACGGACGGGCGGAAGTAGTGCTCCTGCGGCCTGTTTGTAGGGACAACGGGAAGGCCTTCTAAGGGCTGTATCGGAGGATTTACATGATCAAACTCTCTAACAACACTAGACGTATTAAGATCATTGACCATTTGCATGAGGTCAAGAGGAATATCATGATGATTAACCCTGTCAGATTCAGCCATTTTTTTTTATTTTTTTTTATTTTTTTTATATTATTAATTTGAAGTAAACTGTGACTTTTTAATCAGTAAACAGACGTCTTGCGATACGTCTCAATAGGCCTGTATGCCTTCGTATCTGTCTAAGGCTACTACGCCGATCATCAGGGTGAGCTATATTTCTGGATCTCACACGTAACAACCGGGCCGTTTGCAACCCCGTTTCAATGCTGATCAGGGTCCGCTCAAAATCTAGACTATTCACAGAATCGGTCTCCGAACCACCTTCATCAGACACTGTAGTTATATCCATACCCACATCGATGCCTTCACAATAAGCTGTGAGAACAGCATCAATGCTACCACTATCAACATGCTCATCTTGACTGAGGGCGGGAGACATTTGAACATCTTCATCATCATCATCATCATAAAAACCTTGACGAATCTCCTCTAGATGGTTCAGACCTCGCAGCTGCGCACCCTCACTGTAGAGAGAAGACCGTGGTGACGTCGGCAAATAGGCCCCGCTGTCGCTGGCTGGCGAATGGGAGAGCATGAAGGTGTCGGAGGGTCCAGAATCTTCATCGTTGTAACCCTCTGGTTCCACTGTAAAAAGAAGAGAAGCAGGTTACAGCTAGTTTTTATTTAATTATGAATTTAATAATTTGTTGATTTATTGATTGATTTATTTAACATACCTGGAGCATCCCTCCAGTGGCGATATGGAGAAACACGTGCTATTTGACGTTCACGACGAGGTGACGAATGAAGCTTTGAAGAGTCAATTGTTTGATCTGGAAAGATTAAAGATTACCTCTCTCACAGAAACCCTCCCTTACAACCATAGGATGGGAAACACATAGGAAAAAAAAAAACTTACGTACATCTTCCATGGTGGAGAGAGATTGATCTGATGCAGCTGTCACAAGTCTTTGATCCGTCGTGACCAGCTCTCAGGCTCATATATATATACACCTTTTGCCCAGGAAACACGTGATCTTACCAGTGACACGCCCGCGACATGGGTCATACCCAATGTTTGAAACTAAACATTTTTAAAAATGTAACCATTTTTTAATCCCCCATTTTATTAACCCTAACCCTTCATTATTGAACACATTACTACCACTAGAGTAGCAACCTAACCATTTTTTAATTGCCTTTTTTTTTTTAATTGCACATTTTAACCCTCAGTATTGAGCTTTTATTTTAAGCCTCATATGCAATTTTGACATAGATGTATGTATGCAGCATGAAGTCACCACAACACATCACACAGCACTTATCAGTGACAAACTTTAGCTGGCCCTTGGTTGGTCTTCAGACAGTTCAGGGCCCCTGGGTTCCTAGAAAGAGAAAAGGTCCCCTAATCCAGCGTTTCCCAACCGCTGTGCCGCGGCACACTAGTGTGCCGTGAGAGATCGTTGGGTGTGCCGTGAGAAATTATCCAATTTCACTTTTTTTAAATTAACATTTATTAATTATTATCTGCAAATAATATGCCATTGTCGAGTGTCTGTGCTGTAATATAGTGACTGGCAGAGTAATGTAATATTCGTCCGGGTGGCAGCAGGTAATTGCCTCGTTCCTTCTTAGAGACAAGAGAATTAGTGACGCATGCGACAGGTCGTGGTGACAGTGATGGAGAAGTTTTTAAAAAGGAAAAATGCAAACTCCGAACTGGGCCCTGGACAAGATTCTGACCCAGGTAAAGGCCCTAGTATGAGTGGTGGTAAAAAGAAAGCAAAGACGGTGAGCTTGAGGCAATACAGCGAAAGCTATCTTTCGTTCGGATTTACTTTCACCGGGGATGAGACGACACCGACTCCATTATGCTTGGTGTGTGGCGAGAAGCTGTCCAACAGCGCCATGGTGCCAAGCAAGTTTAAACGCCATCTCCAAACGAAACACCCGTCGCTTCAAAACAAACCGATGGACTATTTAGTTCGCCTGCGTGAAAACACAGAGAAACAGGCAACTTTTATGAGGAAAAACCACAAAGGTAAATGAGAAAGCCCTCAAAGCTAGTTACCTAGTTGCTGAACTCGTAGCTAAATCAAAAAAGTCCCACTCTGTGGCAGAGACATTAATACTACCTGCTGCAAAGCCATTGTCAACGAGATGCTCGGCCCTGACGCGGTTAAAGACATAGCTAAAGTCCCGCTCTCAGATAACACAATTGCCAGGCGTATTGATGACATGTCTACAGACATCGAAAGTCATGTTTTGGGAAAGATACGCATCAGTAGGAAATTTGCGTTGCAACTTGATGAGTCTACGGATATTATTGTATCAGGCTACAGAGTGTCATTTTGTAACATTTTTGGTTGGTGGTGTGCCGCAAGATTCTTTCAATGTAAAAAATTCTTTCAATGTAGATTCCTTAATCTAATTTCACAAACAGCAGAACACCTTGTCCTCTCACCAGCGTCTCATTGTGCAAGCATCAACACCCACCCCATAAAACTGTCAAGTTCCTAAATCTAATTTCACAAACAGCAGAACACCTTGGCCTCTCACCAACGTCTCATTGTGCAAGCATCAACACCCACCACATCCGCCCCAAAGGGGCGGGACTTATAATTTTCAAGTATTATTTTTGATGATTAAATTCATGTGACGTCATCACCTTTTGACAGAAGGTGAATACTATATTCTCTAATGAGCGGCAGAGCCACTACCTATCTTCCGCCATAGACTAAAGACCCATCTCTTTAGGCTACACCTGGCCTCCTCTTCCTCAGACCTCTCCACCCTAAATTACCTGAACTTGGAAAAATACAATAAAAAAGTTAAGTTATTCCTTTCTCTAGCACTGTGGCACTTGTTCATATCGAAGGTTTTACTTACGATAACTGATGTATAGTTGATTTCTTACTGAGACAAATGTACTTATTGTAAGTCGCTTTGGATAAAAGCGTCTGCTAAATGACTTAAATGTAAATGTACAAATGATGCGTCTTGCCATACAGATGTGGCATTTACAAAATTACACTGATTAGCCCAATTTTGACAAAACATGGGTGAATGATGCGTCTTGCCTTAGAGATTGTTAGGAGTTTGGAGGTGACGCTGATTCATCTTGTGATGGTGTGGCTAAAGTGATGGGTTGTTATCATTAAAAAGTTGATAATAGGATGCAAAGAGGAGTGCAGCACCGAGCACCACAGACCACACCTTTTGGCCAATTTACTTGTGGGGGGACATGCAGTGTTTGGCCTGTAGAGGGAGCTACAGGACCATGGCCAGGGTTACGGAAGCAAGGCTTTGTTGCGCACCTGTTGCGAATGAAGCCTCGTTAACAAAATGGTTTAAGATGTGTGTGCCTCTGCTTTCGAAGAAGGAGGGCTGGAAAGCTGAGACTGAAAAGTCGACCAGAACCAGAGATGCATGAGTACGAATGATAAGAAGTAACAGTCTGAATAAACGGGGTTTCCCTTATCACAACTACTGCGTCCGCCTCTGTGTCTAAGGACCTTGTTACAGTGGCGCCCAACGTGGGGCACAGAGTGAAGGCGGAAAAAAAAAATAAAAGAGAAAAATGGATGCGTTAAGCGCGGCCATCGCCAGGATGACCCTCATCCTGGAACAGCAAGCCCGCATGCAGCAGGAGCAGCAGTCCGTGGTGGGAGAGATGGTGTCGGCGAGGGCTGAGGACCGTGCCCTCCTCCGGGAGCTCGTCGGGGCCATCAAAGCGGGACCGGCGCCCGGGTCGGCACAAGGTCCCCCCAAGGTCCACCTCCAGAAAATGGAGGACGACCCTGGACGACCCGGAGGCGTTCCTGGCGGTGTTCGAGGGGACGGCGAGGATCTCGGGGTGGCCTGACGGTGAATGGGCATACCATCTGCTGCCCCTCCTGTCGGGCGAGGCGCAGCTCGCTGCCCACAGCCTGCCAGCGGCCGCCCAGCGGGATTACCCCTCCTTAGCCCAGGCGATTCGAGACCGCCTGGGCCTCACCCCGGAGGAACACCGACGCCGGTTCCGGGCCATGACGATGGAGGAGGGGAGCTGGCCCTTTGCCTACGCATGGCGGTGGCTGGACCCAGGGAACAGCGCGGCGGAGGAGGTCGGGGACCGGGTGGTGATGGAGCAATTCATCACGGGGCTCCCGGCCCGGACCGCCGCCTGGGTCCAGTGCCACCGGCCCCAGGATCTCGTGGCCGCCATTACCTTGGCGGAGGACCATCTTTCCCTCCTGCTGCGGGAGCCCCGGCGACCAACCCTGGCCCCCGGAAGGAGCCGTGGCGTCGGACGAAGAGAGGCCGGCGCCTGCCCCGAGGACGAGGTGGCAGGGGCAGGCACGTCGAGAACCAGCCCTGGCCCCACGGGAAGCACCCCGAGCGGCAGGGGGGGTGTGTTGGGCAGGTCGTCCGCATCGGCAACATACCGGGCCCTCCCCCCGGACCAGGAGAGGCGTATCGTGTTCCAGTAAGGATACAACACGATACGCACCAGGCGGTCCATGATCCAGGAGCGCCTGGTTCGACCGGGGGCATTGTTAAAGGCATCGAGGGTGTTGGTGAAGTGTGTGCATGGGGACATTCACGAATATCCTGTGGTCACTATCGAAATTCATTATGAGGGAAAAAAGCATATTGTACAGGCGGCGGTTAGCCCACGCCTCACGCATCCCCTTATTCTGGGTATAGATTGGGAGGGGTTTCCTCAAGCGGTAAAGCGGGCTACCGGGGTGCGTGCACGACAGAGAGGGTGAGGCGTGTAATGTGCTCTGCGCTGAGGCGGTGCCTCGCGACACTGCCGAGGAGCCGGAGCCGGCGGGGGGGGGTCTCAACCCGAGATTTCCCCGCCGAACTACCCGCTGCTAGGAGACTTCCCCCTCGAGCAGTCTCGTGACGAGACCCTACGATCGGCCTATGACCAAGTGATAGTGATTGATGGTACTTTGGTACGGCCAGACACAGTGCGCGCCCCCCCCTATTTTGCAATCATCAGCGACAGGTTATATCGAGTGAGTCGTGACTCGCATAGTCAGCAGGAAGTCACCCAGTTGTTGGTTCCCCGTAGCCGCCGGGAAATGGTCTTCCAGGCGGCTCATTTAAACCCCATGGCGAGCCATTTAGGATATGATAAGACACTAAACCGTATAATGGCTCGATTTTATTGGCCGGGAATTCGGGCAGAGATGCGTAGGTGGTGCGCTTCCTGTCGCGAATGTCAATTGGTAAATCCCCCAGCCATTCCCCGGGCCCCGTTGCGGCCCTTACCGTTGGTCGAGAACCCATTCGACTGCATTGCCATGGATATTATCGGGCCATTTGATCGGTGTACACAGGGATATCGATTTGTGTTGGTCTTGATAGATTACGCAACCCGATACCCCGAGGCAATACCGCTGCGCAATATTTCTGCCAGGAGTGTAGCGCAGGCATTGTTTCAAGTAATCTCCCGGGTGGGAATCCCGAAAGAGATTCTCACCGAATTTTATGTCACGCACCCTCAAGGAACTGTACGGGTTGTTGAACATCAAGGCGATTCGAACCAGTGTTTACTACCCGGCCACGGATGGCCTTTGTGAGCGGTTCAGTCGGACCTTGAAATCGATGATCCGGAAGTTTGTGCACGAGGATAGTCGGAATTGGCATAAATGGCTCGATCCCCTGCTGTTTGCGGTACGGGAAGTTCCCCAAGCTTCCACCGGGTTTTCCCCGTTTGAATTACTCTACGGGCGTGAGCCCCGGGGTGTCCTAGACCTTCTTAAAGAAAATTGGGAGGAAGGGTCTAGCGACAGTTAAAGTGAGATTCAATACGTCCTGGACTTGCGCACAAAACTCCACGCCCTAGGGGATATCTCATGCGAGCATTTGCAGCAAGCCCAGGAGCGTCAAAAGCGCCTATACGACAGGGGAACTAACCTGCGAGAATTTACACCAGGAGACAAGGTGCTCGTACTGTTACCCACCTCCAGCGCGAAATTACTCGCGAAGTGGCAAGGGCCGTTTGTGGTCACACATCGCATGGGGGACGTGGATTATGCGGTAGTACGCTTGGACCGGGGGATAGCTTGCAGGTGTATCACGTAAATCTCCTTAAAAAATTGAACGACGTGGTCACTGTTGCTCTGGATACAATGGTTCCAGAGAGAGATGAGTTCGGGCCGGAAGTCCCAAAATCAAAAGTTAGCACTCCGGTCGATATTGATAACCATCTCTCTGCTAGCCAGGCCACGGACGTTGCAGATTTGCAAGCCAGGTTCGCTGACGTGTTCTCTCCCCTGCCCGGTCGGACTACGCTTATTGACCACCATATAGAAACGCAGCCGGGTTTAACGGTGCGCACGCGTCCCCATAGGTTGCCGGTACACAAACAAGACATTTTGTGCAAGGAATTGGAAGCCATGCTGGAGCTGGGTGTGGTCGAGGAGTCCCACAGTGACTGGTGTAGCCCCATCGTGCTTGTCAACAAGCCGGATGGGTCTATACGGTTCTGTGTGGATTATAGGAGGGTTAATGCGGTCTCCAAATTCGATGCCTACCCGATGCCCCGGGTTGACGAGCTCTTGGACCGGCTTGGCACGGCCAAATTTTTCACGACATTGGATTGTACGAAGGGATACTGGCAGATTCCACTCTCGCCGGTATCCTGGGAAAAGACTGCATTCTCCACTCCGCTCGGGTCATACCAGTTCACGGTGCTCCCTTTCGGGTTGTTCGGAGCCCCAGCCACTTTTCAGCGCCTCATGGACCGCATTCTGTGGCCGCACTCTGCCTATGCTGCTGCCTACCTGGACGACATTGTCGTTCACAGTGACACCTGGGCGCAGCATGTGCAGAATGTGGCTGCTGTTCTGCGGTCCCTGAGGCAGGCGGGGCTGACGGCCAACCCGAAAAAGTGCGTGATCGGGCGGAGGGAGATCCGGTATCTGGGGTACCACTTGGGTCGAGGGGAGGTGCGGCCGCAGATTGAAAAGACTGCGGCCATCGCCGCCTCTCCGCGGCCCAAGACTAAGAAGGAGGTGAGGGCCTTCCTGGGGCTGGCTGGCTATTACCGGCAGTTCGTGCCGGGGTTTTCAGAGCCGGCCAGTCCCTTGACGGACCTCACCCGGAAGGGTGCCCCGGATCCGGTCCAATGATCGGGCCAGTGCCAGGGGTCGTTCGAGGCCCTTAAGGGCGCTCTTTGTGGAGAAACGGTCCTGTATGCGCCTGATTTTAACCTCCCTTTCTCCCTACAGACGGACGCGTCGGATAGAGGCCTGGGAGCAGTGCTGACCCAGCAGGTGGAGGGGGCTGACCGGCCGGTGCTGTACCTGAGCCGCAAACTGTCAGAGAAGGAGTGCCTGGCCATCAAGTGGGCGGTCGGCGCTCTCCGTTACTACCTGCTGGGTCGCGCTTTCACCCTCTACTCCGACCATGCTCCCCTCCAGTGGCTCCACCGCATGAAGGATGTGAACGCGAGGATCACCCGGTGGTATCTCGCGTTGGAGCCCTTCAACTTTTCGGTCGTGCACAGACCGGGGGTGCAGATGGTCGTGGCAGACTTCCTCTCCCGTGCAGGGGGGGGGGGGGGAGTAGGCTGTCGGCCGTCGTATCCCCGGCCTGTGTCGGGCGGTGGGGGTATGTGGGGGGACATGCAGCGTTCGGCCTGTAGAGGGTGCTCAATAAACGGGACAAACATTCCCTCATCACACCACTGCGTCCGCCTCTGTGTACAACGAAACACGTTACACAGACATACAAATAAACTTGTATTGAGTACAAAATAGATTTTCCTTTGCTCAAAATTAATAATTATTTGCGCGACGATACATTTCTCTTCGAAATTAAGTTAATGCGTGCGCAAAACATCTCTTTGTGCGCTCAAAATATCCCTTCACGCGCACAGAATTTTGACACAAAAAGAATTTTGGCACAAAAATAACGCCATACGCGAACAGCCATGAGTGGTCACTGTTTCATCCATGTCTAGGTACGTCAAAAGACAGGTATAAAACAGCAACCACTAACAGCTGGTCGGGCGTGTTGAATGAATTGCAATGAATTGTAATGAACAAGCCCATTACTTGATTGTATAGTGTCGCATAATAGTTAATCAACAACAAACCCATTACACATGCCCATAACTACTGTAGGTTTAATAATAACGTATTATTAACTTCAAATTAATATTGTGATAATAAATAAACATAATTACATAAACTAGTGGCACTATCAGAAGTGATACACTGACTGTTGAAGGAGAGGACTGGACTGGACTAGATTAACGAACCTGGACAGCCTCATGGGCACGGAGTTTGTGCGGTTGATTCAGCAGGATCTGGAGGAGATCATGAAAATGTTCCCCTCCACCCAAATAATCTGGTCCGACATCGGACAGCGCAGGACCTGGTTACGCCAGCAGGGCGTGTCCATGCCCCTAATCGAAAGGACCAGGCACTCTGTTAATGTCTTGCCATCAGCCTTCTTGAAGGACAGGGGCATGTGGAACATCATGCCCGCATAAGTACAGAGACTCCACGCTCTATAGGTTCAAGTTCAAGTTTATTTGTTATGTCTCATACACGAGTGCAGGGAGTAAAATTATTGGGCTCGGTTCCTTGACAATGCAGCATACAATACAAATAACACAATTCCAGTGCTGATGGTGTGCACCTCACCAACAAGGGCAACCGTCTGCTCCTCAAGAGCCTTTGAGAAGGTCTCGCTACCACTGGCACTGTGTCTTTGGTATAGACAAGCACACGCTCCCGAGCCACTCAAACGATAAAATATACGCACACCCTACGTAAGTGGACGCGAGCCATCAGCATCTGTTGAATTTGATCATTAAAATCAAATCACTTAAATCCCTTAATCACTTAAAACATCATCCAGGCAGGGATCTAACCCTGCACATCACAGAGAGAAAGGGAGGAAGTGTATATGATGATATGTCACGGTGTGAAAATTTACTCGGGTGATTTCATTTTAATGATTGAGTTGAACAGCGCTTATGGCTGCCAAATGTTTAATTGGATAAATACTGTACTGACATTACATAAAGCTAGCTTGATATAAATGCATATTAGCTAAATTACATCTAATTTACAATCCATAAATACAAACGCATATTAGCTAAATTACACCTCATTTACAATCCTGTGGGGGGACATGCAGCGTTCGGCCTGTAGAGGGAGCTACAGGACCGTGGTCAGGGTTACGGAAACGAGGCTGGTTGCGCACCTGTTGCGAATGAAGCCTCGTTGACGAGATGGTTTAAGATGTGTGTGCCTCTGCTTTTGAAAAAAAGTCTGGAAAGCTGCGACTGAAAAGTCGACGAGGGTGAAAGAAAACAAGCACAAGTGTTAATAAACGGGGTTTGCCCTTAACACACCTACTGAGTCCGCCTCTGTGTCAAAGGATCTTGTTACAAATCCATAAATATAAACACATATTAGCAAAATTACAATTCGCTAATGGCAGCTTCCCTCAGTTCTATCAAGCCTCGATTAGCATTTCATTGCAATTGTGTCAACAGGTATGTAAATGCTATGGATTTATTTGAAGACATGATGTACTGCATAACTAAAAGACAAATATTAATTCATAGAATATATGCAAACCTGGAGACTGGCAGAAATTGGCGCACAAATTCTGAAAGCTTTATAAACCCATTTGTTGGCTAATCCATGTGGTATAGCAATCACAAATTGTGTAGCAATTACAGTAAATTCATAAAAAAATATATACAAATGATACAGTGGGGGAAATAATTATTTGATCCCCTGCTGATTTTGTTAGTTTGCCCGATTACAAAGATATGAGCGGTCTATAATTCTTATGGTACTTTTATTTTAACAAATAGACACAGAATATCAAAAAAAAAGTCCAGAAAAACATATTATATAAAGTTATAAATTAATTTGCATTTGATCGAAGGAAATAAGTATTTGATCCCCAAGCAAAACATGACTTAGTACTTGGTGGAGAAACCCTTGTTGGCAAGCACAGAAGTCAGACGTTTCTTGTAGTTGGTCACCAGGTTTGCACACATCTCAGGAGGGATTTTGGTCCACTCCTCTTTACAGATCCTCTCCAAATCCTGAAGGTTTCAAGGCTTTTGCTTGGCAACTCGAAGCTTCAGCTCCCTCCAGACATTTTCTATAGGATTAAGGTCTGGAGACTAGCTAGGCCACTCCATGACCTTAGTGTGCTTCTTCTTGAGCCACTCCTTTGTTGCCTTGGCCGTATGTTTTGGTTCATTGTCATGCTGGAAGACCCATCCACGACCCATCCTCAGTGCTCTGGCTGAGGGAAGGAGGTTCTCGTCCAAGATCTTACGGTACATGGCCCCGTCCATTGGCCCCTCAATGCAGTGAAGTCGTCCTGTACCCTTAGCAGAGAAACAACCCCAAAGCATATAATGTTTCCACCTCCGTGTTTGACGGTGGGGATGGTGTTCTTGGGATTGTAGCATTCAGCATTTCTCTCCCTCCAAACACGAAGAGTCGAATTTATGCCAAAGAGTTCAATTTTGGTCTCATCTGACCACATCACCTTCTCCCAAGCCTTCTCTGAATCATTTAGGTGTTCATTGGCAAACTTCAGATGGGCCTGTACATGTGCCTTCTTGAGCAGGGGGACCTTGCGGGCACTGCAAGATTTCAATCCGTTACGGTGTAGTGTGTTACCAATGGTTTTCTTGGTGACTGTGGTCCCAGCTGCCTTGAGATCATTACCAAGCTCCTCCCGTGTAGTTCTGGGCTGATCCCTCACCCTTCTCATGATCATCCTTACCCCACGAGGCAAGATCTTGCATGGAGCTCCAGGCCGAGGGCGATTGATGGTTATTTTGTATTTCTTCCATTTTCTAATAATTGCACCAACAGTTGTCTCCTTCTCACCAAGCTTCTTGCTGATGGTCTTGTAGCCCATTCCAGCCTTGTGCAGGTCTACAACTCTTACCCTGATGTCCTTTGAATGTTCTTTAGTCTTGCCCATGGTGGTGGAGAGGTTGGAATGGAAGAGATTGATTCTATTGACAGGTGTCTTTTATACCCATAACAAGCAGAGATTAGGAGTACTTTTCCTAAAGTGACAGGACTAATCTGTGTGCCTCATGGGCATATAACCGGTCTGTATGAGCCAGAATTCTTGCTGGTTTGTAGGGGATCAAATACTTATTTCCTTCAATCAAATGCAAATGAATTTATAACTTTATATAATGTGTTTTTTCTGGACTTCTTTGTTGATATTCTGTCTCTATTTGTTAAAATAAAAGTACCATAAAAATTATAGACCGCTCATGTCTTTGTAATCGGGCAAACTCACAAAATCAGCAGGGGATCAAATAATTATTTCCCCCACTGTATGTAGTTATAAATATTTCGGCACAATTATATTAGTTGGACACGGTTAATCATTACAACTTTGTGCAGCCTAATCATAATCATATTTTCAATTTCATTGTCCTTTAACTTCGCCATCATCTTAGGCATCCAAGTAATGGATTGCCATCAAATGATGCCCTTTGCAAATTACGACGTCACGCTTTATATAAGTAAGAGAAATGCTTTTATCGTCTGATCTGGGCTTTGAAAAACAATTACGACGGCCAAGGCATGAATTTGTATATTTTAAGTATAAGATCAGTCACGCTGGAATCGATCTCATTCGAACATTACAGACTCTGCCATTGGAATTGCATTGGGAATTGTCTTTTTGATCAGAACTACTAGAGTCGATTGACATCTTCATGCCTATGAGGGGAGGATAATGCCTTAAATGACCCGCAGGTGGTGACTGATACTGCTCACCAAGTCACCTAACATTTGAGTGAGGGCCTGGGAAACCATCAAGTGTTAACATGGATTTTCAATGGATGTGCCAACGTGTGCCAACATGTCGCCAACGTGTACACGTCGGTGTCGTGTTCATGTTACCTTGAAATTCAATAATTGATATAGACGAATTGATACAGAACGCCTGTCGAACGCTGTGACAATGGAAAAAATAGCCAACTCCATGACTAACGAACACCTGCCTAACGTGTACGTGTACAAAATGTGGCCATAAATACAAATATATTTCTGCTAGAATTGCATCTGCCTTGTGTTTTAATGTCCCAGTTATCAAGGATTGGTCATAGCCTAGACCATATTCACGAAGTAGCCTTGAACTGTCTTATCGTTACTGTAATAAATATATGGTTGATATTGAAAATATGAATACAATAGACCTGTCTTTCAGGTTTTTCTATTTGCCCATCTACAGTTGGGGAGAGTGGGGTAAGATGAGCCAGTGGGTAAGTTGACCCACCCCCTGTATCTAGGCAACTGTACACATTTGTTGTCATGTGACCATACATTTAGGAAGCACCCATCATTTCTCTCTGGCTGTGATGAAGAGAAGCACATGGTAAAGTGTAAAGTATGTTTTTTTTCACAAGAAACAGTTTTTTGCTTGTCAAAGTAAATTTTCTACATGTCAGGTATAATGACTGTTATGTCAAAGCAAATGTATCCAGGTCTAAAAATATACATCATACATGTTGGTGATTTGCCAACGTATAAAATCACGTGAATCATTTAGCTAAAGATTAGCCTGAATTACTAAGCTAGGCAGTTTCTTCCAAAATGGTGGCTGTGGGGTAAATTGAGCCAGTGGTTCAACTTCCCCCACCATGAGGCACTGAAGTTAAGTTAAGTCTCTGAAGTATAAAATGGTATTTCAATGCAGTATTACATATCTGATTTGGTTTTTCATATTTTAAACATTGTAGAAAAGTTATCATGCCAAGAAAGTACAAGAGAAAGACTGATGTCTTGAAGAGCAGCCACTGATGTCAAGGGTGGAAAATCCATCAGTGCAGTGGCAAAGACAGAAATATTGACAGGTCAACCCTGCGTAGATACATAAAAAAGAAGGAGGAAAAGGAAGTGAAAACAGTAGGGTACAGTGGAACAGCAGAGGCAAAGAGGGTCTTCACAGAGGAGATAGAGAAGGAGCTTGCAGACCACATCAAAAAACTGGCTGACCAGTTCCATGACCTTACTCCAAAGAAATGCTGTGAACTGGCATTTGAATTGGCAGACAGAAACAACATTCCTGTCCCCAACAACTGGAAAGAGGAGGGTTTAGTAGGTAGGGTGTACAAGAGATCACATGATTCAGTAAGTCAGCTAAGGCTAACTGATCTTGTGTAGCTAAATGCAGTATCTTGATAGAATAAATTCTATTCTTTTAGGTTGAGATTGGTTCAACAATTTTAAGGCACGCCACCATCTCTCCTGCCGTTTGCCTGAAGCGACATCTTTGGGAAGGGCTACAGCCTTCAATAAAACTACAGTGGAGGAGTTCTTTGACAATCTAGCTAAAGTGATGGACAGGTAACATAATTAACACATTTGATTACATTAATAACTATTAATGACTATATACAACAGTTAAGTACATTTACAACAGACTGTCACGTGTTTACCTACCAGCTACATTTACAAGGATATCTATTTAAGACTGTTTAGTTGCACATGCTTTTTTCATTACCTGTAACTAGCTATTAGCTATTCTGATTCTGATCTGGCTCTTTCATGTCCTGTCTTTGTTTTAGAGGCATAAATTCCCTCCAAACATGATTCATAGATGTCACAACAGTGCAGACACCAAAGCAGTTAGTGGCAGAGAAAGGAAAGAAGCAAGTGGGCGCCATCACATCTGCTGAAAGAGGAGAGCTTGTGACTATGGTCTATGCAGTCAATGCTACTGGTAATGCAATCCCTCCCATGTTTGTCTTCCCAAGGGTTAGATAGAAAGACCACTTCATCACAGGAGCACCTCCAGGATCAATTGGTACCTCCACCAGATCTGGCTGGATCAATGAAGACACCTTTGCTGAGTTCCTTGAACACCTGGTTCAGCACACCAACTGTTCCTCTGACCATCCCATGCTGCTAATCCTTGAGTACCATGAGGCCCACATTTCACTGAGGGCAGTGGATATAGCAAAGAGAAAGGGTATTGTTCTGCTCACCATTCCACCCCATACGTCCCATCGCATGCAGCCTCTGGGCAATGTCTCCAGGCGAAAAAGACCCCGTACAAGGCCCCGGTTTCTAGCCTTCCTCTAAGGGATGAAAAACTCTTAGTCTGAAGGTCACCTACCTAACAGGATGCTAAAAGTGATATTTTAGGCTAGTGTTGATTAGATTCACTCCGCTGTTAACTGTCTCCGTCCTATAGTCTCCCCTGCTTCCTCTTTCCACACTATGCAACCATAAATAACCCGCTAAGACTAGCATAACATAAAAAGCCCCTATAGTTAACAACAGCTCTAATCTTAACGAGTGCAAGTTGATGTGGTCGCGGATAAGTTATTTATCGGTAAGTATACTTTTACCCAAAGGAGATAATAGATATTCTACCAGATGGCAGATACCTCAGGGGCTAAGAATAACCATTTAGATCCTATAATGCTCTTTAAGTCCAATGTATTACGTAGCAAGGAGGGTATAAAATCTTAGGTGACTAAAAAAGTACTTTAATTAAATTTAGAAAAACTGTTGCTTTAATTGCAGGTTAGATCTTTATTTAGGCTTAAAGCATTACAGCATAGCAAAATATATCAAAATGGATTACAGACAGTATAATAAAAATGTAAAAAGTAGAAAAGAATAAGAGTCCTACCACTTTCCCTACTCTGTCTGATCTTACTTGATTATGAATTTGGAGAGGACCCAGTGGCGTCCCGTCGAACGGAACCAGCTCCTCGATCAGCCACGGCAGTGTTAAGGGACTGGCAGACGTGCCCTCGGCCAGGAGACACGACTCTCGCTTCCCCTTCCAAGTGAAGCAAGGATTTCTTCCCCGAGCATAACAATGAAAACAGTGTAAAAAGGTCATAGTCACAACCACAGCCTCAAACAACTAAGAGCAATGCCTCGTGCTGAGAGAGGAACAGCGGCTGAGATGTCAGAGTATGGTCGGGGGTTCTCCTTCCTTAACAGCAACCAGGCTGCGAGACCTCGTGTCAGGAATCAATCAGAGTGAGCTCCGGCACCGGACAACCTCGCGGGCTGGACTCTAAGAGTCTGAGAGACTAAGTCTTTTCCCGGTCTCAGGTCTCAACACGCTCCCTCCTGGAACAGGCCTTCAGGTTTTAACGCTCCTCAGCGGGGAATGACCAATGTAGTGCTCCGGAGAGCTCCTTATATACTCTACTCCGTTCCAGGGTGGTTTCCAGCTTTGTACTTGCTCAATGTACTTGCTCTAACTTGAATGCAGTCATGATGACTTGCAACGTACACTAAGGTTTCTCCATGTACTTTCCATTCGGTACTTTCCAAGCTCGACTGAGGATACCGTGCTCTGAGTAAGCTCACTTGATGACTCTCTGCTAAGTGGCTAAGCTACATGGCCATGCATGTCATGGTTATGCATGTCATGGCTGTGTGGCCAAGCTAAGTCCCTTTTAAGGAAGTGCTTTTAGGGAAGTGCTCTGTCCCTCAACTCACAGTATTAAAACATAAAACAGTAAAATAATCAAACAAATCAATAAATCAAAAACAGTAAATCAATCTGTACTTCATATTGTTACTCTTAATCATTCTTATCATTTCATTACTTGATTAAAGATACAGTAGTACATATTTTTGTGGATGTGCTTCGCATACTTCACTCCGTATGCCTTACACAACATTACCTTTTATGCAGTAATAAAACTCTGTATCATCAAAAACAAACTTCAGTAACTTAATAACATACATCAGCAATCATCCCTGAGTAAGTTTACACAATCAATTATTGGTATTCTTGTATTCTTAGTACTTTCATTGGTTACAGTTATCATTAGGATGAGGCCTATGCAGATACAGTGGGGGAAATAATTATTTGATCCCCTGCTGATTTTTTTAGTTTGCAGACTTCCTCTCCCGTGCAGGGGGGGGGGGAGTAGGTTGTCGGCCGTCGGGTCCCCGGCCTGTGTCGGGCGGTGGGGGTATGTGGGGGGACATGCAGCGTTCGGCCTGTAGAGGGAGCTACAGGACCGTGGCCGGGGTTGTGTCGACGAGGCTTCGTTGCACACCTGTTGCAAATAAAGTCTCGTTGGCGAGGGCTTAAGATGTGTGTGCTTCTGCCATTTCAGTAGGTGAGCTGGGAACGGCGAGAGAGAGAGAGAGAGAACGAACGAACGAACGAACGAACCTTTTGACGAGGCTGGAAAGCCAACTAAGTGTTTGGCGAGAGGAGAGAGAGAGAGAGAGAGAGAGAGAGAGAGAATGAACGAACGAACCTTTTGACGAGGCTGGAAAGCCAACTAAGTGTTTGACGAAAGACTTTATTAATAAACGGGAGCAATCCCTGATCCCTATACTGCGTCTGCCTCTGTGTACTAACGGACCTTGTTACAGCCCGATTACAAAGAAATGAGCGGTCTATAATTTTTATGGTACTTTTATTTTAACAAATAGAGACAGAATATCAACAAAGAAGTCCAGAAAAAACACATTATATAAAGTTATAAATTAATTTGCATTTGATCGAAGGAAATAAGTATTTGATCCCCTACAAACCAGCAAGAATTCGGGCTCATACAGACCGGTTAAATGCCCATGAGGCACACAGATTATTCCTGTCACTTTAAGAAAGTACTCCTAATCTCTGCTTGTTATGGGTATAAAAGATACCTGTCAATAGAATCAATCTCTTCCATTCCAACCTCTCCACCACCATGGGCAAGACCAAAGAACATTCAAAGGACATCAGAGTAAGAGTTGTAGACCTGCACAAGGCTGGAATGGGCTACAAGACCATCAGCAAGAAGCTTGGTGAGAAGGAGACAACTGTTGGTGCAATTATTAGAAAATGGAAGAAATACAAAATAACCATCAATCGCCCTTGGCCTGGAGCTCCATGCAAGATTTCGCCTCGTGGGGTAAGGATGATCATGAGAAGGGTGAGGGATCAGCCCAGAACTACACGGGAGGAGCTTGGTAATGATCTCAAGGCAGCTAGGACCACAGTCACCAAGAAAACCACTGGTAACACACTACACCGTAACGGATTGAAATCCTGCAGTGCCCGCAAGGTCCCCTTGCTCAAGAAGGCACATGTACAGGCCCATCTGAAGTTTGCCAATGAACACCTAAATGATTCAGAGAAGGCTTGGGAGAAGGTGATGTGGTCAGATGAGACCAAAATTGAACTCTTTGGCATAAATTCGACTCTTCGTGTTTGGAGGGAGAGAAATGCTGAATGCTACAATCCCAAGAACACCATCCCCACCGTCAAACACGGAGGTGGAAACATTATGCTTTGGGGTTGTTTCTCTGCTAAGGGTACAGGACGACTTCACTGCATTGAGGGGCCAATGGACGGGGCCATGTACCATAAGATCTTGGACGAGAACCTCCTTCCCTCAGCCAGAGCACTGAGGATGGGTCGTGGATGGGTCTTCCAGCATGACAATGACCCAAAACATACGGCCAAGGCAACAAAGGAGTGGCTCAAGAAGAAGCACACTAAGGTCATGGAGTGGCCTAGCTAGTCTCCAGACCTTAATCCTATCGAAAATGTGTGGAGGGAGCTGAAGCTTCGAGTTGCCAAGCAAAAGCCTTGAAACCTTCAGGATTTGGAGAGGATCTGTAAACAGGAGTGGACCAAAATCCCTCCTGAGATGTGTGCAAACCTGGTGACCAACTATAAGAAACGTCTGACTTCTGTGCTTGCCAGCGTGGGTTTCTCCACCAAGTACTAAGTCATGTTTTGCTTGGGGATCAAATACTTATTTCCTTCGATCAAATGCAAATGAATTTATAACTTTATATAATGTGTTTCTTCTGGACTTCTTTGTTGATATTCTGTCTTTATTTGTTCAAATAAAAGTACCATAAAAATTATAGACCGCTCATTTCTTTGTAATCGGGCAAACTAACAAAATCAGCAGGGGATCAAATAATTATTTCCCCCACTGTATGCTGACGTGGGGTTTTACCCTCATACACTGGTCCCACTGAAATGCTTATATGGTTACATATATTTGAATCAACTTATCCTTCAGGGGTCGAGGGGTAAAGACCTGGCAATCCTCATCCAGTACTGGCATCTCCAGCTGCGGTAGGGACATCTCATCGATGAGGTCAAGGATGTCGACCCCGTCGGCCATCTCCACAGACATTGGTAGACCGCTCAGTATCTCCCCCGTTTCTGGAGCAAGGGTTGGCATTTGAACATCCTGTTGCCCCGGTGCAGGGTATAGGTCGAAGATAGAATTAGACAGAGGAACATCTGCAGCCGCGGTGTGCCTCATCAGGTTTGGTAGGATCTGGTCAACTACAGCCACAACTCGGGACGTTGGCTCTGGTATGGTTACCTCGGTTTGTGCGGGGGTCGTTTGGTCTAGTATTTCCCAGCCTGGTGGCAGCTCTGGTAGTCCACAGCAGACGACACAGTCACAATCCTGGTGTGGAGTAGTGTCGGTTGAGGCCTCCTTTGGTGGCTCTGGTAGCTCACAGCAGATGACAATCACATTCTAGGTGTGATGTCTCCTTTGATGGTGGTGGCGGTGAGGTCATCCTCTTTGTATGCGCCCCTTGGCCTCCCAAGGGTCTTTCTGGAGCATTGATCCTCACCTTCTTCTTAATAGTGATCTCCTCGTCACCTTCGGAGGTTTGAGTCGCCTGAGTAGCCACGCTGCTACGCCTCTTGAGAATGGATTTCGGTTGGTAGTGGGTAGATTCAGGCTCAGACTCTGATTCCAGGATTAGGCCTCCCGGTGGGGTCATCTCCCTGGGTGGTGGCGTAGTTTTGCTGCGCCTTAGTGGAGGCCTTGTCTTACACCTGTTGGCAGTCAGAGCATCGCTAGTATCCTTTGGCGCCATCTCCTGGTCTTTAGATGTCCTTTCCCTTGTTCTGACCCTGCTTGGCCTGGTCTGGTAACCTTTGGTATGGTGTTCAGGTCGGGAAAAGGCCATATCGGCGACAGCAAGAGTGTTTATGGTCCATTTAAGACCTATTACAACAGAGCTCTTGATGGTTGGATGAGATCTAACCCAGGCAAAACAGCCAACATATACCAGATCCCTGGATGTGTGAATGAGGCTTTCATGTCAGCAATGACACTATGGAATATCACTTCTGGATTCAGGTCCACCATCCATGAGCCATCCATGGTATCAGACAGGCCAAACCCTGAGCTACAGTCTGCCGCTGTAGATGATCCACCCATTGTTTCAACCTCCATCACTGCTGAGCTGCCTTCATCATGCCCCACACATGGATGTGCTTCACCAAGTGACACAGATTTGCATCCCAGCCACACTGCATGTGTCTGCAGATGAAATTCTACCCTTACCCAAAAGTCTGCATCCCAGGGCACAAACAAAGCGAAAGCGTGTGAAGACAAGAATCCTAACTGATACACCTGAAAAGCAGGCAACTGAAAGGGGTCATGAAGGGAGAAAAAATAAACAGCAGGGGAAAAAGCAAAGTAACATCAAAGAAAAAGAAAAGCTCAAGAAGAAACAAACCAAGAAGAAAATCACAGTGAACAGCAGCTCTGAGGAGAGTGATGTTCCCATACCACTTGATGACACTTCTGAGTATGAGGGCTCTGTGGATGAGAGCGAACCAGACATCTCAGATCTGTTAGTTGGTGACTTTTAAGGGAACACTTAATTGTCACAGTGTAACACCAAGTCAGTTAAACTTCAGGGATATCAATCTGCCCATTTAGGAAGCACAAGTGATTGTGAATCAATTTCACCTGCTTTGGTGCAAATGAAAGTGACAACAGGTGCACTGGAGAGGCAAAAGCAAGACAACCCCCAAAAAGGTAATGGTTTTGCATGTGGTGGCCACAGACAATTGCTCTCTCCTTATCCTTCCTGACTGATTCTTCTCCAGTTTTGTGTTCTGCTAGTGTCCTTGTCACTACTGGTAGCATGAGGCGGTACCTGCAGCCCACTCAGGTTGCACAGGTAGTCCAGCTCCTCCAGGACGGCACATCCATACGTGCGGTCGCAAGAAGGTTTGCTGTGTCTCCCAGCACAGTCTCAAGAGCATGGAGGAGATACCAGGAGACCGGCCATTACACGAGGAGAGCTGGACAGGGTCGTAGAAGGGCATCAACACAACAGCAGGACCGGTATCTGCTCCTTTGTGCGAGAAGGAACAGGAGGAGCACTGCCAGAGCCCTACAAAATGACCTCCAGCAAGCTACTGGTATGCATGTGTCTGACCAAACTGTCAGAAACAGACTCCATGAGGGTGGCATGAGGGCCCGACGTCCTCTAGTGGGACCTGTGATCACTGCCCAGCACCGTGCAGCTCGATTGGCATTCGCGAGAGAACACCAGAATTGGCAGGTCCGCCATTGGTGTCCTGTTCTCTTTACAGATGAGAGCAGGTTCACACTGAGCACATGTGACAGGCGTGAAAGAGTCTGGAGACGCCGTGGTGAACTGCCTGTAACATCATCCAGCATGACCGGTTTGGCGGTGGGTCAGTGATGTTTCTGGGGAGGCATATCCTTGGAGGGTCGCACAGACCTCCATGTCATAGCCAACGGTACTCTGACTGCTGTTAGGTACCGGGATGAGATCCTCAGACCCATTGTCAGACCTTACGCTGGGCCCTGGGTTCCTCCTAGTGCAGGACAATGCCCGGCCTCATGTGGCCAGAGTGTGTAGGCAGTTCCTGGATGAAGAAGGCATTGATACCATTGAATGGCCCTCTCGTTCCCCTGACCTAAATCCAATTGAGCGCACCTATGGGACGTTATGTATCAGTGCATCCGACGCCACCAAGTACCGCCACAGACTGTCCAGGAGCTCACTGATGCCCTGATCCAGGTCTGGGAGGAGATCCCCCAGGACACCATCCGCCGACTCATCAGGAGCATGCCCAGACATTGTCGGGAGTGCGTACAGGCACGCGGGGGCCATACACACTACTGAATCACATCATGAGTTGCCGTGATAAAATTCACGTTGGATCAGCCTGTGATTTGAATTTTTTACTTTGATTTCACCACTTGCATTACATTAAATTGTTTCACTATGGTAAATTTAAAGACATATAAGGGTTTGTAATCCCACACCTAGGGGAAAAGGTCACAAGAAAACAGATGGTCCTAGAATATTTGGAGAATGCAGTCAGAAGGGGTGAGGTCAGATTGAGGGGTTTGATATAGGTGAAGAAAAGAAAGGATCAAAAGCTCCAGAAACCAGGATAGAGTAATTAAAAGTTAGGGTAAATAAGTAATAAACAAAGTTGTAAACAGCCAGAACAAAAGGCTTTTGAAATCAGCCTGGGCTCATCAAGATTTAAGTAGACAAACAGACGCCAGGGCAGGTGGGAGTAGCCCACCTTGATGACAAAATGTAATTCTTGAATGTTATTGGTGTAAGTAGACAGGAACAGAGGCATGTTGAATAGAAGGCGTTAACCTGTGTGAAGTCTATAAAGACAGGTGACAGAAGTGAAAACAGGGTCAACTTTGCAAATTTGAACGGCTTCATATTCTCTGTGAATAAAGTCTTTGAATGAATCAACAGCTCCGGTTAACGGTAATTTATTTCAAAGTATTATTACTTGAATTCTACGACATCACCACTTGCAAATATTAAAAGATTCTGAATAATAAACTTCATTTGGTTGGTTTTATATTGTTTAAAGTTACCTTTAAGAAAAGAAATAAGACTATTTGGAAAAGGAAAATGCATTAGTAAATATTTTTTTAAAATTATGCTTAGGTTTAAACTTGAAAAAGTCAATTGGTCAATTTACCCCCAGATGGCTCAATTTACCCATTGACTACCCTACGCTGTTCGTTATACACACATTGGTGACTGTGATGGTGATAGTTAATGTGCTAGAGATGTTCAAGATCATGGAGAGACACATTGGTGGTAGTTCTCTTGATCTCATAGTACTAAAATCAATCTCCTCCAGCCCTCCTGTTATGTTCGATAAGGCCATCTTGTCATGCTCTTTCAGTGACAGCATTCAGACCTCAACCCAATATACCCAAGTTCAAGACCAAAAGGTCCAAACACTCTCCAGCTGCCATCAACTTAATCAACATCAATTTTTTTAAATATATGTTTTAGGGCATTTCTGCTTTATTGGGATAGAGATAGTAGATATTGACAGGAAGGATTGGTGAGAGAGAGAGAGGAGGGATGACATGCAGGATATGTCGATGGCCAGAATCGAACCAGGGACCTTGCGATGATATGGTATGCGCCTTAGTGTGCTATGCCACTGAACGCCCCAATCTGTAGTTTGTCTACTCCTACTTAATGAGCTCCATGTTAACTTGCTGCTCATGCTCCTGCTCTGTATGATCATGTGGCATAATGATGTATATAGAGATAGAGAGAGCTATTTTTTAGGATGTACAGTATTGCATTGTGTACTTTTTCACTCTATGTACAGTTGTGGTCAGAAGTTTACATACACTTGTAAAGAACATGTATGTCATGGCAGTCTTGAGTTTCCAATCATTTCTACAACTCTTATTTTTCTGTGATGGATTGATTGGAGCACATACTTCTTTGTCACAAAAAACATTCATGAAGTTTGGTTCTTTTATGAATTCATTATGGGTCTTCTGAAAATGTGACAAAATATGCTGGGTCAAAAATATACATACAGCACCTTGAATTATCAATTTTGGTGATGTAGAAAGTTGTGTCAATCAAATTTGCTTTGTGGCATGGCCTCTTAACTTCTTATGAGTGGTTATGATTGACTACAGCTGGTGACTGATTTCAGCCCATTTAAATAGGGCTCGTTTGATACACTCATTACACTCAGCCAAAAACGCTACAATGGGAAAGTCTAAGGAGCTCAGCACGGATCTGAAAAAGCGCATCATTGACTTGAACAAGTCAGGAAAGTCACTTGGAGCCATTTCAAAGCAGCTACAGGTCCCAAGATCAACTGTGCAAACAATTGTTTGTAAGTATAATGCATGTATATATGCATGGCACAGTTGTGTCACTGCCACGATCAGGAAGAAAACGCAAGCTATCACCTGCTGCTGAGAGAAAATTGGTCAGGATGGTCAAGAGTCAACCAAGAACCACCAAAAAGCAGGTCTGCCATGAATTAGAAGCTGCTGGAACACAGGTGTCAGTGTCCACAGTCAAGCGTGTTTTACATCGCCATGGGCTGAGAGGCTGCCGTGCAAGAAGGAAGCCGTTGCTCCAGAAGCGGCACCTTAAGGCTCGACTGAAGTTTGCTGCTGATCACATGGACAAAGAAAAGGCCTTCTGAAAGAAAGTTCTGTGGTCAGATGAAACAAAAATTGAGCTATTTGGCCACAATGACCAGAAATATGTTTGGAGGAGAGAAGGTGAGGCCTTTCACCCCAAGAACACCATACCTACCGTCAAGCATGGTGGTGGTAGTATTATGCTCTGGGCCTGTTTTGCTGCCAGTGGAACTGGTGCTTTACAGAAAGTAAATGGAATAATGAAGAAGGAGGATTACCTCCAAATTCTTCAAGAAAACCTAAAATTATCAGCCAGAAGGTTGGGTCTTGGACGTAGTTGGGTGTTCCAACAGGACAATGACCCCAAACACACATCAAACGTGGTAAAGGAATGGCTAAATCAGGCTAGAATTAAGGTCTTAGCCTTCACAAAGTCCTGACTGAAACCCCATCGAGAACATGTGGAGTGTGCTGAAGTCCGTGTCAGAAAGCCAACCAATTTAGTTGAACTGCACCGATTCTGTCAAGAGGAGTGGTCAAAGATTCAACCAGAAGCTTGCCAGAAGCTTGTGGATGGCTACCAAAAGCGTCTAATTGAGGTGAAAATGGCCAAGGGACATTTAACCAAATATTAGCATTGCTGTATGTATATTTTTGACCCAGTAGATTTTGTCACTGTAACAAGGTTCTTATACACAGAGGCGGACTCGATACCCCGTTTATTTTATGTGTGTCTGTCAGGACCTCAGTGACTTTTCAGTCCCCGCTTTCCAGCCCTCCTCCTCAAAGCAGAGGCACACACATCTTAAACCATTTCGTTAACGAGGCTTCATTCGCAACAGGTGTGCGACAAAGCCTCGCTTCCGCACCTTGGCCACGGTCCTGTAGCACCCTCTACAGGCTGAACGCTGCATGTCCCCCCACAGTCACATTTTCAGAAGACCCATAATAAATTCATAAAAGAACCAAACTTCATGAATGTTTTTTGTGACAAAGAAGGATGTGCTCCAATCAATCCATCACAGAAAAATAAGAGTTGAAGAAATGATTGGAAACTCAAGACTGCCATGACACATGTTCTTTACAAGTGTATGTAAACTTCTGACCACAACTGTATGTCTTAATATTGTTTGATGTAAGAGTATTTATACACATTGATCAAGTGGGGGGTGAAGAGGTCTTTTGGAGGGATAGTCAAGATGTAGCCTGAAGAGATGGGTCTCAAGTCTAGAGTGGAAGATAGATTCAAGATTCTTTATTTGTCACGTGCATACAAGTATACAGTGAAATGCAAAAGTGACAGTGCCACAGAGTAGTGCAACAATACAATAAGTTTTAAAATAGAATAAAACAAAATAGAAGTACTAAAAAATATACAGTATAAACAATATGAACAGTATAAGCAGTATAAGCAATATAAACAGCAGATGGATGATTATGTGTGTGCATATGTGTTATGATGTCAGTGAGTGTGTGAGTGACTTGAGGGGGGCACTGGTGGGCACCTTCGTCTTGGAGACATTCAGGATGAGGCTATTCTCCTGACACCAGAGTGACAGGTCCGCCACCTCGTCCAGATAGGCTTCCTCATTGTTTTCTGAGATCAGCCCCACCACAACTGTGTCGTCCGCAAACTTGATGATGGAGTTGTCGCTGGACTTAGCCACACAGTCGTGGGTGTACAGGGAGTAGAGGAGGGGGCTAAGGACGCAGCCCTGGGGGGACCCTGTGCTCAGGATGAGTGTGCTGGAGGTGTGTCTACCCACCCTGACCCCCGTGGCCTGGCCGTCAGGAAGTCCAGGATACAGGCACACAGGGGAATGTTCAGTCCTAAACCAATCATCTTTTCAGCCAGTCTGGTGGGGACTATGGTATTGAACGCTGAGCTGTAGTCTATAAACAGCATTCTCACATAGCCCCCCTTCTGATTGTCAAGGTGAGAGAGAGTGGTGTGGAGGACCTGGGAGACTGCATTGTCCGTAGATCTGTTTGGTCTATATGCAAACTGCAGTGGGTCCAAGGTCGGAGGGAGGGAGGAGCAGATGTATTCCTTAATCAGCCTCTCAAAGCACTTCATCACCACTGAGGTTAGAGCCACGGGTCTATAGTCATTTAAGCAGGCTGGGGAGGTGATCTTGGGCACAGGGACGATGGAGGATCTTTTAAAACAGGTGGGAACTACTGAATTTGCCAATGATAAGTTGAATATGGTAGTGAACACAGGAGGTAGCTGGTTAGCACAGGTCTTAAGTACTCTCCCCGGAATGCCATCTGGGCCAACAGCTTTCCAAGTGTTCACATTCAGCAGAGCCCTCCTCACGTCGTGTTCCGTCACGTAGAGTGCTTGCTCTGCACCAGCGTGTGAACTCCCATCAGCCACGCTAGCCAGTACTCTGACGATGTTGTTAGCCGGCGCGCTAGCGGTGGTGTTGCCAGCCTCAAACCGTGCATAAAAAGAGTTCAGGTCTTCGGCTAGGGAGGCATCTGCACTTCCGGTTGAGGGGGGGGTGTGCCGGTAGTCCGTAATGGATCGTAGTCCTCGCCATAGGCCCCTGGTGTTGTTGTTCTCCATCTGCGCCTGCATTCTGTCTGCATATCTCCTCTTGGCGGCTTTCACCGCCCTCCGCAGATTGTAGGACTCCGCTTTATACTCCTCCATGCTGCCGGATGCCAGGCCGGAGTTGTAAGCAGCAGTGCGGGCCCTCAGAGCGGCGCGGATGGAACTGTCGACCCAGGGTTTCTGGTTGGGGTAGATCTTTACTGTCCTAGGTAGAAAGGTAGTGACTCTGGAGTCAGCAGTGGGAAGCTCGTTCCACTACCGGGGCGCCAAGACAGTGTAAAGCCGTGACTGAACAGCACAACCGCTGCATCCTCGTAGAGGCGGCGGTGCCAGACAGCCAGCCGAGGTGGAAGAACGGAGTGATCGGGCAGGGGTTTGGGGGCTGACCATTGCTTGCAAGTAGGGAGGGGCTGTTCCTTTTACCACCCGGTGGGCGAGCACCAGGGTCTTGAATCTGATGCGAGCTGCTACCGGGAGCGAGTGAAGGGTGCGGAGGAGGGGGGTGAGGCGGGGAGCTTGAGGTGGTGGGCTGACATCCAAGCAGAAATGTCTGCAAGACATGCAGAGACACATGTCATAACCTGTGTGCCGGGGAGGGGGGGAGAGAAAGAGTTGAGTGTCATCAGCGTAGCAGTGGTAGGAGAAACCATGTGAGGAAATTACAGAGCCAATAGATTTTGTATAGAGGGTGAACAGTAAGGGCCCTAAGACAGAGCCCTGGGGGACCCCAGTGGTGAGGGCATGTGAAGAGGACAGCGACCCTCTCCACGTCACCTGGTAAGAGCGATTGGCCAGGTAGGATGCAAACCAGGACAGTGCAGAGCCAGAGATGGTCAGTTCTGAGAGGGTGGAGAGAAGGATCGGGTGGTTTACTGTGTCGAATGCAGCGGACAGGTCCAGAAGAATGAGAACAGAGGAGAGGGAGGAAGCTCGAGCAGAGTGGGTCTCTGTGACAGCAAGGAGAGCAGTCTCAGTAGAGTGCCCAGCCTTAAAGCCAGATTGGTGAGGGTCAAGGAGGTTGTTCTGAAGGAGATAATGAGACAGTTGGTTAGAGACAGCACGTTCAAGGGTTTTAGATAAGAAGGAGAGAAGGGATACCGGTCTGTAGTGTCGAAAGTCTGGCCCTCCCCCGACCTGCATCTCTACCTGAGCAGGCTGCTCAGAACTTCAGAGGGGGTATTTGGCGCTTGAATCATGGTGGGGGCCCTTATGGATGAACAGGGTTGACTGTCACGTGGATACTGGGGGATTGCTGGTCGGGAGCCTTGGCGTGGGGGGCTGGCGCCATCTAGTGGCTTTAGCCTGGAAGCATCTGGGGAAGCTGAGAGCTCGGCTCAGGGGACGATTGAGGATAGGATTAAGAAGGAGGTTATTGAGCCAGAGGAGGGAAGGGAGGATGGTGATGTCGGTGTTTCTCTGGAGGACCTCCCTGACCTTCCTGTTCCCGCTCCAGTCTCTGAGGTGGGGCAGGTGGGGTCGGCAGTGGCGGATGGGGGGGTGCCTTCACCGGTTACAGAAGAATATACATATACACCTTATACATGCAGGACACAAGGCGAGTTGTTAAAGAAGAGGACATGTCGGTCCAAAAATCTTTTATTCAAGGGTTAGGGTTAGGGTTGTTATGAATGGGATTATCTTTGATTAACACAGTCAGAGAAACTTGCAGTCTTGTGTAAGTATACCCTATCGGTCCTAGCTAGGCAAATAAACAGCTAGCGTGTGTCGTAGAATTTAAGTTATAATACTTTGAAATAAAATACCGTTAACCAGAGCTGTTGATTCATTCAAAGACTTTATTCCCGCAGAATATGTAGCCGTTCAGGTTTGCAAAGCTGACCCCATTATCTCCTCAGTCACCTGCCTTTATAGACTTCACACAGGTTAACGCCTTCTATTCAACATATTTCTGATTCCTGTCTACTTGCACCAATAACATTCAAGATCTATATTTCGTCATCAAGGCTGGCGCCACCTGGCTGGCGTCAGTTTGTCTGATCAGGCCTTTTGTTCTGACTGTTTATTACTTTGTTTATTACTTAATTACCCTAACTTCTAATTACTCTATCCTGTTTTCTCCAGCTTTGATCCTTTGTTTTCTTCACCTATAGCAAACCCCTCAATCTGACCTTACCCCTCTTTACTGCCTTCTCCAAATGTTCGCGGACCATCTGTTTTCCTGTGACCTCTTCCCTAGGTGTGGGATTACAAACCCTTATATTGTCTTTAAATTTACCATACGTGCTGCATGGCTGCCTGTAAAAAAACAAAAAACTGTAACAACTACAACAACAAAAAAGAATAAATAAATTAACATCAGTCAACATCACTATCTTGCTAGTTACCAGAATGACAACAAAAGCTACATTGACCTCAATGCCAGCAACAGCCAACGGTACATCCCAACCACTGCTACTGGACTTTTTATTCAGCCTGGAAACACAATGGTGTTTCCCCTGAACTTGAAATTGTCAGTCTAGTATCTAATGCCCATAGTCTACCGAACTGTAGAATGAAGGGGTTGAAGGGGTTGGCAGGGTTACTCACAGCCAGGTAGTTATCTTGGGATCCCTGAAGAGTTCGTTGTTGATGTATAATTTGTCCAAAACCAGCCAGACCTTTCTGCCCTGCAATCAATGTTGTTTGAGAATTGGATATAGTGCACGTCGTCTCTCCATGATTGGGATATTGTTCATTGTTTGAGCACTTTGTTCCTTTCAGTTCCCTTCCTCTTTCAAGCACCGCCACTTTCAACTTGTAATCAGAATCAGAATTCTTTTATTTGGCCAAGTATATTTGCACATACAGGAAATTGACTTGGTGAGGTTGGTGCATGGACATAAAAATCTAATAGCAAATATTGACAAGAAATTTACAAAATAGCAAAGTATTAACAAAATAGCAATTACAAATTTACAAAAAAGAGCAGCAGAACAATACATCTTGTAGGCTGTGTGAGACTAAATGGCAATGAGGCTAGAGGCTGTGAAATGGTTGTGGGGCATGTACACTATAAATTAGAATAATTTAAAATAATTATAAATTACACTGTCAGTGCATTGTTTGTGTGACAGGGTGGGGGGGGGGGGGTCAGAGAGAAGCAGGGGGCTTGGTTGTGAGCCCCACTACCATGGGGAAGAAACTGTTCAGGTGGCGCGAGATTTTAGTCTTGATTGCCCGGAACCTTTTGCCGGATGGAAGTCTCTGGAAGAGGTGGTGACCAGGATGGGAAGGATCAGCGATGGTCTTTCCTGCTCTCTTACTGGTCCTGGAGTGGAACAGGTCCAGGAGAGATGGCAGGTTGCAGCTGATGACCTTCTCGGCTGACCGAATGATCCGCTGCAATCTGCCTTTGTCCTTGGCAGTGGAGTCAGCGAAGCAGACGGTGATTGATGAGCTGAGGATGGACTCAATGATGGCGGTGTAGAACTCAACCATCACTTTCTGCGGCATGTTGAATTTCTTAAGCTGCCGCAGGAAGAACATCCTCTGATGGGCCTTCTTGATGGTGGAGGTGATGTTCTCCGCCCACCTGAGGTCCTTTGAAATTATTGTCCCCAGGAATCTTGGGTAATGGGTAAGCATTGCATTGGTCGTGGTTTGTTGAAAATGGCGCCGCCGTTGCCGGTCGCCGTTGTGAGAGCTCCGCAGAGGCTGTGCGTTTCTTTAGTTTTTATGTGTTTTCTAAATTCTCTCTTTGTGAGAAACTCACTGGCACTGATATCCTATGACAAGAACACACTTCTACATGTAAATTACAACTTTTGACAACTATTTCATTGACCCGGCGTGGCCGGCGGAGATCAGAAGGACCCCCCACGATAACAACAATGGGAGCGCATCTAAAAAGAGGAGGAAACACCGGGGAAAGCGGGGAGGCATTCGGAACCGACTGAGAGCTCAGGCCAACCGTCCACCTCTGCCTAGCATACTTCTTGCTAATGTCCAGTCTCTGGAGAACAAGATAGATGATCTCAGGGCGAGGATTACTTTCCAACGAGACGTAAGAGACTGTAACATCCTTTGTCTAACAGAGACATGGCTTACCTCGTTGGTACCGGACCGAGTCATCTGCCCTTCCGAGTCCTTCTCTGTTTTTCCGGGCGGATAGAACGGAGGAGTCCGGCAAATCCAGGGGTGGTGGAGTTTGTTTCATGACCAACAACAACTGGTGTAATCCTAACAATGTAACGACACTTTCTCGGTCCTGCTCGGCGGACCTGGAGCATCTGACCATCTCATGCCGCCCATTCTACCTTCCCCAGGAGTTCCACATCTACATTCCACCGCAGGCGAACACCGAGGCAGCGCTATCGGCCCTACACGATACGTTGTGCTGGCATCAGAGCAACCACCCTGATGCGGCGATGGTAGTAACAGGTGATTTCAATAGGGCTAACCTTAAAAAAGCCTAACTTCCGCCAACACATCACGTGTGTCACCAGGGGAGACCACTGTTACTCAGTTTAAGAATGGGTACAAAGCTGTTTCCTGCCCTCCCTTTGGGAAATCAGACCACTCCGCCATTTTGTTGATGCCTGTTTACAAACAAAGAATCCTACAGGAAGCGGTCGTGAAGAGGGAGGGAAAGCGGTTGTCCGACCAATCAGAGGCCGCGTTACAAGACGCGCTGAGTGACGTCAACTGGGATATGTTCCAATCAAGTTCCAGCGATGTCAGCGAGTTTGCAGAGACTGTCTTGGACTTCATTTCAACATTAGCCGACAGCATTGTACCAACGAGAACGGTCAAGATCTACCCCAACCAAAAACCCTCGGTCGACAGTTCCATCCGCGCCGCTCTGAAAGCCCGCACCGCTGCTTACAACTCCGGCCTGGCATCCGGCAGTATGGAGGAGTATAAAGCGGAGTCCTACAAACTGCGGAGGGCAGTGAAAGACGCCAAGAGGAGCTATGCAGACAGGATGCAGACGCAGATGGAGAATAACGACACCAGGAGCCTATGGCGAGGACTACGGTCTATTACGGACTACCGGAACACACCCCCCTCAACCGGGAGTGCAGGTGCCTCCCTAGCCGAAGACCTGAACTCTTTTTATGCAGGGTTTGAGGCTGGCAACACCACTGCTAGCGCGCCGGCTAACAACAACAACGTCAGAGTGCTGGCTAGCGCGGCTGATGGGAGTTCATACGCTGGGGCAGAGCAAGCACTCTCCGTGATGGAACACGACGTGAGGAGGGCTCTGCTGAGGGTGAATATAAGGAAAGCTACTGGCCCGGATGGCATACCTGGGTGAGTACTGAAGACCTGTGCTAACCAGCTAGCTCCTGTGTTCACCACTATATTCAACCTCTCACTGGCTAATTCTGTAGTACCTACCTGTTTTAAAAGATCCTCCATCGTCCCTGTGCCCAAGATCACCTCCCCAGCCTGCTTGAATGACTATAGACCCGTGGCTCTAACCTCAGTGGTCATGAAGTGCTTTGAGAGGCTGATTAAGGAATACATCTGCTCCTCCCTCCCTCCGACTCGCTGCAGTTCGCATACAGACCAAATAGATCCATGGATGATGCAGTCTCCCAGGTCCTCCACACCACTCTCTCTCACCTTGACAGTCAGAAGGGGGGCTATGTGGGAATGGTGTTTATAGATTACAGCTCAGCGTTCAATACTATAGTCCCCACCAGACTGGCTGAAAAGTTGATTGGATTGGGACTGAACACTCCCCTGTGTGCCTGGATCCTGGACTTCCTGACGGCCAGGCCACAGGTGGTCAGGGTGGGTAGACACACCTCCAGCTCACTCATCCTGAACACAGGGTCCCCCCAGGGCTGCGTCCTTAGTCCCCTCCTCTACTCCCTGTACACCCACGACTGTGTGGCTAGGTCCAGCGACAACTCCATCATTAAGTTTGCGGACGACACAGTCGTGGTGGGGCTGATCTCAGACAACAATGAGAAAGCCTACCTGGACAAGGTGGCGGACCTGTCACTCTGGTGTCAAGAGAATAGCCTCTTCCTGAATGTCTCCAAGACAAAAGAGCTGATTGTGTACTTCAGGAGAGCACAACAACCAAGGACCTACACGGCGCTGGACATCGGTGGGACTGCTGTGGACAGGGTGGGCAGTTTGAAATACCTGGGAGTCCACATCACAGAAGACCTGACCTGGACTACCCACATCAGCACACTGGTGGGAAAGGCAAGGCAACGCCTGTTCCATCTCAGGCAGCTGAGGAAATTCAAAGTCTCCCGGAGGATCCTTCAGTCCTTCTACTCTGGAGCTGTGGAGAGCATCCTGGCTGGTAACATCACCGTCTGGTTCGGTAACAGCATGGCCCAGGACAGGCGAGCTCTGCAGAGGGTGGTACGCCTTGCAGAAAGGACCATGGGAGCTCCAACCCCCCCTCTCCATGTCCTGTACACCAGGAGGTGTAGGACCAGAGCCTGCAGGATAATGAAGGACCCTCACCACCTGAAAAATTGACTTTTCCAGCTGCTGCGGTCAGGCAAACGCCTTCATGCAGCAAGAACAGAGCGGCTAAGACTGAGTTTCTTCCCCCATGCCATCAGGATCATCAACAACGACCCCACCAGTGCCCCCCTCAAGTCACTCACACACTCACTGACATCGTAACACATACGCACACACATAATTACCCATTGCAGACTCATCTCTCACTGTAATAAACTGTACTGACAACCTGTCAAAGCCATTGTATATAGTCATTCCATTGTGTACATTGCTTACATTGCTGTTTATACTGCTGTTCTTTTTATTTTAAATGTATTGTTGCACTCCTCTGTGGCACTGTCACTTTTGCATTTCACTGCATACTTGTATGCACGTGACAAATAAAGAATCTTGAATCTTGTTGGGTACCTTTTTGCCAAAGAGATGTGCCATGAAGGTGTTTACTTTGTTTTCTGTCGCAATATATTCCTCCATGTCTCCCTCTTCCACTCCCATTATCACGATATTATGTTGCATACTTCTGCATGTTACAGTGCATTCGGAAAGTATTCAGACCCCTTCACTTTTTCCACATTTTGTTATGCTACAGCCTTATTCTAAAAATGGATTAAATTATTTTTTTTCCTCATCAAACAGGTTTTTAGAAATGTTTGCTAAATGTTTTGCAAACAATATCCATAGGATGCTTTGTGGAGATGGTGGCAGCCATACCTGTCACATCGATTAGTGTGATGTGCAGCACATAGCCTACTATTACGAAAGTATTTAGTCTGGAAGTAAACCAGATTGAAGACTGTGAGAGAATTATGTTGTGGTTAGTGTGAGTAAAAAGCATGTGAAAAACATGAACTGATCGGGTCTCAGATAAATTAGGCCTACAGCTGATTTGCCCCGAGTACACCCGTCCGTACCCGATAAACAGTACTGATCACAAGAGCGTTGCATATATTTGTGAGTATTCAGCTCATCCAAATCAGAATCAGAATTATTTTATTTGGCCAAGTATATTTGCAAATACAGGAAATTGACTTGGTGAGGTTGGTGCATGGGACATAAAAAACAATACATAAGCAAAAATATGAACAAAAAAAATGTGCAAAATATTAACAAAATAGCAAAAACAAATGTACAAAATAGAACAATAAAACAATAAATTATGTAAGGCTAAGAGGCAATGAGGCTAGAGACTGAGATGGGTATGGGGCATGTACACTATAAATTACAATAATTTTAAATTTAAATAAATATAAATTACACTGTCAGTGGATTGTGTGTGTGTGTGTGACAGGGTGGGGTGGGGGGTGGAGTAAGGTGAACACCTCGCATTTTGGCTATTTGTTCCGATTCCAACAATGACAGAAGATGCCCCCCCCCTTTATGTACCCAGCGAAAATGTTGTCTATCACCTGTTAAACAAGCAATTCGGGTGACTTTTGAGGGGATAATAACATAGTGGTTAGTGTGGTGGATGTCTAGGATTTACCACTCTGTACTTCAGCCCTTCGGAGGTAAGAATCAAGAAATAAGTCCTGAGTAGCCACAATACCTGAGTCTGGTATTTATTGCTTGCAAACAAGAGACAGGAGCCTAACAGCAGCCCAGCGTAAATCCGGGGGTCTGTTTAGCGGAAGTCTGAAGAGGCAATTCTCAAGGTTGTCTTTATACAGATGAAACATAATGGTAGGCGCCATGACGTCTATTAGCTGATGGGCCTGTGCTTACGCAGGGAGGGGGCGAGAGAGCGAAAACAATGGGGAGACTTTCTCATTGATCAATCGGCGTTCAACATTTCACACCTACCCAACATTTCACAAGATACGTCTGTCCCCCCATTACTGCTCTCCCTCACCACTCCCTCCGAAACTACCGGTATTCATATGGTAAATTATACAGTGTTTCTCAGAACAATGGCTATAGAACTTTATAGGTGTGGCAAGAGGAAATGTAATCACAGTATTTACAAGTTGTATCAGTCATATGAAAGTGTATAACCTGAAAACAGTTCTATCAATGTATTTTCCATAACATTAGTGCGACTGAAAAGCGTAGAATCCAACAGCAGTCACACAATGTAACCACTAGCCTAGATGACGCACATAGATGTCCACATATTGTCACACACATTAACGCACACCCTTCCTACGTGCCTGATTGCAGTTAACAAGTTAAAGCCTGCAGACGTGAGATTGTGGCAACTAATGACTGCAGTGATTGAGCACCATAGGCCTACACAGAGCGCAGAGCGATAGCGCATTTTAGGTCAGTGATAATTACAATTACGCACAGGTTGTTCATTACCACTGCCTGCTTTCACACGTTGTGACAATGTCATTGTAAAATGCCCTTTTGTATAAAAGATACGTAGCCTGACAACATCAAGTTAAGATCAGATGTTTGACCGTCCGTGTAGGATGGGGCATAAGCCTACTTTGCCTAATGTAGGCTATTATTGAATACAAGTATTCCATTCATGTTCCACCTGATTCTGTTTTATTGTGGTAGAAAATCCCAGAATGAGGTGACAGAAAGTTCAGTGATAGCCTTTCTTAGGGATGACCCTCTTCAGAGAGCCATGTTCCGGGAAAATGTGCTGAAAGACCTGCCTGGTCCAGTGCGCAGCAGATTGGAAGACGTCGTGGGGCTGCTGGACATGGAGTATATCCTGTTCTGTGACCATGTGACCCATGCAGTGGAGAAGCTCAGGAGTCAAGAACAGAAAGTAAGAGAAAGTGATAGAACTGAGCTGAGAAAACTCACTCAGCAGCAACTCAACGAAGGCAAAAATAAAGTGCAAGGAGTGGTAGAAGCACCAAGTCAAGGCCCTCCCCCACCAACACCTGCATCTGCCTATAGCCCCCAGCCTCAAGTGATTAACAATTATGGCTCTGTTCAGCCCCAAGTAGGGAGAGGAAGAGGATGGGGGCCACAGTAGAGGCAGAGTTCCAACAAGGAAACAAGGAAACGTCTACCAAAATCAAGGGCCAAATGGGCGTAGAGGAGCGCCTGGTCAACTAGAGGTTTGTTGGGGATGCGGACGGCCAGGACACCAAAGAAGAGAATGTAGGATTAACCCTTGGATGTCACCGCTGCCGCCTGGAAACCAGTGGAACCCAAATGGGCCACGAGGCCCCTCCAACAGGTGGGGGGGCCCCAATCAAGGTTACTAGGGGTGCCCAGAGGATCTGAGGGGGGAGCATCAGCTATCCATGGTCTCGACAGCAGCTGATGAAGGCAAAGTTGGAGGCAAAACAACACCAATGATGGTGGACACAGGAGCTGCATACACTTGTGTGTCACCATCCTATGCCTCAATGGACAATTTGTCAGGACAGTTGGATTCTCGGGAACCACGCAGCTGATCCCCACCTCAGAACCTGTTGCCCTCAGGGTGGACTCCAGAGACATAACATTACCAGTTCTGATTTCGGAAAATACTCCCATCAATGGAATTGGCATGGAAAGTGGTGTGTATCAAATGACTTTGCAAGCCCAAAGCTGTGAAGAGTCCACTGTCTTCTGGCTGGGATGAAGTGTACAGCGTTTGCCGTCCGTGGGAGCCTTTCATAATGGCTCAGATCCCCCAGTCCAAAGAGCCAGAGCTGGAATCTCACTGCACGTTGCAATATTATGAGAAGAATGATGAAAAGAGAAATGAGCGCTGGCTGAAAGGACAGCCACAGCGGGTGCAGATTGATTCAGCTTAAATAATAATAGGTAAGCAAGGAGCTGCTCTGACTGTGTTAAATAATGAGTATTTAAAAGATCAATTTAAAATAGAACATGCAATCCCGCATGTTACGCTAAAAATAAATCCGGAATATGAGTCTAAACATTTGGGGCCAATGGTAAAAGAGGCGAGCGAACAAAAGTGGACTTCGACACAGTGTCCACAAATATAGCATAGTGAAGACAAAAATTACATTAACATTATGATAGATTTTTTGGCTCTAGCTGTGCTACAAGTGGTTAGGTTGCCTAACAATGCTCACATTATGGTAGAAAGCGATGAGGATTTGTTTAGCGACATGCTGTCTCAAGTACCAACAGAATTATGTCGGCACAGATGTAGGGCTCATTAAATCAGAATTATGTCTCAACACGACACAGATGTAGGGCTCATTAAATCAGCTCAACCTGTAGAGATAGTGCTTAAACCAGGGTGTAGCCCGCCTAACATATGGCAGTATCCTATGAAGCCAGAGGCAGAGCAGGGTATTGGAAGTACAATAGAAGGCCTGTTGACTGCAGGGGTGCTTATACATACGCGCTCGGGAGCTAATACTCCCATACATCGGGTTTTAAAAGCAGATAGGTCTAGATACCGATTAGTGCATGATCTTAGAGCTGTTAATGAGGTAGTGGAAGACTATGATGCAGAGGTGCCGAATCCACACACGCTGTTGACAAACGTGCCACCAACATCTAGGTTTTACACTGTCATCGATCTCTGTTCTGCGTTCTTCAGTGTGCCACTGAGTGCAAGGTCTCAACATCTGTTTACATTTACATATTGTGGTCAGCAATACATCTATTCCACAGGGCTTTAAACATTCGCCACATGTATTTAACAAAGTGCTTAAGGAAGATCTGTATGGTTTAGAACACAAGGTTACCAGTACTGTGATTCAGTATGTTGATGACCTGATGATCATTTGCTCTGACTCACTGGAACAGTGTCACAGGGATTCAATCACGGTGTTACAAGAATTGGCAAAAGGGGGCCATAAGGCTTCCCAACAAAAGGTGCAGTATTGTAAAACTAAAGCTGAATATTTGGCTCGAGTGCTACAAGACGGCACCAAAAGTATCTTGCCATCTCAGCTTCGGGGCATATCGGCCGCCCCTAAACCCATTACTGTGCGGAATATGATGACATTTTTGGGGATGACGGGCTATAGTTCAGATTGGGTTGAAAATTATACTTTGACTACTGCGCCTTTAAGAAATATGATTAAAGTTGTGGGGACTGACAGACTTCAGGCACCGTTGGTGTGGACTGCTGAGGGAGAACAGGCGTTTGAAACAATCAAGTGTCTCCTTCAGCAGGTTCCAGCGTTGGCGTTGCCTGATTATGAAAGACCTTTTCATCTGTTTGTTTCCCATCGACTCCAGCACGCCACGACAGTTCTGGCACAGAATACAGGTATAGGAGGAAAGAAACAGCCAATAGCTTACTATTCAACTGCCTTGTCACCAGTAGAACAAGGGCTGCCGCCTTGCTATCAGGGTCTGGCAGCAATACATTTGATGTATGAGAAAGCTTCCAGTATAACCATGGGGTATGACATTCCCATTCACACACATCACAAGTTGGCAAATTTGATTGAGAGGGGTAAATTTGTGTTGACTAATCAGCGTCTGCAGGCATATACTAGGTTGTTGCAGTACCCAGATGTGACTATAAAAACATATAATACAGTCAACCCTGCAGACTTGATACCTCTCCCTCATGAGGGTGAGCCGCATGACTGTGAATCAGAGGTGCAGTCATTTATTAAGTTGAGATCTGCTTTGTGCGCTGTTCCATTACCGTTAGCGGAACTTATCTTTTTTGTTGACGGATCATGCTGTAGGGATTTAGAGGGGTTGAAAGCAGGTTATGCGGTAGTACAGCTAAGTTCAGATACTTTAGTGACTAGACAACTTCTGCGCAGTTAGCGGAGCTGGTGGCGCTAACGGAAGCTTGTAAATTAGCAAAGGACAGTGTTGTGAATATTTATACTGATTCAGCTTATGCTCATGGGGTTTGTCATTTGTTTGGGGCAACGTGGAAAGCTAGAGGCGTTAGGAAAACAGATGGTTCACCAATCCAGCACCATGACCAAGTAATAGCACTGATGGAGGCTATGATGCTTCCTAGAAAGAATAGCTATTGTAAAGTGTCAAGCACATAAGAAAGATTCCTCCCTGCGGACAAGGGGAAATAATTTAGCGGATGAAGCTGCAAAGTTGGCGGCTAATGTAGATTCAAAAGCCATCATGATGTTAACTGCTGAAATTACAGAGCAAGATTTGGTTGATATTCAGGATGCGGCTCCCCAGGCCGAGAAAGGCCTGTGGAAGCAAAGGGGAGCGTCTCAAGGCTCTGATGGTGTTTGGAGGAATCATAATGGGTTATTTGTGGCCACAACTGATCTATTGTCTTTGGTGATTCCCGATGCGCATGGTATGGACCATTGCGCAAGGGGGGAGGTATTAAGGAAAATAGCAAATATGGGACTATGGTCTCCTAAATCACAAGCACAGGGAGATGCAATACTGGGCAGATGTATGACATGCATAAAAAACAACATTCGAAAAGGGATAACTACCCCAATTGGGCTTATACCAATACCAGAGGGACCGTTTAGACATATTACAATGGATTATGTAGATATGATTCGACCAATACAGGGAAAGAGATATTTGTTGGTTATTGAGGACAGGTTTAGTCGATGGGTGGAAGCAGTACCAGCAAAGCATAAAAATGCGGACACAGTGGTAACATTTTTATGTAGAGAGGTTATCCCCAGATTTGGCATACCGAGTATGATAAGTTCAGATAATGGAAGGGAGTTTATTGACAAATGGTAAAAGGGGTTTACCAGAAATTGGGAATAAAACAGAGACTAGGATGTGTGTATCATCCACAATCACAAGGAATGGTAGAAAGAGTGAATGGTACGCTGAAGGCAAAACTAACAAAAATGTGTGATCACACTAAACTCAACTGGGTGGATGCATTACCTTTAGCACTCATGGCCTATAGAAGTAGAGTGAACCGCAAAACGCAACTAACACCGCATGAAATGCTTACGGGTCGACCCATGCCTGCGCCGGCATATAGGCATTTGCCTAAGGGACCGGGGACAAATAGCTCACATCCACCGAGTTATATATTTACAGGAAAAGGAGAAGGAACCGGAGAAGCCAGAGGCACATCCAATCCAGCCGGGAGACTGGGTGTTCGTGAAGGTCTTCCGGCGTAAGTGGAACGGCCCCCGACGAGAAGGACTGTTCAAGGTAATCCGGTCAACAGGGAGAGCAGTCCAGGTAAAGGGTTCACCCACGTGATATCATCTTAATCACTGTGTTAAGGCTCCGCCAGAGGAGGACGTAAGAGTTGCAGGTACCAGAGCCGAGGGGAAGGATGAAACTGGTCCAGGAGCTGATCCAGAAGCAGGAGCCGAGAGAGGGAGAAGATGTTCTTGGTGGCGGAGGGAGTGATGGTGGCAGTTGCTGTCCTCGGGCTGGTAATGGTACTCCTCCGCTACACCTGGCCAACCGAGGCCGGGGAGAGTCTCGACAGTCTGACTGTTCTGACCCCTCTTTCAACAGAAGCTCCTACCAACCAGACCCCACTGCCGAGCCTGGCTGGAGGGGCCACCAACAGCCAGACGCAGCCATCCCCCATACCACAGGTCATCCCAGCCAACCTGTGCCAACAAGACCCAGTTTCAGTTTTTGCTGTTGTATTCCAATCCTCCGCAAGGTTGTGGTGTCGAAATTGAGCTCCCAGATGGTGATGCAGTCCAATGGTCAAACTCTCAAACAGCCTGACTTGTATCCTGACTGGGTTCCAACAAAGCCATGGTCAGAGGGGGGTGAGGACGATGATGAGGATATGCCACTACAAAGTTTCTATTGCTCTGGCCTGGCACTGCAGTTGCCTGGTGTTTTTAGGGCCAGTAGGTGGTGGAACCAATAAACTTGACATCTGAAAGAGGATGTTGACCATCGTCCGAAGACTGTTTCCAAGTGTATTTGTACTTACACTGACATCTCACATAACATTTTCATAATTTGTTGTTTACTTTTGTTGTCAGTATTAAACTGGACTTAATATTGAGGGAAAGGAGCAATGCTAGGGTTTTACCTACTTCCCGCCAAACAGGGAGAGGATGTTTCCCAGGCGGTGCTCATATCTGTTGTTAAACCTCCATCCAAGTGATAGTCATCTTTTTGATGATCACTGATATCAGGGGTTAGCGTTTTGCTGCCCAGGTGGGATGGACTTTGGCAACAGATAAGGGATAGCTGATTGTTGAATCTATTACTCTCATACACTCATTATTCATATGTCATATCTGCAAATACCCAGCTGATTGCTGAAGCTATTTCTAGTTGTTTAATACCTTTATTTTTAATGATGAATGATGAGAAGGGGGAATATGTGGTAGAAAATCCCAGAATGAGGTGACAGAAAGTTCAGTGATAGCCTTTCTTAGAAATCGCTTATGACATAATAGGATCCAGATGTTGTTATTGATACAGGAGTAAGAAAAACAAGTTATTATGATGTTGCAACTATTATGTTTTTGCCAAAATTACAAGGATGTCGAAACTATAATGTTCAGATCCAATTTTTGTAAGCCATTGGGTTTTGGGCCAAAGGGTGGATATTGTTCACCCGTTTATGTATATAATGAGGAGACATGGTCATAGCTTCTTTGGATTACTCTGCAGAGACCCCAGTTTGTTCGTGCAAATATTATTGTCTGCATTAATAAAACTGTGTAAACCCTCTTGGAATAACTCTCCTCATTTGTCCACTTCCACCCTTCCACATTATCTTTATGTACTTGTACAGATACAATGCAACAATGTGTAGGTGAGACATCTGACGACTTAGATATCAACTTTTAGAAATGTCAGCATTTTTAATCTACATGAGTTTATGTGTACCAACTCCCTATGCGGCCAGGCATTATTCAGCAACATTTTTAATGGGATGTGTCACAATATCTACAAATGTAACCATTTTTGCAGTTAAATATTTATATGAATAATAATGTATAGGTTACAACCATCCATTTAATATGGGAGAACATGGTTGTCTTTGGTTCTACCTCATGTAGGGGTAGGCTTATCATAAAATGTTGCTAGACTTTCCTATTTCCTTTCCTTATAACACCGTGAAAGCATTACTTAACTGACTAGGCGGAATAATGACCCAATAGAGACCCATACCCATATCAATACTGTAGTTGGCAGTTTTCTCTTTTGTCAACCGAATGTATTCCCAACCCAATACATCTTATCTAAATAAACAAAACTAAGCAAAATAATCAATTCTAAAGTAGACGATTCAATGCTCATGGGCAGCCTGGTTCATTGGAGCCCAAACCCGGCCCCGAACTACGGCAATCGGCCCAGAACTGCGGGAGATTAGGCTACCTCTTGCACTCCCCTTGCTCTAAGAGGATTATATGATACATACTGTAGCCCATGTCTATGATAACATTTAAATAGACAAGATCAAAATCCTCTGAATACTGACCATTTTATTCATACTAATTGTCCCCCAGCGGTGAAATCCACACGTCTGTCCGTTTGTATGTCAAGTTTCTTCTCTCACCACTGACAATTTTGATGAAACTTGATTGGGTGGATGATGGGTCTTACCATACAGATGCAACATTTACAAAATTACACTGATTGGCCCAATTTTGAGGAAACTATGGTGAAAGATGCCAAAGAGATTGTTTAGGAGTTTCGAGGTGACACTGATTTATCATTAAACAGTCACAATAGGGTGCAAAGTGTAGAGCTAGGAGTGTAGCCTAATGCAGTAGGCATATAGCCTTACGAATTAGGGAATAATCAACGCAAGACTGATAATATTTGTGAGTGAAGTCTGTTATGCAGCATAATTTACACTTGGCCTATATCAATGCGAAAACCAGAGTTGTGTAACCTAGGTTTATAGTTAGTCACATTTGTAACCAAATAATTTGGCTGTGCAATTATTTTGTCTTCACCTATTGTGTTTAAAGTACAGGCGTCTTATATCAATAGAGTTAGTATGATAGTAGCCTAATGGCCCAAATCATTTTTCTCTTTGGTCACAGAGAAAAGCCCTCCCTGTGTGCAATCGGGACACAGCATTGTAAAACACAGACAAGCAGAATGTCTTCGTAAAAAGTGTATGAATAAACATTATTCACAGGCTTCATTCCATCACTCTCCTTTATAGAGGGGCGCTACATCATTCATGGGGGACATTTTTACTGTACACTTGTTTTAGTATTGTTTCCAGGTGTGTGACATCTACTGTACAAAAATTGTACTGCTGGTAGGGAAGTGCTTTCAGGAGAAATCTATAAAGCATAGGCAATTTATGTGAGCTTTCACCTACTGATATGTGATGTCATCGTGTCATGTGATGTTTATTATATATGTTATTCCTTGACACTGAAATGAAATGCAAGACACTAAAATGCACCTAAAAATGGGCATGGTGGGACATTACATTAGACAACAATGCAGAACATAGTCTGTATGACTAAGACTATGAGGACCAACCTTACAGTAAAATGTCAGTACTCTAAACACGATATGTAGGCTAATCATACCAACACACGTGGTGTAAAGTTTGGGCTGAAGTAAGCCCACGATAAGTATGAGCAAGAACAATAGTTGGACTTGCTGAAGCTAGACTTATAAGTCCCTGAACACGTTTATTGCAGGAGCATGCAAAATGTTGAGCTTTTGGCCCAGGCTGCTGAACCAGTTTTCCCAGAATCAAGGGAGAGACTATGGCTGGGACGACGGAGATGCATTATTAATTGCAGCCTATTTGGACTATAAATTATGGTCTGACATTTTAAAAATATGAATGCGCACTGTACACAGAAATATTTATACAAGCTCCGTTCATCATCGATATAATAAGTAACTTATTCACTGCAATTTATATATTCATAAAGGGAAGCTATATAACGGTACGCTCTCATTTAGATGTTGGTGTAGTTTCGGCGTTGGACTCTGGAATGAAACATTGGATACGTGGAAGCAGTGTGTGTCTACACTTTGCTACCAGATAGGATGGAATACAATTTTTCATTCACGTATAGGGTGTGGACCATCCATTGACCTTGTTAATTATGGGTTGTAGTGTATATAACTTTCAGAATCATTTGGGCTTATGGAACCCGTGTTTCGGTATGAACACCGGTGACTAGAATATGTATATTGAATTTGGGTATGGACCAGATATCAGAAGATTCGTTCAGGAAAGAGGATGGGATGCACAAGCAAGAATGAATCACACGGAGACGTATGTTATATTTAAAAGGTAAGAGAATGTTTTGTTCCTTTCTTCCTTGTTTTTCTTTTCTTTTCTCTTCCTTCAAATGTACAGTGCCTATAGAAAGTCATCATACCCCTGTGAAATCTTTACCTTTTGTCACATTACACCCTGGAAATTAAAATAAATCAAATCTAACTTTTTTGAGCTGTATGTACACATTATAACCCTCATCATCAAAGTGATTTATTTTTTTTAATTCTGGACAATTATTACAAATTAATTAGTGAAATACCTGGTTTGGTTAAGTGATCAGCCCCTTAGAGTATACCATTATAAACTTGCTCAGGTGCAACCAATCAACTTCCAGATCAAACACCAGGCTAATTGCCCCCCACCTGACATCAATTGTAGTGGTTTTGATTACTTCAGAATAAAACCAGCTGTTTCTTGAGGATTCCACTACTAGAAGTGCATGGTTCTGCAAAGAATTCACCATGGTTGGAAAAGTACTTTCAAAAGGCCTCCGGGATAAAGTTGTTGGAAGGCACAAGTTAGGTGAAGGCTACAAAAAGATTTCGAAGGCTTTAGCTATCCCTCTGAGTACCGTTCAGAGCATCATTAAGAAGTGGAAGGCGTATGGCACCACCAACACCTTGCCTAGATCAGGCTGTCCGTCCAAACTGGATGACCGAGCCAGGAGGACATTGATCAGAGAAGCTACCAAGAGGCCAAAGGCAACTTTGAAGGACTTACAAGTCTTTATGGCTGGGACTGGTCTGTCTGTGCATGTGACAACAATCTCACAAGCTTTACACAAAGCTGGCCTGTATGGCAGGGTAGAAAGAAGCCTTTTCTGAAAAAGTGCCACAGTCAGTCTCATTTGTGCTATGCAAAAACACACCTGGAAGATTCTGTTGCCATGTGGAAAAAGGTTTTATGGTCAGACGAGACAAAGATTTAACTTTTTGGACTGAACTCCAAGCGCTATGTTTGGCGAAAACCAAACACAGCACACCACCCAAAACACACCATACCTACTGTGAAGCATGGTGGTGGCAACATTATGTTGTGGGGATGTTTCTCTTCAGCGAGGACTGGGCAATTGGTAAGGATTGAAGGGAAAATGGATGCTGCCAAGTACACCCAAATTCTTGAGGACAACCTGCGTCTCTCTGCTAGACAGCTGAAGATGGGCAGGTCATTCACCTTCCAACACGACAACGATCCTAAACATACTGCCAAAAGAACAACGCAGTGGCTTAAGGATAGAAAGGTGAATGTCCTTGAGTGGCCAAGTCAGAGCCCTGACTTAAATCCGATAGAAAATCTGTGGATGGACTTGAAGAGAGCAGTCCATTGCTGCTCACCACGGAATTTGACTGAACTCGAACAATTCTGCAAGGAAGAATGGTCAAATATTCTCCAATCTAGGTGTGCAAAGCTAGTAGAGACATATCCAAACATATTGATGGCTGTAATTGCAGCAAAAGGTGGCTCTACAAAATATTGAATCAGGGGACTGATGACTTTTCCAACCCTGTTATTCTTGTTTTTCATTTTTTATACATTTTCAGAACTGTCGCCTTTTTTTTCATTAGTTTGATGTTTTTTTTTTTTTTTTTAATGGGTTTTGATTTCAGGCTGTACGACAAATATAGTAACTATTTCAAAGGGGTATGATGACTTTCTATAGGCACTGTATATATTTGTTTTTAGAAAAGTAGAAAACCAACACACAACAATAACATTTTGAATGTAAAATGATACAATGAGAACATCAGTAACTCTTAAATGCCAGTAATCAACACCTTTTTCTTTAACAGTACAACCCAAGGCTTTTCACTTCTTGTGAGATAAGTATGACTAATTATTCATTTACTCATATGGTTAGTTACTTTTAGAACCTGATCCCTGGTTCTAAACAGGGATTTACTGTTACACTAGAATGTCAACGGAACCAAATGACGGCGCTCAGATGGTGGGGTTTAGCCCGAAGGCGTATTTAATAATAGAGGGGGAAAAGAGGTAGGGGAGAGAAAGATAATCCAAAAGAGTAGTCGTGGGTCGGTCCAGGGTTCGGCAGGCAGGCGGGTAGTCGGACGAGCACGGGGTTCGGCAGGCAGGCGGGTTGTCAGACGAGCAGATGGTCGGGAAGCCGGGAGGTCCAGTAGTCGGGGAGGGGGCTAGGTCCGTGGAAGGGTCAACGAGGGGAAACACCAGGGAGGACGGAGTATCTGGATGTGGACACAAGGGAACGCGGTGACAACACAAACAAACACAGGACGAGAGAGAGAGGTAATCTAGGGCTAGAAACGTAAAGGAACACTCAAAGGGTTACCGTGGGACACAGTACGATCTGGCACTGGAGTGAAGATCAGGCAGGGTTTATGTAGGGTGCTGATTGGGGATGTGTCGCAGGTGTGTTGATTGGGGATCGGGTCCAGGTGCGCTGTCGACTGGGAAGACGCTCCAGTGATGACCGCTGCGGCCTCGAGGTGGTGCCAGAGGGTTGGTTGGGAGGGGGAACCGTAACATTTACTATGTTATTTAACACCTTGCTTTTGTATTGATACTAAGTATTTTAGTATAAGATATTAATTATTTAGAGTTTTTCTTCTTTTTTTTAAAAACTTTAATCTATTTTGTTATTACCCAGTAGGTCTTTTGGTCTTTGTTAGAATTATCTCTTAGTAGTTATTAAACCGAGAAGATATTTTAACCAGAACTTATTCTGACATGGATTCAACCACAAGATTGTAAAGAACCAAAATCAAATATTCACATCCCAAAATCAAATATCAGTGTCAATACTGTATACTGTCAATAATGTATACTCTGGATTCAAACATTAATAAACTTCAAAAAGTAACATTACAAAAACAGTACCACACTCCAATGAGTGGATGAGGAGATTTGTGATTACTTAGTCTCAGTCCATGGACCAGGGTCCGTCCAGTGGTTCAAGTGTGTGTGGATGCAAAGGATCTGTCCTACCGAAATCCAGAAGGCACAATGCACAATGTCTCTCCTTTTTTCGCTCAGATCAAATCAACAATGGCTCGCCAGTCCACGCTCCGCACAGCTCCTCCAACAGCAGCGTAGCAGGAGAGGACGAAATCCAGGATCCAAAGGGAATGAACTCAACTCAACCACAAAACCCGGCCTTGCGGAACAAAGCTACAAGAAATAATTAATATCCTTTCTCTGAATTACATTAATTTACCTCTTAATTTGTACTTTCAACATGTTTGTTTCATTGTAATCTCCTTTCTAATTTATTCAATAAAGATATTTCAATTCCATATCAATTCAAGTGTCAATTTTTTCCACTGAATACTAGTATTCAGTCAACCGAATATTCATTTAATTCCAATGCTTTAGCTTAGCTTAAACCGGAGATACTGTATCATTAGCTGGAGTTAGCTAATTTAACTTCACATTAGCAAGGCATACATGTTGGTGGTGCTAACATTTACATTTTTTACATTTATGGCATTTAGCAGACGCCTTTATCCAAAGCGACGTACAACAATACATTTGTTTAAGTAAGTGAATCATCTATCCAACAGTCATCATAAGACAAAGTAATCAATGCTCAGACCAGGGGCCATTGGCAGTCGTAATGCCAGTAGGCTAATTTTTAACCATTGAATGCTATTGCTATCGTCACGTTAGTTTGTGACTAGCGCTGCTAATATAATGAAAACACTGACTCACCAAGGGAAATATTTCCAGGGTTACAGCAGCTTGGAACAGGAACTGTGGAATGGTGATTCGGAGATTGTGGGTTCGTGGAAGGCTCGTATGTCTTTGAAAACTGAACAACTCCATAGATAGCCTCATAGCTAACAAAGTTATCTGCTAGCGGAGCTATGCTACTCCACACTCTAGTTCACTCGACGCTGGTCAAAGTAACACTAGTCTTTTATATTCTCAATAATAGAAGTAAGTAGTTCTAAGCAGATCTTGCAAAGGAAAATTACTTTTTAAGCATTTCTTCACACACGTGGCAGGAATCTTCAGTGCATAGTACATACACGTCTGATCAGTACGGGAGCTAATATGGAAAAGACAGAGCGATCTGTAGGGCGGATCTACACTTTTGATTGGTTAACTCACAACGAGTTTAGGGTTCTCATTGGTTGATTGAATAGTTTCTCAATAATGCAAAACTAATGAAATACTGCTAAATAATAATGATGTCATCCACAAATCATCTTTCCAAGTTCTTACTATTTATTTAACTAATTTCAAAATACTTGAAGTGCATTATTAATAGGCTCTATTTGTCTGGGTTACACTTAACAATCCATTATGAAATGGAATATATGCTCTATAAGATGCATTATGGCTTTCCCAGCCATAAAAAGCTCACACTTTAACTAATTAAACGAATTAAACCAAGCTCAAACAATTCTGAAACGCATAAGATAAGCATCTTTCCAGAGTCCAATGCCAAAACAACACAGAAACAAGAGCATACCGTCATAGCCCCGTTAACACAGTTTTCAGGGTGTTGCACCAAGAGCGAGACACAAATGTTGTCTGAAAATAAATTGCAGTTAATAAGTTATAGCCTACAGGTCATTTCTGTTACTCAAGAACATCTGAAGAACCAAATGACAGCACACACAGAGATGGTTGTATAGCCCGAAGGCGTATTTAATAATAACTAATAGGGGGAGGGGTAAGGGAAGGAAGGATAATCCAAAGGGGATCGTCGGGGTCCGGTCCAGGGTTCGGTAGTGGGAGATCCAATAGTGGAGAGGGATAATCCAAAGGAGAGTCGTCGGGGTCCAGTCCAGGGTTCAGTAGCGGGAAATCCAGTAGTACAGAGGGGTAGGGGTAGGATCGACGTACCGGGTAGGGGCTAGGTCCGTGGAATAACAAGGGAGTCCAAGGGGAGACGAGGGTTCTGGAGAGGCACAGGAGAACACGGGTGAGTCACAAGGGAAAAACAAACACAAGGAACACAAAAGGATATTCAATAGTCTGTGGGTTACGTGGGAATGTTACCATAAACACAGTACGTTCTGGCACTGGAGCGAAGACTGGGCAGGGTTCTTATAGGTGGGTGATTGGGAATGGGTCACAGGTGTGCTGATAGGAGATAGGGAACAGGTGCGCTGTCGACTGGGAGCTGGACGCTCCAGCGATGATCGCCGGGGCCTCAAGGTGGTGCCAGAGGGTTGGTTAGGGGGAGGGACTGTAACAATTTCGTCAATAACTTATTCCCTGCAATGAGGCACGTAGGAATGGGGGCTGCGGGGGTGTTTATTATTAATTAATGTGTGAGACAATATGTGGAAGTCTATGTGCATCATCTAGGCTACTGGTTACATTGTGTGACTGCTGTTGGATTCTACGCTTTTCACTCACACTAACCACTATGTTATTATCCCGTCAAAAGTCACCTGGATTGCTTGTTTAACAGGTGACATTTTCGCTGGATACATAAAATGGGGGTATATATTGGAATTGGGACAAATAGCCAAAATGGGAGGTGTTCACCTTCACTCCATCTCCATCTTGCATTACGTTGCTCTCTCTCTCACTATATGCAATCACTTTGTGTTGTGGTGCACGTTGACATAGGCGCCTGCTACATTGTTGCACAGGTTTGGATGAGTTGGGATTGATATACTGACAAATATATGCAACGCTCTCATGATCAGAACTGTTTACCGGGTGCACTTGGGTGAATCAGCTGTAGGCCATGTGTCATTTACCTGAGACCCGATCATTTCAAGTTTTTCCACATGCTTTTCAGTTGCACTAACCACAACGTTTGTAAAGGTTTGGTGTTGTAAGCGGACCCTGTTGCGGTGCAGAGAAAGGGAGGCGGACGAGTAGTTAGCGAGTAGAAAGAATCTTTACTTGAAAGAGTAGACAAAACAGGATACTGTTATATATGTGCATTTGATGTTATGCGCACTCAGTGCGCAGTACTGACGCTACTACGTAGTGCAGGGGACAGCGTAAGGACCGTTGGGGTTTTGGCGGGTTGAGAATGTGTTGTCAGTGTGAGTGGCACAGTTAAGTAAAGAAGTTGAACGTTACTCTCGTCTCGAACTGCATTATTCCTGCCATCTATCTCAAACATAATATTGGCGACGAGGATGGCTGACTTTAGTTTACCCCCGCCCGCTCCTTTCCTTGCCGTGCCCGGAGACCCCCCAATTCCGTGGGCGAATTGGGTTGAAAATTTCACGGTGTACCTGGATGCTTTGGGCTATGATGATATACCCGACAAGAGGAAGATGGCGCTCCTTCGCCATTGTCTCGGCGTGGAGGGGCAAAGGATCTTTCGCACCCTGGGTCTGCCTGAAACTTATGAGGAGACAGTAGCTCTTTTAACGAATCACTTCACCGGTCAACAGAGGATTTTACTCCGACGCTACAAGCTCAGGAGGCGGCTACAAAGATCCGGTGAGTCCGTTCGTAACTATGTGGCTAACCTGAGAGACATGGCCCGCCTGTGTGACTATGGGGCACTGCAGGAACAGATAATTCGAGACCAGTTCATCGAGGGAATACTGTGTGAGAAAACGAGAGAGAGACTGTTGCTTGAATCAGACAATTTGACTTTGGGTAGAACTGTAGAGGTAGCGCTGCAAGTTGAGACAGCTGTTGAGTGTACCACTGTGTTCGCGGGCGCGCGACCCATCGCGGACGCGCCTACTCAGCAGCTCCAGCCCACCTATCACGCGCACTATGGCGCTCACTCCACAGACGACAGCCAGTGCTGCTCGGAGGCGAGTTTCCCAGTGCAGGTCGCACAGAGGCAGAGCAACAGGCGCACCTCCGAGGTCTGCGGGAACTGCGGTTCAAAATCACATCATACTAGAGCCCAACATTGCCCTGCCAGGGGACAAAAATGCAGAAATTGTTTGAGACAAAATCATTTTGCCATAATGTGCCGTTCTGCCCCGGCAGCTCTACCCCAGACCATGGGACGCCCACCTGCTCACAATAATCACACAGAGATCAGGAATGTGGCTGCTGGGCAGGTGGCTTTCAAAACATGCACTGTGCAGCTAGCTGAGGTGACTCTTCCTCTATTGATGGATACAGGTGCGGCTGCATCTCTCCTCAACTCCAGCACTTACTACAGGTTCTTCTCCCACCTGCCATTGGAACAGCCTGCTACTCCCCTATGTGGCTATGACAGCTCCAGGATAGATATCCTGGGTGTGCTCCATGTCCCTGTCCACTACGGTTCCAAGCACCTGCTGTCATTCCCTTTTCACATTGCCAGGAAGGGGGCCAACCTTATGGGTCTGGACCTGTTTACGGGCCTGGGGTTCACGCTCAGGGACGGCGTCGGCTCTGCTATTCACCACGTCGACTCCACTTGGCAGCAAAAGTGGCCGACTCTGTTCGACGGCCTGGGCTGTCTCACGGCCTTTACACACAGACCTCTGGTGAATCCAGATGTGTCACCCGTCATCCAGCCCCTGCGCCGGATTCCCCTGGCCTTGAGGGATGATGTCACCCGTGAGCTTGGCTCTCTCCTGGAAATGGGGATTATCGAGCAGGTCAATGCCGCCCCCTGGATCTCGAACTTGGTCATCGCGAAGAAGAAATCAGGGGGGATACGGATCTGCGTTGACCTCCGCCTGGTGAATAAGGCGGTGATTCCGGACAGGTACCCGTTACCTACCTCCGAGGAGCTCACCGCGCTCTTCTATGGCTCGACAGTGTTCACCAAGCTAGACCTGCGCCAGGGCTATCTACAGGTGCCACTTCACCCAGCCAGCAGGGACCTCACAGCCTTCGTGACGCACACCGGCATGTTTCGATACACACGGATGCCGTTTGGCTTAAGCTCTGCCCCTAGCTGCTTTCAGAAGGTGATGAGCACCATCCTCGCAGGCATCCCTGGGGTGGCAGTGTTCCTTGACGACATTGTTGTCCACGCTCCGGACCTCGAGACACACAACAAGCGCCTCCAGGCAGTGGCCCAGGCCCTCCTGGAGAACAACCTGACACTGAATGGGGAGAAATGCTGCTTCGCGGCGCCGGCCATCGACTTTGTGGGTTTTGGTCTCTCGGCCAGGGGTATTGCCCCTCTGCAGTCGAACGTTGATGCAATTCAAAAGATCCCAGAGCCGACCTCACCCTCCCAGGTGGCCTCGTTTTTAGGCATGACAGCCTACTACCTCCGGTTCTTGCCTCACTACTCACTGACCACCGCTCCACTTCGCCAGCTGCTCAAGAAGGAGGAGCCGTGGAACTGGACCACGGCATGTTCAGAGGCGGTGCAAACACTGAAGGACCAGCTCACGACGCCCCCCATTTTGGCCCACTTCAGCCCGGACTGCCAGACCATCGTCACCTGTGACGCCTCGGCTCGTGCAATTGGAGTAGTCCTGTCACAGGTGCAGGACGGGGTAGAGAGGCCTGTAGCCTTTGCCTCCAGGGCCTTGACACCTACTGAACAGCGCTACTCCGTTGGTGAGCGCGAGGCACTCGCCTGTGTCTGGGCTTCCGAGCGTTGGCACCTCTACCTCTATGGACGGCATTACGTCCTCAGAACGGACCATCAGGCCCTGACCGCGCTGCTGACGGCTTCGGGTTCAGGCCACAAACCCCTGCGCCTGCATAGGTGGGGTGAACGCCTGAGGCAGTATGACTACGAGCCGAAGTTTACTCCCGGCAGGGACAACGTGGTCGCCGACCTACTCTCACGGTCTATCGACGGCCCCACACCAATCGCCTCTCCGGGTGTCGACACAGAACCCGAACTCATCCAGATGCTATACACGCCTCTTCAGCCAGCCGTGTCTTTGGAGGAGTTACAGCAAGAATCGGAGTGCGACCCCATGCTGACTGCTCTACGAACATACATACGCTCAGGATGGCCAGCGAAGGTTTCCGATGAGCTCACCCCATTTTCTAGGGTGCGGGATGAACTCTCATGCTGGGGTAATGTCTGCGTCTCCAGGGGCCTTTGCACAGTGGTGCCCATGGGCCTGCGTGGGCGTGTGCTATCGATGGCACATGAGGGGCACCTTGGCATCGTCAAGCTCAAGCAGAGGTGCAGAGACCTTGTCTGGTGGCCGGGCATTGACCGCGACATAGAAGCACTCGTCAGGGACTGTGCACCATGCCTTCTCAGCGGAAAAACTGGACCTCCAGTGCCAACCCCTCTGCAACCAGTGCCATGGCCATCCCGCCCATGGGAACATCTTCAGCTCGACATCTGCGGGGAGATCCACGGCCGTGGAATCCCCCACCATCAGCGCTTCCTGGTAGTGCTGTATGACCTCCACTCAAAATGGCCCGAAGTGGTTCCGGCTGGGACCGTCACAACGCAGGTGATCGCAGACATCTTGGAGGGCGTCTTTGCACGCTGGGGCATGCCTCGCGCCATCACTACTGATAATGGGCCCCAGTTTGTCTCCGCAGACTTCTCCAGGTTTCTCGGGGAGAGGGGGATAAAGCACATTCGCACAGCATATTACAACCCCCAGGCTAACGGAGGCGTGGAGAGGCTCAACCAGAGCCTTAAGAACGGCATCCGAGCACACATGGCTCAGGGGTGTGCGTTCCAGACAGCACTCAACCAAACCCTGATGCACTACAGGGCCAGCCAGCACAGCACAACCGGGGCCTCTCCAGCGCTCCTGATGCTGGGTCGAGAAATGCAACTGCCGCTGGACAGACTCAGGGCACAAAGCACAACAACACCTGCCAAGGGCAGCCCCCAAGCACAGGTCAAAGCTTCCGTAACCAGACACCAGCATCAAATGCAGCAGTATTACAACCAGAAACACAGAGTCAAGGGTGCTGCTCTCCGGGTGGGTGACTGGGTCCGGGCCCGTAGGCCTCATCGTGGCAATAAGATGGCATCATACTGGTCTCAGCCCCTCCAGGTTGGACGCCAGCTGGGTCCAGCCACGTTCATGCTGAGTGACGGATCTCGCTGGCATGCAAAGCGACTGAGGAGAGTGCCTAATCCGAATGAAGGAGTGGGGACCCCTCCACAGCCGGCTGCTCCTCCACTGGTGGCCCCACTGCCACCAATCCCTCCCCCACAGGGAGGGCCACTATGGCCACAGGCGCCTCAGCTGCACCCTCAACCAGCTCCTGATCTGGTGCCTCCTGGCCTCCAGCCAGATCCAGTGCTCGACCATGCTCTGGGCCCACCTCAGGGTGACCCCCCAGCTGTTCTGGAAAGGCCACCGCCAGTGGTTAGGGAGGGCCGGCCAGTACGGGACTGGGGCCGCCCCACTTATTTGAAAGACTATGTCACTGAGTTTCATGCCTAGGCTTTGAGGGCGTTCTACTACTAATTTTAGTAGTTTAGTTTTGTTACTTGTTTTTAATTGGGTTCTGTGCTTTTGAGGGGAGGGGGAAATGTTATATATGTGCATTTGATGTTATGCGCACTCAGTGCGCAGTACTGACGCTACTACGTAGTGCAGGGGACAGCGTAAGGACCGTTGGGGTTTTGGCGGGTTGAGAATGTGTTGTCAGTGTGAGTGGCACAGTTAAGTAAAGAAGTTGAACGTTACTCTCGTCTCGAACTGCATTATTCCTGCCATCTATCTCAAACATAATAGATACAAAAACACGGACTTGAAGCTTGAAACAAAAGGGGAGATCATCACAGTCTCAATATAGTACGAGTATACTCACATAAAAATGACAAAGCGAAAACCCATTTTTTGAAATTTCAGTAAATGTATTAAAATTGAAATACAGAAATACCTCATGTACATACGTATTCAGACCCTTTGCTATGACACTCTTAAAATTAGCTAAAATGCAAAAAATGTCATCAACAAATCACTCAATAAGTTGAATTGAGTCCATCTTTTTTTAGATTAGATTAGATTCAACTTTGTCATTGTGCAGAGTACAAGCAAAATAGCAGAAAGTGCAATGAACAGTATTTACAGGTAGTGCAATATATTATAAGTAGTGCAGTGTAAGCAGTATATGAGTAGCATTAGCATTATAGCAGAGTAAATAAGTTACAGTATGAACAGTGTAGCAGCATATGAACTGTATAGGTAATGCAGGCTAGCAGTATATATATATGTATTAACAGTAACATGAGGTAGATAGCGGAATGCCGTATGAACAGTATAAACAGTATAAACAGGTATGTACAGTATGTGCAGAGTATTAACAGTAGTATTAAGAAAATATAAGGATATGTGCATTATGTGCATTATGAACAGTATGGACAGATATGTACAGAAGAGCAGTGGTATTGAGTAAGAGCAGGGGAGGGGAGTGATAGTGCAATTGTCCGGGTGGGGTTGCAGGGGTAGTAGGTTGTCAGGTAGGTGCAGTGTTCGAGTTCAGTAGGGTGACAGCCGCAGGGAAGAAGCTGCCTCTGAACCTGCTGGTTCGGGTGCGGAGAGACCTGTAGCGCCTCCCGGAGGGGAGTGGGGTGAAAAGTCTGTGGTTGGGGCGAGAAATGTCCTTGACGATGCTGCGTGCCTTACGCAAGCATCGTTTGCCCTGGACAGCTTCGATGGAGGGGAGTGAGGAACCGGTGATGCGTTGGGCAGTTTTCACCACCCTCTGCAGTGCTTTCCGGTCAGATGCCGAGCAGTTACCATACCATACTGTGACACAGTTGGTAAGGATACTCTCGATGGTGCAGCGGTAGAAGTTCACCAGGATCTGAGGAGACAGATGTACCTTCTTTAGTCTCCTCAGGAAGAAGAGACGCTGGTGAGCCTTCTTTATCAGGGTGGAGGTGTTGAGGGTCCAGGAGAGGTCCTCAGAGATGTGGACACCCAGAAACTTGAAGCTGGTGACTCGCTCCACCTCAGTCCCGTTGATGAGGATGGGGGTGTGTGCGCCAGCTTTAGACTTCCTGAAGTCCACAATGAGCTCTTTGGTCTTCCTGGTGTTGAGAGCCAGGTTATTTTCGTTGCACCACACTGTTAGGTGCTGGACCTCCTCCCTGTAGGCCGACTCATCGTTGTTGCTGATGAGACCAATCACCGTTGTGTCGTCTGCAAATTTAACAATGGTGTTTGAGCCATGTACAGGTGTGCAGTCGTAGATGAAGAGGGAGTAAAGGAGGGGGCTCAGCACACAGCCTTGTGGAACGCCGGTGTTCAGGGTAAGGGTTGAGGAGGTGTGGTTGTGAAGCCTAACAGACTGCGGCCTGTTGGTTAGGAAGTCTAGAATCCAGTTGCAGAGGGAGGGGTTGATGCCCAGTTGCCTGAGTTTGGAGATCAGTTTGGAGGGGATGATGGTGTTGAATGCTGAGCTGAAGTCAATAAACAGCATTCTCACATAAGAGTTAGTCTTGTCGAGGTGGGACAGGGCGGAGTGAAGTGCCGTTGAAATGGCATCCTCTGTACTCCTGTTCTGCCGGTAGGCGAATTGAAAGGGGTCCAGTGTGGGTGGTAGGCAGGTCTTGAGTTGAGCTAAGACCAGCCTCTCGAAGCACTTCATGATGATGGGCGTGAGTGCCACTGGTCGGAAGTCATTTAAGCTCGTTGCAGTGGAGTGTTTTGGCACCGGCACGATGGAGGTGGTCTTGAAGCACGCGGGGACAGCTGCTTGGGCTAGGGACAGGTTGAATATGTCAGTCCAAACCTTAGTCAGCTGCACAGCGCAGGCATTGAGGACGCGTCCGGGGATCCCATCAGGACCAGCAGCCTTGAGTGCGTTAGTCCTGCTCAGTGCCGCACACACGTCGGTGGGAGATAGAGTGAGGGGCTGGTGATCCGCAGGGAGCACAGCCTTGATGGCCACCTCCTTGTTGTCCCTGTCAAAGCGGCCATAGAAGTGGTTCAGCTCATCAGGGAGGCGTCGACGGAGAGGGGTGAGGTGTTAGTTGGTTTATAGTCTGTGATGGCCTGGATGCCCTGCCACATGCGTCGGGGGTCAGAGTTGTTCCTGAAGTGATCCTCTATCCTCAGCTTGTGGTTGTGCTTGGCCTTTTTGATGCCCCTCTGCAGATTAGCCCTGGATGAGCTATCGGCCCGAGCATCCCCTGATCTGAAGGCAATGTCGCGTGCCTTCAGCAGGAGTCGGACCTCACTGCTCATCCATGGCTTCTGATTAGGGAAAGTGGTGATCCGCTTGAGTGTGGTGACACTGTTGATGTTAGAATTGATGTAATCCAAAACAGAGGAGGCATATGAATCAATGTCCGTGTGGGAGTCATGGGTGGCCTGAGTGGCAAACACACCCCAGTCAGTGTTTCCAAAACGCTGCTGGAGCGCTGAGTCCGCTCCCTCTGGCCAGACCTTGACTGTCCTCACTATAGGTTTCACTCGTTTGATGAGTGCTGAGTACTTGGGCAGTAGGAACAATGAGAGGTGGTCTGATTGACCTAGGTGGGGGAGGGGAACGGCTTTGTACGCATCAGCCATGCTGGTGTATACTTGGTCCAATGTCCTGTCTCCTCTGGTGGGGCATGAGACATTTCGGTGGAATTTGGGCAGTACAGTCTTTAAGTTGGAGTGATTGAAGTCACCCGCGACAATGAAGGCTGCCTCGGGATGCAGAGTCTGTTGTTTGCTAATGGCAGCATGCAGTTCTTTCATAGCAATCTTAGCATTAGCATCCGGGGGGACATAGGCTGCCGTGATAACAGTTGACGTGAACTCTCTGGGCAGATAGAAAGGTCTACACTTAACCATGAGAAACTCCAGGTTAGCTGAGCAGTGACTCTCGGTGATGGTAGTATCCGTGCACCACGTCTTGTTTACATAAATGCACAACCCTCCACCTCTGGTCTTACCGGAGTCGCCTGCTGTTCTGTCTGCTCGGAGAACGTAGCGCCCTGCTATCTCGATAGCGTTGTCGGGAACCTCGCTGTTGAGCCAGGTTTCAGTGAAAACCATGACGTTACATTCCTTAATCCATTTGTGGGTGATGATCCGCAGCCGCAGTTCATCCATCTTGTTTGCCAGGGAACGAACATTTGCAAGGAAAAGGCTAGGTAGTGAGAGTCGGTGTGGAGTTAGCTTTAGCCTAGCTCTCAGCCCACCTCGGCTCCCTCGCCTGTGTTTTCGTTTCCGAGCCGGTCTGGGGCCTCTTCCGGTCGGTGTAGCGGAGTTAGCTGGACCCGCTGTTTTGGTAATCTCGGGTATATCGTCGATAAAGATGACTGGAGTGCCGGAACCGATGTCCAGAAGTTCTTGTCGGCTGTACGATATGTACGCTAAACTGTTTTTAGCGAGAATACTTAAGATAAACAAGCAAATGACTACTAATTCGCAAACTCTGGAGAGACACCGAGCGTCGCGATGCATGCGCGCCGCCATCTTGGTCGTAACTGTTATCTCAATGCAAGGATAATAGTTCATGTAATTTTGGAATTAATATCTTTGTTTTTATAGGGTCTCTGATTTGCATAGGAATCAATTACACACTGTGTAGATTAGGATGGCACTACCAACTGAGCAAATTTCATAATTTTCTCTTGATCCTGACAAACTCCCCAGTCCCTGCCAGTGACAAACATACCCATAACTTGATGCAGCTACCACTATTCTTCACACGAAACTGCATTGCATGTGCTGGATTTGCACCAAACTTAATGCTTTGTAGTAAAACCAAATTAACACATTTCCAGCCACTTTATTTGCTGTATCACTTGAATTCATTGTTGCAAACACAATTATGGATATGAGATAGATTATTTTCCATTAAGAGATTCTTTTTGGCCACTTGGTTATAGACCAATTTTGTAGAGTGCCTGAGATGATGTTGTCCCATCGACTGTGCTTTTTCCTCTCCACCATTCAACTTTGTAGATTTTTGTAAGTCTCTCCAGGCTTCAGGGTCACATTCCTGAACAGTTTTGTTCCTCTCCATTTGCTCAGTTTGTTATGACAACCTGATGCACACAGTGTGTAATTGATTCCTATGCAAATCAGAGACCCTATAAAAATAAATTACAAAATTACATGAACTATTATCCTTGCATTAAGATGGACTCAATTCAACTCATTGAATGATTTGTTTATGACATTTTTGCATTTTAGCTAATTTTAAGAGTGTCATAGCAAAGGGTCTGGATATTTATGTACATGAGGTATTTCTGTATTTCAATTTTAATAAATTTACTGAAATTTCTAAAAACCTGTTTTCAAGATTCAAGATTCTTTATTTGTCACGTGCATACAAGTATGCAGTGAAATGTCATTCTGGGGTATTGTGTGTATTTTAATTTAATCAATTTTAAATTGAGTCGATAACACAACAAAATGTGGAAAAAGTGAAGGGGTCTGAATACTTTCCGAAGGTACTGTATATGGACACAGCACGCTAAGAAACCAAAGAGCGCAGTTTGTGTTATTAATGTTCCGCTCTGGCACCCCAAGTTCACATTGAATGTATTTCACATGATTGAAATGAGAGTTTTCATGAATCAATAAAAAATGTTTAGTGCAAAGACGAGAATAAAACAAATTATATTTTCAGTTTTACTGCCCGTATCCAACAAATTATTTGTAGTTGCCAACTGTCTGTATTTGACTGTTCTTTTTTGCCCCTGTCTGTCATATCATGTATCATAGTTATAACTATCTAAGGGCCCTTCTGACCATTCCAGAGTCTAGACAAAAGGTGACCGTGCCTTTGCCATTCGGGCCCCTAGACTCTGGAAAGACCTGCCTAAGGATATTAGGCTAGCAAGATCTGTTTTTTTTTTTTTTTTTTCAAGCTCTCTTAAAAATAATTTTTAGAGACTAGCCTTGAATTGATGCCTTATTCTTTTTAATATGTTGTGTTTTACTGTGTTCTCCTTCTTATATTTTTGTTTTTATTTGCATATCTGTTTCAGCTGCACATTTGGAAAGCACTTTGTAACACTGTTTTAAAAAGGTGCTACATAAATAAAGTTTATTATTATTATTATTATTATTATTATTATTATAAATGAATAACTTTCATATACAGTACCAGTTAAAAGTTTGGACACACCTTCTCATTCAATGGTTTTTCTTTATTTTTTATTATTTTCTACATTGTAGATTAATATTGAAGACATCAAAACTATGAAGGAACACATATGGAATTATGTAGTAAACAAAAAAGTGTTAAACAAACCAGAATATGTTTTATATTTTAGATTCTTCAAAGTAGTCACCTTTTGCTTTGATGACAGCTTTGCACACTCTTGGCATTCTCTCAATCAGCTTCATGAGGTAGTCACCTGGAATGGTTTTCCAACAGTCTTGAAGGAGTTCCCAGAGGTGCTGAGCACTTGTTGGCTGCTTTGCCTTCACTCTGCGGTCCAACTCATCGCAAACCATCTCAATTGGGTTTAGGTCGGGTGATTGTGGAGGCCAGGTCATCTGACGCAGCACTCCATCACTCTCCTTCTTGTGGTCATTGTCCTGTTGAAAAACAAATGATTGTCCCACTAAGCACAAACCAGATGGGATGGCATGTCGCTGCAGAATGCTGTGGTAGCCATGCTGGTTAAGTGTGCCTTGAATTTTGAATAAATCACCAACAGTGTCACCAGCAAAGCACCCCCACACCATCACACCTCCTCCTCCATGCTTCACGGTGGGAACCACACATGTAGAAACCATCCGCTCACCTTTTCTGCGTCTCACAAAGACACGGCGGGTGGAACCAAAAATCTCAAATTTGGACTCATCAGACCAAAATACGGATTTCTACTGGTCTAATGTCCATTCCTTGTGTTTCTTGGCCCAAGCAATTCTCTTCTTCTTGTTGTTCTTCCTCAGTAGTGGCTTCTTTGCAGCATTTCGATCATGAAGGCCTGAATCACGCAGTCTCCTCTGAACAGTTGATGTTGAGATGTGTCTGCTACTTGAACTCTGTGAAGCATTTTATGTGGGCTCTAATCTGAGGTGCTGTTAATTTGCGGTTTCTGAGGCTGGTAACTCTAATGAAGTTATCCTCTGCAGCAGAGGTAACTCTTGGTCTTCCTTTTCTGGGGCGGTCCTCATGAGAGCCAGTTTCATCATAGCGTTGGTTGGTTTTTGCGACTTGTCTCCCGGGAATTTAGGCTCTATACAGAACCCCCGACCAACCCTCTGATAACAGGTTATGGATCCTCAGCCTGAGGGGTCTTACCCTGTCAGATGCTGACTGGTCTTATGTAGGTTGGTGTCGATTAGATTCACTCCGCTGTTAACGGTCTACATCCCATAGTTCCTCCCATATCTTCCTCTACCCACCTCAGCTGCACTGAAAAATCACCCCAAATAAAAACTGTACACAGAAGTGGGTAGTCTCTATGGTTAACGACCGCTCTAATCTGATATGAGTGCCAGTTGGTGTGGTTGCGGATAAAGGGTTTATCGGTAAGGATAATTTACCCAAAGGAGGTAATAAGGGGCCAGATATAACCCTTCAGATCCTAAGATGTATTATGCACAGTAGTCTATAATATTTTATGTTACCAGGAGGACGTAAAAAGGCTTATGAGGGATGGAATGACTAAAAAAATAAATAATAATAATAATAATAATTAAGAATTAAAATTGAGAAAACTGTTCCTTTAAATGCAGGTTAAATTCTTTAATGATGGCTTAAAGCATTGCAGCATTATAATTTGCAATGGGGCTTTCCTTTACCCCCACCCTTTCTTATCTAGTTCATTTTGTCAGGCATAGAATTCGATCGAGTTCATTACATCACCCTGAGTTCGCACCCATGCTTAGTCATGGGCATAAGGGCACCTGTTGTTATGTCTACTAGACATACTTATCACTCTCATGCTCAAACATGGACTCAAGGACACTTTTTATTGTGGACTTCTGCAATCCTACACTATTAATCCTTTTTTGTGCCATACTAATCTAGGCATTTCTCAAAGTTAACATTTAGTACATATGGTATAGAATCAACATTAGCACACATGATTAGCCTACTTCAGTAATCATCCCTGAGTAAGAATTATACAGTCAAACATTAGTATGGTGGCCTACTTCAGTAATCATTTCTGAGTAAGAATTATACAGTCAAACATTAATGCATTTGGTTGCCTACTTCAGTATCAGTTATCAAACCGTTATCACTACGAGGTCCAACCAGATATGTTGACCCGGAGTCATACACTACCCTTATAATTTCTCTTATTCAGTTTTGCCTTTTGCACATATTTGAACTCATTTATCATTAACCAATTATATATATTTGACTCAACTTATCGTTAATCAGTTACACTCCTTTGAATCAACTTATCATTAATCAGTTTCACACATTTGAATCAACTTATCATTAATCAGTTACACACATTTGAATCAACTTATCATTAATTAGTGGTTACACACTTTTGAATCAACTTATCATTAATCAGTTACACACATTTGAATCAACTTATCATTAATTAGTGGTTACACACTTTTGAATCAACTTGTCATCAATCAGTTACACATCAAACAGGGTCATTCCATAGAGAAAATCAAGGAAGGACACTTCTCCTCCATAGGCCATTCCTGGTGGGGAATCTAACTGAAAATCCTCTGTGTCTAGAGTAATAATCGGCATCGGGTCATACCTCTGTATCTCTATGTCATGGGTTAAATCGAAGCTGAAGACTGTTTCAGGAGCCTCCTCGGGGGTCCACAGTCCCATCAGGTTTGGCAGGACAGGATCTTCAGGAACCTCAGCCATTGGCTCCAGTATGATCAATTCTGTTTTTGTGAGCGGCGAGTATGGGGACTGAGGTGAGCAGGGAGAGCTGAGGGCCTCGTCCAATACCACCCAGTCAGGCAGTATCTCTATCTCTGATAACTCCGGTGAGGAGATATCCCCTGGCTCCGATGGGCCCTGTGATACTTTTGGTGGTGGTGGCATGACCTCCTTCCTCTCATGCACCCTTCTGCCCCCTGTGGGCCTCTGCACACTGTACTTTGCCATTTTGCTAGGGGTTTGTGTAGTGTCAGGCCTCGGTCTGTTGGCCTCAGTCTTGGTACTGTAAACTGTCAACTTGTAACTGTAAAAGCACAGTTGAACATTCCCCCTCAAATATGCTTTGAAAAACAGTCCTCCATGAAGGCCTTGGTCATCGTCTGGAGGTCATTGAGAGCTTGTCCATCATTGTTGTTCAACTGGCCTCTCATCTCTCTGGCCATGAGGGACTTTCAGCAGTCCCCTGTTAAATTCCTTTCCCTTGAGATAAAAAGTGGATAAACTGGCGCACTTATTGTTGACTGAAACACTTTTGCAACTCAAAGAGCAAGTAGCTAAACAACTTGAGGGCCCTCAAGATTCTTCATATGACCTTTCAACTCTCAATTTGATAGAAGAACAATGGGAGAAAACTCATAGTGGCTGGAAATAAGACCTCTGCTGCTCCTTTTCCCATTGTGGTCAGTAATTCTAGTGTAGCTCTGAGATGTGGGTGATGGGAAATGTGTTCCCCTATAGCCCTTTTACTCCTACAGAATTAGGCAATCCTGCACGGCAAATAACTCCACTAAACTGCCTGAACACATCTGTTGACAAGTGTCATAGATGGTTCAAGCTCAGCCCATTATGAACATTATACAGCCCATTACTACCATATACAATTACTTAATGTATGCTTTTTGTGTATAATGGTGTGTTGTGTGGCCCACATTTCGGTAAGTGTCTTTCAATGGCCAGCAAAACTGCTTAGACCAGTTCCAGTGGTGTCCGGCAAACATAGACAAATGTTCCACATAGGGGCCATGCCAAAAGCTTCTGTCGATGTGTTATGACTTGGTAGACTGTTACAGTTTGACAATTGAAGCCAGGCAAGTAAGGCGTGTGAGGGGTCAATAGTTACCTGCGGGGGGCGCCATCCTCACAAGGCTGGATGATGACCACAGCCACCTTACAGATCTCCACCAGGCTGCTGCCCTGCCTCAGCCCTGCCTTCCAGGCAAAACCAAAGGGCTCCACGTCGGCCACGATGCCCTCGAAGTTCACATGGAAACCAAGTCGGCCCAGGCCGTTCCTACACAGGGTGATCACTGACGTCTCACAACCTCTGGTGACAATCTGGAGAGAGAGACAGAGAGACAGACAGAGTGTGAGAGAGACGGAGAGAGGAGAGCTGAAGCATAGAAAACCCTCACTTCCTCTGCTAATGTCCACATATAACCAAAGTGGGCGACGTGAATGTGTTCGTTTTACCAATCCAAAGAAACTTTCAAACAGAAGTAAATGAGGGGGCATCACAGAGCTAACATATTTAGCCAAAGAGATGCATCGTGACAGGGGGTGAGAGGGGGGATTAAGGATAAAGGATGCTCTAAATCCAAACCTTAAATTGCACACACAGCTTGATTCCTCCTTCTCTGAGGACATTCTCACCAAAGGATTTCACATAGATAGATAGATAGATAGATAGGTACTTTATTGATCCCTGAGGGGAAATGAAGGTGTTACAGCAGCTCATATCACAAACAACAACAAAATAAAGTGACAATAGAATGAATAAAACAGACATCTGAAACATATACAGTAAAGAACAGTCCAGTATGATTTAACATCCCCCAGCCTGAGTCTGATCACCCCGATCGAGCCAGCCGGAGGAGGAGTTGTACAGTCTTATTGCAGCAGGCAGAAAAGATCTCCTATAGCGCTCCTTAGTGCAAATAAAGCCGGCTCTGGCCCCTCTTGTACAAGACATCTGTGTTACCAGTCCAGTCCAGTTTATTGTCCAGGTGCACCCCCAGGTACTTGTAGCTCTGGACCACCTCCACATCCTCTCCCTGGATGGAAACAGGAGACAGGGGGACCCTAGTCCTCCTAAAGTCCACCACTATCTCCTTTGTCTTGCCGATGTTGAGTAGCAGGTGGTTCTGCTCACACCGCTCAGCAAAACTGTCCACCAGTCCTCTGTACTCTGTCTCCTGGCCTCCACTGACACATCCCACAATAGCAGAATCGTCCGAGAACTTCTGCAGATGGCAAGTATCTGTATTATGCCTGAAGTCTGAGGTATAGAGGGTGAAGAGGAATGGAGCCAGAACTGTCCCCTGGGGGGTGCCAGTGCTGCTCACCACCCTGTCTGACACACATCCCTGCAGCCGTACAAACTATGGCCCGTTGGTCAGGTAGTTCATAATCCAGGAAACAATGGGGGAGTCCACCTGCATCCTCAGCAGCTTATCCATAAGTAGTAAGGGCTGTATGGTGTTAAATGCACTGGAGAAGTCAAAGAACATGATCCTCACAGTGCTGCCAGCCTTATCTAAATGGGAGTGAGCTCTGTGTAACAGGTAGATGATGGCATCATCCACACCAATGTCTGCCTAGTAGGCAAACTGCAGAGGGTCCAAGGATGTCTTCACCAGGGGCCTAATGTGTGCTAGCACCAGTCTTTCCATGGTCTTCATGATGTGGGATGTCAAGGCTACCGGCCTATAGTCATTCAGAACACTGAGGTTCCTTTTCTATGGTACCGGTACCAGGCAAGATGTTTTCCACATTGATGGGACCTTCCATACTGAGGCACTGGAGTACTCCACACAGCTGGTCCACGCAGACTTTGAGCACCCTCGGGCTCACACCGTCAGGGCCTGCAGCCTGCAGTTTCCCCAGCTCTCTCTTCACCTGAGCAATACTGATGAAGACACTGGAGCAGGGGGTGGTGGGGGGGTCGTTAACTGTGGCAGTGGTGTCGGAGGGCAGAATGATGGGGGCCGCTGAAGAGTTGTGAAGTGAGGAAATGGTGGGGCTGGAGGAGGAGGGGAATGGAGGGGAAGTGTGAATGGAGTCAGAGGGGCTGGAGAGGGAGAGGGAAGGGAGAGGGTACTGGATGGGACAAAGGGGTAGGTGAGAGGTGTGAATGGGTCCAGACAGGGCAGGGGGAGGGGAGGGGGGCTGGTCCGGTAGCTGAGCAGGGCTGGAGGACCTGGTGGGAGGAGAAGGAGAAGGAGGACGGAGTAGAGAGTCGTTGGTGGAGCTGGGGGGAGGGAGACAATGAGCCCCCCTGAGTCAAACCTGTTGAAGAACTGGTTCAACTCCTTGGCCCTGACTAGATTGCCAGCCACTTGCGGGTCGTTCGCCTGCTTGTAGCCGGTGATCTTCCTCACGCTGCTCCACACCTCGTGTTGTTGTCCTGCAGGCTGTCCTCCATCTTCCGCCTGTAGGTGTCCCTGCACTCCTTCAGCTTCTCCATGAGCTTCCTCTGCACCCGCTTCAGTTCCTCCTTGTCACCAGACCTGAAGGCTCTCTTCTTGTCATTGAGGAGGGCCTTTAGGTCACTTGTAATCCAAGGCTTGTTGTTAGGAAAGCAGGTTAGTTAGGTACCGTGTTCTCCACACAGAAGTTAATGTAGTCCGAGATGCAATGTGAAAGACCATCAATGTCCTCCCCATGTGACTCACAGAGAACTTCCCAGTCCGTTGTCTCAAAACAGTTCTGCAGAGCCTCATTAGCCTCCTGTGTCCATCTCCTCACAGTCCTAGTGGTCACAGAGTGCTGCTGGACAAGAGGCTCATATATGGGCTTGAGGTGTACTAGGTTGTGGTCCGATCTGCCCAGGGGGGGAGTGCTGTAGAGATGTAGGCATCCTTCACATTAGCATATAACAGGGTGTTATACGTTATTGTTTTGTTCTCCCTAGTGGGGCACTTCACAAACTGGGAGAACGTTGCCAGTGTCTTTGTCAGGGTGACATGGTTAAAATCCCCGGAGATTGCAATGAATGTGTTGGGGTGCTGGGTCTGTAGTCTCGCGATAACAGCGTGGATAGTCTCACACGCTGCCTCCGCGTCAGCAGAGGGGGGGATATATGCGACCACAACAATAACATGCAAGAACTCACGTGGCAAATAATTTGGGCGAAGTCCTACGGCCAAAGGTTCGATGTCCGGACGACAGACGCTTTCCTTCACGTGAATATAGCCAGGACTGCACCATCTGTTGTTGACAAATACAGCGACTCCTCTGCCTCATTTTTTTTGATGAGGTGTAAAAAACTGAAATATCACATTTACATAAGTATTCAGACCCTTTGCTATGACACTTGAAATTGAGCTCAGGTGCATCCTGTTTCAATTGATCATCCTTGAGATGTCTCTACGACTTTCTACGTCCACCTGTGGCAAATCCAATTGATTTGGAATGGCACACACCTGTCTATATAAGGTCCCACAGTTGACAGTGCATGTCAGAGCAAAAACCAGGCCATGAGGTCGAAGGAATTGTCTGTAGACCTCAGAGACAGGATTGTGTCGAGGCACAGATCTGGGGAAGGGTACAAAAACATTGCTGTAGTATTGAAGGTCCCCAAGAACACAGTAGCCTCCATCATTCTTAAATGGAAGAAGTTTGGAACCACCAAGACTCTTCCTAGAGCTGGCCGCCTGGCCAAACTAAGCAATAGGGGAAGAAGGGCCATCGTCAGGGAGGTGACCAAGAACCCAATGGTCACTCTGACGGAGCTCCAGAGTTCCTCTGTGGAGATGGGAGAACCTTCCAGAAGGACAACCATCTCTGCAGCACTCCACCAATCAGGCCTTTACGGTAGAGTGGCCAGACGGAAGTCACTCCTCAGTAAAACGCACATGACAGCCTGCTTGGAGTTTGCCAAAAGGCACCTAAAGGACTCTCAGACCATGAGAAACAAGATTCTCTGGTCGGATGAAACCAAGATTGAACTCTTTGGCCTGAATGCCAAGCATCACGTCTGGAGGAAACCAGGCACCACTCATCACCTGGCCAATACTATCCCTATGGTGAAGCCTGGTGGTGGCAGCATCATGCTGTGGGGATGTTTTTCAGTGGAAGGGACTGGGAGACTAGTCAGGATCGAGGGAAAGATGAATGGAGCAAAGTACAGAGAGATCCTTGATGAAGTCCTGAGCGCTCTGGAGCAGGTTCTCAGACTGGGGCGAAGGTTCACTTTCCAACAGGACAACGACCCTAAGCACACAGCCAAGACAACGCAGGAGTGGCTTCGGGACAAGTCTTTGAATGTCCTTGAGTAGCCCAGCCAGAGCCCGGACTTGAGCCCGATCGAACATCTCTGGAGAGACCTGAAAAAAGCTGTGCACCGACGCTCCCCATCCAACCTGACAGAGCTTGAGAGGATCTGCAGAGAAGAACTCCCCAAATACAGGTGTGCCAAGCTTGTAGCGTCATACCCAAGAAGACTTGAGGCTGTAATCACTGCCAAAAGTACTGAGTAAAGGGTGTGAATACTTATGTAAATGTGATATTTCAGTTTCTTATTTTTTATAAATTAGCAAACATTTCTAAAAACCTGTTTTGGCATTGTCATTATGGGGTATTGTGTCTAGATTGATGAGGGGAAAAAATGAATTTAATCCATTTTAGAATAAGGCTGTTACATAACAAAATGTGGAAAAAGTGAAGGGGTCTGAATACTTTCCGAAGGTACTGTACATTTGTATCAAGCTACCTTTATGTAATGTAGAGAATCACTACAGTATTTATCCAATTAAACATTTGGCAGCCATAAGCATCTGTTCGATCATTAAAATCAAAATCACTTAAATGCCCCTCAAAAACATGCTCCAGGCAGGGATCAAACCCTGCACATCATTGCGTGAAAGAGCAGGGACATTTCTATCATGCCACGCGAACTACGTGAGAAAGGGAAGCAACCTTACCCTTTCCCACTCTCCTCCGGCTCATAAGGCGGGCAATCTGCTTGACCTTGTATTCACCAGATCCTCCCATATCTCCAGCCTTACTGTTACCCCTCTTCCAGTTTCTGACCATCATTTTGTATTCTTCTCCCTTCCCCTCAAATCCACCCACTCCCAGTCAGACTCTACCCATATTGTATCCATTCATCGCAACCTGCGAACCCTCTCCCTCACCGCTCTCTCTGTTGAATCCTCCTCCCTTCGATCCACTGATGCCGCCTCCTCCACCCTCCTGTCCACTCTTTCCTCATCCTTTGACACTCTCTGTCCACAAGGGCCAGCACAATCCTCTTTACACGCTCTTTGGCTGAAACCCTGCAAGCTTGTAGATTAGGGCTCTGGGCAGCTGAGAGGAAATGGAGTAAAACCGGCCTCCCTGATGACCTAAAATCTTATCTCTCTCTCCTCCTCAACTACACCTCCTCTGCATCAGCTGCTAAAGCTCCTTACGACCATTCCAAAATTCAATCCTCTGCCTCTGAACCAAGGAAACTGTTCTCCACATTTTACTCACTCCTCATGTCTTGTAGACATTTCTGCTTGGATGTCAGCCCACCACCTCAAGCTCAACCTTAACAACTGTGAGCTGCTCTTCCTCCCTGGGAAAGCCTGCCCTCTCCAAGACTTCTCCATCACAGTCGAGAACTCCACTGTGACCTCCTCCCAGACAGCCAAGAATCTTGGAGTGATCCTTGAAAACCACTTGTTCTGTGCAGCGAATATCACAGCGACAGTGCGCTCCTGTAGATTCTTCATCTACATCCAAAGGATACGTCCATTCCTCACGAGAGAAGCAGCACAACTCTTGGTCCAGGCACTTGTGATCTCCCGCCTTGACTACTGCAACGCACTCTGCAGCTCATCCAGAATGCTGCCGCCTGTCTGGTGTTCAATCTCCCCAAATTCTCCCATGTCACCCCCCTCCTCCGCAACCTTCACTGGCTCCCAGTAGCAGCTCGCATCAGATTCAAGACCCTGGTGCTCGCCTACGGGGCGGTAAAGGGAACAGCCCTTCCCTACTTGCAAGCAATGGACAGCCCACAAACCCCTGCCTGATTCCATTCTTTTACCTCAGCTGGCTGCCTGGCACCGCCGCCTCTACTAGGATGCAGCGGTCGCGCTATCCGGTCACGGCTTTTCACTGTCCTGGCGCCCTGTTGGTTGAACGAGCTTCCCACTGCTGTCAGGACTGCAGTCACTACCTATCTTCCGCCGTAGACTGAAGACCCATTTCTTCAGGCTTCACCTTGACTGTCCCTCCTAAAGACCTCTTCATCCCCACTACCCCCTTGTACAGTTTCTCTACTGTAAATAATAATAAAAAAAATCATAAGAATAATAATAATAATCCTTCCTTCTTCTAGCGTTGTGACTGCCAATGGCCCCTGGTCCTAGCATTGATTTGTTTTCTTATGATGACTGATGTATAGATGATTCACTTACTTTAGACAAATGTACTTGTTGTAAGTCGCTTTGGATAAAGGCGTCTGCTAAACGTCAAAAATGTCTCTAGCACCTGGTGTTATTTAGTCTTTGCATTGTGTATTTGATAAGTTGCTATTTGGCCAGAGGTGAGGGGCACATAGAATACTTGAAAATAGAATACAGAAATCACAGGACAATCCCCCCTATGATTATTTTAAACAAAGTATAATAATGAAGAATTACCGAAATGAACAATAAAGACATCAAAACATAAAAAGTATAAAAAACAGCCAGAATAAAAAGTGATTACATTCCTTCATTTACTTAACACCCCCCCCGTTGTCTCTCGGACAGTATCCTCATACAGAATTGCCGTCAGATTCTGGAACTTAATACCATTAAACCCTGGGAGGGGTGAAGGCTACTTCAGCTATACAGCTAGAAAAGTTACAACAGTTGATTATACTTTAGTGGGAAAACAAAGTCCAATCATCAAAAATAAGAAAATACAGAAATTAATAGTAAGAAATATAAAAACAGCAGGCAATGTCATTCAAAATTATTCTAACAAGTACCAGGGTCCTCAAACTTAAGACGTACCAAGCGAGACAAAACTCTTTCTGCCTCTTTCCTGAAAGCTGGGTTCCACCACTGGTTGGTGTAGCTGTGAACCATTTTGTCTGTTCCGATATGACCCAGTGAATGAATCTGAGTAGCCAGATAGGGTAATAGCATCCAAAGGGCCACAGTCCTTTGACCATACCGCCACACTGCATCTGTGCCCAGTTTGGCTCCCGATTCCATCCAGAACCATATTTCCCCCTTCTCCACAGCGTCCTGCATCTGTTGAATGTGCTTCAGCGTATCGATGGTGTACACCATGGGAGTTGGAGTTCGTTTTGCTGCCACCTTTGCAGCTCGATCAGCTAGGTTGTTGCCTTCGCTCTCTTCCGTGTCAGCTTTTGTGTGAGCTTTAGTCTTGATGATTGACACTTGCTCAGGTTTCTGTAGGGCCACCAGAAGATCATGGACCATCTCTCCATTCTTGACTGGCACTCCTAATGCATTGAGAAATCCTTGATTCCTCTAGATTTTTGGCTGAAGTTATGGCAGGCAAGCCACTGCGTCTGAGCCACGTCTGACGGAAGCATTCCTCGAAGTCCGGAAAGTACTCAGCGGCCTTCTGGAACCACTTGGTTACCTCAGTCCAGTCAGTGGTGGCATAGGAGGCTGTAATCACCCATGCTTGAATACTTTCCCAGGCTCCAGTGATTGTTATGGAAAATACATTCATAGAACTATTTTCAGGTTATACACTTTCATATGACTGATACAACTTGTGTAACTACTGTGATGACATTTTCTCTTGCCACTCCTCTAAAGTTCTATAGCCATTGTTCTGAGAAGCACTGTATGATTTACCATATGAACAGCGGTGATCTCTGAGGGAGTGATAGGAGAGAGCAATAGTGGGGGGACAGGCGCATCCTGTCGATAGGTGTGAAATGTTGAACGGCGATTAATCAATAAGAAAGTCTCCCCATTGTTCATTCTCTCCCGCCCTTTCTCACGTAAGCACAGGCCCATCAGCCGATAGCCTTGGCGGCGCCTGTATTATGTTTAAACTGTATAAAAGACGAACCTGATCATTGTCTCTTTAGACTTGTGCTGAACGAACCCCGGTTCTACGCTGGGCTGCTGTTACGCTCTTGTCTCTTGTTTGCAAGCAATAAATACCGGACTCAGATATTGTGGCGACTCAGGACTTGTTTCTTGATTCTTACCTCCGAAGAGCTAAAGTACAGAGTGGTAAATCCTAGACTTCCACCACAATTTGGGGGCTCGATCCGGGATCGCCTGCTCTGACTTCGTCGTCTCTCTGCCAAGAAGGTCAACTCGTATACGGTCAGGATATATTCCTGGAGCCGAAATCCTCCCTTTGAAAGTTCAGAACGCAAAGGTTGAGAGAAAAGGCGCCTGAAAGGAGAGAGGCGGCGTTTTCAGACACGGCGAGTCCAGAAAGACATTGAACTCGGAAGAGGTAAGACCACAATATTTGTAAAAAAAAAATCCTAGGTCTCGTGGCCTAGGTGCTAGCTATTGGGTTGAAGTCCCGCACGTTTAAAGTCCGTGTAAAGATTAGGTTGTAGTCCCGCACGTTTAAAGTCCGTGTAAAGATTAGGTTGTAGTCCCGCACGTTTAAAGTCCGTGTAAAGATTAGGTTGTAGTCCCACACGTTTAAAAGTCCGTGTAAAGATTAGTTTAAAAGTCCGTGTAAAGATTAGTTTAAAGTCCGGGTGAATTCTATTTAGGTCTGCAGTTTGTTGTTTGTGTGTGTTTCTGTTTTTGTTTTTAATCTAGATAAACTGGTTGCTAAGAGCCGACGGGCTGATTCACACTTCGAGAAGTGGTGTCGAGGACACTCAACGTGTGGAAGACACACACATATGAATATATACATATATTTTCTATTATAATTTTTTGGTATACCTAATAGTTAGAATTTGTATGAAACGCGTAAAGACCGGTGTGGAGACACGTGAATAAAAGGTAAGGAACTCACCTATTGTCGTTGACGACACTTAACCTTTTTAAATTACCTGAAAAAGTTGCTACACTAATTGATAATGGGGGAAGCGGCCAGTAAAGCAAACCCGCTGCCTTCGAGCACGGAGGGATGCGCTAAGATAATGATTGAAAAATATGGTCGATGGACATGCGAACAATTGCCTATGTGGGAGATTTGGGTTTTCCATTGAACGGTAGCTTTAGCCAACAACAGATTAACATGCTAGAAGACAGGCTTGAAGTATTAAATTATTATGCTACAGATAAAATTAAGAAGTTACAACAAGGGTCACGCCGAGTAGATTGGAAGGCGTTTTGGGCTTGGAAAATGGAGGGGGCAGTTAGACAGTCACAACAAGAACAGGCTGAACAGTTTAAGAAGGTAAAACAAGTCGAATTAGAAAAGGTAAAGCCAGGAAAGGAACCACAAGTTGAGTCAGATAGGCCAGGGCTTTCTAACCAGTGTCCTATAGTATTCTTGTCCGAACAGGTTGATGCGGATCTCGACTGCTCCTCTGTCCGTCCTCCACCCTACAGACCCTTGACAGCACCACGGGCAGATCTGGCTCGCCCGAACCCATCGTCGACTTACGGAGCCCGAGGCAGACGCAATCGAGGGCGAGAAAGGTTCGGAGGCAAGCGCAGCAAGAACGATCAGATGGGGTGTTTCCGCTGCCAAGCAGAGGACCACTGGCAGAGAGAATGTCCCGAGCAAGCGGGAAGGGTATTGACGGTCAGAGGAAGCGGGAGGGGTCCCATCAACGGCGGTACCCGGTGAGATAAAACCAATACGCAAGCACACACGTACACCACAACTAGACATACAGGCTATTAGGAAAGAAAGTGCATATGAGGTACTACCTAGAATAACATTGAAGGTGGCTGGCAGATCGGGTACATTTGTTAATAGATTCAGGAGCAGGGTACTCTGTCTTAAGAACAGAAGATTGGCAACCCCCACCGAAACTCAGTGGAAGGGTAATCACCATAGTCGGAGCAGAGGGAAGAGGGGTAAAAGAGAGATTCACAGTGTATGATGAAGATAGTTATCAATATGGTAAACATTCATTCATATTATCTGACTGCTGCCCAATCAACTTACTAGGTAGAGACTTGATGTGTGGGATAGGACTAAATCTGTGGTGTTCAGAAGATGGGATTAGAATAGAAAGACGTGTAATGCAAACTATATCGTTGGGTAATGCACCACTAAATTATTTTTACGAATGGAACTTGCCCGTCTCTCGGCTGAGATCAATTGCACAGAAATTGTTGGCGGAAGCCGAGCTAAGAATTAGAATTATTAAGTATGTTCACGGATAAAGATAATTTTCATTGTATAGCTAAGGTCTCGGAAATTCAGGATGAGTGTTGGAAACGTTTGGTTCAGAGAGAAGCCATAGATGATATTTACACTAGCTTTTTAGGCATTATTGGAAAGAGGCATTATTGTTCCATGTCCTGACAGCCGCTTGTCGTACTCTCATGTTCCCCGTAAAAGAGGCCAAACAGGAAGGCCAACCACAAACCTGGCGCTTTGTTCGGGATCTTAAAAAGGTTAATGAAGCAGTCCAAGCGCGCGCCCCTATTGTTACGGATCCATATACTAATTACACATATACGAAGTAATGCTACATATTTCTCAGTGGTCGACCTAGCTAATGCGTTCTCCAGTATTCCTGTACATAAGGATTCCAGTTCTGGTTCGCATTTCGCTTTAAGGATAAGTGATATGATATGATATATATATATAGATAGGTATAGATAGATAGATAGATAGATAGATAGGTAGGCTGATTGATTGATTGATTGATTGATTTATAGATAGATACATGGTCTAGAGCCCCTAGGGGCTACGTTGAAAACCCAGCAGTATTTGGGCAGCTATAAGAGATAACTTTAGTATCTATTCAGTAAGAATTTGGTGTTGAAAGGGGGTAGGCACCCTTAACATATTTGGCAGAACAGAGCCACAAGGCAAGCCTGCAGAGAATACTATTTGTAAAGGTGTTGCTGTTGTTGTTGTTGTTGTTATTGTTATTTGTTTTTGGGCCATAAGCTCACCAGGGAGGGCAAAAGCCAGAGTACAAACAGAATAGACACATTTACTAAAATACCTAAGATAATTACTCAGAAACACCTGTTATATATTTTTTTGTTTTTGTTTTGGGTTGGCCTAAAATGATAACCCATGTTTACCAAATGTTTATTTTATTTTTTATGAAGTGTTGTCACATGGAGAAGATCATGTGTCAAAAGGGGGGATGACGGATATTGTAAATAAGCATTATTCACAGAATTTGGCATAGTGTAGAAAGAGGGCAAATGGTTCCCCAATCAAGCCATCCTCCCCCTGATGGCCCATTTGATCATGTTATGATGAACTTGGTTGTTTTGTTGAGTTGAACCCCTGCGAGGGAAAGAAATATTGTTTAGTTTTTGTGGGCATATTTTCTGTGAAGAAGTTGGACTGAACTGGGTTAAAGCTTTTCCATTGATCCTCACAGCTAGGCGAGGGAGGCCTAGGGCAAAGAACGGCCTGTCTCCTCATGGGATCCTGACTGGTAGACCAATGCTACGTGAATTACTCTATGCTAACATGCTGTGCTAACTTGACCAGAGTTTTAAGAGGCATCCACAGAACCATGAAGGAGGCACTCCTCACACCACTAGGGGGACATCTCCACGACATCCAGCAAGAGGAGTGGGTGCTGATCGAGAACTGCAGGAGAAAACACTGGAGCAGTCCATGGTGGTTGGGTCCTTTCCAGGTACATCTCGTCACGCAGTCTGCAGAGAGGCACGTGGGTACATGCCACACACGGCAAGAAGACACCACCACTGGAGAGACCAGTGGGGACGTCAGCAGGCAGACCAGGAGTGACCCAGCGAGACCAGCCATCAGCGGGCAGACCAGGAGCGACCCAGCGAGACTAGACATCAGCGGCCAGGACCAGGCATGACCAGAACACGACAGGACCAGGCATGACCAGCCAGGAGGAGAGAAGCAGCAAGGCCCAAGACACGGACAACACTGAGCCACCGCAGGGCTCCAACAAAAATCATGTGCTAGTAACCTCTGATTACAACATAATTGAAACACCATGAAGCCGCCGAGACGATTGCGGCCTACGGAGTGGCTGTATATGAGCTACATAATGTGACATACTGTTCTCTAATAAGACAAGAGGCAAATTTTATCTGGGAAAGAGTGATTGTTCATGATAACGCAGGAAACCAAACCCAATTCGACCTCACCGTAGCTAAACCACTGCCAGAGCAAGTGTACTTAGTCTGCGGTCCAAAAGCTTACAGTTGTGTACCTAAAAATGCAGGTGGAACTTGCTATTTGGCGCCCTTAATCAGGTGTGCACTTATCGCTTTCTTGATGAAAAATAGTTATATAGTGATGTCGGTGGTTGGCAAGGCATGTATAAGGAGGGCGGCCACCCATATAATGACAACTAACATGGTGCTCGAACGAATGGAGACAGGGGATGACTTTTCTAACCTGGATCCCTTTCCCGGGTTTAACTTATTTGATGAGGAGGATATGAGAACCTCTGTCCAGTGAAATATGATATTTAGGCTGAAGTGTTGTTAACATTCAAGGAATTAAATGTTAAAAGGAGGGATTGTTATGGAAAATACATTCATAGAACTATTTTCAGGTTATACACTTTCATATGACTGATACAACTTGTGTAACTACTGTGATGACATTTTCTCTTGCCACTCCTCTAAAGTTCTATAGCCATTGTTCTGAGAAGCACTGTATGATTTACCATATGAACAGCGGTGATCTCTGAGGGAGTGATAGGAGAGAGCAATAGTGGGGGGACAGGCGCATCCTGTCGATAGGTGTGAAATGTTGAACGGCGATTAATCAATAAGAAAGTCTCCCCATTGTTCATTCTCTCCAGCCCTTTCTCACGTAAGCACAGGCCCATCAGCCGATAGCCTTGGCGGCGCCTGTATTATGTTTAAACTGTATAAAAGACGAACCTGATCATTGTCTCTTTAGACTTGTGCTGAACGAACCCCGGTTCTACGCTGGGCTGCTGTTACGCTCTTGTCTCTTGTTTGCAAGCAATAAATACCGGACTCAGATATTGTGGCGACTCAGGACTTGTTTCTTGATTCTTACCTCCGAAGAGCTAAAGTACAGAGTGGTAAATCCTAGACTTCCACCACATGATGTTTTGCCCATCTACACCCAGAACGTTCTCCACTTTTAGTCTCAAGACCTCAATCTCTCAAGGGTTGAGCACATGGGAGTCAACCTGGAGTGCGTCGTTGGGATGCCATTGATAAATTCCCCGCAAACGTTGCACCTGCTCCCAGGATTTGAGACTTGCTGTGCGTGGGTGTGATACCTCTTTTGACCACATGTCGACATCCTTGGGGTCAGGAACCTTGTGTGTGATGTAGGGTTTTTCTTCATCGTGATCTGAGACAGCTTTTTTTTCTTGGTTTCCTAACTTTAATTGGTTGTACATTTATCTCTTGAGTTGCAACAACATCATCATCAGAGGAAGAGAATGAATCTGAGCCATAAACTCCATAGCCTGGTGTTGGAGCCATTTTTATATTTATGTTTGCAAATGAATTTGAGTGATTTAAGATTGATGAAATGCTATTGAAATAATTATTATATTTAAGTTTATGAAATATGGTTTAATAGTATGGTGAATTATGGTTTACAATTACGTAATTCTATGTGTGAAAACTGTGATTGACTGCCGTGTTCTGTCTGGCCAATTAAGTGTGACGTCTGACGTTCTGATTGACAGATGTCTAATATAGGGATGACGAGGTAGAGCGGAAGTGGCAAACAATTTTTCAATCGCGTGAATGTGATAGAGACATCTTTGTTTGTATTTTGAGTTAGAAGGGAACAAATAAATTAATCTATACTTTAAGACGCGCGTTGTCCGGATTTATCCGCTCTCAGAAGCGGCCGTTGAAAAGCTGCCACTACATTAAGTTGAAAAATTGCGCTCCGAAACGTTGGACAAAGAAACTTGTGGATTGCATCTTCGATCTGTGCTTGGAAATACATTGGACTACGTTCAGCATCTGCTTGCTTTCTTCGTGAGTAACCTGGCGTTTTCCATTGTCTTCAGACCCAGGTACGATCAGACATTAGGAGAGACTTTGAAATGTTTGATGGGACAATACAAATTGCGCGATCGCTGAAAAATCATACTGAAGCAGATCATTGAGATCCCGACGTGTTAATTCAACGTGGACACTCTTTTAAGAAGATTGCTTGTGACAAACTAAAGACTTCAGTAACTAAGCATAACCTGCAATAAAATCTGCAAAATAATTACGACCCTGTAAATGAATAAATTATGGTAAGAATGAAATGAAGTGATTAAATGAAGACGCTGTTTATTTGTATGTTGATGCGACATATGTATAGGAAGGAATAATTATTTATAAGACCAAACAAAATAACCAAGATCATGTCTGAGGAACAAACGAAGCAACCTGAAAACCCTCAAGAGGAGGCCAAAAGCCCAGACACGGATGAGCCCGATCAAAGCAAACTTGGTATTAAAGAGCTCAGTGCAACGCGTCGCGGCAAACTTGGGCATTGCACTCGAAAAATTAACGAAATTAATAATGACATAAGATTTGGTAGAGGCGATGCTGATGCTGTGAAAGCACAATTGGAAGAGTGTCAGAAAATATTGAAGAAATCTCATGAATCTGTTCAAATGCTTCAAACCATGAGTTATGAAAAATCTGTGAAAACCTTCAAAATATATGGACTGGAAGTATGCAGCCTTGATGGCAAAGAATTCATAGAACTTCCAGAGGTCTTAACACAACGAGCTATTCCTGTAAGCGATCAAAACATCCCGAGAGAAGAAGATCTTAAACAATGGCCTTACCTTAATGAGGTCAAGTTGAACTCCATTAAAGCTGATGTGAGTCTGTTGATCGGGGTGAACATCCCCAAAGCTATGGAACCACTCAAGGTCATCAACAGCCAAGACAATGGCCCTTATGCCGTTCTGAAACATCTGGGATGGATAGTGAATGGCCCACTGGGAATCAGCTCACATGTTGACAAACATGGACGACCACAGATAACAACGAATAGAATATCAGTGGCTCGCTTGGGCGATCTTCTGATCCAACAATACAACCAAGACTTTCCAGAATTGACCTATGAAGAGAAAGCCGAACATTCGTTTGAGGATAAAAGGTTTTTGCAAATCATGAAAGAATCCTTAAGAAAAAGAGACGGTCATTATGAAATCCGACTTCCTTTCCGTAAGGATGATCTTCGTATGCCAAATAATAGGCAAATGGCTGAACAAAGAGCATATAGCCTTAAGAAAAAACTTGAGAAGGATGAGTCTTTTAAGAATGATTGTGTGTTTTATGAATGATGTCTTAGTGAAAGGACATGCAGAGATGGTACCTGAAGAACAGGTCCACCGGACTGATGGAAGACTCTGGTACATTCCCCACCACGGAGTGTACCACAAGCGTAAAAAGACAATCCGGGTGGTTTTCGACTGTATTTCGGCCTACCGAGGTACCTCTTTGAACACAGAGTTATTACAAGGCCCAGACCTTACGAACACCTTGCTAGGGGTACTTCTGAAGTTCAGACAGGAACCAGTAGCTGTGATGGGGGACATCGAAGGAATGTTCCACCAAGTGAAGATTCCTGAAACGGATGTGGACTTTCTGAGGTTCTTGTGGTGGCCAGGTGGTGACACTACTCAAGCACTGAGAGAATTCCGAATGACTGTGCATCTATTCGGTGCAGTTTCATCTCCCAACTGTGCAAATTTTGCCCTCAAGCAGACGGCTGAGGATAATGAAGGAAAAGCTGATAGCTCAGCACTGAACACTATTCGTCACAATTTCTATGTGGATGATTGTGTTAAATCAGTTCCAGATGAAAACCAAGCCATTAGTCTAGTTCAGAACTTGAAGAAAATATGTGCAACTGGAGGATTTAAACTTACCAAATGGACCAGCAACAGTCGTTCTGTCCTTGCGTCTTTACCTGCAGAGGAAAGGGCAAAAGAAGTAAAGAACATTGATCTTGACAAAGACAAGCTTCCTGTAGATAGAGCACTTGGCATGCGTTGGGATGTTGAGTCCGATACATTCTTCTTTGACTGAAGAAGTATGGGCCATACACTCTACTGAATCACATCATGAGTTGCCGTGATAAAATTCACACAAGTTGGATCAGCCTGTGATTTGAATTTTTTACTTTGATTTTCGGTGTGATTTTGAATCCAGCCCTCAATGGGTTGATGATTTTGGTTTCCATTGACCGTTGTTACGTTATTTTGTTCTCAACAAATTATACAATGTACATCAGTAAAGATTTTCAACTTCAATAATTCATTCATCAAGATCTGATGTGTCCCTTAAGTGTTCCCTTAATTTTTTTGAGCAGTGTAGATGATGTGGTATGCTTCCGACCATGAGAAGTTCCAAGCCTTCTCCATACTTTTTTCTTCTCGTCATGCTGGTACAGGTTGACATTAGTTTCATCTGTCCTTTTTAGATGTTTTTTGGCAAAGTCTAATCTGGCCTTTCTATTCTTGAGGCTTATGAATGGTTTGCGCCTTGTAGTGAACCCTTCTCTTTATGGTAGACTTAGATAATGATATGCCTACCTCCTGGAGAGTGTTCTTCACTTGGCCGGATGTTATGAAGGGGTTTTTCTTTACCATGTGAAGGATCCTGCGATCATCCACCACTGTTGTCTTCCGTGGACATTCAGGCCTTTTTGTGTTGCCGAGCTCACCAGTGCGTTCTTTTTCTCTCAGATATCAAACTTTGGCCAATCCTAATGTTGCCGCCATCTCTCTGATGGATTTTTATTTTTTTTGCAGCATAAGGATGGCCTGTTTCACTTGAGAGCTCCTTTGACCACATGTTGTGCGTTCACAGCAACAGCTTCCAAATGCAAATGCCACACTTGGAATCAACTCAGACCTTTTACCTGCTTAATTGATAAAGAAATAACAAATAACAAAGTAATAGCCCACACCTGTCCATGAAATTGCTTTTGAGTCAATTGTCCAATTACTTTTGGTCCCTTGAAAAAGAGGGGGCTACATATTAAAGAGCTGTAATTCCTAAGCCCTTCCTCCAATTTGGATGTGGATAAAGCTGAGAGTCTGCACTTTAAGCCCATATTCATTATATACTGTAACTTCATTATGTTTTGGTAAACAGCTAAAATAACAAAAATTGTGTCAGAGTCCAAATATATATGGACCTAACTGTATGTGTAATTTCTTCGCAGCAACACAATCGTTTCCAGGTTTGCAATGAGATGAAATAAAGAGATCTGAAGGTTGACATCTTTTGGAGAGGGTACTTTATTCAATGTTACAAAGAAATGATGTTTCAGGCTAGCAGGTTATGTCTCTCTCTCTGGGACTCATCTCCCAGAGAAACTATATAAACTACCCATGGGATTTGGCCTTGGATGACACAGTATAATTGGAGCTTGTAATTACAAGTATATGAGGGCTATAATAACAGTCATATCCGTTTCGCATGACGTTGGTCTTTCTCACTACTGTATATGCGATCACTTTGTGTGGTGGTGCGCGTTGACATACAGTAGGCTCTTGCTAGGACAGGATCAACGAGTCCTTGGTGTTCACCGAGAGCCCAACCTCCCGGGTTGTTCTTGGAGTGTACAGTACATGTACGCACTATGCTTTATGTACGACCTTAAATAAACACTTTTCTGCATTTTTATTTCTGCATTCATTCTTTATTGAAATGTCATAAACAATGTGCAATAAACTCACAAATAATAATAACTTTGGTTTTCATTTGCGACTTGTCACAGTGCACACGTCTTGAATATCAAATACAAATATTTTATCACCGTGTCTTTCAACAATCTAGATTAAATAGATGTGTTTACAGTTAAAAGATTCATTTTATAATATCACACGCGGCCAAACAAAGCTCTCATGTTTAACAGTTAATGGGCACAATTTTCGCTGGGTAGAGAGGGGTGGAACAGACTTCTTCTGACAACATGCTCTGGACAAATAGCCAAAATGCGAGCGTGATCAGACATACTGACAAATATATGTCACGCTCTCCTGATCAGAGCTGTTTATTTGTTTTATTCTCATCATTGCACATGGCATGTAAACAATTTTGACTGATTCATTTATCATTTCAATCATGTGAAATACTGTTCAGTGCCAGAGCAGAAAACATATGTCATGAACTGCGCTCTTTGCTTTGTGAGCGCGCTGTGACCATATACAGTAGCCTACTACTGAAATGCGTGGAATCAACTGAGAAACATTATATCCAAATGGAAACAACAACTCATACTTTGGAAAGGAAACAACATAACATACTTTTCACCTAATTAATCTGGTGTAATGTTTGTAAACACACTGTAAGCATATCCACCATGCTTCATGCATTGTGCTGAGTATTGTCTGTGTTGTTTGAAGTACAGTAGCCCAACAAAACTGAGTGTGCTGGAAAACCCTGTCAGTGCATTGGTCAGATTTAGAGTTATGGTGCTCAATCGAATTACTGTCTTTTTTCGGCTTTTGACAACTCTAAATATCTAACTTAAAACATATTTTGTAATGTCATGGAAAGCCATTCCAAGGTCTTAGGCCTACAGTACTGCTGTGATGGGGGATGTAGTTGCAGTTTATGGAGGAATGGAAATAAATAAATTGTTTTATGCAGAAGTCGATTCATGAGCGTAGATTTTTCCTACTTTATCTCCATTTATTTAAGTTTTTATGCAAGTTAGGGCTTCATGCTTTTGCAAACCCAGCAAGTCCCATCAACAGATTGCTGTAAATACCCCCCCAAAAAATCTAACCTAATCGCTGAAGAGGCGTAACGTGGTGGAGTGGTGTGGATCCAAGTGCAGGAAGAATGCAGGAGTCAAGGTTTGCAATAATCCAAAAAGTAGGAACTTTACTAGACACTTAGGTATACAGGTACATACAACATAGTAGGTTCAAGACTGAACACAGAGTAACAAAAAGGGCCAGGCTTTTCAGCTGGTCACATAACAGGGCACAGGTGGTGCCAATTAACTAAAAGACATAACATAAGAAACAAAATGGAGAGTCTGGTGGCCAGAAGGAGAAGTAGCAGGATGAGGGAACTCCTTAAAAGAGGTTCACCATGCTGCTGTGCATTGGATTACCAATCTAGTGAATCGATTTTGAGGTTGAATACGTATGTGCAATCAAATATGTGCCATGTTAGAAATTAAGAACAGCAGCTCTGCTATACTTTTTGACACAAGTATAGAGCAGATTAGTAATTTCCTGTTCCTATGGGCAGAATGTGGGTCTTGACCTTGAAAAACCTCTTCCCCTGTCCCCCTCTAGATGTGTAAAATGGATACCTCTGTGGATGCTACATACTCTTCAACAGAAGCCAAATTCATATAATTTGTATATTGCAATTCACTTAGTAGTGTATATGTATGCCAATTTAAAACCCTCATGAGGAGTAGATTTGGTATCACCTTAAATGTGAAATGTTTATCACACTAAAACCCAATGCGAAGATGCCTGTGTATTTCCTCCTGGACAGGTAGTTTGTCTCAGGTACTGTATACTTTCCCTGAATTGAATCTGTAAACTGATTAAACAACATTCTTAAGTTAGACACGCCATAAGCTGTCATTTGCGTTCTCCCACGCTCTTCAGCCATGCTTCTGCTAATATCAGCATGACTCTAATCCAACGTTGAATCATCGCTACAGAACTATCGCATGGTAACTGCAGGAACAGGAGAGGTCCTGAAGGGAGCGGGGTTGTAGGGGAGAGTTGACTATTTTGGGTTGGTTTGTTTAAACCAATTACTGTACTCTGCTAGTGCACTGAGTGTCTCCTTTGAAAATTGGGTAACACTTTACATGGTAACACTTTATATTAAGGTCCCATTTGTAAAGGGTTTATAAATGGTTTATAATTAGTTAATAAATCACTTAACAAGTTTATTATTGAATTATAAACCATTTGCAAAGAGTTATAACTTATTAGTTTAGATGTTCACATTCACATTCATATTCACTTGCCAAATAGGGAGCTTGCAATCAGGAGCCAGTTATTAATGCTTTATAAATGTACTTATAAATGCTTTGAAAACTAACCCTCATGTGAAATCATGCAACATTATTTGCAATGGTTCCACAGTGGTTGCACAGTTGGGACAGTTATTTCCTGAATTGTGGGGATGATTCAGCTTGCACCAAACCGATTCAACACATCTTTACATACAGTACAATGTAAAGATCTCCCAAAGTACGGTACAGCTGTGATCATGTTTTTTGCCCCATGGCCCATACTTGAAATCCTGATGTCCTTGTCAACACATTCCTAATTTAAACATGTCCACCGTGCAGGTTCACATATTTTATTTGTTGGTATATCTATCCACTACTTACCCCTTCTCTTGTAAGGGTTTGATGTTGTAAGTGGACCCAGGTGCGGTGCAGAGGAAGGGAGGCGGATGAGCTGTGCTAAACAAAAGAAGGAAAGAAAGAGTAGACAAAACAGGATACAAAACACAGACTCAAAGCTCGAAAACAAAATGGGGGATCACAGTCTCCAAATAATACTGATGTACTCAGAAAACTCACGCTCGTGAAGCGGCCAACAGTGAAGACTAAGCGTGGAGTGAAGGGAAGTGAGGGTACATATAGTATTTGTGACAATTATGCACAGGTGCTAGGAATGAGTTTGTGATTGGGTGGCACAGTGGAAGGACGGAGGGAGAGACACCTAGGGACCGCACTGGGGAGCGCGACCCCCATCCGTAACATTCTCTGTGTTCAACGATTTGTGGTTAGTGCTCTGAGCTGGTTTGCGTTAATCAATGAGTAGACCACATTGATAATTAAGTTGGAGCTGGCACCTATAGTTTGGTTGTCAAACCCACTTACAGGTTTTTGAAAGTCCTTCAAAATAGGAGTTAATAATACATTACATTTGTATAGCGTCACCCATAGTGTGGAGTCTGGTTCTGGTAACAGTGAGGAGGCCAGAGTCAGCGGAGTGGAGGGAGCGGGTGGGGCAGTGTGGCATGAGGAGCTCAGACAGACAGGCTGGGGCAGACCCATGTAGGGCCTTACAAGTGAGGAGCAGGACTTTGAAAACAATCCTTTGATGGACAGGTAGCCAGTGGAGGTCCTGGAGTACAGGGGTGATGTGATGGCAGGTGGGGGTGGATGTGAGGAGACGGGCAGCAGAGTTTTGTACGTGTTGTAGTTTGTTGAGCAGATGGGAGGGGAGGCCGAGGAGCAGGGCATTGCAATAGTCCAAAAGTGAGGAGATGAACGCATATATGAGTCGTTCAGCATCAGAAAAGGAGATTTCATATATTTACAGTCAAATCCAAACCTTATCTTCAACCTCTCTGAATTCTGTGAAGGCTCTTTGGGAGGAGGATTTGGGGGAGGGGATGTCTGAGGAACTTTGGGGGGGATATTCTTAAACATGTGCATACCTTGTCTGTCTGCGCCAGTCACGGGTTGATTCAATGCAAAGTTGTTCAACGCACTCATTGGACCAAAGTTAGGCTTTTCAAAATTGATGACAATATTGACTCCTCTTGTGAAAAATGTCATCAAACACCTGCAAACCATATGTTTTGGTCGTGGACGTAACTACTGGACTGCGATTTTCAATACTCTGTCGGAGGTAACTGGGACACTTACTGGGACACCTAATGCCATTACTGCTCTGTTCGGCATCCCTCAGTTGCCTTTGCCTAAGCCCCAAGCGGATCTGACAGCTTTTGTAACATTATTGGATAGACATCTAATACTAATGAGATGGAAATCACCAACACCACTTTCTCACACTGTGGATAAAAGAAATGTTCAATAATTTACAGCTTGAAAAAATCCGATATACTGTACATTGAAAGGCTTTTCCCCAAATAAGATTCCATTTTATCTTATTTACTTATTATTTTAAATTTTTATTCTGACCTAAAGGGTTACTATGTTTACTGTAATATGTGAAATATGACCAAGCTGACTGTTTGTGTTGTGTTTTCCTTGTAGTTGCTATGTATTGTATGTTGTTGTTTTTTCTGTAATATGTCACTCACAAGCACTTTAACACTATTGTCAATTTGTGTATAAAAAATCAATAAACAAAAAATAAAGAATTTGCCTCTATGGCAGGGCGTGCATACAGAGCTCCGGCCCGGTGCATCCCTGCCAGTCCCCATTCCAGCGAGACCCGGTCGACCCATCGTAGTGGTCCTACGATGGTGTTCCGATAATGGTGCAACCTCTACCTCGCGGTGGGAGCCACCCCATACAACGCACCGGTACCAGAGACACAACCTTTCTTAAACCCTACACAGCAGGCATTGGTTGGTGCATTTCCACACACACACACACTCACTCACTCACTCACTCACTCACTCACTCACTCCCAATGAAATTGCCAACATCCACAGAGTCATCAAACCTGAGCAACTCAAGAAGTTCTTCCCAGAGGTCAATCTAGGAGATCTGAGGAGACCAGAGAGCATTGAGCTACTGATAAGCCAAAGCGAAGGAAGACTTGCTCCGCAAAGAGTGAAGGTGATTGGAGACCTTGTCTTATGGGAAGGCCCGCTAGGAAAGACTGTTGGTGGAGCACATCCAGATCTGTTTGAAGAAGTGGATATGGCCGCACACAGGTCTGAAACACACTTTGCTCGATCCATGAGAGCAACCGCTGTCAAGTATCAAGAGATAACTAAAACACAAGAGTTCATAGCTGAAACCAAAGGCACAGTTGCTCACAGAGAGTTCTTGGATTGGTGGAAATGGGACAGCATTGGAGCAGCTTGCGAACCAAGGTGTGGAGGATGCCGGTGCGGCAACTGTCAACCAGGAGGGAAGGAAATGACTCTGAGTGAGGAAAGAGAGCTGGAGATCATAAGGAAAGGCCTCACCTACATCAAAGCAGATGCTCACAGTGATGAACCACACTGGCACACAAAATACCCCTGGATTCAAGATCCAAGTTCCCTTCCCAACAACAGGAGTGGGGTGGAAGCCACCTTCTTGAGAACAGAAAAGCAACTCAGAAAAGAGCCAGAGTGGAAAATAGCATACGCAGCTCAAGTCCATGAGATGGTGGAGAGAAGAGCAGCAAAGAAACTCACCAAAGAGATCATTGCCAGCTGGAAAGGACCAGTATGGTATGTCAGCCACTTGGTGGCGCCAAACCCGCACTCTCTCACAACACCTGTGCGACTGGTATGTAACAGCAGTCAGAAGTTTAAAGGGGTCAGCATGAATGACCTTCTGCTGAAAGGGCCTGATGTCCTCAATCCCATCCGAGCGGTACTACTCAGGTTCAGGAGAGGCGTCCATGCTGCCCTTGGCGACATCAAGAAAATGTACAATTCTGTGTGGCTAGAAGACCTGGAGATGCACCTCCACAGATTTCTCTGGAGAGACACTGAGGAGGGAGAGATTGAAAAGTATGCCATCACCAGAGTCAACATTGGTGATCGACCAGCAGGGTGCATTGCGCAACTGGCCATGAGAGAGACAGCAAAACTGCCCATGTTCGCTTGCCTGGAGGAGGAACGTAGGATCCTTGAAGAGGATGCCTATGTCGATGACATCCTGACTTCCCATAATGACTTGCAAAAGCTGGACCAGAACATCAAAGGGGTTGAAGAGATCCTGAAGGCAGGCGGGTTCTTCCTCAAGCCCTGGGTCCGGTCAGGCCAAAGTGGGAGGCAGGAGATCGTACCAGGAGAACAAGGGGCAGAGTCAATCACAGTACTCATTCTCCCAAACCAAATGAGGGAAGGAGACAATAAAGCCCTTGGAGTTGGATACCTTGTTAAAGAGGATAAACTGTACCTCATGACTTCAATCAATTTCTCAAAGAGGAAAAAGAAAATGAGAGTTGGCCAAAATCTCCTTGATGAAGAGGTGAGAGGGAAAACTCCAAACCCACTGACGAGAAGAGAACTGCTAAGCCAAGTAGCTAGCCTGTATGACCCAATAGGCCTCGTCACACCTGCCAAACAAAAGGGCGCCATTCTGGTCAGAAAGGCATTTCAGGAAGCTGGAGGCAAAACTCTGACCCGAGACACTTGGGACAAGCCTCTGTCTGAAAAATTGAGAGAAGAAGCCATCCAACTGTTTGAGGAATACACACGTCTTGGTCAAATCACCTTCCACAGAAGCCTCACACCAGTCAACTGGATTGGAAAACCTTGGGGAATAACGTTCTCTGATGGAAGTGACAAGAGCTATGGAGCCGTAGTATACTTCAGATGGAGGACCGAGCAAGGCATCCAAGTCAGATTGGTTGAGTCCAAAGCAAAGCTCACACCATTGGACCAAAAGGGAGAACCAGTGAAAGCTGAAATCTGCGGTGCTGTCTATGCAGCACGACTTAGAAAGTACGTCGAAAAGCACAGTCGAATGGAAATTGAACGATGGCTCCATCTGCTGGACAGTCAAACTGTGTTGGGAGCAATCCAGAGAGACAGCTATGGATATCAAACTTTCTTCGCGAACAGAGTTGGAGAGATCCAGAAATCCACATCCGTCGAAGACTGGTGGTGGATCCCGGGAGGCCTGAACAGTGCTGACGTCATAACGAGAGGGGCAGCCCCGGAAGACCTCCAGGAAGATTCCATGTGGCAGAATGGGCCAGCGTTCCTGCGGCAACCTGTGGAAGAGTGGCCACAGAAGTCAGCCAAAGAAGTCGCCGCGTATGCCAAGGAAGGCATAGACAAACTTCAAAGGAAATCTTTCTCAGCAGCACTGACCAGAGCGCAGGCCAAGAGAAACAATAGTGATGTACTTCCTGAAGGGAGAGTTCAGAAGAAAGAAAGTCAGAGTGATGCACAGCAAAATGGGCAAAATAACCCAGATGAACCTAAGACTCAGATCCGAAGACCACCAGCCGGCTCTGCAGTAACAAAATTGTTTGACATCAGGAAATTCAGCAGCCTGACCAGGCTGATCCGAGTCGTTGCCTGGGTTTGGAGAGCTGCAACGAGATGGAAAGAGGTGTTGACCAAGAATTCAGCCTCAGATAAACCAAAGTGGGAGGAAATTCTTTCAACAAACTGGAGGTCCAGAGCCAAACAAGCTGTACTCACTGTTGGGGAGTGTGAAGATGCACTAAGAGACCTGTTCCTTGCAGCTCAAGAAGGTATAATCTTTCAAGACACCACTCTCAACAGACTCGCTGTTTACAGAGATGAAGAGACTGGGCTCTTAGTTTGTGGAGGAAGGTTCCAGAGCTTTGATGACGACGAGACTGCTGTACCGATTCTACCATATGAGGCATGGATATCCACTCTTCTAGCTCAAGAGGCCCACGGTGCAAACCATGAAGAAATAGCAGGTACACTCCTCCGGATGAGGAAGAAAGCCTGGGTGATAAAAGGACGGAAGCTGGCTAAAAAGAGAGTTGACAACTGTGTGGTGTGCAGAAAGGCCAGGACCAGAAAGTGCCAGCAGATCATGAGTGACCTTCCATCCGAGCGAATAACACCAGCCAGACTATTTGAATACACAACAGTGGACTTATTTGGACCGTATGAAGTCAAGGACGAGGTGAGAAAGAAAGTCAAGCTCAAGGTGTGGGCTCAAGCTCAAGGTTCTGTCTTTTGACGCAACAGACAGTGTTCTAAAATGTTAATCAGATATAATATAGAAACATGGTAAAAATCCTAAAAGTAATAAAAGCCATACCTCTGTCCCTACTCTGCCTGTTTTACTGTTTGTCAGTGAAATTTAGAGAGGCCCCAGTTCCACTCCGTCGAGCGGACCCGTTTCCTCTTTCCGCCGTGATTGTGGTGGAGAGCTTGAGTTTCCTCGACCCAGCCAAGGGGCTCTGATTCCCCGCGGAGGGCCTCAGCTTTGCCCCTGACGAGTAGGACCTGGAAAATCTACTAAAATTATTTTCTTTGATTGATTGAAGAACTGAAATCTTGATGATCCTGAAATCTTTGAAGATCCTGAAATCATGAAGATCCTGAAATCATGAAGATCCTGAAATCATGTGTCCAAGTATTTTCCGTGAAACTGTCGAAAACCTATAATAATATGTCTAAATGTGATCCAGGAACTTGTGAAAACCTATAATAATAGACCCCAGTCTTCCTCACTACCACAGCCTCAACAGCCAAGGGCGTTGCCCCGTGCTGAGAGAGGAACAGTGGAGTTTTCAGAGTGTGGTCTAGTCACTAGCTACATTCTACAAAAATGTTGTCCAAGTACTGTCAAGAAACTTGTCCTCAATAGCTGTTCAGCGGTTGCAATTCATGAGTCAGAATTTGATCAGAGTATGAGCTCCGGGCTTGGTCTCCAACACACTCTCTCCTGCTCCGATGCTTCAGGTTCATACTCTCCGCAGCGGGGTGCGACCAGCGAAATGCTCCGAGAAGCTTGTTTTATACCCTTGCGTATGTGTGTCTATGTCTGAACATTGTGTGTCTATGTTTTGCATAGTGTGTGTCTCTGTTTTGCAGAGCAGGCCTGCAATGCATTTTCTCCAGAGACTACAAAAATAAAAAGAGGAAGGGGGGTTGCTATGATACCAGATTTCGCAACACTATGGTTAGGACATTTTCTCTGTCCCTCAACAAGTATGGCTTTCAGGCCCTATCACATCAACACATTCTCCAACCGTATAACAATATAGTAATCAATCATTTTAAAGGATCTAAAACCAGTAAATCATTCTATTCTTCATATTATTAGTATTACACATCTCTTAACCTGTTCACACTTGATTTTGGACGCCATGGTACTTTCCTGTTGGGGACTTTCCACCACCTGGCCTGCTCCTCCCGGCGGGCCTTACTCCATATCCCCTTTCCTACAGTGGTTACACTTTGTACCATGACTACAACTTTCAGTAATATAGTACCTTACTTCAGTGATTATTTCTGAGCAAGATCACACAATCAATCATGGTTATTCTTACATTTTTTAGCACTTTCTTTGATAGCGGGCCGTCATTACAACGAGGCCTAAGCAGATATAGTGACACGGGGTCATACACTCACATTCTAGTTATGTCTATGCAGTTTAGGCTGTTACATATGTTTGAATCAACTTATCATTTGTAGGTCATTATGCAATCACATTATCTTTGATTTTTACTCATCATCTATATGCAATTATGCAGTTACACAATTTGTGAATCATCTTATCATCTATAAGCAATTATGTGGTTACATATGTTTTGCATCAACTTATCATTTACTGATCCGGGAAGGTAGGGCGGATGAACGGCTCCATCCTCTCTTCCATGGCCAGGACTGGCATCTACAGCTGTGGCAGGAAAAACTCGTAGAGCTCAGTGAGGTCGATCTCGCAAGACATTTCTGGTGGGGGGGTCCGTAGCATAGCCTCCTGTAAGGTCTCCACTTCTAAAGTGGGGTTTTGCATTGGGTCATCCTCTGGTACAACAACCACTGTCACATACTCAGGTTTACCTTCAGACATCTCTTCCTCCATCTGTTCAAGCGGGACCGGATCGGTCCCTGGCTCCTGAATGACATCTGTGGTTGTGGGAGGCGAATAGGGGGAGACAGGTGAGAGGAGAGGGGCAAGAGGCAAACCAGGGGAGTCAGTCGAGACAGGAGGGGCGACGGGCCAACAGCTATGGACAGGTGAGCCGGGAAGGGAGGTTACTTCGTCCACTACCACCCAGCTGGGTGGTAGCTCTATGTACTCCATTGTCTCATCCTCCTCCTGCTGGAGTGGGGAGTTGTTGGTTGAATGCTCCTCTGGTGTATCCGAGGAGGGATCCTCCGTCAGTTTCAACGGGGCCGGTGATGTTGGCGGGGGTGGTGGTGTAACCACCTTCTTTTCTTGCACCCCCTGGCTTCTAGTGATCCTCCCGGGAGTTTTGAGACCCACACGTTTGTCCATCACAGCTCTGGGCCGATAGTAGGTGTGCCTGCTGGGCTTAGCCTTCGGCCTATAGTAGGATGTATCAGAGGCGGACCCGGAGTCGGCCGACTCGGTGTCAGAATCAGTTGTATAGACCAGCCCACTGTTGTCGTGGCCTTAACTCACGTTTAATGCTTACCGGAGCGGTATCCGTAGCCTTGTCCACCATAGTTTTTGGCTCCATCTCCTGGGTGCTCAAGGGTAATTTCTCCTTTTTGGTGGATGCCCTCCTTTCGCTAGGCTCGGCCCGTGCCTCCGTCTCCATCCCGGGTGGCCCCTTTCTAATGAGGGAGTTCCATGCCTCCTCATCCTTCGGCTTCTCCTCCGGAGTACATACCCATAGCACATACTCAGCGTGACCCGTAGCCTTACCCATTGTATTAGGACCCTTCTCAGGCTTTGGGCCTAACCCATTATAACCTGGGTAACTCTGGGAGTGGTGTTCAGGCCGGGGGAAGGCCATACTAGACTCGCCCTCGGCGACACGTGCCACTTCCAGATCAGATACCCCCGTGGAGGAAGAAAAAAAAATCCTTCTTCTAGCATTGTGACTGCCTATAGCCCCTGGTCTGAGCATTGGTTACTTTCTTATGATGACTGATGGATAGATGATTCACTTACTTAAACAAATGTATTTGTTGTAAGTCGCTAAATGCCATGAATGTAAATGGAGGAAATGCCAGACGACCCAGTGGACGCACCTTATGGAAACGGCATCACCGTTCGGCAGTAGTTAATTGACCGCTTATGAGGTAGGCTAGCATATGGTTTTGTATAACTGTGGGCCTGTAAAGCCATTTGAGACTGCAAACAATGATATTGGGCTTTAAATAAACTTGAAGTTTAAATGGTGGTGAACAAATAAGGAATTTCACACAAGCCAGTTGCAGTGTCACATTTTATTTGGACTTGGTTTTTAGTGTTTTATTAATCCTTTCAAGGTTTTCGGTTATATTATTTAACACAGAAGTCAAATACTAATAGGCCTGGATTAAGCAGCCACCTTCCCATCCCCCCTTGTTTTGAGTGGTGTAACACCTTCATGACCTTGTGAATATCAGCTGGTTAAAATGACTGCATGAATGCACACACAAATACACAAACACATTGGCACGCAAACGTGTCCATGCACAAACACTCAGCTAACTAGCCCTGCCTCAGGAACGATCTACATCCCACACTCTCACTCTCTTTCACACACACAGTCCCTGTGATGTAACAGGGACAGGAGTTGGGATAGTTTTAGGTTGTAGAATAACAGCAAAACACTAACTTCAGGTCATATTTTACTCTCAGGGTGGCAGATTGACAGTCACGAGGTGTGCGCACGCACATGTCTCAGTAGCAAGGTTAATGTTATGAGAGCGGTGAGGTTAGCTCTAACTTGATTTTTAAGCCGCAGTAAGACTCGGTGCTTGTGTGCGATTAACCCCATTACTGCACTGAGGGGCGGATGCATTCTCTCTCTCCCACTCAACTTTACCTTTCTCCTTCCTCCCCAAATGGTAAGTTATGTATAAAAACACCCTCAAATAAAAGCTAACATTCTGTACGTCCTCATAACTATCCAAATTAATATGGAGGTGAATGTATGTCTCGGTAGATCTATACAGTATAGCTATCTCTATGTATATATTAACGCTGCCTACTATATGTAGTGATAGTTTCTGCATCTCTTACATAGATAAGGTACTACTGAACATACATTTATAGGCTAATCTTGTGTGGCTAATGAAAGGCTTTAAGGCCTTTTTAAATGATAATGTAGACACAAAAAAGACAATAGTCTTTAGTCTGTATCTGTAGTCTGTATCTGGCCTCTTTAATTGGTACAGAAAGAGAAGGACAGACAGACCTGGAGTGAGCTCCAGACATTTGATTATGAATTTCATGAAGGCTCACAACTGAAATGATGTGAATTGTATTTAATTCTCCCCCAACCCTTCCCTCCCATTTATAACAAAACAATATCCCCTAGCTTCATTTCCTATTTCTCAGTCATTCCCTGACCCCAAAGTCCTTTTTCCTCTTCTCAGCCTTCAATTTGGTTTTTTCCTCCTTTACTTGGATCCAGTGGAGAGCAGGGCAATGAGTCCAGATGAGGCACTGATGGACAGGATATAGTTACTGGAGGAAAATGGGTTAAGGAGAAAAGTACTTTTTCAAACACATTTACTTTAGTTTAAGATTTACATGGGCAACACATTTTTCTGCATTAAAAGGCTAATTTGATATCAACACCTGATTCACACAACCACACAAACCTCAAGTTAGGATCATCACAATCATGCATGAGGGCTTGAATGCTTCTGTCTTGCAGATTACATGGACAAGATAAATAATTCCTGCAACCTAGCCCTTCAACACAGAAAGTGTTGTGAAATTGGAGGGTCTGTATCTGGTGAATGGCAGAGAATATAGTATACACATTGTGACAAAGTGATGACGTCACATAAATTTAATCATCGAAAATAATACTTGAAAATTATGTCTCCGCCCCCTTTGGGGGCGGATGTGGTGGGCTGTTGATGCTGGTCCAATGAGACGTGGGGGGGGAGAGGCTAAAGGTGTTCTGGTGTTTGTCGGAATTTGACATTTTTATGAGGATGTGGTCACCCCCGTAGGATGTAGATCCGTGAGAATGGATTGGATGGATTAGGGGGGTCCCAGGGGCCCTGAACTGTCTGAAGAACCACCGGGGTTCAGCTAAAGTTTGTCACTGATAAGGGCTGTGTGATGTGTGGTGATGACTTTATGCTGCATACAGGCATCTATGTCAAAATTGCATATGAGGCTTAAAATAAAAGTTCAATACTGAGGGTTAAAATGTGCAATTAAAAAAAGGCAATTAAAAAATGGTTAGGCTGCTACTCTAGTGGTAGTAATGTGTTCAATAATGAAGGGTTAGGGTTAATAAAATGGGGGATTAAAAAATGTTTCAATTTTTAAAAATGTTTAGTTTCAAACGTGGGTCTGACCCATGTCGCGGACGTGTCACTGATAAGATCACGTGTTTCCCGGGCAAAAAGGTGTATATATATGACCCTGTAGTAGTTGTTGCTATATGACAGTGTCTAAAATGGCGTCTACAAGGATGGTGGGGGAATTGGAAGGGTGTTTATTGCCCCATGAGACGTGGGTGAGAGGCTAAGGTGTTCTGGTGTTTGTAAAATTAGTTGTAGCATCTTGACATTTTTATGGGGATGTGGTCACCCCCATAGGCTATAGAACCGTGAGAATGGATTGGATGGTTTAGGGGAATCCCAGGGCCCTGAACTGTCTGAAGACCAGCCGAGGGCCAGCTAAAGTTTGCCCCTGATAAGATCATGTGTTTCCTAGGCAAAAAGGTGTATATATATATGACCCTGAGAGCTGGTCACAAAGGCCCAAAGACTTGTGACAGCGGCATCTGATCGATCTCTCTCCACCATGGAGGTGCAATTGTGTGGAAATGGCTGTGTGTTCTACCTCTTGTTACCTGTTCAAGTGTTATGGTAACATCACACTGCAGGTCATTTCCTCATAATTACACGTGATATATCTATCTGATAGGCATCGCTTGAGTCTTGCATTGAGGTTCAACGTTTTTCAACGTTTGCCATGTGGGACAGTGAACCTGCATTCTGTAATCCTAGTTTTTGTAAGCTATCCTGAAGCATGTTCTAAATGTTTTTTCAAGAAAAAAGTGGCTTGAAAGTCTTGGGATCTTTAGCATTGAGCTGTAAGACCAAATTGTTAGGAATGTATTTGTTGGTCGTACAAAGCTTTTGGCTTTTTCCTTTTTTTCTACATGCCAATGGAACAGCATTTTTAGCACCTTTTTTTTAAATTTGAGATGGATATGGGAAGTTTAGAAACCAATGCTGGATAACAATACAATCTGACTTAAAGAAGCGTATTGCATATCTTTGAATATAGACATGTTGCATATGTAGGTATGTTCGCAAGTAACATGTCAGTAAAGAAAAGGGTAATGAAAGTCATAGCAGCTCACCACCAAAAATCAGAATTTGACTATGGGTATTGTCTCTTATTTTAACCCTTGGCTTGACATTTTAAATGTACAACATGTACCGCTATATTCCCATAGACACATATAGAGTTCATGAAAAGTATCACTAATTTGGACCGTTATCTCACATTTTGTTATTTAGGTCGATTTTTAGGATAGAACTTGAGTTGATGGTATTATTGTGGGAACTCAAATCAGTCACTCAGCTTTTTCTATTGGCTACCCTCATCAATGCAGAATATGTGCTTGTCCAATGAAATGTGAATGTTCTCGTTTCAGTACGCTGAACGCTTCATCTTTCACTCCACCGTTTCCTAAATCATTTTACCTCATATCCTTTGTTCATCCTAAATTTGTTTCTAATACTGCTTATTCATGTTTTAAGTTACCTATTTATACCAGCACCTTAGATTACCAGACCTGTACAACATTTGATAACAATGTTATTTTTGCACTAAAATAAAATGACTTTTGGAGCTATTGCTTGAGATGAGTCTAGTGTGTTTCAGATGGTTGGACGTTCAGATTGTTCTGTTTTAGAGAGGAGAGATGATGAGGGCAGGTGGATGTTCATCATGAAGCTTACTTTGTTTAATACCAGGCTAGTTTGTCGGGTGAGACCACACCAACTCATTGCATAGCTTGTTAACCAACTGGTCACGGATACACGTAATGTACGTGCACTACTAATTCAGAAATTCATTTTTACACCCCTTGGTCGAGAGGGATACTAACTAGCCAACTAGCATGCAGTGGGTGATATTACAGAGAATAATGCCTTTAATGTTTTATTACAGAAATAACTGCCAATAGGTTGTCATTGAATCTCCCCCCATAAAATGTTGCTGTTCATTAGTTATGATCTCAGTTTTGAGCTATGGTGAAGCGTAACAGTGCATATGCAAAACATTGTGAAACTGACATTTATTTTGACTTTTGTTGGACATTCAATATGTAGGCTAGGCTATATCTTACTGGTTGTTTGTAGTCTGTCTGTCTATCTCGAGTGTGTGGAAAGTATCCAGCAAATTGGTTCTTCGATGAATGTGTGTAGGCCTAGTACTTGTTTCTGTGGTCACCAAAACTACAGCATTTATAGAGAAGTCAAGCTGCAAAAATGCATCATGGAATGATGCCACTGGCCATGCAGGTAGAACTAGTTACATATCAGGATGTAGTTGAATTATCTGTCAACCTGTACATTTTTCATCGTTAGGGGACACAGTTTATCTGAAGCTAATCTATTTCCAGTGAATGGATATGTTCATGGGTGTGTGTGTTGTCATTCCAATGAGGGATAAGTGCTTAATTTGAGAGTGACCTGAACAATAGCAAGCACAGGATGTAAATAATGAAATCACATTTAAATCATACATGCACCTTTTCTAGTCTAGTACTTGCATAAAAACTAGGCTTAAGGGTGCCCTCTGATCAGATCTTGACAGTTTTTAGGGAAAAGGCACATTTAATTGCGAAAGAGTATGGTTATGAGGGGTCTGTTTTGTTTAACTAAATGGCATATCATCATGGATATCATAGACCAATTCAGCTCACCAGTAGGCACATTTCACATGCCTCTGTTGCTTGAATGCAACAATTGAATTGGATTCAATTGGATTGTCTGTTGATCTTTTTTCATCATGCTTAATCGAGTTGTTGGGAGTGTTTTAGAGATTGTTTAACGTCGTCATTGCTCGGCTTTACCCTTTGTTGGTTTGTATGACTTCTTCAACTGGTCCCCACATGGATGTCTCAGTTCAGTTGTCAATCTCCATTCAAAATGGGGCTAAGAATAGTATAGATGGATGCCTTTTCCATATGACCCATATTTCTGTGTTGCAGAAGGACATTCAAGCAAACAATGTTAATAACAAAATGAAACGTGAATCTGGGTTTGCACTATTGTAGGCCTATAGCCTACTGCTGACCATCTAAACATCTCCTAAAAGTATAATATCAGATATATAGGCACAGTAATGCCTCTCTTTGCCTTTCTCCTATCTTCCCCTGAAGAGCTAACCTCCCCTTATAGTAGAGTATAACTTATTTTCTTAATTCAAAGGTAACAATAGGTAACACTGAATGTACTGAAAGCCAGAGTGTTGATATACTTTAAGAAATGACGTATCCACCTGTAATATGCGTATTATGCATGTTCATTAACTTGAACTTATTGACCCCTCAAATTGGGATAGTAAGAAGTCGAAGTTGTCTTTGTTTTCTGATGTCTGTTCTCTGGCAAAAATTGACCCTAAGAATGAGACTGATGGAACATTAGTCATGTTAGTCGTTGAATAGGCATCTACTAGAAAGATTGAATTTGAGATGGTGCGAAGATTGGTCCTACTTTGTATTGCCTGTTGAGGTGCTGTAATAGAGGAGCTGTTACCATAGTTGCGGTGTCGTGTGATCTTATTGTATGTTTAATTTTGGCTTCAGCTTTTACTATTCATATTCCCATCAGACGACAGTTTTTTCCTCAAGTAACCAACAGAAACAATTAATGTTTGTCACCTTTTGCGGAATGCCTGAAAATGTTATGGTTATCGTTAAACCCCCCCTACAACCTTTAATACGCGTAATGGCTCCATAACAATGATGCTTCTCGTACCGTTGTCCGTTATGGTTTATGAGTTGACTTCTCTTGTATTTTTGTTTGTTTAGCTTATGTCTAGATGTTGCTCTTTTATTCCCCAAAAATATGTATGATGGCTTCTGCAGGCCCTGCTACAGTATGATGGTCTCATATCTCACTCTGTCTTGAGTAGTCAACATTTTATTTTATTTTATCAGGTCTTTTTTGGTTGCGTTCATTTGGAGAACTATGATAGTCGTCACGCAGAGCTTGGCTCCATCCATCCATCGACTCGCAGCGACTCTATCCTGAGAAAGTACGGTTGCACAAGAAATCGGAGAACTTTCGGAGAGCTTCCCCAAACCGAACCAATGCCATATAGCTGAATTACATGCAACATGCAAGACCTCATAACTAATAATGCAAGGTATTTTGTATCTTTCCGAAAGCATTGAGGGCTTCAGAGCAACTTGGCTTTTTATATACCAACTTGGAAAATTACCTCAGAACGGTCTCGGGTGCTAGTGTTGTATATCCCTAATTTATGATGACAAAGATCAATTTTAGTGACCAAATGACACAAGCCAATACTGTGTACAAACTTTATCATTTTACTTCCTTTAACCTTTAGTTAAGCAAAATTTGTAATTATGGATGAACTTTGAATGTATGTACATTAAAGTTCATGGGACCAAATTTTGTAATTGGGAGTTCAAGTCTCAATGTTGTTATGTACGCTTGCAAATCCACCCTTTTTAAAATGTAGTAATACTGTAACTAAAACAACCAATGAACGCTCAGCAGACACTGAGTTGGGACTCATTTGTGTGGCAATATAAGCTGTAGTCATGACTGGATGATATATTGATGTACCAATGAAATGGATATTTAGATTTGCAATGAATCACTATCAATATTCCTGCAATATGTTTTGGTAGTATAAATAGTGGGCTGCGGATTGAAAGAAAGAGGCATGTTGATGGGATGTTGTATGCAGAGCAATAATGACTAAAGTCTGAGTTGGAGTTATGATTTGCTGAGCAGTGTAGATGGGCCAACGTTAGGTAAGATGCATGGCAGGTATCACTCTGAGCGGTACCCTGGCCTGTGGTCTCCAGCACGTCTTGTGGCAACTTTCATTTAACATTTAAGCATTGGTAGGAGGTCATCTAATTAATTGAATATAGGTTACATGTAACTTTGCAAACCTATAAGTAGTGTTTTTAGTGGTTCGTAGTTGGCTTATAGATGCCACTGAGTGATCATCAAGGATCTAACATCTGCATCTTGAAGTGATGTTATGCAGTGCCGCAATAAAACCAGCGAGGCTTTTCTTGCCCTTTGCCATTTAAAGCTGTTTGTTGCAACCAGAAAACGACAAGAACAGTAGCACGCTATTCATTATCCAAATTTGATACAGTTTTTGATATGACGATAGATGTATTTTTGCATGCTACATTTTACAAAGGGAATACACATTTGAAATTACTTTTCTCAATGTATTTGTGACATGATATACTGATGTAGTGGCCTATATCGGTCATTCAAGAGATCAATCGATTGAAAGGCACTGTACAGAGAAGGTTGTGTGGAAATTAAATTAAAGTTCTTATGTCATTCTTGTTGTCTGAGCTGAAAACATCCTGCATGTTATTGTTTTATGTGTGCCTTTTCAGAGATTTCCTTTCCACCTCCCATATACTGGGGTTGCCATCCCTATTTCATTTACATTGCCACATAAAATAATTTCTACATTAATTCAAAATTGCCCCACTTAAGGTTGGGCAAACTGACAAAAAACAACAATAAAAGACGAGGTAATTTAAGCTATCGATAGGAATTATAAGGAATAACATGACTTTGAAGAGCTTTTCTAAAAAGGTAAAAGATATATCTATATATATATCTATCTATCTATATAGATAGATATTCATATATATTCATGAAGTATCTCATAAACCTGATATATGCTGCATTGACTTTTCTCATTTCTTTTTTTTCTTTTGTGTGCTTCATATTATCCAATAAAAAATTGTATTTCCCCTTTTTTGAGAGGTTTGATCATCACCTAAGGCTGTGCACTGGCCATGCAAAAGCTATTTTCTGATTAAGGAGGTCTTGAACAACATGTACTGCTACATGTTCACTGTCAGATGGAATGAAAGGGTATGTATGAATCTGAAGCGGAATGGTTACGTAGGATTGTGTAATTTATGCAATTGTTAACATTACATTTGATCAAAGGAATATTTCTAAAATGTAGCGAAGGTACTTTCCATGTTTTGCTTTGTAAGGATGCTGTATGTGTCCATATAGCCTAAAACACTGGGTTAAATCAATGTTCTCATGTCTCAACTTTTTTTAAGACCAAATGTACGAGAAGAATGTACTCCATGTGTAGTTCTAAGGCTATCTTAAGACAAAGGTGCGGGGGAATAGGACAGGGATGGACACAGTAGCAGATACAGCCCTTTCACGGCAATACCTGAGTCACCAGTCACATTGAACAGCATGGAGTCGCCAGGTACCCGATAGTTGTGTTGGTGGACATTAAGTCCTCATTGATTTAACCCAGTGTTTTAGGCTATATGGACACATACAGCATCCTTACAAAGCAAAACATGGAAAGTACCTTCGCTACATTTTAGAAATATTCCTTTGATCAAATGTAATGTTAACAATTGCATAAATTACACAATCCTACGTAACCATTCCGCTTCAGATTCATACATACCCTTTCATTCCATCTGACAGTGAACATGTAGCAGTACATGTTGTTCAAGACCTCCTTAATCAGAAAATAGCTTTTGCATGGCCAGTGCACAGCCTTAGGTGATGATCAAACCTCTCAAAAAAGGGGAAATACAATTTTTTATTGGATAATATGAAGCACACAAAAGAAAAAAAAGAAATGAGAAAAGTCAATGCAGCATATATCAGGTTTATGAGATACTTCATGAATATATATGAATATCTATCTATATAGATAGATAGATAAATATATAGATATATCTTTTACCTTTTTAGAAAAGCTCTTCAAAGTCATGTTATTCCTTATAATTCCTATCGATAGCTTAAATTACCTCGTCTTTTATTGTTGTTTTTTGTCAGTTTGCCCAACCTTAAGTGGGGCAATTTTGAAACTACTTTGAAAGTGCAAAACACAAATACTGATCGTTCTATGCAGCGTCTTCACTTTTAAGGTTGCATGATAATTAATGTAGAAATTATTTTATGTGGCAATGTAAATGAAATAGGGATGGCAACCCCAGTATATGGGAGGTGGAAAGGAAATCTCTGAAAAGGCACACATAAAACAATAACATGCAGGATGTTTTCAGCTCAGACAACAAGAATGACATAAGAACTTTAATTTAATTTCCACACAACCTTCTCTGTACAGTGCCTTTCAATCGATTGATCTCTTGAATGACCGATATAGGCCACTACATCAGTATATCATGTCACAAATACATTGAGAAAAGTAATTTCAAATGTGTATTCCCTTTGTAAAATGTAGCATGCAAAAATACATCTATCGTCATATCAAAAACTGTATCAAATTTGGATAATGAATAGCGTGCTACTGTTCTTGTCGTTTTCTGGTTGCAACAAACAGCTTTAAATGGCAAAGGGCAAGAAAAGCCTCGCTGGTTTTATTGCGGCACTGCATAACATCACTTCAAGATGCAGATGTTAGATCCTTGATGATCACTCAGTGGCATCTATAAGCCAACTACGAACCACTAAAAACACTACTTATAGGTTTGCAAAGTTACATGTAACCTATATTCAATTAATTAGATGACCTCCTACCAATGCTTAAATGTTAAATGAAAGTTGCCACAAGACGTGCTGGAGACCCCAGGCCCGGGTACAGCTCAGAGTGATACCTGCCATGCATCTTACCTAACGTTGGCCCATCTACACTGCTCAGCAAATCATAACTCCAACTCAGACTTTAGTCATTATTGCTCTGCATACAACATCCCATCAACATGCCTCTTTCTTTCAATCCGCAGCCCACTATTTATACTACCAAAACATATTGCAGGAATATTGATAGTGATTCATTGCAAATCTAAATATCCATTTCATTGGTACATCAATATATCATCCAGTCATGACTACAGCTTATATTGCCACACAAATGAGTCCCAACTCAGTGTCTGCTGAGCGTTCATTGGTTGTTTTAGTTACAGTATTACTACATTTTAAAAAGGGTGGATTTGCAAGCGTACATAACAACATTGAGACTTGAACTCCCAATTACAAAATTTGGTCCCATGAACTTTAATGTACATACATTCAAAGTTCATCCATAATTACAAATTTTGCTTAACTAAAGGTTAAAGGAAGTAAAATGATAAAGTTTGTACACAGTATTGGCTTGTGTCATTTGGTCACTAAAATTGATCTTTGTCATCATAAATTAGGGATATACAACACTAGCACCCGAGACCGTTCTGAGGTAATTTTCCAAGTTGGTATATAAAAAGCCAAGTTGCTCTGAAGCCCTCAATGCTTTCGGAAAGATACAAAATACCTTGCATTATTAGTTATGAGGTCTTGCATGTTGCATGTAATTCAGCTATATGGCATTGGTTCGGTTTGGGGAAGCTCTCCGAAAGTTCTCCGATTTCTTGTGCAACCGTACTTTCTCAGGATAGAGTCGCTGCGAGTCGATGGATGGATGGAGCCAAGCTCTGCGTGACGACTATCATAGTTCTCCAAATGAACGCAACCAAAAAAGACCTGATAAAATAAAATAAAATGTTGACTACTCAAGACAGAGTGAGATATGAGACCATCATACTGTAGCAGGGCCTGCAGAAGCCATCATACATATTTTTGGGGAATAAAAGAGCAACATCTAGACATAAGCTAAACAAACAAAAATACAAGAGAAGTCAACTCATAAACCATAACGGACAACGGTACGAGAAGCATCATTGTTATGGAGCCATTACGCGTATTAAAGGTTGTAGGGGGGGTTTAACGATAACCATAACATTTTCAGGCATTCCGCAAAAGGTGACAAACATTAATTGTTTCTGTTGGTTACTTGAGGAAAAAACTGTCGTCTGATGGGAATATGAATAGTAAAAGCTGAAGCCAAAATTAAACATACAATAAGATCACACGACACCGCAACTATGGTAACAGCTCCTCTATTACAGCACCTCAACAGGCAATACAAAGTAGGACCAATCTTCGCACCATCTCAAATTCAATCTTTCTAGTAGATGCCTATTCAACGACTAACATGACTAATGTTCCATCAGTCTCATTCTTAGGGTCAATTTTTGCCAGAGAACAGACATCAGAAAACAAAGACAACTTCGACTTCTTACTATCCCAATTTGAGGGGTCAATAAGTTCAAGTTAATGAACATGCATAATACGCATATTACAGGTGGATACGTCATTTCTTAAAGTATATCAACACTCTGGCTTTCAGTACATTCAGTGTTACCTATTGTTACCTTTGAATTAAGAAAATAAGTTATACTCTACTATAAGGGGAGGTTAGCTCTTCAGGGGAAGATAGGAGAAAGGCAAAGAGAGGCATTACTGTGCCTATATATCTGATATTATACTTTTAGGAGATGTTTAGATGGTCAGCAGTAGGCTATAGGCCTACAATAGTGCAAACCCAGATTCACGTTTCATTTTGTTATTAACATTGTTTGCTTGAATGTCCTTCTGCAACACAGAAATATGGGTCATATGGAAAAGGCATCCATCTATACTATTCTTAGCCCCATTTTGAATGGAGATTGACAACTGAACTGAGACATCCATGTGGGGACCAGTTGAAGAAGTCATACAAACCAACAAAGGGTAAAGCCGAGCAATGACGACGTTAAACAATCTCTAAAACACTCCCAACAACTCGATTAAGCATGATGAAAAAAGATCAACAGACAATCCAATTGAATCCAATTCAATTGTTGCATTCAAGCAACAGAGGCACGTGAAATGTGCCTACTGGTGAGCTGAATTGGTCTATGATATCCATGATGATATGCCATTTAGTTAAACAAAACAGACCCCTCATAACCATACTCTTTCGCAATTAAATGTGCCTTTTCCCTAAAAACTGTCAAGATCTGATCAGAGGGCACCCTTAAGCCTAGTTTTTATGCAAGTACTAGACTAGAAAAGGTGCATGTATGATTTAAATGTGATTTCATTATTTACATCCTGTGCTTGCTATTGTTCAGGTCACTCTCAAATTAAGCACTTATCCCTCATTGGAATGACAACACACACACCCATGAACATATCCATTCACTGGAAATAGATTAGCTTCAGATAAACTGTGTCCCCTAACGATGAAAAATGTACAGGTTGACAGATAATTCAACTACATCCTGATATGTAACTAGTTCTACCTGCATGGCCAGTGGCATCATTCCATGATGCATTTTTGCAGCTTGACTTCTCTATAAATGCTGTAGTTTTGGTGACCACAGAAACAAGTACTAGGCCTACACACATTCATCGAAGAACCAATTTGCTGGATACTTTCCACACACTCGAGATAGACAGACAGACTACAAACAACCAGTAAGATATAGCCTAGCCTACATATTGAATGTCCAACAAAAGTCAAAATAAATGTCAGTTTCACAATGTTTTGCATATGCACTGTTACGCTTCACCATAGCTCAAAACTGAGATCATAACTAATGAACAGCAACATTTTATGGGGGGAGATTCAATGACAACCTATTGGCAGTTATTTCTGTAATAAAACATTAAAGGCATTATTCTCTGTAATATCACCCACTGCATGCTAGTTGGCTAGTTAGTATCCCTCTCGACCAAGGGGTGTAAAAATGAATTTCTGAATTAGTAGTGCACGTACATTACGTGTATCCGTGACCAGTTGGTTAACAAGCTATGCAATGAGTTGGTGTGGTCTCACCCGACAAACTAGCCTGGTATTAAACAAAGTAAGCTTCATGATGAACATCCACCTGCCCTCATCATCTCTCCTCTCTAAAACAGAACAATCTGAACGTCCAACCATCTGAAACACACTAGACTCATCTCAAGCAATAGCTCCAAAAGTCATTTTATTTTAGTGCAAAAATAACATTGTTATCAAATGTTGTACAGGTCTGGTAATCTAAGGTGCTGGTATAAATAGGTAACTTAAAACATGAATAAGCAGTATTAGAAACAAATTTAGGATGAACAAAGGATATGAGGTAAAATGATTTAGGAAACGGTGGAGTGAAAGATGAAGCGTTCAGCGTACTGAAACGAGAACATTCACATTTCATTGGACAAGCACATATTCTGCATTGATGAGGGTAGCCAATAGAAAAAGCTGAGTGACTGATTTGAGTTCCCACAATAATACCATCAACTCAAGTTCTATCCTAAAAATCGACCTAAATAACAAAATGTGAGATAACGGTCCAAATTAGTGATACTTTTCATGAACTCTATATGTGTCTATGGGAATATAGCGGTACATGTTGTACATTTAAAATGTCAAGCCAAGGGTTAAAATAAGAGACAATACCCATAGTCAAATTCTGATTTTTGGTGGTGAGCTGCTATGACTTTCATTACCCTTTTCTTTACTGACATGTTACTTGCGAACATACCTACATATGCAACATGTCTATATTCAAAGATATGCAATACGCTTCTTTAAGTCAGATTGTATTGTTATCCAGCATTGGTTTCTAAACTTCCCATATCCATCTCAAATTTAAAAAAAAGGTGCTAAAAATGCTGTTCCATTGGCATGTAGAAAAAAAGGAAAAAGCCAAAAGCTTTGTACGACCAACAAATACATTCCTAACAATTTGGTCTTACAGCTCAATGCTAAAGATCCCAAGACTTTCAAGCCACTTTTTTCTTGAAAAAACATTTAGAACATGCTTCAGGATAGCTTACAAAAACTAGGATTACAGAATGCAGGTTCACTGTCCCACATGGCAAACGTTGAAAAACGTTGAACCTCAATGCAAGACTCAAGCGATGCCTATCAGATAGATATATCACGTGTAATTATGAGGAAATGACCTGCAGTGTGATGTTACCATAACACTTGAACAGGTAACAAGAGGTAGAACACACAGCCATTTCCACACAATTGCACCTCCATGGTGGAGAGAGATCGATCAGATGCCGCTGTCACAAGTCTTTGGGCCTTTGTGACCAGCTCTCAGGGTCATATATATATACACCTTTTTGCCTAGGAAACACATGATCTTATCAGGGGCAAACTTTAGCTGGCCCTCGGCTGGTCTTCAGACAGTTCAGGGCCCTGGGATTCCCCTAAACCATCCAATCCATTCTCACGGTTCTATAGCCTATGGGGGTGACCACATCCCCATAAAAATGTCAAGATGCTACAACTAATTTTACAAACACCAGAACACCTTAGCCTCTCACCCACGTCTCATGGGGCAATAAACACCCTTCCAATTCCCCCACCATCCTTGTAGACGCCATTTTAGACACTGTCATATAGCAACAACTACTACAGGGTCATATATATACACCTTTTTGCCCGGGAAACACGTGATCTTATCAGTGACACGTCCGCGACATGGGTCAGACCCACGTTTGAAACTAAACATTTTTAAAAATTGAAACATTTTTTAATCCCCCATTTTATTAACCCTAACCCTTCATTATTGAACACATTACTACCACTAGAGTAGCAGCCTAACCATTTTTTAATTGCCTTTTTTTAATTGCACATTTTAACCCTCAGTATTGAACTTTTATTTTAAGCCTCATATGCAATTTTGACATAGATGCCTGTATGCAGCATAAAGTCATCACCACACATCACACAGCCCTTATCAGTGACAAACTTTAGCTGAACCCCGGTGGTTCTTCAGACAGTTCAGGGCCCCTGGGACCCCCCTAATCCATCCAATCCATTCTCACGGATCTACATCCTACGGGGGTGACCACATCCTCATAAAAATGTCAAATTCCGACAAACACCAGAACACCTTTAGCCTCTCCCCCCCCACGTCTCATTGGACCAGCATCAACAGCCCACCACAACATAATTTTCAAGTATTATTTTCGATGATTAAATTTATGTGACGTCATCACTTTGTCACAATGTGTATACTATATTCTCTAATGGCTTGCCATAAGAGACAACAGTAGGTTGATATAAATTTCCTCTACAGTGGCACAACTGAACAATGAGGGGTTGTCAGGGTGTGATTCTTTTCACCAATTATAACTAGTTATAATCATGATTAAAGGATACACAGTGGGGTTGAAGTTCTTGAGTAGGAAGAAAGAGGCGATGATGACGAGGACCAGGAACAGGGTGTTGTTGTAGAAGATTGAGAAGGTAGTGGCCTCATAGTCTGCTACCTCATTCTTCTTCCACAGGATCCTTACATGAGGATGAGAAGACGGGAATTAAGAACCACAGATACAACCCACTGTAGGCATTCCTATACCTTTTTTTTTTAATATGTTTTTTAGGGCATTTCTGCTTTGTTGGGATAGACAGTGTAGAGATTGACAGGAAGGATGGGTGAGAAAGGAGGGATGACATATCTTGCATGTCGGGGGTCTGAATCAAACCAGGAACCTTTTGATGCTATGGTATGCGCATTATGCCACTAAGCGCCCCAGCATTCCTATTGGTTCCTATCCGGGTGTTTCTGGCTAGTCAGGTGTTCCGTCACATCATAAGTGCAGGCATAAGAGAGCTGTCAATGTCCAGTATTGATTCTAAGCTTTGCATTTGCCTTTGGAGTCTGCTTTTAGTGGGTCAACATGAGGACAAAAGAGATGTCAATATCAGAAAAATAATTTAAAAAGGACCTGGAAAACAGTATTGATAAGACTGATTGCAAGAGGAAAGTTTGGAGAAAAAAGGATTTGCCCAAGGGGGTGCTATAGCTGCCACAAGAACTGGCTAACTTGTCTGAATTGATGATGTTACTGCTGACAGCAGCAGCAGAATGTATTCTGAAGTGTACAGAAACATCTTGTCTGCTTGAGTACAAGCAAATGCCTCCAAATTCATTGGATGGCGCTTCATCATACAGTAAGACAATGACCCCAAACATACTGCCATAGCAACTAGGGAGTTTTTTAGGGCCAAAAAGCGAAAAGTTCTTGACTGGCCAAGTCAGTCTTCAGATTTAAATCTAATTGAACATGCATTTAATTTCCTGATAAGATTTTAGGCAAAAAGACCTCAAAACAAACAACTGAAGATGTCTGCAGTACAGGACTGGCAGAGCATCACCAGAGAATATACCCAGCGTCTGGTGGGTTGCAATGGTCGCAGACTTCAGGCAGTTATTGCATGCAACGGATTGTCGACCAAATACTAAACATTAGTACTTTTGGACATTATATGATTTTTTTCCCCCCAGATACTTTTGGAGCCCTGAAATAGGGGGAGCATGTTTAAACAATGTTGTACTTTTTACATGGTAAACCATATCTGAAAACCCCCCAAAAAACACAGAATTAAAGCTGAGACTCTCGACTTTGACCCCGACCCCATATTAATTGTTTGATTTCAAATGAAAACTGTTGGGAGTATAGAGCTAAAAGAAGACTAAATGCTTCCTCTTTCCAATACTTATGGAGGGCATTGTATATCGCCTCTTAAGAATCACACTGTTTTCCTTATGAGATTGCATTTATTACTTTTACTGTCTGTGACCATGTCCCTGTAATTGCCTTTTGTACTTAAAATTCCACCACCAACCAAGACCTAATCATACATCTCATCAGTTTCATGTGATCTTCTGCTAACATTGTCCGAGTGTTTGATATCTTATCTGCCCAAACCCAGAGATTAACAGCCAAAACACACCTCTCGTCCTTCTCCTTACGGGACATCTTGCGGTTGTCTGCCTCAGACAGCTTCCTGGTCACCTCCTTAGAGACAGCATCCTCACGCTTCTGGGCAACTCTGAGATGAAGCGAAAACACACCTAGTGTTATTTATGTACCTATATGGAAGACTGATTTACTAATGGAGGCATTCATTCAAACCCTTAGCAGGCTGGACATGTGGCAAATATGAATGTTGTAACAATATCTGAAAGGCCATATGGGGGGCAATAGTTCAACATGAACTGTGTGTGTGTGCTGAAATTACTTGTGTTTGAGGACGAATTTGATGTTCTTGTAGGCGAAAGCGACCAGGTAGGTGCTGACTAGGGTCATGACTCCATACAGAACCGCTGACTGGACTAGGTCCATGTGCCAGATCCTCCAGAACAACCCTGAACCACAACAAAACAACAAGAAAGTCAAAAACAGCTACGTATACACTAAACATCAGATCTGAATGACTTGTTAGCAGCATAGCTACAACATGGTACAGGGGTGCAAACAGGTGATGGCCTGAAAACGAATAAAATGATTAATTGTGCAGCGCCCAGGCCCCTTCCCATGGTGCATGCTACATTTTTCTATTCAAGCTCTGTTCAAGTGACACAAAAGCCTGTCAGTGACATTCAGACCTACTATATGAAGCAGTGCTAACAATAATAAAAACTCAGTCGCATCTATTAGAATTGTAAAGATGTATTTATTTTGTGAAATGACAAATAAATTACATTAAGTGACATACAACACCCACTCCAGTCCAGCCCACCAAGCACATTAGTTTTTTGCCTTCTTTGCCTGTACCAGTACTTCCAGTGCTTTTTTCCTCTTTTGAGCAGCTGTGCCTCACTTTGGCTTGCCTGTCCTCCTCCACTGCAGTCTTCCTGCTTTGCTCAGCACTGGTTTGTTGTCAATGATCCACCATGGGTCCATGGAAAATGGAGAGAGCCCCTCGACCACATGGTTTAGGCCTGGGTACCTACCAGTGTCAATCACATTTGCCCACCAGTTCACCATGTTGTCACCATCAATGTACAGGGGAAGGGTGGAATCCACGTTGAACTTTACCACTTCCAGTGGCACATCACACTGGGGTGGCACCAAGTGGCCCATCATCCCTGTCAGCTGCTTCAGGAGTATGCCAGTCTCTGAGTGGCCTCTCACCAATGGGTCCAGAGCAGACAGTGATTGTAGGGTCCTGCTGTTCAGTGGCAGCTTTTTCTGCATGTAGGCTGCTGTCGACATGTACGCAGTCTTCACTGTGTCGAGAAACTGCAGCACACTCTAGAAAACATTATATATACAGTGGGGGAAGTAATTATTTGATCCCCTGCTGATTTTGTTAGTTTGCCCGATTACAAAGAAATGAGCGGTCTATAATTTTTATGGTACTTTTAGTTTAACAGACACAGAATATCAACAAAAAAAGTCCAGAAAAACATATTTTATAAAGTTATAAATTAATTTGCATTTGATCGAACAAAATAAGTATTTGATCCCCAAGCAAAACATGACTTAGTACTTGGTGGAGAAACCCTTGTTGGCAAGCACAGAAGTCAGATGTTTCTTGTAGTCGGTCACCAGGTTTGCACACATCTCAGGAGGGATTTTGGTCCACTCCTCTTTACAGATCCTCTCCAAATCCTGAAGGTTTCGAGGCTTTCGCTTGGCAACTCGAAGCTTCAGCTCCCTCCACACATTTTCTATAGGATTAAGGTCTGGAGACTAGCTAGGCCACTCCATGACCTTAGTGTGCTTCTTCTTGAGCCACTCCTTTGTTGCCTTTGCCGTATGTTTTGGGTCGATGTCATGCTGGAAGACCCATCCTCAGTGCTCTGGCTGAGGGAAGGAGGTTCTCGTCCAAGATCTTACGGTACATGGACCCGTCCATTGGCCCCTCAATGCGGTGAAGTCGTCCTGTACCCTTAGCAGAGAAACAGCCCCAAAGCATAATGTTTCCACCTCTGTGTTTGACGGTGGGGATGGTGTTCTCGAGATTGTATTCAGCATTTCTCTCCCTCCAAACACGACGAGTCGAATTTATGCCAAAGAGTTCAATTTTGGTCTCATCTGACATCACCTTCTCCCAAGCCTTCTCTGAATCATTTAGGTGTTCATTGGCAAACTTCAGATGAGCCTGTACATGTGCCTTCTTGAGCAGGGGGACCTTGCGGGCACTGCAGGATTTCAATCCGTTATGGTGTAGTGTGTTACCAATGGTTTTCTTGGTGACTGTGGTCCCAGCTGCCTTGAGATCATTACCAAGCTCCTCCCGTGTAGTTCTGGGCTGATCCCTCACCCTTCTCATGATCATCCTTACCCCACGAGGCGAGATCTTGCATGGAGCTCCAGGCCGAGGGCGATTGATGGTTATTTTGTATTTCTTCCATTTTCTAATAATTGCACCAACAGTTGTCGCCTTCTCACCAAGCTTCTTGCTGATGGTCTTGTAGCCCATTCCAGCCTTGTGCAGGTCTACAACTCTTACCCTGATGTCCTTTGAATGTTCTTTGGTCTTGCCCATGGTGGTGGAGAGGTTGGAATGGAAGAGATTGATTCTATTGACAGGTGTCTTTTATACCCATAACGAGCAGAGATTAGGAGTACTTTCTTAAAGTGACAGGACTAATCTGTGTGCCTCATGGGCATATAACCGGCCTGTATGAGCCAGAATTCTTGCTGGTTTGTAGGGGATCAAATACTTATTTCGTTCGATCAAATGCAAATGAATTTATAACTTTATATAATGTGTTTTTTCTGGACTTCTTTGTTGATATTCTGTCTCTATTTGTTAAAATAAAAGTACCATAAAAATTATAGACCGCTCATTTCTTTGTAATCGGGCAAACTAACAAAATCAGCAGGGGATCAAATAATTATTTCCGCCACTGTATATATATATATATATATATATATATATATATATATATATATATATATATATATATATATAAAACAATTTTTTTAATTAAATCCTTTTACCTAGAGAAATGGATTAATGTTTGATTAGTCATTTTCAATGCATTTACTAACCGGATGGATTTTCTGCCTTCAGTTTCTCAGCCACCGGTCCAACATACAGCTCCCAGAGAGGCAGCATTTTGTCCCTGAAATCCATCTCCATGAGCTTCTTTGGTATGGTGTGAAGATGCTCAGCCTTGGCAAAGCACGGCATGAAATTGGTGACCACTCCAAGCTGCTTGTCATACAGCTTGTGAACAAGGGTTTGGCTGCCCTGTGAATAATTATGGCATGTTATTCTAAAATACGACAACAATTCTAATACCATACACAGACATGACTTACAGTTGAGGGTCTGTTCATATCACAATCTAACTGATGAGAACATACAAGGATAGGCCTATTTAGTTTATCTATCAGAGATTGATAATTCACTTAATGTGAAAACACACACCTGGAACACCATCACATACTCCTTCATGATGGGAATGATGCCGAGGTAAACGCTCAGCTGGAGGTCCGTATTGCGACTCTCGAAACAGAGCTTCACCACTCTTTCTTTTCTGTCCTTCTCAACTTGCGTCATTCCTGGAAGAGAGAGATGAAATAAAACATGGCTTTTGGGCTACATACAGTATACAAGAGGACTAATCACATAAGATTGTGGGGGCTGAACCCTAAACAATATTAGGTCCATTTCAACAACTGTACCTTTTTTTCTGAGGTCCTGGTGGAAATACTGGATCCTGGCCTTTGCCCGCTCACCAACACTGTGGTCCTTGTAGATCTCCTCTAGGACTTTGTAAAGGGTCTGGTCTACCTAACTGAGGAATCCAAAGTACAGTACCTTGTATGCAGGCAACATTTGGCAAGCGCTGATGCCCACATCATATGCCGAAAGCCACCAGTGTGCCACAAATTGCTGTGGGTCGGTGCCTGGAATGCCCATGAACTCTGAGATCTCCATCAGATATTTCACCTGAAAACAGGCAAACAAAGGACTTACTCTTATTAAGCCTATTTGCCATTATGCAACGATTATATTTCCGGTGTAGGCATATATTTCACAATATCTATGACAATTACCTGGTCTGAAGCCAACTGGTGGTCTGTGTGGAGGTCAGTGAAGAGCTGCTCAAGGTGGTGGCCAAAGGGCGCAGCAAACTGTTTGGCGGCATTGTGGATGTGGTGGCAGGAATCTCCATCAACATCCAGGAGGTTCTGACAGTACTTCACTCTTATTCTGGTCTCCAGCCCGGACTTGCTCCTTCGCATTACGTTACAGGAGTCCATCATCATACTGACCATGTTGGCAAATGGGATTTTATGATAATTGAAAAAGGTCACTAGGGCCCTTTCCAAATGATCAGCAGTCCCCTTTTGGACTTCAATGGAGCCAAGGTGTTCAAACTACCACATGCTTCAGCTCCTGATTGAAGTAGCTTACTAGAATTGATAGCACCTTCTTATTGGAGCTTGATGTGCTCTCATTGTGCTCTCACTCAGTCCGGGATAGCTTCATGCCCCCCCAAAGCTGGTTTAGCCAGAGCCAGTGTCTGGGCAAGCTCAACGATGACGAGAGTTACAGATAGGGGGAGGGAATGTTCTGCAATGGTTCCAATAACCATTGCCTGGAAAAAACACAAAATAGTATTAGTATTTTATATATTACCACCTGCAAAGCACATAGCTTGTGATGACTAAACTCGACATCATTATAAAAAATAATTCAATACTGCGATTCACTGTACAATGGGGCATCTATGGGGGATTTCCCATTCTGCTTATCAAAGTCTAGGCTTAAGACTTTATATACTGTAGATAACAACTAGCACATACTGGCTAACCAACACTCACCTCTGCATTCGCTACCCTTTCAAAACAGGGGTACTGGCACCTCTTTCCCTCATCTGCTCAGGGCCCTGCATTGATGGCCCCTGCTGTGATGGGCCCTGAGTTGCTGACATTGATGTGACACTGTGTGTGGTCGTAATAGTCACAGCCACCTTTGTGGCTATGTTTTTCGGTTTTACAGTGTGCCAAAAGGGCATGGGAGCCCTTGGTAGAATAATTGATCTCTTTGCAGACCTGGCCTGGTTTCTCTATTTTCTTAAAAAACTGTGACATAGGGAACACATTCTTTTCCCTTTACATCACTGAGTCTAGCTTCAGCCAGGACCAGCTCCATCTACACCTGACTCTAGTTGAGCCACAGTAAGGGCATCCCCCTCTTCAAATTCTCTTATTCAAAACAAATTGAAGCGGGTGAGGGGTAAAAAGTTAGGCTACCTGGGCTGGTGATGCTAACGTAGATACATGCTTGCCGTCCTGTACCGTGCCGTGCTGGTCCATGGAGAAGCGCCATAGCTAACTTAGCTAGCTACAAGAAACCTAAGTTGACAGGCCAAGCTAACCTTACCACCAGGCATTATTACTTCGAAAACAGGTTGCTTACCGTGAGTGTGTTCTCCACGCTGCCTGGAAGTAGCTAAAAGTTATTTCAACTTTGCGGCAAGACACGCAGCAGCGGAGTTTAGCCGACAGAGCAGACAGGAAAATGTTAGCTCGCGCATCATGTGATGACCCAGGGTGAAGTAGATTCACGACACGACAGAAAATGTGTTACGCCGACTCGCAGATGACTTGGATGAGACTGAGACCCCCCTTTGTTCTTTTTTTTTTTTTTGCAGATCTACACAATTCACGTGGATGACCTATTTTGAGGTAAAAACGGCGAATTTCGCCGGAAGGTGACAAGTTTGCACCCCTGATGGTAGCAACAAAGCAGGTAACATAATATTAACTCGGACATATGAAGCAATTTAGCGAGCTAATAAACATAGTTCACTACTCATGCCACGTAAGTAAAGTGGCAATCAATCAGGGGTTTAACAAGAACATAGCTAGCTAACAAAAATGTCACGTAGAAATTCCCTTGTGTGGCGCAACCAGTCTATGTGTGTACATTTCATTTAATTCGCACTGGGGACATCTATACAGGCGTGAGCTAGCTAGCAGGTTAACAGTATAGCTTCTAAAGGTAAAAATGTTCCTCATTGCAAACCATTTCCACTGGTCAATGCTAGCTACACTTGTCTAAGCACTTACAGATGGGAATCGCAGACACGATGAGTGCATTGCCGTAGAAAAGCGCGGTGGACTTGGCAGACAAGTTTCTGCTGAAGTCCTGAAGGAGTAGGTCTTCCTCGGATTGCTGCTTGCTGTTGGCTTTGGGTGCCATGGTTCGTATATTACCGGCCGTTGGTAGCTCTACACTGAAAGACTGACACGTATGCGCACAGTAGGTTTGAAAGGGCTAACGGTGCGTCAGCACAAAAACGGAAATAGCTCCTTGAGGAGCGGAAGAGGTATATTTTTCTTCTATGGTGGTCTACTCAATGATTAATAACAAATTGTGTCCCCTGCAGGGCGATATCTACCTACAAGTAAGTCATACTTGCATACTTGAGATCGGGACTAAAGCGACTTAACCCCAGGAAGGCAGCGGGTCCAGACAAAGTGTGTCCCAGACTGCTCAAGACCTGCGCTGCCGAACTGGGAGAGCCGCTGAGGTACTTATTTGACCTGAGTCTACGTCTTGGTAGGGCCCCAACACTGTGGAAGACATCATGTCTTATCCCTGTCCCAAAGAAGCCACATGCAAAAGAACTCAATGACTTCAGGCCTGTCGCACTCACCTCACACATTATGAAAACAATGGAGAGACTGCTTCTACATACACTCAGACCCCAGGTTAGCCATGCACTGGACCCACTACAGTTTGCATACCAGGAGAAGGTTGGAGTAGACGATGCCATCACATATCTACTGCACAGGACGCATTCTCACCTGGACAAAGGGAAAAGCGCTGTGAGAATCATGTTCTTTGATTTTTCCAGTGCTTTCAACACCATCCAACCCCTCAGATTGGGAGACAAGCTCCTGCAGATGGGTGTGGACGCCCACCTGGTATCCTGGATCGCTGACTACCTGACAGGACGGCCACAGTTCGTCAGACTGAAGGACTGCCTCACGGACACTGTGGTATGCAACACCGGAGCACCACAGGGAACTGTGCTCTCTCCTGTCCTGTTCACCCTGTACACATCTGACTTCTGCTACAACAAAGAGTCATGCCACATGCAGAAGTTTTCGGACGATACTGCAATTGTGGGGTGTATCAGAGATGGGCAGGAGGGGGAGTACAGGAGCCTGGTGGAGGACTTTGTGCAATGGTGCAAACTCAACCACCTACAACTCAACACTACAAAGACCAAGGAGATGGTGGTGGATTTCCGTAGGTCTAAGCCCGCTCTGCTACCAGTCTCCATTGAGGGAGTCAATGTGGAGATGGTCAGCACATATAAGTATCTGGGGGTCCACCTGGACAATAAACTGGACTGGTCAGCCAACACTGATGCGATTTACAAGAAAGGACAGAGCCGGCTGTACTTCCTGAGGAGGCTGCGGTCCTTCAATGTCTGCAGCAAACTCCTAGGGATGTTTTACCAGTCTGTGGTCGCCAGCGTTCTCTTCTATGCAGTGGTGTGCTGGGGAGGAAGCACTAAGAAGAGGGATGCCGGGCGACTGGACAGGCTGGTAAGGAAAGCTGGCTCTGTTGTGGGAGCTGAACTGGAGAGCATCACTTCAGTAATGGAAAAAAGAACTCTGAGCAAACTGCTCACCATCATGAACAATGAAGGTCACCCACTGTACCACACCATCATCCAGCAGAAGAGCTTGATCAGCTGGAGGCTACGAGCACTGACAAGCAAAACTGACAGACTGACTAAATCATTTGTCCCCAGAGCCATACAACTTTACAATATGTCAATCAAGGGCAAAGAGATGGACTTCTCTGCATAACCCCCACCCTCTGTATCACATCACTATCATGTATCATGTCACTGTTTCACCTCATTTAACTACAATGTTTACTGGCTATGCTAGGCCTCATACACAGCCCCTATCTCCCTCCACCAGCCTGGACTAAATGCACTTTAAAAATAGTCCATATTTATGTAGCCCGTTTTTAGTATTTAATGCTATAATTGCACTGTCTGCCTTACCTTTTTGCACCTCACCTAACTGCAAAGACATTTACAACTGCACCTCGTATACAATACTGCTAATGTTGTATGTGTATGTTATGTGTGATACCCCTATGTCTGTACGCTACTTGGAACATGAATTTCCCCCTGGGATAAATAAAGTTTCTATCTATCTATGCAACTTTTATAGTTTTTAAGCACTCACGCACACATTGTAGGATTATTCATTTGAGGACTGTAACAAGGTCCTACACACAGACGCGGACTCTGTAGTGGTAATAAGGGTAAACCCCCGTTTATTTTCAGTCGTAGCTTTTCAGCTCCTCCACCCAAAGCAGAGGCACACACATCTTAAACCATTTCGTTAACGAGGCTTCATTCGCAACAGGTGCGCAACGAAGCCTCGCTTCCGTAACCCTTGCCACGGTCCTGTAGCTTCCTCTACAGGCCGAACGCTGCATGTCCCCCCACAAGGACAGTTTGTAATTTTGGAGTCAGAATTGAGAACGACATCAACTCTGAAAGCAAGAGTCAAAAATCCTGGAGGAGTACACCACTAATGAGAACACAGCACAGGACACTATTTGGGATCCAACTCCATCATGCATGCATGCATGCATCCATCCATCCATACACACACACACACACAATTCATGTGTGACAACGATGAGAGGAGATAAAAAGTTTGTACAAGAAGTCACTTCGTTTCTCGCAGGCGCATCTGGACACTAAAACGGCAGAATTATTATTACCACGTAACGCTGCTATTTCAAGTGCTCTTTTTATTCCCTTTTTATGTTTAATTTATTTTTGTTTTTTTTCTGTACACACACACACCTAATTGCCTACACATAACACTGACACTCCGCAGTGATAAAAGATGAGAATCTGTACTTTAACCTCATTTTAATTGTTTGATTTCAAATCCAAAATTTTGGAGTGTCGAGCCAAAAGAAGATAACATTCTTCACTGTCCCATTACTTACACAGGACACTGTACGTTCATGCTTTTCTATACTTACTAAAAGCCACTAAAGTTGGACTGACTTTGTACTTTTGTGTACTTACTCAAAGTATACTTTAATTTCATGCCCTTAAAGGGTCTGGAAAGTCAACATTAAATGGTTACAATTGTGTTTTGTGTCAATGTTGAGTATCATTTTAAACATCCACCAAAATTGTAAGCAAAAAAAACATCAATAAGTATGATAAAACACAGCTTCTTGTTCGGCTCAACTTTCTGGTCAGACAGTTCTGAGGGCTGTATGGGCGCGGACTTTGCACGCTTGATTGACAGCTCCTGTCGTAGAATTTAAATCATAGTATTTTGAAATAAAATACCGTTAACCAGAGCTGTTGATTAATTCAGAGACTTTATTTACAGAGAAAGAAGCCGTTTCAGATTTGCAAAGTTGAACCCCTTTCCCCTCTTCTCTCAGGGTTGTCCACATCTCATTTCTGGTCTGGTCAAATTACATCCCATCGGCTCTGGTATTGCCCGTTGCTCCTCCCAGTCCACAACTTATGAGGATGTCTTCCATCTTTGCCACCCCCAGTACCTTGGCCAACAAGGCTTTGAGGTCTCCCACCGCCAGCAGTTTTCCTGCAGTCTCTTCCTCAAAGCTTCTAATCCATTTACCTGCTCCATTATGTATGTCAGGTAATCTGTTAATTATTCCCTGCAAGTCCTGCATACCCCAGGGCACATAGTGTCCTTGATTTCCTTTTATCAGGATGGGGCAGTGATATCTCTCTGGGTGACCTATCTTTCTCCTATCCCTCAACTCTCGTTCAGTAGTCCTGGATTCTTCCTTATGTCTTATTCTACTCTCTGCTTCCAAGTCACCGAGTATTTCATCTATTGTTTTTGCTTGGTCTATCTCCCTCTGGCTTATCCCAGACCTCCTCTCCTCCTGTCCCTCGTCACCGGACCTCGGGTCATCTCTGGGTTCCCAGGCGGTTGCCCCCTCATCTCTGGGTGTGCTGTATAGCTGTTTCTCTGTTCGGCGTGCGCTTGGTTCCTTCCCTTTTCCTCTCTCTCTTACTCCGGCTTCCAATGGTTTAGTCCTCTTCTCTTGTCTTGACTCTGACCTCCACCCACCTTTGTCTACCTGGTTTAGGGTTTATTTTAGTTCTGCATAACAATCAAGCTCTAGGGGGCGTTTTGATCCCCTTCTCACTTCACTTCCCTTCTCTTTTAACATTGCTTCCCCTTCTGTTTTGAACAGTTTCAACATGTCTATTTCTCTCTTTCTTTTCTCCTGTCTCTTTCTTGAATTTTCTCTAGGTTTGTGGTTTCTTATCAGTGTTCCCATTTCCTTACACACTGCAACATCAAATGTCCCTTCCTTAGGCCACTTAGTATAATTCTTACTGGTTCGTTTTTCCCATTTTTCTGACATCTCTTTTATTTGGTTATTCAAGAGGGTTTTTATTCTCTAATATTTCTACTGGAGTTACCATGGTAATCCCTTTCTCCATTTTTCCTTTTATCTTTCCTTTTGCAGTAATTATTCTTTAGGGTTATTGTAAAATGTCTTAATTCTCACTCTTTTCTGTAATTTTGTCAAAAGAGAACAATATTGTATTATTGGTTATCTAGGATATCACTGTAAGATTAAAGAAATATGTTAGGAAACAGCTTTGGAATCAGCTTGAGATATCCTAATCACAATTGGTGTCTTACACCCTGGGAATCAAATATAGGTATAACCAACACTGTGTGTATTTGCATGTATGTATGTGTGCTTGAGAGTGTATTTGTATGTATGACAATGTATGAATGAGTGTGTGTCTATATTAGTATAATTATGTGTTTGTGTCTATGTGTGTGAGTGTGTAATGTATGTATGAGTGTAATATGTGATGTATGTATGAGTATATAAGATGTGTGTGTGGGTGTGTGTGTCTATGTGTGAGTGTGATGTGTGTATGAGTATATAAGATGTGTGTGTGTGTGTCCCTAGAAGGTGAATTAAATCAGTGTGAGCTTAGACATGAATCTCTTCAATTAAGAATCACTTTCACTCAGCATGTACTTATACAATAAAATATTCTTATTTTATCTTATTTATTTATTTCATTATCTATTTATTCATTCATTCATTCATCCTAAACCTAACTGCTGTGGAGTCTATTGTTATAATACGCACTCAACCCACTCAGTTGGTTCCCTCCCCCTTTTACAACAATACCGCCCAACTCGACTGACGTTTCAAGATGGCGGTCTTCCCGTTTTTCCTTCACCGTCTCCACTTATCACACTCCGACACCCCAAAAGGGTTGTCTCTATTCTTACTTTTGATTATTTCGTTTTTACAAGAAGTAACTTACGTTTCCTTTAAGAGGCACCGATGGCTTTCTTCCAATTCCGTATACACAGATATACTATATATCATACTATATTCTCATTATTCTATACTCTGAGAGGCCTAAAAAGTTCACACCTTGACCCGTTCTCTAAAAATGTATACTCTTTATTCTTCTATATCTAATTTCTATAATATATCTAATTGATTAGACTTTTGTCTTCTCTCTTATGTTATATACTAACCCGACCAACAGTGTTTATACAGAATATCTCTCAACATAACACAGCACAACGAAATATCACTCTCTCCTTTCACAAACACTCACAACATAACAATTTTTACAAGCGTTTCACAACACAGCGATTTTTACAAACATTTTCACAACACGACACAGCAATTTTACAAATATTATCACAACACGACACAGCGATTTTTACACTAAAACTACAAGCGGCGGTTTTCTGTCATGACACAGCGCTAACAAGTCATTAAATTGTATAAATCGTCCGGTCCCTTCCTCAACGATAGTTGACCTGTTTGTGACGCCAATTATGTCGTAGAATTTAAATCATAGTATTTTGAAATAAAATACCGTTAACCAGAGCTGTTGATTAATTCAGAGACTTTATTCACAGAGAAAGAAGCCATTTCAGATTTGCAAAGTTGAACCCCTTTCCACTTCCGTTACCTGTCTTTTTATAAATATCACACAGGTCAACGCCCTCCATTCAACAAACTTATAGTTCCTGTCTACATACACCAATAACATTCAAGAAGTACATTTCGTCATCCAGGGGGCTACTCCTACCTGACCTGGCGTCAGTCAGTCTACTGAGAGATCAATTGACCTAGGCTGTTTTCTAAAGCCTTTTGTCCTGGCTGTTTACAACTGTTAATTACTCATCTATCCTGTCCTTAGATCACTCTATCCTGTTTCTGCAGCTTTGAACCATTGTACTTCATTGTATTCATACCCTCTGGTCAGCCCTCACTTTAACCTCACCCCTCCTTAATTGCACTCTTCAAATATTCTTAAGACCATCTGTTTTCTTGTGACCTTTTCTCCTAGGTGTGGGATTACAACCCTTACATGTCTTTAAATTTACCATACTCCCTGCTAAGCCTGCTACGTCACACAAACAAACAAACTCACATGGCTTGCTACAGATGGCGTTAGCAGGGAGAATCGGTCTCATTCAGTCATATATGCATGAACCTTCTGACTCTGATTTCGAAGAAGACGCAGAGGTCCCACCACAACAACATGGTGAGTTTAGCCTGTTTACCAGATCCACCATAGCCTAGCAGAGGGGGTTGCTATGATTAGCTAAATAATGTTAGCTGGTGCAGTAGTATTATGTTTGATTTTCCATTTTTGACATTTAGCGACATTTAGCGACTTACAACGAGTACATTTGTCAAAAGTAAGTGAATCATCTATACATCAGCCATCATAAGAAAACATCTATGCTAGGACCAGGTGCCACTGGCAGTTATTTTTTATTAACAGTAGAGGAACTGTGAAGAGGTCTTTAGGAGGGACAGTCAAGATGTCACCTGAAGAGATGGGTCTTCAGTCTACGGCGGAAGATAGGTAGTGACTCTGCAGTCCTGACAGCAGTGGGAAGCTCGTTCCACCACCGGGGCGCCAAGACAGTGAAAAGCCGCGACTGAACAGCGCGACCGCTGCATCCTCATAGAGGCGTAGAGTGATTGGGCAAGGGTTTGGGGGTTGATCATTGCTTGCAGGTAGGGAGGGGCTGTTCCCTTTACCGCCCCGGTAGGCGAGCAACAGGGTCTTGAATCTGATGCAAGCTGCTACTGGGAGCCAGTGAAGGGTGCAGAGGAGGGGGGTGACATGGGAGAATTTGGGGAGATTGAACACCAGACGGGTAGCAGCATTCTGGATGAGCTGCAGAGGTCTGATGGCGGAGACGGGAGCCCAGCCAAGAGTGCGTTGCAGTAGTCAAGGCGGGAGATCACAAGTGCCTGGACCAAGAGTTGTGCTGCTTCTCTCATGAGGAATGGACGTATCCTTCGAATGTTGTAGAGGAATAATCTACAGGAGTGCGCTGTCGCTGTGATGCTCGCTGCACAGGACAAGTCGTTGTCAAGGATCACCCCAAGATTCTTGGCTGTCTGGGAGGAGGTCACAGTGGAGTTCTCGACTGTGATGGAGAAGTCTTGGAGAGGGCAGGCTTTCCCAGGGAGGAAGAGCAGCTCAGTCTTGTTAAGGTTGAGCTTGAGGTGGTGGGCTGACAACCAAGCAGAAATGTCTGCAAAATGCACAGAGACATGTGTCGCCACCTGTGTGGCAGAGGGGGGGAAAGAGAGAAAGAGTTATGTCATCAGAGTAGCAGTGGTAGGAGAAACCATGTGAGGAAATTACAGAGCTGAGAGATTTGTATAAAGGGAGAACAGTAAGGGCCCTAGGATGGAGCCCTGGAGGACCCCAGTGGTGAGGGCGCGTGAAGAGGAGGTTTACTGTGTCGAATGCAGCGGACAGGTCCAGAAGAATGAGAACAGAGAAGAGGGAGGAAGCTCGAGCAGAATGGAGGGTCTCCGTGACAGCAATTAGAGCAGTCTCAGTAGAGTGCCCAGCCTTAAAGCCGGATTGGTGAGGGTCAAGGAGGTTGTTCTGAAGGAGATAGTGAGACAGAGGTGAAGGAGATTCAGGTTGTGACAAGTGGATACAGTGTGGGTAGAGTCTGACTGGGAGGGGGTGGATTTGAGGGGAAGAGAGAAGGACACAAAATGAAACTGGAAGAGGGGAAACAGTAAGGGTGGAGGTATGGGAGGATCTGGTGAAGACAAGGTCGAGCTGATTGCCTGCCTTATGAGTGCCGTCCTCAGGGAAGAAGCTGAGAAGGACATCCATCTCTTCCAAGAAGTGATCAAGCTGACCTGGAAGACGATAGATGACAACAATGTGAAGTTTGACAGGGAAGGTGACAGAAACAGCATGGAATTTGAAGGTGCATATGGACAGGTGTGACAGGGGAAGGACATTATGTGACCACTTAAGGTGAGACGAGGAGCCCTGTGCCACCCCCTCGACCAGAGAGTCTAGGGGAATGAGAAAAGGAGTAGGCATCAGCGAGGGCTGCCGGAGTAGCTGTGTTTTTTTCTGAGAGAGCCAGGAAGTGGAGGGACATGAAGCAGGCATAGGCTGAGATAGCCTTTGCTTCCTGGACCGCTGACTGGCAGTTCCAAAGTCCTCCCGCAACAGCAAGGTCGTGGTCAGTTGAGCATAGTGAGTAGACTAGATTAGATGGGTTGCAAGCGGGGGGTATAGCGTCTATGTGTCCTCCTGAGGGATGAAATAACAGGAATGGGGAGAAAGCACATTGTGGTAGTTATAGAGATAGAGGGTTTGTAGGCAATATGAGATGCAGGTAGCGCTAAATACACTTAAGAGTAGTGAAAGCAGAAAGCAAATACTTAGTAGTCTGGCCCTTCTCTCAGGCCTTCCTCGCTGGACTCCCGCAGATTGACTCCCTTGTCTTTGTGTCAGGAGGCTGTTGCAGAGGCTGTCGCTCTTAGACAGTCAGGATAGAAGTACAGATTCTGTAATTGCTGATGACTCAGTTAACGACCAGCTAGTCTGAGTTCACCACTGAAATCAAAATGTACTTTGTTGGCGTGGGGAGCTGGCAGGCACTTTAGTAGTTCGCAAAATGTTCAGCCCCTCCCACTGGTACTTCACAGCAATTGGCTTCAAGCATAGTCTATTCCCAACAGAAACTCGGGACTAGGCTTCTGGCAGGAAGGCTACAACAACACACTGAGTCTAATACAAGATTCATTTTACTTAGTCTAGAGACAGAGTTCACCACTGAAGTCAATATGTACTTTGTCTAAAATGTTTTGAATGTAGCGAACTTGCTTCCTTACAAAAATATTAGAATTGAATGTATTTTAAATTGTACTTTATTATAATTACAAAACTTATACTATATTGTCATGTAATTGAATCTGTCTTTAAGTATACTCACAGAACATAAATGTGTACTTGAGTATACTTATAGAATAGTGTACTTGTATTTCAAACATTCGTAATCCTATACTTTATATACAATTATTTTTTAGAGTCTCTGAGTGAGGTAACCTGGTCTTTCAACTGCAGTTGCACCTCGAATGGGATCAATTAGAAAATTTGTTTTGGCAAGTAAATATCTTGGTCGTCTTGGGCCATGAGTAAACTATCTCAGCGACAGCTTTGAACAAAAACATTTGTAGAATATCCTGAAAGAATCCCAATAAAAAAATATAAAATGAAGTATGTTTAGAATATAAGGTTAATATACTTTTAGTATGTTATTTACATATTACCAAGCATTTCTGTCTCAAATGTAAGTGTTTGTTAACAACAACACTAACAGTTTGGTTATTTATTGGATTCAATACTCATTTTGGGATTGGAATATGTATTTTTTCTCGACTGCTTACACCATTTGTATGAAACTAAAGTGTTACGGTCCCTCTCCCTGACCGGCCCTATGGCACCACCCTGAGGCTCCGGCAATCATCGCTGGAGCGTCCACCTCCCAGTCGACAGCGCACCTGTTCCCTGTCTCCACTCAGCACACCTGCGAACCATCAGCAATCACCGCCCTATAAGAACCCTGCCTGAACTCCACTCCAGTGCCAGAACGTACTGTGTCCCATGGTAACTCTTTGAGTATCACATACGCTTCCAGCCTTTGCATATCCTCCAGTGTTTCCAGTGTTTGTTTTGTGTTTCACCGTGATCTCCTAGAACCCTCGTCTTCCTTGGATTACCCCTTGTTTACCTTCCACGGACCTAGCCCATTCCTGTTTCCTGTTTGAATCCCAATCCCAATGTATTTGGGATTGAGTGACTGGTGAAGCCTGTTCTCCAGTCTGAGTAAATCAGTTTAATCTGTCTCTAATCAGAGTGCTATTAAGAGTTGTTTGTTTGGCTATCCTGCCTTAAGTAGTTTCTATTTCAAGCCATCTGTTTGAAGTCAATTAGCTGTGAAGTGCTGTCAATCTCCAGTGGGAGGGCCTAAACACCATCCTGCCAGGTATTTAACTCCTGCTCACCCTGGACCACGCTCAACCTGTCTGGTCGTTAACTGATCATCAGGTGGGAGGGGATGCCACCCTGCTAGTCATCAGCAATCACAGAATCTGCATTTATTTCGTAACGATCGCAGAGCAACAGCCTCCAGACACGAAGACATTGGAGTCTATCTGTGGAGTCCATCGAGGAAGGCCTGAGTGGAAGGCCATACTACTAAGTATTTTTATTCTATCTTGATAATTTCTTTATTACCCTGAGTGTATTGTGTATACTTTTCCCACTAACCCTCTCCCTCTACACCGGCAAAAAAAAAAAAAATCACAATGTGCTTTCTCCCCATTCCTGTTATTTCCTCCATTAGGAGGACACATTGACGCTACACCTCCACTCGCAACCCTTCCAATCTAATCTACCTACCATGCTCAACTGACCATGACCTCACTGTCACGGGAGGACTTTGAAACTGCCAATCGGCGGTCCGGAAAGCAGAGGCTATCTCAGCCTATGCCTGCTTCATGTCTCTCCACTTCCTTGCTCTCACAGAGACATGGATTACACCGGATAACACAGCTACCCCGGCAGCCCTCTCTGATGCCTACTCCTTTTCTCATTCCCCAAGACTCTCTGCTCGAGGAGGAGGAACAGGACTCCTCATCTCGCCTAAGTGGTCACATAATGTCCTTCCCCTGTCACACCTGTCCATATCCTCCTTTGAATTCCATGCTGTTTCTATCACCTCCCCTGTAAAACTTCACGTTGTTGTTGTCTATCGTCCTCCAGGTCAGCTTGGACACTTCTTAGATGAGATGGATGTCCTTCTCAGCTCCTTCCCTGAGGACGGCACACCGCTCACACTACTGGGAGTCTTCAACATCCAGTCGGAGAAGCTTCACTCGTCTGGAACGCTTGACCTTCTATCCTCCTTCGGCCTTACCCTGTTCCACTCTCCTCCCACTCATAAGGCGGACAATCAGCTTGACCTTGTCTTCACAAGATCCTCCCATACCTCAAACCTCACTGTTACCCCTCTTCTGGTTTCGGACCATCATTTTGTATCCTTCTCCCTCCCTCTCAAATGCTCACCCTCCCAATCAGTCTCTACCCACACTGTGTCCTCTCGTTGCGGCCTGCGCTCCCTCTCACTCACCACTCTTTCTTCCTCTGTCATATCTGCCCTAACCCTAACCCTCTGTTGAATCCTTCTCTCTTCCATCCACTGACGCAGCTTCCTCCACCCTCCTGTCCTCTCTTTCCTCATCCTTCGACTCTCTCTGTACACAGATTTCAAGGTCGGCATCATCCACTCCACGGGCTCCCTGGCTGTCTGAAACCCTGCAAGCTTGTAGAATAGGGCTCCGGGCAGCTGAGAGGAAATGGAGAAAATCTGGCCTTCCTGATGATCTAGACCCTTATCTCTCTCCTCCTCAACTACACCTCATCTGCATCAGCTGCTAAAGCCTTATACTACCATTCCAAATTTCAATCCTCTGTCTCTGACCCTAGGAAACTTTTTTGCACTATTTTGAAAAGAAGGTTGATGACATTAGCAGCTCCTTCCCTCTACCTCTCACCAACAATGCTACCTCTCCTCCCAAACCCACTGCGCAACACCCAGTCTTTGGTTTATCAGATTTCTCCCCCCTCTCCCCTGAGGATGTTCTAAAGCTGGTCACATCCAAGCGGGCAACCACCTGCCCCCTCGATCCTATCCCCTCCCCCTTTCTCCAATCCATCTCCAAAGACCTCCTTCCGTTCCTTACCACCTTAATCAATTCCTCTCTATCCACAGGATCTGTCCCAGCTGCCTTCAAGACAGCCAGAGTCAAGCCTCTTCTCAAGAAACCAACTCTTGACCCGTCTGCTGTCCATAACTACATCCCTTCTTATCTAAAACCCTTGAACGTGCTGTCTCTAACCAACTGTCTAACTACCTCCTTCAAAACAACTTCCTTGACCCTCACCAATCCGGCTTTAAAACTGGGCACTCTACTGAAACTGCTCTCCTCGCTATCACAGAGGCTCTCTACTCCGCTTAAGCTTCCTCCCTCTCCTCTGTTCTCATTCTTCTGGACCTGTCTGCTGCATTTTACACAGTAAACCACCCAATCCTTCTCTTCACCCTCTCAGAATTGGGCATCTCTGGCGCTGCACTCTCCTGATTTGCATCCTACCTGGCTGGTTGCTCCTACCAGGTGACGTGGAGAGGATCGCTGTCCTCACCACTGGTGTCCCCCAGGGCTCTGTCCTCGGGCCTTTCCTGTTCTCTCTCTATACCAAATCTCTCGGCTCTGTCATCTGCGTAGGTGAGGTAGGAGAAACCACGTGAAAAATTACACTCAACTTTTTCTCTCTTTCCCCCCTTCTGACTCACAGGTGGCAACACGTGTCTCGGCATGTCTTGCAGACATTTCTGCTTGGATGTCAGCCCACCACCTCAAGCTCAACCTTAACAAGACTGAGCTGCTCTTCCTCCCAAGGAAAGCCTGCCCTCTCCAAGACTTCTCCATCACAGTAGAAAACTCTACGGTGACCTCCTCCCATACAGCCAAGAACCTTGGGGTGATCCTTGACAACCACTCCTGTGTGGCGAACATCACAGTGACAGCACACTCCTGTAGATTCTTCCTCTACAACATCAGAAGGATACGTCCATTCCTCACCAGAGAAGCAGCACAACTTTTGGTCCGAGCACTTGTGATCTCTCGTTTTGACTACTGCAATGTACTCTTGGCCGGACTCCCTGCCTCCTCCATCAAGCCTCTGCAGCTCATCCAGAACGCTGCCGCTCATCTGGTGTTCAATCTCCCCAAATTCTCCCATGTCACGCCCCTCCTCCGCACCCTCCACTGGCTCCCGGTAGCAGCTCGCATCAAATTCAAGACCCTGGTGCTTGCCTACGGGGTGGCAAAGGGAACAGCCCCTAAACCCCTGCAAGATCACTCCGCTCGTCCACCTCGACTGCCCGCCTGGCACCGCCGCCACCTTCCGATCTTCCGCCGTAGATTGAAAACCCATCTCTTCAAGCTAATCTTAACAGTCCCTCCTAAAGACCGCTTCACCCTCGCTACCCCCCTGTACAAGTTCTCTCCTGCTAATAAAATATATTAAAAAAAAAAAATCCGACTGCCAATGGTCCCTGGTGTGAGCATTGATTACTTTGTCTTATGATGACTGTTGGATAGATGATTCACTTACTTAAACAAATGTATTGTTGTAAGTCGCTTTGGATAAAGGCGTCTGCTAAATGCCATAAATGTAAATGGACGGCGCCTTCCAGCCAGTGCCTCCACTCCTCCAACGCCAGCTTAACTGCCAGCAGCTCACGGTTACCCATGTCGTAATTCCTCTCTGCTGGGGACAGCCGACGGGAGAAGAAGGCACAGGGATGAACCTTATCGTCCTTGAGGCACCCACTGCGATGTCTGAGGCATCCACCTCCACCACGAAGGGCCAGGCAGGATCCGGATGCCCAAGGATCGGGGCAGAGGTGAAGCGCCGCTTGAGTGTGGCGAAGGCGTTTTCCGCCTCGGGGGACCAAGCGAACTGAGGTAGGCTCAACTGGGTGAGGGCGGTAAAGGGGGCAGCCAGAGCACTAAAGCTACGGATGAACCGCCTATAAAAATTAGCGAAGCCCAGGAACCTCTGCAGCTGTTTTAGGAAGGAGGGCTGGGGCCAGTCTAACACTGCCTTGACCTTGGCAGGGTCCATATGCAGCTCCCCCCTGGAGACGATAAATCTCAGGAAGGAGATGGTCTCCTCATGAAAAACGCACTTCTCCGTTTTCACATATAGCTGATGACGGAGAAGGCGTTGAAGAACCTGGCGAACATGCTGCCTATATTGGACCAAGGATATATAAGGATATCGTCCCTATAGACAAAGACACATTGATCCAGGAGGTCACGAAGGACGTTGTTGACCAACGCCTGGAAGACTGCCGGGGCGTTGGCCAACCCAAAGGGCATGACCCTGTATTCGTAGTGCCCCCTAGGCGTATTGAAGGCCATCTTCCACTCGTCCCCCTCCCGGATCCTCACCAGGTTGTAAGCATTTTGAAGGTCCAACTTGGTGAAGACCCGGGCCTGCTGTAGGGACTTGAAAGCAGATGTCATCAGGGGGAGTGGGTAGCAGTTTTTAACCGTCATGTCATTAAGACCCCGGTAGTCGATGCATGTTCAGTCTCCATGGAAGAGATAGGCCTAAGTTTATGTGTGTGCAAAACATTTCTTTGTGCGCTCAAAATATCCCTTCACGCGCACAGAATTTTGGCACAAAAATAACGCCATCGGTGTCTGACTCGGGTACGGAGATGGCTCAGATGCTCAGTCATTTCCAGGATATTGCACAATAATCTGAATTATGGATTTAATGGATTTTTCGGGTGCAATTTAGCTAATATGCGTTTGTATTTAGTGATTGTAAATTATTTATAATTTAGCTAACATGCATTTGTATTTCTGGAAATTAGGTGTAATTTAGCTAATATGTGTTTGTATGGAGCTAGCTTTGTTGCGTAGGAACGTCTGAAGAACCAAATGACGGCACACAGAGAGGGTAGTGGTGTATAACCCGAAGGCGTATTTAATAATAAGAAATAGGGAGAGGGGTAGGGGAGAGAAGGATAATCCAAGGGGGTCGTCGAGGTCCGGTCCAGGGGTCGTTAGCGGGAGGTCCAGTAGTAGAGAGCGGGTAGGGGCGAGGTCCGTGGAACGGATAGACGAGGAGGGGTCCGGGGAAGACGAGGGTTCTGGAGGGGCACGGGAGAATGAGGTGAGTAACAAGGGAAAGACAAAACACAAGGAATAGCTAGGATACTCAGGAGGGCTAGAAGCGTCTGCGGGTCCGTGGAAAGGTTTCCCGTAAGTCACAGTACGCTGATTGGGGATAGGGAATAGGTGCGCTGTCGACTGGAAGCTAGACGCTCCAGCGATGATCGCCGGGGCCTCAAGGTGGTGCCAGAGGGTCGGTTAGGAGGAGGGACCGTAACAAGCTTTATGTAATGTAGAGAGTCACTACATTATTTATAATAATTAAAGATTAGGCAGCCATAAGTGCTGTTCAACTCGATCATTAAAATCAAATCACCGTTTACCACAGTAAATTTTCTCACCAATTTGGATTTCCACACCTCCCTCTCTGACGTAGTCTGCGTGGCCTGATATAGACGTCCCTGCTCCTTCACGCGTGGGACGCAGGGTTCGATTCCTGCCTGGAGCATATTATTTGGGGAGGATTTAAGTGATTTCATTTTAATCATCGAGTTGAACAGATGCTTATGTCCCTTGATAGGGTGATATAAAAAGCAGAGGTCAGGGAAAAGCTCTCTCTCTTTCCTGTGTCCTGTTGTGAGGTTATCATCATGTTGTGAGGAGCATTGTTTTGAATGACCTGTGGTCATCTCTCTCTCTCTCTCTATTAGAATGTAACATTTCTCTATGACGTATTCGCCTTGTAATAGTTAAGTATAAGTAGTATAAGTATACAGTATTATTAAAGCCTCATTTGATTAATTCTATTTGACCTTTCTTGCACTAAATCAGCACAAACTCAACAATTCTTTGCACATAGTGATAATTACATTGGAGTCAGATTATCAATATTAGATATGCTTTGCCAACAACAAAATATAGCCAAAGGTCTCTGCCAAACCTTTGTGTGGAAACTGATATTACCAATAATCTATCTACAACAACGATGGCCCGGGTCAACATACAAGTGTCAAGTTCTGTGAACAAGTTATCTGTCCTCTCCACACACGTTTCAGAAGGTCTTTTCAGTATATAACAGGCTGATTGGAATGATTTTAATGGAATTATTGCGCGCCTTTCAGCTATTTTTTGTTATGTGGGAGGCACAACGCTACTACAATACATCTGCAAACTTTATCAAAGTTGCCTAGATGAGGTCAAGGTCCCATGTTTAACATGCAAGTTGTGGGTGTAAAGTGACTCGGGAGGGCGTTGCTGCTACACAAGTGGTTTGAGACCACTTTTGTACTGTGTCCCACGGTAACTCTTTGAGTATCACATACGCTTCCAGCCTTTTCATTTTGTCCCGTGTTTGTTTTGTGTTTCACCGCGTTCTCCTGTGATCCCCTAGAACCCTCGTCTTCCCCCTCGTCTACCTTCCACGGACCTATCCCATTCCTGTCTGACTACCCGCGTGCCTGCCGAACCCTGGACTACTCTCATTTGGATTATCCTTCTCTCCCCTACCCTTTTCCCTTTTATTATTAAATACGCCTTCGGGATTCATCTACCCTCTCTGTGTGCCGTCGTTTGGTTCCTCAGACCTTCTGTGTAACATATGTATTGTTAATAACGAAGCCTATCTTAATATTAATATTCTGACTCGAAGTGATGTAATTAACACTATCTGCAATTGTTGAATTTGGGTAGATTAGAGCAAGAATGGTCAAGTGAGAAAAAATAAAATGAGACTTTAATAAAACTGTAAACATATACAATTATTACAAGGCAAATACATCATAGAGAAATGTTACATTGTACCCTCATGGTAAATTATATAGTGGGTCAGAGTTTAAAAGGTTGCCGCTTGTGTGACAATGTTGCCGGTATAGCGGGAAATCTGGGTGCTCAGATGCTCGGTTAGCGTCTATATCCGGGTCATTTCCAGGTTTTGATATTGCGTAATAATCAGAATTATGAGTGCATGTGTATTTTATGTTTTTTTTTCCAGGTGCAATTTAGCTGATGTGCGTTTCAGAATCAGAATTCTTTTATTTGGCCAAGTATATTTGCACATACAGGAAATTGACGGTGAGGTTGGTGCATGGGACAAAAAAAACTATATAAAACCCCCCCAATATGTAAGCAAATATTAACAAACAATTTACAAAATATTAACGAAACAGCAATAACAAATTTACAAAATAGAACAATGTGGCAGTAGCAATAAAGGGGTAGCAGACAACGCCACCCTGGGAATTGCACCCAGGGAAATATTAACCAATGAACTCACAATTACAATTTAGCACACATGCTCGTTGACTAACGGCACCAGAGACGAGGTTCCAAAAAATAAGTTGTCTTTATTATTATAAAAATAGAGGCCCCACGTATAACAAACAGGACAAGTTTAAATCACACTGTATGAGAGTAGGGGGGGAGACAGAGCTATCAGGGCTGAGGCTTACCAGCAGGGGGCGAGATACCAGGAGACGGAGGGGGGGGTCCAAAAGCACCAATCAGTCACTCGTGCTCGCACATACACACCGCAAAACAGGATCAAAATGGCAAAATAAGAGAAAATCCAGGAGGCACACGTGAACACACACAGGGAAGGGGACACCACCACCGAGGGGATCTAGCTGCCTCCCTGCCTTGGGCACTCAGCACCTGGAAATAAAATGAGAGAAAGGAGGTGAGGGAATATATAAACAAACAATAAACACACAACTATACAGAATGACAAAGGCTATGGTTGGGCGGCTAAGCAGATCACTGATGATCTGCAGCTATAAAAAGGCCTCCTGCCAGTGGGTTAACATAAGCAAGACTAAAGCAAACCATAAACAAAATCCCCCAAATTAACCAAAACTTCCCCAGAACACACACACTAATTGCAACACAGACAGACAACACACAAGGACAAGACAACAGATAGCCGGATAAGTTAAAAGATGCAGTTGTTAGCGTCTTCGCCTCTATCTTCCAGGCAAGTGGCTAGCACAGGACGGATGAGGCAGCTATGCAGGTAAGCAACGTATGGCAAAAACAGCAGTAGGCACGGACATGTGTGTAGGGATCGCTGGCAAGCTGCTGCCGCGCCTCCGCGTTGTTCGCACTACTATCACTATTTTGGATGCTTCAAATCGATCCATCAAGCTTGTCTGTCACGAATGTTGGACTTAAAGTCCCTCTGCTCAATTCGGCTTCCTCGATTCGTCACTCTGCGACACCAAAACATCGGTCTCTACCTGTCTACTGCTACTGCCTCGTCACGCGTTAGCCGGAGGCTAGCTTCGCCGGTACAGGGCTCACCTGTCGGGACTCCCGTGGCTCCTCTCCGCACTCTGTGGCTGGATAGCCTGCTCTGGTGTGCCCCACGAAGCACGCCCGTTCGGACCGGTCCGCTGCCACACTGCCAGCACTCTCGGACGTTTACCTGCGACCGCGGATTGCTGTCACCGCGGAGGACGCCGCCTCCCTGCTACACCTCTACCCGACCGTGTTCACCTGCCGGCCGGCTAGCCGTCTCCAGTGAAGCTCGCCATCACCTGGACCACCCACCACTGGATTACGTCGTTGCCGATCTCACACCATGTGGATCTTTAATTTGTTTCTCTGGATTGCGCTCTGTCTGACTCTCACGAGCGCATCTCTGCCGCTCCAGTACTCGGTAACGGAGTTGTTACGTCTCCGGACCTTCTCAAGGATCCCCCCTCCTCAGCTTGCATCCCACCATTACATCCTCAAACGACCAAGGTACATCCACCGTGGCTCTGGACGGAACTTTCAGTACACCCAACACAACAGCAACGTAAATATCCGCTCCTTCTGGTCCACTGGGCCCCGCCCCCCTCCTCACACTGCCCGTTCTGCCAGTCCTGTCAATCACAGTGTACTGTCCCCCCTGCTTAAAGCAACCTCCTACACTCCACTCACCTGTCTGAAACTCTGTTTATTGAACACCAGATCCCTCAGTAACAAGGCTCTTCTGATCACTGACTTTATTGTTGACCACAACCTGGACATTCTCTGCCTCACTGAAACCTGGCAACAGCCAAATGACTTCTCCCATCTTAATGAGGCCGTCCCACCAGGATATTCTTTTTTTAGTAAACCCCATGTTACTGGGAGAGGGGGTGGCCTCGCTCTTCTTCACCGTGAGAACATCAAAGTCACTGCCGTCACAGTCCCCCATCACTCCTCTTTTGAATGTCTAGCTGTAAAACTCACAGGCCCCAAACCCACCTTCATTGTTACAATCTACAGACCACCAAAACCCTCTGCTGTTTTCCTCAACGAATTCTCATCACTACTTACAGCCGTATGCGCAATGTCCCCCACTGTGATCCTCCTCGGTGATTTCAACATCCACGTTGACAACCCATCCTGTACCTTTGCTAACGACTTCACATCACTCCTGGACTGTCTTGGTATCACACAACACGTCAACCTCCCAACCCACAACAAAGGTCACATACTGGATTTAATCTGCTGTACTGACATCACTCCCACCAACCTTGATGTCACTGATTTCCCCATCTCCGACCACAAAGCTGTACTTTTTGACATTCACACCCAACTACACAAAGTCAAGGAACAACGGACCATCTCCTTCAGAAACATCAAACATATCAACACCACAGACCTCTCCACCCTGATCAGCTCCTACCCCAACCCTCCCCCAGCATCCTCCTCAGCTGACCTGGTGACTCACTATAACAACTGCCTCTCCTCTTCCCTCACCACCCTGGCTCCCCTGAAAACCCGTTCAGTCTCATTCACTCACACTGCTCCCTGGTTCACCCCTGAACTTCGCCAGCTCAAAACCACTGGCCGTCGACTGGAGCGACTCTACAAAAAGACTGGACTCACTGTACACAGCCAAATGTACTCAGACCACCTCCATCACTACAAGAATGCCCTCACCACTGCCAAATCCTCATACTATTCCAACCTCATCAACACTGGTTCAGGTAACAACAGAGTCCTCTTCTCAACAGTAAGTCACTTACTTCAGCCTCCTAAAACCCTCCCTCCAGACATTTCCACCAATCAGTGCACTGCCTTTCTGGACTTCTTCAGCTCTAAGATCAACACTATTCACCAACAACTGGCCTCATCTTGCATCTCAAACGATCCGCCCTGGATGATCACCACTGGCCAACCTTTCATCAGCCCCCTCTCTGACTTCACCCCAGTATCAGAACACACCGTCACAGAACTCATCCACAAAGCCAAAACCACCACCTGTCAGCTCGACCCTCTTCCCACCTCCCTTGTCAAAGCATGTCTGCCGTCCATCTCCCCCATGATCACCAACATAATTAACTCATCCCTCTCTACTGGTACTGTACCCCCCACTCTCAAACTGGCTGCCATTACACCCATCCTGAAAAAACCTGGTGCTGACCCAGCCGACCTCAACCATTATCGGCCCATCTCCAACCTCCCCTTCATCTCCAAAACACTTGAAAGGGCGGTCGCCGCACAACTACAGTCCCACCTTGACACAAACAATCTCCACGACCCCTTCCAATCTGGCTTCCGTCCAAAACATAGCACTGAAACAGCCCTAGTCAAAATCACCAACGACCTCCTCCGTGCAGCTGACTCCGGACTACTCACCATTCTCATCCTCCTCGATCTCAGCGCAGCTTTCGATACCATCTCCCACCCTCTGCTCCTGGACCGCCTGGCTGGCATTGGGATCACTGGTGCTGCACTGTCCTGGTTCACGTCATACCTCACTGACCGCCAACAATTCGTTCAACTAAGCAACCACAAGTCTGGGTGTTCGGGTGTTTCACTGGGTGTCCCCCAGGGGTCAGTCTTGGGTCCACTCCTGTTCACCATTTACCTCCTCCCCCTGGGCACACTCCTCCGTCACCATGGGGTCCATTTTCACTGCTACGCTGATGACACACAGGTCTACATCTCCTCCAAACCCACTGCCGCCATCCCTCCCACTTCCCTCATCACCTGCCTGGAAGACATCCGGAGCTGGATGAGCAGGAACTTCCTGAAACTTAACGGCGACAAAACTGAGGTACTGCTCATCGGCTCCAAATCCACCCTCACCAAATCACAACACACCCCAGCTCCACCCATCATCATCGATGGATTCCCCGTACCCTTCTCCCCCCAAGTCAAGAGCCTCGGCGTCATCTTGGACAACACCTTGTCATTTACTTCCCACATTCAGAACATCACCCGGACTGCATTCTTCCACCTCCGCAACATCTCCAGACTCCGTCCATCACTGACCCAATCCAGCACTGAAATCCTGGTCAACTCACTTGTCATACCACGCATCGACTACTGTAATGCCCTCCTTACCGGACTCCCCACCAAACTCATCAACAGACTGCAGAACATTCAGAACTCGGCCGCCCGGATCATCACCCGCACTAAATCATCTGACCACATCACCCCTGTCCTCATCCAACTTCACTGGCTCCCGGTACATTACCGCATCCAGTACAAAAACCTTCTCCTCACCTACAAATCCCTCCACAATCTAGCCCCCACTTACCTCCGTGACCTCCTCCATGAATACACTCCCTCCCGCTCCCTTCGCTCAACCTCTGCTGGACTGCTAACCATCCCCACGTCACGCCTCAGCACCATGGGTGCCCGAGCCTTCAGCTGCTCAGCACCCAAGCTCTGGAATTCTCTCCCCCCACACATAAGACAGTCAGACTCCATCACAACATTCAAGTCCCAACTCAAAACCCACCTTTTCAAACTGGCATACTATCCATAAATTGGACACTCTGCACTTCACTTGTTTTTGTCTTGATGTGTTGTTTGTTTTGTTTTTAAATGATTGATGTCATGCTTTTGCTTTTGCTTCTTTTCTGTAAGGTGACCTTGGGTGACCTGAAAGGCGCCTCCAAATAAAATGCATTATTATTATTATTATTAAGAGCAATAGAGATCCAAGGTAAGGGATACATACCAGGAAGTTGACAACTTCCCACTCCAACCAGCGAGCTCATGGAGCTCGGCTGAATGTTTACGTTCGGTAGGAATCCACACAGAATGTTACACGATCAATAGCCCAGCACGCACCACTGACCAAGACAGGACACCGCCAAGCAACAGGTGGAAGCGCTGCAAAGCGACCACAGCGTGTAAAGAGTAAATTACCATGCTACAAACAAATTAGCCAGAGCGTACATAGGAAGAGCGTACATACCGGTAGCTAGTGATGGCAGTTTGACACTGAAGCTTCGATACGTGCTTCAAACACTGACCAACAATTTTATCGAAGCACTGCTTCAAAGCTTGCTTTGGTGCGAAAAAAATCACGTGACATATGACGTCCGAAGCAGCAACTGCTTCGTTGCCTGAATGAATCACCTGACTGGTTCGCGGTCCAATCAGGTGATTCACTGGCACTGCCTCGTCTCGATTCTGACAGGTGACAGGTTGCAACAGTTTTGAATTTGAGTGCCTCAACACTTTATAACCGCTCTAAACAATGCACAATTTGTGGATTGTCTAGTAGGTGCGTTGTTGCTGTTGAGTTGTTGGTATTGCGTTTGTATTCTCTGAGTGTTCTTCTTGTAATCTTTGAGTGTTCCCCATCCCACATAATCACCCCCTGCCATAGTTACACAAACACACCCAACCTATGCCATATTTTCCCCAGCACTCTCTCCTCAATAACACAATACACACATTCATCAATCTTTATTTGTAAATAGAACATGATATTCAGTGTTAGTGTGTGTGTGCATCAAAGAATTTAATCAAAGCAAAGATACTGTATCAACGGCGGGGTAGAGCAGCTTGCCTTAAGCGGGTATCGAACTCGCAATCTTTCGCTTACAAACCGGCCGCGCAAGCCACAACACCAAGAGAGGTAACTCCCTTGGCGGAGTTGCTAACGGGCCTTTCACAGGGTCGTTACAATATTTTAAATCCAAGGGTGATCAATGCAAAGATGCTTCAGAACAAAAGATCTTTTCTACAAAAGTAAAGTAGTTTCTCCAACACTGCTCATTGAGGTGTGTGTGTGTGTGTTCGTGCGTGCGTGCAATTAAAAGCCTCCTGTCCACCAACTAGCCTGCCTAATTTGACTGCAGCCTTGCACTTCGCCAGGAGAGGTCACTGTAACTGAAGCTTCGAGTAATGAACCCATTTTCGAAACAATTGGCTCAAGTGGTTCAGTGCTTCACAAAAGCTTCATTTGCCCATCACTACCGGTAGCAAGTTGACTGGGTTCGCGTAGCAGGAAGTAACGAGGAGACAAATTGTGGCGCCTCCCGATACAACGCTACCTCAGAATAAATAGGACGGTGACGCAAGCCATTGGCTGTGACGGCCCTAATCATTATGAAGGGCTCAGCCCGTGCGTCTCACCACAATCACATGCACACGTGAAATGTATGGATCGAATGATGTGTAATTTAGCTGATATGCGCTTGTATCGAGCTAGCTTTCTGTAATGTAGAGAGTCACTACTGTGTTATCAATGTTATCCAATTAAACCATAAGCACTGTTCAACTCTATCATTAAAAGGCTCTTGGGGTCTGTAATGTCATGTGTCTGTTCAAAAAAGTTTTCTCCTCAGATCAGCCCTCAAGGATAGTATAAGGTCTGATCTTGATGAAAGAAGTAATCTTTATTTGAGGTAAAAGTAGTAACACAAAGTATCACAAAGCTTAGAAAAGTAAGCTTCCGCACTTAGGATCCAGCAGAGCTCTACTGAATAACTTGGCCCTCTCCGTGGGCCCAATTTATACAGTATTATCAATTGTTGACTTCAGCCATCTGCTAGGTATTGACACCTAACCGGCAATCTCATTCAGACCTTTGTATTCACCTGATCTCGTTTTTTTACAATTTACATTTTTGACATTTAGCAGACGCCTTTGTCCAAAGCGACTTTCAACAAGTACATTTGTCAAAAGCAAGTGAATCATCGACACATGAGTCAAACCAACCCTCCCCCACAGCTATCACACCTCTTCTTCCCAGCCTGGACAGAGACACTAACCTCTACAGCCCCCCCCCCCCGTCGCACCTCTCTCCATCCCGGAGAGAGATGTCAACAAACTGTTAAAGAAACAGAACCCATGCAAGGCAGCTGGACCAGATGCTGTCTCCCCCTCCACACTGAAGCTCTGTGCAGACCAGCTGTCTCGAGTGTTTACGGACATCTTTAACACTTCACTGGTTGAATGCATGGTACCTGCCTGCTTCAAAACATCCACCATCATCCCAGTTCCCAAAAAGCAGAGGATCACAGGCCTTAATGACTACAGACCAGTCGCCCTGACCTCTGTGGTAATGAAGACCTTTGAGCGCCTCGTGCTCACCCACCTCAAGGCCATCACCAACCCCCTCCTTGACCCACTGCAGTTTGCCAATAGAGCCAACAGGTCTGTAGACGACGCAGTCAACATTAGATTAGATTAGATTAGATTCAACTTTATTGTCATTGTGCAGAGTACAAGTACAGAGACAACGAAATGCAGTTAGCGTCTAACCAGAAGTGCAAAAAAGCAGAAAAGTATGAACAGTGTAAGCAGCATATGAGCTGTATGGGCAATGCAGTATAAGCAGTATATATGTATTAACAGTAACATTAGAGTAAATAGGAGAATAAATATAAATTGCCGTATGAACAGTATAAACAGGTATGTACAGTATGTACAGATATGTGCAGTGTCTTAACAGTAGTATTAAAAGAAAAATATAAGGATATGTGCATTATGAACAGTATAGACAGATATGTACAGAAGAGCAGTGGTATGTAGTAGAGCAGTGTGTACAAGTGAGGATACAGTATGTACAGTTATAGGAATACTGTAGGGTAGAGTAGTGCAATTGTCCGGGGGGGGGGGGGGGGGGGGGGGGGGGGGTGCAGGGGTTGGTAGGTTGTCACCTAGGTGCAGAGTTGGAGTTCAGTAGGGTGACAGCCGCAGGGAAGAAGCTGCCTCTGAACCTGCTGGTTCGGGTGCGGAGAGACCTGTAGCGCCTCCCGGAGGGGAGTGGGGCGAACAGTCTATGGTTGGGGTGAGAAGTGTCCTTGACAATGCTGCGTGCCTTACGCAAGCATCGTTTGCCCTGGACAGCCTCAATGGAGGGGAGTGAGGAACCGGTGATGCGTTGGGCAGTTTTCACCACCCTCTGCAGTGCTTTCCGGTCAGATGCAGAGCAGTTGCCATACCATACTGTGACACAGTTGGTGAGGATGCTCTCGATGGTGCAGCGGTAGAAGTTCACCAGGATCGGAGGAGACAGATGGACCTTCTTTAGTCTCCTCAGGAAGAAGAAACGCTGGTGAGCCTTCTTAATCAGGGTAGAGGTGTTGAGGGTCCAGGAGAGATCCTCAGAGATGTGGACACCCAGAAACTTGAAGCTGGTGACTCGCTCCACCTCAGTCCCGTTAATGAGGATGGGGGTGTGTGTGCCAGCTTTTGACTTCCTGAAGTCCACAATGAGCTCTTTGGTCTTCCTGGTGTTGAGAGCCAGGTTGTTGTCGGTGCACCACACTGTCAGGTGCTGGACCTCCTCCCTGTAGGCCGACTCATCGTTGTTGCTGATGAGACCAATCACTGTTGTGTCGTCTGCGAACTTAACAATGGTGTTTGAGCCATGTACAGGTGTGCAGTCGTAGGTGAAGAGGGAGTAAAGGAGGGGGCTCAGCACACAGCCTTGTGGAACGCCGGTGTTCAGAGTGAGGGTTGAGGAGGTGTGGTTGTGTAGCCTAACAGACTGCGGCCTGTTGGTTAGGAAGTCCAGAATCCAGTTGCAGAGGGAGGTATTGATGCCCAGTTCACTGAGTTTGGTGATCAGTTTGGAGGGGATGATGGTGTTGAAAGCTGAACTGAAGTCAATGAACAGCATTCTCACATAGGTGTTGCTATTGTCGAGGTGGGACAGGGCGGAGTGAAGTGCTGTTGAGATGGCATCCTCTGTACTCCTGTTCTGCCGGTAGGCGAATTGGAAGGGGTCCAGTGTGGGTGGTAAACAGGTCTTGAGTTGAGCTAAGACCAGCCTCTCGAAGCACTTCATGATGATGGGCGTGAGTGCAACTGGGCGGAAGTCATTTAGGCTCGTGGGACTTCATGGGACTTCACTTCACTTCATCCTCCAGCACCTAGACTCCCCCGGCACCTACGCCAGGATCCTGTTTGTGGACAGCTCTACATTTAACACTATTGCCCCAGCTCTCCTCCAGGACAAGCTATCCCAGCTGAGCGTGCCTGAGCCCACCTGCAGGTGGATCACTGACTTTCTGACAGACAGGAAGCAGCAGGTACGGCTGGGCAAGCTTGTCTCGGAGCCCCGGACCATCAGCACCGGAGCCCCACAAGGCTGTGTGCTCTCTCCTCTACTCTTCTCCCTCTACACCAACAGCTACACCTCTAGCCACCCTTCTGTCAAACTCCTGAAGTTCGCGGATGACACAACCCTCATTGGATTAATCTCCAATGGTAATGAGGCCACCTACAGAGAGGAAGTTGACAGCCTGGCTTCCTGGTGCAGCCAGAACTACTTGGAGCTGAACGCCCTAAAAACCGTAGAGATGGTAGCAGACTTCAGGAGAAGCCCAGCCCCAACCACCCCCCTCATCATGTGTGACTCCCCAGTTAACATTGTGGAGTCATTCTGATTTCTGGGGACAATAATTTCAAAGGACCTCAGGTGGGCGGAGAATCACCTCCACCATCAAGAAGGCCCAGCAGAGGATGTTCTTCCTGCGGCAGCTGAAGAAATTCAACATGCCGCAGAAAGTGATGGTCGAGTTCTACACAGCCATCATTGAGTCCATCCTCAGCTCATCAATCACCGTCTGCTTCGCTGCCTCCACTGCCAAGGACAAAGGCAGATTGCAGCGGATCATTCGGTCAGCCGAGAAGGTCATCGGCTGCAACCTGCCATCTCTCCTAGACCTGTTCCACTCCAGGACCAGTAAGAGAGCAGGAAAGATCATCGCTGATCCTTCCCATCCTGGTCACAACCTCTTCCAGAGACTTCCATCCGGCAAAAGGTTCCGGTCAATCAAGGCTAAAACCTTGCGCCACCTGAACAGTTTCTTCCCCATGGCAGTGGGGCTCATAACCAAGCCCCCTGCCTCTCACTGACTCTGGGTCTTCCACCCCCCCCACCCTGTCACACAAACAATGCACTGACTATAATTATTTAAAATTATTCTAATTTATAGTGTACATGCCCCACAACCATTTCACAGCCTCTAGCCTCATTGCCATTTAGTCTCACACAGCCTACAAGATGTATTGTTCTGCTGCTCTTTTTTGTAAATTTGTAAATTTGTTATTGCTATTTTGTTAATACTTTGCTATTTTGTAAATTTCTTGTCAATATTTGCTATTTGTTTTTTATGTCCATGCACCAACCTCACCAAATAAAATAATTTTGATCATAAGAAAAACAAATCGATGCTAGGACCAGGGGCCATTGGCAGTCACAATGCTAGAAGAAGGAAGGATTAGTTGTTGTTTTTTTAATTTTATTTACAGTAGAGAAACTGTACAGGGGGGTAGTGGAGATAAAGAGGTCTTTAGGAGGGACAGGCAAGATGTAGACTGAAGAGATGGGTCTTCAGTCTATGGCGGAAGGCCGTGACTCCGTAGTGAGAAGTTCGTTCCACCACCGGGGTGCCAGGACAGTGAAAAGCTGTGACCGGATAGCACGACCGCTGCATCCTCATAGAGGCGGCGGTGCCAGGCGGCCAGCCGAGGTGAAAGAACGGAGTGATCAAGCAGGAGTTTGGGGGCTGACCATTGCTTGCAAGTAGGGAGGGGCTGTTCCCTTTGCTGCCCAGTAGGCGAGCACCAGGGTCTTGAATCTGATGCGAGCTGCTACCGGGAGTCAGTGAAGGAGGTCTTGGAAGGAATGGAAGGAGGTCTTTGGAGATGGATTGGAGAAAGGGGGAGGATCGAGGGGGCAGATGGCTGCCCGCTTGGATGTGACCAGTTTTAGAACATCATTCGGGGAGAGGGGGGGAAAATCTGATAAACCAGAGACCGGGTGTAGCGCAGTGGATTTGGGAGGAGAGAAGGATTCAACAGAGGGTAGGGCGGATAAGACAGAGGAAGAGAGAGCGGTGAGTGAGAGGGTATGCATTTTGCGATGAGAGGATACAGTGTGGGTAGAGGCTGACTGGGAGGGGGAGGATTTGAGAGGAAGGGAGAAGAATACAAAATAATGATCAGAAACCGGAAGAGGGGCAACAGTAAGGTTGGAGGTATGGAAGGATCTGGTGAAGACAAGGTTGAGCTGATTGCCCGTGTTATGAGTCGGAGGAGAGTGGGTAGGGCCAAATCAGTGGGTAGGGCCATTCCAAATATTAACACATATTAAATACATTTGAATAGAATCAGTGGCTAGGGCAGTGTTGAATAAAAATCTAATAACAGCACAAACCAGCACATTGTGTCCAGTGTTACTGGACATTGTATTGCTCACTTTATCTTACACTTATTGCCTTATTTACTGTTGAGAGTAAGCTTGCAAACAACACATTTAATTGTACCGTTAACAACCTCTATCCTGTGCATCTCACTTGACTTGACTCTTTATATGACTCTTATTATAGCCTGTCGCCGAGGGCGAGATTAGGATGGCCTTTTCCCGGCCTAAACACCACACCCAAGGTTACCAAGTCACAACTGACAAACCATCAACTAACAGGACCACTTCTGACAGAGCATCAACTACAAAAATGACAACTAAAAAAGTTTTAACAAAGGGGACTTCAAAGACCAAGAGAGCATTAATAAAGGAGGAAGAGGACACGTCTGAGGCGACAACAGGGTTAATCTATACCCCCTGTGGACAGAAGGCCTCTGAAGACACCAAGACTGAGGCCAACAGACCTAGGCCTGACACTACACAAACCCCTAGCAAAATGGCAAAGTACAGTGTGCAGAGGCCCACAGGGGGCAGAAGGGTGCATGAGAGAAAGGAGGTCATGCCACCACCACCAAAAGTATCACAGGGCCCATCGGAGCCAGGGGATATCTCCTCACCGGAGTGATCAGAGATAGAGATACCGCCTGACCTCAGTCCCCATACTCGCCGCTCACAAAAACAGAATTGATCATACTGGAGCCAATGGCTGAGTTTCCTGAAGATCCTGTCCTGCCAAACCTGATGGGACTGTGGACCTCCGAGGAGGCTCCTGAAACAGTCTTCAGCTTCGATTTAACCCATGACATAAAGATACAGAGGTATGACCCGATGCCGATTCTTACTCTAGACACAGAGGATTTTCAGTTAGATTCCCCACCAGGAATGGCCTATGGAGGAGAAGTGTCCTTCCTTGATTTCCTCTATGGAATGACCCTGTTTGATGTGTAACTGATTGATGATAAGTTGATTCAAAAGTGTGTAACCACTAATTGATGACAAGTGGATTCAAATGTGTGTAACTGATTAATGATAAGTTGATTCAAATGTATGTAACTGATAAGTTGATTCAAATGTGTGTAACTGATTAATGATAAGTTGAGTCAAATATATATAATTGGTTCATGATAAATGAGTTCAAATACGTGCAAAAGGCAAAACTGAATAAGAGAAATTATAAGGGTAGTGTATGACTCCGGGTCAACATCTCTGGTTGGACCTCGTAGTGATAACGGTTTAACTGATACTGAAGTAGGCAACCAAATGCATTAATGTTTGACTGTATAATTCTTACTCAGAAATGATTACTGAAGTAGGCTAATCATGTGTGCTAATGTTGATTGTATACCATATGTACTAAATGTTAACTTTGAGAAATCCCTTGATTAGTATGGCACAAAAAGGATTAATAGAGTAGGTTGCAGAAGTCCACAATAAAAAGTGTCCTTGAGTCCATGTTTGAGCATGAGAGTGATAAGTATGTCTAGTAGACATAACAACAGGTGCCCTTATGCCCATGACTAAGCATGGGTGCGAACTCAGGGTGATGTAATGAACTCGATCGAATTCTATGCTTGACTGAGAACTAGATCGAATTCTATGCCTGACAAAATGAACTAGATAAGAAAGGGTGGGGGTAAAGGAAAGCCCCATTGCAAATAATAAAAAGAGCTCCCTGGAGCAGTACAACGGTCATTCCCCGCTGCAGAGCGTAACACCTGGAGGCCCGGAGCAGGACTGAGTGTGTTGAAGAATACCCCGGAATGGAAACTGGAGTTTTTCATACTCTAGCACCCGAGCAGAATCTCTGTGACCGGAGCTCACATTCTGATTAAATTCTGACTACAGGACTCTCCACTCGAGTACAACGGAGGACCTTGGCGGACCTTTGTTTGTATAACAACAGCTCTGGCGGATAGAGGAACCGGCTATGCTCGACGGAGTGAAACTGGGACTTCTCTAAATTTCACAGGCAGAGTAGGGACAGACTGATAGGTTTTATTCTTTTCTAATTTTTATCATTTTTTGAATACTAGCATTTTACCATTTAATCACTCTGCCTGTAATGCCGCAATGTTTTAAGCCATCATTAAAGAATTTAACCTGCATTTAAAGGAACAGTTTTCTCAATCTTAATTCTTAATTATTATTATTTTTTTATTTTTTTATTTTTTTCATTTTTAGTCATTCCATCCCTCATGAGCCTTTTTACCTCCTCCTGGTAACATAAAATATTATAGACTACTGTGCATAATACATCTTAGGATCTGAAGGGTTATATCTGGTCCCTTATTACCTCCTTTGGGTAAATTATCCTTACCAATAAACCCTTTATACCACACCAACTGGCACTCATATCAGATTAGAGCGGTCATTAACCATAGAGACTACCCACTTCTGTGTACAGTTTTTAGGATTGGGGTGATTTTTCAGTGCAGCTGAGGTGGGTAGAGGAAGATATGGGAGGAACTATGGGATGTAGACCGTTAACAGCGGAGTGAATCTAATCGACACCAACCTACATAGGACCAGTCAGCATCTGACAGGGTAAGACCCCTCAGGCTGAGGATCCATAACCTGTTATCTGAGGGTTGGTCGGGGGTTCTGTATAGAGCCTAAATTCCCGGGAGACAAGCCCTCATACACTTTTAATTCTGTAGTTGTATTTACATATGTTGATGATAACAGGAGTTTCTATGTACCGTTATTAGAACAGGTCATTGTTGTGGGGGAAGGTGAGCGAATTGTAGTGTATTTGGGAGGAATGAGAATGATGGCATGAGAGTAGATATTTTTTTTAAAATGAGTTGGTTGTCCTTGCTTTGTCCTCGTTAAGGTAACCTGATATTTAAACCATTTCCACTCTTCATCTCTGTAATTAAATTTTGCCAGAGATTTGTTTAGCTCAGATCTCTGTTGTAATGACACAGGTCACAGTTGTTTGTTACAGTTGTCATATGAGGTTGAAATGTAAATGCTGCAGTACCCCAGCCTGACTCCTGCCTCTGACTCCAGCCTCCTGTTTCCTGCCTGCCTTGCCCTTTGCCCTCCTGGGCTCTTGTCCTAGAAGCCCTCTGCTCGTCCTAGAGCCCCCCCTCGTTTGGTTTCCTCGCCCAGGCCCCGTCACCTCTGTAATGCCCGTACCAGAACTCTGCTCAGCCCCTCTCTGCCTTGGCCCCCTCATCCTCTACCTAGCTCTACCTTGCTTCAACAATAAATACACCCATCATTTGGGTTTTACCATCATCTGCCTATTTCTCTGTGTTCTGCATTTGGGTTCAATAGCCTGACCGTTACATAGTCAAGAGAGCCATCCGCCAGCTCGCATGTTTCTTTCCATGTCATGTTGGTAGGTAGGCTACGCTAGATAGATAGTTCAGACATATAGGCCTACTGCTAACCCTTACTGTTAGCTGGTTTTGGCAGCTCGTGGTGGTGCATCTCTCTACTGTTTCACAGACAAGTCAAAAAGTATAAAAATGTACTTCAACTTACACTTTTCATTAATATTCCCCAAATGATGAAAGTTGAATGTTTGATTAAGCAGTGTTTTAGTGGGGGGACAGTACTTTCTCAACTGCAGCCCCCACTCTCTTTGGAACACTCCCAAACCACATAAAAGAATCCAGCATGCTCTCCTCCTTCAAACAATCCCTCAAAATCCATCTTTTTAAACTCGCTTTTAATCTTTAAGTATTTTTTATTGTTGTTTTTACTTTACTCTGCTTTTGTAAAACTGTGCTTTTTATTTATCTATCTATTGTTTTTCCCTCTATTAAATCGAGTGTCTGAGAAAAGCGCTAAACAAGTAAATGCATTATTGTGTGGACGAAAGAAGGCTGAAGGCCCCAAGCATAATGAATGCCATTCAGGTGTGGCATTCAGGTCCATGAAATGACCTGTGTGTGTGTGTGTGTGTGTGTGTGTGCTCTCTCCCCAGCTGGATGTGTAGTGTAACGGGGAGATCATGGGCAAGGACCACACTAAGGAGCTCATCTACATGACCCACTGGAAGCTGCACGGTGACAACGTGAGTCAGGCTTCCTGCCTTCCTCTCTCCCCTCCTCCTCTGCCTCATCCTGTCCTGAGGTCACGTCTGTTGTTCCTAGTGTCCTGTTATCAATAATGTTCTCTCTCACACTAATGCCCCACCATAGAGTTTGTGTTCACGGCATCATATCAGTGTTTGTTATATCACTTCCTATGCCTCCCTGTCAACCAGCTTAGCAGTTGAGCTCCATCTTGTTACCCAACTGTCACCCGCTACAGCCTTTCATTAAGCGTATTAATAAAGTAGCTGATTAAAAATCCTTATCATGTTGCCACATCCTGAACAACTTCCTAATGCTAGACAGAGCCAAACAGGATAGAGGCCCAGCAGAGGACTTCATTATACACATTCGCAGTCAGAATGTACTGTGTGTCACGCCCTCCACTTCCACCTAGCCAGGCTCCAGGCTCCTGCCGATCATTCACATCACCATCTACACACCTTTCTCGCCTGTTGTTTTTCCTGGTTTATGACTTTGTGTGTTTTCGGACTGTGCTTTTGCCTAACCCCTACCGGATTATCTGCTCTTCCTAGGACTGCCTTATCCTGCCTCGACCTCCGCCTGAAAACCCTTTATGGGATTATCTGCCTGACTCTGGACTGCCCTCTCGTGTACCGACTGCTGCCTGATCTACCCGCCTGCCTCACCTGCCTGCCCTGTCTGCTCTGCCTGCCCTGCGTGCCCAGTCTACCCTGTTACCCTTTCCCTGTTTTGTCCCTTATTAAAATGCTCTTATTTTTATACCTGTGTCCCGACTCTGTGTGCTGCACTTGAGTTCACTAGTTCTGATATTTGACAGTATGGGGATGCTTCTACCCCATCATTTGTGTGTGTGTGTCAAATAAATGTGGTGTGGTGGCTTTAAGCCAACTATGATTCAGATACCCAGAGTCATTTAAAGTGGGAAGGGGAGGGGGTGTGTGTGTGTGCGTGTGTGTGACCTGAAACCTGCCAACAGCAGCTATACAAGGTGCTACTCTGGCTGGTAGCAACTACATTCTTACCCCTGTTTTTGTCTCTACCTAAAGTGAGTTGGGCTGATGTATTTTCACATTCTCTCTGCTTTTAGCTCCCTCTATGTCCAGCTGTGTGTGTGTGTAAAGGATTACAGTAGGTAATGAAAGGGCCTCATACAGTATGTGTGGAAAGCCATTTAAGAGTGCAGACAGTAGGGGAGCTTTCGGCGGGCAGAAGGGAGAATTAGCTACAAGACTCATCTCCAGACCCGACAGCTCGAAGACATGTGAGCGTCCCAAACCGAGCATCCTCATTAGGGTTTGACATTGACAGTCCCAGGGGAACATGTCCTGATGTGCCCTGGGATAGGATTGCCTAGTCAGTATTGAGTGTGCCAGTGGACACATAGAAAAATATCAGTGACATCACATAAAAGCCTTTGACACAAATGCAGAGCTACTGGTGAACTGTAGAAGAAGATGCAAGTGTATCAGGAGGATTACTAGTTAACTACATGTTAATTTAGATTAATTACAAAATTAAAATTAATAAATACATTTTCTCACTGTTCTTTCTCCTGCTGTCGACTCCCTTCAGTTTCTAATGATGACTAAAATATAATGAATATCATAATAAATACCTGAAACTGTCATACATATAAACATACACCCAGACAGTGTTCTGCTGATGAATATCCAGCAAACTCCCATGTCTATTTCAGTAGCGGCAGGCTTGGACTGACTGCACATGTTTCTAGACACAGAATAATAATCACTTCAAGCATAACTCAATGCCATGCTTCTGATATCTCCAACAGTGCTTACCGTCTTCTGTTTAGCCATAGGGATCTGGACCCTCCACTGGAAAGTTTGCTCTCCTTAAAATGGCATCCAGGAAATCGTGGGTTTGAAGTCAGTTGAAAGGGACCTGTCTCTGCCTCTCTCTCTCTCTGCCTCTCTCTCTCTCTGCATCGATTTCTGATAACATCTGGGACATTTGAGAAGGAAATCCAAAGCGTGTTAGTTAAATATAATTTTTGTCATTTGGTGCCAGCATGAGTTATTTTTGTGTCTATGAATAAACTTTCTACCACAGCCAGGTAACTGTGAGTTAACAACAGTAGTGTATTGTCTTTCGGCTCTCACGGTCTTGGAGTACCGACCTCGGATAGACTTCGGCTAAACCTGTCACGAGGAGGACCCTGCCCTCATTCGGGACTTCCATCGTCTGCACCCGGACAAGCCCGGTGGGTCGCCCGGAGGAGGGGGAGTACTGTCACGACTCCGCCTCCATGACCTCAGGTGTGCAGTGACTAGCACACCTGTCTGTGATCCAGTAATCTACTCATCACTACAAATGCCCTGCACCTGCTGCTAGTTCCGCCCTGCTACCCTACCCTGCTTGCCATTCACAAAGATACCCAACATGCTCGAACCCTACCCATCCAATTACCCGCCTGCCTGTCTGACTACCCACCTGCCTGCTCGATCCCTGCCTGTCTGACTACCCTCCTGCCTGCCTCGCCTCATCCTCTTCTGTTAAAACCTTTCTTATTAAAACTACTTGCTTTACACTTACATGCTTGTCCCTCGTCTGCATTTGGTTCAGCCTCTGATTCGTAACAGTACAATCCGGCCACGACGAACCCAGCAAACCTAGAATCAGTTCGCCAGACAGTAGCTGCTCAGAGTTCTGTCCTCGGCCAGCACGACATTACCCTACGGGAGGTTGTGGAGAATCTCCACGACCTGGCTGTTACCCTGTCCAGCATCCAGTGCCAGATGGGTGCGGCTGCCGGTGCTCCTCCAATCCCATCCGCCCTGTCGCCACCATCGGTCAAGGAGCCTTGGATTCATTTTACATTACATTTACATTTATGGCATTTAGCAGACGCCTTTATCCAAAACGACTTACAACAATACATTTGTTTAAGTAAGTGAATCATCTATCCAACAGTCATCATAAGACAGTAATCAATGCTCACACCAGGGGCCATTGTCAGTCGTAATGCCAGTAGGCACATTTTTTTTTTTTTAAATATATTTTATTAGCAGGAGAGAACTTGTACAGGGGGGTAGCAGGGGAGAGGTAGGAGGGGAGAGGAGGTCTTTCCAGGTGAGGGTGGCGTTCCCGCACCGGAGCGGTATGACGGGAAGCTGGGATCAGTCGCTCTTTCCTAATGCAGTGTGACCTTGTTTTCGAACAGCAGCCCTTGTCCTAGTCGCGGGGAGTCGTTCTGGAGTGGGCGACAGCGTTGTGGGAGAGACAGGGTCCCCTCACCGTGTCATACCCAGCTTTCACGGCGGAGATGCATAAGATCCTCCACCATCCGGTTCGTGGGAGGGACGCCTCAAGGAGACTTCTTTCCCTCCATCAGGGACTCCAGAGCGTAGCGGATTATGCGATCGGGTTTCGCACGCTGTCCACTGAGAGCGGGTGGAATGAGGAGGCGCTCCAAGCAGCGTTTTCCGGTGGGCTGAGTGAGTCCATCAAAGACGAACTACTGTCGCATCCCGAACCCTCAGACCTTGATGAACTTGTTGCCTTGGCAATTCGTATTGATAACCACCTCCATGAGCGAAGAAAGGAGCGAGGGAATCTCTTCCCCGACGACTCCTCTGCCCGGCGAGCTCCGACCCCGCCAGACCGACTAGCCAAGCCCGGTCGATGGGGGCCGACGCAACCCGAGAACTACCGAGGCGTGAGTCCTCACTGGGGGCTGAGCTGATGCAGCTGGGCCGCTTCCGCCTCGGTCAGGAGGAACGCAGACGTCCCCTCGCCAGTAACACCTGTCTGTACTGTGGCCAGCCCGGCCATTTCCTTGCCGCCTGTCCACTCCACCCGTTAAACCAGCAGGCTCGTCAGGAGAGGGGAGGATTCTGTTTCTCCCCGCCCCCGGATCCAGCTGCACGCCACCCTCACCTGGAAAGGTCAGTCCACGGAACTGCTTGCATTAATTGATTCAGGTGCTGACGAAAGTTTTTTGGATGTTGTGGTGGTGGTGCAGCTTGGTCTTTCCATTGTACCTCTGGATCAGCCGTTAGAGGCCAACGCCCTGGATGGCAGGCTCCTCACCAGAGTAACGGCACCTGTCCATCTACTGTTGTCCGGTAACCACCAGGAGGAGGTGAGCTTTTTGGTTTTTAGTTCCCCGTATGTGCCCATCATTCTGGGACATCCCTGGCTGGTTAAACATAACCCCCTAATCAACTGGGCCTCAGCCAGGATCGCCAGTTGGAGTCCCGCTCATGTCTCTTGTCTGCGATCTGCCCTGTGTCTCTCTGTTCCTAACCAGGCTCCTAGGCCAGAGATCCCGGATCCCGGACCCTGGTTCCCCCTGAGTACCACAACCTTCAGATGGTGTTTAGTAAGCAGCAAGCCCGATCTCTGCCACCTCACCGCCCTTACGACTGCGCCATTGAACTGCTGCCTGGAGCACCTCTCCCCAGCAGCCGCCTCTACAGCCTCTCTAAGCCTGAGCGGCAAGCCATGGACACCAAGTTACGGCTCCTGGAGAACCACCTGTTTGTGAAGATGGAGAAGTTTGAGTTCCATACCCCGTCAGTTTCCTTCCTCGGGTACATCATTGCCAGTGGGCAGGTGGGGATGGACCCTACCAAGGTGAGAGCGGTCCTTGAATGGCCGCTGAAACAGCCGTAAGCAACTGCAGAGGTTCCTTGGGTTTGCCAACTTTTATCGGAGGTTCATCCGTAACAATAGCCGCATAGCGGTCCCTCTTACAGCTCTCACCTCCCGAGGTGGAGGCTGCCTTCCTGGAGCTTAAGACCCAATTCACCTCAGCACCTATCCTCATCCAGCCGGACCCGTCCCAGCAGTTTATGGTGGAGGTGGACGCCTCGGACATCGGGGTGGAGGCAGTCCTCTCACAGCGTTCTTCTGAGGATGGTAAGCTCCATCCTTGTGCCTTCCTGTCTCACCGTCTCTCCCTGGCAGAGAGAAACTACGACGTGGGTAACCGTGAGCTTCTGGCGGTGAAACTGGCGCTGGAAGAATTGGTTCGAGGGCGCGGAGCAACCCTTCTTAGTCTGGACAGACCACAAGAACTTGGAGTACATCCAGACGGCTAAGCGTCTCAACGCCCGTCAGGCCAGGTGGGCGCTGTTCTTTGGTCGGTTTAACTTTGTGCTCACTTTCAGGCCCGGCACCAGAAATGTCAAACCCAACGCTTTATCTCGCCTGCATGGGAAGGAATGTGAGTCCAGCTCCTCCCCAGACACCATTGTACCCGCCACCTGTGTCGTCGTGGCCATCACCTGGGAGATTGAGGGGGTAGTAAAAGCCGCGCAGCAGACCCGACCCGACCTCGGAAACGGCCCTCCGGGTCGCCTGTTTGTCCCTGCCATGGTAAGGTCTTGTGTGCTGCAATATGCTCACGCCTCCACTCTTACCTGTCATCCTGGTATAACCGGAACGCTGGCCTTCCTCCGTAGACGGTTTTGGTGGCCGTCCCTGACGGAAGTCCAAGTCCTTTGTCTCAGCCTGTCCTGTCTGTGCCCAGAATAAGACCTCCACCTGGCCCAGTTCAAGTTTGCTGCGCCCTCTGCCCATACCTCGTCGTCCTTGGTCTCATCTGGCTCTCGACTTTGTCTCCGGTCTGCCTACTTCCGACGGTAAGATGGTCATTCTGACAGTTGTGGACCGTAAGTATGTAAGTTTGCCCATTTCCTGCCCCTGCCTAAGCTACCATCTGCCAAGGAGACAGCGGACCTGCTGGTGAAGGAGGTGTTCCGGGTCCACGGCCTACCCTGTGACATCGTTTTGGACCGAGGACCCCAGTTCACCTCAGCTGTCTGGAAAGCCTTCTGCTCCGCTCTCGGAGCTACCATCATAAAGGGTCCTGCATAGTCAATGTGGATACGCTGCCAGGGGGCAGTAGGCCACTCCCATGTGTGGAGGGGCGTGGTCTGGGGCTGGTGCTGTATCTGCTGGCATCAGCTAGGTCTTCTATTTGACTGTCTATGGCAGGCCACCAGACGTAGCTTCTAGCATCTTTTCATCTTTACTACCCTGAGATAATAATACGTTTACATTTGTATAGCACTGTAACAAAGTCCGTTGTACACAGAGGCAGACGCAGCGTTTGGGTTTAAGGGAACAGCTTCCCGTTTATTCATTAAGCAAATTTCACACTTGTCTGGGCTTTCCAGCCTCGCCAGAATGTCTCTCTCTCGCGACTCGCCGTTCCCAGCTCTCCTCGCCTACTGAAATGGCAGAAGCACACACATCTTAAACATTCGCCGACGAGACTTAATTCGCAGCAGGTGTGCAACAAAAGTCTCGCCGACACAACCCCGGCCACGGTCCTGTAGCTCCCTCTACAGGCCGAACGCTGCATGTCCCCCCACATACCCCCACCGCCCGACACAGGCCGGGGACCCGACGGCCGACGACCTACTCCCCCCCCCCTCTGCACGGGAGAGGAAGTCTGCCACGACCATCTGCACCCCCGGTCTGTGCACGACGGAAAAGTTGAAAGGCTGCAACGCGAGGTACCACCGGGTGATCCTCGCGTTTACATCCTTCATGCGGTGGAGCCACTGGAGGGGGGCATGGTCGGAGTAGAGGGTGAAGGCGCGACCCAGCAGGTAGTAGCGGAGGGTGCCGACCGCCCACTTGATGGCCAGGCACTCCTTCTCCACGGTGCTGTACCGGCCCTCCCTCTCCGACAGCTTGCGGCTCAGGTACAGCACCGGCCAGTCGGCCCCCTCCACGCGCTGGGTCAGCACTGCTCCCAGCCCTCTATCCGACGCGTCCGTCTGTAGGGAGAAAGGGAGGTTAAAATCAGGCGCATACAGGACCGTTTCTCCACAAAGAGCCCCCTTAAGGGCCTCGAACGACCCCTGGCACTGGCCCGACCATTGGACCGGATCCGGGGCACCCTTCCGGGTGAGGTCCGTCAAGGGACTTCTGAACCAGCTGTAGCTTCTCAATTGTCTTTTTAGGGAGGCCAGTAAAAAGAGCATTACAATAATCAAGTCTGCTTGATATAAAAGCATGAATTAGCCTCTCAGCATCCTGCTGGGTTAAAAACAAATGTCTTGGCTATATTTCTCAGGTGAAAGAACCCTATCTTGGTCACCCTATTTATGTGGGGTTCAAAACTACACTTAGGCTTGTTACTTCCGATTTAATCTGATAGGCCAGATTTCCTAGCCTTTTTGAGAGTATATCTCTTTTGTTCTTGGGGCCAACCAAGAAAATCTCTGTCTTATCCTCATTTAGTTTCAGAAAGTTATTATTCATTCATTGATTAATTGCAGATAAACAGGCAGTCAGGGAGCATAAGGCACTCAGATCATTCATTTACATTTACATTTATGGCATTTAGCAGACGCCTTTATCCAAAGTGACTTACAACAATACATTTGTTTAAGTAAGTTGTGACGGTCGCAGCTACGCTCCGCCCGGGTCTGTGTTTGTTGTTGTGTGTGTTCTGTGTTTGTCTCCTTAATGTTGTGCAGCAGGCTCCATATGGTCCATGGTCCGAAGGCTCCGCCCACTTCCTGGTTGATCAATCACCATTCCACCAATCAGCCCAAGCCACATGGACTATAAAAATAAGTTATGTTTGGAATCAGTTTAGGACACAATCCGAGAGACCAACCCATTTTTCCAGACGATTGATTGTGTTGAAAGCTGCGCTCAAATCTAAAAGAATAAGAACTGAGACCTTGTTTGCGGCAACGCCAAGTCTAAGATCACTAACTATTTTGGTTAATGCCATTTCTGTGCTGTGGTTAGATCTAAAACCAGATTGGAATTTCTCAAAAATATCATTCTCATTTAAAAAGTTGTTTAGTTGGTTAAAAACGTTTTCAAGTATCTTGCTCATGAAGGGTAAATTGGATATCGGCCTGTAATTACTTAGGATATTATAATCTAAGTTTGATTTCTTCAATAGTGGTTTCACAACAGCAGTTTTAAATGCGTTGGGAAAAATTCCAGTCTCGAGAGAGAATTATATTAGGACTGATGTGGAGACACTGTTAATTTTTTTTAAATTGTTTTGTAGGGACAGGGTCGAGACAGCAGGTTAACGATTTACTCTGTGTTATAATTCTGTCGAGTTCTGCGTCAGGGATACTATTAAAATTTCTCATAGTTGCCGGCCTGTTACAGAGCAGATCATATGGAATACTACTATTTCTGACAGTACCAGCTCGAATGGTTGTTATCTTGTTGTGAAATTTTTTTGCAAATTCCTCACATTTTGAAACAGAGTTCAGGCTAAGAATGTCAGAGGTTGTTGCGGGATTTACTAACTGATCAATAGTTAGTACTCTCGGATTACAGAACAGTACTCTCGAATGTTTACCATTGTCTGCAATAATCTTTGAAAAGTGAGCTTATCTTTCCGAACTAATAGCCTTGTTACAAGTACTAATGTGCTCCTTAAAAATGCTACGGTGAATCTCTAATTTAGTTTTTCTCCATATCTGTTCCGCTTTTCTGTATACTCCCTTAAGATTACGGATAGTGCTATTTATCCAAGGTGATATCGTGTGACCTCTTTTTAATCTTAAGTGGAGCAAATCTGTTTAATGCATTGCTCAAGTTACTATTAAAGGCATCAACCATTTCATTCATCGAGTAATGTACATCACATGGGTCAAAGGACATGTCCTTTGTGCAGTGATTCCAACACTCTTGAATGCAGTTTGGGTGGCACAATGATGCGTGTGCCTCACATGACGCAGCCTTGACACACTGATAGCTGGTCTCGTCGGGTGGAGTACTCAGGTAGCTGGGGGTCACGAGGTGAATGTCGGGTTGGCCATCCATTCACTGTCAATTCATATACCTTAGATATGGTAGGGTCTCTGTTCGTCAAGTGGAACACACCAGCTGGAGCCATTGAGTCCTCAGCAGGATGTGACTCATGTGGAAGGCGAGAGAGTCAATCAGCGTTTCCGTGTTGTTTAGTCCCTTTAAACTCTGGTGTAGGTGTGAGCACCTAGGAACAGAGCCCATTGTTGTAAGCATGCTGCTGTCATCGTTGGAAGACACTTTAAAGATTGGGTTAAAGGGTTAAAGATTGACACAAGGGGTTGGTGATTGGTAGTCAACGTGAAGTGCTTTCCGTGTAGATACTTATTCAACTTCTTCACCCCCCATACTAGACTCAAGCCTTCTCTGTCTATTTGGACATAGTTGCGCTCTGTGGAGTTCAGAGATCTCGACGCAAAAACGATTGGTCGCTCAGTTCTATCAGTCATCTTGTGAGATAATACGGTGCCGATGCCATACAGAGAAGCATCGCAGGCAAGGCACAGAGAGAGGCCAGAGTCAAAGTGTGTTAACACCTCCTTTGAAGTTTAACAGTCTTGAACGCTTGTTTGACCACTTCCATTTGGTGCCCAGTTCAAAGGGTGCAACACAGTGGAGAGGTTTTTGGTACAAATTTGTGGTAATAGTTGACAAGGCCCAAGAATGAACAGCATCGATTTTGTCCTGAGATTTGTGCAGGCCATGTCTGTCAATGGTGTGACCACAATACTCGATGGAGTCCTCAAAGAACTCGCATTTGCTCTTGTTGGCTCTCAGTCCATACTCTTCCAGTCCAGACAGAACCGCCTGTAGGTTTGGCAAGTGTGTGTCATCATCAACTCCAGTGACAATAATATCATCCAGATAACGTCCAAATAAAGCTACACCTCCATTTTGCAGCACGTATAACTCCAAAGTCTGTGTTTCATTCTCATGTTTCACTTTCACTTTTTCAGTTTTCCATTAAGAGATATTTTCTCACGTGTATCACTGAGGTATCCAGTATCCAACTCCATCTTTAATGTCACTCCCTCTACCTCAGGTGTCACCCATATGATTTTACGATCTGTCCCTTGAAGAAAATCAAGTTCAAGACATGACAACTCCTCTTCATTTGAATCACTTGAGTCTGTTTCAGTGACCTGATGTACATTTCTGTCTCTCTTTCCTGTTTTCTTTGGGTATGATTTATTATCACTCTGCTTTCATTTGCACATGGCCATCCAGCAACGCCAGTCTCAGGTGGCATCTCCTACTGACCCACCTCCACCAATTCATCCTGAGCCCGTTACCCAGCAAGCCAGGGACCTACGACTGCTTACCCCAGTATCCAACTCCATCTTTAATGTCACTCCCTCTACCTCAGGTGTCACCCATATGATTTTACGGGTGGGTTCTGGGGGTTTCTGGCCCAATGCTCCTTGATCTTTGAATTACAGTCTGCTATGTTTCCTAATGATCGCACTAAAGTGGCATATTTCAGCACTCACCGGTAGAGCTCTCTCTTGGGCCACAGCTGTTTGGGACCAGCAGACATCCTTAAGTTTCAACTATCACCTCTTCACCAGGGAGATGAAGAGGGTCTTCAACCATCCTGTTAGTGGACGCAAGGCGGCCAATAGTCTTCTGTTTCTCCGCCAAAGCTCAAGGAGTGTGGCAGACTTTGCCATCGAGTTTCGCACTCTCGCCGCTGATAGTGGATGAAACCCTGAGTGTTAAGGACAATAGTCGGACCCAAATGCAGACAGACACGGGGATTGAAAATAAGGAGAGTTTATTTGCTCCAGGAGTAGGGTAAACGCTTGTGATTGTAAGAGGCAGGCTCAGAGTGGAGAGTGGCATGCAGGCAGGCAGGCAGTTAGATCCTGGAGACACAGAAAACACTGTTAGAACAGCACACAGCAGTCAGGGTTGGAATACTCTAGTCATCAAAAAACAGAGGGTCTGAGAACGAATGCTACCACTGAAGTTGAATCAACGATCTGGCGAGGAGTGAGTGGATAACCGGGGTAAATAAACTGTTGAGTGTTGATGAGCTGATGGAACACAGCTGAGCCAGGGAGTAGTAACATCTGAATATAAGCCAGGTTCTTATGATCTGTCCATACAACAAATGGCTGTTCAGCACCCTCCAACTAGTGTCTCCATTCTTCCAGGGCCAGCATGACCGTGAGCAGTTCTCTATTCCCAACATCATAGTTATGTTCAGCGGGGGTCAGCCGGCGGGAGAAGAAGGTGCAGGGGTGGAGTTTCTGGTCGGAGGCTGACCGTTGGGACAGGACCGCACCGACTCCAATATCCGGCGCGACTGACATGAAGGATTAGGTTGAGTGAGAATGTGTGCTGAGGTGAAGCGTCTCTTCAACATAGTGAATGCTGTGTCTGTGTCCTGTGTCCAGGTGAAGGGGGTTGTAGAGGAGGTGAGTCTAGTCAGTGGTGCGGCCACATGGCTGAAGTCCCGGATAAACCTCTGGTAGAAGTTGGCAAAGCCCAGAAACCGTTGTTTCCGTGATGTGGGGATGGGCCATTCTGCCACTGCCTGGATCTTCTCGGGAGCCGCCTTCACCTAACCACTCTCGATGATGTATCCAAGAAACTTCACTGAGGGAACATGGAATTCACATTTCTCTGCCTTCACGAATAGTTTGTTCTCAAAGAGCCGTTGGTGAACTTGCCTCACATGTTGGATGTGTTCGTCCATATTCCAGGAAAAAATATGTATGTCATCCAAATAAACAAAAACTGACTGGTTCAAAAAATTATGGAGGACGTCATTGACCAGAGCCAATACTCGAAGTGGCCGAAAGGGGTATTGAAAGCAGTTTTCCATTCATCTCCATCCTTGATGCGGACTAGGTGGTAGGCATTCCTGAGGTCAAGCTTGGAGAAGATGGTGGCACCCTGGAGAGGTTCGAAGGTAGAGTTGATTAAAGGAAGGGGATACTTGTTTTTAACAGTGATGTTGTTCAACCCACGGTAGTCAATGCAGGGGCGCAGTGAGTGGTCTTTCTTGGCGACAAAAAAGAATCCAGCACCAACGGGGGGAAGATGATGGCCTGATGATACCTGCGGCTAAGGAGTCGCAGATGTCTCCATGGCTTCTTTCGCCGGGCAAGACACATTGAACAGACAGCCGGAGGGTGTGGTGGAATTCCAAGTTAAAATACTTTGAAATAAAATGCCAAAGACTAGAGCTGATGGTTTATTCAGAGACTTTTATTACGAATAACAAAAGCTGAAGTGGTTCGTGAAGCAGTTCCCTTTTTTCTTTCAGTACACCATGTGTTTATACAATTCAAATTCATGTTCCATCCCTCATATGCAAATCATTTACACTTCCTGGCTGCTCGCCACCAATATCATTCACCCGGTTCCTATACCTCGTCATGGTTTGGTTTCCTCTCCCATTTCTAAAGAGAGTTCTCGGGTTGCTACAATATTGGTGGTGAGCTCATTGTAATTATCAAAAAGAATATTACATCATCATCTGTGGTGTAGGTGGTGGGTTGTAGCTCGAACACGAGAGAACACTGAATAAGGAACGGCCGACACGTACCCATCTCCCCAGCGTAGTGCTCCGGCGCCGGGATGTGAGGCTCTCTGAGCGGGAAAACTGGCTGGGCAGGAGGTTGTACTGGAGCAGGGGGAACAGCCGGGGCTTGGGGGGGCTGAGATGGTTAGCTGAGCGGCAACCTGGGTCATTTGATGTCTGATTTGAGCCACTTCGCCCATGAGATTCTTGATAGCGTCCACCACCTTGCGGAGGACCTGGTCATGTTGGCCCACGAGGACGCCCTGGGTGGCGAGAGCTTGGCGAAGGTGGTCTGAATCTGCTGAGTCCATGCAGTGGCCAGATCATTCTGTTATGGACAGTAGGCGGACCCAAATGCAGACAGACACAGGGATTGAAAATAAGGAGAGTTTATTTGCTCCAGGAGCAGGGTAAAAGCTTGTGATTGTAAGAGGCAGGCTTGGGGTGGAGAGTGGCTGGCAGGCAGATAGATCCTGAAAACACTGAAGACACTGTTAGAACAGCACACAGCAGTTAGGGTCGGAATACTCGAGGAATAAAAAAAAAAAACAGAGGGGCCGAGAACGAATGCTACCACTGAAGTTGAATCAATGATCTGGCGAGGAGTGAGTGGATAACTGGGGTAGATAAACTTGAGTGTTGATGAGCTGATGGAACACAGCTGAGCCAGGGAGTAGTCAGTTGATGCCCAACAGGTGAGCCAGGAGCCGGAGCTGCAGCCACGCCTATACTCCCCCCCCCCCACACACACACAGACCGACAGGGGAGAGAAACAGAGAGGAAACGGGAGGCACGGTCGGGACTGAGGTCCTTTATCACCGCTTTTCACCACAGGCTTACAGAGGAGGTTAAGGATTACCTGGCTACCCAAGAAACCGCCTATGACTTTGATGCCTTTGTGGATATGGATGTCCATACATGCGGATAATCGCATATGGGTGTTGTGAGCGCCGGTCTACAGCTTCCTCATTTCCCGAGTCCCGAACAGTCTCCTGAGTCCCCTTCGGTCTATGGTCGAGGAACCGATGCAGTTGGGGAGGACCCGACTCACTCAACAGGAACGGGATCTCAGGATGAGGGAGAGACGCTATCTCTATTGTGGAGTATCAGGCCACTTCTGCTCAGCCTGTCCAGAGCTCTTGGGAAAAGGACAGACTCGTCCAGGAGTGGGAGACCTGTGACGAGTCCCATCATTCCTCCCGAGTCCTCCAGGTCCAGTGTCCTGTTGGCAGCCTCCATCTCTTGAGAGAACCACCTCCATCCTCTCAAGGCATTTATAGACTCCGGAGCAGCTGTCAACTTTATGGACATCGACCTGGCCAAACAGCCAAGACTCCCCTGGCCAGTCTCAACCAACCTGTCACCATTACCACTCTTGACAGTAGACACCCGGGTTCCGGACGGGTTCGCCACCTCACCATCCCTCTACGTCTTTGTGTGGAGGATCAACATCACAAAACCATCCAGTTCCACCTCATCCACTCCCCAGAGTTCCCAGTGGTTCTTGGTCACCCGTGGCTGGCCCTGTCACGCCCTCCACTTCCACCTAGCCTGTGTCAGTCTCTCTCCCTCTCCCCTGTCTGTCTGTGTGTGTATGTGTGTTGGCGTGGCTCCAGCCATCCAGTTCACCTCATCATCTCCATCTGCTTGATCTTCACACCTGCGGTTCATCTGCTCATCAACTTGCAGTATTTAAACCCCGGCTTCACATCCACTCATCGGCAGATCGTTTGTTGTGCTTACATTACCACTGCCCAGTTTCTGCCTGCCTGCCCTGCATACCCACCCTGCTTGCCCTGTCTACCCTGTTACCCAGCCGCTTATCATTTGACCCTGCCTTCCCGTTCCCCCTGTTCCTTCATTTTAAAACCTGTTTCTTTTATATACGTGTCCTGCGCTTGGGTTCCTTAGCTCTGACCATAACAGGCCCGTCATAACCCCCAGATTGACTGGGCCCTCGGTGAGGTGATAGGATGGGGGCCTACCTGTCATGCCACCTGCCTCTTCCCTAACTCCTCTCCTCAGCCTCTCCAGTCTTCAGCCCGTCCCGGGTTCCCCCCTGAATACACCGACCTGGGGGAGGTGTTCAGCAAGAGGAGGGCCACATCTCTTCCCTGCCATCGACCCTACGAATGCATTATTGATTTGCTCCCTGGTTCCTGTCCCCCCAGGGGTAGAATCTTCTTTCTCTACCCTGAGACGGCGTCCATGGAGGAGTACATCCGCGATGCTCTCGCTACTGGCTTCATTCGCCATTCCACCTCACCAGCTGGTGCTGGATTCTTCTTCATGGGGAAGAAGGATGGAGGTCTCCACCTGTGCATCGACTACCGTGGTCTTGACAAAGTGACTATTAAAAACGACTATCCTCTCCCGCTTATATCCATTGCCTTTAGACTCCTTCAGGGGGCAACGGTCTTCACTACACTAGACCTCCGCAATGCCTACAATCTGATCCGTGTCCATGAGGGAGATGAGTGGAAGACTGCCTTCAACACACTGTGACAAACCCCAGGGAGTGTGGAGTTGCCATGAAACCAAACCAGATAATAAACAATATTCACAAACCAAGGAATGAAATATCAGAGTTTTATTGTACTTCCAGAGGAAAAGGGGAGGGGAAGAGAGTCAATGGTAGTTGGCAGTTAATCCGTAATCCTGGAGAATCGTCATGGGTCGAGAGCTGGGGGCAGATTATTTTATGGTCCAGGTCGGGTCTTTCAGTGGGGTAGTCAGACGGTCGAGGTTTGGTACACAAGCAGGTTCTCCTATTCAAATAAAGATCACAACGGTGAACGGCACATTTCACTTCTCTTACTACTAACCCTAACCCTCCGGTTGATTTCCCTCGCGGTACTCTCCCTGGACTGAGTGCCGTGCCTCTCTTTGTAGCACGGCCACTCAGCCCAGTGATTCCTCTCAGGTGCACTGTGATTCTCCTCTGGTACAGCTTGTTGAGTAGAAAGCCCTAATATGGGCATGGGTTGGAGCCAGCGCACTGCTACATATCTGCCCTCTATTACCATACCCCTCCTTACTCCCATCCGGCTGCCACAACGCCTACTGGTCAGTATGAGTACCTAGTCATGAACGTAACTACGACATCGGGAATAAGGAACTGTTGGATGTCAAGCTGGCTCTGGAGGAGTTGGAGGCACTGGCTGGAGGGCTCTCAACATCCTTTCATTGTTTGGACTGACCACAAAAATCTGGCCTACATCCAGGACTCTAAACACCTAAACTCCCATCAAGCCCGGTGGGCTTTTTTCTTCAACCATTTTGACTTCAACCTTTCCTACCATCCTGGCTCCAAGAATCAGAAGTCTGATGCCCTATCCAGGCACTTTGACACGCCGGAACTAGAGGAATCCCCTAACCCCATTCTCTCGAGCTCCCGGATTGTGGCACCGGTTCCCTGGAGGATTGAAACAGTTGTTGCCAGGGTGCAACAGAGGAGGACCCAGGTGGTGGTCCACCAGTTCGCTTCCAAATCTTGCAGTGGGGGCACTCATCTCGTCTGACTGGACATCCGGAAAAACACAAGGACCTTGGACTTCATCCGTAGCCGGTTTTGGTGGCCCACCATGGAGAGAGATGTGCGGTCCTTCGTTGCTGCCTGCCCCGTCTGCGTCCAGAACAAGAACTCCTGGTTACGCCCTCAAGGTCTACTACATCCCCCTTCCCATTCCTAACCGTCCTTGGTCTCACATATCATTGGACTTCATCACTGGTCTCCCACCCTCACAAGGTAACACCACCATATTAGTTATAGTTAACCGTTTCTCAAAAACCTGTTGACTTATGCTTCTCCCCAAGAGACTGCAGAACTCATGGCCCAGCATGTTTTCCGGGTGTTTGGTCTCCCGCTGGAAATCGTCTCCGACCGGGGTCCACAGTTCACTGCCCGGTTCTGGAGGACCTGCTGTACCCTCATCGGGGAAACGGTCCGTCTCTACTCTGGATACCATCCCCAGTCGAACAGCCAGACAGAGAGGCTGCTTCCTCCACTGGCCAACTAATGGCCACCAGGAACTCCTCATTGCTTTCATGTGTTCACTTTATTTAGTTAATTGGCTACACCTGTGTCTAATTATCTGACCAGCATTTAAGCCTGGCTCCTCATCACCCTTCTGTGATTTATACTCCGGTTTTTCATTCATTCCTCGCCAGTTCGTCATAGTACTTTCTACCTATACATCCCAGCATTTCTAGTCTGTTGATTCCTGGTTTCAGATCTACGAGTGTTTTTCTGGACTGTGCTTCTGCCTCTCCTAGAACTTTCTACCTGTATATCAACCCCTGCCTGTCTGACTACCCGTCTGCCTGCCCTGCCTACCTGCGTGCCCAGTCTACCCTGCCTTCCTCTTCCCCCTATTCCTTCATTCTGCATTTGGGTTCACTAGCTCTGATTCGTAACACTCTCTGCCTTTACCTCGTTGGCCAAACGATATTGCTCAAGTCTCTCCACATAAGTACACCAATTTTTAACAGTACTGTCAAAACTGTCAATTTGTCCTACACAACTAGCCATTTTCGATTTGTTTAGTTTCTTTTACTCACTTTATATCCAGTCACTTTTTCCTTTGATCTTTTTCCTCATGTGCCCCCACCTCCTTCCTTGGCTAGCTTGTCAATCAAATTAGCATCCATGCGGGGTGGGCAAACAGCGTAATTTTAAGGCAAATGAAGGACATTTTTCTCCCTTCTTTTGTGGCATTGCACAGCAGGGATTCTTCACAATTCTCATCGCTATTTCTGTTGTGTATTTGCCTCAGTTACAACAGCAATAAAGATGAAGGAACCACGAGTTACAGTTCAACATGACTTTACTGTTCACGGACAAGTTCAATCACAAGTGTTACTTGTGTCATATCACTGCACACATACATCACTCAATTATAATGGTATAATATTCATTATAATTGGTACTAACACTGTTAACATAAAATAGTGCCTATGTTATTGTGTATTCACATACATAACACTAGCAATGACGCCAATATGTCTGAATCCCTGAAGCTGAACACGAGCTTACAATAATCATAATAATCATGAAATAAAGGTGTATATATATTGAGTAAAGTATTCTGCTGCTTAGAATAATATTCTATTTTAAAATGTACCCATGCCTGAGAATCATTCTGTAGCGATTTGAACTGTATTGAAAATTATTCAATTACTGTTAATGAATAGATTAAATGTTGTTTTTATTTAGCATTCTGTCTGCTGACTTTATTACCATGATGATGACCCTGTTGTGGTCTGTCTATTACTTAGGCCTCTAACGTCAGTGTTGTGTGATCAGGTGAGTCAGGTTAGGTTTCGGAGACACGGTTTCACCACAACTGACTAATCATGTTTGCATCCTTGCTGAATTTAATCTTTAATTTTGGTCCTTAAAAGTACTCTTGTCCACTGTAGAATTCTGGTTTGTTCATGTAGCTGGACATAGAAGGAGATTGAGTTTCTAGATGCTAAAAGCAGAGAGAATGTGAAAATACATCTGCCCAACTCACTTTAAGTTGAGAGAAAAACGGCTAAGAATGTAGTTGCTACCAGCCAGAGGAGCACCTTGTATAGCTGCTGTTGGCATGTTTCAGGTCACACACACATAATGTTTAGTCCTTTCAGCTGTCCCCCAAGCCCTCCCTCTCATCAGAGAGCTTTTCAGGTCAGAGATATCTAGGCCAGAGTTCCCTTCAGGTTCCTAATATATACATTCACTCAAACTCACACCTGCGAGAATATGGGCCTGGTGGATACAGGGAACATTCAGTTTACACCTCTAAGTCTCAAGAACATCTCATGTGTCCTAAAACCATGATATGTATTCTCTCATGTGAACTGCCTCACTTACATATGATTATTTCCCGTTTGCATTGTGTATTTCCAGTGTTTTTCAGCCCTTGTCCTGGGGAACAATGATCACTTGATGAATAATTGCTCAGTTGTGTTAGTACTTCAGTGGAACCAAAGCCTGCAGAGATCAAAGATCTTATTGTAACACAGTCCGTGACACAGAGGCGGAGTCGAGGTTGTTGGTGTGGCAATCAACCCGTTTATTATTCACTATTATTCTTCTTCTTCTTATTTGGTCTTCTTCTCGGCGACTTTCCAGTCCCCCTCGCTGCTCTCCCGGCCCTCCTACTGAAAGCAGAGGCACACACATCTTACACCATTCGTTAACGAGGCTTCATTCGCAACAGGTGTGCGACAAAGCCTCGCTCCCGCACCCTGGCCACGGTCCTGTAGCACCCTCTACTGGCCGAACGCTGCATGTCCCCCCACACTTATACTCCAAAAGCTGTATGCAACCAAAACTCCACATATAATCAGCCATATAACCTACAGTAACAATTTGAGACTTCTCCAGTTAATTTATGCCACTTCTTTTCAGGGCATGATTAAATGTAGGCGAGAGACAGACAGAGACAAAACGTGCTGAGGGGATACTGCTTGTTTAAGAAATAATCCCCAGGTATGCGCAGGGGCCTGGTGTGACTATCTGAGTCACAGAACTGCCTATTTGGTGGATAGCACCATGTTGCATCATCCTATCAATCTACGGACTGACAGTTCTGCCAGACCCATTATGGTACATGCACAGTAGCTATACGGCCAGTAGCCAAATACAAGAGGACGTGTCCACATTTCCAGCAATCTCCCATTGAGAGGGATCTGTGTGAAATTAGATCTATTAAAGGCTCAGCCACTTCTATCCGAGGTGAAACATATTTAGGCATGGCTTAATTCAAGTGGTCATATCCAGCAATGATGACTTTGTCATGCTTCCCTAATTACACATCTATCAACAAGGTCTCTGCTAAAATTGAATGACCTTTGACCTCAATATGCCTATAATCATCAGGTCTGTCATTGGGTACATCATCAGAAAAGAGTTATTTGGTCAGTAGTGGCTTATTACGAGCCCATGATGGTGATCCACACAGGTAGCCTAAATATAGAGCTAATAACAGGACTGATTGTTACTCACTTTGATTGCTGCTGACATCACCCTGCAGAGCAGGTCCTCCATTTATCTTCCTTTTGACATGTTGGTGAGCATGATATACTGTCAAAGTTCAACCACACACCGCTCAGGATAAATGGCTTATGGGCCGCTAGTGACAACTGTTTAGTATAATACAGTGCCCTCCATAAATACTGGAAAGAGGAAGCATTTAGTCTTCTTTTCGCTCCAACAGTTTGGACTTGAAATCAAACAATTACAATGGGGTCAAAGTGATTCTCAGCTTTAATTCAATGTTTTTTCTTCTCAGATTTGGTTCACCATTTAGAAAGTACATTTCTAAACATACTCCCCCTATTTCAGGGCTCCAAAAATCATATAATGTTTAGTATTTGGTCGACAATTCTTTGCATGCAATAACTGCCTGAAGTCTGCAATCCATTGACCTCACCAGACTCTGGGTATCTTCTGTGGTGATGCTCTGCCAGGCCTGGACTGCAGCCTTGAGTTGTTGTTTGTTTTGAGGTCTTTTTGCCTAAAACCTTATCATCAGGAAATGAAATGCATGTTCAATTGGATTTAAATCTGAAGATTGACGTGGTCAGTCAAGAACCTCACACTTTTTAGCCCTGAAAACCCTAGTTGCTTCAGCAGTATGTTTGGGGTCATTATCTTACTGTATGATGAAGTGCCATCCAATGAATTTGGAGGCATTTGCTTGTACTTGAGCAGGCAATATATTTTGTCTCCTACACAAGCATCATGTGAGTGTAGTGAAGGAATTCAACATTTAAATGTCATGTCCATATTAAGCATTATTAACAGCAATGTTTCAGTCAATTTGAAGCTTTTCATTTATGATTGCGTTTTGCCTGCTGCCATTTGTTCTTTCCTGCTACCGTTATGTTAGCTGGCTAACCATGGTCTGCTGCTGCTGTCAGCAATAACATCATCAATTGAGACAAGTTAGCCAGTTCCTGTGGCAGCTATACATGATCAAACCATAGCACCCCCCCACCATGTTTCACAAATAAGGTGGTGTGTTGTAAATCTTGGGAAGGTCCTTTTTTCTCCAAACTTTCCTCTTACAATCACTCTGGTACATGATAATATTTGTCTTATCTGTCCACAAGACCATTATCCAGACCTCTGCAGGCTTTTTAGGTTAAACTGTAACCTGACCATCCTTTTTGCGGATAACTAATGGTTTGCACCTTGCAGTGAAGCCTCTGTAGTTCAACTGGTGACTAGTGTATTCTGCAGATGGTCGTCTCTGACACATTCACGCCAACCTCCTGGAGAGTGTTCCTGATCTGTATGACAGTTCTTCTTTTTTTTTTTTTATTATGGTGAGCATTCTTCGGTCATCCACTGTAAAAGTCTTCCTTGGCCTACCAGCCCGTTTGTGATTGCTGAGCTCACCAGTGCTTTCTTTATTTTAAATTATGTTACAAACTGTTGATTTTGGTAAGTCTAAGGTTTTGCCTATGTTTCTGATTGATTTGTTTAGATTTTTCAGTGTCTCTTTGGTCCTCATGTTGATAATCAATACGAGACATTGACAGCTCTTTTATGCCTGCACAAATTATGTGACAGAACACACCCGACTAACCAGAAACACCTGTCAAGCCAATTTTCCAATACCATTGGTGACCTAAAATAGGGGGACTATGTATAAAAAGGGTTGTAATTTCTAAATGGTAAAACCAATCTGAAAAAAGAAAAAAACATTGAATTAAAGCTGAGAATCTCTACTTTAACCTCATAGTCATTGTTTGATTTCAAATCCAAACTGTTGGAGTACAGTTGTGGTCAGAAGTTTACATACACTTGTAAAGAACATGTACAGTGCCTATAGAAAGTCATCATACCCCTTTGAAATAGTTACTATATTTGTCGTACAGCCTGAAATCAAAACCCATTAAAAAAAAACTTTTTCCAGCTTTATGTACAAATTTAGCCATACAACATCAAACTAATGAAAAAAAAGGCGACAGTTCTGAAAATTTATAAAAAATGAAAAACAAGAATAACAGGGTTGGAAAAGTCATCAGTCCCCTGATTTAATATTTTGTAGAGCCACCTTCTGCTGCAATTACAGCCATCAATCTGTTTGGATATGTCTCTACTAGCTTTGCACACCTAGATTGGAGAATATTTGCCCATTCTTCCTTGCAGAATTGTTCGAGTTCAGTCAAATTCCGTGGTGAGCAGCAATGGACTGCTCTCTTCAAGTCCATCCACAGATTTTCTATCGGATTTAAGTCAGGGCTCTGACTTGGCCACTCAAGGACATTCACCTTTCTATCCTTAAGCCACTGCGTTGTTCTTTTGGCGGTATGTTTAGGATCGTTGTCGTGTTGGAAGGTGAATGACCTGCCCATCTTCAGCTGTCCAGCAGAGGGACGCAGGTTGTCCTCAAGAATTTGGGTGTACTTGGCAGCATCCATTTTCCCTTCAATCCTGACCAATTGCCCAGTCCTCGCTGAAGAGAAACATCCCCACAACATAATGTTGCCACCACCATGCTTCACAGTAGGTATGGTGTGTTTTGGGTGGTGTGCTGTGTTTGGTTTTCGCCAAACATAGCGCTTGGAGTTCAGTCCAAAAAGTTAAATCTTAGTCTCGTCTGACCATAAAACCTTTTTCCACATGGCAATACAATCTTCCAGGTGTGTTTTTGCATAGCACAAACAAGACTGAGTGTGGCACTTTTTCAGAAAAGGCTTCTTTCTTGCTACCCTGCCATACAAGGCCAGATTTGTGTAAAGCTTGTGAGATTGTTGTCACATGCACAGACAGACCAGTCCCAGCCATAAAGACTTGTAAGTCCTTCAAAGTTGCCTTTGGCCTATTGGTAGCTTCTCTGATCAATGTCCTCCTGGCTCGGTCATCCAGTTTGGACGGCCTGATCTAGGCAAGGTGTTGGTGGTGCCATACGCCTTCCACTTCTTAATGATGCTCTGAACGGTACTCAGAGGGATAGCTAAAGCCTTCGAAATCTTTTTGTAGCCTTCACCTAACTTGTGCCTTCCTACAACTTTATCCCAGAGGCCTTTTGAAAGTACTTTTCCAACCATGGTGAATTCTTTGCAGAACCATGCACTTCTAGTAGTGGTATCCTCAAGAAACAGCTGGTTTTATTCTGAAGTAATCAAAACCACTACAATTGATTTCAGGTGGGGGGCAATTAGCCTGGTGTTTGATCTGGAAGTTGATTGGTTGCACCTGAGCAAGTTTATAATGGTATACTCTCAGGGGCTGATCACTTAACCAAACCAGGTATTTCACTAATTAATTTTTAATAATTGTCCAGAATTTTAATTTTTTTTATTTTCACTTTGATGATGAGGGTTATAATGTGTACATACAGCTCAAAAAAGTTAGATTTGATTTATTTTAATTTCCAGGGTGTAATGTGACAAAAGGTAAATATTTCACAGGGTATGATGACTTTCTATAGGCACTGTATATCTGTTCATCCTCTTAATTTTGAGTCGCTATTTACTTGGTATTTATTCTGTATAATCATTTCCGAAATTTGAAACCAGTAATAGTAAGAAGACTACTGTCCAAATTCTGTATAAAGATTACTGTCCAAATTCTGTGTTTTTACTCTCCGAATTCTGTATATTCTGTATGTATGCACAATCTGTTGTGTTGGTTAACTACAAAATGTCCTGTTAATCTGTTAATCTGTCAGTCCATTATTTCATTGTCTTGTTGTCCTGTCAGTCCATTGATTATCGTTTTATTCTAGTAATTGATCACGACTAGGGTTGAAACTAAAACTAAAACAAGAAATGCCACTTCAAGAAAATAGCATCGATAAACCCATGACTGAAAAAGGAGGCAGAGCCGCTCCTGATATGTCAATAACAAAAATACTTGATGAATTGGTTCTAGACATCAGAAAACACCTAAAATTAGATAAGATTAGAAGCAAGATAATTAGCAAATACAACATAAAAATGTATGATAAAGGCTTATGGCCAGTAGACGCTATTCAAAAAGCATGGGGTAAAATTCAGTGTATGAAAGCTGGAGAGAAAAAACACCAATGGTCATTGATAGTAGTAAGAGTAATTTGTGTGAGAAAATAATTTTACAGTACAACGGAGTGCTTCAGCATGAACAAACTAAAACCAGGGCGCTGGCCGAATCCAAAGTGGAAGCAGAACAAAGGGCTAGGGTGTTGGCTGAATCCATAGCGGAGCACAAACGAGCCAGGCTTGATGCAGACCAGAGAGCCAGGGCGTGGTCACCCTGTGGTCTGACCAAGCCAGGCTTGAAGCAGAGCAGAAGGCCAGGGCGTTGGCTCAATTCACAGTGGAAGACGAACGAGCCAGGCTCGACGCAGAGCAAGTCAGACTTGAAGCAGAGAAGAAGGCCAGGGTGTTCTTCCAGAGCCAGCCCCTCCCCCACCAACCCTCTACCCTGTGAGAGAACTCAAGCAAATGGCAGCTGCAGTGCCAGGCGATGGAGTTTACAGTTCAGATTCATTCTCTTGGTCTGATAATGATGTTGTTGCAACAAAGACCAAAACCAAAACTAAAGAGATAAATGTACGACGAGTTAAGGTTAACAAACCAAGAAGAAAAGCTGGCAAAGACCCCGAGGATGAAAAGCTCTTCTTCACACACCAGGTCCCTGACCCCAAGGATGTCGACAAGTGGTCAAAAGAGGTATCACACCCACAAACAGTAGGCATCAAATCCTGGGAACAAGTGCAATGTCTGAAGAACATCTACGGATGGAATCCCAACGATGCACTCCAGGTTTACTCTTCAATCCTCGAGAGAGTGAAGCCTTGAGACAAAGAGTGGAGGTCACTCTGGCTGACGATGGGCAGAACCTGCCTGGAGCCGGGGAGAGTATGCACGCATGGGTGGTTGCAGCCTCCCATGCCACCACTGACTGGACTGAGATAACCAAGTGCCTCCAGAAGCCCCATCAGACGTGGCTCAGACACAGTGACATGCCTTCCATAACTTCAGACAACATTGACAAGAAAACCAATGGAGCCCTAAACCACCAACTGATGCACGAGGTGAGAGAGGGACTCCGAAGGAGCATGGTCACAATAAATGCAGACTGGAGAGATACAGGGTATGGTGACCTTGTGACAAGATTTTCACAACTGGATCGATCGTGACATAGGAACAGGAGGTTCTACAAGAACGGTCTCAAATAACCAAAATCGAGCACCTAGATGGGAAGGAGAGTGTCACTACTGCAAAAGACCTGGACTGCAGGAAAAGAAAATGGCAGGAATCCCAGAGGGGAGAAGACAAGATCCTTAACAAACCAAACTACTCAAACAATCCAAACTACTCTCAAACCCAACAAACTCAAACCCAAAAAACAGATGCTTCACCCAATTGTTCAACAATTTGCCTGTCCCCGGAGCACCAGAGATCTCTGATGTCCTCTGTGGATGAGCAGGAGCATAAGACGGACCTCAGGATCCTCTTGGACCATGTTCAGATAAAGGGTCACAAAGCAAATAGAGACAAAGCTCAATTGGTGCAGCAACAAGTGACCTCCCTGGGTCAGTTGATCTCCCAGGGAAAACGAGAAATCACTCAAAACCAAACTGCGGCAATCCAACAGACTCCGGAATCAACGAAAGTCAAAGAACTCAGATCCTTCTTGGACTGTGCAACTACAACCGAGCCTGGGTAGATGCAGACACTGAAATATGTCAACCCCTGAACGAACTGCTGAAAGGTCAACCAGAGTCCAAGAGTCCAATTCAACTGAATGAAGAACAAAGACAGTCATTCCAGAAGTTAAAAGCAGCACTGAGCACTGCTCCAGCTCTTGGAATACCAGACAATGGACAGCCTTTTGTGTTTTATGTGTCTGAGAGAGACGGATACATGACCACCGTCCTCACACAAGAACACAGAGATCGACGATGACCTGTGGGGTACTATTCAGCCAAGTTTGATGCTGTGACCTTCGAGCCCTACAAGCAACATACCTTGCTGTGGGACTGTTGTCCAGCATCACTCTCGACCAAAGTTGATTGTCAAATGGCCACATTTGGTGCACGTCCTGCTGACCATGAACAGAGCAGCTCAAGTCACTGTGTCACGATGGAGCAAGTGGTCGACGGTTTTGGAAGCGTCCAATATCTCCATCAAGAGGGGAAAATTTGGAGTGAGGGGTGAAGCCTGTCTCTAGACTGAGTAAGTTAATTTAATCTTGTTTAAAATCAGTGTGTTGTTGGTAGTATTTTTTATGCCCTGGTGTTATCAGATCTGTTATCAGATTCAAGACCCTGGTGTTCGCCTACCGGGCGGGAAAGGGAACAGCCCCTCGCTACTTGCAAGCAATGGTCAGCCCCCAAACCCCTGCCCGATCACTACGCTCTTCCACCTCGGCTGGCCGCCTGGCACCGCCGCCTCTACGTGGATGCAGCAGTCTCGCTACTCGGTCACGGCTTTTCACTCTCCTGGCGCCCCGCTGGTGGAACGAGCTTCCCACTGCTGTCAGGACTGCAGAGTCACTACCTATCTTCCGCCGTAGATTGAAGACCCATCTCTTCAGGCTACATCTTAACTATCCCTCCTAAAGACCTCTTTATCCCCACTACCCCCTGTACAGTTTCTCTACTGTTAATAAATACAATTAAAAAAAAATAAGGAATTCTTACTTCTTCTAGCATTGTGACTGCCAATGGCCCCTGGTCCTAGCATAGATTTCTTTTTTTTATGATGACTAATGAATAGATGATTCATTTACTTAGACAAATGTATTTGTTGTAAGTGACTTTGGATAAAGGCTTCTGCTAAATGTCAAAAATGTAAATGTAAATGGGAACTCTATCCAACTGTGCCACAATGATATCTCCACCTGAAACAGACGATATCCTGGAGCACAATTGTCAAGACCTGGTCATGGACCAGGCAGATGAAATCCACACCCTTAGACAACCCTGACATGATACTGTTTACAGATGGTGGATTTGTGCGGAGTGCGGAAGGCTGGATGGGCTGTCACCACTGACAGCGATGTGATAGCCTCTGGCACAGCAAGCGGAACTGTGGGCCCTCACTGAAGCATGCAATCTAGCACAAGGGAAAACCGCAAACATCTACACAGATTCAAGATACGCCTTCGGTGTGACTCATGACTTTGGAAAAATCTGGAGGAATCAAAGATCCCTCATTGCATTAGGAGCGCCAGTCAAGAATGGAGAGATGGTCTACGATCTATTCGTGGCCCTACAGAAACCTGAGCAAGTGTCCATCATCAAGACTAAAGCTCACACAAAAGCTGACAAGGAAGAGAGCAAAGGTAACGACCTAGCTGATCGAGCTGCAAAGGCGGCAGCAAAATGAACTCCATCCCTGTGGGCAGTGTACACCATCGATAAGCCGAAACACATCCAACAGATGCAGGAGGCTGCAGAGAAGGGGTTCTGGATGGAATCGGGAGCCAAACTGGGCCCAGATGTGGTGTGGTGGTATGGTCAAAGGACTATGGCCCCTCGGAAGCTATTAGCCTACTCAGATTCATTCACTGGGTCACATCGGAACAGATAAAATGGTTCACAGCTATACCAACCAGTGGTGGAACCCAGCTTTCAGGAAAGTATATCTCAGTGCCCTGCTTCAGCAGCACCACTTTGACCCTCCTTGCTCAGCCTCTCTCTGTCACTCTCTGTTCCTCTCCATCATTACTTGGGGTCCCCCTGCTGGACCTTCAGAGCACCCACACACTAGGCCTCTCTCTGCCTCTCTGTCCTCCATCCCCACACTAGGCCTGCAGACTGAAAAAAATTGGTGAAATACGAGTGGAATCACAATTAACAGAATTAAAGACTAAAAACAAACAAAGAAGTGCGCACCAACACACCGTGGCAGCTGTAGGAGGCGCCATCTCTGTCTCTCTGCCCTTCATCCCCATCCCCACACACACTCACCCCTCACTCTGGCCAGGGCTCCAGGCCTCCAGCAGGAACCCAAACACCAGCCGTACCCTGGGCACCCACAGTTAAGCACTGACTAAACCCTCCTAGCCAGTAGCAATGGTATGGACGGAGTAAACGGCCAGTGCCCCATTATTTGACAGCATATATTGATTCTACAGACACTTCTATTAGAGTAGTGAGTATTTGTTACAATACATTTACCATGGCGCTATAAGCCAATATATATTTCATATAGTGATTTGCATTGTAGCCAATGGTATGGGTGGAGTAAAAGGCTAAGAACACCTCCAATTATGCAGTGCCCCATTATATGACACCATATATTGATTCGACAGACTCTACTGAATATTTCCGACAATGCTTTAACTGCGGCGCTTAGAATAGTTTTTGCTCTAGAAGGCAATATGTATCCTATGTACAGTGTATTACAGTGTATTGCATTGGGGGGGTGAAAAATATAATGTTGCTGGATGTACAACACAGTCTCCTTCCAAAACTAATGAGGACCAGCAAATTAACAATAATACCATCAAAATAATGATTCCTTATTTAATTTTTTAAATATATATTAGCTATGTTCTCTGCATTCATTTACTTAACTATATTTTTGGTTGATATTTTCCCCCCCATGTAGTTACTCCTTTTTCACAGTATTCACTATGCAAAGCTGCAAAAAAGATTGATTTGATATCATACATACAGCGTAAAAACTGTGATAAACCTGTATTTATTCATGATTCATGAAAAATATCATGGGGCACTGCATAATTGCAACTTTTGCTGGCCTTTTACTCCGCCCATATCACTGGCCACAATGCAAATCACAGTATTTGAAATATATACTGGCTTATAATGTAAATATTATTCTCTGCGCCGCGGTAAATGTATTGTAGCAAATGCTCAGAAGAATCTGTAGAAACAATATACGGTATCATATTATGGGGCATTGCATAATTGGAAGTGTTCTTGGCGTTTTACTCCGCCTATACCATTGACCACAATGCAAATCACTGTATATTAAATATATATTGGCTTATAGTGTAAAAACTATTCGAGGCGCCACAGTAAATGTACTGGAGGAAATACTCAGAAGAGTCTGTAGAATCAATATATGCTGTCCATATCATGGGGCACTGCATAATTGAAACTTTTGCTGACCTTTTACTCCGCCCATACTATTGGCCATAAACACCAAGATCCGCATCTTCAACACAAATGTAAAATCTGTCCTTCTCTGTGGCTGTGAAACATGGAAAACCACGCAATCCCTAATCAATAAGCGACAAGTCTTCATCAACAACTCAATTGCGTTACATTCTTAGAATATGGTGGGCAAACAAAACATACAACAATGACTTGTGGAAGAAAATGAAATATGAGGCCATCAGCAAAGTAATCAGGACAAGAAAATGGAGGTGGATCTGACATACACTCAGGAAAGACACATTAAACATAACACGATAAGCATTGGACTACAACCCACAAGAAAAAAGGAAACAGGGATGGCCAAAAAACAACTGGAGATGCTCCACTCTTCAAGAAATTAGCAGAGTGGGGCTCTCCTATCTGGCGGCAAAAGCCAGAAGAGAATGAAGTGGAGAGCCATGGTGGACGCCATATGCTCCCAAGGGGGCCAAGAGGATTAACTCAAGTAAGTCAATGCGTTTTTGCTCTATACGGCAATATGTATCCCATGTACAGGGTATTACAGTGTGTTTCATTGGGGGCTTAGAAGGGTGTGGAAAATACAGTGTTGCTGGATGTACAACACAATGCCCCTCCAAAACAAATTTTATTTGGTTAGTAGAGACCCTAGTGAGCATTCCCTCCAATATATTGACTGTGAAAAAGAATAGTTTTTGCGCAATAAGCCAATATACACTCAATGGCCACTTTATAAGGTACGCCTGTTCAACTGCTCGTTAACGCAAATATCTAATCAGCCAATCACATGGCAGCAACTCAATGCATTTACGCATGTAGACATGGTCAAGATGACCTGCTGAAGTTCAAACCGAGCATCAGAATGGGGAAGAAAGGTGATTTAAGTGACTTTGAACGTGGCATGGTTGTTGGTGATATGGTAATAATGACCATTAATCCTGATAATTGTCAACCAGAAAGTAGCATGATAATCATACTGCTAGACATACAGTGGGGGAAATAATTATTTGATCCCCTGCTGATTTTGTTAGTTTGCCCGATTACAAAGAAATGAGCGGTCTATAATTTTTATGGTACTTTTAGTTTAACAAATAGAGACAGAATATCAACAAAGAAGTCCAGAAAAAACACATTATATAAAGTTATAAATTAATTTGCATTTGATCGAAGGAAATAAGTATTTGATCCCCAAGCAAAACATGACTTAGTAATTGGTGGAGAAACCCTTGCTGGCAAGCACAGAAGTCAGATGTTTCTTATAGTTGGTCACCAGGTTTGCACACATCTCAGGAGGGATTTTGGTCCACTCCTCTTTACAGATCCTCTCCAAATCCTGAAGGTTTCAAGGCTTTTGCTTGGCAACTCGAAGCTTCAGCTCCCTCCACAAATTTTCGATAGGATTAAGGTCTGGAGACTAGCTAGGCCACTCCATGACCTTAGTGTGCTTCTTCTTGAGCCACTCCTTTGTTGCCTTGGCTGTATGTTTTGGGTCATTGTCATGCTGGAAGACCCATCCACGACCCATCCTCAGTGCTCTGGCTGAGGGAAGGAGGTTCTCGTCCAAGATCTTATGGTACATGGCCCCGTCCATTGGCCCCTCAATGCAGTGAAGTCGTCCTGTACCCTTAGCAGAGAAACAACCCCAAAGCATAATGTTTCCACCTCCGTGTTTGACGGTGGGGATGGTGTTCTTGGGATTGTAGCATTCAGCATTTCTCTCCCTCCAAACACGAAGAGTCGAATTTATGCCAAAGAGTTCAATTTTGGTCTCATCTGACCACATCACCTTCTCCCAAGCCTTCTCTGAATCATTTAGGTGTTCATTGGCAAACTTCAGATGGGCCTGTACATGTGCCTTCTTGAGCAGGGGGACCTTGCGGGCACTGCAGGATTTCAATCCGTTACGGTGTAGTGTGTTACCAATGGTTTTCTTGGTGACTGTGGTCCCAGCTGCCTTGAGATCATTACCAAGCTCCTCCCGTGTAGTTCTGGGCTGATCCCTCACCCTTCTCATGATCATCCTTACCCCACGAGGCAAGATCTTGCATGGAGCTCCAGGCCGAGGGCGATTGATGGTTATTTTGTATTTCTTCCATTTTCTAATAATTGCACCAACAGTTGTCTCCTTCTCACCAAGCTTCTTGCTGATGGTCTTGTAGCCCATTCCGGCCTTGTGCAGGTCTACAACTCTTACCCTGATGTCCTTTGAATGTTCTTTGGTCTTGCCCATGGTGGTGGAGAGGTTGGAATGGAAGAGATTGATTCTATTGACAGGTGTCTTTTATACCCATAACAAGCAGAGATTAGGAGTACTTTTCCTAAAGTGACAGGACTAATCTGTGTGCCTCATGGGCATATAACCGGTCTGTATGAGCCAGAATTCTTGCTGGTTTGTAGGGGATCAAATACTTATTTCCTTCAATCAAATGCAAATTAATTTATAACTTTATATAATGTGTTTTTTCTGGACTTCTTTGTTGATATTCTGTCTCTATTTGTTAAAATAAAAGTACCATAAAAATTATAGACCGCTCATTTCTTTGTAATCGGGCAAACTAACAAAATCAGCAGGGGATCAAATAATTATTTCCCCCACTGTAAGTGTTTCTATGCTGCTGTCACAGCATGGCAGGGTTACTTACAGCCAGGTAGTTATCTTGGGATCCCTGAAGAGTTCGTGGTTGATGTATAATTTATCCAAAACCAGCCGGACCTTGTGCACTGTACCCTGTGTTGTTTGAGAATTGGATATAGTGCACGTCTTCTCTCCATGATTTCCTGGGGATATTGTTAATTGATGACTAATTTGTTCCCTTCAGTTCCCTTCCTCTTTCAAGCACTGCCACTTTCATCTTAAAATGGGTAAGCATTGCAACAATGGGTCATGGTTTATTGGAAGTCCAGCTTTTCAACCTGCTCCACTGTCATCTGAAATTGTTCTTTCATGAATGTGTTCACCTTATTTTCCATCGCTATGTAATCCTCGTCTTCTCCCTCTTCCACTCCCATTATGACGATATTGTGCTGCATACTTCTGCATGTCAAATCCAGTATTGTAGTTTTAATTTGCTTTTTCTGTTGTAGTTTGGAGGGTGGTCACCGTGGCTTGGAGGGCTTTGTTTTCTGTCCTTATGTCTTCTATGAGTTTATTGTTATAGTCTACCGCGACTCTATATCGGCCATCACCCCTGCGAGTAGATCAAGCTTTTTCAGTTGTTCATTCATGCTCACCAATAGTTTGCTGTCAACTTTTGAGAATGTGGTCAGGAAATCCTCTTCCATTATTTCTCTGTTGTTGATGCTTCTTTGGTTTCGCTGGAGGACAGTACTTGTTGTGTGCATTTTGTGTTTTCCACACATTCTTCGGTTTTCCTCGTGTGTCATCCAGTGTGTAGGTCTGCAGTCTTAAGTCTCTCCTAGCAGACAGTCAGACCATTACTGCGCCAGTTGTGAGCAGTAGACATCTTTGTTCCCCCTCTCTTAGTCTGGAGACCAGTGATGCGTGTATATCCAGTATTACAACTAACATTCTGTAGAATTAAGTCAATTAAAAACACAAACTGACGTGGTCCAGTGATCTAGCACCATAGCCTACAGTGCACACATATGCCCATGTCGGCTTGGGTTCGAATCCGGCCCATGCCCTACTGACATACCCTCTCCTCTTTACTTTCCTGTCTTTCTTCACTATCTCAATCCAATAAAAATGAAAAATATAATAGTGGGACTGCCCACTCAACAAAAAAAATAACCTTAAAAACACAAACTGACAGTGTTGTGCTCCATAAGGAGGTACTAAAAGCTATGAGCTGCTTTTTCATTACATCAGCAAAAAGATCCCGAAAATTCAAAAGAGGGTTCCATGAGTTCATGGGCTACCGCTGGGATTCTGAGTTCAGCAGAGTAACAGCTGCAGGGAAGAAGCTATTCCTGAGCCTGCTGGTGCGGGAATTGGAGACTTTATTCTTGAAAACCCACGTCTTTCTATTTCAGTAGATGCCAATGAAGACTATTTATATTACAACATCCACTAGTTCTGTGTTGACAGTATGTTGACAGATTTGAGAATTTTATTGATTTTACAATATTTTCTCTGATATGTTTGCATGGCACTTTCTACAGAACAGTCTCTATCCATGTGTGTGTATTACATTAGACACAGAAGCAGCCAGTCTGTTACCTTTGACCTTCAACCCCAGGGCTGTGTCGGTATCTGAGCCATCTGAGAGTGATTGTCCATGTGGCTTTTTTATGTGGCTTCAGCCATTAGAGCACTGTGGTGGAGGGGAGCATTATCAACACTGAAAAGCTGCCCTGGGCTCTGATCAACCCACTGTGTACAAAATACACATGGATAGAGACACGCACGCAAATAATACACACAGACACACGCACGCTTATGCTTACACATATGCACACACACACTGTGGAACTCATTCTGAGGCCTTGACCACCATTGGTAAGTTATAGACCAACCAACTCCCCCACCCACAACCACACAATGAAAACACATTCATCATACCTATATACAGTGGGGGAAATAATTATTTGATCCCCTGCTGATTTTGTTAGTTTGCCCGATTACAAAGAAATGAGCGGTCTATAATTTTTATGGTACTTTTATTTTAACAAATAGAGACAGAATATCAACAAAGAAGTCCAGAAAAAACACATTATATAAAGTTATAAATTCATTTGCATTTGATCGATGGAAATAAGTATTTGATCCCCTACAAACCAGCAAGAATTCTGGCTCATACAGGCCGGTTATATGCCCATGAGGCACACAGATTAGTCCTGTCACTTTAGGAAAGTACTCCTAATCTCTGCTTGTTATGGGTATAAAAGACACCTGTCAATAGAATCAATCTCTTCCATTCCAACCTCTCCACCACCATGGGCAAGACCAAAGAACATTCAAAGGACATCAGGGTAAGAGTTGTAGACCTGCACAAGGCCGGAATGGGCTACAAGACCATCAGCAAGAAGCTTGGTGAGAAGGAGACAACTGTTGGTGCAATTATTAGAAAATGGAAGAAATACAAAATAACCATCAATCGCCCTCGGCCTGGAGCTCCATGCAAGATCTTGCCTCGTGGGGTAAGGATGATCATGAGAAGGGTGAGGGATCAGCCCAGAACTACACGGGAGGAGCTTGGTAATGATCTCAAGGCAGCTGGGACCACAGTCACCAAGAAAACCATTGGTAACACACTACACCGTAACGGATTGAAATCCTGCAGTGCCCGCAAGGTCCCCCTGCTCAAGAAGGCACATGTACAGGCCCATCTGAAGTTTGCCAATGAACACCTAAATGATTCAGAGAAGGCTTGGGAGAAGGTGATGTGGTCAGATGAGACCAAAATTGAACTCTTTGACATAAATTTGACTCTTCGTGTTTGGAGGGAGAGAAATGCTGAATGCTACAATCCCAAGAACACCATCCCCACCGTCAAACACGGAGGTGGAAACATTATGCTTTGGGCTTGTTTTTCTGCTAAGGGTACAGGACGACTTCACTGCATTGAGGGGCCAATGGACGGGGCCATGTACCATAAGATCTTGGACGAGAACCTCCTTCCCTCAGCCAGAGCACTGAGGATGGGTCGTGGATGGGTCTTCCAGCATGACCCAAAACATACAGCCAAGGCAACAAAGGAGTGGCTCAAGAAGAAGCACACTAGGGTCATGGAGTGGCCTAGCTAGTCTCCAGACCTTAATCCTATAGAAAATGTGTGGAGGGAGCTGAAGCTTCGAGTTGCCAAGCAAAAGCCTTGAAACCTTCAGGATTTGGAGAGGATCTGTAAAGAGGAGTGGACCAAAATCCCTCCTGAGATGTGTGCAAACCTGGTGACCAACTATAAGAAACGTCTGACTTCTGTGCTTGCCAGCAAGGGTTTCTCCACCAAGTACTAAGTCATGTTTTGCTTGGGGATCAAATACTTATTTCCTTCGATCAAATGCAAATGAATTTATAACTTTATATAATGTTTTAAAATTTTTTCGGGACTTCTTTGTTGATATTCTGTCTCTATTTGTTAAACTAAAAGTACCATAAAAATGATAGACCGCTCATTTCTTTGTAATCGGGCAAACTAACAAAATCAGCAGGGGATCAAATAATTATTTCCCCCACTGTATGCATATCAATCCTCACTGTCTTTCCTTTGGTTTTATGGATATCGATGATGTATGTGTTCCTTCACCCCGACTACCCTCCCTGTACTAACCCTAACCCCAACCCTTGAGACCTCTTCACCCCTAATTCCCCCCTGTACAAGTTCTCTCCTGTTAATAAATAATTATTAAAAAATAAAATAATAATTGGCTTCTGGCATTACGACTGCCAATGGCCCCTGGTGTGAGCATTGATTGCTTTGTCTTATGATGAACTGTTGGATAGATGATTCACTTACTTAAACAAATGTATTTGTTGTAAGTCGCTTCGGATAAAGGCGTCTGCTAAATGCCATAAATGTAAATGTAAATGTTCCTGCTGTCGGGATTTAATTTGTGCTGTGTGGTCGTTTTTTCTGGGTAAACACGCCTGTTGTTACTAATCTGTCACAGCTGTCTCATGCTAAAAAAACACTTAAAAATCTTTTGTTTAGGAACATCACAATCGCCAGCTAAGACTTTGGCAGGGCGTGTCACTCTCCTGTGACACAATGATGGCAGTTGAATTGTAAAGTGATAACAGTTATAGTTAACAAGGCAATTCCTTTGGCTCATAAACACAGATAGTGATTCACATGCAAATGGATGTAGTGGTCACAAATTTAGCCAAGCTGTATTTCCCACACTAATGCCATGGTAATAATCAGCCTGTCTACAAATCCAGCAACAATATCAGCTTGATCGTCAGCAGTTATCTTTTTACCGGTGCTGATTATGTATTGATACTGTGCAGAATTGCCTTCTTGGTCAATAACAACTCTTGACAATGAAAATATCGAGAGATGTTATTGATTTATTGAGTATTTATTGAGAAAACAACAGTTAAAGCATTGTTTTGTTCTTCTTTTAAAATGTACATTTGCTAACCTACAGTACATACAGTATCTGGCAGTATTAAGATATATCTTATAACACTAACTGTTGCTGTCTGCAGAGCAAGGCCTGGAGGAGATGAAGAAGCTGCTGCTACTGGTGCTTGGCTGTGCCGTCCAGGTAAGTCTATTTACTTGTTTGTTTGTTTATCAGGATCCCCATTAGCAACTGCACATGCACTACTCTTCATGGGGTCCACATACAACACATGACAGAGTACAGAACAGCTATAACAGCATAAATATACAAGAAGTGGGTGAACTGTCCCTTTAATCATTTTAACATTTCCTCTGAACAGTTTTGCTACCATTAACATACATTTCCTGTATGAATACTTACTGTACTACTAACTGTTATGAGCAGCTCTTCGTCACTCACTAGTGTTTTGACCATCAGTAAGCTTTTCAACAACTCCATTACTAACATGAGCACAGCAACAGTTAGATGAGTAACTCTTCCTCAGGTCAGCTTTAGCCATAACCGTTAAAATGAGTAACTTCTTCAATAACTCCACTGTTCAGACTTTAGTCAACATTATAGTTATATGAACTCTTACTCAGGCTAGCGTAAGCAATCTTACATTAGTGACCTTTTCAACTGTATTGTCCTATTGCAATAGATGAGCGACCCTGTCTCAGTTCAGCATTGTTAACCATTCTTAGTCATGAAGTGGGACAATTTCAATTCTGCCCCAATCTTCAAGTTTACCATCCCCCAGATACAAATGGCTGTGAGCTCTGTGGAATGTCCCGAGGTGTCAAAGCTGTGATGTCATCAGTTTAGATGTAATAAGATGAATGATGGTTGGTGGTCTCCTTATCAACAGCTCCTAATTTTAAATACTGTGGTTTTTAGGATGATATAAAAAGCAGAGGTCAGGGAAAAGCTCTCTCTCTTTTTCCTGTGTCCTGTTGTGAGGTTCTCATCATGTTGTGAGTAGCAATGTTTTGTGATGACTGGTGGTCATCTCTCTCTCTCTCTCTCTATTAGAATGTAAACATTTTCTATGAAGTATTTGCTTTATAATAGATGTATAAGCATACAGTATTATTAAAGCCTCATTCAATTTGACCTTTCTTGCACTAAATAAGCACAAACTCAACAATTCTTTGCACATATTGATAATCTGACTACAATGTAATTATCACTATTAGATATGCTTTGCTATCAACAAAATATAGCCAAAAGTCTCTGCCAAACATTCATGTGGAATTGATATTATTATAATTGCTCTACACTCAGGCTGGCTGTAGCTCACCGTTAACATATAACCTTTTCCAACTGCTCCATGGTCTGAACTAGTATAGAACACAGACAGTTATGAGTAATTCTTACTAAGGTTAGCATTAGCCTTTATAGTAAATTTAAAGACAAATACTAGCCGTGGTAATCCCACACCTAGGGGAAAAGGTCACAAGGACACCAGATGGTCCTGGAACATCTCAGAGGGGTGAGATCAGATAGGTGGGGGCTGACTAGGGGGTATGGATGCTTTGAAGTAGAATGGTACACAGCTGAGTAAACATAATCAGGTGATCTAGGGACAGGATGGATGGGTGATAAACACAGTTGTAAACAGCCAAGACAAAAGGGCTTTAGAAAACAGCCTAGGTCAATTGATCTCTCCAGTAGACTGATCGGCGCCAAGCCAAATGGGGCGTAGCCCCGGGATGACGAAATGTAGTTCTTGAATATTATTGGTGTATGTAAACAGGAAGTAGACGTTTGTTGAATGAAGGGTGTTGACCTATGTGATGTCTATAAAAAGACAGGTAACGGAAGTGAAAGGTGTGTTCAACTTTGCAAACCTGACCCGGCTTTGTTCTCTGTGAATAAAGTCTCTGAATGAATCAACAGCTCTGGTTAACGGTATGTTATTTCAAAATACCATGATTTAAATTCCACTACACCTTCTAACTCCGGCTAGCGTTATCTCACTGTTAGCTTGGTGAGTACTGTAGCTCTGTCCCTCAGAGTGGTGCTGCTGGCACAGTGACAGGTGGTGGCTTGTCCTGGCTGCTGTCCAGAGAGAGAGGTTAGTAGAGCAGGGTCAGGGAGAGACCACAGAGGCTCTCAGGGTCAAGGGGGTCTGTTAGTTAGGCACATTTTTCTTATTTCAACAATTTATGTTTGGGAATTACAGTGTAATCTTGTATTGCCCACAAACCCTCAATCACTATACCGGCACTGTCGCGGGAGGACTTTGGAACTGCCGGTCAGTGGTCCGGAAAGCAGAGGCTATCTCACCTTACGCCTGCTTCATGTCCCTCCACTTCCTTGCTCTCACAGAGACATGGATTACACCGGAAGCACAGCTACTCTGGCAGCCCCCTCTGATGCCTACACCTTTTCTCATTCCCCTAGACTCTCTGGTCCAGGGGGAAGCACAGGACTCCTCATCTCACCTTAAGTGGTCACATAATGTCCTTCCCCTGTCACACCTGTCCATATCCACCTTCGAATTCCATGCTGTTTCTGTCACCTCCCCAGTCAAACTTCACATTGTTATCTACATTTACATTTGTAAATGCCTCTACGTGGTTACAGCAGCCGCGCTACTCTGTCATGGCTTTTCACTGTCCTGGCGCCCGCTCGTGGAAGGAGCTTCCCACTGCTGTCAGGACTGCAGAGTCACTACCTATCTTCCACCGTAGATTGAAGACCCATCTCTTCAGGCTACATCTTAACTGTCCCTCCTAAAGACCTCTTCATCCCCACTACCCCCCTGTGCAAGTTTCTCTCCTGTAAATAAATTAAAAAAAACTTCCTTAGTCGCTTTGGATAAAGGCGTCTGCTAAATGCCATAAATGTAAATGTGATGTCATCTATCGTCCCCCAAGTCAGCTTGGCCACTTCTTGGAAGAGATGGATGTCCTTCTCAGCTTCTTCCCTGAGGACGGTACACCGCTCTCACTACTGGGTGACTTCAACATCCAGTCAGAGAAGCTTCACTCATCTGGACTACTTGACCTTGTCTCCTCCTTCGACCTTACCCTGTCCCACTCTCCTCTGACTCATAAGGCAGGCAATCAGCTCGACCTTGTCTTCACCAGATCCTCCCATACCTCCAACTTTACTGTTACCCCTCTTCCAGTTTTTGATCATCATTTTGTATCCTTCTCCCTTCCCCTCAAATCCATCCCCTCCCAGTCAGACTGTACCTACACTGTATCCTCTCATCGCAACTTGCGTACCCTCTCCCTCACCGCTCTCTCTTCCTCTGTCTTATCCTCCCTACCCTCTGTTGAATCCTTCTCCCTTCGATCCACTGATGCAGCCTCCTCCACCCTCCTGTCCACTCTTTCCTCGTCCTTCGACTCTCTCTGTCCACTGACCTCAAGGCCAGCATGATCCTCTCCACGCGCTCCTTGGCTGTCTGAATCCCTGCAAGCTTGTAGAATAGGGCTCTGGGCAGCTGAGAGGAAATGGAGTAAAACCGGCCTCCCTGATGACCTAAAACCTTATCCCTCTCTCCTCAACTACACCTCCTCTGCATCAGTTGCTAAAGCTTCTTACTACCATTCCAAAATTCAATCCTGTGCCTCTGACCCAAGGAAACTGTTCTCCACATTTTCCTCACTCCTCAACCCACCTCCTCCCCCTCCTCCCTCCTCCCTGTCTGCAGATGACTTTGTCACCTACTTTGAAAAGAAGGTTGATGACATTAGCAGCTCTTTCTCTCTACCTCTCGCCAACACTGCTACCACTCCTCCCACCCACTGCGCTACACTCTCCCAAACTCTACACTGCGCTTATCAGCTCTTTCCCCCCTCTCCCCTGATATTCTAAAACTGGTCACATCCAAGCAGGCAGCCACTTGCCCCCTCAAACCTATCCCCTCCCCCTTTCTCCAATCGATTTTCAAAGACCTCCTTCTGTTCCTTACCACCATAATCAATTCCTCTCTATCCACAGGATCTGTCCCAGCTGCCTTCAAGACAGCCAGAGTCATGCCTCTTCTCAAGAAACCAATTCTTGACCCGTCTGCTGTCCATAACTACAGACCGGTATCCCTTCTCTCCTTCTTATCTAAAACCCTTGAACGTGCTGTCTCTAACCAACTGTCTCACTATCTCCTTCAGAACAACCTCCTTGACCCTCACCAATCGGGCTTTAAGGCTGGGTACTCTACTGAGATTGCTCTCCTTGCTGTCACGGAGGCCCTCCATTCTGCTTGAGCTTCCTCCCTCTCCTCTGTTGTCATTCTTCTGGACCTGTCTGCTGCATTTGACACAGTAAACCACCAGATCCTTCTCTCCACCCTCAGAACTGGGCATCTCTAATATGTGAGGTAATTTCCTCACATGGTAATTTCCTCACATGGTTTCTCCTACCACTGCTACGCACATGACACTCAACTCTTTCTCTATTTCCCCCCCTCTGACTCACAGGTGGCAACATGTGTCTCTGCGTGTCTTGCGGACATTTCTGCTTGGATGTCAGCCCACCACCTCAAGCTCAACCTTAACATGACTGAGCTGCTCTTCCTCCCTGGGAAAGCCTGCCCTCTCCAACACTTCTCTACACTACTGTGACCTCCTCCCAGACAACCAAGAATCTTGGGGTGATCCTTGACAACCACTTGTCCTGTGCGGCGAACATCATGGCGACAGCACGCTGCTGTAGATTCTTCCTGTACAACATCACTCTCCTGGCGCCCCACTGCTGTCAGGATTGCAGAGTCACTACCTATCTTCTGCCGTAGATTGCAGACCCATCTCTTCAGGCTACATTTTAAAGAAATTAATTAAAAAAAATAAAAAAAGTAATTCTTCCTTCTTCTAGCATTGTTACTGCCAATGGCCCCTGGTCCTAGCATAGGTTTCTTTTTCTTATGAAGACTGATGGATAGATGATTCACTTACTTAAACAAATGTATTTGTTGTAAGTCGCTTTCGATAAAGGCTAAATGCCAAAAATGTAAATGTAAGAGTAAGCATTTTGTCTTCTTTTAGCTCAAAACTTCAACAGTTTGGATTTGAGATTCTCAGCTTTAATTCAATACTTTTTTTTCAGATTCGGTTCACCATTTAGAAAGTTATTTTTTCATTAGTTTTTTTTTTTTTTTTTCAGGGCTCCAAAAGTATTTGAAAAAAATGTCCAAATAAAGTACTCATGTTTAGTATTTGGTCAACAATCCTTTGCATGCAATAACTGCCTGAAGTCTGCGACCCATTGACCCCACTGGGTATATTCCCTGGTAATGCTCAGCCTGTCGTGTAGCCATCTTCAGTTGTATTTTGAGGTCTTTTTGCCTAGAATCTTATCAGGAAATGAAATTAATGTTCAATTGGATTTAAATCTGAAGATTGACTTGGCCAGTCAATAACTTTCCGCTTTTTGGCCTGAACTCCCTAGTTGCTATGGCAGTATGTTTGAGGTCATTGTCTTACTGTGTGATGAAGCGCCATCCAATGAATTTGGAGGCATTTGCTTGTACTCGAGCATGTTTTTGTAAACTTCAGAATACATTCTGCTGATGCTGTCAGCAGTAACATCATCAATTAAGACAAGTTACCCAGTTCTTGTGGCAGCTATAAATCTTGGGCTGATCCTTTTTTCTCCAAACTTTCCTTCTGCAATCACTCTGGTCCATGATAATATTAATCTTATCTGTCCACAACACCATTTTCTAAGAAACTAGTCAAATATGAAAAGATTGTCTTTGCAAGACTATCCATGCTAACTCGCGTAGGAAATCAGATAAGCTGACTCTTCGAACAAAAGTTCTGAAAACCTTTTATGACATCCCAGACCAAATGGAATTTCTACAGAAAACATCAAAGGACCTTTTATCAAATGGGGATGCCTTCTGGCAAATTGTAAAATAACAATAGTATTCATTCATAAACAGAGTTCTCCACAGGTCTTCAGCTGCGCCCAGAGATAATGGTGCGATACCATTTTCCATTCCAATTGACCATTGTAATAAACTGATTTCCCATTTGACTGAATTCCTGTGGAGCGTCATCAAAGATGCAGTGCCTTCGGAAAGTATTCAGACCCCTTCACTTTTTCCACATTTTGTTGTGTTATAGACTCAATTGAAAATGTATTAAATTAAAAGAATTTGCCATCAATCCACACACAATACCCCAGAATGACAAAGCGAAAACATGTTTTTTGAAATTTCTGTAAATTTATTAAAATTGAAATACAGAAATACCTCATGTCCATAAGTATTCAGACCCTTTGCTATGACACTCTAAAAATGTAAATAAAATAAATTACAAAAAAAAAAAAGTATATAATCACTCTAAGTTGAATTGAGTCCATCTTAATGCAAGGATAATAGTTCATGTAATTTTGGAATTAATATCTTTGTTTTTATAGGGTCTCTGATTTGCATAGGAATCAATTACACACTGTGTGGATCAGGTTGTCATTACAAACTGAGTTTTTACAAGGCTTTTAAGGTACTTTTTAGCAAACTGTAACTTGACCATCCTTTTTGAGGATAACTAGTGGTTTGCACCTTGCAGTGAAGCCGAGAGGATACAGTGTGGGTAGAGTCTGACTGGGAGGGGGTGGATTTGAGGGGAAGGGAGAAGGATACAAAATGATGATCAGAAACTGGAAGAGGGGTAACAGTAAGGTTGGAGGTATGGGAGGATCTGGTGAAGACAAAGTCGAGCTGATTGCCCGCCTTATGAGTCAGAGGAGTAAGCTGAAGTGAAGCTTCTCTGACTGGATGTTGAAGTCACCCAGTAGTGTGAGCGGTGTGCCGTTCTCAGGGAAAAAGCTGAGAAGGACACCCATCTCTTCTAAGAAGTCGCCAAGCTGACCTGGGGGACGATAGATAACAACAATGTGAAGTTTGACAGGGGAGGTGACAGAAACAGCATGGAATTCGAAGGTGGATATGGACAAGTGTGACAGGGGAAAGACATTATGTGACCACTTCGGTAAGATGAGGAGCCCTGTGCTTCCCCCTCGACCAGAGAGTCTAGGGGAAAGAGAAAAGGAGTAGGCATCAGAGAGGGCTGCCGGAGTAGCTGTGTTTTCCGGTGTAATCCATGTCTCTGTGAGAGCAAGGAAGTGGCGGGACATGAAGCAGGCATAGGCTGAGATAGTGGTCCGGAAAGCAGAGGCTGACTGGCAGTTCCAAAGTCCTCCCGCGACAGTGAGGTAGTGCTCAGTTGAGCATTGTGGGTAGACTAGATTAGGTGGGTTGCGAGGGGGGGTGCAGTGTCTCTGTCCTCCTGAGTGATGAAATAACAGTCATGGGGAGAAAGCACATTGTGATATTTGCAGGTTTAGAGAGAGAGGGTTTGTGGGCAATACAAGATGTAGGTAGCGCTAAATACACTGTGAAAAAAGAATCAAATAGAATAAAAATACTTAGTAGTTTGGCCTTCCTCTCAGGCCTTCCTCGATGGACTCCACAGGTTGACTCCTTCGTCTTTGTGTCAGGAGGCCATAAAAAAAGCTATGTGCATACTTCTTTCCTGTGTCATTCCCCTTTATTGCACATAACTTTTTTTTTATGGATTGGAGTGTTACAATTTCTTTAGCTGTGTAGTTTTATTGAGTTCATACCAATGTCTGGCCTAAATTTCATGTGAATAGCTGCAATGGAAATGTTGAACTAAAAAATAGTTCATGTGTTGAATACTTATTTCCCCCACTGTAGGTGGCTATTCAGTTTGAAGTCCCCAGTCACAATGAAAGCGGCGTCAGGATGTGCCGTTTCCTGCCTGTTAATTATCCTATACAGTTCTTTCAGTGCAGTTTTAGTATTGGCTTGGGGGGGTATATACACAGCGCTAATGATGACGGATGAGAATTCTCATGGCAAATAGAAGGGTCTGCATTTTATCATCAAGTATTTGAGGTCCGGAGAGCAGAGGGTAGACAAAGTCTCAATGTCTGTGCACCAGTTGTTGTTTATCATAAAGCATACACTGCCTCCCTTCCCCTTACCGGAGTCTAGAGTCCTGTCCTGCCGGTGTAGCGAGTAGCCATCAACAGTGGCGGAGTCTGGAACTGCAGTAGTAAGCCAGGTCTCGCTAAAGATGAGGGCACTGCATGCTTTAATATCCCACTGGAGAGTCATCCTTTCTCTGAGTTCATCCTGTTTGTTGTCCAGGTTGAACATTGGCGAGGAGCATACACAGGAAGGGCCGACGATTCACTCTGGGTCTTAATCTGGTCAGAATCCCCGCTCTGTTCCCATGCCGACTACTCTGGGGAATAGGCCCTAGCAGGTAGGCGAGCAGTACAGCGGGGTCCAATAGTGGTGGGACAAAGTTGCGTTGAGTGGAGATTGTTCCGATGTCCAGTAGTGTTTGTCGGTCCTAGAAAAAGTTAGCAGAGGCGTTCTGCACACAATAGGCCACAAATAACAACACAATAGCATAGATTTGTAGCTCTCCTCCGACCGAGGCTGTCATGCATGGCGCAAATGTCCCCTGGGAAACAACTTTCTGCAAACAAGCCATTTTGACACAGGCAGATCACACACTCACAATCAATAGAATAACATAATATTGATCAAGATGTTTTGAATGGTCTGATAAGATTGGCTCCTTACAACAGCTCATGGTAAAATTGAAATACTGTCAAGTCATCAGAAAGGATACAAAAGAGAAGCAAAGATCCTTCTAAAAAAACCATATACGATGCATTATCAAAGATTACGTTTTAATCATAGCAGTTTGTAATGACAACCTGATCCACACAGTGTGTAATTGATTCCTATGCAAATCAGAGACCCTATAAAAACAAAGATATTAATTCCAAAGTTACATGAACTATTATCATTAAGATGGACTCAATTCAACTTATTGAATGATTTGTTGATTACATTTTTGCATTTTAGCTCATTTTAAGAGTGTCATAGCAAAGGGTCAGAATACTTATGTACATGAGGTATTTCAATTTTAATACATTTACTGAAATTTATACAAATGTGTTATCGCTTTGTCATTCTGAGGTATTGTGTGTGGATTGATGGCAAATTCTTTTAATTTAATCCATTTTAAATTGAGTCAATAACACAACAAAATGTGGAAAAAGTGAAGGGGTCTGAATACTTTCCGAAGGCACTGTATATCTTTGCTAAATTGATTTGCCATGTTCACTGCAGATAGGGTCAGGTTAACTACAAATTGTGTTGCAGAAATGTAGTCCTGGCTTTACTCCAGGCAGGCCATGTAAATTCTATGTGAGGTTGTGCTCACCCTATTCTCACACGCTTTGCTTCTGTGAAACATGGTCAAATATAGCTGCAGTGACACAGGTTCACCACTGATCTGTCTGAAGAGACAGATGACAAGCTGCAGGCCAATATAAACAAAGTAAATAACTGATGAGAAGAAAAGATGAGAATACGAAAAGATGAGAATACGAAAGCTTGCATAATAGATCACCTTTGAACCGGTATCAAAATCTGTAATATGCTTAACAATATAACAAACAGGAAGCAGAATATGCCCCATGCGCGGTCTAAAGCCACTTAATGAAAGACTCAGGGAAACCCTGAAAAAGACGATATACGGCAGTGTCAACACACCTACATCTGTAGATAAACTTGAATGACCAAATGCACTATGCATATTCACTATGCACTCGGCATTCTACAGTGCATTCGGAAAGTATTCAGACCCCTTCACTTTTTCCACATTTTTATGCTACAGCCTTATTCTAAAATGGATTCAATTTATTTTTGTCCTCAGCAATCTACACACAATACGCCATAATGACAAAGCGAAAACAGGTATTTAGAAATGTTTGCTAATTTATTAAAAATAAAAAACTGAAATATCAACAGATAAGCAAGATGAAGAGTCAACCTTGCAATTTAAATTGTTGTTGTATGCCTCAGAAATAGCAAAATAGCTCAAATGTGTCACTACTCAAAGGCAACTAGCTACCGGCACTAGCGATCTAGCTCTAGCTATCTAGCAAAAGAGAAACAGCAAATTCTTCATCACTTTCAGCAAGAATGTTGGGAACTCAGATTCCCCACAGGTAAATGCACATGTGCATATGGCAACACACAGGCTAGATAGCTAGTGCCAGTAGCTAGTTGCCTTTGAGTAGTGACACATTTTAGCTATTTCTGAGGCATACAACAACAATTTAAATTGCAAGGTTGACTTTTCCTCTAGTTGCAGAAAATAACTATACAAAAGTGACTAAAAATGAAACTGTAAGTTAGCAAAGCAAAATGCAGGTGAAAACCATGACAAGATTACTGTACCTTTGGTGATATCTGTCCAGTAATTTTTCATGTTAGAACCCAATCCAGGGATGTGAGTGTTGGCAGGCAATTAGGTGAGAGCCATACTGTAGCTGGCTAGCTGGTTAATGTTTTCATCTGTACCCATTGATAGTGTGGTTAGGATTTATGACAAATTGTGAAGGGGATTCTAATACGAAATAAAGTTTAGCCTCTCATTTTTTAAAGTAAATGAACTTGTAATTTACATTTATTCTTAGATTTTGAGTTATTCACCATTATTTCAGACATTAGAGAAATGGAATCATTGAAGGCAAAACCCCAGTAAACTGCAGGTATATTATAGAATTCTATTGGGGGCTAGAGAGTTAATAGACTGACAGTAATTGCTCCTCTGTGTTACTTCAGAGGCCACTGGTCTGGCTTTGAGTAACATCTTCTGAAAAGCATAAGACTGAAACGTATGGCATCCGCACATGGGTTTCTAAATATTATCTGTGAAGAGAAACATGTCACCAGTGCTTTCTTTCTTTTTTTAATGGTGTTATAAGCTGTTGATGTTGTTAAGTCTAAGGTTTTGGCTATGTTTCACATTAGATTTCTGATATTTCAGCCTCATAAATGTCTTCCTTGACTCTCATTGAAGTCTCTTTGGTCCTCATGTTGACAAACACCAATAGCAGACTCCAAAGGCAAATGCAAAGCCTAGAATCAATACTAGACATTGACAGGTCTCTTATGCCTGCACAAATGATGTGATGGAACACACCTGACTAACCAGAAACACCTGTCAACCCAATTGTCCAATACATTTGGTGCCCTTTTGGGACTATGTGTAAAAAAAGTTGTCATTTCTAAATGGTGAAACCAATCTGAAAAAAAGAAAACATTGAATTAAAGCTGAGAATCTCTGCCTCATAGTCATTGTTTAATTTCATTGTTTCATTGTTTAATTTCAAATGGAGTATAGAGTTAAAAGAAGACAAAATGCATCCTCTTTCCAATACTTATGGAGGGCACTGTATATGTTGATTTGATTAAAATGTTGGGATATCAAACTGAACGTGCCATTGTGCTATAATTTATGCTTCTAAAGCAGCCCATATTGGCTTTCCTAGGATCTCAGGCTACAGTAGGCAGAAGTTTAGAAAATCCCAACTGGTGTGACGATGTCGCGGGAGTTCCGCAACGGCACCCGGGTGTTCTATTTCAGGTCATTCACCTTGGCAAAACAACCACCAGGAAGCATCATTGAGCATGATGGATATGTTTACATTGCAAGAGTACTGTACTGTAAGCTTGCTGTATCAGTTGTTTCAAACACGCTGTGTTTTGTACAGTACGTCATAGCCTCGGTAGACTAAAATGGTTGGTCTAGCTTGTATACAGTAGCTTAACTTTAAGGTGGTGATAAGAGCTGTGAAGGACGTTTGAAAAGAGAGTGGTTGTTACGCCATATGCGTCTGCACTGTGCGTTGCGTTTTCTCGGTAGGCAAAAAAAAGGTTGGTCTAGCTTGTATCATCATTTCTTTATTTACGGTCTTATTCACGTTTTCAAATACTGCTGACAAATCATGTTTTTCGATTCGTGCATACATTATATTGGTGATTTACATTACACACGTGATGTTTGAAGGTTGTACTCATCATAATAAGATAGCTGACGTCGACATTATTTTATTTCTTCCATGTTTTAACGAAAATCGAGATTTAGCCTACTGGTGACCAGTTGTTCTCTATGCCAACTGTAGCAAACAGACCTGTGTCAACAAATCTCACTTTTGGCGCGTCTCTATTCACAGACTTCAGTCAAAAACCAACAATTCTGTGTGACTGGAGCGAGATGTGTTTTTGTTATTGTTTTATTGTTGAAACTACAAGTTCCCAAGCCAGCCAGGACTTGAACGTTTATTCTTAGGATATACTGTATGGTTGATGGGGGAGGGTAATATTTTTCTTGATCGTTTCCCTTTAACAAACAAAGGTGTGACAATTTATCCAGCGCGCTCTCCCCCTTCAAACTATCCAGCGCTATACAAAATAAATGCATAATTATTATTATTATTACATTGTGTGAATGAGGCTGCCCTTGCTGAAAATGTGGACGTTCGCACCCTATTATGACGGTTAGGCTTAGGGTTAGTGATAGTAAGTGAGTGTTAATGATAACAAATGTAGGCTACTTTTCTATCCAGTCTCAATCCCATTGAAACCCAACATCCTTACTTTCCTAACTTCATTCTGTAATCAATACGTTACATTATTAAAGCTGACTCGCGCTTATTCATGTCAGACTGCGCTAAATCATTTGCCCTTTCTCTGCGCTGTGAGAGAATGTGTGATGACGGTATGAGAGCAAAAATAAGCTGATATTGAAACCATTTCCACTCTTCATCTCTGCAATTCATGAGCTGCTATAATAAACTAGATTTTTGCCTCTCTAGACCCCATAGCGGCCGTCGACGCCCGTTCTATAGTTTAGTAGAGCGCCCGCAGACAAACTTGATTTTCTAACCCTTGTGGCGCCCGCCCCGTGCCTAAGCCCATGCGCGAGTGTGGGACGGTGGTAAGTGGAGTGTATATCTCGCCTCGCTTTGTCTCTGCTGTTTCTGCTGTCCCTCTCTTGCCCCGTGTTGTCGTTGGCAGGACCATGTATGGAGTTCCTGCGCCCCAAGGGGCCACAGCTGCAACCCATGGAGATAAGCACCGTATGCCCATACATGGAGTTCCTGCCCATCCAGGCACAGGTGAAGGGCATCAGCAGGAGCAGCAGAGACGGGACAAAAGGAGCCCACGGAGCACCCAGAGGGGAGGAGTTGCTAAGGCGAACCACGGAGTAGTGGATGAGAGCGAGAGTAAGCCAAGTTACCGTCGACCTGTGTACGATCCCTGACCATATGAGAGCCCCCTTTGAAGCCCGACCCCGAGACCGTCCGAGAGCCCGCTACGTTGCCAACCTTCGCCTGTCTGACTACCCTGCTGCCGCCCCGACCTGGAACGTAAGAGGACCACCCACCGTGTACCGAAACCCCCTGCTATCTTCCCGACGACGGATCTCCTGCGGGGCCCGTGCACGACACGACGCCTTCTCAACCCCACCCTCTCTCTATCATTTCCCTCTCCCCGCTAATCGAATAAATATTTTTGACTGTAATTCTGGTGTGGATCTCTCTGCTTACACTGTGTTTGGGTCCGTGACGCGCCCGCACACCCCGGCGGCCGTCACACCCTATTAAATGTATCAAGAACTTTAAGAAATGTATCAATTAACTAGCTAACTAGGTTGTCACTGTAAAATCGGAACCGGAAAATGTTCATGTTCAGGTCATTAGACATTTTGTAGTTTTTCTCAATTGTAACATTGTAGTCAAGAAAATGTCTGCGCCGAACCGTCCTCGTCTGTTCAGCTTGGGGTGACATAGGCGTCTGCTACTGTAGATTGCAGCGCATGATTGGATGAATTGGGATTGACATACTGACAAATATATGCAACGCTTATCAGAGCTGTTTATAGGCCTTGTGTCATAAACCTGAAATCTGGTTATTTCATGCATTTCAATCACACTAACCACTACATTATTCTCCCATCAAAAGTCACGAGAATTGCTTGTTTAACATGTGATATGCAACACAGCCCTCCCTTCACCCCCTTGCAACATTTTAGGCAGCACCCCCCTCACTGTAGCCCCCTCACAGTTTTTCCTGTCCTTGATGCTGTATATTAGCGGCTACTTAGAGGCTACAGTAAAACTGCCCCGTTTGGCTCTGAGGAAGGTACAGTATATCTTATCATTTCATCATCATCAGATCTTCTTCCTTTCCCGATGTATCTAAATAATTGACTAAAACTTTCCAGGAGTACAAAATAATCTGATGGTGATTATTGTTTGTACGCACTGTCATATGTAAACAAACATGTATGTTTGCAAATGCAAGACGCATCTGGCATCCTTCACAGCTCTTATCACCTTGTGGTGGCTTTCGGCAACACTTCACACCATGAATTTGCTGCAGCAGCGGGACTTATTTACGTATCCCGCTGAAATGTAGGTGTGCACCTATTAAACCCCTGCCAACTGTACACTCTGGCCAACAGAATGAACAGAAAACTGTTCTCAACACACAGTTACCGCAGACCATGATAATACCTATACACATTCCTACCCATCCCTCCTCCAGCCCAGCCAAGCAGGGCTCAGCTTATTGTCCTGTGTTTGGGAAGCTGCCGAACTGACCTCCTGAAGACCCTCTCAACATTCCACACTCCTGTCTGTGTAACTTCCTGTCTGTCTGTCTGTCTGTAATCTATTTGTCTGTCTTCTCTGTGTAACCCTGATCTCCGTCTCTGTTTGCAGTGCAAGAAGAAAGAAGAGTATATTGAGAGGATCCAGACTCTGGACTTTGACACTAAAGCTGCCATCGCCTTCCACATCCCAGAGGTAGGACACAAAAACATTTATTTTATGAGGACAGCCAGTTCAAACACTAAACCTTGGCTGGGACTTTTGTGAGTTTTTCTCTCAATTTTTGGTGCAGGGATACTGTAAACAAGTCCTAAACACAGAGGCGGAGTCGGTGTCGGTAATAGGGAAATCTCCCGTTTATTCAGAATGTTTGTTTCAATGTTCGTTGGGACTTTCCAGTGCCCGCTTTCCAGCCCTTCTTCTGAAAAAGCAGAGGCACACACTACTTAAGCACTAGTCAACGAGGCTTATTTGCAACAGGTGTGCAACGAAGCCTCGCCGACATAACCCTGGCCACGGTCCTGTAGCTCCCTCTACAGGCCGAACGCTGCATGTCCCCCCACAGATACTCAGCTATTTAAGCTCATTTTGAAAGAAACTTCCAGGAGTTTTCATCAGTTAAATATATGTAATAGTTCATGTGGAACATATCAGCTGCAGTCCTCACTGTAGATAAGTGTTCCCATGTCTCTGAAATGTACACGTCTGGTCCTCTTATATATTGTTTTAAAGGTGATTTGATGTGGTTGTTTTTTTGAAGGTGTCCTGTTTAGTGGGATGGTACATGGGCAGGCAGAGTGTGAGGGTAATGTAATGTGGTTGTTTGGTTTGAAGTTGACCCACAACCAGGAGAATGTCGTAGACCTCCAGTGGCTGGAGGGAGGAGAGCTGTCATCTGAGGAACTGGACTCCTTCTCCAGGAACATGGCCTTCCACCTCAAACGCCTGGTGGATGAGAGGGATGAACAGCTTGAGGCACGGTAGGGGACTGGATATGAATGAATGTAATTACATTTATGGCATTTAGCAGACGCCTTTATCCAAAGTGACTTACAACAAATACATTTGTTGAAGTAAGTGAATCATCTATAATTAGTAATCAATGCTCAGACCAGGGGCCATAGGCAGTCACAATGCTAGAAGAAGGATATTTTTTTTTTAACAGGAGAGAAACTTGTACAGGGGGGTAATGGGGGTGAAGAGGTCTTTAGGAGAAACCGTTAAGATGTAGCCTGGGATGGATGAGATGGGTCTTCAATCTACAGCGGAAGATTGGTAGCGACTCTGACCAACGGGGCGCCAGGACAGTGAAAAGCCGTGACCGAGTAGTGCGGCTACTGCATCCACGTAGAGGCGGCGGTGCCAGGTGGTGAGGAAGAGCGGAGTGATCGGGCAGGGGTTTGGGGGCTGACCATTGCTTGCAAGTAGGGAGGGGCTGTTCCCTTTGCCCGGTAGGCGAGCACCATGGTCTTGAATCTGATGCGAGCTGCTACCGGGAGCCAGTGAAGGGTGCGGAGGAGAGGAGTGACATGGGAGAATTTGGGGAGATTGAACACCAGACGGGCGGCAGCGTTCTGGATGAGCTGCGGAGGAGGCGGGGAGGCGGGGAGACCGGCCAAGAGTGCGTTGCAGTAGTCAAGGTGAGAGTGTTTGGACCAAAAGTTGTGCTGCTTCTCTGGTGAGGAATGGACGTATCCTTCTGATGTTGTCGAGGAAGAATCTACAGGAGCGTGCTGTTGCTGTGATGTTCGCCACACAGGATAAGTGGTTGGAGAGGGCAGGCTTTCCCTGGGAGGAAGAGCAGCTCAGTCTTGTTAAGGTTGAGCTTGAGGTGGTGGGCTGACATCCAAGCAGAAATGTCTGCAAGACACGCAGAGACACGTGTTGCCACCTGTGAGTCAGAAGGGGGGAAAGAGAGAAAGAGTTGAGTGTCATCTGTGTAGCTGTGGTAGGACAAACCATGTGAGGAAATTACCGGGGCAAGAGATTTGGTATAGAGGGAGAACAGTAAGGGCCCTAGGACAGAGCCCTGGGGGACCCCAGTGGTGAGGGCTTGTGGAGAGGACAGCGATCCTCTCCACGTCACCTGGTAAGAGCGATCGGCCAGGTAGGATGCAAACCAGGAGAGTGCAGAGCCAGAGATGCCAAATTCTGAGAGGGTGGAGAGAAGGATCGGGTGGTTTACTGTGTCGAATGCAGTGGACAGGTCCAGAAGAATGACAACAGAGGAGAGGGAGGAAGCTCGAGCAGAGTGGAGGGCCTCCGTGACAGCAAGGAGAGCAGTCTCAGTCGAGTGCCCAGCCTTAAAGCCGGATTGGTGAGGGTCAGGGAGGTTGTTCTGAAGGAGGTAGTGAGACGGTTGGTTAGAGACAGCACGTTCAAGGGTTTTAGATAAGAAGGAGAGAAGGGATACTGGTCTGTAGTTATGGACAGCAGACTGGTCAAGAGTTGGTTTCTTGAAGAGGCTTGACTCTGGCTGTCTTGAAGGCAGCTGGGACAGAGCCTGTGGATAGAGACGAATTGATTAAGGTGGTAAGGAACGGAAGGAGGTCTTTGGAGATGGATTGGAGAAAGGGGGAGGGGATAGGATCGAGGGGGCAGGTGGTTGCCCGCTTGGATGTGACCAGTTTTAGAACATCATCAGGGAAAAATCTGATAAACCAGAGACCGGGTGTAGCGCAGTGGGTTTGGGAGGAGAGGTAGCAGTGTTGGTGAGAGGTAGAGGGAAAGAGCTGCTAATGTCATCAACCTTCTTTTCAAAGTAGGTGACAAAGTCATCTGCAGACAGGGAGGAGGGAGGAGGGGGGAGGGGGAGGAGGTGGGTTGAGGAGTAAGGAAAATGTGGAGAACAGTTTCCTTGGGTCAGAGGCAGAGGATTGATAATAGTACTAGTGGAGCAGTGGAGGTAGAAATCAGAGGACGGGCTCATTATAATGCATGGAATGGAATGAGATACCATACCACATTCCGTTCCATGCATTACAACAAGCCCGTCCTCCGATTTCTACCTCCACCAGCCTCCCCTATAGTGGAGGTAGCGGACTGTACTTGTGGAATACTACTGTATAGCTGTACCAGTGGCTGTACTGGACTGGATATTAATTAAAACAACAGTACTCTACTAGTGTCTAGAGAGTACTGTTTGCACTGGTCCCTGTTTACTGAGCCTACATAAAATGTTGACTAAATGAAGGAAGGTGGAAAATGTAAACTGTCTATATAGAGTGTAAATGTGTGTGTGCGCGTGCATGTGCGCGAGCGTTGTGTAAACTAGAGGTGGCTGATTAAGGCCTGCTGTGGAGTGTGTGTGTGTGTGTGTGCGTGTGTGCAGGGGTGGGGGGGTTATAATGGTCTCTAGAGCACCAGTGGAGGAGGCTAGCCGCTGTTCATTCAAAGCCTTAATTTAGGAATAATTTCCTCACATGGGCACTGGTGGGGTGCATTTAATATCCTCTCCCTCTCTCACAGTCCATTTAAATCCATCTCTTCCATTCAATATCCAAACCCAGCCCTAATTTCACCTCTGTGACTGAGTGCGTGGAGTGCCCAATATCTGAGCCTTGATAGGTTCAAACCCAGACCAAAGGGCACTATTAATGCCCTATACATAACTTGAGCCTCAGCCTCCTCTCCATCTCTAAACTTCGCCCCAATTTCACCCCAGCGAGTGGGCTGCCATTTTATGCCCTATACTTGAGCCTTAACTTCACTAGGCCAATTTGCATGGGGCTTTTCATTATGTTTGGGGTTTGGGTTTAATGGTCTGATCCAGGTAGGGTTCTGTGGCAGGGCCTGTCCTAATCTGAGCACTAATATGACACTGCCTCTACTTGACACATCAGCAGGAGAGGAGAGGTGCTACTGTGTCCATCCGGGGAGGCTGGTGGAAGTATAAATTGGAGGACGGGCTCATTGTAATGCATGGAATGAGGTACACACAGGAGCAGGTTATGACTAACACAGAGACTACACTGGTGTGCGTGCGCCAGCGAACATACAAGTTTGGAGCATAGCATCTCAAATAGAAGCAGTTTTTATTTGAGACGCGGGGGAAGACAGTGTTATGGAAAATACATTGATAGAACTGTTTTCAGGTTATACACTTTCATATGACTGATACAACTTGTGTAAATACTGTGATTACACTTTCTCTTGCCACACCTCTAAAGTTCTATAGCCATTGTTCTGAGAAGCACTGTATAATTTACCATATGAACAGCGGTGATTTCGGAGGGAGTGGTGAGGGAGCGCAGTAATGGGGGAACAGACATATCTTGCCGATAGGTGTGAAATGTTGAACGCCGATTGATCAGTAAGAGAGTCTCCCCATTGTTCATTCTCTCCCGCCCTCTCTCACGTAAACACAAGCCCATTAGCCGATAGCCTTGGCGGCGCTACCATTATGTTTAAACTGTATAAAAGACAACCCTGATAATCGTCTCTTCAGACTTGTGCTGAACGGACCCCCGGATCTACACTGGGCTGCTGTTACGCTCTTGTCTCTTGTTTGCAAGCAATAAATACCGGACTCAGATATTGTGGCTACTCAGGACTTGTTTCTTGATTCTTACCTCCGAAGAGCTGAAGTACAGAGTGGTAAATCCTAGACTTCCACCACAATTTGGGGGCTCGGCCGGGACCGCCTGCCCTAAGTTCGTCGTCGGCAAAGGTTGAGAGAAAGGCGCCTGAAAGGAGAGGGACGGAGTTCTCAGGCACGGTGAGTCCATAAAGACATTGAACTCGGAAGAGGTGAGTCCACAATATTTGTGAATTAAAAATCCTAGGCCTCGTGGCCTAGGTGCTAGCGAAAATCCTAAACCGGGCTTAGGTTGACTGTTGGTAAATTCCTGGTTGGACCAGGTCGGCAGTTGAAAATCCTAGCCGGGCTAGGTCGACTGTTTGGAACAGTTGGAAATCTTAAGCCTGGCTAAGGTCGACTGTTGGTAAATTCCTGGTTGGACCAGGTCGGCAGTTGAAAATCCTAGCCGGGCTAGGTCGACTCTTTGGAACAGTTGAAAATCCTAAACCGGGCTTAGGTTTGCAGTCTCTTTTTCTGTTTTTTGAATCTAGATAAAATTCTCGCTGAGAGCCAACGGGCTGATTAACACACTAATCGAGAAAAGGTGTTGGGGACACTCAATGTGTGGAGGACACACAGTTTTTGGTATACCTAGAATTTGCATGAAACGCGTAAAAAAAAAAGAAAAAACTAACCCTATTGTCGTTGACGACACTTAACCTTTCAAAAATACCTGTTTGATAATGGGGAAAGCTGCCAGTAAAGTGAACCCGCTGCCTTCGAGCACGGAGGGGTGCGGCAAGATAATAATTGACAAATATGGTCGATGGACATGCGAACAATTGCCTATGTGGGAGATTTGGGTTTTCCATTGAACGGGAGTTTTCGCCAGAGACAGATTAGCATACTGGGAGATAGGCTTGGAAATCATGCTGCTGGTAAGGTAAAGCAAGTTGAATCAAGAAGATAAACGCACAGTTGAATCAGGAAAGTAACCGCAAGTTAGGTAGGCTAGGGTCTTCTAACCAGTGTCCTATAGTTTTATTGTCTGAGCAGGTTGATGTGGATCTCGACCGCCTCTCTGTCCGCCCACCACGGTATCGACCCCTGACGGCACCGCAGGCTGATAAAAAAGAGGCGGGAGAGGTTCCATGGACGACATTACCCGGTGAGATAAAACCAATCTAAATATATCGTTGGGTAATGCACCACTAAATTATTTTTACGGATGGAACTTGCCCGTCTCTCGGCTGAGATCAATTGCACAGAAATTGTTGGCAGAAGCCGAGTTAAGAATTAGAGATTGTACGTTCACAGATAAAGATAATTTTCATTGTACAGCCAAGGTCTTCGAAAGTCAGAATGAGAGTTTTGAAAAAGTTTGATTTAGAGAGGAGAGGGATTTCTTGTCAGGGCAATGGCTTTATTGGATTGACCAGGGATATTGCGCTATGTCTGTAAGGAGTAGAAAGGATTTTGAGATACACAGGTCAGACCCCCATGTATCTCTCGCTAAGCCGTAATTGGGGCAGGATGTAAGGCATCGGGTATCATCTGGCAACCAAGTAAGATACTGGGTCTCATGTGAGAGAGAGGACGAGTACTCGCAGACGGCAAGGGCTTACCGTAGCCGTTTTGAGTGTACGTTCATAGGAATACGAAGTGTACGCCTTATCCCAGAGCAAAATAACATTTTGTGGGACCTGTAATGACTGCAGATGACAGTCGATTATCGGGAGTACCGCCTGCTCTCTGAGCGCAGCACCAGATATGACGTTGGTCTTATAAAGTGTCATGCCTGAGGGTTCTGTCTGGTGACTCTGGCGCTCCCCTCCGGCCACACGGGTCAGGGCCCCCCAATCTGCCGGGATCACCCTCATCTGCTTCACACCTGTGTGTTCTGTCCTCGGTGCTATTTAGCCTGTCTGTTCCCTCATGTCCCTGTCCGAGATTCTCTCCGTGTCCTCCCCGTTTGTGCATAGTGCCCGTCTGTCTGTTCGTAGCCCAGCTATTATCGCCTGTTCCTGTGTTTATATTATTCCACTTTCTAAGTGAGTACTTTTGTTACGGAGCTGGTTTCTCCGCCTTTGTTTTATCGTTTTGACCCAGTGTTTGTTTGTTCCCGTTGTCCCTACCCGTTACTATTAAAGATATCCGTTCTCATACACTTCGCGCTGTGGTCTGAGTATCTCTCCGCTTTTGGGTCCACCACACTACCTCTCACCCCGTAACAATAAAGAATGTACAGCCGCTGGTTGTTGTACCCAAGGGGCCTCACAGACCGCGACAGGCGCAGTATCCCCTGAGATAGGAAGCCGTAGATGGTATTACACCAGTTTTTGATGCGTTATTGGAAAAAGGTATTATTGTTCCATGTCCTGACAGCCTTTTGTCGTACTCTCATCATCCCCATAAAAAAGGTCAAACAGGAAGGCCAGCCACAAACCTGGCGCTTTGTTCGGGATCTTAAAAAGGTTAATGAAGCAGTCCAAGCGCACGCCCCTATTGTTACGGATCCATATACTAATTACACATTGTGGGGGGACATGCAGCGTTCGTCCTGTAGAGGGAGCTACAGGACCGTGGCCAGGGTTACGGAGGCGAGGTTTTGTTGCGCACCTGTTGCGAATTAAGCCTCGCTAACGAAAGGGTTTAAGATGTGTGTGCCTCTGCTTTCAGGGGAAGGACAGCCCTCCAGTGTTTGGAGGGCTGGAAAGCCAGATACAAACAATTATCACCAACCTTTATGAATAAACGGGACCTTTCCCTCATCACACCACTGCTTCTGCCTCTGTGTACAATGGAACTCGTTACAGTGGCGACCAACGTGGGGCACAGAGAAATGGAGGCGTTAAGCGTGGCCATCGGAGGGATGGCCCTCATACTGGAGCGGCAGGCCCAACTCCAGCAGGAGCAGCAGTCCACAATGGGAGAGATGGCGACGGCGAGGGCTGAGGACCGTGCCCTCCTCCGGGAGCTCGTCGGGGCCATCAAAGCGGGACCGGCGCCCGGGTCGCCACAAGGTCCACCCAAGGTACACCTCCAGAAGATGGGGGACCTGGACGACCCGGAGGCGTTCCTGGCGGTGTTCGAGGGGACGGCGAGGATCTCAGGGTGGCCGGACGGCGAGTGGGCGTACCATTTGCTGCCCCTCCTGTCAGGCGAGGCGCAGCTCACTGCCCACAGCCTGCCAATGGCCACCCAGCGGGACTATCCCTCCCTAGCCCGGGCGATTCGGGACCGCCTGGGCCTCACCCCAGAGGAACACCGTCGCCGGTTCCGGGCCCTGACGATGGAGGAGGGGAGCCGGCCCTTTGCCAACGCCCAGCGGCTGCGGGACAGCGCACGGCGGTGGCTGGACCCAGGGAACAGCTCGGCGGAGGAGGTCAATGACCGGGTGGAGTTGGAGCACTTCCTCACGGTGCTTCCGGCCCGGACCGCCGCCTGGGTCCAGTACCACCGGCCCCAGGATCTCGCGGCCGCCGTTACCTTGGCGGAGGACTATCTCTCCCTCCCGCCGCAGGAGCCCCGGCGACCAACCCCGGACCCGCGGGGTTGGGGCTGCATGCAGTCCATGATCCAGGAGCGCCTGGTTCGACTGGGGGCATGGTTAAAGGCATCAAGGGTGTTGGTGAAGTGTGTGCATGGGGACATTCACGAATATCCTGTGGTCGCGATCGAGATTCATTTTGAGGGAAAAAAGCATGGTGTACAGGCGGCGGTTAGCCCGCGCCTCACGCATCCCCTTATTCTGGGTGTAGATTGGGAGGGGTTTCCCCAAGCGGTAAAGCGGGCTACCGGGGTGCGTGCACGACAGAGAGGGAGGTGTGAGGCGTGTAATGTGCTCTGTGCTGAGGCGGAGCCTCGCGACACTGCCGAGGAGCCGGAGCCGGCGGGGGGGTCTCAACCCGAGATTTCCCCGCCGAACTATCTGCTGCTAGGTAACTTCCCCCTCGAGCAGTCTCGTGACGAGACCCTACGAACGGCCTATGACCAATGATAGCGATTGATGGTACTTTGGTACGGCCAGACACAGTACGCGCCCACCCCTATTTCATGATTATCAGCGACAGACTGTACCGAGTAAGTCGTGACTCACATAGCCAGGAGGAAGTAACCAAGTTGTTGGTTCCCCGTAGCCGCCGGGAAATGGTCTTCCAGGCGACTCATTTCAACCCCATGGCGGGCCATTTAGGTTATGATAAGACACTAAACCGTATAATGGCTTGATTTTATTGGCCGGGAATTCGGGCAGAGGTGCGTAGGTGGTGCGCTTCTTGTCGCGAATGTCAGTTGGTAAATCCCCCAGCCATTCCACGGGCCCCCTTGTGGCCCTTACCATTGGTCGACCGCATTGCCATTGATATTATCAGGCCATTTGATCGGTGTACACAGGGATATCGATTTGTGTTGGTCTTGTTAGATTACGCAACCTGATACCTCGAGGCAATACCGCTGCGCAATATTTCTGCCAGGAGTGTAGCGCAGGCATTGTTTCAAGTAATCTCCCGCGTGGGAATCCCGAAAGAGATTCTCACCGACCAGGGCACTAATTTTATGTCACGCACCCTTAAGGAACTGTACGGGTTGTTGAACATCAAGGCGGTTCGAACCAGTGTTTACCACCCAGCCACTGATGGCCTTTGTGAGCGGTTCAATCGGACCTTGAAATCAATGATCCGGAAGTTTGTACACGAGGATAGTCGGAATTGGCATAAATGGCTAGATCCCCTGCTGTTTGCGGTACGGGAAGTCCCCCAAGCTTCCACCGGGTTTTCCCCGTTTGAATTACTCTACGGGCGTAAGCCCTGGGGTGTCCTAGACCCTCTTAAAGAAAATTGGGAGGAAGGGTCTAGCGACAGTAAAAGTAAAAGCGCACAAAGCTCCACGCCCTAGGGGTTATCTCACGCGAGCATTTGCTGCAAGCCCAGGAGCTTCAAAAGCGCCTATACGACAGGGGAACTAACCTGCGAGAATTTACACCGGGAGACAAGGAGACTCGCGAAGTGGCAAGGGCCGTTTGTGGTCACACGTCGCACGGGGGACATGGATTATGAGGTAGTACGCTCGGACCGGGGGGATAGTTTGCAGGTGTATCACATAAATCTCCTAAAAAAATGGAACGACGTGGTCACTGTTGCTCTGGCTACAATAATTCCAGAGAGAGATGAGTTCGGTCCGGAAGTCCCAAAATCAAAAGTTAGCACTCCGGTCGGTATTGATAACCATCTCTCTGCTAGCCAGGCCACGGACGTTGCAGATTTGCAAGCTAAGTTCGCCGACGTGTTCTCTCCCCTGCCCGGTCGGACTACGCTTATCGACCACCATATAGAAACGCAGCCGGGGTTAACGGTGCGCACTCGTCCCTATAGGTTAATGGTACACAAATGAGACATTTTGTGCAGGGAATTGAAAGCCATGCTGGAGCTGGGTGTGGTCGAGGAGTCCCGCAGTGATTGGTGTAACCTCATCGTGCTTGTCAACAAGCCGGATGGGGCTATACGGTTCTGTGTGGATTATAGACGGGTTAATGTGGTCTCCAAATTCGATGCCTACCCGATGCCCCGGGTTGACGAGCTCTTGGACCGGCTTGGCACGGACAAATATTTCACGACATGGGATTGCACGAAGGGATACTGGCAGATTCCACTCTCGCCAGTATCCCGGGAGAAGACTGCATTCTCCACTCCGCTCGGGCTATACCAGTTCACGGTGCTCCCTTTCGGGTTGTTCGGAGCCCCAGCCACTTTTCAGCGCCTCATGGACCGCATTCTGTGGCCGCACTCTGCCTATGCTGCGGCCTACCTGGATGACATTGTCATTCACAGTGACACCTGGGCGCAGCATGTGCAGAGTGTGGCTGCTGTTCTGCGGTCCCTGAGGCAGGCGGGGCTGACGGCCAACCCGAAGAAGTGCATGATCGGGCGGAGGGAGATCCGGTGTCTGGGTCGAGGGGAGGTGCGGCCGCAGATTGTAAAGACTGCTGCCATCGCCGCCTCTCCGCGGCCCAAGACGAAAAAGGAGGTGAGGGCCTTCCTGGGGCTGGCTGGCTATTACCGGCAGTTCGTGCCAGGATTTTCAGAGCTGGCCAGTCCCTTGACGGACCTCACCCGGAAGGGTGCTCCGGATCCCGTCCAATGGTCGGGCCAGTGCCAGGGGTCGTTCGAGGCCCTTAAGGGCGCTCTTTGTTGAGAAACGGTCCTGTATGCACTTGATTTTAACCTCCCTTTCTCCCTACAGACGGACGCATCGGAAAGAGGCCTGGGAGCAGTGCTGACCCAGCAGGTGGAGGGGGCTGACCGGCCGGTGCTGCACCTGAGCCGCAAACTGTCGGCGAGGGAGGGCCTGGCTATCAAGTGGGCGGTCGGCGCCCTCCGCTACTACCTGCTGGGTCGCGCTTTCACCCTCTACTCCGACCATGCTCCCCTCTAGTGGCTCCACCGCATGAAGGATGTGAACGCGAGGATCACCCGGTGGTATCTCGCGTTGCAGCCCTTCAACTTTTCGGTCGTGCACAGACCGGGGGCGCAGATGGTCGTGGCAGACTTCCTCTCCCGTGCAGGGGGGGGGGGGGGAGAAGGTTGTCGGCCGTCGTGTCCCGGCCTGTGTCGGGCGGTGGGGGTATGTGGGGGGACATGCAGCGTTCGGCCTGTAGAGGGAGCTACAGGACCGTGGCCAGGGTGACGGGGCAAGGCTTTGTTGCGCACCTGGTGCGAATGAAGCCTCGTTTAACAAAATGGTTAAGATGTGTGTGCCTCTGCTTTCAGTAGGTGGGCTGGGAACGGCGGAGCAGAGAGAATTACAGCTGAAAAGCTAGCGAGAAGAAACAGAGACTGAAAAGTCCTCAGCGAACTAAAAATAAACAAACAATTCCCTCATACCGACACTGCGTCTGCCTCTGTGTGTCACGGACCTTGCTACAGTCCCTTAAGTGTTCCCTTATATATATATATACAGTGGGGGAAATAATTATTTGATCCCCTGCTGATTTTGTTAGTTTGCCCGATTACAAAGAAATGAGCGGTCTATAATTTTTATGGTACTTTTATTTTAACAAATAGAGACAGAATATCAACAAAGATGTCCAGAATAAACACATTATATAAAGTTATAAATTCATTTGCATTTGATCGAAGGAAATAAGTATTTGATCCCCAAGCAAAACATGACTTAGTACTTGGTGGAGAAACCCTTGCTGGCAAGCACAGAAGTCAGACGTTTCTTATAGTTGGTCACCAGGTTTGCACACATCTCAGGAGGGATTTTGGTCCACTCCTCTTTACAGATCCTTTCCAAATCCTGAAGGTTTCAAGGCTTTTGCTTGGCAACTCGAAGCTTCAGCTCCCTCCACAAATTTTCGATAGGATTAAGGTGTGGAGACTAGCTAGGCCACTCCATGACCTTAGTGTGCTTCTTCTTGAGCCACTCCTTTGTTGCCTTGGCTGTATGTTTTGGGTCATTGTCATGCTGGAAGACCCATCCACGACCCATCCTCAGTGCTCTGGCTGAGGGAAGGAGGTTCTCGTCCAAGATCTTATGGTACATGGCCCCGTCCATTGGCCCCTCAATGCAGTGAAGTCGTCCTGTACCCTTAGCAGAGAAACAACCCCAAAGCATAATGTTTCCACCTCCGTGTTTGACGGTGGGGATGGTGTTCTTGGGATTGTAGCATTCAGCATTTCTCTCCCTCCAAACACGAAGAGTCGAATTTATGCCAAAGAGTTCAATTTTGGTCTCATCTGACCACATCACCTTCTCCCAAGCCTTCTCTGAATCATTAAGGTGTTCATTGGCAAACTTCAGATGGGCCTTCTTGAGCAGGGGGAACTTGCGGGCACTGCAGGATTTCAATCCGTTACGGTGTAGTGTGTTACCAATGGTTTTCTTGGTGACTGTGGTCCCAGCTGCCTTGAGATCATTACCAAGCTCCTCCCTCACCCTTCTCATGATCATCCTTACCCCACGAGGCAAGATCTTGCATGGAGCTCCAGGCCGAGGGCGATTGATGGTTATTTTGTATTTCTTCCATTTTCTAATAATTGCACCAACAGTTGTCTCCTTCTCACCAAGCTTCTTGCTGATGGTCTTGTAGCCCATTCCAGCCTTGTTCAGGTCTACAACTCTTACCCTGATGTCCTTTGAATGTTCTTTGGTCTTGCCCATGGTGGTGGAGAGGTTGGAATGGAAGAGATTGATTCTATTGACAGGTGTCTTTTATACCCATAACAAGCAGAGATTAGGAGTACTTTCTTAAAGTGACAGGAGTAATCTGTGTGCCTCATGGGCATATAACCGGTCTGTATGAGCCAGAATTCTTGCTGGTTTGTAGGGGATCAAATACTTATTTCCTTCGATCAAATGCAAATGAATTTATAACTTTATATAATGTGTTTTTTCTGGACTTCTTTGTTGATATTCTGTCTCTATTGGTTCAACTAAAAGTACCATAAAAATTATAGACCGCTCATGTCTTTGTAATCGGGCAAACTAACAAAATCAGCAGGGGATCAAATAATTATTTCCCCCACTGTATAAACACTCACTGGCCACTTTATTAGGTACACCTTGCAAGTACCTGTTTGGACCCCCTTTTGCCTTCAGAACTGCCTTAACTCTTTGTGGCATAGATTCAACAAGGTGCTGGAAACATTCCTCAGAGATTTTGGTCCATATTGACATGATAGCATCACACAGTTGCTGCAGATTTGTCGGCTGCACATCCATGATGCGAATCTCCCGTTCCACCACATCCCAAAGGTGCTCTATTGGATTGAGATCTGGTGACTGTGGAGGCCATTGGAGTACAGTGAACTCATTGTCATGTTCAAGAAACCAGTTTGAGATTATGTGAACTTTGTGACATGGCGCGTTATCCTGCTAGAAGTAGCCATCAGAAGACGGGTACACTGTGGACATAAAGGGATGGACATGGTCAGCAACAATACTCAGATAGGCTGTGGCGTTTAAACAATGCTCAATTGGTACTAAGGGGGCAAAGGTGTGCCAATAAAATATCCCCCACACCATTACAACACCACCACCAGCCTGAACCGTTGATACAGCAGGATGGATCCATGCTTTCATGTTGTTTACGCCAAATTCTGACCCTACCATCTGAATGTTGCAGCAGAAATTGAGACTCAGACTAGGCAACGTTTTTCCAAACTTCTATTGTCCAATTTTGGTGAGCCCGTGCAAATTGTAGCCTCAGTTTCCTGTTCTTAGTTGACAGGAGTGGCACCCAGTGTGGTCTTCTGCTGCTGTAGCCCATCTGCTTCAAGGTTCGACATGTTGTGCGTTCAGAGATGGTCTTCTGCATACCTTGGTTGTAATGAGTTGTTATTTGAGTTACTGTTGCCTTTCTATCATCTCGAACCAGTCTGGCCATTCTCCTCTGACCTCTGGCATCAACAAGGCATTTTCGCCCCGAGAAATGCCGCTCACAGGATATTTTCTCTTTTTCGGACCATTCTCTGTAAACCCTAGAGACGGTTGTGCGTGAAAATCCCAGTAGATCAGCAGTTTCTGAAATACTCAGACCAGCCCGTCTGGCACCAACAACCATGCCACGTTCAAAGTCACTTAAATCACTTTTCTTCCCCATTCTGATGCTCGGGTTTGAACTTCAGCAGGTCGTCTTGACCATGTCAACATGCCTAAATGCATTGAGTTGCTGCTATGTGATTGGCTGATTAGATATTTGCATTAACGAGCAGTTGAACAGGTGTACCTAATAATAGTGCCTTTGGAAAGTATTCAGACCCCTTCACTTTTTCCACATTTTGTTATATTACAGCCTTATTTTAAAATGGATTCCATTTATTTTTTTCCTCATCAATCTACACACAATACCCCATAAAGACAAAGCGAAAACAGGTATTTAGAAATGTTTGCAGACCCTTTGCTATGACACTTGAAATTGAGCTCAGGTGCATCCTGTTCCCATTGATCATTGAGATGTTTCTACGACTTGATTGGAGTCCACCTGTAGTAAATTCAATTGACTGGACATGATTTGGATCGGCACGCACCTGTATATATACGGTCCCACAGTTGACAGTGCATGTCAGAGCAAAAACCAGGCCATGGGGTCGAAGGAATTGTCCGTAGACCTCAGAGACAGGATTGTGTCGAGGCACCAGGCTTGGAATTTCGTCATTTTAGGGGCAAGGCCATTTGGCCTTCCCGTTCACATTTTTTTTAAGGGCACAAAGGCCACATGACAGGGCACAAAGGCCGTTGGGTTAAATTACGCTGGTTTTACCTTTCAGATTAATACCTTAACATTCTCATTCACCAAGCAACATTAATTATGTATTAAAACATTTGTTTTAATTTAATAACATTGTAAAACATTGCATTTAGAGAGACTGTGAGTATGGGAGAGAGAGAGAGAGAATGTGTGTGAGAGAGAGAATGTGTGTGAGAGAGAGAGAGATTGTGAGAGAGATAATGTGAGTGAGAGAGAGAGGCTGAAACAGTGTGCACAGCCTGGCCATAGAAGTGAGAAGGTACAGACAAAAACTGCTACAGAAAGACAACAGCCACCACTGTGACCTAAACACAGAAGTATCAGACATACACTTTCTCCTGACACAGTGCAGTGCACAATATATTAAATATATTAGAAAAAACCTTTTTGGAAAATAACAAATTAACCTGTTTTGAAAAGATGGCAAAATGAATCTCCTGCCTGAGTTCATCTAAGAGGAAAGAAAGAGAAATGCCTCCTCCCTGCCATAAAAAAGGAACCTGCTGAGGTGAAATTTACATCACCTAAATATGAACATATATACACTCAAACACACAAACAAAACTACCTTAACAATACAAGCTCAATTTGAATTTGAAACAGAGTGTGTGAGAGAGAGAGAGAGAATGTGTGGGGGGGACAAAGAGAGAATGTGAATGAGAGAGAGATTAAGACTGTGTGTGTGTGTGTGAGAGAGAGAGAGAATGTGAGTGAGAGAGAGTGATAGAGACTGTATGAGAGAGACGGAGACGGAGAGAGTGTGAGTGAGAGAGACAGGGAGTTGGATTATTTTAATCTGACTCGGAATCAGAATCTGGAACAGGGTCAGAGTTCAGTCTTGGCCCATATGGCTGAATGTCTGGTCTCCTGCTTGAGAGGCCAGCTCTCCACCACCTTGCCACTGCATCCTCGCTTTGGTATTCCAAGGGATCACATCCCTGTGATTTAATTAAGAGATCTTCTATTGTTTTCAATTTCAATCTCAAGCGCCAGTCTCCTTGGATCCTCTTGATAGTTGAAAATTGGCGTTCAACTTGGGCTGTGGAGACAGGGAAGACGAGTACAATCCTGATGAGATGAAGGAGGTTTGGATAGATGGCTTCCTTTTCTGTGAACACCAGTCATTTTAAGATTACAAATGGCTGAATAGCAATAGTGTTTCTTAAACGTATACGTTAAGTTCAGCCATAAACCACATAAGTCAGTCATGTATTATAGCAAAACCGCTTAGCAAGAAAAATACTAGATTCAAAGCTGACCGTAGCTGACAGCTATCTGCTAGTAGAAGCAACACTAGATGTCGACCCCTTTTCCCTGAGGAAGGGAAGACGTTAGCGCTATCCCAACTAGCTAGCTATCGCTAGTTTTCATGACGCAAAAAAAATGTAACGTTAACAAGTCGACTTTAAATAGGCTAATACAATGGTAATTACCTATCAATAGTACTTTCTATAAAAACGTAAATGTTAGGTCCTGTCAAATACTACCACATACTTCAGTTAAACCATATCAAAACAGCTTGGCCCGCTTGCTTACCTGTGCTTGTCTTGCTCCCGTTTTGAGAGGCTGAGGAGGAGGCTGGTTGACGTTCTTCTTGCATGTGATGTTAATACTTTTTCTATTTTGGAACAATCACAGCAGAGCAACCGCTCTGATCCACAGACACGGGACTAGCCTACTGTGCGCACTAGGGTGGCTGTAATTCCATAAAAGCCCACCACGCGTCACTAGCGTTGTTTACACTGGAACTTTGACAGGGGCACAAAGGCCACCTTGGCCGTCGTGAAATTCCCACCCTGCGAGGCACAGATCTGGGGAAGAGTACAAAAACATTTCCGCAGTATTGAAGGTCCCCAAGAACACAGTAGCCTCCATCATTCTTAAATGGAAGAAGTATGGAACCACCAACACTCTTCCTAGAGTTGGCTGCCCAGCCAAACTGAGCAATAGGGGGAGAAGGGCCATCGTCAGGGAGGTGACCAAGAACCCAATGGTAGACTCTGACAGAGCTCCAGAGTTCCTCTGTGGGAGAACCTTCCAGAAGGACAACCATCTCTGCAGCACTCCACCAATCATGTCTTTATGGTAGAGTGGCCAGATGGAAGCCACTCCTCAGTAAAAAACACATGACAGCCCGCTTGGAGTTTGCCAAAAGGCACCTAAAGGACTCTCAGACCATGAGAAACAAGATTCTCTGGTCTGATGAAACCAAGATTGAACTCTTTGGCCTGAACGCCAAGCGTCACGTCTGGAGGAAACCAGGCACCACTCATCACCTGGCCAATACCATCCCCGCGGTGAAGCATGGTAGTGGCAGCATCATGCTGTGGGGATGTTTTTCAGCGGCAGGGATGTTATGGAAAATACACTGAGAACTGTTTTCAGGTTATACACTTTCTTATGACTGATACAACTTGTGTAAATACTGTGATTAAATTTTCTCTTTCCACACCTCTGAAGTTCTATAGCCATTGTTTTGAGAAACGGCGGATAATTACAATATGGATAGCGGTAGTTTCAGAGGGAGTAGTGGGGGGAGAGGAAGAACAAAGGAACAGGCCCATCTTGCCGACAGAAAGGTGGATAAGTGTGAAGTGTTGAACGCCGATTGATCAATAAGAAAGTCTCCCCATTGTTCATTCTCTCCCGCCCTCTCTGTTACGCTCTTGTCTCTTGTTTGCAAGCAATAAATACCGGACTCAGATATTGCGGCTACTCAGGACTTGTTTCTTACCTCCGAAGAGCTGAAGTACAGAGTGGTAAATCCTAGACTTCCACCACAATTTGGGGGCTCGTCCGGGACCGCCTGCCCTGAGTTCGTCATCTCTCTGCCAAGAAGGTCAAAAGTTGTATATGGACAGGATATATTCCTGGAGCCCGAAATCCTCCCTTTGAAAGTTCAGAACGCAACGGTTGAGAGCAAGGCGCCTGAAAGGAGAGGGACGGAGTTCTCAGGCACAGCGATTCCAACAAGACATTGAACTCGGAAGAGGTGAGTCAATATTTGTGAATTAAAAATCCTAGGCCTCGTGTAGGACTGGGTGCTAGCAAAAATCCGAGTGTCGGGGACACTCAATGTCTGGAGGACACACAGTTTTTTGGTATACCTAGAATTTGCATGAAACGCGCAAAAGACCGGTGTGGAGACACGTGAATAAAAGGTAAGGAACTCACCTATTGTCGTTGACGACACTTAACCTTTCTAAAATACCTGAAAAAGTTGCTACACTAATTTGAGAATGGGGAAAGCTGCCAGTAAGGCGAACCCGCTGCCTTCGAGCACGGAGGGGTTCGCCAAGATAATAATTGAAAAATATGGTCGATGGACATGCAAACAATTGCCTATGTGGGAGATTTGGATTTTCCATTGAACGGGAGTTTTCGCCAGAGACAGATTAGTATACTGGGAGATAGGCTTGGAAATCATGCTGCTGGTAAGGTAAAGCAAGTTGAATCAAGAAGATAAACGCAAGTTAGGTAGGCTAGGGTCTTCTAACCAGTGTCCTATAGTTTCATTGTCTGAGCAGGTTGATGCGGATCTCGACCGCCTCTCTGTTCGCCCACCACGGCACCGACCCCAGACGGCACCGCAGGCTGATAAGAAGGAGAGAAACGGAGCTATAAACACGGAATTACTGTCAACAATCCGAGGGGCACGAAGAGGGCTATGGACGGTCAGAGGAAGTGGGAGAGGTCCCATCAACGGCATTACCTGGTGAGATAAAACCAATCAAAATATGCCGTTGGGTAATGCACCGCTAAATTATTTTTACGGATGGAACTTGCCCGTCTCCGGGCTGAGATCAATTGCACAGAGATTGTTGGCAGAAGCCGAGCTAAGAGTTATAAGATTGTACGTTCACAGACAAAAGATAATTTTCATTGTACAGCTAGGGTCTCCGAAAGTCAGGATGAGAGTTTTGAAAAAGTTTGGTTTAGAGAGAAGAGGGACTTATTGTAAGGACAGTGGCTTTATTGGATTGACCAGGGATATTGCGCTGTGTCTGTAAGGAGTACAAAGGATGAGTTTCGTGAGATACGCGGGTCAGACCCCCATGTATCTCTCGCTAAGCCGTAACGGGGGCAGGATGTAGGGCCTCGGGTATCATCTTGCAACCAAGTAAGAGACTGGGTCTCGTGAGGGAGGGGACGAGTACTCGACAGCAAGGGCTTACCGTAGCCGGTTAGAGTGTACGTTTGTAGGAATACGAAGTGTACGCCTTATCCCAGAGCAAAATAACATCGCTCAGTTTGTGGGAACTGTAATGACTGCAGATGACAGTCGATTATCGGGAGTACCGTCTGCTCTCTGAGCTCAGCACCAGATATGACGTTGGTCTTATAAAGAATATGCAGCCGCTGGTTGTTGTACCCAAGGGGCCTCACAGACTGCGACAGGCGCAGTATCCCCTGAAGCTGTAGATGGTATTACACCAGTTTTTGATGCGTTATTGGAAAAAGGTATTATTGTTCCATGTCCTGACAGCTTTTTTCGTACTCCCATCTTCCCCGTAAAAAAGGCCAAACAGGAAGGCCTACCACAGACCTGGTGCTTTGTTCGGGATCTTAAAAAGGTTAATGAAGCAGTCCAAGCGCGTGCCCCTATTGTTCCGGATCCATATACTAATTACTCATATACCCAGTAATGCTACATATTTCTCAGTGGTCAACCCAACTAATTCGTTCTTCAGTAGTCCTGTACACAAAGATTCCTAGTTCTGGTTCGCATTTTGCTTTAAGGAAAAGTCATTGTAACAAGTTCCGTGACACAGAGGCGGAGTCGAGGTTGTGTGTTCTGGGAAATCCCGTTTATTTTATAAAATGTTTGTAATACTTCCGTATTCATCAAGTTCGTAAAACCAAAACACTCGGCGACTTTCCAGTCGCCCTCCTTCTTCCTCGAACGCCGAGGCACACACATCTTAAACCATCTAGTCAACAAGGCATCATTTGCAACAGGTGTGCAACGGAGCCTCGCCGACGTCACCCTGGCCACGGTCCTGTAGCTCCCTCTACAGGCCGAACGCTGCATGTCCCCCCACAGTCATATAATATAATATGATATATATATAGATATACACACACACACACACTCACCGGCCACTTTATTAGGTACACCTGTTCAACTGTTCGTTAACGCAAATATCTAATCAGCCAATCACATGGCAGCAACTCAATGCATTTAGGCATGTAGACATGGTCAAGACGACCTGTTGAAGTTCAAGCCGAGCATCAGAATGGGGAATAAAGGTGATTTAAGTGACTTTGAACGTGGCATGGTTGCTGGTGCCAGACAGGCTGGTCTGAGGTCTGAGGGCTGACCGGCCGGTGCTGTACCTGAGCCGCAAACTGTCGGAGAGGGAGGGCCGGTACAGCACGGTGGAGAAGGAGTGCCTGGCCATCAAGTGGGCGGTCGGCGCCCTCCGCTACTACCTGCTGGGTCGCGCTTTCACCCTCTACTCCGACCATGCTCCCCTCCAGTGGCTCCACCGCATGAAGGATGTGAACGCGAGGATCACCCGGTGGTATCTCGCGTTGCAGCCCTTCAACTTTTCGGTCGTGCACAGACCGGGGGTGCAGATGGTCGTGGCAGACTTCCTCTCCCGTGCAGGGGGGGGGGGCAGTAGGTTGTCGGCCGTCGTGTCCCCGGCCTGTGTCGGGCGGTGGGGGTATGTGGGGGGACATGCAGCGTTCAGCCTGTAGAGGGAGCTACAGGATCGTGGCCAGGGTTACGGAGGCGAGGTTTTGTTGGGCACCTGTTGAGAATTAAGCCTCGCTAACAAAAGGGTTTAAGATGTGTGTGCCTCTGCTTTCAGGGGAAGGACCCTGAAATTCCCTCATCACACCACTGCTTCTGCCTCTGTGTACAATGGAACTCGTTACATACATATACCCAGTAATGCTACATATTTCTCAGTGGTCGACCTAGCTAATGCGTTCTTCAGTATTCCTGAACATAAGGATTCCCAGTTCTGGTTCGCATTTCGTTTTAAGGATGAGTGATATGATAGATAGATAGATAGATAGATAAACTCAGCAGTATTTGGGCAGCTATAAGAGATAACTTTACTTTAACTCTATTTAGTAAAATTTAGTGTTGAAAGGGGGTAGCACCCTGATCCAATATGTTGATGGACTTCTGATCTGTTAAACTGACAAAGAAACCTGTCAGAAGAACACGGTGACTCTGTTAAAATATTTGGCAAAACAGAGCCACAAGGCAAGCTTGCAGAGATTACTATTTGTAAAGGTTGTTGCTGTTGTTGATTTTTGTTTTTGGGCCATAAACTCACCAGGGAGGGCAAAAGCCTGAGTACAAACAGAATAGACGCAATCACTAAAATACCTAAGATAATTACTAAGAAACACCCGATTTTTGTTTTGTTTTGGGTTGGCCCGAATGATAACCCATGTTTACTGAAATGTTTATTTTATTTTTATGAAGTGTTGTCACATGTGTCAAAAGGGGGGATGACAGATATTGTAAATAAGCATTGATACACCCAAGGCTTTTCAAATTATTCACAGAATTTGGCATAACATAGAAAGTGGGCAAATGGTTCCCCAATCAAGCCATCCTCCCCCTGATGGCCCATTTGATCATGTTATGATGGACTTTGTTGAGTTAAACAACCCCCACAAAGAAATATTGTTTAGTTTTTGTGGGCATGTTTTTTGAATGGGTTGAGGTTTTTCCATCGGGAAAAGCAGATTCCTCAGCAGTGGCGAAAGTATTGGTAACTGAAGTAGTGCCACAATTTCCCTAGGAAATTGCCGAGTGACGATTGGTCACACAAAATGTCTGAATACTTTGGGGTGGACTTGAATAAACTCACTGCTCTTATCACCCCCAGAGTGGAGGGATAGTGGAGAGTGAGAACAGGGCAATCAAAATGAAACTGACAAAAGGGTGTGAAGAAGTCGGACTGAACTGGGTTAAAGCTTTTCCATTGATCCTCACAACTAGGCGAGGGAGGCCTCGGGCAAAGAACGGCCTGTCTCCTCATGGGATCCTGACTGGTAGACCAATGACCACAGGAATAGGTGCACCACATAATGGGTGTGAGCTAACCATTGAATATGCAAATTACTCTATGCTAACATACTGTGCTAACTTGACCAGAGTTTTAAGAGGCATCCACAGAACCGTGAAGGAGGCACTCCTCACACCACTAGGGGGACCTCTCCACGACATCCAGCAAGGGGAGTGGGTGCTGATCAAGAACTGCAGGAGAAAACACTGGAGCAGTCCACTGTGGTTGGGGCCTTTCCAGGTACATCTCGTCATGCAGTCTGCAGTAAAAGTAGCAGAGAGAGGCACGTGGGTACATGCCACACACTGCAAGAAGGCACCACCACTGGAGAGACCAGTGGGGACGTCAGCGGGCAGACCCGGATTGACCCAGTGTTACGTTCCCACTCCTACATGTGCGTTTCCTTGTTGTGTTTTGTGTTTCCTTCTGTTTTTCCCTTAACCTGTCACTCTACATTCAGGTGTCCGTCAGCAATTGGCCATTCGTCCCCATCATTCATCACCATTCCTGACCAATCAGAGGGCTGTCCGTGTAATTTAAAAGCTCCGCTGGACTTCCCCTCGGGAGTCGACCCATTTGTACTGTAGTCTTATGTTTGCTGTCGATTCGCTGTTGCCTGGTTGATCGGAACCTCCGACGTACTTGTTTACATTTAGTTTTCTTTTGGTATATTTACGTCATTGTTTACGTATACTTCTTTTCTCAATATTTGTCTGTCTGTTAAATGTACGCCATAGGGGTAAGGTGAATAGGTAATCACCTATGAGACCCATGGGTTTACATTTCCAACACGTAGGCTCATCTCTGTTACAATTCACCAGGTTAGGAGTGGGTGCCGCCCCATGTATGTTCTAGTCTAGTGTAGCATAGCACTTTAGCATAGCCCTGGTAGTATAGCTTACTATTGCACTAGTTTAGGACATCACTTTTGTTTATGATATCTTTGCTTTGGCACCGCTCATAGTTCCCTTTTCTCCTTGGCGTGTCTTTTTTTTTGTGTTTTCCCAGAGGAAATAAATAATTGTATATAGTGAATTGTGGTTTGTGGCTGTTTAATTCCTACAATAAGTCTGATGCACTACCTTTTTGTTGCGACTCCTCTACCGCCCCTAGACGTAGACGAGTTGTCATCTGGAGTCGTAAAACACCCAGCGAGACCAGCCATCAGCGGCCGGACCGGGAGTGACCCAGTGAAACCAGACATCAGCGGGCAGACCAGGAGCGACCCAGCGAGACTAGACGTCAGCGGCCAGCCCAGGGGCAACACGACGGGACCAGGCGTGACCAGCCAGGAGAAGAGAAGTAGTAAGGCCCAAGACAAGGACAACACTGAGCCACCGCAGGGCTCCAACAAGAATCACGTGCTAGTAACCTCTGATTCCAACATAATTGAAACAACATGAAGCCGCCGAGACGATTGCGGCCTACAGAGTGGGGTTCCGGAGGGGTGAGGATTGTGATCGATGTTTTCTGATTGTTGCCGTTATTGTTGGAGGAACCAAGCCTGGAGGAGAGGCTCCGACACATGCGAGCAGAGACAATCTGGCATTAAGAATAATGGTGGATTACGCTAGACAAGGCAACATGACTGATTGTTGGATCTGCCAACACATCCCTGCCTCCTCACGATCCCCTGAAACCACGGAACTGTTCGGTGCCACGATCCTCAGTGGCTATATGAGCTACATAATGTGACATACTGTTTCTCTAATAAGACAAGAGGCCAAGTTTATCTGGGAAAGAGTGATTGTCAGGATAACGCAGGAAACTAAACCCAATTCGACCTCACCGTGGCTAAATCACTGCCAGAGCAAGTGTACTTAGTCTGCGGTCCAAAAGCTTACAGTTGTGTACCTAAAAATGCAGGTGGAACTTGCTATTTGGCATATGTGATGCCCTTAATCAGGCGTGCAGATGACAGGGAAATTGCAGCACTTCGTACATACACGAGAGCACTCTCTTTTGGCCAAAGAATCTTACCACAGTGGCTATTTCGGCAGTAGCAAAAGAACTAGATGAGACTAGAACGATGGCCCTGCAAAACAGAATGGCTCTGGACATGATTTTGGCTTCCCAAGGGGGGGTCTGCCACGTTATTGGTACCGAATGTTGTACATACATCCCAGATGCCACTAGCCAGGTAAAGGATTTGGTAGAGGGAAAACCCAGAGGTAGAGGAGATGCTCCACCAAACCCATGGCTTTGATGTTTTCACCTCAATGGGTCAAGTGCTCGGGCCATGGGGGGTGTTACACCCAAACCCCCTGGTGGTAGAGGACCGCTGGCGCAACACAGGACAGTGAGAGCATGAACGAAGGAGACCAGCGACAACCAAAAATCTGTTCAATAATAATTTATTTACAGCAGCACGGGACACAGAGAACGAGACACAACATAGACCCAACCCCCTGAGCTATGCAGCGACGACTAAAGGAAAAACCCCAGGAAAAAACTAAATCTAAACTTATAACTCAAAAACAACCCCAAGGCTAACCCCCTAAACAAATCCCCATGACCGGCGCCGAAGCACCTAAACAATACAAGGGTTAGCGTCGCCGCTCTCTGACGTACTAATACAAGGGGTACCCTACGTGTGTGCAGGACAAGATGTAAACCTGCAGGTGTGTAACTAATTACCCTACCTCTCGAACTCTGTGCCCGGCTGAAAAAAGAAGAGAAAAAAAACAAGGTTTACAAAAAGGTAAACAAACTGAAAAATAAACCAAGTGAAAACTCAGGAACATAAAATACATCCTAAACAAAGTATCAAAAAACAAAAGGAGAGCTGCCACCTCTCTAACTTAGCCAAACCAAATGAGGACTGCCACTCCTCTTGAGGAACCAAACAAAATAACTTAAATAGGGTATGGTAGGGGTTAATTGATGAACAAATGAGGACTTGATTGAAGGATCCCAGCTGCCAGGCATTCCCACTGATTCACCTGACAGGAGGGACCTACTGGAACACAAGAGAGAGAAACACAAACAAACAAAACACCCCAGGTCTAACAGAAAAAGACCTCTCCACCCGTAACAGGGGGCCTCAATAGCTACGTTGCTGGTTACCATATGTGCAATTATCGCTTTCTTGATGACCTGTTGTATAGTGATGTCGGTGGTTTGCAAGGCATGTACAAGGAGGGCGGCCACCCATATAATGACAACTAACATGGTACTCGAACGAATGGAGACAGGGGATGACCTTTCTAACCTGGATCCCTTTCCCGGGTACAACTTATCTGATGCGGACGAGGAGGATATGATAACCTCCGTCCTGTGAAATATGATATTTAGGCTGAAGTGTTGTTAACATTCAAGGAATTAAATGTTAAAAGGAGGGATTGTTATGGAAAATACATTGATAAAACTGTTTTCAGGTTATACACTTTCATATGACTGATACAACTTGTTTAGATTAGATTCAATTTTATTGTCATTGTGCAGAGTACAAGAGACAATGAAATGCAGTTAGCGTCTAACCAGAAGTGCAAAAAAGCAGAAAAGTGCAGTGTGAACAGTATATACAGGTAGTGCAGTATATGAGCAGTATAGTAGTGCAGTATAGTATAAGTAGTGCAGTGTAAGCAGTATCTGAATTTGTAGTAGCATTTGTAGTAACAGTAACATTAGAGTAAAAACTGTGTTGTGTAAATACTGTGATTACACTTTCTCTTGCCACACCTCTAAAGTTCTATCGCCATTGTTCTGAGAAGCACTGTATAATTTACCATATGAACGGCGGTGATTTCGGAGGGAGTGGTGAGGGAGCGCAGTAATGGGGGAACAGACATATCTTGCCGATAGGTGTGAAATGTTGAACGCTGATTGATCAGTAAGAGAGTCTCCCCATTGTTCATTCTCTCCCGCCCTCTCTCACGTAAACACCAGCCCATCAGCCGATAGCCTTGGCGGCGCCTACCATTATGTTTAAACTGTATAAAAGACAACCCTGATAATCGTCTCTTCAGACCCCCGGATCTACGCTGGGCTGCTGTTACGCTCTTGTCTCTTGTTTGCAAGCAATAAATACCGGACTCAGATACTGTGGCTACTCAGGACTTGTTTCTTGATTCTTACCTCCGAAGAGCTGAAGTACAGAGTGGTAAATCCTTGACTTCCACCACAACAGGCACTCGCGAAAACTGGCACTCGCAGGCTCTCTAGAAGCATGTATTTAAATGATGTTGTATCTCACTGTTCTGTCCTATCCTATTAGACCATCGTGGAGTTGACCCAGTTCTGTTCTGTCCTATTCTATCAGATTATAGTGGAGCTGACCCAGGAGAGGGACTGTGGGCAGTACTCTCCCCCAGCCCTGTGTGCCCAGTTACCCAACAACTCGCCCAGCATATGCACAGAAAGCCGCCAGCACCTGGCAGTGGAGCTGGCAGATGCCAAGGCCAAGATCAGACGCTTCAGACAGGAACTGTGAGTATACTGTGTAGAGCCTTATAGGTTAGCAGTTACAATATGGAGATTTGGCCATGTATTGTTAATAACAAAGCATTTCTTAATATTAATATTCTGACTCCAAGTAATTCAATTAACACTGTGCCAAGAATTGTTGAGTTTGGATTTTAGAACAAGAATAGTGGGAATAAATCAAATGAGGCTTAATATTGTAAACTTATACAATTATTACGAGGCAAATACATCATAGAGAAATGTTACAATTCTACCCTCATGGTAAATGATTGATAGATAGAGGGAGAGACAGAGGGAGAAACAAACGACAGATCACATGGTCTGATACTCACAGAACAACAGCTGGGACCTCTGACCAGAAAACGAAGAGCGAATCTGTTCCTCAACATTCTGCTTTATACCTGACTTCCAACCGTAGTATTTAAAGCAAGAGTTTGTAAGGGGAACCAATCAGACATCATCCTATCAATACCAGTCATATGACACTTCAGAGTCAACAAATTCCAAGGGCTTGTAAACATCACAGTGAGAGATCACAGTGTGGCCATTCTGTCCAATCGGGGAAAGGGATCTCAACAAGGGGGGCAGAATTTATGTCCCCGCCTTCAACTGGACTCTCATTGGCTTGTTTACTAGTACTGTAAATTGGCTTATCACAAGCAATTGAAGTGTAATAGATACCCACAGGATGGCGTTCCAAATGGAGGACACACCCCTTTGAGGGGACAAGAGAGCGGTCCCCTCATTGATCACAATGTTAAATAGCCTATTTTTGTCTGCCTTCGTTTTTTGCTGTGATTGCTTTTTTTGTGATTCAATAAACTTTCTAGTCTGCCTGTGGTGTTGTTACTAACATATTTATCGGTCATTGTTGCTAAACAACTGCAAAATCGTTAAAAGCCTACAGACTCAATGCTAGCTGGCGAACTGTGACGATGAACTCAGTGGCAGTTTACAGGCCAAGTGTCTTTTAATGATTTTGCGGTTGTAACATCTCACCCTGTTCCTTAGTTTATGTTTGTCTTTGTTTCCTGTATTGTTTCCTGTATGTATTGTTTCCTGTTTTATTTCGTTTTTCTCACTTTGTCTCTCATTTCAGACACTTCACTTCCTGCACCTGTGTGTTTCCCGTCTGTGTGATTGGTGTCACCTGTCTCTCATCATCCTTTCCTCTCCTGTGTATTTAATCTGTGTGTTTCCCTGTCTCTGTGCCAGTTCGTCTTTGTCCTTTGTGCCAAACGTACCAGCGATCTATGCTTGTTTTCCTGGTTTTTGATCTCCGCTATTTCCTTGACTCTGTCTGTTGCCTTCTCCTTATCGTATTATATGCCTTACCCTTACTGCCTACTACCTACCTGTGTACCGAATCCTGTTTTTGGAAAGTAAAGACTATTCTTTTGATTCAAGATTTTGTTTCTGAGTTGTGCGTTTGAGTCCTCTGCCTGCGTACTACAGTCATTACAGCAGTTGTTGGACAACAATGGAAACCTGTTTGAAATAAGTGATGCTTCGCGACATGTTAAACCAATCAAATACCTTGCTTGGGCGGGGCTACAAAAAAACTAAATTCATTTTTTTCTTCAGGTTTTCTTCCATTTTGTTCAATGTTGCAAGCTAGCATTGGCAAGAACTCTCTGCAAAGTAGTCCTACCTGGTTGTAAAAGGCGCACAACAACAAGCAACCGTTCTATGGGTATGTGGGAGCAGCGTTCTTGGAATGTAACATCCAATGAAATTGCGAGCACATTCTCCCACGGCTAATCTGAAATTCTCCAGACCTCCAAAAGAGGTGTGAGAACAACGTGATTTAGAGGTATGGCTACGTGAGACTACAATTCAAGATTCAAGATTCTTTATTTGTCACATGCATACAAGTATACAGTGAAATGCAAAAGTGACAGTGCCACAGAGTAGTGCAACAATAGAATAAGTTTTAAAATAGAATAAAATAAAATAAAAGTACTAAAAAATATACAGTATGAACAGTATATACAGTAAACAGTAAACAGTATATATGACATCACAGACATACTAGAAAGTTTATTGAAATACAAAAAAAGCAGCGAAAATCAGAGGTAGACAAAAATAGGCTATTTTACATTGCGGCAGATAAGACCCCTTTGTTGTCCCTGAAAGGGGCATGGCCGTTTTTAATGTGCCATATCCGTGGATATCTATGGCCCTTCTCGGAACTGTCAGAACCCCAGTGACCCCTCTCAGTGACGTAACTGCCCCATTGGTCCAAAAGGGATCTTTAAACACCTCATTGGCTCTCATGGAAACCTGTTAACATGCCCCCCTCAGGAGCACAAAGCACACTATTGGCCCGCACAAGATATGTAAACATCCCATTGGTTCCATTTTTGTGGATGGACCATATATAGTATTTTCTGTCTACCAGGAGTTGACCCTCATCTGCTGTCTCATGACTGTCTGATGATGAATAACAAATTAATGTAGCTACTGTGTGTCATAGGAGATGAGAACCATGACTCAGCTGTTTGTCAGAGGAGGATCCTACAGTACATCTGTAAACCTTGGGCCTGGGGTGACAATTTATCTCGTAATTTCATAAAATGATCTTGAACATTTTCATAAAGTGTTCTCCTGTTTTGGAGCCTTCTGAACACAACCCTGGTCTCTGCTACTGAAGTTCACTGCCCACCAAACGGAACATACACTGTACTGATGTGATGGAGCAAGGGCTCTTAGCATTGTTGACATGAATAATAGAGCTTCGTCTATAGAGACCATTAACCTTATAGAGACACAAAGAGCTAGCAATCAGTCAGTCAGTTTTATCAAAGGGAGAGGTCATTATTACGAGAAGTGCCTCTGTTTCTGCAGGAAGTGTTTTTTTAATGATGCACAAACTGCTGAGTCTGTGGATCTCATGATCACTTCCTCGTAACATCTAAGTGGTTTGTGTAGGTAGGCATTTGGAATAACTTTGAAGTTGTCTCTGTCCTGCAGTCACCCATGTAGGTCTGATCCTGGGTTATATCAGATGAGAAGAGGCCTCCTTAGCTGCTGTACGTCATAGATTTTCTTCTTTATAGGTCTCTTTATAAAAACACAATAAACAGGAATCTAATTTGATTGTGTTTACTGGCTGCTGAGGAATGTCCTGCTGAAGGCATGCAGTACACTGTCCATGTGACTTTCTCTGCTAGAATATTCCATGAAAACACCGGCTTTGTCACGTGATAAGGAAAAACTCCTGGCCCTTACTATGAAGAACTGTGATAAAAACATTGGAGAAAAGAGAGGACTGGACGGGTTAAGAATAAAAACAAACATTTATTCCCCAGTGCAACTTCAGACGGTTATGAATATGATTCAGCGGACTTGACACAAGTATGGTCACATGACCAACTAACACAAGTTAACATTACGTTATATCTGACTCCAAAATAATTTCATAATGATTTGCTCATCCCTGTGTGACAGACACTCGATCATATTGGATCCTAGATTCCATTAAGAACACTCAAAGTGCTATTTTACACTCAAGCCAATACCTGAAGCCGATGGCTCGACTCTAACGTGTTGTTAATGATGCATGTGAACATTAGACATTAACGGGAGAACCTGGTCACAATTATGTCGTGCTGTTTTAACAGAACCTTTATCTAGCACACAACATCACATTAATGCATATAGGAAGAATGAGAATAGAGTATCAACACATTTAACAGTTTCAAAGTAACATATAACTGTAGCAAACAAATGGAAGTTCAACGATATGTTTAATGCTATGTGTGTCAAGGACAACACAGGAGATCTTGCTGTCCTTGTCCTTAAATACCACACGACAATAGAACATAGGTGTGAGAGCCAGTTGGTCTATGCTGTATACATTACAATAACAAAGGAATTGACAACAGGCAAGGCGCAATTTCTTCCGGACGTCCACCAGACATGCCCATTCAACTGTAAATAAGTGTTCCTGGGCTGTCTCCTGACTTCGTCCTGGTCTATACTGAACACTGAGGGAAATGAGAGGTTGTTTTGCTGTTCTGTGTGTGTGTGTGTGTGTAGCAGCGGCAGAACACTAGCTCTAGGTTTTTATTCCATGCTTGCAGCTCCAGCCATGTGTGATTTAAACATGCGTGTCGCAGGAATGCTGGAAAACAGGTGTGCATACCGCAGGCCTACAACCGAGGCAGGCAGAGTCATTGGAGAACAGTAATCTGGCATGCCCTCAGATGATCAGTGGACCAGAGAGAGTAAAGCAGGAGTTTACTGGGTAGTTAGAGACTGCTAGATAACATCTAGTGAAATAGGTCATTGAACTAGCTGTTATCTAGATTGACAGTATAACAGGGGAGGGAACCTATGACAGTGCTACAGGGGAACTAAAGCTAGCTTTTCTACAGTTGCGAGATACAGTATTTGCATGTGTGCCTTGGAGGAGGTCATGGAGTCATTCAGAGGGTCAAAAGAGCAGCTTTGTAGCTGTGTGATGATGGAGGTTTGGAATGACACAGGAAGAGCTTGTTTTCTCACCACAACATCAATCATTGGTCTCCCTGATAGACAAATAAATACATGGCACTTTTGGAGCATCAATGGTGCAAATTCCCTCTTGTAATGCTGTTATATTGTAGACTAATGTTGTCAGATATAGACATAAATTGATTATCCTTATATTCTGACCTGAGCACTGTGAATAGCCCTGACTCGAATAATATCTAATATGATTCGCTATTTACAATAATGTCATTTGATAATTTAACTTGCATACAATGTTAACAACATCCCCTGACAGAGAACAGAGTGCCATGGTTTCCTCTCTGGAGGATAAATGTCTTAGTTTATGTGAACCTAGGCAATGAGGGTAAAATCCCCCCAAGGAAGAATCGAGTTTTAAGGCAAATTTAGTTACAACAAACAATTATGTGGAACAGTTAAAGAGTCTTGTGATTGTGAGTCAGGCTGTTTTAAGTGTGTATATTGTGGTGGAAGTCTAGGATTTACCACTCTGTACTTCAGCTCTTCGGAGGTAAGAATCAAGAAACAAGTCCTGAGTAGCCACAATATCTGAGTCCGGTATTTATTGCTTGCAAACAAGAGACAAGAGCGTAACAGCAGCCCAGCATAGATCCGGGGGTCCGTTCAGCACAAGTCTGAAGAGACGATTATCAGGGTTGTCTTTTACACAGTTTAAACATAATGGTAGGCGCCGCCAAGGCTATCGGCTGATGGGCTGGTGTTTACGTGAGAGAGGGCGGGAGAGAATGAACAATGGGGAGACTCTCTTACTGATCAATCGGCGCTTTCTTACTGATCAATCGGCGTTCAACATTTCACACCTATCGGCAAGATATGTCTGTTCCCCCATTACTGCGCTCCCTCCCCACTCCCTCCGAAATCACCGCTGTTCATATGGTAAATTATACAGTGCTTCTCAGAACAATGGCTATAGAACTTTAGAGGTGTGGCAAGAGAAAATGTAATCACAGTATTTACACAAGTTGTATCAGTCATGTGAAAGTGTATAACCTGAAAACAGTTCTATCAATGTATTTTCCATAGCAATATACACTCACTGAACACTTTATTAGGAACACCTGTACACCTTCTCATGGTGGAGGTGGTGTAATGGTGTGAGGAATGTTTTCTTGGCACACTTTGGGCCCGTTAATACCGATCAATCATCGCTTGAATGCCACAGCCTATTTGAGTATTGTTGCTGACCATGTGCATCCCTTCATGGCCACAATTTACCCATCTTCTAATGGCTACTTCCAGCATGATAATGCACCATGTCACAAAGCAAAAGTCGTCTCTAACTGGTTTCATGAACATGACAATGAGTTCAGTGTTCTTCAGTGGCCTTCCCAGTCACCGGATCTGAATCCAATAGAACACGTTTGGGATGTGGTAGAACGGGAGATTCACAGCTTGAAGGTGCACCTGAAAAATCTGCAGGAATTGCGTGATGCAATCATGTCATCATAGACCAGAATCTCAAAGGAATGTTTCCAACATCTTGTGGAATCAATGCCACGAAGAATTGAGGCTGTTTTAAAAGCAAAGGGAGGCCCTACCCAGTATTATTATAGTGTTCCTAATAAACTGTTCAGTAAGTGTATGTGTGTTTACAGATTAGGTATTTCTCTCTCTCTCTCTCTCAGGGAGGAGAAAAGTGAGCAGCTTCTGGACTGTAGGAGCTAGAGAACATGGAGACAGAGCTTAGGAGGATCCAACAGGAGGTACAGTACCAACCAAACCAACACAGCACAGAGCAACAGGTCAGACCAAACCAATACAGATGTGGGTTCTGTCCTCTGCATGTAGCCTATGATCATTTTCAGACTTGCTCTCTGTGCAGTCTCAGCCATTCTGAGCTAGGTTTTAGCTACCGTACCGCTCAATTCCAGACCAGACCCTAAAAACAACAACTAACTGGAAGCTCTCTACATCTGATGTCAGAGCTGTAAACACAGACAGTTAACCCACTGTTCCCTACTTTACCCTACCACACACACACACACATGTCGTATCCCACTACTTAACACCAGCATCACTGTCCACCGAATACACTGATTCACTTGAGTTGATTTGAAGGGTTTCTTAAAATGCCAGTGGCACACTTTCCATCTACACACACCGCATCCCTTTAGCTTTATACTGCTGCACACCCTGATGGCTACTACACACAGCCTGCGTGTGCGTGTGCGTGTATGAGGCCCATTTTTCTCTTTGTTGCATTGACATGTCATGTATTGTTTTCCTCCCTCCAGAGCCTGCAGTTGTTGCCAGACGCCCGTTCAGTGCGGGCCTATTGTGACGAGCTAGACGCTTTGAGGGAGAAGGCCATACGAGTGGACAAGTTGGAGAGTGAAGTGGGACGCTACAAGGAGAGGCTCCGCGACATCGAGTTCTACAAAGCTAGAGTAAAGGTACGCCAAAGCAAGACTTAGATTAAAGTCTTAACGGTATCTTTAATTGAAAACAATTTTATTTAGTTCCTTACACACCACAGGCCGGACCAGAACCATACTGTGCTGGCTGAAAAATGTTCTTTTCACATTGTCCTTTCCAGCACTGTTTCAGCAACTATAGTGGAAACATACAGTTGTGGTCAGAAGTTTACATACACTTGTAAAGAACATGTATGTCATGCCAGTCTTGAGTTTCCAATCATTTCTACAACTCTTATTTTTCTGTGATGGATTGATTGGAGCACATACTTCTTTGTCACAAAAAACATTCATGAAATTTGGTTCTTTTATGAATTTATTATGGGTCTTCTGAAAATCTGCTGACAAAATCTGCTGGGTCAAAAATATACTGTGACGGCCGCCGGGGTGTGCGGGCGCGTCACGGACCCAAACACAGTGTAAGCAGAGAGGTCCACACCAGAATTATAATCAAAGATGTTTATTCGGTTAGCGGGGAGAGGGAAATGATAGAGAGAGGGTGGGGGTGAGAAGGCGTCGTGTCGTGAAGATAGCAGGGGGGTTCGGTACACGGTGGGTGGTCCTCTTACGTTCCAGGTCGGGGCGGCAGCGGGGTAGTCAGACAGGCGAAGGTTGGCAACGTAGCGGGCTCTCCTATGGTCAGGGGTCATACACTGGACGATCTCGATCTCTCTCTCTCTCTCTCTCTCTCATCAACTGCTCCTTGGTTCGCCGTAGCAACTCCTCTCCACTGGGTGCTCCGTGGGCTACTTTTGTACCGTCTCTGCTGCTCCTGCTGATGCCCTTCACCTGTGCCTTGATGGGCAGGAACTCCATGTATGGGCATACGGTGATTATCTCCACGGGTTGCAGCTGTGGCCCCTTGGGGCGCAGGAACTCCATACATGGTCCTGCCAAAGACAACACGGGGCAAGAGAGGGACAGCAGAAACAGCAGAGACAAAGCGAGGCGAGATATATACTCCATTTACCACCGTCCCACACTACATACAGCAATGCTAATATTTGGTTAAATGTCCCTTGGCCATTTTCACCTAAATTAGACGCTTTTGGTAGTCATCCACAAGCTTCTGGCAAGCTTCTGGTTGAATCTTTGACCACTCCTCTTGACAGAATCGGTGCAGTTCAACTAAATTTGTTGGCTTTCTGACACGGACTTGTTTCTTCAGCACACTCCACATGTTCTCGATGGGGTTTAAGTCAGGACTTTGTGAAGGCCATTCTAAGACCTTAATTCTAGCCTGATTTAGCCATTCCTTTACCACGTTGATGTGTGTTTGGGGTCATTGTCCTGTTGGAACACCCCACTACGTCCAAGACCCAACCTTCTGGCTGATAATTGTAGGTTTTCCTGAAGAATTTGGAGGTAATCCTCCTTCTTCATTATTCCATTTACTTTCTGTAAAACACCAGTTCCACTGGCAGCAAAACAGGCCCAGAGCATAATACTACCACCACCATGCTTGACGGTAGGTATGGTGTTCTTGGAGTGAAAGGCCTAACCTTCTCTCCTCCAAACATATTTCTGGTCATTGTGGCCAAATAGCTCAATTTTTGTTTCATCTGACCATAGAACTTTCCTCCAGAAGGCCTTTTCTTTGTCCATGTGATCAGCAGCAAACTTCAGTCGAGCCTTAAGGTGCCGCTTCTGGAGCAACGGCTTCCTTCGATGGCGATGTAAAACACGCTTGACTGTGGACACTGACACCTGTGTTCCAGCAGCTTCTAATTCATGGCAGACCTGCTTTTTGGTTGACTCTTGACCATCCTTGCGTTTTCTTCCTGATCGTGGCAGTGACACAACTGTGCCATGCATTTTATACTTACAAACAATTGTTTGCACAGTTGATCTTGGGACCTGTAGCTGCTTTGAAATGGCTCCAAGTGACTTTCCTGACTTGTTCAAGTCAATGATGCGCTTTTTCAGATCCGTGCTGAGCTCCTTAGATTTTCCCATTGTAGCGTTTTTGGCTGAATGTAATGAGTGTATCAAACAAGCCCTATTTAAATGGGCTGAAATAAGTCACCAGCTATAGTCAATCATAATCACTCATAAGAAGTTAAGAGGCCATGCCACAAAGCAAATTTGATTGACACAACTTTCTACATCACCAAAATTGATAATTCAAGGTGCTGTATGTATATTTTTGACCCAGCAGATTTTGTCACTGTAACGATGTTCGTGACACAGAGGCAGACGCAGTGTTGGGCTGAGGGAATTGTTCGTTTATTAGGCTTTCCACCCTTTCAAACAGTCGGCAACTTTCCAGTTGCCGTTCTCTCTCGAACGCAGAGGCACACACATCTTAAACCATTTAGTCAACGAGGCTTCATTCGCAACAGGTGTGCAACGGAGCCTCGCTAACATAACCCTGGCCACGGTCCTGTAGCTCCCTCTACAGGCCGAATGCTGCATGTCCCCCCACATACCCCCACCGCCCGACACAGGCCGGGGACCCGACGGCCAACAACCTACTCCCCCCCCCCTGCACGGGAGAGGAAGTCTGCCACGACCATCTGCGCCCCCGGTCTGTGCACGACCGAATAGTTGAAGGGCTGCAACGCGAGATACCACCGGGTGATGCTCGCGTTTACATCCTTCATGCGGTGGAGCCACTGGAGGGGAGCATGGTCGGAGTAGAGGGTGAAAGCGCGGCCCAGCAGGTAGTAGCGGAGGGCGCCGACCGCCCACTTGATGGCCAGGCACTCCTTCTCCACCGTGCTGTACCGGCCCTCCCTCTCCGACAGTTTGCGGCTCAGGTACAGCACCGGCCGGTCAGCCCCCTCCACCTGCTGGGTCAGCACTGCTCCCAGGCCTCTTTCCGATGCGTCCGTCTGTAGGGAGAAAGGGAGGTTAAAATCAGGCGCATACAGGACCGTTTAAGGGCCTCGGGCGACCCCTGGCACTGGCCCGACCATTGGACCGGATCCGGGGCACCCTTCCGGGTGAGGTCCGTCAAGGGACTGGCCAGCTCTGAAAATCCCGGCACGAACTGCCGGTAATAGCCAGCCAGCCCCAGGAAGGCCCTCACCTCCTTCTTCGTCTTGGGTCTTTTCAATCTGCGGCCGCACCTCCCCTCGACCCATGTGGTACCCCAGATACCGGATCTCCCTCCGCCCGATCACGCACTTCTTCGGGTTGGCAGGTCCCTGAGGCAGGCAGCCCCGCCTGCCTCAGGGACCGCAGAACAGCAGCCACACTATGCACATGCTGCGCCCAGGTGTCACTGTGGATGACAATGTCATCCAGGTAGGCCGCAGCATAGGCAGAGTGCGGCCGCAGAATGCGGTCTATGAGGCGCTTAAAAGTGGCTGGGGCTCCGGACAACCTGAAAGGGAGCACCGTGAACTGGTAAAGCCCGAGCGGAGTGGAGAATGCGGTCTTCTCCCGGGATACCGGCGAGAGTGGAATCTGCCAGTATCCCTTCATGCAATCCAAGGTCGTGAAATATTTGGCCGTGCCAAGCCGGTCCAAGAGCTCGTCAACCCGGGGCATCGGGTAGGCATCGAACTTGGAGACCGCATTAACCCGTCTATAATCCACACAGAACCGTATAGCCCCATCCGGCTTGTTGACAAGCACGATGGGGCTACACCAGTCACTGCGGGACTCCTCGACCACACCCAGCTCCAGCATGGCTTCCAATTCCCTGCACACAATGTCTCGTTTGTGTACCGGTAACCTATAGGGACGCGTGCGCACCGTTAAACCCGGCTGCGATTCTATATGGTGGTAGTTAAGCGTAGTCCGACCGGGCAGGGGAGAGAACACGTCCGCGAACTTAGCTTGCAAATCTGCAACGTCCGTGGCCTGGCTAGCAGAGAGATGGTTATCAATACCGACCGGAGTGCTAACTTTTGATTTTGGGACTTCCGGTCCGAACTCATCTCTCTCTGGAATTATTGTAGCCAGAGCGACATTGACCACGTCGTTCCATTTTTTCAGGAGATTTACGTGATACACCTGCAAGCTATCTCCCCGGTCCGAGCGTACTACCTCATAATCCACGTCCCCCATGCGAAGTGTGACCACAAACGGCCCTTGCCACTTCGTGAGTAATTTCGTGCTGGAGGTGGGTAACAGTACGAGCACCTTGTCTCCCGGTGTAAATTCTCGCAGGTTAGTTCTCCTGCCGTATAGGCGCTTTTGACGCTCCTGGGCTTGCAGCAAATGCTCACCCTTCCTCCCAATTTTCTTTAAGAAGGTCTAGGACACCCCGGGGCTTACGCCCGTAGAGTAATTCAAACGGGGAAAACCCGGTGGAAGCTTGGGGGACTTCCCGTACCGCAAACAGCAGGGGATCTAGCCATTTATGCCAGTTCCGACTATCCTCGTGTACAAACTTCCGGATCATTGACTTCAAGGTCCGATTGAACCTCTCACAAAGGCCATCAGTGGCCGGGTGGTAGACACTGGTTCGAACCGCCTTGATGTTCAACAAGCCATACAGTTCTTTGAGGGTGCGTGACATAAAATTAGTGCCCTGATCGGTGAGAATCTCTTTCGGGATTCCCACGCGGGAGATTACTTGAAACAATGCCTGGGCTACACTCCTGGCAGAAATATTGCGCAGCGGTATTGCCTCGGGGTATCGGGTTGCGTAATCTATCAAGACCAACACAAATCGATATCCCTGTGTACACCGATCAAATGGCCCGATAATATTCATGGCTATGCGGTCGAATGGGTTCTCGACCAATGGTAAGGGCCGCAAGGGGGCCCGTGGAATGGCTGGGGGATTTACCAACTGACATTCGCGACAAGAAGCTCCCACCTACGCACCTCTGCCCGAATTCCCGGCCAATAAAATCGAGCCATTATATGGTTTAGTGTCTTATCATACCCTAAATGGCCCGCCATGGGGTTGAAATGAGCCGCCTGGAAGACCATTTCCCGGCGGCTACGGGGAACCAACAACTGGGTTACTTCCTCCTGGCTATGTGAGTCACGACTTACTCGGTACAACCTGTCGCTGATAATCGCGAAATAGGGGTGGGCGCGTACTGTGTCTGGCCGTACCAAAGTACCATCAATCGCTATCACTTGGTCATAGGCTGATCGTAGGGTCTCGTCACGAGACTGCTCGAGGGGGAAGTCACCTAGCAGTGGATAGTTCAGCGGGGAAATATCAGGTTGAGACCCCCCACCGGCTCCGGCTCCTCGGCAGTGTCGCGAGGCGCCGCCTCAGCACAGAGCACATTACACGCCTCACACCTCCCTCTCTGTCATGCATGCACCCCGGTAGCCCGCTTTACTGCTTGAGGAAACCCCTCCCAATCTACACCCAGAATAAGGGGATGCGTGAGGCGCGGGCTAACCGCCGCCTGTACACTATGCTTTTTTCCCTCAAAATGAATCTCGATCGCGACCACAGGATATTCGTGAATGTCCCCATGCACACACTTCACCAACACCCTTGATGCCTTTAACAATTCCCCCGGTCGAACCAGGCGCTACGGGATCATGGACTGCATGCAGCCCGAATCCAAGAACGCCTGGTGCGTATCGTGTTGTATCCTTACCGGACCACAATACGCCTGTCCTGGTCCGGGGGGAGGGCCCGGTATGTTGCCGATGCGGACGACCTGCCCCACCTCCATCACTGGGCAATTCGCCTGCACATGGCCCGGCCGTCCGCATTGCCAACACACCCCCCCTGCCGCTCGGGGTGCTTCCCATGGGGCCAGGGCTGGTTCTCGACATGCCTGCCCCTGCCATCTCGTCCTCGGGCCGGACGCCGGCCTCTCCTCCTCCGGCAGCACGGCTCTTTCCGGGCGCCGGCCCCCCGCCCCTTGGAGCGGGGCCGGGGTTCCTGCGGCGGGAGGGAGAGATGGTCCTCCGCCAAGGCAACGGCGGCCGCGAGATCCTGGGGCTGGTGGTACTGGACCCAGGCGGCGGTCCGGGCCGGGAGACCCGTGAGGAAGTGCTCCAACACCACCCGGTCCCCGACCTCCTCCGCCGAGCTGTTCCCTGGGTCCAGCCACCGCCGCGCGCTGTCCCGCAGCCGCTGGGCGTAGGCAAAGGGCCGGCTCCCCTCCTCCATCGTCATGGCCCGGAACCGGCGACGGTGTTCCTCCGGGGTAAGGCCCAGGCAGTCCCGAATCGCCGGGGCGAGGGAGGGATAGTCCCGCTGGGCGGCCGTTGGCAGGCTGTGGGCAGCGAGCTGCGCTTCGCCAGACAGGAGGGGCAGCAGATGGTACGCCCACTCGCCGTCCGGCCACCCCGAGATCCTCGCTGTCCCCTCGAACACCGCCAGGAACGCCTGCAGGTCGTCCAGGTCCCCCATCTGCTGGAGGTGTACCTTGGGGGGACCTTGTGGCGACCCAGGCGCCGGTCCCGCTTTGATGGCCCCGACGAGCTCCCGGAGGAGGGCACGGTCCTCAGCCCTCGCCGTCGCCATCTCTCCCATTGCGGACTGCTGCTCGTGCTGGAGTTGAGCCTGCCGCTCCAGTATGAGGGCCATCCCTCCGATGGCCGCGCTTAACGCCTCCATTTCTGTGTGCCCCACGTTGGTCGCCACTGTAACGATGTCCGTGACACACAGAGGCAGATGCAGTGTTGGGCTGAGGGAATTGTTCGTTTATTAGGCTTTCCACCCTTTCAAACAGTCGGCAACTTTCCTGTTGCCGTTCTCTCTCGAACGCAGAGGCACACACATCTTAAACCATTTAGTCAACAAGGCTTCATTCGCAACAGGTGTGCAACGGAGCCTCGCTGACATAACCCTGGCCACGGTCCTGTAGCTCCCTCTACAGGCCGAACACTGCATGTCCCCCCACAGTCACATTTTCAGAAGACCCATAATAAATTCATAAAAGAACCAAACTTCATGAATGTTTTTTGTGACAAAGAAGTATGTGCTCCAATCAATCCATCACAGAAAAATAAGAGTTGTAGAAATGATTGGAAACTCAAGACTGCCATGACATACATGTTCTTTACAAGTGTATGTAAACTTCTGACCACAACTGTATAACATACTTAACCAGGCCAGCCAAGCTAAGCTCAGCTCAGCTTGGCTGAACTTGGCTATGTAGTAAGATTACACTGTAAGGCTTGTTGATACAGAGGTTTCATTACTTGTTTTACCCTAACAGGAGCTGAAGGAAGACAACCAGGTGCTTTTAGAGACCAAGGCTATGCTGGAGGACCAGCTGGAAGGCACCAGAGATCGCTCCGACAAACTCCATGAACTGGAGAAGGAGAGCCTGCACCTGAAGTCCACGAAGAAATACACGACATGGAGATGGTGAGAGAATATGGGAGAGAGAAGGATGGAGAGAGAGAATGAGAGTGTGGGGGTGTTTAGGGTTTAAATATTGTGTGTGTGTGTGTGTGTCAGGAAGCGTATTGAGGAGCTGATGGAGGAGAATCTTGTGCTGGAGATGGCCCAGAAACAGAGCATGGACGAGCCTCTCCACCTGGGCTGGGAACTGGAGCAGCTCTCCAAGACCCCTGACTTAACAGAGGGTGAGCAGCCTGGGTTTAATTACACTTGATTAGGTCCTGCAATTAATATGTGTTCGGGTGGGTGGTAGTGTGGTGGACCCAAGTGCGGAGAGATACTCAGACAGCAGCGTTCAGTCGTGTTAAAACAGGGGTTTTAATATAGCAACGGTAGGGAGTGGGGAACAAACAAACCCAGGGACCAAACGGTAAAACAAGGTTGGAGAAAACAAGCTCCGTATAAATAATGTACACACTTAACAAGTGGTATAACAAATCGAACGGGAATCACAGGGAGGGAGGGAGGGATGGACGGACGGACGGACGGACGGACGGACGGACGGACGGACAGACGGGGAGAATCTCAGATGAAGACATGGGGAACACACAGGCTATTTATGCAAACAGGGGACAGAACACACAGGTGATATGATTTAAGGGAGATTGGGAGGCACTGACCCGTATAGCCAGAGGGGGGCGCCAGAATCACCAGAAAGCAACCTCAGGCGTGACAATATGTAATGGCTCCAGGACCTGGATTAGCTCAGAGTCTGTATTTAGAACATGTTTATCAGGTCAACTGGTCTTGGATCCAGATAAATCAGAATCAGAATAAGAATTATTTTATTTGGCCAAGTATATTTGCACATACAGGAAATTGACTTGGTGAGGTTGGTGCATGGACATAAAAAGTCTGAAGACGCCCCCACACGCCTCATCAAGGCTGACAAGGAGAAGCAGAAGCTCACTCAGAGGGTTAGTACACCTGTACCTCATAGACCTGTCCCTCATATACCTGTCCCTATGTACCTGTCCCCTATACTGGGGACTACACTATCTCATACCTGGCCAAGGTCGACAGGGAGAACCAGAAGCTCACTCAGAGGGTTGCTATACCTGTTATACATGTACCTCACATACCTGTCCCCTATACTAGAGACTACACTACCTCATGCCTGGCCAAAGCTGACCACGACACCATACACCTTTACACTACACTGAAGTCTGCACCTGTATCATATACCTTTCCTTTTACCTGTCTCCTAACCTTATGCCTACATGTCCCCTACAATAAAGTCTCGTCAACTCGTTTCTTACACTTACACAGTGGCCTATGCATTTGCTCTCTAAACAGGCCCTCTACTCTGCCCAGCCCACTAACCATGGAGTCCACACTGGCTCCTTATCACAGCGAACAATAGCAGCCTGGGCTGTTACCCCACGTTAGCATCTAGTGCCAGCCCCCCTATATTTCACCCCAACACTTATCTTCTCAGCCCTCTCATGGCAGAGTGAGAGAGTTGAAAGAAGCCAGACTATTTCCTATTCTCTATTCTCTCCCAGTCTTGGCACTTTAACACTCCTCCCTAAAGATCACACTCTCTCTCTCTCTGTCTCTGCTATTTTCAGACACGTAACCTTCTCTGTGCTCTTAATCGAAAGCATGAACATGTGCCTTTCCCTTACTCACACAAAGAGAACAAGAGAGACAGAGTTAGAGAATGTCACTGGGTTTGGGTTTATAAAAGGTTAGGGTTAGCACATTTAAAAGTGAATCTATGCTGGACTTGGACAATAACAGCGGTTTAACTGGCTGTCTGTAGACAAGCAATTTGCAGCCTGTTTTGAATGAAGCTGCTTTGACAGAATTAGTTGCTTGCTGGAAATCTTTCATGAGCAATCAGCCTGCCTTTTGAAGAATATTGCGTGCGTGCGTCAGTGCGTGTGCGCAGGGTGATGCATCATGGAGCTCACATCCCGCTATAGAAATATTATTAACATGGTTAGGTAGTGATGGCAGTTTGACACTGAAGCTTCGATACGTGCTTCAAACACTGAACAACAATTTTTATCGAAGCACTGCTTCGAAGCTTGCTTCGGACGTCATATATCACGTGACATATGACGTCCGAAGCAGCAACTGCTTCGTTGCCTGAATGAATCACCTGACTGGTTCGCGGTCCAATCAGGTGATTCACTGGCACTGCCTCGTCTCGATTCTGACAGGTGAAAGGTTGCGACAGTTTTGAATTTGAGTGCCTCAACACTTTATAACCGCTCTAAACAATGCACAATTTGTGGATTGTCGTAGTAGGTGCGTTGTTGCTGTTGAGTTGTTGGTATTGCGTTTGTATTCTCTGAGTGTTCTTCTTGTAATCTTTGAGTGTTCCCCATCCCACATAATCACCCCCTGCCATAGTTACACAAACACACCCAACCTATGCCATATTTTCCCCAGCACTCTCTCCTCAATAACACAATACACACATTCATCAATCTTTATTTGTAAATAGAACATGATATTCAGTCTTAGTGTGTGTGTGCATCAAAGAATTTCATCAAAGCAAAGATGCTGTAGCGAACGGCGTGGTAGAGCAGCTTGCCTTAAGCGGGTATCGAACTCGCAATCTTTCGCTTACAAACCGGCCGCGCTAGCCACAACACCAAGAGCGGTAACTCCCTTGGCGGAATTGCTAACGGGCCTTTACAATACTTTAAATCCAAGGTTGATCAAAGCAAAGATGCTTCAGAACAAAAGATCTTTTCTACAAAAGTAAAGTAGTTTCTCCAACACTGCTCATTGAGGTGTGTGTGTGTTCGTGCGTGCGTGCGTGCGTGCGTGTAATTAAAAGCCTCCTGTCCACCAACTAGCCTGCCTAATTTGACTGCAGCCTTGCACTTCGCCAGGAGAGGTCACTGTAACTGAAGCTTCGAGTAATGAACCCATTTTCGAAACAATTGGCACAAGTGGTTCAGTGCTTCACAAAAGCTTCATTTGCCCATCACTATGGTTAGGTGTGGATTGAATTAATAAGGTCATCATAGAAAAATAATGAGTTCTTGAATTGAAATGAAATGATGGGTTGGATGCCTGGCCATACTGCATGCTGTCATTTGGTCTCTAATAAAGGTGTGTGTGTGTGTGTGTGTTTATAGCTGGCCCAGCTGGAGAGTGAGCTGAACACAGACAGGGAAGGTCTACGCAGCGCAGAGGGCCTCAGTACTGATCTGATGAAGGAGAAAGGTCTGCTGAAGAAGACCCTTGACACACTGAGGGAGAACTCTGAGAGACAGGTATACACACTGTAAGCTTTAGCACAGATGGCGGTTCAGTGAGGAGGCAGACATGTTGCGCAAAAAAAAAAAACATTGGTACAGATCTCACCAACAACCCACTTCCAATGGCCACACTTAAATACCCTCCCAGGTGACATGATTAACGTAGGACAAACCAAGTAAGAGGGGAGCTCCACAATGTACACAAACCAAATTAAAATAATCTAACATCTATTTTGACACATAATCACACATAACCAAGTATCACAGGTAGGTAAAAACAAACAATCACTGTTAGGCTGTGCAAAGGACACAGTATATTCTCCAGCCACAAATCCCATCCCCCCGTTCAATTAACAATGGGAGCTTCCGGAACGATATAGGCTGTCCCTGTGGTTTGAGGACTCCTTTTGCCGGTGAACCAGGAACTGCAATCACAACCAGGTGAGTATATACACACATTCTACATTTCATTCATCTCCCATATACAATGTTAACCCTCCTATTATGTTCAAATAAACTTACAACTTTGATGTTTCGGGTCAATTTGACCCGAGCAATGTAAACATGCAGAAAATGATTTTAACTGAAAGTCTTAACCAAGTTTCTCTCTCAGCTACTTTAGGCCTTTCTACTGACCATCTTTATAGGCCAGTAAATGATACATGACTGCCCCCAACCTCCCCTTATACATCAAGTATTGATTGTATATGACTATTGCGAAATATGCAAATCACTGTACTATCTCATTCATTGACCTAAAATGAAAAACAAATTATGTTTTGGTGTTTGCAGGGCTTTATGTTGATATTAAGTGCTCATTAAAGAATTCAAATGCAGATTGTATGTCTTGTATATGACTGCTAGCATATCTGGTGGGGCCTGGAACCATTTTGATGACATTAGCTGCAGTCAGTCTACCCTGTCTTGTAACTGGGGATCCAGACCATAGCAGCTTTCCATTTTTGGATGTCATGTTTCTTGGTGGTTGAGATATGACAAGGGGGTTTATTTGTGTTTGAGAAACCACAGGAGGGTCAGAATGTCCTATCTCACTGGCTTCATTCTCATCAGAGGAGGATGCCGCATAATCAGAGTCCTCCTCAACATTATCCTCTGTCTCAGACACATCCTCATATATATCACTTCCATCCTGAAAGATCTGTGACAGAACCTCAGTGGCAGCAAATCTTTTCCTCTGTCTGGTGGTCATTTTCAAAATGTTTAGTTGAGGCACAAATGCAAAGAGAAATGGTTTAGAGGGCTGTGTGTGCAGTAGTGATGGCAGTTTGACACTGAAGCTTCGATACGTGCTTCAAACACTGAACAACAATTCCATCGAAGCACTGCTTCAAAGCTTGCTTTGGTGCGAAAAAAATCATGTGACATATGACGTCCGAAGCAGCAACTGCTTCGTTGCCTGAATGAATCACCTGACTGGTTCGCGGTCCAATCAGGTGATTCACTGGCACTGCCTCGTCTCGATTCTGACAGGTGATAGGTTGCGACAGTTTTGAATTTGAGTGCCTCAACACTTTATAACCGCTCTAAACAATGCACAATTTGTGGATTGTCGTAGTATGTGCGTTGTTGCTGTTGAGTTGTTGGTATTGCGTTTGGATTCTCTGAGTGTTCTTCTTGTAATCTTTGAGTGTTCCCCATCCCACATAATCACCCCCTGCCATAGTTACACAAACACACCCAACCTATGCCATATTTTCCCCAGCACTCTCTCCTCAATAACACAATACACACATTCATCAATCTTTATTTGTAAATAGAACATGATATTCAGTCTTAGTGTGTGTGTGCATCAAAGAATTTCATCAAAGCAAAGATACTGTATCAACGGCGGGGTAGAGCAGCTTGCCTTAAGCGGGTATCGAACTCGCAATCTTTCGCTTACAAACCGGCCGCGCTAGCCACAACACCAAGAGAGGTAACTCCCTTGGCGGAGTTGCTAACGGGCCTTTCACAGGGTCGTTACAATATTTTAAATCCAAGGGTGATCAAAGCAAAGATGCTTCAGAACAAAAGATCTTTTCTACAAAAGTAAAGTAGTTTCTCCAACACTGCTCATTGAGGTGTGTGTGTGTGTGTTCGTGCGTGCGTGCGTGTAATTAAAAGCCTCCTGTCCACCAACTAGCCTGCCTAATTTGACTGCAGCCTTGCACTTCGCCAGGAGAGGTCACTGTAACTGAAGCTTCGAGTAATGAACCCATTTTCGAAACAATTGGCTCAAGTGGTTCAGTGCTTCACAAAAGCTTCATTTGCCCATCACTAGTGTGCAGCCCTTATTATAACGTTGTCCCCGCCCCCATGTTGCATGAATTATCAAAGTTCTCGCGGGAACTATGTTTGCCCCATCCCATATACTGCGAGAATTATCAGTGTTGTTGTGGGAACTATGTTTGCCCCACCCCACATACTGCGAGAATTATTCCCGCGGTTATATGTTTGCCCCACCCCCCATGCTGCGAGAATTATCAGAGTTGTTATGAGAACTGTCATAGTTGTTATGAGTCCTGTCAGAGTTCTCGCGGGAAATATGTCCTCCCTCTCTCATTGCTTCTTGAATGATCAGAGATCTCGTGGGAACTATGTTTTCTCCTCACAGACACACACACACACACACACACACAAACGTGTAGGTGCCCTCAGTATCATCCAACACAACAAAAACAAGATAGAAATCAGGGTTTTATAGAACAATAGTGCTAGGGGTCAAAATGACCCCAACACGACCGATGCGTACAAAATGTGTACAGGACATGTCTTTGGTTAATTTCATGTTTACCATGTTTACCCCATAAAGTTAGGTCATAAAAAATCTAGCTGAAAAAAGTATGTTAACCATGTTTTTAGAGACAGTAAACATTGAATCGGGTCAAATTGACCCCTAACATAATAGGAGGGTTAAATGTAGAATACCAATGTTTCACAATAACTCAACAATGTTATTTATAGTTAATGTTATTTACAGCTGTGAGTACCAATGTGTTAGCCGCGTACTCATACCTTTTATTCTTTGCAGAACCGCCCCTCATGACTGCCCAACAACCGCAGACCCATGAGTTCTCCCCTGTGTTGCACAAGCACCTAAACACAACATATACCCCTGCACCCATACACTCCCAACCCGTGATGGACTGATCTCCATCACACACACAAATGCTTTCGCTGACAAACAACTTTCATTTTAGGTGGGCCGAGAGGCTGAATTTGATTGAATCTTGTCCCAAGAAACCCCAATGACATTACCAGTTAATCTGTGTGTTGAGTGAGGAGAGAGCAGTCTTTGTGTGAGCGTTCTCCTGGTCCTTCAGAAAGCTCTGCGTGGCACCCGGGGGAAATCAACTGCAGACGGAGCTGTAATGAGGCCACACACACAATTTAATTTAGGATGTTTACAGTAAAAGGACAAATGCCTGTTGCAACAGGCATCTGTGTTTAAACAGGGGCATTAGCACATAGACATGCATGCATCTATACATAGGCTACATGCATACAATTTACACAGTTCATAGTAAAAAAAAATGGGACAATGGGCTACATCAGGCAGAATGTACTTTAGATAATATACAGTGCTCTCCACAAGTATTGGAAAGAGGCTTTTCGCTCTATACTCCAACAGTTTGGATTTGAAATAAAACAATTGCTATGATGTTGAAGTAGAGATTCTCAACTTTAATTCAGTGTTTTCTTTTTTCAGATTGGCTTCACCATTTAGAAATTACAACCCTTTTCATACTATTTCATGTCACCAAAAGTATTGGAAAATTATTTTGTGTTTCTGGTTAGTCAGGTGTGTGCCGTCACATCCTTTATGCAGGCGTAAGAGAGGTGTCGATGTCTAGTATTGATTTTAGGCTTTGCATTTGCCTTTAGAGTCTACTATTGGTGTCTGTCAACATGAGGACCAAAGAGACATCAATGAAAGTCAAGGAAGCCATTATGAGGCTGATATATCTAAAAGAAAAAATCCATCAGAAACAGCCAACACCTTAGACTTACCAAAATCAACAGTTTGTAACGTCATTAAAAAAGAAAGAAAGCACCGGTGAGCTCAGCAATCGCAAACGGGCTGGTAGGCCAAGGAAGACTTCTACAGTGGATGACCGAAGAATGCTCACCATAATGCTCTTTTAAGAAAAGAAAAAAAACAACTTTTCCACAGATCAGGAACACTCTCCAGGAGGTAGGAGTGAATGTTTCAGAGACTACCATCCACAGAATACGTCACCAGCCGAGCTACAGAGGCTTCACTGCAAAGTGCAAACCACTAGTTATCAAAAAAGATGGTCAGGTTACAGTTTGCTAAAATGTACCTACAAAGCCTGCAGAGGTCTGGAAAACAGTCTTGTGGACAGATAAGACGAATATTATCATGTACCAGAGTGATTGCAAGAAAAAAGGATTTGCCCAAGATTTACAGCATACCTGTGAAACATGGTGGTGGGGGTTCTATGGTTTGGGCATGTACAGTGCATTTGGAAAGTATTCAGACCCCTTCACTCTTTCCACATTTTGTTATGTTACAGCCTTATTCTAAAATTGATTAAATTCCCTCATCAATCTACACATAATACCCCATGATGACAAAGCCAAAACTGTTTTTAGAAATGTTTGCTAATTTATTAAAAATAAAAAACTGAAATATCACATTTACTGTATAGCTGCCACAAGAACTGGCTAACTTGTCTTAATTATGATGTTACTGCTGACAGCAGCAGAAGAATGTATCCAGAAGTGCACAGAAACATCTTGTCTGCTTGAGTACAAGCAAATACCTCCAAATTCATTGGATGGCACTTCATCATACAGTAAGACAATGACTCCAAACATACTGCTGAAGCAACCAGGGAGTTCAGGGCCAAAAAGCGGAAAGTTCTTGACTGGCCAAGTCAATCTTCAGATTTAAATCCAATATGAACATGCATTTAATGTCCTGATGATAATTTTAGGCAAAATGGCCTCAAAAAAAAGAATATACCCAGCGTCTGGTGGGGTCAATGGGTCGCAGACTTCAGGCAGTTATTGCATGCAAAGGATTGTCGATCAAATACTACTTGTATTTGGACATTATATGATTTTTCCAATACTTTTGGAGCCCTGAAATAGGGGGGACAATGTACTTTCTAAATGGTGAATCTGAAAAAAATCCCATTGAATTAAAGCTGAGAATCTCTTCTTTGACCCCATAGTAATTGTTTGATTTCCAATCCAAACTGTTGGAATATAGAGCTAAAAGAAGACAAAATGCTTCCTCTTTCTAATACTTGTGGAGGGCACTGTATGTTCTATTGCAGAAAACATGTGTAAAACAACATGGCTCATGTTAAAGCTCTCACATCCTCCAGGTGAAGGGTTTAGAGCAGGAGAACGACCACCTGACCCAGACCGCAGAGCCTGCAGAAACGTGTGGCTAGCCTGGGCATCACCTGTGACAAGGTCTGGCTCTCTATACGTTGGTGTCTGTCTCTACCAGTGGAGGCTGGTGGTGGTAAAAATCGGAGGACGTGCTCATTGTGTAATGCATGGAATGGAATGAGGAATGGTATCAAACACGTGTTTCATACCATTCCTTATTCCATTCCATGCATCACTGGTCTCTACATTGTCCATATACCTGATGTCTACTTTGTATACAAGTTAACTATCTTTCCTTCCCAATAGTTTTTTACTGACTTGCTTGTTATAAAGCCTTTATCTCTCAACTGCTCTATGTACTTGATTTGAATGAGAAAAATGTTACATTTCATATAATATATATATTAACATTTATTGTATACATATTGATGCCATTGAGGCATATATTGATGTGTATTTTCCTCGTCATCCAGGTGTTAGCTCTGGACAAGGAGAACGCTGATCTGGAGGCTGAGTGTCGTCATCTGAAGAAGAAGGTAGAAGGTCTAAGGAGCACCTCCTTCCAGCTGGAGGCTCTCGAGAAGGAGAATGCACAGTTGGACGAGGAGAACCTAGACCTCCGCCGCGCCGCTGAGAACCACCGCTCAGCTGGGGCCAAGGCCTCCCAGCTAGAACTGGAGAACCAGGAGCTGGAGAGTGAGAGGAGCCAGCTGAAGAGGAGCTTGGAGCTCCTGAGGGCCTCGTCCAAGAAGTCTGAGAGGCTGGAGGTGAGCTACCAGTGTCTACAAAAGGCCCTGGAGAACAGCAGCAGGAAGGGGAGCTGCAGGATGTGGAGGCTGAGAACCAGAGCCTGCAATGCAGCCTGGTGGAGCTGAAGATCCCCAGTAAGCGTCTGGAGCAGCTGAAGCAGGAGAACAAGACCCTGGAGCAGGAGAGCTCTCAGCTGGAGAAGGACAAGAAACAACTAGAGAAGGAAAATAAGGTTTTTAATATCTCCCTTTTGTTTTATTTTAAAATGTATTTTTAATGGAAAATGTTATATGATGTTATATGAATGAAATTTCAAACAATGAAGAAAAGCCCGCACACATAATCTGCTAACATAATTCATTCTTGGCCCAGCACCAGTAGATAAGTGAAAGATGTGCATATCTATTATTGATTACTCTGAGGAATGAAATGTGCCATACAAATACATTTTGATTTGATTTGAAGCGTCTAAGACAGCAGGCGGAGATCAAGGACGCAAAGCTGGATGACAGCAACGTGAGGGTCACTCAGCTGGAGAAGGAGAACCGCTCGCTGGGCAAGGAGATGATCTTCTTCAAGGACTCCTGCACCAGAGTAAAAGACCTAGAGAAGGAGAATAAGGAGCTGGTCAAACTGGCACCGTCAGTAAGAAGACGCTGGCCGCATTGAGAGAGGTAAGAGTGTATATAATCTCAATTCGATAACTTGTATAAACTAGAAAAGGAAATTCCTGAAGAAACTTTGTGGGCTTGCAAAGTCTTAATATGGCAGTGGATACAGTTTAAAGCTGGATTGGACGGTCAATCTTAAAATATGTGTTTTGAGTATGACCATAGTATGCTCAGTATGCTCCTCATTGGAACTTATGCGACTTAAAAAGGCTTAAAGTTTAAAAAATCTAAAGAGTATCAGAAATCTGAATGAAAGTTATTTAAGTAGAGTCAGTCTACACATGTTGAAGTTGAATTGAGTTGTCAAGCTTAAAGAGGAAAGAGGAGATACATTTCGAAATGTCCCCATTCGGAACTAATGGCCATAGGAATGAAGTAGGATTTCAGGCAAATTCGAGGACAGCTCAAAAATGTATGAAAACGTTTTTTTCAAGTTACACAAGTCTTTGCATTTAAAAGCTTGATTTTAAGTTAATAGGTTAAGTAGTTTAGGTTGTGCATACGGCGGTATAGGCATGAATAGGATTTCATGCACATTTGAGTAAAGCTCAAAAAGTGTAAATAGTATCAAACATCTGAATGGAAGTTCTTCCTACATAGTTTAGGTGTGTTTTGTTATGCTCATGTGGGGGGACATGCATCGTTCGGCCTGTAGAGGGAGCTACAGGACCGTGGCCAGGGTTATGTCGGCGAGGCTCCGTTGCACACCTGTTGCAAATGAAGCCTCGTTGACTAGATGCTTAAGATGTGTGTGCCTCTGTTTGTGCAGTAGGTGGGCTGGGAACGGCGGAGCAGGAGAAAGCGAGAAAGAAGGACGACTGAAAAGTCGCCGAACTTTGTGAAGGGCTGAAAAGCCAGAGACTCTCTAAAGTATTACAAGTATTGTCTTAATAAACGGGTTATTCCCTCACCCACACACTGCGTCTGCCTCTGACCACGAACGAACATTGTTACAGCTCAATAAGCATAAATGGTATGAAAAAGAGTGGGTAGAGAGTTGGTTGGTTGAGTGTGGTAGAGTTGGTTAAGTGGTTGAGAGTGGTTTCAGTGGGGGAAAGTTGGATTGGTGTGAATATCTTAAAAGTTGTAGGAGGAGTAGCAGGCTGTACATTCACAAGAAAGAGAACTTGAAAAATAAGTTCCAGAAGAAACTTTGGGCTTGCAAAGTCTTATTTTGATAGTAGAACCTTCCCTTGACTTTTCATCTAACTTGGAACTCTACTCTGTTCCATTAAAGTGTTGAGGCAGGATTATTTATTAATGAAGGATAGAACAGAGGTTATGGTTTTAGAGTGATTCAGTGCTTGATGATTGAGTGAAGAACAGGAATTATTTACTTAGAGTGACTCAGATTGTGTGTTTGTAGTACAGGAGTTGGTGAGAGAGAAACATGGGCTGTGATTATAATAAAGCACAGAATGTCCAGTTTTAGGAATAAGGTTGAAGATCTCCTTACTAACAGATATGTTACGTCAAGTACAGTACATGTCGAAAGAGTGTTCAATATCACAACCCCCCATAAGGCTGATCATACGCGTGTTTACGGCTGTCATGTCATGACAGTGACTGTGTATTTCATGGTGCAGTGAAAAACAGGGATTATCATGATAGGCTTTAGAATGTGACTCAGAGCGTGTGTTTGATGGTGTTGTACAGGAGTTGGTGAGTGAGAAACTGAAGACTCATCACAGTGTTCTGATGACAGGTAACACGTATGCACGCACGCACACACACACACACACAAACACGCACACACACACACACACACACACACACAATCTGATACACCCACTATGTTCATGATTACACTGCATGACAAAATCACATAAGTGAAGGTCCATAGTAGGCAGTGGGCACACTAGCTACCACTAGTACAGTAGCAAGATATTTATGACCTTGATCTGTATATGATTATTATGATTATGATGAACAAATATCCTTTTATGTTCAGATACAAGCTGCTGGAGTCCAAGTTAGAGTCCACTCTGAAGTCCTCCCTGGAGATCAAAGAGGAGAAGATCCCCGCCCTGGAAGCCAGACTGCAGGAGTCCTCCAACCTCAACCAACAGCAACACCAGGAGCTCAAAACAGTGCGTGCAATGAAGGAAATAAAAACAATGAACAAGCAAAGGCTACAGTCGGTCCCCAAACGATGAGCTAGCAAATATTTACAGTACACTCTGTACAAAACCACAGCCCAGAGAGCCTTATACAGTGTGTTACAACATAACACATTTCTTCTCTTATTTATTTATTATTTATATATTTATTATATATACAGTATGTGTATGTATATATATATATTTTTTGTAGGGTAAGCTAATTATGGATCAGTGATCCTCAATCTGGTCCTGGAGAGCCACAGTGCTGCGGGCTTTTGTCCCCTAATCAAGGTTTTGAAGATCAGTTAATTGGTTCATTTGGTTAATCAGGTGTGGCTAAGCTGAAAAAAACCCTGCATCCACTGCAGCTCTCCAGGACCAGGATCGAGTATCACTGTCTTACATCTCAGATATACAGTTAGGTCCGGAAATATTTGGACAGTGACACAATTTTGATAATTTTGGGTCTGTACGCCACCACAATAGATTTGAAATGAAACAATCGAGACGCAATTGAAGTGCAGACTTTCAGCTTTAATTCAAGGGGTTGAACAAAAATATCATATGAAACTTTTAAGAATTGCAACCAGTTTTATACACAGGTCCCTATTTTCAGGGGCTCAAATGTAATTGGATAAATTAACATAATCATAAATAAAATTTTCATTTTTAATACTTTGTCAAGAATCCTTTGCAGGCAATGACTGCCTGAAGTCTGGAACCCATGGACATCACCAAATGCTGGGTTTCCTCCTTTGTGATGCTTTGCCAGGCCTTTACTGCAGCTGTCTTCAGTTGTTGTTTGTTCATGGGTCTGCCTTTAGTTGTGTCTTCAGCAAGTGAAATGCATGCTCGATCAGGTGATTGACTCAGCCATTGCAGAATATTCCACTTCTTTGCCTTAAAAAATTCCTGGGTTGCTTTCGCAGTATGTTTTGGATTATTGTCCATCTGTACTGTGAAGCGCCGTCCAATCAACTTTGCTGAATTTGGTTGAATCTGAATAGACAGTATATCCCTAAACACTCCAGAATTCATCCGGCTGCTTCTGTCTTCTGTCACATCATCAATAAACACTAGTGACCCAGTGCCATTGGAAGCCATGCATGCCCATGCCATCACACTGCCTCCACCGTGTTTTATAGATGATGCTTCGGACCATGAGCAGTTCCAAGCCTTCTCCATACTTTTTTCTTCCCATCATGCTGGTACAGGTTGATCTTAGTTTAATTTGTTCAAAGAATGCTGTTCCAGAACTGGGCTGGCTTTTTTAGATGTTTTTTGGCAAAGTCTAATCTGGCCTTTCTATTCTTGAGGCTTATGAATGGTTTGCACCTTGTGGTGAACCCTCTGTATTTGCTCTCGTGGAGGTGGATGCCTCTGACATCGCAGTGGGGGCAGTGCTCTCCCAGCGGTGTCTTCTCTTTATGGTAGACTTGGATAATGATATGCCTACCTCCTGGAGAGTGTTCTTCACTTGGCTAGACGTTGTGAAGGGGTTTTTCTTTACCATGTGAAGGATCCTGCGATCATCCACCACTGTTGTCTTCCGTGGACATTCAGGCCTTTTTGTCTTGCCGAGCTCACCAGTGCGTTCTTTTTCACTCAGAATGTACCAAACTGTTGATTTGGCCACTCCTAATGTTGCCGCTATCTCTCTGATGGATTTTTTTTGTTTTTGCAGCGTAAGGATGGCCTGTTTCACTTGCATTGAGAGCTCCTTTGACCGCATGTTGTGCGTTCAGAGCAACAGCTTCCAAATGCAAATGCCACACTTGGAATCAACTCAGACCTTTTACCTGCTTAATTGATAAGAAAATAACAAAGGAAAGGCCCACATCTGTCCATGAAACTGCTTTTGAGTCAATTGTCCAATTACTTTTGGTCCCTTGAAAAAGAGGGGGCTATATATTAAAGAGCTGTAATTCCTAAACCCTTCCTCCAATTGGGATATGAATACCCTCAAATTAAAGCTGAGGGTCTGCACTTTAAGCCCATATTCATATATAACTGTAACTTGAATATGTTTTGGTAAACAGCTAAAATAACACAAATTGTGTCAGAGTCCAAATATATATGGACTTAACTGTATTTAGGTGTGGCACCAAAGCTACAGCTCCTTGGAGGTTCCAGTGTTATGGGTTGGAGGTTTAACCTTTGACCTGTGCAGGTGAAGAAGAACTATGAGGCCCTACGTCAGAGGGAGGAGGAGGAGAGGATGGTGTAGAGCAGAGAGGTGGAGAAGACTCTCAGAAGTGGGAAGTGGGAGAAGGAGAGCCACGAGACCACCAGGAAACTGCTCAAGGTTAAAGACCACCTCATCGAGGTGGAGAGGAAAGTGAGTACAGTACAATGGATTCACTGATGTATCTGTATTTCTTTATTTAACCTTTATTTATCCAGGTTAAGATCAAATGTATTTTTCAAGAGAGACTGTGGTGGAATTTCAAGTCAAAAAATATTTTGAAATAAAATGCCAGAGACAAGAGCTGATGGTTTATCCAGAGACTTTTATTCACAAGTAATAAAAGTCGTTCACATTTGCAAAGGCGACCACGTTGTTCTTTCAGTCAACCGCTTTATAGTTTCAAATAGGTTACCTCCCTCATATGCAAATCACTTATACTTCCCAGCTGCATCCACCAATAACATTCAAATCTCGTCACGGCCTGGTTTCCCCTCCTATTTGTGAAGACAGTTCTCGTGTTACTTCATATTGGTGATGAGCTCATTAGGTTTATCACTGTTATTCTAGGGCCTGGCACGGTTGACCTTATCTTCGCCTACCAGTGCTGTGTTTATTAGGGTTTTCCTCTCTCCCTTATCCTGTTTTTCTCACGGAAAAAGTGTATCTTGTTTCCATCTTCTGCTCTCAGCTTGTTTGTCCTGTACATTTGGATTGTTCACAACTGGTTAGATTTATACCTGCCTCCCTTTTCTGTTGATCATATCCTGCTTTCCCATGCCCTGGTCATCTGTTTTCTCCAACCTTTGCTCCCTCCTGTAACCTTAAAAAACTCTCCCCTCACAAATCAATCATTGGCCATCCTGGTCTTAATTCTCTCTCTACCTTTCCTTTGTGGAATTAGGAATCTTTATTTTCTATAGAAATTTACCATATATTCCCACCTTTGGGACTTAATAGTCCCACATCCTATACTAGTGTTTAAAATGATATACTAAAAAATCATGTAAGTGATTAAAAACATTATATAAATGAATCATATAAGTGAAAAATAACATTTGTGTTACATCATTATTACAAAAAACTCCAACTCCTGGGGACATGTCTCTTTTACAGGCAGGGGCGAAAAACCTAGCCTCTTATTCAATATCAATCTACCAGGAAAATTCCCCTGCGGTTCTCATACCATCCAGCCAACCTTGAGCAACCACGTTACAAGTCTGTAACTGAGCACCTATCCCCATGAGCAACAACTTCCTTCACATTTATATGGTTTCTCAATTGTTAACAAAAAGTAAAATATTGTAAAACAAATCAACCTGTAATGAGACCTATACTTATCCATTATAAGGGATCATTTGCTGTGTCCCTGAATCTATGACCTTCCCATTGTTGCCTCTTTACACACTTTCAATATGGACATTTTATCAGTAATACAAACAATAGTTGTTATACATGATACCATAAAATACATCATTGTCCAATAAATCGCAAATATTTCCAAGTGGAACACAGTCCTTTATATGGCCAGGGGTTCTTCTTTTTAATGAATGGAGCAGTAGTATTCTCGAGTAGGTGTAACTGTTGGAGCTCGAGGGTCATGGCTGGGAGTCTAGACGATCCTTTCGTCGTCTGAGGGGGCAGAAGACTCACTGTCCTCCTCCTCCCAGTCAGGAACAAGATATAGTTCTGGTTGTTCTCCAACTCTGCTGCCTGCTATCGGAGCTGTCCCTGCTGTCACACTCATCTGCTTAACTGTACTCTGTATAAAGAAAGATCTCAAGAGAGGCATAATACAACAAAACATCAGTCCTAACACTACAATCACTATCTATCGACAGGGCCTACTTGTTCTACTTGGGACAGCAAATAGATTAGTATTATTATTTTATATAGCACGAGTCCCTTCCCCGGGATCCCCCGTGCTCTACTGTCCTTCCCGTCCGGCTGGGGGCTGGGTTTCCGGCCCCTGTACAGCCTTTGTACCTGCTTTCCAGGTCCTCCTGTGCGATCTCACCCGTCCCTTCGTCCTCGTCTCTGGTCTGGGCAAGTGCTTGCCTCGGGACCCTCGTATGGTCCCTCTCTCCTTGGCTCGTTCCACTTTGATGTACACCTGGTCCCCTGGTGTAATTGGATTTGGCAGGGGTTCCATCTGGAGTTGTTCCAGTGGCGGTCCTTTGTAAGGTCCTCTTAGTGTTGGCACTGGCATGGGTCGACCCGTAAGCATTTCATGCGGTATTAAGTGCGTGTTTCTGTTAGTCTGCATGCGGTAGCTCATTAATGCAAGTGGCAAGGCATCTACCCAGTTAAGCTTTGTACTGGCACATATCTTATTCAGCTTTGTTTTGAGGGTACCATTTATTCTTTCTACCATTCCTTGTGATTGTGGATGGTAGACACAACCCAATCTTTGTTTTATTCTTAATTGTTGTAAGACTTGTTTCACAGTTTTCTGAATAAATGCTGCACCGTTATCTGAGCTAATCTCATTAGGTGTTCCAAATCTGAATCTATCTATGACAACAAGCATGTATCTTTTTCCATTTACCTTTTTTATCATGTCTACATAGTCCATTACTAAATGTTTGAATGGTCCATCTGGAACCGGTATGTGTCCTAAGGGTGTTGTGATTCCCTTTCTTACGTTGTTTTGTGCGCATACTGTGCATTCTGCTAATGCGTTGTCTACCATTGCCTGTAGATAGGGTGACCAATACCCTTGAAGTTTTATTTTTCTCACAACTTCCCCCCTTGCACAATGGTCAAAACCATGCGCACCAGTGATCCAATATGTCTCTTCTGCATCTAATAAGGGTGTTGATTCTAGGTCTGGTCTTAACTTTGTGAATGTTAGCGAGTGTGCTTGTAGCAAAGGTTCTTTTCACACAGAGGCAGACGCAGTATCTTAGTGAGGGATTTGGTCCCGTTTATTAGCACAGACATTCAATATGGCTTTTCAGCCTGTCTCAAGGTTTTGGCGACTTTCCAGTCGTCTGTCTCTAAACCTCCTCCGTCGTTCCCAGCCCACCTACTCAAAAAACAGAGGCACACACATCTTAAGCATCTAGTCAACGAGGCTTCATTTGCAACAGGTGTGCAACAGAGCCTCGCCGACATGACCCTGGCCACGGTCCTGTAGCTCCCTCTACAGGCCGAACGCTGCATGTCCCCCCACAGTGCTATACAACCATGTTCTTCCCCTTCATCTGCCAGTGGTATTAGCTCAGCTGGATTTACTGTGCTACATCTCTTAATAGTGATGTCTGGGTATGTTAATAACGACCAATATGACAGGTTTCTAGCCTGCGTTAGAACAAACCTTCCCTACTCTAACAGTTCCACTGTCCTGTGATGTGTGTATATTGTTATTGGGTATCCCTAGTAACTGTAATTTGGTCCCCCATAGGGATTGGCTGGTCCTTGAGGAGGCTGCTGCTGTTGCTGGCCATAGCCCTGTTGTCCATTCTCCCTCGGCTGCCATGGATTGTCGTAGAATTTAAGTTATAATACTTTGAAATAAAATACCGTTAACCAGAGCTGTTGATTCATTCAAAGACTTCATTCACAGAGAATATTTAGCCGTTCAGGTTTGCAAAGTTGACCCCGTTATCTCCTCAGTCACCTGTCTTTATAGACTTCGCACAGGTTAACACCTTCTATCCAACGTATTTCTGTTTCCTTTCTACTTGCACCAATAACATTCAAGATCTATATTTCGTCATCAAGGTGTGCGCAGCCCATTGGGCTGGCGTCAATTTGTCTGGTCTGACCTTGCTGACATCCAGGCTATTTTCAAAAGCCTTTTTTTCCTGGCTGTTTACAACTTTGTTTATTACTTAATTACCCTAACTTTAATTATTCTATCCTGTTTCCTCCCGCTTTGATCCTTTGTTTTCTTCACCTATAGCAAACTCCTCAATCTGACCTCACCCCTTTTTACTGCATCCTCCAAATGTTCTAGGACCATCTGTTTTCCTGTGACCTCTTCCCTAGGTGTGGGATTACAAACCCTTATATTGTCTTTAAATTTACCATAGGATTAGTTGTACAATTCCTTCGGGTATGTCCTGCTTGTTGACATCCCCAGCACACGCCGGGTGGGCCTGGTGGGTCTGTTCTTTGGAACCTTCCTTGGGGTCTCTGCCTTCCTCTTCATGGCTGAGACTGCTGGGGCTGCTAGGTATACACATTGATTACAGGTACGGAGGATTGCTCTTGTCCCTGAGGCTTCGGCACTGGAGGTGGTTCTGATGTGGAACTGGTTCCCCGGTTTCGGCAGACATTAGCACTTGTATCTTCTTTTTGCTTTGTTCAGTGAGTTCCCCAGTTGGAGCTGTGTTAATTTTCTCTGGATCTCCTTTTCTTGCTCCTTTTGTCTTAGTTCATCCTTCCGGTATTTTTCCACTGCATGGACTAGATGATCACAGAACTCTTTGTGTGTTTTTGACGTGAGTCCAACCATATCCTCTAACCTGCTTCTCACTTGAGTGGGCATGGCTTCCACCACTGCAGTTGTAAACAGAGTTGTCATCAGTGGGTCTCCCTCTGGGTCTGCTTCAGTTTCTTGTTTCCACTTCTTCAGTTGCTTGTGCAGGTATGTGGCAGGGTTCTCGGTTTCTCCCAGTGGGTCTCCCTTCACAGTCTTAGGATCCAGCCTTTGTGGATATTCTTTTCTCAGGGTATCCCACATGAAGGGTCTGGCTCGATCAAATCCGATCCCATCGAGTGCGGCACCGTCTGTTGCCGGTCCCAGTCCACAGGTCAGGAGGATGTCTTCCATCTTTTTCACTCCTAGCACCTTGGCCAGCAGGGCGTTGAGGTCTCCTACCGCCAGCAGCTTCCCCATTGTCTCTTCCTCAAAGCTTCTAATCCATTTGCCTGCTCCCTCATGTATGTCAGGTAATCTGCTGACTATCCCCTGCATGTCCTGCATTGCCCAGGGCACATAGTGTCCTTGCCTTCCTTTTATCAGGATGGGGCACTGTAATTTATCTGGTGGAAATAACTTTTCCCTATCTCACAACACTCGCGTTGTTGGTCTTTCGTCGTCTTCCTCATCTCTTTTCTCTCTACTACCTGGTCACTATGATTGCCCAGTTCGTACATAAATGTCCCTTCCTTAGGCCATTTTGTGGGAAATTTACTAGTTAGTTTTTCCCATTTTTCTGACATCTTTTTTATTTCTTTATCTAAAAGGTTTTTTTTGTTTGCTAGTATGTCTACCGAAGTTGTCATGGTAGTCCCTATTAGTTCCTGTTCTTGGAGCTTGAATCATTTACTTAACCCACCTTTGAGTGTCTGAGGTTACCACTATGATAGGGCGAGGTGTTCACCGTGCTCTTCTTATTTTTATCCCTTTGCTCGTGACAACTATCGTTAATTTGGGTCGTGGTTTTATATTAAATTGAGGGATATACACATAGGGGGGGAACATCTATTGATATTCTTCCACTGTCTCCAATTAACAACTGTGTGTTTGTGTATGTGTATGAAATTGTGAGTGTAAGTATATGTGTGTGTGTGTGTGTATATGAGTGTCTGTGTGTGTGTCTAGGTGTAAAGTGTGAGTGTGAGTATATGTGTGTGTGAGTATGTGTGTGTGTGTGTGTGTGTGTGTGTGTGTGTGTGTGTGTGTGTGTGTGTGTGTGTGTGTGTATGGTACCTTAGAGACTGAAATAAATCACTCTGAGCTTAGACATGTAATTCTACAAGTCAAAAATTACTTTCACACAGCATACACTTTACAATAAAGATGTTTTAGTTTTCCACTTAGAACTAACTGCTTTAAATCATAGAATACAGAAACAGCTCAGCACACTGCGTATCGTCTTGAACTAATACCTCCACTTCGAGGTTGATACCGTCGCACTTGAGTGACGGCCCAAGATGGCGCGCAGCCCTTCTTTTCTTTCAGATGTTCTATTCTATCTTATCTTTGTCTCCTAAAGTCAGTTTCCACTGTGTCTCTTACAGCTTTTATCCCAATTGGCCAACAGTTGTCTCTTCTATCTGGTGTTCTCATTTTGACAAATGTTTCCTTTAAGAGAAAAAGATGGCTTCCTGCCACTACCGTATACTCCTGAATCTATATTCTTGTTATTTTGTACTTTGGGAGGCACACCGAAATTGTTATCTAAAAAATGTGTGCTCTTTATTCTTCTGTATATAAAGTCTACAATCTTTCTATTCGATTAGACGTTTGTCCTCCTTACTCATCCTATACTCTAACTATCTTTCTCAACACCCGACAAACAGTTTTATACAGGATTTCTGTCTCCCTTCTGTTGCTTTACTCCCACACAACACAACTATATTTCACTCGACAGCACGACACAGCGAAATCAACAACAAAACATAGCACAAAAATATAGCACGACACAGCACTAGTAAAACCACTACTGTCTGCCTTCTCATCTACTTCCGCATACGTCACAGTACTAATGTGACGTTTCACAACACATATCACAAGTAATATTACACACTTCTGTCCAGCAATTCAACAATATATCCGTGTAACAAGGATCCTTTGACACAGAGGCGGACTCAGTAGGTGTGGTAAGGGCAAACCCCGTTTATTAACACTCAATAATGGCTTGTCGACTTTTCAGTCGCAGATTTCCAGCCCCCTCCAAAAGCAGAGGCACACACATCTTAAACCATTTTGTTAACGAGGCTTCATTCGCAACAGGTGCGCAACCAGCCTCGTTTCCGTAACCCTAGCCACGGTCCTGTCGCTCCCTCCACAGGCCGAACGCTGCATGTCCCCCCACAATCCGATTCATTTCCTCGACACGAACACAGAGTTTATTCGCTGAACTTCAGTCTATATAACCAGCTTCTCATTAATACACTTCCTCAACATAATCAGAGCTAATTATATCATAAGTACACACTTCTGCCCAGCAATTCAACACTATACTTGATACACTTCCTCAACACAAATACAGAGTTTATTCACTGGGCTTCAGTCTATACAATCAACTTTCTGTCAATTCACTTCCTCAACATGACAGTTTATAAATACTCTCTGGCTTATCCGTTCAGACCCATATTGATCAATTCAACTCAGCGGTATCCATAAACTTCTGTTTACCCGTGCAGACCTGAATTGATTGATAATACCGCGGTATTCATAAGCTCTTTGCCCGTCCGTTCAGCCCAGTATTGATCTCTTTTCAATTCTGCGGTACCCACGGGACTTGCACATGTGACCCAATCTTTGGGCCTGAACTTATTTACAGTTATTTACAGTTAGTGCATGCACATTTTTCTGAAATCCCCAACAGCTCTAGTTCAAATCTTAAATTTGGTATCTTTATTGGTAAGACTCATGCTAGTGTCCTCCCGTCAAGTCGGGAGACCCAGAGCGAATTACACACATTTACTATACCAAAGCAGGAATTCTCCTTACCTCAGTTTTATGGCCATTTAATTTGTGCAATCCGTCCAGTTCCTTTCTCAACGATAGTTCATGATGCGAGTCTTGTTGATCCAATCCTGTTTGTGGCGCCAATTATGTGGTGGAATTTCAAGTAAAAAAATATTTAGAAATAAAATGCCAGAGACGAGAGCTGATGGTTTATCCAGAGATTTTTATTCACAAGTAATAAAAGTCGTTCACATTTGCAAAGGCGACCACGTTGTTTTTTCAGTCAACCGCTTTATAGTTTCAAATAGGTTACCTCCCTCATATGCAAATCACTTATACTTCCCAGCTGCATCCACCAATAACATTCAATTCCTACATCTCGTCACGGCCTGGTTTCCCCTCCTATTTGTGAAGACAGTTCTTGTGTTACTTCATATTGGTGATGAGCTCATTAAGTTTATCACTGTCATTCTAGGGCCTGGCACGGTTGACCTTATCTTCGCCTACCAGTGCAGTGTTTATTATATAATACATTGATAGAACTATTTTCAGGTTATACACTTTCATATGACTGATACAACTTGTGTAACTACTGTGATAAAATTTTCTCTTGCCACACCTCTAAAGTTCTATAGCCATTGTTCTGAGAAGCACTGTATGATTTACCATATGAACAGCGATGACTTCGGAGGGAGTGGTGAGGGAGCGCAGTAATGGGGGAACAGACATATCTTGCCGATAGGTGTGAAATGTTGAACGCCGATTGATCAGTAAGAAAGTCTCCCCATTGTTCATTCTCTCCCGCCCTCTCTCACGTAAACACCAGCCCATCAGCCGATAGCCTTGGCGGCGCCTACCATTATGTTTAAACTGTATAAAAGACAACCCTGATAATCGTCTCGAGACTTGTGCTGAACGGACCCCCGGATCTACGCTGGGCTGCTGTTACGCTCTTGTCTCTTGTTTGCAAGCAATAAATACCGGACTCAGATATTGTGGCTACTCAGGACTTGTTTCTTGATTCTTACCTCCGAAGAGCTGAAGTACAGAGTGGTAAATCCTAGACTTCCACCACAATTTGGGGGCTCGTCCGGGATTGCCTGCCCTGAGTTCGTCGTCTCTCTGCCAAGAAGGTCAAAACTTGTATACGGACAGGATATATTCCTGGAGCCGAAATCCTCCCTTTGAAAGTTCAGAACGCAAAGGTTGAGAGAAAGGCGCCTGAAAGGAGAGGGACGGAGTTCTCAGGCACGGCGAGTCCATAAAGCCATTGAACTCGGAAGAGGTAAGACCACAATATTTGTGCGAGCAAAAACCTCAGCTGGGTCCTGGGTCGCTGTTATAAAATCTTCAGTGTAAAATCCTATTTTGGTAATAGGTCGGCAGTTGTAAAATCCTATTTGGTATGGGTGTACTGTTGAAAATCCTATTTTGGTAATAGGTTGGCAGTTGTAAAATCCTATTTGGTATGTGTAGTGGCAGCTTTTCAGCGGCCGCTTCTGAGAGCGGATAAATCCGGACAACGCGCGTCTTAAAGTATAGATTAATTTATTTGTTCCCTTCTAACTCAAAATACAAACAAAGATGTCTCTATCGCATTCACACGGTTGAAAAATTGTTTGCTACTTCCGCTCTACCTGGTCATAGGTGACCCATCCCTATATTAGACATCTGTCAATCAGAACGTCACACGTCACACTTAATTGGCCAGACAGAACACGGCAGTCAATCACAGTTTTCACACATAGAATTACGTAATTGTAAACCATAATTCATCATACTATTAAACCATATTTCATAAACTTAAATATAATAATTATTTCAATAGCATTTCATCAATCTTAAATCACTCAAATTCATTTGCAAACATAAATATCAAAATGGCTCCAACACTCCGGCCCCTAATTGGCCAAAATAAGGCAATTCATAACATAAAATATCCACAGGAGCCACACAGTTCAAAAGTCCATTGTCACATTATTCACATTTCTTCTTTTTTTTCACATATTTGTTTCAATAGTTCATGAAAAGTCCATCAAAAAAGGTTTTCTTTCAAAAAAATAAGCCCTTATAAAAAGTCAAGGGGATTTCAAAGTCTTTTCTCAAAAAATGTTCTCAAAATTCATTCAATAGTCCTTTCAATAGTCCTTTTCAAAATCATATTATTTCACATTTACACATTTCATTTCATTTCATTTTTCATCATAAAAATCAACAGGTAAGTATCCAACAGATTCATATGTATTCTTTACTCATTCAAAATGTGAAATATACTCTTGTGCATAGAAAAGGATTTCAGTAGGTTTCAAGATCTTATCGAAATAAATGTTATGTTGTGAGCAGTGTAGTGTGGAGTTTGTCAGTGTGTGAGTCAGTCAGTCAGGTCTGTAAGATGGTCAGTCAGGACATGTCTTTGAGAAGACACAGCTTGGTAATAGGTCTTTCTAAGATGCCTGTCTGAGTTTTCACTTTGACACGACGTACAAAGCCTTTTGCATCTGGAAAGGTTTCCATAATACGTCCCATAGGCCAGGAGTTTTGTGGAGAGGTCTCATCTATGATCAGTACTATGTCTCCAGGTTTCAGATTTCTTTTGACCTCATTCCATCTTTGTTTCTCCTGCATTAAGGGAAGATACTCCCGTGTCCATCTCTTCCAGAAGAGGTCTGATAGGTACTGAACCTGTTTCCACCTTCTTCTAGAGTAGCCATCCTGCTTGGAAAAGAGCCCAGGTGGAAGAATGGGTTTTACTTTCAAGAGCAGAAGGTGATTTGGAGTTAGGGGTTCAGGATTTTTAGGGTCTCCAGATGTTACTGTAATGGGACGGGCATTGAGAACTGCCTCCACTTCGCACAAGGCAGTTTGAAGACATTCGTCATCTAAAGTCTGTTCCTTTGTGATGGAGTAAAGGATTTTCTTTATGATTCGAATGAGACGTTCCCACGCGCCTTCGTGGTGAGAACCATAAGGCAGGTTGAAACTCCATTTGATGCCTTTTGCATTCATTGAATCCTGTATTTTATTCATGTTTAGGTGAGCAAGTGCTTCTTTTAATTCTCGCTCTGCGTCCACAAAATTTGTTCTGTTGTCTGAAACAATTTCTTTGATTTGACCACGTCTGCAGATGGATCTTCTTAAGGCTGAGATACATGAATCTGTATCCATGGAGTAAGCCATCTCCAAGTGTACAGCTCTACTGGCAAGACATGTAAACAAGACTCAGTATCTCTTCACCCTGCTACGGCCACTCTTGACTTCTATGGGCCCAAAATAGTCCAAGCCAGTGTGAGTGAACGGGGGAAGATCTGGTGTTATGCGTGTGAGTGGTAAATCAGCCATTTTCTGTTTCATAGCAGTGCCATGCCATCGTCTGCAGAGTGTGCAATCGCAGGTTATTTTCCTTGCAACCTGATTCGCTTTGAGAATCCAATATTTTGTCCTGAGCTTAAAAGCATTTGATTTTTTCCACAATGACCTACCAGATGGTGGGTGTGGTTCAGAAGAAGTGTTGAGAAGTGGTCTACATTAGACAGAATGGCCGGGTGTTTAAAGTCCTCCGGCATAGCCAACTTACTCAATCTACCTCCCACTCTCAGTATTCCATCATTAAGAATGGGATCCAACTTGTAGAGTCTGCTACTCCTTCTTACAGCTTGGCCTGCTCGTAAGGCATTCACTTCATCCCTGAAGGCTTTCTGTTGCACATAAGCAACAAGTGATTCCTCAGCATCTGTAAAATCCTGCAAGGATAGCTGCTCGTCGGATAGCTGCTTGTCCTTCGCATATTCTTTTTTAACTGATGCACTGTGTGAGTTACCTGCCTTTTTCAATTGGATCAAGTGTCTCAGAGTCCCTTTGAACTTCAAAAGCCACGCCGTAGATCTGATGAGTTTGTCCCATGATGAGAAGTATTCAATAAAGCGAGTCAGAGGGTCTTCATGTGCTGCTGTAGCGAAGGCCACAACAGTTTTCTTTACCTCTGAGTCACTGTCAGAAAGCACCAGTGGTTCTGTGGAAAGTTTCGGCCAGTCAGCTTCGCATTTGGCCAGAAAGTCTGGACCGTTAAGCCAACATCCTTCTTTCAGAAAAGCCTCAGCTCGCATTCCCCTACACGCATTGTCTGCTGGGTTGAGATCAGTCCTAATGTGATGCCACTGAGATTTCTGTGTCAGGTCACGGATCACAGATACTCGGTTAGCCACAAAGGTCTTGAATCTCTGAGTGTCATTCAGAATGTACTATCAGTCCAGAAGAAGGAGTCTGAGATCTGAAGCTCCAGTTTTTTCTTGAGCATATTGTCAATACGGGCGGCCAAAACCGCTGAGGTGAGCTCCATTCTGGGAATCGTGACCACTTTCAGGGGTGCAACCCTTGCTTTCCCCATCACAAACGCAATGTGAGGAGGTCTGCTTCTGCTGGTAAATCTTATATAACTGACTGTCCCATAGCCACTCTCACTGGCATCGCAGAAGTGGTGTAATTGGGTGTCAGTGACATCAAAATCCACGGGTTTGTAGCATCTTTTAATCTTGAAGTCAGAGATCATGTGAAGATCTTTCTGCCACTCGCTCCATTTTGACGCAAGGGCAGTTGGGATTTCATCGTCCCATCCGCAGTTGATCTTACACAGCTCCTGCTGTATCAGTTTTCCTGTGAGCATAACTGGTGATAAGAATCCCATAGGATCATAGACAGAATTGAGCACAGACAAGATTCTCCTTCGACTAACTGGTTGTTGTTTCAGAGTGGTGTCAAAGAAGAATGTATCGGACTCAACATCCCAACGCAGACAGACAGGGTACTCACAAACGACGGGGAGAATCTCAGACGAAGACATGGGGAACACACAGGCTATTTATACAAACAGGGGACAGAACACACAGGTGGTATGATTTAAGGTAGATTGGGAGGCACTGAACCGTATAGCCAGAGGGGGGCGCCAGAGTCACCAGAAAGCAACCTCAGGCGTGACAGTACCCCCCCCCCCCGACGAACGGCACCAGCCGTTACTTAGGTGCCCCAGGATGCAGGCGGCAGAAGTCAGTAATAAGAGCGGGGTCCAGTATACTCCGCCAGGGCACCCAAGTCCGTTCCTCCGGGCCATACCCCTCCCAATCTACCAGGTACTGCAGCCCCCTCCCCACCCGTCTACACCCCAAAATACGGTCCACCGTGTAGGCGGGCTGTCCTCCGATGAGACGAGGTGGGGGAGCAGGGCGGGGGGGGGGGGGCCAGGGGGCAGGAGATGACGGGCTTGAGGAGGGAGACATGGAAGGTCGGGTGAACCCGCATGGAGGGGGGGAGCCGCAGCTTGTAGGTGACCGGGTTCACCCGCCTAATGATCCGGAAGGGGCCCACGAAGCGGGGGGACAGCTTCCGGGACTCGACCCGGAGGGGAAGGTCCCGAGTCGAGAGCCACACCTTCTGGCCCGGGCGGAAGACCGGGGCCGGGTGACGCTTGCGGTTGGCCTGGAGCTGGGACTTGGCCGAGGCCTTCTTGAGCGCCGCCCGCACACGTCTCCAGGTCCTGCGACACCGACTGACCTGGGCCTGGACCGAAGGCACCTCCGCCTCCTCCTCTTGCTCAGGGAACAGGGGGGGTTGGTAACCGAACTGGCACTGGAAGGGGGACAGGCCAGTGGAGGAGCAGAGGAGGGTGTTGTGGGCGTACTCGGCCCAGGCCAGTCGCCGGCTCCAGGTCGCAGGGTTCCCGGAGACGTAGCACCTCAGCACGCCCTCCAGGTCCAGGCTGACGGAGGCGCCGAGGCTGTTGGCGAACACCTTCCAGAACCTGGAGGCAAACTGGGGACCCTGATTTGACACCACGTCCTGGGGGAGACCGTGGATCCTGAAGACATGCTGCACCATCAGGTCCGCGGTCTCCTGGGCCAAGGGCAGCTTGGGAAGGGGGATGAAGTGGGCCGCCTTGGAGAACCGGTTCACCACTACCAGGATAGTGGTGAACCCGTCGGAGGGGGAAGGCCTGAAATGAAGTCCAGGGAGATGTGGGACCAGGGACGCTTGGGATGGGAAGGGGCCGGAGGAGACCCGCCGGGGCCAGACGGGGGTTCTTGCTGCGCGCGCACACCGCACACGCTGCCACGAAGGCGCGCGTATCCCCCTCTGCCGTGGGCCACCAGAACCTCCTTTGGATGAATTACAAGGTCCTGGCGGCCCCTGGGTGACCCGTGAGGGAGGACGCGTGTGCCCAGAGGAGCAGCCGCGCGCGCGCAGCCTTGGGATCGTAGAGTCTCCCCGGCGGGGTCTGGCTCCCGCCCCAGGGCCGTTCTGACCACCCTCTCGATGTCCCAGGACACAGGGGCGAGGATGAGCGTCTCCGGAACGATGGGGTCGGGGGTCTCCACCAGGTCCACCGGGTCGAACTGACGGGAGATGACATCCGGTTTGACGTTCTTCGCCCCTGGGCGGTATGAGATGGTGAAGGTGAACCTGGTGAAGAAGAGCGCCCACCTCGCCTGACGGGAGTTCAACCGCTTGGCCCCCCGGATATACTCCAGATTCTTGTGGTCCGTCCACACTTCAAACGGCTGGACGGCGCCCTCCAGCCAGTGCCTCCACTCCTCCAACGCCAGCTTGACCGCCAGCAGCTCACGGTTGCCCACGTCGTAATTCCGCTCTGCTGGGGACAGCCGACAGGAGAAGAAGGCACAGGGATGGACCTTCCCGTCCGTAAGGCACCGCTGGGAGAGCACCGCCCCCACTGCAATGTCGGAGGCATCCACCTCCACCACGAAGGGTCGGGCAGGATCCGGATGCCCCAGGACCGGGGCGGAGGTGAAGCGCCGCTTGAGTGTGGCGAACGCGTTCTCTGCCTCGGGGGACCAAGCGAATTGAGGGCGGCTGGACTGGGTGAGGGCGGTCAAGGGAGCGGCCAGGGCACTAAACCCCCGGATGAAGCGGCGATAAAAATTGGCGAACCCCAGGAAGCGTTGTAGTTGTTTCAGGGAGGAGGGTTGGGGCCAGTCCAACACTGCCTTGACCTTGGCAGAGTCCATGCGCAGCTCCCCCCTGGAAACGATGAATCCCAGGAAGAAGATTGTCTCCTGGTGAAACAAGCACTTCTCCGCTTTGACAAAAAGTTGATGGCGGAGAAGGGGTTGCAGGACCTGGCGAACGTGCAGCCTATGTTGGGCCAGGTCCTTAGAAAAAATTAGGATGTCGTCCAGATTGACGAAGGCAGAGTGGTCCAGGAGATCCCGAAGGACGTCATTGACCAACGCCTGGAAGACCGCCGGGGCGTTGGCCAACCCGAAGGGCATGACCCGGTACTCATAGTGGCCCCTTGGAGTGTTGAACGCCGTCTTCCACTCATCTCCCTCCCGGATCCTCACCAGGTTGTAGGCGTTGCGTAGGTCCAGCTTGGTGAAGACCCGGGCCTGCTGCAGGGATTCGAATGCCGATGTCATGAGGGGGAGTGGGTAGCGGTTCTTGATGGTGATGGCGTTCAGGCCCCGGTAATCAATGCAGGGCCGCTGTCCTCCGTCCTTCTTGGCCACGAAGAAGAACCCTGCACCCGCCGGGGACGTGGAAGGTCGGATGTGTCCCGCGGCGAGCGCCTCCTCGATGTCCTCCCTCATGGCCAATGTCTCAGGTCGGGACAGGGAGAACAAGCGGCCCCTAGGAGGCGTGGAACCCGGCAGGAGGTCAATAGCGCAGACGTAGGACCTGTGGGGTGGCAGGCTCTTGGCCCGTGACTTACTAAAGACCTCCGCCAGGTCCCAATACTCCGGGGGAACACCGGTTAGATCGGGAACGGTGGCGGTGGGTGGCAGTAGGTGGGGAATGGGGGTAAGGGAACCGGATGGACAGGGGTGGACGGTCGATCCTACCCCCAGAACAACCTGCCCAGTGGCCCAGTTAATCTGGGGGTTGCTGGAAGCCAGCCAGGGGTGACCCAGGACGAGGGGGCAGTCAGGAGTCTCAATGATGAAAAAATGGGCCTCCTCCCAAGGGGCCCCCTCGACCTGGAGGCGCACAGGGATAGTGCACTGGGTGATGAGGCCAGCTCCCAGGGGCCGACTGTCCAGAGCCCGGACCGGGATGGGCTCCGCTAGCTGGATGAGCGGGACTCCCCATCCAGCCGCCAGGCTCGTGTCCATCAGGTTCCCCGCTGCTCCAGAGTCGACCAGGGCGAGGACCCTCTGTGGGCCGGAGCCCCACTGCACTGCGCTCCGGAGAAAGGTCCGGGAATCTCCAGGCATGGAGGGTGGATCCCGTCCCGCTAGCACCCCCCCAGATACTAGCGGGACCCTGCGTTTTTTGACTTCTCCGGGCAGGCAGCGCAGCGGTGACCCGACCGGCCGCAGTACAGGCAGCGCCCCTCGCTCAGGCGGCGCTGTCTCTCCACCTTCGAGAGGTGCGCTGCCCCCAACTGCATGGGCTCCTCCTGAGGGTCCTCCCCCGGGGGACGGGTTCTGGGTAGGGAGGCGCGCCGCGTGTCAACCGTCGCTCCCGGCGACGGTTGTCCACGCGTATGGAGAGGTCGATGAGGTCGTCCAATTGCTCCGGGAGTTCTCTGAAGGCGAGATCGTCCTTCATCACCTCCGCGAGCCCCTGGGCGAAAAGGACGACCAGTGCACTCTCCTCCCAACCTGCCTCCCTCGCCAGGGTCCTGAACTCCACGGCGTAGTCCGCCACGGAGCGCTCACCCTGCCGACAGGCCGTGAGGCGACGGCCGGCCTCCTGCCCCGACGCCGCCCGGGAGGTGTCGAAAACCTTCCGTATCTCCCGGGTGAAGAGAGCGACGTCGGAGCATGCCAGCGTCTGACGCTCCCACTCGGCCGTAGCCCAAGAGAGAGCGCGGCCCGTCAACAGGGTGATGATGTAAGCCACCCTGGGGCGCTCCGTGGGAAAGGATGAGGGCTGCAGACTGAATACCAGGGAACATTGGGTGAGGAACTCTCTGCAGCCCTCCGGACATCCGCCGTAGCGTTCAGGCGGTGGTAGGCGGGGCTCTCGTGCTGGGATCTGGGGAGCTGGAGCAGGTGGTGTCGGTGCGGGTGCAGCGGCGGCCTCCCGAGCCTCCGACATGGAGCGGACCATGATGCTGAGTTGGCGGAGGCTCTCGGCCACCTGCTGCATCCCCTGCTCATGCTGAGCTAAAACTTCACGCTGTGCTGCGGCGTCCTCCCGCAGCCTGAGTATCTCCGCTGGGTCCATGTTGGTCCGAGATTCTGTTAGGGTGGGTGGTAGTGTGGTGGACCCAAGAGCAGAGAGATACTCAGACGACAGCGTAAGAGAATATAGTATTCACCTTCTGTCAAAAGGTGATGACGTCACATGAATTTAATCATCAAAAATAATACTTGAAAATTATAAGTCCCGCCCCTTTGGGGCGGATGTGGTGTGTGTTGATGCTTGCACAATGAGGCGTTGGTGAGAGGCCAAGGTGTTCTGCTGTTTGTGAAATTAGATTTAGGAACTTGACAGTTTTTTGAGGATGTGGTCACCCCCATAGGATATAGAACCATTAGAATGGTTGGATTAGGGGACCTTTTCTCTTTCTAGGAACCCAGGGGCCCTGAACTGTCTGAAGACCAACCAAGGGCCAGCTAAAGTTTGTCACTGATAAGTGCTGTGTGATGTGTTGTGATGACTTCATGCTGCATACATACATCTATGTCAAAATTGCATATGAGGCTTAAAATAAAAGCTCAATACTGAGGGTTAAAATGTGCAATTAAAAAAAAAGGCAATTAAAAAATGGTTAGGCTGCTACTCTAGTGGTAGTAATGTGTTCAATAATGAAGAATAAAAATAAGTGTTCAATAATGAAGAATAAAATGGGAATTGTCCCATTACTTTTGGGTACCCTAAAATAGGGGGACGATGCATAAAAAGTGTTGTAATTTCTGAATGGTGAAACTGTACACAAATACCATCAAATAAAATCTGAGAATCTCTACTTTGGATTTAAAATATTTTTAAAAGAAGAAAAAATGCTTCACTGTCCCATTACTTACGCAAAGCACTTTATTTGAAACTTGGTCAACTTAACTTAATAAACTTCTGTTTGAAGTGGCTATTTAAACAAATTTGGTTTACAAAATTCCCCTGGCTCATAGACTATCAGGGGTAAGGAACCATCTGACTAAAGGTGTACATTGCTGAACTAATCATTTAATGCGGAAACCCAGGCCTCACCTGCTGCACTTTGGTTACCTTGTCTTTATAGATGGAATCCATGTTCGAGTGTGTTGTCCTGACCAGCACCTTCACTATTACCTCAGCATGCTGAGTGCTGAAGTCTGTTAATAAGAACAGAGAGTACATCATACAGTATACATTCTCATACTTTATTTGCCTTTACTTTCCTCCTTGCCCTCAAAATAAACAAACACAAATCTTTAACCACTAAATCGTTTTGAAAAGTTAGTGAATAAACACAATTCTTTAACTTTTGCTCTAGGGCAAAGTGAAGAAGTGTGCCCCTATCTATCTGACGTCCACTCAGAAGTGCCCCTATAGGCAAAGGTCATAGACACTTATGTGCATCTTCATACTCAAAGGGTTGGTTTAACTCACCCAGATTAAGATTGCTGAATGCCATCCTAATGGAGATCATTGATTAAACATGGTTTTAGTCTAGGAGTAGACTTAAAGGATAAATTAGTAGAATTACAGGGGTAGTTTCACTTCCTTGTGTGGCGAAAGTGCTTTCCAGGTGAAAGGTGAGGGAATCATATGTCACTCCACTTCAACCACTGGTAAAGGCAAGTCATCTCATTTCGAGAAGCGCACATCATAGCAAATGCAGTCCAAGATTTTGAATTTGAGCCAAAATTAAACATATTTCCACTCAAACGATTATTTCCTGGCTACAATAAAATCGTTGTAAAACATCATGGATAAGCACAGGACATTGTATTCCAATTTGAAAAGTTCTGGGTCAGAGAAACCAACAGAATGAGTATCAAAAACTTTCACCTGGGTCAGAGAAACCAACAGAATGAGTATCAAAACCTCCTAATGGAAGATGTGTGACGGTACTTTCATTATTTCAAATAACATAAACTTCAAACCGTTTTCTTCAAGAAGTCGAACCACTGCATGAGTATCGAAAAATAGCTTTCTGTTTCCAGACTTTGTTATATCTGTCTTCAAATCATATTGCAGGGCTTTGGTGGAGGTGCTCAGCTCTGAAATAAACATAAAAATGCAACGCTTAGAGATATATACAGATAAAAGAAAACTTCAGATGTCATGTTAAAACATAACATGGAAATAAACCTGGGGTCTCATTTATCAATGATTTGTAAGCATAAATCTGTGCCTAAACCATGCATGCGTACGATAAACAACATTTATCAAGGTGAACTGTTGCTTGAGATGACCATGCATACGCACAATGCCAAGTGGTAGAATGAGGGAATTGCTTGTCAAACACAAACAAGGAGCAAGTGAAGTAACAAAGACTGTGTTTCAAATATGGGTGTTTTTATGTTTTTGTCTATGTATTTGTATGCAACTTGTGTGATGCAGAGTTGAGTTGCAGTTGCAGCTAATGGACTGCGCAATGCGGTTGAGGTCCGCCGAAAGTCCATTGATTTCAATGGGATGGGGTGCGCACCATTGCCCCTCAGCAGCTGCATTTTGGACTTTTAGATGCAGCCAGTGAATGACGAAGGGCAGTGCACCCCAAACCAAGGGACCGCCGTAAAAGCTATTGGCTAAAAAGACAATTCCCAATGCAATTCCAATGGCAGCGTCTGTATTGTTCCTGGCCAAATTAGCTTGATTCCAGCGTGACTTTGGTGTTCTCCAATTACTTAAAATATACAAATTCATGCATTGGCTGTCATATTTTCTTTTATACCCCAGATCGGACGAACCATGCTAGGCATCCAGAAGTGCCACAATAATTTAACACTAACACTACAGTACATAAAATCACATTCTGTGTGCAGTATAGGCCAGTACATCCATTATTCTTTAGTATATTTTCAATAATAGTTGTAACATGTAGCTATAGTGCAAAATCATGAACACCACATGACAATATAGGAGCCCAATAAAAATGTAATGATGATTTATTGATTTTAATGATGACTAGGCCTATGATGCGTAATAAATAGTTCATTATGACAATAAATACACTGATTACACTAAATTATGAGACTCTTATGTTAGAAATTCTGAATTTGCAAAGGGCATCATTTGATGGTAATCCATTACTTGTAATAACTAACCATGTCCAACTATATAATAGTGCTGAAATATTTATGACTGTACTATATAATTTGAATCATTATTATAAAATTACTGCAATTGCTACACAGTTTGTTATTGATCTACCACATGAATTCGCGCCCCAAAAAATGTGTATAAAGCTTTGATAATGTGTGCGCCTAGTTTGAACTGATCAGGTGTGTGTCAAAATGCTGTCTTGTTGTGAAAGTATGACATTGGAATGCATTTTTATGGGACAAACTAAGCAACATAGCCTATTGAACTATGGCCATGATACTTATAATTTCTAATTATTATAATTTCATTTCAAATTGTAGGCATAGGCAGAGACTGTATATACTTGAGATATGCCACTCCCTTGAGTTACTATTGGTTTTGCGAGAGACTGGGAAGATGGAGCCAGTGCCATGCAGGGACACATTACTTAACAATTACCACAGTTATAGAATAGCAGTGGTCTTTGTTATGTTTGCATGACTAGGATCGCGTCTATCTCGCGCCGTTTCCCTAGTAATGCAGGTGTAAATCTAGAGTGGGAGGCTAGGCAAAAGTCAAGTAAAGTCTATTTTTAAGCCATTACAACTACCTTTAAGGATCAAATTTGCACAATAAATGTTTCTACAAACTTCAGCGATCTAAAAAACCGAAAGAAAATGTGCTATCATTTTGGGTGTGAGTGGAGTTTTTGTCCTGCCCTCCCATAGGCGACCTGTCTGAAAAAACAGCATTTTGTCTCCTTATTTAGTGAACCGGGTTTCTTTAAAGAGGCTTTGGCATAGGCATATTTACTGTACATTAGCCTACACATCGTTGAGAACACCGAAGTTAGCAGCATCGTTTCTCTCGAATGACTCCAGAGTTTGCCAGTCTTCATGTGTCCAGGTTAATTATTATTTGTTCTACATCCATTTGGTGGAAATACGCTTTTAATTAGGTACGTGCAGAACGTCATGTCGTCAACTAAATACATATTTTCGATTGTCAATACATATCTGTTGACAATCGCAGTGAAATGTTAATCAAGACTTGGTAGTACTGAGGGACGCCGCCATGAGATAACCGTGGCTAGTGATGGACGATATTAAGGTTTATTTGGCTCTTTAAAATCGGTGATATTTGGACCATGTTTTGTATGGGATGGTAATTTACTTCGGATTATGCAAGTGCATAATTACTATACACATCGTGACTGAATGTATGGCATTCTATAAGTATACTGCAACCGTTCTCTGGAGATCGATATGCTCTGGATCAAAGTGTTAATTCATTTCTCAAATAATTACCATTCGAGTAAACTTTGAATGCAGTACTCGAGTTTCTCACATTACCTAACTTCTATACTTTTTTTTAAAATGTTGTTGTTGTTTGTGATGTGAGCTGCTGTAACGCCTTAATTTCCCTTCAGGGATCAATAAAGTACCTATCTATCTATCTACTTTGATGATTTGGCTACATCTAGAATAAAATGAGATGTAGTAGGCTAGATCTTGCAGAGTAGGAGATCAAAACTTCGGTCAAGGCGAAAATAGCACCGAAACTCTTCACCAAAAAGCTATCATTGTTGAATGAAAGACAACTTGTGATCCACCTGTATTTATATCAAATACATTTTTCGAAGGAAGATTAGCCAATTTTTGGTGGTTCATCAACTTCCGTTAGAAGACTATATTATAGATCCTAACACGCGACGCGAGATCCCTGCCCGTTACAATAGAATTAAACGTGATATCAAAGCTTTTTCGCTCACTAATAAACAACAAGTGATCAACTTTTCAGTTGTTTTTGATAAGAGACGCCTTCTCCCCTCAGGTAGAACACTGCCGTTTGGTTACTGAGTTGTTATTACCTGTTATCACCTGTTATTACCTAGGTTCACAATAGACTGTGTTCACAATATTACCGGATGTTTTCTATAGTTCTGTAGGAACATTATTTGAAAAAATTTATTCTACAATGTATTCTACGATGTATCTGTAGTTAATAAACTTAGATGAAGAAAGGAAGCTGCAGAGGTCCGGATGAGTCAGTTTAATCGTCTTTAATTAATCATAACTTCATCGTTACAATCCACGGCCAGATGTGGGGGTTCCTATACAGTCAATGATGTCCCCTCTTCCTAGTCTAGCCGTTCAGTCTTATATACAGAACAGCATGCTTTATCTTCCAGATTTGGGCATTGAGCATGGAATCCCTAGGCGCGTTACTCTAAACATTTTCAACCTATACTATGGTGATGTTCATAGCCTTAACCAAATAAGGCTATACCCGAACAGGGGCCCGGAGCAGGGGTTTTAGGGGTGCCCAGAGAATCTGAAAGGGGGGTGTCAGCTGGTAGTGTCTAAGCCGGAAGAAGATCCAACAGTTTGGGTAAAAGTTAATGGTCATTCATTAGAAATGATGGTTGATTTTGGAGCATCATTTACCTGTATCTAGCCACAAGACACTATACACTCCAATAAAGTTGAGACGCAAGGTCAACTTATCACGAGACACAAGCTTGAGGAGCACATGCCATCAAGGCTGTAGAGTCCTACTTGCATATTAGACTATACTTTTGAGCTATTGACCAATACAACTATTTTCGATTGCTACATTCCTAGCGCTAATAGATTATACACCTATCATGGCCTCCATCACCCAGTCCATCGGGCCTGTGGTGGAACGGAGTAAGGCCCTCCTTTATGACCCAGCAGCAGGAGCAGCCATTCTAGCTAGCTACTTTACTAGCTAGCTGTCAACGACAGCTCTCCGGCTAACTAGCATTAGCTAGTGGTGACACCAACGGGATTGGGAGGGAGAAACATATTGGCAGCGTTGCGTACAAAGGCAACAATACTCTCTCTTAAACTCAATACCTTAAGGACTCCTGTCACAGATATGGCTGCAATAATAAAGGAAATTGTCAGCCAAAACAAAAGGAGATACCAGGAAGATGGGTTTGACTTGGACTTGACCTATATTTATCCGAATATAATTGCTATGGGCTTTCCTGCAGAAAGACTTGAGGGTGTCTACAGAAACAATATAGACGATGTAGTACGGTTTCTGGACTCAAAACACAAAAATCATTACAAGATATATAATCTTTGCGCCAAGCGACATTATGACACCGCGAAGTTTAACTGCAGAGTTGCACGGTACCCCTTTGAAGACCACAACCCGCCTCAGCTGGAGCTAATCAAGCCATTCTGTGAAGACCTGGACCAGTGGCTAAGCGAGGATGACCATCATGGGGCAGCCATCCACTGCAAGGCAGGGAAGGGCCGCACCGGCGTCATGATCTGCGCCTATCTCCTCCACCGAGGGAAGTTCCTGGAGGCACAGGAAGCACTCGACTTCTACGGGGAAGTGCGGACAAGAGACAAGAAGGGAGTCACAATCCCAAGCCAGCGACGCTATGTGTACTACTACAGCTACCTTCTGAAGAACCAGCTAGAGTACAAGCCCATCGCTCTGCTCTTTCACAAAATGGTGTTTGAGATGCTCCCCATGTTTAGTGGAGGCACCTGCAGGGACAGTACCATTAAAAACAGGAGTGACCCGATTCCTCAGGGCTTCAAGAAAGGGAATTGGCATTGGGATCCGCAGTTTGTGGTTTATCAACTAAAAGTCAAAGATCCATACGTCCAACCCAGTGCACACAAGGCGAGAGGACAAGCGTATGTACTTTGAGTTCCCCCAGCCACTGCCTGTCTGTGAAGACATCAAAGTGGAGTTCTTCCACAAGCAGAACAAGATGATGAAAAAGGACACAATAGACTGGCTTATTTGGTTAAGGCTATGAACATCACCATAGTATAGGTTGAAAATGTTTAGAGTAACGCGCCTAGGGATTCCATGCTCAATGCCCAAATCTGGAAGATAAAGCATGCTGTTCTGTATATAAGACTGAACGGCTAGACTAGGAAGAGGGGACATCATTGACTGTATAGGAACCCCCACATCTGGCCGTGGATTGTAACGATGAAGTTATGATTAATTAAAGACGATTAAACTGGCTCATCCGGACCTCTGCAGCTTCCTTTCTTCATCTAAGTTTATTAACTACAGATACAGTCATGAGAAAAAATTAGGACACCCTATGAAAACCTTTGTCTTCTTCAACATATTCAAACATATGGACATTTGATATTCATTTGAACAATATTGAAAAATTGAGGTAATATAACTAAACAAATACAACTGAAACAAATTATTTAAAAAATGATTGGTAAAATGTAATTAATAGAAATGCAATCTTCTTGTGAGGAAAAAGTTAGGACACCCCCACATTTAGTTCCACTTAAAATGCCTAAAATTATAATAAAGAGAACCACATCAGGTGCAAATGATTAGAACATCGTTACAGAGGATTTTGGAGGAGCCTGTCCTATTTAAGCCTCAGATATTTAGTTTGGTTTGCTCTTGATTGTTGAAGTGAGTTGCATCACCATGGCGAGATCAAAAGAGCTCTCTGAGGCCTTCAGAAGAAAAATTGTAGATGCATATGAGTCTGGGAAGGGATATAAAAAGATCTCCAAACTATTCGAAATTGGCCATTCCACTGTCCGGAAAATAATTTACAAGTGGAGAACATTTAAAACCACCACCAACATGGCCAGGTCAGGCCGCCCAAGCAAGTTCAGCATAAGAGCTGACCGAAAGATGCTTAAAGAAGTCTCCAACAATCCCAGAATGTCATCACGAGACCTACAGGTATCTCTTGCCACAATTGATGTCAAAGTACATGCATCCACCATAAGAAAGAGACTGAACAAGTTTGCATTACAAGGAGGAAACCCCTGCTGTCAAAAAAAAACATCAGGGCAAGACTAAAGTTTGCCAGAGAACACCTAGAGAAAGACCAGAACTTCTGGAACAATGTGCTTTGGACAGATGAATCCAAAGTTGAACTATTTGGGCACAGTAAGAGTAAACATGTTTGGCGCAAAACCAAGACAGCATTTGAGAACAAGAACCTCATACCAACTGTGAAGCATGGGGGTGGAAATGTCATGGTTTGGGGCTGCTTTTCTGCAGCAGGGCCTGGTCAGCTCACCATCATAGAATCCACTATGAATTTTGTATTGTATCAGAGGGTGCTTGAGGAAAATGTGAGACCATCTGTTCGACAGTTGAAGCTGAAGCAGATGTGGACCATGCAACATGACAATGACCCAAAACATTCCAGTAAATCTACCAAGGAATGGCTCAAGAAAAATAAATTGAGAGTTCTGGAATGGTCAAGTCAAAGCCCGGATCTTAATCTTATTGAGATGCTGTGGATTGATTTGAAACTGGCTGTGCATGCAAGACACCCCTCGAACATCACACAGCTGAAAGAATTCTGCAAGGAGGAGTGGGAAAAACTTTCTCCCAATTGATGTCAGAGACCTGTAGACAGTTATAAGAAACGTCTAATTGAGGTTATTTCAGCCAAGGGGGGCAATACTAGCTATTAGGGCATAGGGTGTCCTAACTTTTTCCTCAGTAGGAATTGGCATTATTGTTAATTTTTCGTTAAATAAATGATTACAAAGTTACATTTTCATAGTTTTTTGTTCAATTACATCCCCTTTATCTATAGACATTGTTAGAAAGAAGATAACATATTGATATGTCCATATTTTTAAGAGAATAACTTAATATTTTGGGGGGTGTCCTAACTTTTTCTCATGACTGTACATCGTAGAATACATTGTAGAATACATTTTTCAAATACAATAAAACACCATTAGGATACATTGTAGAATACATTTTTTCAAATAATGTTCCTACAGAACTATAGAAAACATCCGGTAATATTGTGAACACAGTCTATTGTGAACCTAGGTAATAACAGGTGATAACAGGTAATAACAACTCAGTAACCAAACGGCAGTGTTCTACCTGAGGGGAGAAGGCGTCTCTTATCAAAAACAACTGAAAAGTTGATCACTTGTTGTTTATTAGTGAGCGAAAAAGCTTTGATATCACGTTTAATTCTATTGTAACGGGCAGGGATCTCGCGTCGCGTGTTAGGATCTATAATATAGTCTTCTAACGGAAGTTGATGAACCACCAAAAATTGGCTAATCTTCCTTCGAAAAATGTATTTGATATAAATACAGGTGGATCACAAGTTGTCTTTCATTCAACAATGATAGCTTTTTGGTGAAGAGTTTCGGTGCTATTTTCGCCTTGACCGAAGTTTTGATCTCCTACTCTGCAAGATCTAGCCTACTACATCTCATTTTATTCTCGATGTAGCCAAATCATCAAAGTAGATAGATAGATAGGTACTTTATTGATCCCTGAAGGGAAATTAAGGCGTTACAGCAGCTCACATCACAAACAACAACAACATTTTAAAAAAAAGTATAGAAGTTAGGTAATGTGAGAAACTCGAGTACTGCATTCAAAGTTTACTCGAATGGTAATTATTTGAGAAATGAATTAACACTTTGATCCAGAGCATATCGATCTCCAGAGAACGGTTGCAGTATACTTATAGAATGCCATACATTCAGTCACGATGTGTATAGTAATTATGCACTTGCATAATCCGAAGTAAATTACCATCCCATACAAAACATGGTCCAAATATCACCGATTTTAAAGAGCCAAATAAACCTTAATATCGTCCATCACTAGCCACGGTTATCTCATGGCGGCGTCCCTCAGTACTACCAAGTCTTGATTAACATTTCACTGCGATTGTCAACAGATATGTATTGACAATCGAAAATATGTATTTAGTTGACGACATGACGTTCTGCACGTACCTAATTAAAAGCGTATTTCCACCAAATGGATGTAGAACAAATAATAATTAACCTGGACACATGAAGACTGGCAAACTCTGGAGTCATTCGAGAGAAACGATGCTGCTAACTTCGGTGTTCTCAACGATGTGTAGGCTAATGTACAGTAAATATGCCTATGCCAAAGCCTCTTTAAAGAAACCCGGTTCACTAAATAAGGAGACAAAATGCTGTTTTTTCAGACAGGTCGCCTATGGGAGGGCAGGACAAAAACTCCACTCACACCCAAAATGATAGCACATTTTCTTTCGGTTTTTTAGATCGCTGAAGTTTGTAGAAACATTTATTGTGCAAATTTGATCCTTAAAGGTAGTTGTAATGGCTTAAAAATAGACTTTACTTGACTTTGGCCTAGCCTCCCACTCTAGATTTACACCTGCATTACTAGGGAAACGGCGCGAGATAGACGCGATCCTAGTCATGCAAACATAACAAAGACCACTGCTATTCTATAACTGTGGTAATTGTTAAGTAATGTGTCCCCGCATGGCACTGGCTCCATCTTCCCAGTCTCTCGCAAAACCAATAGTAACTCAAGGGAGTGGCATATCTCAAGTATATACAGTCTCTGCCTATGCCTACAATTTGAAATGAAATTATAATAATTAGAAATTATAAGTATCATGGCCATAGTTCAATAGGCTATGTTGCTTAGTTTGTCCCATAAAAATGCATTCCAATGTCATACTTTCACAACAAGACAGCATTTTGACACACACCTGATCAGTTCAAACTAGGCGCACACATTATCAAAGCTTTATACACATTTTTTGGGGCGCGAATTCATGTGGTAGATCAATAACAAACTGTGTAGCAATTGCAGTAATTTTATAATAATGATTCAAATTATATAGTACAGTCATAAATATTTCAGCACTATTATATAGTTGGACATGGTTAGTTATTACAAGTAATGGATTACCATCAAATGATGCCCTTTGCAAATTCAGAATTTCTAACATAAGAGTCTCATAATTTAGTGTAATCAGTGTATTTATTGTCATAATGAACTATTTATTACGCATCATAGGCCTAGTCATCATTAAAATCAATAAATCATCATTACATTTTTATTGGGCTCCTATATTGTCATGTGGTGTTCATGATTTTGCACTATAGCTACATGTTACAACTATTATTGAAAATATACTAAAGAATAATGGATGTACTGGCCTATACTGCACACAGAATGTGATTTTATGTACTGTAGTGTTAGTGTTAAATTATTGTGGCACTTCTGGATGCCTAGCATGGTTCGTCCGATCTGGGGTATAAAAGAAAATATGACAGCCAATGCATGAATTTGTATATTTTAAGTAATTGGAGAACACCAAAGTCACGCTGGAATCAAGCTAATTTGGCCAGGAACAATACAGACGCTGCCATTGGAATTGCATTGGGAATTGTCTTTTTAGCCAATAGCTTTTACGGCGGTCCCTTGGTTTGGGGTGCACTGCCCTTCGTCATTCACTGGCTGCATCTAAAAGTCCAAAATGCAGCTGCTGAGGGGCAATGGTGCGCACCCCATCCCATTGAAATCAATGGACTTTCGGCGGACCTCAACCGCATTGCGCAGTCCATTAGCTGCAACTGCAACTCAACTCTGCATCACACAAGTTGCATACAAATACATAGACAAAAACATAAAAACACCCATATTTGAAACACAGTCTTTGTTACTTCACTTGCTCCTTGTTTGTGTTTGACAAGCAATTCCCTCATTCTACCACTTGGCATTGTGCGTATGCATGGTCATCTCAAGCAACAGTTCACCTTGATAAATGTTGTTTATCGTACGCATGCATGGTTTAGGCACAGATTTATGCTTACAAATCATTGATAAATGAGACCCCAGGTTTATTTCCATGTTATGTTTTAACATGACATCTGAAGTTTTCTTTTATCTGTATATATCTCTAAGCGTTGCATTTTTATGTTTATTTCAGAGCTGAGCACCTCCACCAAAGCCCTGCAATATGATTTGAAGACAGATATAACAAAGTCTGGAAACAGAAAGCTATTTTTCGATACTCATGCAGTGGTTCGACTTCTTGAAGAAAACGGTTTGAAGTTTATGTTATTTGAAATAATGAAAGTACCGTCACACATCTTCCATTAGGAGGTTTTGATACTCATTCTGTTGGTTTCTCTGACCCAGGTGAAAGTTTTTGATACTCATTCTGTTGGTTTCTCTGACCCAGAACTTTTCAAATTGGAATACAATGTCCTGTGCTTATCCATGATGTTTTACAACGATTTTATTGTAGCCAGGAAATAATCGTTTGAGTGGAAATATGTTTAATTTTGGCTCAAATTCAAAATCTTGGACTGCATTTGCTATGATGTGCGCTTCTCGAAATGAGATGACTTGCCTTTACCAGTGGTTGAAGTGGAGTGACATATGATTCCCTCACCTTTCACCTGGAAAGCACTTTCGCCACACAAGGAAGTGAAACTACCCCTGTAATTCTACTAATTTATCCTTTAAGTCTACTCCTAGACTAAAACCATGTTTAATCAATGATCTCCATTAGGATGGCATTCAGCAATCTTAATCTGGGTGAGTTAAACCAACCCTTTGAGTATGAAGATGCACATAAGTGTCTATGACCTTTGCCTATAGGGGCACTTCTGAGTGGACGTCAGATAGATAGGGGCACACTTCTTCACTTTGCCCTAGAGCAAAAGTTAAAGAATTGTGTTTATTCACTAACTTTTCAAAACGATTTAGTGGTTAAAGATTTGTGTTTGTTTATTTTGAGGGCAAGGAGGAAAGTAAAGGCAAATAAAGTATGAGAATGTATACTGTATGATGTACTCTCTGTTCTTATTAACAGACTTCAGCACTCAGCATGCTGAGGTAATAGTGAAGGTGCTGGTCAGGACAACACACTCGAACATGGATTCCATCTATAAAGACAAGGTAACCAAAGTGCAGCAGGTGAGGCCTGGGTTTCCGCATTAAATGATTAGTTCAGCAATGTACACCTTTAGTCAGATGGTTCCTTACCCCTGATAGTCTATGAGCCAGGGGAATTTTGTAAACCAAATTTGTTTAAATAGCCACTTCAAACAGAAGTTTATTAAGTTAAGTTGACCAAGTTTCAAATAAAGTGCTTTGCGTAAGTAATGGGACAGTGAAGCATTTTTTCTTCTTTTAAAAATATTTTAAATCCAAAGTAGAGATTCTCAGATTTTATTTGATGGTATTTGTGTACAGTTTCACCATTCAGAAATTACAACACTTTTTATGCATCGTCCCCCTATTTTAGGGTACCCAAAAGTAATGGGACAATTCCCATTTTATTCTTCATTATTGAACACTTATTTTTATTCTTCATTATTGAACACATTACTACCACTAGAGTAGCAGCCTAACCATTTTTTAATTGCCTTTTTTTTTAATTGCACATTTTAACCCTCAGTATTGAGCTTTTATTTTAAGCCTCATATGCAATTTTGACATAGATGTATGTATGCAGCATGAAGTCATCACAACACATCACACAGCACTTATCAGTGACAAACTTTAGCTGGCCCTTGGTTGGTCTTCAGACAGTTCAGGGCCCCTGGGTTCCTAGAAAGAGAAAAGGTCCCCTAATCCAACCATTCTAATGGTTCTATATCCTATGGGGGTGACCACATCCTCAAAAAACTGTCAAGTTCCTAAATCTAATTTCACAAACAGCAGAACACCTTGGCCTCTCACCAACGCCTCATTGTGCAAGCATCAACACACACCACATCCGCCCCAAAGGGGCGGGACTTATAATTTTCAAGTATTATTTTTGATGATTAAATTCATGTGACGTCATCCCCTTTTGACAGAAGGTGAATACTATATTCTCTAGCGTAAAGTGTTCTTAAGCGGGGGTTTTAATATCAAAGGTAGGGAGTCGGGAACAAACAAACACGGGGACCAAACGGTAAAACAAAGGTGGAGAAAACAAGCTCCGTAAATAAAGTACTCACTTAACAAGTGGAATGATAATACAAACGGGAATCACTGGGACTGGCGATACAAGCAGACAGACAGGGTACTCACAAACAACAGGTGTAATCTCAGACGAAGACATGGGGAACACACAGGCTATTTTTAAAACAGGGGACAGAACACACAGGTGGTATGATTTGAGGTAGATTGGGAGGCACTGACCCGTATAGCCAGAGGGGGGCGCCAGAGTCACCAGAAAGCAACCTCAGGCGTGACAGATTCAGTTGGATCAATTTCTTCTAGGGCCTGTAGTTTGGCATTTGTGACAGCAAGATCCTCTCTTAGTTGAAATGCTTCCATTTTAGCTCGTAGTTTAACCTTTTCCATTTCCATTTTGTGTTTCTCTCTCAAGGATTTAGCTCTGGCCAGTAAATCAGCTTTATCCACAGCAATTTTAATTCGCGCTGAATGGGCTGATGATGCCTTTGAACGACTCTTAGATACAATTGACACACTATCATGCACATCAACAAGTGATTGTGGGTCTTGCTGACGTTTTAACCATATCTCAATTTGTCAAATAAAGTCATTACATTTTGCAATCTTCGGTTCATACCAGTCAACATTTTCATTTTCTTTCACGTCATCAGATAGCAGCATTTGAACAGATTCATGAGATTTCTTAAATGTCTTCAATATTTTCTGAAACTCTTCCAATTGTGCTTTCACAGCATCAGCATCGCCTCTACCAAATCTTATCATGTCATTATTAATTTCGTTCATTTTTCGAGTGCAATGCCCAAGTTTGCCGCGACGCATTGCGCTGAGCTCTTCAATACCAAGTTTGCTTTGATCGGGCTCATCCGTGTCTGGGCTTTTGGCCTCCTCTTGAGAGTTTTCGGGTTGCTTCGTTTGTTCCTCAGACATGATCTCGGTTATTTTGTTTGGTCTTATAAATAATTATTCCTTCCTATACATATGTCGCATCAACATACAAATAAACAGCGTCTTCATTTAATCACTTTGTTTCATTCTTGCCATCTGTATATTCGTTCAGTGTTGCGCGCATAATTTATTTATTTGCAGGGTCGTAATTAATTTGCAGATTTTATTGCAGGTTATGCTTAGTTACTGAAGTCTTTAGTTTGTCACAAGCAATCTTCTTAAAAGAGTGTCCACGTTGAATTAACATCTCAATGATCCGCTTCAGTATGATTTTTCAGCGATCGCGCAATTTGTATTGTCCCATCAAACATTTCAAAGTCCTTCCTAATGTCTGATCGTACCTGGGTCTGAAGACAATGTGTTAGGGTGGGTGGTAGTGTGGTGGACCCAAGTGCGGAGAGATACTCAGACAACAGCGTATAGTGTTCTTAAAGCGGGGGTTTTAATATATCAAAAAGTAGGGAGTCGGGAACAAACAAACACGGGGACCACGGTAAAACAAGGGTGGAGAAAACAAGCTCCATAAATAATGTACACACTTAACAAGTGGAATAAATCATGTTGCTGGTAAAATAAAGAAGTTATGGAACGGTAGATTGGAAGGATTGGGGATGGAAATCGGAGGTGACAATTAGACGGTCACAACAAGAAACAGGCGAAGCAGCTAACGATGAAAGAGGAAGGTAAGGGGAAGCCAGGGAGGGTAAAGCAAGTTGAATCTAGAAGGTAAAGCAAGTTGAATCAAGAAGGTAGATGCAAAGTTGAATCAGGAAAGTAACCACAAGTAGGTAGGCTAGGGTCTTCTAACTAGTGTCCGATAGTTTTATTGTCTGAGCAGGTTGATGTGGATCTCGACCACCTCTCTATCCGCCCACCACGGTACCGACCCCTGATGGCACCGCGGGCTGATAAGAAGGAGGCGGGAGGGGTCCCATCAACGACATTACCCGGTGAGATAAAACCAATCAAAACATGTCGTTGGGTAATGCATTGCTAAATTATTTTTACGGATAGAACACCTAAACCGTTCACAGATAAAGATAATTTTCATTGTACAGCTAAGGTCTCGGAAATTCAGGATGAGTGTTGAAAAAGTTTGGTTCAGAGAGAAGCCATAGATGATATTACACCAGCTTTTTAGGCATTATTGGAAAGAGGCATTATTGTTGCATGTCCTGACCTCCGTTTGTCGTACTCTCATGTTCCCCGTAAAAAAGGCCAAACAGGAAGGCCAACCACAAACCTGGCGCTTTGTTCGGGATCTTAAAAAGGTTAATGAAGCAGTCCAAGCGCGCACCTCTATTGTTACGGATCCATATACTAATTACACATATACAAAGTAATGCTACATATTTCTCAGTGGTCGACCTAGCTAATGCGTTCTTCAGTTTTCCTGTACATAAGGGTTCCCAGTTCTGGTTCGCATTTCGCTTTAAGGATAAGTGATATGATATAATTGTAACAGGTTCCGTGACACAGAGGCGGAGTCGAGGTTCAGTGATCTGGGAAATCCCGTTTATTTTATACAATGTTCGTAAATCCACAACACTCGGCGACTTTCCAGTCGCCCTCCTTCCTCCTCCAACGCAGAGGCACACACATCTTAAACCATCTAGTCAACAAGGCTTCATTTGCAACAGGTGTGCAACGGAGCCTCGCCGACGTCACAATGGCCACTGTCCTGTAGCTCCCTCTACAGGCCGAACGCTGCATGTCCCCCCACATACCCCCACCGCCCGACACAGGCCGGGGACACGACGGCCGACAACCTACTCCCCCCCCCCTGCACGGGAGAGGAAGTCTGCCACGACCATCTGCGCCCCCGGTCTGTGCACGACCGAAAAGTTGAAGGGCTGCAACGCGAGATACCACCGGGTGATCCTCGCGTTCACATCCTTCATGCGGTGGAGCCACTGGAGGGGAGCACGGTCGGAGTAGAGGGTGAAAGCGCGACCCAGCAGATAGTAGCGGAGGGCGCCGACCGCCCACTTGATGGCCAGGCACTCCTTCTCCACCGTGCTGTACCGGCCCTCCCTCTCCGATAGTTTGCGGCTCAGGTACAGCACCGGCCGGTCAGCCCCCTCCACTCGCAGGGTCAGCACTGCTCCCAGCCCTCTATCCGACGCGTCCGTCTGTAGGGAGAAAGGGATATTAAAATCAGGCGCATACAGGACCGTTTCTCCACAAAGAGCTCCCTTAAGGGCCTCGAACGACCCCTGGCACTGGCCCGACCATTGGACCGGATCCGGGGCACCCTTCCGGGTGAGGTCCGTCAAGGGACTGGCCAGCTCTGAAAACCCCGGCACGAACTGCCGGTAATAGCCAGCCAGCCCCAGGAAGGCCCTCACCTCCTTCTTCGTCTTGGGCCGCGGAGAGGCAGCGATGGCCGCAGTCTTTTCAATCTGCGGCCGCACCTCCCCCCGACCCAAGTGGTACCCCAGATACCGGATCTCCCTCCGCCCGATCACACACTTCTTCGGGTTGGCCGTCAGCCCCGCCTGCCTCAGGGACCGCAGAACAGCAGCCACACTCTGCACATGCTGCGCCCAGGTGTCACTGTGAATGACAATGTCATCCAGGTAGGCCACAGCATAGGCAGAGTGCGGCCGCAGAATGCGGTCCATGAGGCGCTGAAAAGTGGCTGGGGCTCCGAACAACCCGAAAGGGAGCACCGTGAACTGGTAAAGCCCGAGCGGAGTGGAGAATGCAGTTTTCTCCCGGGATACCGGCGAGAGTGGAATCTGCCAGTATCCCTTCGTGCAATTCAACGTTGTGAAATACTTGGCCGTGCCAAGCCGGTCCAAGAGCTCGTCAACCCGGGGCATCGGGTAGGCATCAAACTTGGAGACCGCATTAACCCGTCTATAATCCACACAGAACCGTATAGCCCCATCCGGCTTGTTGACAAGCACGATGGGGCTACACCAGTCACTGCGGGACTCCTCGACCACACCCAGCTCCAGCATGGCTTCCAATTCCCTGCACACAATGTCTCGTTTGTGTACCGGCAACCTATAGGGACGCGTGCGCACCGTTAAACCCGGCTGCGTTTCTATGTGGTGGTCGATAAGCATAGTCCGACCGGGCAGGGGAGAGAACACGTCCGCGAACTTAGCTTGCAAATCTGCAACGTCCGTGGCCTGGCTAGCAGAGAGATGGTTATCAATACCGACCGGAGTGCTAACTTTTGATTTTGGGACTTCCGGACCGAACTCATCTCTCTCTGGAATTATTGTAGCCAGAGCAACAGTGACCACGTCGTTCCATTTTTTTAGGAGATTTACGTGATACACCTGCAAGCTATCCCCCCGGTCCGAGCGTACTACCTCGTAATCCACGTCCCCCATGCGACGTGTGACCACAAACGGCCCTTGCCACTTCGCTAGTAATTTCGTGCTGGAGGTGGGTAACAGTACGAGCACCTTATCTCCTGGTGTAAATTCTCGTAGGGTAGTTCCCCTGTCGTACAGTTGCTTTTGACGCTCCTGGGCTTGCAGCAAATGCTCGCGTGAGATAACCCCTAGGGCGTGGAGCTTTGTGCGCAAGTCCAGGACGTATTGAATCTCATTCTTACTGTCGCTAGACCCTTCCTCCCAATTTTCTTTAAGAAGGTCTAGGACACCCCGGGGCTTACGCCCGTAGAGTAATTCAAACGGGGAAAACCCGGTGGAAGCTTGGGGGACTTCCCGTACCGCAAACAACAGGGGATCTAGCCATTTATGCCAATTCCGACTATCCTCGTGTACAAACTTCAGGATCATTGACTTCAAGGTCCGATTGAACCTCTCACAAAGGCCATCAGTGGCCGGGTGGTAGACACTGGTTCGAACCGCCTTGATGTTCAACAAGCCATACAGTTCTTTGAGGGTGCGTGACATAAAATTAGTGCCCTGATCGGTGAGAATCTCTTTCGGGATTCCCACGCGGGAGATTACTTGAAACAATGCCTGCGCTATACTCCTGGCAGAGATATTGCGCAGCGGTATTGCCTCGGGGTATCGGGTTGCGTAATCTATCAAAACCAACACAAATCGATATCGCTGTGTACACCGATCAAATGGCCCGATAATATCCATGGCTATGCGGTCGAATGGGTTCTCGACCAATGGTAAGGGCCGCAAGGGGGCCCGTGGAATGGCTGGGGGATTTACCAACTGACATTCGCGACAAGAAGCGCACCACCTACGTACCTCTGCCCGAATTCCCAGCCAATAAAATCGAGCCATTATACGGTTTAGTGTCTTATCGTACCCTAAATGGCCCGCCATGGGGTTGAAATGAGTCGCCTGGAAGACCATTTCCCGGCGGCTACGGGGACCCAACAACTGGGTTACTTCCTCCTGGCTATGTGAGTCACGACTTACTCGGTACAACCTGTTGCTGATAATCGCGAAATAGGGGTGGGCGCGTACTGTGTCCGGCCGTACCAAAGTACCATCAATCGCTATCACTTGGTCATAGGCCGATCGTAGGGTCTCGTCACGAGACTGCTCGAGGGGGAAGTCACCTAGCAGCGGATAGTTCGGTGGTGAAATCTCGGGTTGAGACCCCCCCGCCGGCTCCGGCTCCTCGGCAGTGTCGCGAGGCGCCGCCTCAGCACAGAGCACATTACACGCCTCACACCTCCCTCTCTGTCGTGCATGCACCCCGGTAGCCCTCTTTACCGCTTGAGGGCTACCGGGGTGCATGCACAATCTTCACCCAGAATAAGGGGATGCGTGAGGGTGCGGGCTAACCGCCGCCTGTACACTATGCTTTTTCCCTTCAAAATGAATTTCGATAGCGACCACAGGGTATTCGTGAATGTCCCCATGCACACACTTCACCAACACCCTCGATGCCTTTAACAATGCCCCCGGCCGAACCAGGCGCTCCTGGATCATGGACTGCATGCAGCCCGAATCCAAGAACGCCTGGTGCGTATCATGTTGTATCCTTACCGGAACACGATACGCCGCTCCTGGTCCGGGGGGAGGGCCCGGTATGTCGCCGATGCGGACGACCTGCCCCACCTCCCTCACTGGGCACTCCGCCTGTACATGGCCCGGCCGTCCGCATCGCCAACACACCCCCCCTGTCGCTCGGGGTGCTTCTTGTGGGGCCAGGGCCGGTTCTCGACATGCCTGCCCCTGCCATCTCGTCCTCGGGGCGGGCGCCGGTCTCTCCTCCTCTGGCACCATGGCTCCTTCCGGGCGCCGGCCCCCCGCCCCCTGGCGTGGGGCCGGGGTTGGTCGCCGGGGCTCCTGCGGCGGGAGGGAGAGATGGTCCTCCGCCAAGGTAACGGCGGCCGCGAGATCCTGGGGCCGGTGGTACTGGACCCAGGCGGCGGTCCGGGCCGGGAGCCCCGTGAGGAATTGCTCCAACACCACCCCGTCCCCAACCTCCTCCGCCGAGCTGTTCCCTGGGTCCAGCCACCGCCGCGCGCTGTCCCGCAGCCGCTGGGCGTAGGCAAAGGGCCGGCTCCCCTCCTCCATCACCGGAACCGGCGACGGTGTTCCTCCGGCATGAGGCCCAGGCGGTCTCGAATTGCCCGGGCCAGGGACGGGTAGTCCCGTTGGGCGGCCGCTGGCAGGCTGTGGGCAGCGAGCTGCGCCTCACCTGACAAGAGGGGCAGCAGATGGTGTGCCCACGCGCCGTCTGGCCACCCCGAGATCCTCACCGTCCCCTTGAACACCACCAGGAACGCCTCGTCGGCGCCATCAAGACAGGGCCGGCGCCCGGGTCGGCACAAGGTCCCCCCAAGGTCCACCTCCAGAAAATGGGGGACCTTGTGCCGACCCGGGCGCCGGCCCCGTCTTGATGTCGCCGACGAGCTCCAGGAGGAGGGTACGGTCCTCAGCCCTTGCCGTCACCATCTCCCTCACCGCGGTCAGGTGCTCCTGCTGGAGGTGGGCCTGCTGCTCCAGTATAAGGGCCATCCTTCCGGTAGCCACGCTTAACGCCTCCATTCCCTTTTTCTCCGCCTTCGCTGTGTCCCAGGTTGGGCACCACTGTAACAGGTTCCGTGACACAGAGGCGGAGTCGAGGTTCAGTGATCTGGGAAATCCCGTTTATTTTATACAATGTTCGTAAATCCACAACACTCGGCGACTTTCCTGTCGCCCTCCTTCCTCCTCCAACGCAGAGGCACACACATCTTAAACCATCTAGTCAACGAGGCTTCATTTGCAACAGGTGTGCAACGGAGCCTCGCCGACGTCACCCTGGCCACGGTCCTGTAGCTCCCTCTACAGGCCGAACGCTGCATGTCCCCCCACAATAATATATATAGAGATAGGTATAGATAGATAGATGGATAGATAGATATATACATGGTCTAGAGCCCCTATGGGCTACGTTGAAAACCCAGCAGTATTTGGGCAGCTATAAGAGATAACTTTAGTATCTATTTAGTAAGAATTTGGTGTTGAAAGGGGGTAGGCACCCTTAAAATATTTGGCAGAACAGAGCCACAAGGCAAGATTGCAGAGATTACTGTTTGTAAAAGTTGTTGTTGTTGTTTGTTTTTGGGCCATAAGCTCACCAGGGAGGGCAAAAGCCTGAGTACAAACAGAATAGACGCAATCACTAAAATACCTAAGATAATTACTAAGAAACACCAGTTATTTTTTTTGTTTTGGGTTGGCCCGAATGATAACCCATGTTTACCAAAATGTTTATTTTATTTTTATGAAGTGTTGTCACATGTGTCAAAAGGGGGGATGACGGATATTGTAAATAAGCATTGGTACACCCAAGGCTTTTCAAATTATTCACAGAATTTGGCATAACGTAGAAAGAGGGCAAATGGTTCCCCAATCAAGCCATCCTCCCCCTGATGGCCGATTTGATCATGTTATGATGGACTTTGTTGAGTTAAACCCCTGCGAAGGAAAGAAATATTGTTTAGTTTTTGTGGGCATGTTTTCTAAATGGGTTGAGGTTTTTCCATCGGGAAAAGCAGATTCCTCAGAAGTGGCGAAAGCATTGGTAACTGAAGTAGTGCCATGATGGGGAATCCCTAGGAAATTGTCGAGTGACAATTGGTCACACAAAATGTCTGAATACTTAGGGGTGGACTTGAAAAAACTCACTGCTCTTATCACCCCCAGAGTGGAGGGATAGTGGAGAGTGATATTGGAGAGTTCATCAAAATGAAACTGACAAAAGGGTGTGAAGAAGCCAGACTGAACTGGGTTAAAGCTTTTCCATTGATCCTCACAGCTATGCGAGGGAGGCCTAGGGCAAAGAACGGCCTGTCTCCTCATGAGATCCTGACTGGTAGACCAATGAACACAGGAATAGGTGCACCACATAATGGGTGTGAGCTAACCATTGAATATGCAAATTACTCTATGCTAACATACTGTGCTAACTTGACCAGAGTTTTAAGAGGCATCCACAGAACCGTGAAGGAGGCACTCTTCACACCGCTAGGGCGACCCCTCCACGACATCCAGCAAGGGGAGTGGGTGCTGATCAAGAACTGCAGGAGAAAACACAGGAGCAGTCCATGGTGGTTGGGTCCTTTCCAGGTACATCTCGTCACGCAGTCTGCGGTAAAAGTAGCAGAGAGAGGCACGTGGGTACATGTCACACACTGCAAGAAGGCACCACCACTGGAGAGACCAGCCATCAGCGGGCAGACCAGGAGCGACCCAGCGAGACTAGACGTCAGCGGCCAGCCCAGGGGCAACACGACGGGACCAGGCGTGACCAGCCAGGAGGAGAGAAGTGGTAAGGCCCAAGACAAGGACAACACTGAGCCACCGCAGGGCTCCAACAAGAATCACGTGCTAGTAACCTCTGATTCCAACATAATTGAAACACCATGAAGCCGCAGAGACGATTGCGGCCTAAGGAGTGGGGTTCCGGAGGGGTGAGGATGGTGATCGGATGTTTTCTGATTGTTGCTCTTATTGTTAGAGGAACCGAGCCTGGAGGAGAGGCTCCGACACATGCGAGCAGAGACAATCTGGCATTAAGAATAATGGTGGATTACGCTAGACAAGGCAACATGACTGATTGTTGGATCTGCCAACACATCCCTGCCTCCTCACGATCCCCTGAAACCACGGAACTGTTCGGTGCCACGATCCCCAGTGGCTGTATATGAGCTACATAATGTGACATACTGTTTCTCTAATAAGACAAGAGGCCAAGTTTATCTGGGAAAGAGTGATTGTCAGGATAACGCAGGAAACCAAACCCAATTCGACCTCATCGTAGCTAAACCACTGCCAGAGCAAGTGTACTTAGTCTGCGGTCCAAAAGCTTACAGTTGTGTACCTAAAATTGCAGGTGGAACTTGCTATTTGGCATATGTGATGCCCTTAATCAGGCGTGCAGATAACAGGGAAATTGCAGCACTTTGTACATACACAAGAGAGCACTCTCTTTTGGCCAAAGAATCTTACCACAGTGGCTATTTCGGAAGTAGCAAAAGAACTAGATGAGACTAGAACGATGGCCCTGCAAAACAGAATGCCTCTGGACATGATTTTGGCTTCCCAAGGGGGGGTCTGCCACGTTATTGGTACCGAATGTTGTACATACATCCCAGATGCCACTAGCCAGGTAAAGGATTTGGTAGAGGGAACACCCAGAGGTATAGAGATGCTCCACCAAACCCATGGCTTTGATGTTTTCACCTCAATGGGTCAAGTGCTCGGGCCATGGGGGGCCTCAATAGCTAAGTTGCTGGTTACCATATGTGCAATTATCGCTTTCTTGATGACCTGTTGTATAGTGATGTCGGTGGTTTGCAAGGCATGTACAAGGAGGGCGGCCACCCATATAATGACAACTAACATGGTACTCGAACGAATGGAGACAGGGGATGACCTTTCTAACCTGGATCCCTTTCCCGGGTACAACTTATCTGATGCGGACGAGGAGGATATGATAACCTCCGTCCTGTGAAATATGATATTTAGGCTGAAGTGTTGTTAACATTCAAGGAATTAAATGTTAAAAGGAGGGATTGTTATGGAAAATACATTGATAGAACTATTTTCAGGTTATACACTTTCATGACTGATACAACTTGTGTAACTACTGTGATGACATTTTCTCTTGCCACACCTCTACAGTTCTATAGCCATTGTTCTGAGAAGCACTGTATGATTTACCATATGAACAGCGGTGACTTCGGAGGGAGTGGTGAGGGAGCGCAGTAATGGGGGAACAGACATATCTTGCCGATAGGTGTGAAATGTTGAACGCCGATTGATCAGTAAGAAAGTCTCCCCATTGTTCATTCTCTCCCGCCCTCTCTCACGTAAACACAAGCCCATCAGCCGATAGCCTTGGCGGCGCCTACCATTATGTTTAAACTGTATAAAAGACAACCCTGATAATTGTCTCTTGAGACTTGTGCTGAACGGACCCCCGGATCTACGCTGGGCTGCTGTTACGCTCTTGTCTCTTGTTTGCAAGCAATAAATACCGGACTCAGCTATTGTGGCTACTCAGGACTTGTTTCTTGATTCTTACCTCCGAAGAGCTGAAGTACAGAGTGGAAAATCCTAGACTTCCACCACACTGCCTCCCTTTTCTGTTGACCATATCCTGCTTTCCCATGCCCTGGTCATCTGTTTTCTCCAACCTTTGCTCCCTCCTGTAACCTTAAAAACATCTCCACTACTCTCCCCTCACAAATCAATCCCTGGCCATCCTGGTTTTAATTCTCTCTCTACCTTTCCTTTGTGGAATTAGGAATCTTTATTTTCTATAGAAATTTACCATAAGACCTGTTCAATGACAGCAGCAGGGGAGAACATTACCATCATCTTAAATATGAGATGTGACCATACTGCAAAGGGCCTGTGTGCGTGTGTGCGTGTATGCAGAATGCCACCCTGTAGGCATTAAAGCAGGCCTTGCGTACAAACCTGAAGCAGCTGGAGACTCAGACCAGTAACCTGCAGGCTCAGATCCTGGTTCTACAGAGACAGACCACGTCTCTCCAGGAGAACAACACTACACTACAGACCCAGAACGCCAAGCTACAGGTCAGCTCAGCCTCCTACACTCTAACCCCTACATACTACACCCTAACCCCTGCACACAACATACTAACCCCTACACACTAACCCCCTACATATTACACCCTAACCCCTACACACTACACTCCAGACTCAGAACACCAAGCTACAGGTCAGCCCTGCCCCCTACACACAACTTTCGTAGCTCTGTCCTACAACCTCTTGTATACCAATGATCATTGCTGTAATCCTCCCTACACACTACATTCTAAACCCCACCTAAGCCCAGCCCACTCTCCCGCCTTTTCTCCACAACAACTATTTTTAAATTGAGTTGATGGCAGAGGTTCAGCTGTGGTAACATCTAGATCTGAGCAGGATTTGAACTGGCGTAAACATGATGACCACTGATATTCATCCAGATCAGAGTTAGAGTTCAGATGTATTCACCATCAGTCTACAGACTGTATGCACAGCGCCCCCAATTGACCAGAAATAACCTCTACCTCTATTTAAACCTGTTCTTTGTGTGGGGCTTGTTGAGGTTCTCTTCATCATCAGGTTATCTAGACCAATTCAAGTCAATGCTATCCCTGGTGTAGCAGGTAATGTGGAAAACTCAATGCTAAATGCTGCATTTCTGAATAAGCCATTCATGTCATTTGTCCTGTGTATAACTTGTTTTCCAACTTTTTGTTTGAAAATGTACTCCAATCCCCCCCCCCCGCCTCTAGGTGGAGAACTCCACCCTCAACTCCCAGAGTGAAAAATCTGCAGGAATTGCGTGACGCAATCATGTCATCATGGACCAGAATCTCAAAGGAATGTTTCCGACATTTAAAGACATATAAGGGTTGTAATCCCACACATAGGGGAAAAGGTCACAAGAAAACAGATGGTCTTAAGAATATTTGAAGAGTGCAATTAAGGAGGGGTGAGGTTAAAGTGAGGGCTGACCAGAGGGTATGAATACAATGAAGTACAATGGTTCAAAGCTGCAGAAACAGGATAGAGTGATCTAAGGACAGGATAGATGAGTAATAAACACAGTTGTCAACAGCCAGGACAAAAGGCTTTAGAAAACAGCCTGGGTCAATTGATCTCTCAGCAGACTGACCGACGCCAGGTCAGGTGGGAGTAGCCCCCTGGATGACGAAATGTAGTTCTTGAATGTTATTGGTGTATGTAGACAGGAATTAGAAGTTTGTTGAATGGAGGGCGTTGACCTGTGTGATGTTTATAAAAAGACAGGTAACGGAAGTGGAAGGGGTTCAACTTTGCAAATCTGAAACGGCTTCTTTCTCTGTGAATAAAGTCTCTGAATGAAACAACAGCTCTAGTTAACGGTATTTTATTTCAAAATACTATGATTTAAATTCTACGACAGCCCTACCCAGTATTAGTATAGTGTTTCTAATAAAGTGTTCAGTGAGTGTATATACAGTACAATACATACATTGCCCGTGGCGTACACATCCCTTACAGCCAGATATCTGTGCCGAACCAACATGCTCATTGCAACAGATTCTGTCTATCTGTGGCAGATGTTTAAAAAACTCAAAGATTAGGTTAAAATAACCCCCCTCTCTCATTCTCTCTCTCCCTCCCTCCCTCCTCAGACGAGGTAACTGGATCGCTCTGAAGATGAAGAAGTTGATCAAAACTAAGAGCAGAGAGAGGATGCGTTCCCTGACGTTGACCCCTATGAGGTCAGAGTCTAGCGAGGGTTTCCTGGGTCTTCCTCAGGACAGTCAGGACAGCTCCTCCCTCGGCTCAGGGTCCAACTCCCTGGATGACACGCTCACACACAAGAGGAGTAGCAGTGAGTATTAGACTTTCAGGCCCAGAGAACACCCTTATCTATTAAACAGAAAGCACAACCAACAGATTTGTTTTCATTTAACCTTTGTTTAACCTGGAAACCTCTTTTGTGAGGGTAACCTGGCAAGAAGGCAAAACAGAGAAGTAGCAGTGTGTACATAGAGCAGGGTTTAGGTGTGTATCTCACACACAAGAGGAACAGAGTATTAGACATTCAGGCCCAGAGAACATCTCACCTGTTTAACAGACCAGGGTCTAGAATAGATCTACTTATCAACAATTGGAGTAGAGCAGGGTCTATGTCTCCCTCAAACACAAGAGGAGCAGAGGTGAGTATTAAACATTCACTATATAAGCCCTTACCTGTTACACAGAGCACATCTACACATCAGACAGGATAGGCGAGTGGGCATACCATCTGCTGCCCCTCCTGTCAGGTGAGGCGCAGCTCGCTGCCCACAGCCTGCTAGCGGCCACCCAACGGGATTATCCCTCCCTAGCCCGGGCAATTCGAGGCCGCCTGGGCCTCACACCGGAGGAACACCATCGCTGGTTCCGGGTCCTGACGATGGAGGAGGGAAGCCGGCCCTTTGCCTACGCCCAGTGGCTGCGGGACAGCGCGTGGCGGTGGCTGGACCCGAAAAACAGCTCGGCGGAGGAGGTCGGGGACCGGGTGGTGATGGAACAGTTCCTCACGGGAATCCCGGCCCGAACCGCCGCCTGGGTCCAGTACCACCGGCCCCAGGATCTCGCGGCCGCCATGAGCTTGGCGGAGGACCATCTCTCCCTCCCACCAAGGGAGCCCCGGCGACCAAAGGAGCCGTGGTACCGGAAGGAGAGAGGCCGGCGCCCGCACCGAGGATGAGATGGCAGGGGCGGGGATATCGAGAACCAGCCCTGGCCCCACAGGAAGCACCCCGAGCAGCAGGGGGGGTATGTTGGCGATGCGGACAACCGGGCCATGTTCAGGCGGATTGCCCAGTGATGGAGGTGGGGCAGGTCGTCCGCATCGGCAACATACCGGGCCCTCCCCCCGGGCCAGGAGAGGCGTATTGTGTTCCGGTAAGGATACAACACGATACGCACCAGGCGTTCTTGGATTCGGGCTGCATCGACCGGGGGCATTGTTAAAGCCATTGAGGGTGTTGGTGAAGTGTGTGCATGGGGACATCCACGAATACCCTGTGGTCGCTATCGAAATTCATTATGAGGGAAAAAAGCATAGTGTACAGGCGGCGGTTAGCCCGCGCCTCACGCATCCCCTTGTTCTGGGTGTAGATTGGGAGGGGTTTCCTCAAGCAGTAAAGCGGGCTACCGGGGTGCGTGCACGACAGAGAGGGAGGTGTGAGGCGTGTAATGTGCTCTGTGCTGAGGCGACGCCTCGCAACACTGCCGAGGAGCCGGAGCCGGCGGGGGGGTCTCAACCTGAGATTTCCCCGCCGAACTACCCGTTGCTAGGTGACTTCCCCCTCGAGCAGTCTCGTGACGAGACCCTACGATCGGCCTATGACCAAGTGATAGCGATTGATGGTACTTTGGTATGGCCGGACACAGTGCGCGCCCATCCCTATTTTGCGATCATCAGCGACAGGTTATACCGAGTGAGTCGTGACTCGCATAGTCAGGAGGAAGTAACGCAGTTGTTGGTTCCCCGTAGCCGCCAGGAAATGGTCTTCCAGGCGGCTCATTTCAACCCCATGGCGGGCCATTTAGGATATGATAAGACACTAAACCGTATAATGGCTTGATTTTATTGGCCGGGAATTTGGGCAGAGGTGCGTAGGTGGTGCGCTTCTTGTCGCGAATGTCAATTGGTAAATCCCCCAGCCATTCCACGGGCCCCCTTGCGGCCCTTACCATTGGTCGAGAACCCATTCGACCGCATTGCCATGGATATTATCGGGCCATTTGATCGGTGTACACAGGGATATCGATTTGTGTTGGTTTTGATAGATTACGCAACCCGATACCCCGAGGCAATACCGCTGCGCAATATTTCTGCCAGGAGTGTAGCACAGGCATTGTTTCAAGTGATCTCCCGGGTGGGAATCCCGAAAGAGATTCTCACCGACCAGGGCACCAATTTTATGTCACGCACCCTCAAGAAACTGTACGGGTTGTTGAACATCAAGGCGATTCGAACCAGTGTTTACCACCCGGCCACCGATGGCCTTTGTGAGCGGTTCAATCGGACCTTGAAATCAATGATCCGGAAGTTTGTGCACGAGGATAGTCGAAATTGGCATAAATGGCTAGATCCACTGCTGTTTGCGGTACGGGAAGTTCCCCAAGCTTCCACCGGGTTTTCCCTGTTTGAATCACTCTACGGGCGTAAGCCCCGGGGTGTCCTAGACCTTCTTAAAGAAAATTGGGAGGAAGGGTCTGGCGACAGTAAAAATTAGATTCAATACGTCCTGGACTTGCGCACAAAACTCCACACCCTAGGGGTTATCTCATGCGAGCATTTGCAGCAAGCCCAGGAGCGTCAAAAGCGCCTCTACCACGGGATTTAACCTGCGAGAATTTTCACCGGAAGACAAGGTGCTCGTACTGTTACCCACCTCCAGCACGAAATTTCTCGCGAAGTGGCAAGGGCCGTTTGTGGTCACACGTCGCATGGGGGACGTGGATTATGAAGTAGTACGCTCGGACCGGGGGGATAGCTTGCAGGTGTATCACGTAAATCTCCTTAAAAAATGGAACGACGTGGTCACTGTTGCTCTGGCTACAATAATTCCAGAGAGAGATGAGTTCGGACCGGAAGTCCCAAAATCAAAAATTAGCACTCCGGTCGGTATTGATGACCATCTCTCTGCTAGCCAGGCCACGGACGTTGCAGATTTGCAAGCTATGTTCGCTGACGTGTTCTCTCCCACCATATAGAAACGCAGCCGGGTTTAACGGTGCGCACACACCCCTATAGGTTGCCGGTACACAAACGAGACATTGTGTGCAAGGAATTGGAAGCCATGCTGGAGCTGGATGTGGTCGAGGAGTCCCGCAGTGACTTGTGTAGCCCCATCATGCTTGTCAACAAGCCGGATGGGTCTATACGGTTCTGTGTGGATTATAGAAGGGTTAATGCGGTCTCCAAATTCAATGCCTACCCGATGCCCCGGGTTGACGAGCTCTTGGACCGGCTTGGCACGACCGCAGTCTTTTCGACCGCAGTCTTTTCAATCTGCGGTCGCACCTCCCCCCGTCCCAAGTGGTACCCCAGATACCGGATCTCCCTCCGCCCGATCACGCACTTTTTCGGGTTGGCCGTCAGCCCCGCCTGCCTCAGGGACCGCAGAACAGCAGCCACCCTCCGCACATGCTGCGGCCAGGTGTCACTGTGAATGACAATGTCATCTAGGTAGGCCGCAGCATAGGCGGCGTGCGGCCGCAGAATACGGTCCATGAGGCGCTGAAAAGTGGCTGGGGCTCCGAACAACCCGAAAGGGAGCACGGTGAACTGGAATAACCCGAGCGGAGTGGAGAATGCCGTTTTCTCCCGGGACGCCGGCGAGAGTGGAATCTGCCAGTATCCCTTCGTGCAATCCAATGTCGTGAAGTACCTGGCCGTACCAAGCCGGTCCAAGAGCTCGTCAACCCGGGGCATCGGATATGCATCGAATTTGGAGACCGCATTAACCCGTCTATAATCCACACAGAACCGTATAGCCCCATCTGGCTTGTTGACAAGCACGATGGGGCTACACCAATCACTGCGGGACTCCTCGACCACACCCAGCTCCAGCATGGCTTCCAACTCCCGGCACACAACGTCTCGTTTGTGCACCGGCAACCTATAGGCACGCGTGCGCACCGTTAAACCCGGCTGCGTTTCTATATGGTGGTCGATGAGCGTAGTCCGACCGGGCAGGGGAGAGAACACGTCGGCGAACTTAAGCTGCAAATCTGCAACGTCCGCGGCCTGGCTAGCAGAGAGATGGTTATCAATATCGACCGGAGTGCTGCCTTTCGATTTTGGGACTTCCGGACCGAACTCCTCTCTCTCTGGAACTATCGTAGCCAGAGCAACAGTGACCACGTCGTTCCATTTTTTTAGGAGATTGACGTGATACACCTGCAAGCTATCCCCCCGGTCCGAGCGTATAACCTCATAATCCACGTCCCCCATGCGACGTGTGACCACAAACGGCCCTTGCCACTTCGCGAGTAATTTCGTGCTGGAGGTGGGTAACAGTACGAGCACCTTGTCTCCCGGTGTAAACTCTCGTAGGGTAGTCCCCCTGTCATACAGGCGTTTCTGACGCTCCTGGGCTTGCAGCAAATGCTCACGTGAGATAGCCCCTAGGGCGTGGAGCTTTGTGCGCAAGTCGAAGACGTACTGGATCTCACTCTTACTGTCGCTAGACCCTTCCTCCCAATTTTCTTTAAGCAGGTCTAGGACACCCCGGGGCTTACGCCCGTAGAGTAATTCAAACGGGGAAAACCCGGTGGAAGCTTGGGGAACTTCCCGCACCGCAAACAACAGGGGATCTAGCCATTTATGCCAATTCCGACTATCCTCGTGGACAAACTTCCGGATCATTGACTTCAAGGTCCGATTGAACCGCTCACAAAGGCCGTCAGTGGCCGGGTGGTAAACACTGGTTCGAATCGCCTTGATGTTCAACAAGCCATACAGTTCCTTGAGGGTGCGTGACATAAAATTAGTGCCCTGATCGGTGAGAATCTCTTTCGGGATTCCCACGCGGGAGATGACTTGAAACAATGCTTGCGCTACACTCCTGGCAGAGATATTGCGCAGAGGTATTGCCTCGGGGTATCGGGTGGCGTAATCTATCAAGACCAACACAAATCGATAACCCTGTGTGCTCCGGTCAAATGGCCCGATAATATCCATCGCAATGCGGTCGAACGGGTTCTCGACCAATGGTAAGGGCCGCAAGGGGGCCCGTGGAATGGCCGGGGGATTTACTAACTGACATTCCCGACAGGAAGCGCACCACCTACGCACCTCTGCCCGAATCCCCGGCCAATAAAATCGAGCCATTATACGGTGCAGTGTTTTGTCATACCCTAGATGGCCCGCCATGGGGTTGAAATGAGCCGCCTGGAAGACCATTTCGCGGCGGCTGCGGGGAACCAGCAACTGGGTTACTTCCTCCTGACTATGTGAGTCACGACTTACTCGATATAACCTGTCGCTGATAATCGCGAAATAGGGGTGGGCGCGCACCGTGTCTGGCCGTATCAAAGTACCATCAATTGCTATCACTTGGTCAAAGGCTGATCTTAGGGTCTCGTCACGAGACTGCTCGAGGGGGAAGATAGTTCGGCGGGGAAGTCTCGGGGTGAGGCGCCCCCGCCGGCTCCGGCTCCCCGGCAGTGTCGCGAGGCGCCGCCTCGGCACAGAGTACACTACACGCCACACACCTCCCTAGCTGTCGTGCACGCATCCCGGTAGCCCTCTTTACCGCTTGAGGAAACCCCTCCCAATCCACACCTAGAATCAGGGGATGCGTGAGGCGTGGGCTAACCGCCGCCTGTACACTATGGTTTTTCCCCTCAAAATGAATTTCGATAGCGACCACCGGATATTCGTGAATGTCCCCATGCACACACCTCACCCGCACCCTCGATGCCTTCAACAATGCCTGGACTGCATGCAGCCCGAATCCAAGAATGCCTGGTGCGTATCATGTTGTATCCTTACCGGAATACGATACGCCGCTCCTGGTCCGGGGGGAGGGCCCGGTATGTCGCCGATGCGGACGACCCGTCCCACGTCCATCGCCCGACACTCGGCCTGTACGTGGCCCGGCCGTTCGCACCGCCAACACACCCCCCCTGTCGCTCGAGGTGCTCCCTGTGGGGCCGGGGTCGGTTCCGGATAGGTGCGCTCCTGCCATCTCGTTCTCGGGGCGGGCGCCGGCCTCTCTCCTTCTGCTCCCCCGGCTCCTCCTTTGCGTTGGCCCCCCCCCCCTTGCCGCGGGGCCGGGGTTGGTCGTTGTGGCCTCCGCGGTGGGAGGGAGAGATGGTCCTCGGCCAGTCCCACGGCGGTCTTGAGGTCCTGGGGGCGGTGGTACTGGACCCAGGCGGCGGTGCGGGCCGGGAGCCCCGCGAGGAACTGCTCCATTACCACCCGGTTCCCGACCTCCACCGCCGAGTTGTTCTCGGGGTCCAGCCACCGCCATGCGCTGTCCCCCAGCCGCTGGGCGAAGGCGAAGGGCCGGCACCCCTCCTCCATTGTCATGGCCCGAAACCGGCGCCGGTGTTCCTCCGGTGTCAGGCCCAGGCGGTCCCGAATCGCCCGGGCCAGGGACGGGTAATCCCGTTGGGCGGCCGCCGGCAAACTGTGGGCTGCGAGCTGCGCCTCCCCTGACAGGAGGGGCAGCAGATGGTAGGCCCACTCTCGGTCCGGCCATCCCGAGATCCTTGCCGTCCCCTCGAACACCGCGAGGAACGCCTCTGGGTCGTCCAGGTCCCCCATCTTCTGCAGCTGGACCTTGGGGGGACCTGGTGCCGCTCCGGTCCCCGGCGCCGGCCCGCCGGCCCTGGTGAAGTCCTGGAGGAGGGCCCTGTCCGCGACCCTCGCCGCCGTCAGCTCCTCCAGCGTCGCCTGCTGGGTCTGCTGCAGGGCCGTCTGTTGCTCGAGGACGAGCGTTATCCTCGATAGTGCTGCTGTTAGCGTCTCCATCTTCCGCCTTTACTCTGTGTCCCAAGTTGGGCGCCAATTGTAACAATGTCCGTTGTACACAGAGGCAGACGCAGCGTTTGGTTTGAGGGAACAGCTTCCCGTTTATTCATTTAGCAAATTGTCCACTGTTTGGGCTTTCCAGCCTCTGGCGAAAGTCTCTCTCACGTCTTGCCGTTCCCAGCTCACCTCGCCTACCGAAATGACAGAAGCACACACATCTTAAACATTCGCCGAGGAGACTTAATTCGCAGCAGGTGTGCAACAAAAGTCTCGCCGACACAACCCCGGCCACGGTCCTGTAGCTCCCTCTACAGGCCGAACGCTGCATGTCCCCCCCACAGTATTATTGTTGTGTGTCTTTCTTTTTCTGTCCCCGTCTGTTGAGTCTTCAGAACGGTGTGTTCTACTGGTTCTCTCCCCCTGGTTTTCAGCATTGTTAACAACATTCATCTGTTCTTCCCTCCTCTCTCTTCTCCTCACTCCCTCCATCTCCTCCTGGGTGGGTGTTTCTGTGCCCCCTCTCCTCTCCTCCACTTTGGCTGGTCACTGACAGCTCTGAAAAGGTTGCCCTTTTTGAGGAACAGATCCAAGGAGAAAGACAGAGTGAAGGCCGTCTACCGCCGGTCCATGTGTAAGACCTCCACTTGCCCCAGTTTTTCTCCTCCACCCTCCGTCACTTGGCTAGTCTTCTGTTAGCTTGTAGCTTTTCTCTTTAATTTCTCTAAATAGACAGGACAGTAGTGCACTTTCTAAACTCTCACTATTAATCTGTTATTGATCACTAATTGAAGGTCACACACAGGCCTATAACTTATCTGTAATCACAAATCACTAGTTGCATATTGATAACGAATAGCTTAACTAATTGTTGTGTTGTTTGATACAGGTGAGATTTTTTTTTACTTCTAAAGTAATGAAAAGAGCTCATCACAAGAGCTTATGAATGTAGATGATTAAAGTACTAACTCAATTCAACATTAACATAATACTGATGCCAAAAGTAATGTGATTGTGATTTGTAGTGGTGTGCTGTGAACTGTAGTTTTGTGTCGTGGTATGTGTAGCTGAGCTCTAGTTGTAGTCTAGGTTTAGTCAGTCTTTGACAGTGCAGTGGGGAGGTACTGTATGCCATTCCATTACACTGTACCATGTCTGTGTGTGTGTGTCCCCTCATCTTTGTCTGTGGTGAGCTGCATCCATGCCACTCCTCTCACTGCAACGTTGCAGGCATGATTAATCAAGCACAACCACTCTGCTCTCTCCCTACTCGCTCACCATGTAGGGCTTGAAATAGAGCCTTTCAAGTGCCTTTTATTCTTGCTTTTTCCTCTCCTTCTTTATTTCTTTCTCTCTCCTCTCCCTCTCCTTCTCTTCTCTCTTCTCTGTGTGGCCTTCTTCAGCTGCATTTCAGATCTTGTGCATGCCATGCTGACATGGGTCTGCCTCTCTGACTGTAGCTGTGATCTGTGTTCCGTGAATGCTGCTGCTCGGTTCTGTGCAGTTCTGCCAAAACTATGCCAAAACTGAAATTAAATTAAATTCATGAATTGGGAAAATCCTCATAGAAAACTATGGGTGATTCTCAATGATTGAGAATTGAAAATTGAATTTCAATTCACCTCTTCCACTGAGTGAATACAAATTAGAATGAATCACAATCCTAGCGGGTCTTTGCAAACTCAGCCCCCCCCCCCTTTCCCAGCCATGAATGACCTGCTCATGACCATGGCGTTGGCGGGGGGCCAGTGGACGGGCAGCAGTGAGTACCTGGAGGGTCTGGAGGAGGGGAATGGGACCACCAACAGCACCCAGCAGCGCATGAAGAAGCTGGGATCCATGACCTACTGTACCAACACCATCAACTTCGCCACCCTGCCCAAACAGAGGGCTAAGCAGAGGCTGAAGGTCAAAGGTTAGAGCGTGGACTTTAGTGAGTGTGTTTGTGTGTGTGTGTGAAGCAAGTGTGTAAACTAGAGAGGTTGAGCAAAGCAAGAGAGCCTTGTTTTTATTGTGGATATCTGTATTCTTTCTTTTATCATTAAAAGAAAGGTTTTGTTTTAATGCGTCTCTCTCGCTCTCTCGGTCATCAGACCCCCCCACTGGTGTGAGAGGTCAAGGTAAGGACCATTGACCTGCAGGACACAAACTTCCATTACTGTCTCATTGAATAACAGGGCCGTCAACCAGTTTAATGCTGGGAATGTAATATGAAATGGCCAAAAACTGTGCCATGTATTAAACAACCCTACATGTCCTGCCATTGTGGTGTGCACAGTAGATGGCTCATTTACATTTACATTTACATTTATGGAATTTAGCAGACTCCTTTATCCAAAGCGACTTACAACAAATACATTTGTTTAAGTAAGTGAATCATCTATCCATCAGTCAGATAAAGTAATCAATGCTTGGACCAGGGGCCATAGGCAGTCACAATGCTAGAAGAAGGAAAAATTACTTTTTACAAGAAACTTGTACAGGGGGTGAAGAGATCTTTAGGAGGGACCGTTAAGATGTAGCCTGAAGAGAAGGGTCTTCAATCTATGGCGGAAGATTGGTAGTGACAGCAGTCATGACAGCAGTGGGAAGCTCGTTCCACCAGCGAGGCGCCAGGACAGTGAAAAGCCGTGACCGAGTAGTGCGGCTGCTGCATCCATGTAGAGGCGGCGGTGCCAGGCGGCCAGCCGAGGTGGAAGAGCGGAGTGATCGGGCAGGGGTTTGGGGGCTGACCATTGCTTGCAAATAGGGAGGGGTTGTTCCCTTTGCCTCCTGGTAGGCGAGCACCAGGGTCTTGAATCTGATGCAAGCTGCTACCGGGAGCCAGTGAAGGGTGCGAAGGAGGGGAGTGACATGGGAGAATTTGGGGAGATTGAACACCAGACGGGCAGCAGCGTTCTGGATGAGCTGCAGAGGCCTTTATGGTGGAGGCGGGGAGATCGGCCAAGAGTGCATTGCAGTAGTCACTGCGAGAGATCACGTTTCACTGCGAGAGATCAAGTGTTTGGACCAAAAGTTGTGTTACTTCTCTGGTGAGGAATGGACGTATCCTTCTGATGTTGGAAAGGAAGAATCTACAGGAGCATGTTATCGCTATGATGTTCGCCACACAGAATAAGTGGTTGTCAAGGATCACCCCAAGGTTCTTGGCTCACTGGGAGGAGGTCACAGTAGAGTTCTCTACTGTGATGGAGAAGTCTTGGAGAGGGCAGGCTTTCCCTGGGAGGAAGAGCAGCTCAGTCTTGTTAAGGTTGAGCGTGAGGTGGTGGGCTGACATCCAAGCAGAAATGTCTGCAAGACACGCAGAGACACGTGTTGTCACCTGTGAGTCAGAGGGGGGGGAAGAGAGAAAGAGTTTAGTGTCATCTGCGTAGCTGTGGTAGGAGAAACCACGTGATGAAATTACCGAGCCAAGAGATTTGGTATAGAGGGAGAACAGTAAGGGCCCTAGGACAGAGCCCTGGGGAACCCCAGTGGTGAGGGCTTGTGGAGAGGACAGCGATCCTCTCCACGTCACCTGGTAAGAGCGATCGGCCAGGTAGGATGCAAACCAGGAGAGTGCAGAGCCAGAGATGCCAAATTCTGAGAGGGTGGAGAGAAGGATCGGGTGGTTTACTGTGTTGAATGCAGCGGACAGGTCCAGAAGAATGAGAACAGAGGAGAGGGAGGAAGCTTGAGCAGAGTGGAGGGCCTCCGTGACAGCAAGAAGAGCAGTCTCAGTAGAGTGCCCAGCCTTAAAGCCGGATTGGTGAGGGTCAGGGAGGTTGTTCTAAAGGAGGTAGTGAGACAGTTGGTTAGAGACAGTACATTGAAGGGTTTTAGATAAGAAGGAGAGAAGGGATACCGGTCTGTAGTTATGGACAGCAGACGGGTCAAGAGTTGGTTTCTTGAGAAGAGGCTTGACTCTGGCTGTCTTGAAGGCAGCTGGGACAGATCCTGTGGATAGAGAGGAATTGATTAAGGTGGTAAGGAACAGACGGTCTTTGGAGATGGATTGGAGAAAGGGAGAGGGGATAGGATCGAGGGGGCAGGTGGTTGCCCGCTTGGATGTGACCAGTTTTAGAACATCATTAGGGGAGAGGGGGGAAAAATCTGATAAACCAGAGACCGGGTGTAGCACAGTGGGTTTGGGAGTAGAGGTGTTGGTGAGAGGTAGAGGGAAAGAGCTGCTAATGTCATCAACCTTCTTTTCAAAGTAGGTGACAAAGTAATCCGCAGACAGGGAGGAGGGGGAGGAAGTGGATTGAGGAGTCAGGAAAATGTGGAGAACAGTTTTCTTGGGTCAGAGGCAGAGGATTGAATTTTGGAATGGTAGTAAGAAGCTTTAGCAGCTGATGCAGATGAGGTGTAGTTGAGGAGGAGAGAGAAATAAGGTTCTAGGTCATCAGGGAGGCCAGTTTTTCTCAATTTCCTGTCAGCTGCCCGGAGCCCTATTCTACAAGCTTGCAGGGTTTCAGACAGCCAGGGAGCGTGTGGAGAGGATCGTGCCGGCCTTGAGGTCTATGGACAGAGAGAGTTGAAGGATGAGGAAAGAGTGGACAGGAGGGTGGAGGAGGCTGCATCAGTGGATTGAAGGGAGAAGGATTCAACAGAGGGTAGGGCGGATAAGACAGAGGAAGAGAGAGCGGTGAGTGAGAGGGTACGCAGGTTGCGACAAGAGGATACAGTGTGGGTAAAGACTGACTGGGAGGGGGAGGATTTGAGAGGAAGGGAGAAGGATACAAAATGATGATCAGAAACCGGAAGAGGGGAAACAGTAAGGTTGGAGGTATGGTAGGATCTGGTGAAGACAAGGTCGAGCTGATTGCCCGCCTTATGAGTCGGAGGAGAGTGGGACAGGGTAAGGCCGAAGGAGGAGAGAAGGTCAGGTGCTCCAGACGAGTGAAGCTTCTCCGACTGGATGTTGAAGTCACCCAGTAGTGTGAGTGGTGTGCCGTCCTCAGGGAAGAAGCTGAGAAGGACATCCATCTCATCTAAGAAGTGGCCAAGCTGACCTGGTGGACGATAGATAACAACAATGTGAAGTTTGACAGGGGAGGTGACAGAAACAGTATGGAATTCGAAGGTGGATATGGACAGGTGTGACAGGGGAAGGACATTATGTGACCATTTAGGTCAGATGAGGAGTCCTGTTCCTCCCCCTCGACCAGAGAGTCTCGGGAAATGAGAAAAGGAGTAGGCATCAGAGAGGGTAGAGTAGCTGTGTTTTTCGGTGTAATCCATGTCTCTGTGAGAGCAAGGAAGTGGAGGGACATGAAGTAGGCATAGGCTGAGATAGGCTCTGCTTTCCGGACTGCTGACTGGCAGTTCCAAAGTCCTCCCGCGACAGTGAGGTCGTGCTCAGTTGAGCATAGTGGGTAGACTAGATTAGATGGGTTGCGAGTGGGGGTGTAGCGTCTGTGTCCTCCTGAGGGATGAAATAACAGTAATGGGGAGGAAGTACATTGTGATATTTGCGGGAGAGGGAGAGGGTTTGTGGGAAATACAAGATGTACGTAGCACTCAGTACACTCAGAGTAGTTAAAAAATGAACTAATAGAATAAAAATACTTCTTAGTTTGATCTTTCTCTCAGGCCTTTCTCGATGGACTCCACAGATTGACTCCTTCGTCTTTGTGTCAAGCGTCTTTGTGTCAGGAGGCTGTCACTCTATGATCGTCATGATAGAAATGCAGATTCTATGATTGCTGATGACTAGCAGGATAGCATCCCCTCCCACCTGACGATCAGTTAACGACCAGACAGGTTTCACCACTTACTCAATCCCAAATGTATTAGTCCTGGTCCAAGGTGAGCAGGGGTTAAATGCCTTGCAGGATAGTGTCAGGCCCTGGCTTCAAACAGCTGGCTTCCAATAGAAAGTAGGTTCCTGAGCTTAAGGCAGGATAGCCACAGCAAAATACACAAGCTACCAACAGCACACTGACTTTAAACAAGATGAAACTAACTTACTTAGACTGGAGAACAGGCTTCACCACTCACTCAATCCCAAATGTATTAAACCATACCAACATTACCCAGACGCTTGACCCATATCCTTACATCACAGTGTGTTTGCATTAGAGATCAGCCTAAATGTAGCATGCTACCATTAACAGTCAACTCAGTCCAACAAATATAACTGACCTCTACTACAAATATTGCGTGTGTGATAATGTGCCAGGCCTACAGGTCTTTAGCAGTGCTCAGGCACTCCTCTGTTCTCTACCCCGCCACTATGTGCAGAGTCCCCTGTAGCATCTGTAGTAAGTTGACTGACTCACCTGTCTGTCTCTTTTTCTGTCTGTCTGTCAGCATATCTCTAAGACCACTAACAGCACCACTGTCAAGATCATTATACCTTGATTTCATAGGTTACCACAGCAACATAATCATTATCAGAGCTGGGACTGTTGTTTGTGAAATACTTTACATATTTTGAGGTGTGCCTGATTGACCTTGGAGTTTGGAGCACGTTTGGGACTCTTGATTGATTCTACTGTACACCACATATCCACACGTCTCTCCTAGTTTTAAATCACAACCCTGGCACCCCGCCCCCCTTCATCTCAAACACCTGAGTCCCTCCCTCTCTCCACCAATCAGGTTTCGGTCTGTCCTTCTGTGTGACTGTAACAAGATTCTTGACACAGAGGCGGACTCAGTCGGTCTGGTAAGGGCAAACCTCGTTTATTAATACTCAATCCCTCGTCGACTTTCCAGTCGGAGCTTTCCAGCTTCCCCTCCCAAAGCAGAGGCACACACATCTTAAACCATTTCGTTAACGAGGCTTCATTCGCAACAGGTGCGCAACCAGCCTCGTTTCCGTAACCCTGACCACGGTCCTATAGCTCCCTCTACAGGCCGAACGCTGCATGTCGCCCCACATACCCCCACCGCCCGACACAGGCCGGGACACGACGGCCGACAGCCTACTCCCCCCCCCCTGCACGGGAGAGGAAGTCTGCCACGACCATCTGCGCCCCCGGTCTGTGCATGACCGAAAAGTTGAAGGGCTGCAACGCGAGATACCACCGCGTGATCCTCGCGTTCACATCCTTCATGCGGTGGAGCCACTGGAGGGGAGCATGGTCGGAATAGAGGGTGAAAGTGCGACCCAGCAAGTAGTAGCGGAGGGCGCCGACCACCCACTTGATGGCGAGGCACTCCTTCTCCACCGTGCTGTACCGGCCCTCCCTCTCCGACAGTTTGCGGCTCAGGTGCAGCACCGGCCGGTCAGCCCCCTCCACCCACTGGGTCAGCACTGCTCCCAGGCCTCTATCCGACGCGTCCATCTGTAGGGAGAAAGGGAGGTTTTTCAACCTGCGGCCGCACCTCCCCTCGACCCAAGTGGTACCCCAGATACCAGATCTCCCTCCGCCCGATCACGCACTTTTTCGGGTTGGCCGCCAACCCCGCCTGCCTCAGAGACCGCAGAACAGCAGCCACACGCTGCACATGCTGCGCCCAGGTGTCACGGTAAATGACAATGTCATCCAGATAGGCAGCAGCATAGGCAGAGTGTGGCCGCAGAATGCGGTCCATGAGGTGCTGGAAAGTGGCTGGGGCTCCGAACAACCCGAAAGGGAGCATCGTGAACTGATACAACCCGAGCGGAGTGGAGAATGCAGTCTTCTCCCGGGATACCGGCGAGAGGGGAATCTGCCAGTATCCCTTCGTGCAATCCAATGTCCTAAAAAACCTGGCCGTGCCAAGCCGGTCTAAGAGCTTGTCAACCCGCAACCCGCATTAACCCTTCTATAATCCACACAGAACCGTATAGACCCATCCGGCTTGTTGACAAGCACGATGGGGCTACACCAGTCACTGCGGGACTCCTCGACCACACCCAGGTCCAGCATGGCTTCCAATTCCTTGCACACAATGTCTCGTTTGTGTCCCGGCAGCCTATAGGGACGCGTGCGCACCGTTAAACCCGGCTGTGTTGCTATATGATGGTCGATAAGCGTAGTCCGACCGGGCAGGGGAGAGAACACGTCAGCGAACCTAGCTTGCAAATCTGCAAAGCTATCCCCCCGGTCCGAGCGTCCTACCTCATAATCCACGTCCCCCATGCGACGTGTGACCACAAACGGCCCTTGCCACTTCGCGAGTAATTTTGTGCTGGAGGTGGGTAACAGTACGAGCATCTTGTCTCCCGGTGAAAATTCTCGCAGGTGAGTTCCCCTGTCGTAGAGGCACTTTTGACGCTCCTGGGCTTGCTGCAAATGCTCGTGTGAGATAACCCCTAGGGCGTGGAGCTTGGCGTGGACCCTTCCTCCCAATTTTCTTTAAGAAGGTCTAGGGCACCCCAGGGCTTACGCCCGTAGAGCAATTCAAATGGGGAAAACCCGGTGGAAGCTTGGGGAACTTCCCGTACCGCAAACAGCAGGGGATCTAGCCATTTATGCCAATTCCGACTGTCCTCGTGCACAAACTTCCGGATCATTGATTTCAAGGTCCGATTGAACCGCTCACAAAGGCCATCCGTGGCCGGGTGGTAGACACTGGTTCGAATCGCCTTGATGTTCAACAACCCGTACAGTTCCTTGAGGGTGCGTGACATAAAATTGGTGCCCTGGTCGGTGAGAATCTCTTTCGGGATTCCCACCCGGGAGATCATTTGAAACAATGCCTGCGCTACACTCCTGGCAGAAATATTGTGCAGCGGTATTGCCTCGGGGTATCGGGTTGCGTAATCTATCAAGACCAACACAAATCGATATCCCTGTGTACACTGATCAAATGGCCCGATAATATCCATGGCAATGCGGTCGAATGGGTTCTCGACCAATGGTAAGGGCCGCAACGGGGCCCGGGGAATGGCTGGGGGATTTACCAACTGACATTCGCGACAGGAAGCGCACCACCTACGCACCTCTGCCCGAATTCCCGGCCAATAAAATCGAGCCATTATACGGTTTAGTGTCTTATCATAACCTAAATGGCCCGCCATGGGGTTGAAATGAGCCGCCTGGAAGACCATTTCCCGGCGGCTACGGGGAACCAACAACTGGGTTACTTCCTCCTGACTATGCGAGTCATGACTCACTCTGTATAACCTGTCGCTGATGATCGCAAAATAGGGGTGGGCGCGCACTGTGTCTGGCCGTACCAACGTACCATCAATCGCTATCACTTGGTCATAGGCCGATGTACAGGTGCCCCGGACCAACCCTCTATTCAACAGGTATGGACCTCAGTCTGAAGGGTCTTACCCTAACAGCTACTAAAAGGTCCTATGTAGGTTGGTGTCGATTAGACTCACTCCGCTGTTAACAGTCTACGTCCCATAGTTCCTCCTTAGTCTTTCTTTACCCACCTCAGTTGAACTGAAAAATCACCCCAAAAAACCGTACACAGAAGCGGGTAATCTCTATGGTTAACGACTGCTCTAATCTTACATGAGTGCCAGTTGGTGTGTTTGCGGATACAAAGTTTATCGGTAAGGATAATTTACCCAAAGGAGGTAATAAGGGGCCAGATATAACCCTTCAGATCCTATGATGAAATATGCACAGTAGTCTATAACATTTAATGTCACCAGGAGGAGGTAAAAACGCTTATGATGGATGGAATACTAACAATAAAAATAAAATTTAAGAATTAAATTGAGAAAACCGTTCCTTTAAATGCAGGTTAGATCCTTTAATGATGGCTTAAAGCATTGCAGCACAGCTGAGTTATCATAAAAGTGGTTACAGGCAGAGTGTTAAAATGATAACATTTAAAAACGATAAAAATTAGAAAATAATAAAAACCCTATCAGTCTGTCTCTACTCTGCCTGGGAAATTTAGAGAAGTCCCAGTTTCACTCCGTCGAGCGTAGCCGGTTCCTCTTTCCGCCATGGCCGTGGAAAGGAGCCGTTGTTGTACAAAGAAAGGTCCGCCAAGGTCCTCCGTTGTACTTGAGTGGCGAGTCCGTTCGTCAGAATTCAATCAGAGTGTGAGCTCCGGTCACGGAGAACTTCTCGGGTACTAAAGCATGAGAGCTCCTGTTTCCACTACGGGGTAAAGTTTCCAACACGCTCCGTCCTGCTCCGGTCCTTCAGGTTTTGACGCTCCTCAGCGGGGAATGACCATTGTACTGCTCTGGGGAGCTCTTTTTATACTCTTGCTAAAAGTCCTCCAATGCGACTTCCTTTTTGTCTAACACCTCTTATGTGGCTTCCTATTCGTGTAACACCAGAGTGCAGGTACACACTTAGTGGGTTTGTGCTTGAATATTCGTGTTAAACACAGTTTGAGTGTGTTTGTGTTTTGAGTGTTAGACACTGTGTGTTTGTAAGGTCATATGAAGTGCTTTTTAGGGAAGTTCTTTTTAAGGATGTGTCTCTGTCCCTCAACTCTCAGTGTCACAATACATATAATAATACATTTGACCTTTATACCTACTTAGCAGTCAGGCATAGAATTCGATCTAGAATCCAGTACATCACCCTGGGTTCACACTCATGCTTGATTATGGGCACAAGGGTACGTTTTGTTGTGTCTGCTAAACATTCTTATCACACTCATGCTTGATTATGGACACAAGGCTACTTTTTGCGGGAGGGAAAGATGTTCCTCCGCCAAGGTAACGGCGGCCGCGAGATCCTGGGGCCGGTGGTACTGGACCCAGGCAGCGGTCCGGGCCGGGAGCCCCATGAGGAACTGCTCCATCACCACCCGGTCCCCGACCTCCTCCGCCGAGCTGTTCCTTGGGTCCAGCCACCGCCACGTGCTGTCCCGCAGCCGCTGGGCGTAGGCAAAGGGCCGGCTCCCCTCCTCCATCGTCGGGGCCCAGAACCGGCGACGGTGTTCCTCCGTGGTGAGGCCCAGGCGGTCTCGAATCGCCCGGGCTAGGGAGGGATAGTCCCGCTGGGCGGCCGCTGGCAGGCTGTGGGCAGCGAGCTGCACCTCACCTGACAGGAGGGGCAGCAGATGGTACGCCCACTTGCCGTCCGGCCACCCCGAGATCCTCGCCGTCTCCTCGAACACCGCCAGGAACGCCTCCGGGTCGTCCAGGTCCCCCATCTCCTGGAGGTGGACCTTGGGGGGACCTTGTGCCGACCCGATTCGACTCAGCCCTCGCCATCTTTCCCACCGCGGACTGCTGCTCCTGCTGCAGATGGGTCTGCTGCTCCAGGATGAGGGTCATCCTGGCGACGGCCGCGCTTAATGTCTCCATTTTCTTCTTTTTTATCCGCCTTCACTCTGTGTCCCAGGTTGGGCGCCAATGTAACAAGATCCTTGACACAGAGGTGGACTCAGTCGGTCTGGTAAGGGCAAACCCCGTTTATTAATACTCAATCCCTCGTCGACTTTCCAGTCGGAGCTTTCCAGCTTCCCCTCCTAAAGCAGAGGCACACACATCTTAAACCATTTCGTTAACGAGGCTTCATTCGCAACAGGTGCGCAACCAGCCTCGTTTCTGTAACCCTGACCACGGTCCTATAGCTCCCTCTACAGGCCGAACGCTGCATGTCCCCCCACAGTGACTCCTTACCTTTAAGGTTGCATATCCCCCGTCAACCTTCCCTTCCTGTTTTTGATTGGGCATGTTGGGAATTACCATGGCACCATGCCACCCTGCCACCCTGGCTCCTGCCTGTCCTGCCTGCATGTACCATCTGTTGTCCCTGCGTGTCCTGTGTTTCTCTCATGCCCTCTCTCCTCTCATCTCCCTCTCCTCTCCTCCCCCTCTCCCTCTCCTCCCCCTCTCATCTCCTCTCTCTCTCATCCCCCTCTCATCTCATCCCCATAACCCTGTCCCCAGCCTCTAGACCCTCCAGTCTCCATCGCCTCTAGAGCCTCCAGTCTCCAAGACCAACACCAGTGGTAATAGCAATAATAATTCTCATTTGTCTCCGCTGGAGGCCAAAGGTACGCTTCTTCTGACCCTCCCTCCCTCTCTATATCTCCTCTTCTCCCTCTAACCCCCCCCCCCTCTCTATCTCTCCCTCTGCTCCCCTCTCTATCTCTCCTCCCTCTGACTCCCCTCTCTATCGCCCCTCTCTCCCCCCCCCCCCTAAATTCATTCATTTTTACCTTGTCACAGGTCACTGAACTACAGTTATCAGATTAATTGGTGCTTTTAGTGTTTGTAATGGGGGTTGTAACTATGTTATAAGTCTGTTATAAATGTGGAAATGAGGGCTGTACAGTACCATAGGTGAGTTGTGTCCTAAGACGTGTGTGGTTGTGTTTTTGAACAGGCACGTTGAACGGCAGTGCTCTAATTGGGAGTTGATGATGATTATTGTCTTGTTAATTTTTATGGTGGTTTTGTAGAGGTGAGGGACAGGTGGTGTCATGGTGTGGTAACATTGATGCCTCTGTTTTACTTTATTTTATTGTGTCATATGCTTATTGTTTACATGAAGAAAGGAGTAGTGTTCAACATTGGTAACATGAATGCCTCTGTTCTCATCCTCTAGTCGAGCAGCCAAGAGAACCTGGAGATCCCTGGAGCCACTGAGTGCGTACGGAGAGACCTGGTGGATCGAGGCTCCACCTCTTCCAGAGCCACCAAGTGGCGGGGCATCCTGCACTCAACCGGTGGGAAGGCAGCGCCAGTCAACTCCGACGGCTGGCACTCAAGGTCAACAGGCCGACCAGGGCGTCCGACCCTGCAGAAGGCGGAGAGTACGCATATAAAGGGTTCAGTCAGGGCGCGGCTCTCGTCCCAGGGCAAAGCCACGTCTGTGTCTCAGCATCTGGACTCCTCCTCTTCCTCCACCCTGCCCTACGCCAATAGCGTCATCTCCACGGCTGAGGGCTCAACGCGCCAGACGAGCATCCACGACCTGCTGTCTAAAGACATCCGTCAGCCCGTGTCTGTCGACCCCTCGCCCTTCTCTGTCTCCTCCTCTAAGGCTCACTCCAACACCACACCCAGTGAGTACCCCTCCACCACCACAACCACCATCCCCCCCCAGTCCCAGCCCCTGACATCCCAGCCTAGCCCCCCCGTGCCCCCCGTTCCTGCTCCCCTGCCCAAGTTAGTCAGCCTGCCCTGCAGTAGAGAGGAGGCTGACCTCTCCAGTCTGGAGTCCTTCTTTGGCTCCTCCTTCACCGTAAAGTCAGTGTTTATGGACTCTATCTTCAACGAGCCCTCTTTCACGGGGGGAACCACGCCTTCCTCTCCCTCAACCCCTCCCTAGTCAGTAACATCAGCGGCCCCCCAGGGAAAACACACCCCCACCCCCACCCCCACCCCCGGCCCGCACCTACCGAAAACTCCCACAACCAATCAAACGGGCCAAAGCCCTGCCCACCTGGCCAGAATAAAATGGGTATTGTTACTGATCATGTGATCGATGCTGACCAATCCCCTTCATTTAGCCAAGAGGACAACCAATCACTGTGGTCTGAATATGGTTGGGTGTGAATGTGGGGCTCCAGCCCACTGGTCTAGTCAGCTAGTGATCTGACCCTGGGACCTGTATAAAGACCAGGGAATGTCTGGGAGATTGACCCCTCCTCTGCATGCTGTTCTGTTATCAAAGCACTATCATGCTATTATGTTGCCTGTTATGCTTTGTTCTGTCTTTACATGGCTGATTGTAAATCACCCATTTCTCCTCCTTGGTTTGGTGCGTTCCCCCCTCTTGTCTTGTGGAAGTTGGGCTCTCTGGATGTCCTGCTAACCAGGTTCATATTCACCAATCAAAATTCTGGCTGACAATACAAGACTAGTATCTGCATTAGTGGGCTCTTAAATAGCTGTTATGGTTTCAGTTGTAAAATCTACATTTAAGATACATTTTCTAATCACAACTGCATCAGTGTTTCCGCTATATGCATTCAGCAGTGGTGGCTGCTGTGGGACCGCCACTCCTGTGGGATTTTAGAACTTTATGAAATGTTAGGTATGCAATAGCGCATACAGGCTCTCCACTCTCACCACTTTGAGCAACTGGGGCAAGTGACAGGGCAAACAGGGTTGGGGCAAGCAATGGAGGGGGTCTCTGGGCTGAAAATGACGAGCACTATGCTGTCAGCGAGCTCGCAAAGCGAGCACTCAATTCAAAACCTTGACCCCCACTGCTGAAAAAAACCCTAGGGTAAACATTGTACATCTTAAGGAAACATTTTGGGATTGTAGTTGTAACAGTCATGCCGCGCTCTCTTTCAGAGTGGCACAAAATCTATAATCGTTAGGATCCTGTTGATACACGCAGTTACAAAAAAAATCCCACATGTCAGAAGTGCAACTCAAGTGCTCTAAAGTTGGCATAAAACACTGTTTAATAAAGAAACAAGGCTTCTTTATTGGTAGCGTGTCTGTCTGAGGGGGCAGATGAAGTGCCAAGTTCTAAATTCTATTTCAGTATGTAATCATTTATGTAATCTCGCCCTTGAGAGAAACCAGCTACTATTTTTCTCCAGAAACCAGTTTCTAATCTAATCTATTAATGTGAGATAATAGGTTCCATTTCCCCTCCTGCCTCATGTGGTGTTTGGTATATACCTGGGAGAATCCTGTCCTTTACTGTGTAAACTGCATTGCATTATGTTCTTACCAACCTCATCCTGCTGTATCAAAGCATTATCCATGCATTATTGATGCATTGTCTGTAGACCATTTATAAGAATGGCAGTTTCCCAGTGAAGGAGACATTTTACATTTTACTATTAAGACATTTGGCTATATTTTGTTAATAGCAAAGCATATCAAATATTGATAATCTGACTCCAAGTAATGTAATTATCACTATCTGCAAAGAATTGTTGAGTTTGTGCTCATTTAGTGCAAGAATGGTCAAATATAATGAATCAAATGAGGCTTTAATAATACTGTATACTTATATAACTATTACAAGGCAAATACTTAATAGAACAATGTTACATTCTACCCTCAATGGCAAATGATAGATAGAGAGAGAGTAGATAGAGAAATGACCACAGGTCATACAAAGCTATTCACAGCTCATGACAAGAACCAAACACCAAGGCAAGGCAACTTTATTTATATAGCACATTTCATACACGAGGCAGACTCAAAGTGCTTCACATAAAAACATGTCATACAATAAAATGAAATAATAAAATGACAGAAGAAAAGAGTAAAGATATAAAAGTGCAAAAGCTAAAAAGCTTGAAAAAAATAAAAAAGCATTATAGTAAAAAGTGCAAAAATTAAAAGTGCAATGTAGTTAAGAGTTTAGGTTGGTATTGGCGATCTAACAATAGGAACGTTATTTATACCTTGCGCGCTTTTCAGCCCTGTCTGTACTTGCTTTATCTCCTTGTATGACCCAATCACACTCTTCCCATATACTTTCTGGTATATTTTATGCAAGCACTTAAACAGTCTGTAAGTTGAACTCATCAGTACAACTCCAGGTTTTACTAAACCTTGGTTAAAAATACTCTGGAGCCTCGTCCGGTCTCCTAAAAACCCTGTTCCTATGTTGTCTCACACAACACTTTTACTTTTAAAAGATATAAAAGTGCAAAAATTAAAAAGCTAAAAAATGCATTATAGTAAAAGTGCAATGTAGTTAAGATTTAGCAGAAAGCTAAAGTGAACATGAATATTTTTAGCCTTAAAAGTGGTCAGAGTTGGGGCAAGTCTTAAATCTTCAGGAAGTTTATTCCAGCTATTTGTTGCATAGTAACTAAATCCTGCTTTCCCATGTTTTGTATTTACTCTGGGAACCATTAACAGATTGGTCTCAGATGATCTTAGTGGTCTAGAAGGATTGTGTAGCGGAAGCATTTCAGTGATATACTTTGGCCCTAAGCCATGTAGTGATTTATAGGTGAGCAGCAGTATTTTGAAATCAATTCTCTGACATACGGGGAGCCAATGTAAGGATTTGGTGTAATGTGTTAAAATGTTTTGGTCTTGGTAAGAACTCTAGCAGCAGCATTCTGAACTAGCTGTAGCTGCTTAAGAGTTTTTTTTCGGAAGACCTGCAAGGAGACCATTACAATAATCTAGCCTACTAGTAATAAAGGCATGTACAAGTTTTTCTAAGTCTTGTGTCGACATGAGTCCTCTTAGTCTTGCTATGTTTTTAAGGTGATAGTAGGCCGATTTTGTTACTGATTTGATGTGGCTATCGAAATCCATCCATCCATCCGAATCCATAATAACCCAGAGATTTCTGGCTTGGTTTTTGGTTTTCAAGGACAGAGAGTGAAGGTGTTGGGTAACTTTCAGTCTTTCTTTTTTCTCGCCAAAAACAATGATCTCGGTTTTGTCCTTATTTAATTGAAGCAAATTTTGAACAAAGAACCAGAACAACGAAAAAAGAGCAAGCTATTCCCTGACCTCACCCCAGAGAGCTCATAGCCATTTGTCCCTTCAGGGGGGAAGGGATCTCAAGGAAGGGGATCAGAATGTCCACTGAACTGCATGGCTTTTTTTTTATTTTTTTGGTGGTGTTATTGTGTTTTTGTACATTTGACACAGTTTTCTGTTCTATTTCCTTTTCTCAACCAATAATCAGTTCACTTTGGTGGTTCTGATTGGGTGAACTGGATGAATTGGGGTTAAAGGTTTGTTTGATACAGGAAGAGGCGTCATTCACAAAATCATCTGTAAGGGACAGTGTATCGGCCTTCCAAAGTTTCTTAAAATCCAAATTAAGGCCGTGGATCGAGGGAACAGGTGGTCCTTTTAAAACGCACTTCCGACACTTTCTTTAGAAAATTATATCCATTTATTGCCACAAAAGATTAATCAAAATTACTTGATAATTCCAGCAATATTGTAAGGTAAACGAAAGTTAAATTAGATATTCCACAGATGATCAAAAGTGAGAAAAGTGGTCAAAAAATAGTTTGCAACCACCGTCACCTGACCCGACATTTGCGTTACCAATTCCCCTTCCACCCAAAGGCCAACTAGTGACGTATATTCCATCTTTACCGTAAAACTAAGAGTAAACAGTCATATACATTCAAAATCACGAAAGAATAATTATAGAATAACTAAAGAATAATATTCTTAAGGGCATGATTATGCATATTAATGTCAAAATATCAAAATGGCTACGACATTCAGGCCCCTAATTCTTGTATTACAAGCAATTACAACATAAAGCATCAGTAGCCATTACAATGCACAATGCAGTATTAAACAAATGCATGATCCAATGGATTTAACACATTATCAACTAGATATAATAGTCCATACACTTGCACAAAATACCAAAAAATGTTTTTTTATTTATTTTTTTATTTTTATTTTTAAATAGTCCATAGATGTCTTCTTTGAAAACCCAAAAAGGTCAAAAAACAAAAAAATACAAATGTTGAGGGACAAATGCTTCAAGTGATGCTAATGGACTGTAGGCTTGTGTTCAAAAAGGTGTATGTTGCATAATGAGGTGTAAAGCATGTCAGTAAATGATCATCAGTGTAAGCAGGGTCAGAGGCTCCAGAACTTGACTCAGTTGAAGGCAGACATTCACTGTTGCCTTTACACTGCCTCCATCAGGAAACAGATCTTGTTGATGGGCTTTTCTAATTCACTTGTCCGTGTCTTGACACGAACACGCCGAACAAATCCTGTAGAATCTGCCATGGCTTCAGTGATGCGTCCAATGGGCCAAGAATTTCTTGGTGCAGATTCATCCATGATGAGCACAACGTCTCCAACAGCAAAGTTCCTGTGAATCTTATTCCATTTTTGTCGCTCTTGCAACATGGGGAGGTACTCCCTCACCCACCTTTTCCAGAATAGGTCCACGATGTATTGAACTTGCCTCCAACGCCTCCGAGTCCTTTTTCTGGAATAAACCAGGCGGCAGGATTGGTTTGCCCTTTAGTTGGAGTAAATGGTTGGGGGTTAAAAAGCTTCAATGTCATTAGGATCATCTGAAGAGGGGGTGATAGGGCAGTCATTCAATATCGCCTCCACTTCACAAAAAACTGTTTGCAATGCTTCATCATCTAATACTTGCTGTTTTACCACTGAACATAGCACCTTTTCTACTTCCTGCACCAAGCGCTCCCACACGCCTCCCTGATGGGCTCCATATGGGGAGTTGAAGGTCCATCTTATGCCATCCTGTGTTAAATTGTTTTGGATTTTGCTTTGATTCAGTTCTGAGATGGCTTGCTTTAGTTCACGATTTGAGCTGACAAAGTTTGTTCCATTGTCTGACCGGATTGCCTTAACTTGCCCTCTGCGGCAGATTAATCTTCTTATTGCATTTATACAGGAATCTGTATCAAGAGAATGCGCCACCTCCAGGTGGACTGCACGACAAGTAAGGCAGCTGAACAGGACTCCGTACCTTTTTACAAAGCTCCTGCCTCTCTTTACTTCCATTGGTCCGAAGTAAACCACGCCAACATGTGTGAATGGTGGAAGATCAGCTGAGATTCTGTCAGCAGGGAGATCAGACATTTTTTGCTCACCTGGTTTTTGCCGTTGTCGTTGGCACGCCATGCACTCTCTGATGACTTTTCTAGCTGCTGAGTTGGCATGAGGGATCCAGTAACGACGACGGAGGGTGGAAAGCATGTGGTTTCTTCCTCTATGACCAACCTTTTCATGTACATGTTGAAGAATGAGCTTTGAAACATGGCTGGCTTTTGGCAAAACTGCAGGATGTTTTGATTCTTCGGGTAAGGCCGACTTGCTCAACCTTCCACCCACTCTCAACACTCCATCAGCAACAACCGGATCAAGCTTGTACAGATGGCTTGATTTCTTAACAGCACCAGAGCTCAAGGCAGCCATTTCATCTCTCCGTAATATCTTCTCTGCTCAAAGCGTACAATGGCTTCCTCTGCCAAAGACAGGTCATCTGCTGTGAGTTGCGGTTTCCACTTATTTTCTTGTTTAACACAGATTTGATTTCCACAGGGCGTATTCTTTATGTTTTGTTTTTCCTTTATTTTCAGTTGAAGCCTTTCCTTAAGTTTTAAGATCCATGCCACGGCTCTTCTGAGCTTTGTCCAACTGGAAAAGTACATCAGCAACTTAGTGGTGGGACAGATCTCCTGCTCCAGCATCTAGATGGACAGATATTTCATCCATGACCGCAGACCACTGACACTGAGGTTTCATGAGAAAATCAGGGCCGCTGATCTAGGTTGGAAATTTTAGGAAAGGGCCTACCTTCATGCCCCGAGAGGCTGCATCAGCAGGATTCAGTTTGGTGTTAATGTGTCTCCACTGAGTGACATTGGACAGTGCTCTAATGAATCACACTCTATTGGCCACATAGGTTTTAAACCGTGTTGTTGTGTTTGCTATATATTTCAGAACAGTCATGCTGTCCGACCAGAAGACTGATTCTCTCAGGTTAAGCTCTAGATGAGCTGACAGCATCTTGTCTAAAACTGCGGCTGCGAGTTCCAGACGGGGTACGGTGACTTGTTTAAGTGGTGCCACTCTTGCTTTGACAATAACAAAGGCAACACACACTTCTTGCTTGCTATTTGATAGCCGAAGGTATGACACAGCACCAAATCCAGCCTCACTGGCATCACAAAAGTGATGCAGCTGTGCCACTGTGATCTCACCAAAATCTTTGGGTGTGAAACATCTACTAATGCTAAATGTATTAAGCAGAACTAAATCATCCACCCATCATTCCTTCTTCCTGTTCCAGCTGATCCTGTGGTATAATCTCTGAATGTCCTTCTGCCATCACATTATTCATGAACTCTTTGTATTCATCATAAAATGATTGGACTTTCTTAAACTTTCTCAGCAGGTATTGCGCCCTCTGCTGGGCCACCTGTTTGTTGTTGGGCATTCTTACATTTGACCTCCGAAAAGGCAATTTCAAGTGGTAATGGCCATCTTTGTGCACTGCTGATTTTGACATGATATCCATGAACTGTTTGTCTTCCACAGACATTTCTGTATGTTCATAATGCTGTTCAGAAAAATCTTGATTGTACTGCCTGACAAAAATTTCTTCCAAATTGCTTATAGAGATGCGGTTAACTTGAACAGAAGCAGTGTCGTGTCCATTACTATCTATACTAGGACTGAGCGGACCATTGATGACCCACTCAAGACGAGTTTGCACAGCATAGGGCCCACTACCCTCACTGTTAACTATTCTCCAAGGTTCCAGTGCTTTAGGAGCGTTCACACCGATAAGCAGCCCAATGCTCGCATCTATTGGTGTTAATTCCACATCCTCCACATCAACGATTCAATGTCCGCATATCAGCCCGACGTTTCGGGGCATTGTCAAACAAACATCGCACTTACTCACAAACTTTGTGCGTGTTCTCCAAATCCATTCGACGATGTTCCAGTAATCCAAGGTAGTCCACTTCCAAGTTAAATTCCAAGTAAATCCAAACAATTTTTTGACTTCAATCTTCAATATCAAAATGGCTACGACAGACAGTTTCAGTGGCGAAGAGGATGTACAGTATTGAAGTAATAGTTGTGGTGTCTTGAGTTTAAGTCACCCTATGTTACGGTTCCCTCTCCCAACCAACCCTCTGGCACCACCTCGAGGCCGCACCGGTCATCACTGGAGCGTCTTCCCAGTCGACAGCGCACCTGGACCCGATCCCCAATCAGCACACCTGCGACCCATCCCCAATCATCAACCTATTTAAACCCTGCCTGATCTTCTCTCCAGTGCCAGATCGTACTGTGTCCCACGGTAACCCTTCGAGCTTCACATACGTTTCCAGCTTTCGATTATTCTCTCTCGAGTCCCCAGTGTTTGTTTTGTGTTTTCACCGCGTGTCATTGTGCCCCCCCTCAGATTCCTCGTCCTCCCTGGTGTTTCCCCTCGCCGACCCCTTCCACGGACCTAGCCCTATTCCCTATCTCTGACGACCCGCCTGCCTGCCGAACCCCGCTCGTCTGACTACCCGCCTGCCTGCCGAATCCCCGCTCGTCTGACTACCCCCCTACCCGCCTGCCTGCCGAACCCTGGACCTACCCCTGACTACTCTACGTTGGATTATCCTCTCTCTCCCCTACCCCTTTCCCCCTTTTCACTATTAAATACGCCTTCGGGCTTATTCCACCACCTTCTCTGGGCGCCGTCTTTTGGTTCCGCTGACGTTCTTTAGTGTAACACCCTAAAAGTGTCCGTTGGTAGTGATAGGATTTAGCAAGTGAGCAAAGGATATGATGGACAGATTATTTTGTGAATGAAGGTTCTTTCTCTTTGAGGTTGGTCCTGATCTGGTATTTAATCTGGATTTAAGTCTTGTTGTGGGTATGCACATACACACACACACACACACACACACACACACACACACACTACAAAGTCGAATTGCACAATAACTAATTAGGTTGTGTATTGTAGACGGCATAAAACCGTGTACAAACTGTTATAGGCCATATTAAGTGATATTTAAAGGACAGAAAGCACTGCTATATGCACTAGTGATAGGAGTAGTGAATAGCGATGTCTTAGTGTACTAGATTATTTATTTCTGCTTTGTTTATGTATTTACCCGTTTTGAGACTGTTTTATTCTATTTATCTTTAACATGTGTCTATACAGTTAACCCATAAACCTGCAGTCTATATTCAGATGTAATATGACATTGCTTTTGTCCTACAGATGTCGAACTGTTACAAGAGCACAGAAAGTCAAAAAGCAGAGGTGGGGAACAGCAGACCTCCTAAACGCTATGAGTTCATGTGGTGAGTGCTGCTGGCTCCACTATAGGGGTGGCTATGGTATGGGGTGGGGAGGTCTCCATGGTAACAGTCAGTGGTGTCAACAACGGGGGGGGGGGGGGTCTCAACAGTTGTTCATCATCCTGCACGTAACTCCATGGTAAATGTCAGTGGTGTCAACGACATGTGTTCATCATCCTGCTGCGATGGTGGCCCCCCGCCGGGCTAGTGCCTAATGACAACAGGAGGTTCTCCCCCACAACCACATGCACCCCTCCCTGCCCCCTGCAGTGTTAAATGTGCTGACAGCTTTACTTTTCTCTGTTGGGTTTCAAGGAAAAAGCAATGGTGGTGTAGTAGGCTACCGTATTAGGTTGTGCTGCTTTGTGAGTCAGTTGCTGTATCTGCAGTGCTGCATGGTTTCAGTGTCATACAGCTGAACTCCCCCACCTCCCTGGTGATGCACGATGACTCACTTTTCCTGTGCGTCTTTATGTATGTATGTCTGTTCTCTCTGATGTAATTTCTGCCTCTCTGTTTCTCTACTTCCTTTTCACTCTTTTATTTTGTTTGTCCCTCTCTTCTTCTCTTCTCTCACTCTTCTGTCTGCCTCCAACTCCAAAGGTGACATTCAAGCTGTCTGTCTGAAGCCTTTATAAGTGGGTCTGCTGAGAAGGTCTTCAGTGAGAATAAAATAATGTAAAAATCTGTGTTTTTAAATAATAGAGGAAAGTAAACTTCCTCTTTTTTCCCTTGAATCAAGGAAACAAAAACTCTTAAACATTTACATGGTGACAATTAAGTCTGGCGAATTGCACTGCTGTAGCCAATGGTGTGACAGTGACACAGACTGCTTTGTACACGCCACACTTACCAACGCGACTTTTGGTGCCAACTTCACGCAAAGCCAAAAGAGTGAGCTTAACCTAGACACTGGGGACTCTGTTCTGTCCTCTGTGTGTCATTCTGCCATTCAATGATGATAATAAATATTTGTTTGTAAATGAGCATGCACCTGCAACATCTCTTCTGTGGAACCAACTACGGCCGATGCCTACAGTCAGGCCTCTGCACAGGAAACAAACAAAGAAACGCATGTGGACACAACAAGACAACGAGGTCAACCATCCAACCAACCACAATCTGCATGGAGCAATCAATCATCAGGCTTCCCTACCAATCAGAATGGATAATGTTGTTGCTTCAACTTTTTTTGTTGTTTTTGTTGTTTTTTTCTGAAATGCCAAAATGACTCATGGGAAGCGGCACCATGCCAACTGTGTTGCCCTTGGGGCAACTCCACCGTATGCAGAGCTCAGCACTGTGTGTATAAATGCCCACTTGTCAGTTTACTGTGACCTTGTGTCATTTCCTTTTCCACTTTTACAAATCCATTTGGTGTGATTAAAACTGACTTAACACGACTCCTGTGTGTCATTTCATCTTCAACTGACCAGTCTGTATATCATGGGGTGTGTGAAATATAAACAATGCACAACTACACCTAAAAGTTTGATTGATTAACCAACCAACTGCACTGCATTTAGACAATGTCCAGCTGAAGTGTCTTTCAGGAACACAGTAATTTGCTGTGGTATAATGTTGGACCTAGTTCAATCTGTATGCTAACCATTAATTGTATGGACAAATGCATTGGGAGGCACTTTTTAGATTATCTCTAGGCTATAAGTATAAGATGAGTAAGGCTATAATACTATAATATGTATATATGTGTCCATTATAAGACAGAGCAAGCTTCATAATTACATCTGCGAATGCTACTATAGCCATTCCCTCTGCAAACCCCCACTAAGGGTACTATAGTTGCAGACATACATACAGACTGACTGCAATGTGATGAGGTATGAGCGACACTAACACTTGTTATATGATGACTCAACTTTATTCTAACAGGACATTTCTCATTAGTTTCATCGAACGTGATAAATAACTATGCAGACCTACCTCATAATCTGAGTCATATATTCTATATTCTATATCAACACATGCTTAGTTGGAGCAAATCTAATGTTCTTAATATTTCATTACTGAGGTAATTATAAATCAAGTGTTATGCTGTAAAGTAGCTGTTCAAAGAAAGACTGTGGAGAAATCAGCTTTATTACATTACAGCTTTATAAATCAGGTCATTCAGGTCTTAATTTGCACATTAATTTCCTTAAGGTAATTCTCACAGAGCACATCCCCAAATACAGAACTCAGGAGCTGTTACTTTATAGTGTAAAATACTAGATCTCCCTCAGGAACTTGCGTATGAAGTACAGTTCATTCACTTGACTCTCAGCCATTCTCATAACAGTCATAGAAAAAATTGTATATGAGTCCTCCAACTCATATCCCACATATTCTTTAATTCCAGTGGTTAAGCATCAACATAATGACATTTCCTCAACATAAAATGTTTACGCCCACTTTAACCGAAGGGAAAAGGCAACACAAAAACAAAACAAAAAACCACACAAATAAAACATTTACAAACCCAGATAACTCAGACTGGATAGCTAGTACAGAGACAACTTAATAATAATACATTGTATTTGTATAGTGCTTTTCTAGAAACTCAGACACTTTACGTCAGGGAAAACAAAGAGAAAAATAATAAACACAAACAAAAAAAGAAGCTAGATCAATGAAACATTAAAAGCAATTTTAAAAAGGTGGATCAGTGTTCGAAGGAGGACAGAGTGAGAGCATCCCTGAGCTCCCTGGGGAAAACATTCCAGAAGCGGGGAGCCACGATGCAGAAGGCAGAGTCCCCCCAGGTTTTGAGCCTTGCTCGGGATGTGGGGACTAATAGGTCAGCCTCAGCAGACCTGAGGCTGCGGAGGGAGGCAGGGTTGTGGGTTTGGAGCAGTGAGGCGAGGTAGGATGGGGCCAGGCCATGGAGGGTTTTGTACAGATGGTGAGGAGTTAGAAGTGTAGCCAGTGGAGTTGTTGGAGGACAAGGCAAGGCAAGTTTATTTATATGTTATTTATATATACAGTTGTGGTCAGAAGTTTACATACGCTTGTAAAAAACATGTATGTCATGGTAGTCTTGAGTTTCCAATCATTTCTACAACTCTTATTTTTCTGTGATGGATTGATTGGAGCACATACTTCTTTGTCACAAAAAACATTCATGAAGTTTGGTTCTTTTATGAATTTATTATGGGTCTTCTGAAAATGTGACAAAATCTGCTGAGTCAAACATATACATACAGCAATGCTAATATTTGGTTAAATATCCCTTGGCCATTTTCACCTCAATTAGACGCTTTTGGTAGCCATCCACAAGCTTCTGGCAAGCTTCTGGTTGAATCTTTGACCACTCCTCTTGACAGAATCGGTGCAGTTCAACTAAATTGGTTGGCTTTCTGACACGGACTTCAGCACACTCCACATGTTCTCGATGGGGTTTAAGTCAGGACTTTGTGAAGGCCATTCTAAGACCTTAATTCTAGCCTGATTTAGCCATTCCTTTACCACATTTGATGTGTGTTTGGGGTCATTGTCCTGTTGGAACACCCAACTACGTCCAAGACCCAACCTTCTGGCTGATAATTGTAGGTTTTCCTGAAGAATTTGGAGGTAATCCTACATTATTCCATTTACTTTCTGTAAAGCACCAGTTCCACTGGCAGCAAAACAGGCCCAGAGCATAATACTACCACCACCATGCTTGACGGTAGGTATGGTGTTCTTGGGGTGAAAGGCCTCACCTTCTCTCCTCCAAACATATTTCTGGTCATTGTGGCCAAATAGCTCAATTTTTGTTTCATCTGACCACAGAATTTTGTCCATGTGATCAGCAGCAAACTTCAGTCAAGCCTTCTGGAGCAACGGCTTCCTTCTTACACGGCAGCCTCTCAGCCCATGGCGATGTAAAACATGTTTGACTGTGGACACTGACACCTGTGTTCCAGCAGCTTCTAATTCATGGCAGACCTGCTTTTTGGTGGTTCTTGGTGTCTCCCGGGTATTCAGGCCCTGTACAGCAGCCCCCGACCAACCATCTGATAACAGGTGTGGATCCTCAGCCTGAGGGGTCTTACCCTGTCAGATGCTGACTGGTCCTATGTAGATTGGTGTCGATTAGACTCACTCCGCTGTTAACGGTCTACATCCCATAGTTCCTCCCATATCTTCCTCTACCCACCTCAGCTGCACTGAAAAATCACCCCAAATAAAACTGTACACAGAAGTGGGTAATCTCTATGGTTAACGACCGCTCTAATCTGATATGAGTGCCAGTTGGTGTGGTTGCGGATAAAGGGTTTATCGGTAAGGATAATTTACCCAAAGGAGGTAATAAGGGGCCAGATATAACCCTTCAGATCCTAAGATGTATTATGCACAGTAGTCTATAATATTGTATGTTACCAGGAGGAGGTAAAAAGGCTTATGAGGGATGGAATGACTATGAGGCTTATGAGGGATGGAATCACGCTCCGCAGCGGGGAATGACCGTTGTACTGCTCCAGGGAGCTCTTTTTATAATCTTGCAATGGGGCTTTTTGTTACCCCCACCCTTTCTTATCTAGTTCACAGTCAAGCATAGAATTCGATCTAGTTCTCAGTCAAGCATAGAATTTGATCTAGTTCACAGTCAAGCATAGAATTCGATCTAGTTCTCAGTCAAGCATAGAATTTGATCTAGTTCATTCAGTCAGCACTCTGACTTATATGCTTAGTCATGGGCATAAGAGCACTTATCACTCTCATGCTTAAACATGGACTCAAGGAAACTTTTTATTGTGGACTTCTGCAACCTGACCCATTACATTCAGTTTTGCCTTTGCACATATTTGAACTCATTTATCATTAATCAGTTACCCATTTTTGAATCAACTTATCATTAATCAGTTACACACTTTTGAATCAACTTATCATTAATCAGTTACACACATTTGAATCAACTTATCATTAATCAGTTACACATATTTGAATCAACTTATCAGTTACACACATTTGAATCAACTTATCATTAATCAGTTATACACATTCGAATCAACTTATCATTAATCAGTTTGCAGTTTACACCTATTTTAATCAACTTATCATTCATAAGCAGTTATGCAGTTGCACCTATTTGAAGGATAGATCAAAGATAAAATGTGTTTCAGGAACATCCGCAGCCGCGGTGTCCCTCGTCAGGTTGGGCCCCCAGCTGCTAAGCTTTTTCTCTTTCTAGCAGTGTCGTGGTGATTCACCAAGGTTGCTCTCAAACCTCGGGCCAATCCTGCTGTGCTTAACTGGGTAACGTTGGGAATGGTGTTTAGGCCGGGAAAAGGCCATACTAATCTCGCCCTCGGCGACGTTGGTTGACTCTTGACCATCCTGACCAATTTTCTCTCAGCAGCAGATGATAGCTTGCGTTTTCTTCCTGATCGTGGCAGTGACACAACTGTGCCATACATTTTATACTTGCAAACAATTGTTTGCACAGTTGATCTTGGGACCTGTAGCTGCTTTGAAATGGCTCCAAGTGACTTTTCTGACTTGTTCAAGTCAATGATGCGCTTTTTCAGATCCGTGCTGAGCTCCTTAGACTTTCCCATTGTACCGTTTTTGGCTGAATGTAATGAGTGTATCAAACGAGCCCTATTTAAATGGGCTGAAATAAGTCACCAGCTATAGTTAATCATAATCACTCATAAGAAGTGGCCATGCCACAAAGCAAATTTGATTGACACAACTTTCTACATCACCAAAATTGATAATTCAAGGTACTGTATGTATATTTTTGACCCAGCAGATTTTGTCACATTTTCAGAAAACCCATAATAAATTCATAAAAGAACCAAACTTCATGAATGTTTTTTGTGACAAAGAAGTATGTGCTCCAATCGATCCATCACAGAAAAATAAGAGTTGTAGAAATGACTGCCATGACATACATGTTCTTTACAAGTGTATGTAAACTTCTGACCACAACTGTATATATTATAAATAATAATAAATAATAAATATACAGTGGGGGAAATAATTATTTGATCCCCTGCTGATTTTGTTAGTTTGCCCGATTACAAAGAAATGAGCGGTCTATAATTTGTATGGTACTTTTAGTTTAACAAATAGAGACAGAATATCAACAAAGAAGTCCAGAAAAGACACATTATATGAAGTTATAAATTAATTTGCATTTGATCGAAGGAAATAAGTATTTGATCCCCTACAAACCAGCAAGAATTCTGGCTCATACAGACCGGTTATATGCCCATGAGGCACACAGATTAGTCCTGTCACTTTAGGAAAAGTACTCCTAATCTCTGCTTGTTATGGGTATAAAAGACACCTGTCAATAGAATCAATCTCTTCCATTCCAACCTCTCCACCACCATGGGCAAGACCAAAGAACATTCAAAGGACATCAGGGTAAGAGTTGTAGACCTGCACAAGGCTGGAATGGGCTACAAGACCATCAGCAAGAAGCTTGGTGAGAAGGAGACAACTGTCGGTGCAATTATTAGAAAATGGAAGAAATACAAAATAACCATCAATCGCCCTCGGCCTGGAGCTCCATGCAAGATCTTGCCTCGTGGGGTAAGGATGATCATGAGAAGGGTGAGGGATCAGCCCAGAACTACACGGGAGGAGCTTGGTAATGATCTCAAGGCAGCTGGGACCACAGTCACTAAGAAAACCATTGGTAACACACTACACCGTAACGGATTGAAATCCTGCAGTGCCCGCAAGGTCCCCCTGCTCAAGAAGGCACATGTACAGGCCCATCTGAAGTTTGCCAATGAACACCTAAATCATTCATAGAAGGCTTGGGAGAAGGTGATGTGTTCAGATGAGACCAAAATTGAACTCTTTGGCATAAATTCGACTCTTCGTGTTTGGAGGGAGAGAAATGCTGAATGCTACAATCCCAAGAACACCATCCCCACCGTCAAACACGGAGGTGGAAACATTATGCTTTGGGCTTGTTTCTCTGCTAAGGGTACAGGACGACTTCACTGCATTGAGGGGCCAATGGACGGGGCCATGTACCATAAGATCTTGGACGAGAACCTCCTTCCCTCAGCCAGAGCACTGAGGATGGGTCGTGGATGGGTCTTCCAGCATGACAATGACCCAAAACATAGAGTGGGGGATGCATTTTGTAATAATTTTGTAATAATTTTCTAAACTTTTTTCTAAGCATTTTCTAAACATTTTCTAATAATTGCACCAACAGTTGTCTCCTTCTCACCAAGATTCTTGCTGATGGTCTTGTAGCCCATTCCAGCCTTGTGCAGGTCTACAACTCTTACCCTGATGTCCTTTGAATGTTCTTTGGTCTTGCCCATGGTGGTGGAGAGGTTGGAATGGAAGAGATTGACTCTATTGACAGGTGTCTTTTATACCCATAACAAGCAGAGATTAGGAGTACTTTTCCTAAAGTGACAGGACTAATCTGTGTGCCTCATGGGCATATAACCGGTCTGTATGAGCCAGAATTCTTGCTGGTTTGTAGGGGATCAAATACTTATTTCCTTCGATCAAATGCAAATTAATTTATAACTTCATATAATGTGTCTTTTCTGGACTTCTTTGTTGATATTCTGTCTCTATTTGTTAAACTAAAAGTACCATAAAAATTATAGACCACTCATTTCTTTGTAATCGGGCAAACTAACAAAATCAGCAGGGGATCAAATAATTATTTCCCCCACTGTATATTTATAATTCATACACAGAGGCAATACAAAGTGCTTTACATAAGGCATAAAATACATTAAGAAGAAAATAAAAGAAAGACAAATAAGTAACAAAAGAAAAAATAGAAGTGTCATACAAAGTCAAATCAAATATAGCATAAAATTCAAAGTGCAAATTAACTCAAAGTGAAAATGTAATAGAATGCAATGGAAACATGAGTTTTTAATCTGGATTTAAAAGTACTGTAGTCAGTGTTGGGGCAAGTCTCAGGTCTTCTGGAAGTTTGTTCCAACTTTGTGTAGCATAATAACTGAACGCTGCTTCCCCATGTTTTGTTTTTACTCTAGGAACAGTTAGTTGACCGGTCCCAGATGACCTGAGAGGTCTAGTGGGTTCATATTGTACAAGCATGTCAAAGATGTATTTTGGTCCTAACCCATTGAGTGATTTATAGACAAGCAGCAGTATTTTAAAATCAATTATATGGCATACTGGGAGCCAGTGCAGAGATCTAAGAATTGGTTTAATATGTTCAGCTTTCTTGGTCATTGTTAGAACTCTAGCAGCAGCATTCTGAATAAGTTGTCGCTGTCTAAGAGCTTTTTTGGGGAGACCTGAGAAGAGACCATGACAGTAATCTAGCCTACTGGAGATAAAGGCATGGATGAGTTTTTCTAAATCTTGTGTGGACATAAATCCTCTGATTGTTGCTATATTTTTGAGGTGATCGTAGGCCAATTTCGTTATTGACTTGATGTGACTGTCAAAATTTAGATCTAAGTCCAGAATTACACCAATATTTCTGACTTGGTTTTTAGCCTTGAGGGACAGGGAATCGAGGTGCACACTAACTTTTAACCTTTCTGCTTTTGCACCAAAGACAATAATCTCAGTTTTATCTTTATGTAGTTGAAGGAAATTCTGCCACATCCAATCATTGATCTGTTCAATGCATTGTCAACAGTGTCAAACGCAGCACTAATCCAGCAGTATGAGAACTGAAATTTTGCCAGAATCAGTGTTGAACATCATTCAGGACCTTGATGAGAGCTGTCTCAGTGCTGTGGTAAGGCCGAAATCCATATTGGAAATTGTCATAGCAACCATTTGAGGTCAAAAAGCTACTGAGATGTTGAGATACAACTTTTCCAATAATTTTACTTATAAAGGGTAGACTTGATATAGGCCTATAATTGTAAATTACAGACACATCTAGACTACTCTTTTTAATAGTGGTGTAATAACTGCAGTTTTCAGGGTCTTTGGAAAAATGCCTGATAGGAGGGAGCAGTTAACTATTTGTAGTAAATCCGTTGCCAAGCAGTTAAAAACATCTTTAAAGAACTCATTGGCAAGGCATCAAGGCAGCATGTGGACGGCTTTAAATGTCGGACAGTTAGTTTCCTCTAGAGCTTTGTAGTCAATGGGGTTAAACTGTGTCATGGTCAGCAAATTGCTTCTATGTGAAAATAAAGGTGACAGAACTTTTGTGTTTAGGATGGAAGTCTTGATAGCTTGTCTAATGTTTTGAATGTTACGACTAAAGAAGGAGGCAAACTCATTGCATTTATTGGTGCAGAGGAGTTCAGGCGCTATTGGTGCCGGGGGTTTGTGAGCCTATCAACAGTAGGAAATAATGTATGCGCATTATCAATGTTCTTGCTAATGATGTTAGAGAAAAAAGATTGCCTAGCGCTTCTCAATTCTGAATTGTAAGTGTTGAGTCTCTCTTTATAAATGTCATAATGAATTTGGAGTTTTGTTTTCCGCCATTTGCGCTCAGTTTTTCTGCACTGTCTTTTCTGGGTTTTAACCAATGAAGCATTTCTCCAAGGTGCCTTTTGCTTACCAGAAATTCTTTTAACCTTAGCAAGTGTAATGGCATCAATAGTATTTGCAATTTTAGAATTTAAATTATCTAAAATATCCTTCACTGTGGTTTTAGTGGAGGTTGGTAGCATAGAGATAGCTGCCATAAATAGTTCACTAGTATTCTCATTGATGTACCATTTTGTAACAGTATCTGTTCTAATGTAGATGTCAGGAGCAATAGACATGTCGAAGAAGACACAGGAATGATCATAAAAAGCAACATCATTAACATAACTTGACCCCTAGTGATAATCAGATCCACGGTATGCCCCTGACGATGTGTCGGCCCTTTTACATGCTGAGACAGTCCAAAAGTGTCCAAAATGGCAGAAAGTTCTTTGGTGCTATTGTCGTTAGAATTATCTATATGAATGTTAAAATCACCTATTATAATTAAACAGTCAAAGTCGGTGGACAGGGATGATATGATCTCGGTTTCGGTGAGGATCACAACAGAGTTGTGTACATACCAAAGTTTATTTAGGAATTTGCTGGTGGTGCCGAATATAATGCAGTATTGCAGTAGTTGATTCTGGAGGTGATGAAGGCATAAATGAGGGTTTGTTGAAGGACAGTGAGGGTCGGAGGCGAGCAACATTGCGGAGGTGGAAGAAGGTACTTTTGGTGATGTGGTTAATGTGTTTTTGAAATGATAATGTCTGGTCAAAGATGACACCAAAGTTAAGAACTTGGATACATATAACACAAGGAACATGTACAAGAATCCATTGTCATTTCACAGCATTCACAATCATAAAACTCTCTCGTCAAAGCTCTGGAGAACTGGCTTTAAAAACTTCAACAGATCCTCAGGCTTGACTCCCATGGTGGCAGCGTTGGTCATAGGGTGGAAGTACACCCTCTCATGACCCGTGTTAACCAGCTGACTGTCCAGGACAAACTTCACGCTCTGGTCCTGTCACAGAACAGCGCCAGGGCTATAGCGCGTTGAGGTTGTTGAGGTTGACCTGCCGGTCGTGGCGGTCGGACACCAGCCATAGCTTCTTCTTGTCTTTCATGCTTTTTAGAGACTGCTCTGCTGAGGTCCTGAAGGTGGGGCATCCTCTCCACAGTAAAGAGCTGAGGGATAGAGAGGAGGAGTGTGAATTATAGGCATACAGACTCCAACCACACAAAGCAAACATCTTGAATAGCTTGTGCCCGAAAAGAAAACTGTCAAAACTGGAGCCATAATTACAAAAATAAGTGCCATGGTATTCTTTTGGATTAAGGTTCCATTGTTTTCTTTAAAGATACAAGCCATCAGAGGACATGTTTTGAGTATAAATCAGTCTGATGGTAAAGTGATCAGTCTTGGATGAATTCAATATTGATATCTAAGGTACTCTCTTTGATATAGTCCATTCAGAAGAGAGGCCCCATCCACTATCCCGCAATAAGTTGCGTGCGACCCCTGGTGGAGATCGACTGCTGCACAAATTATTGCAAAGCACACACGTGTCAACTCATTATACAACAATCAACGGCAGCTCCACTACTTTTTCCCTAGTCACCAACGCAATATCAGTGCCTAAAATAAAGACAACAGTGTCTTCTAGAAAATAATTCAAACATAAACATTGTGTAATGTTAATGTAACAGATATGCATTAGAAATGTATGTACACATAAACTGAACAGGCATCTCCACTGCATCCTACCGGTGGATGGTCTTGATATTTCTCCAACTGAGTCCGGAACTTAGGTGATGCCATTGTTGATTTACTTAAATCAAAACACTAATATAGCATATCCGAAGACCTTCGAACAAAAATCTAATTTGGGAAAGTTGTTCCTGTCCTGAACTGAACTTTCATCAATGCGCAGAAGGGTGTGTGCTTCATTTCAGACTGGACTGGTACAAAGAGTAACTAAAGTAAAGTAGGGAGCGTTTGAAGTTGAGGAAATCAAGGCATATCAAAGGACCACACAGGTGTCATGGCTGTTTAAACCGAAGGGACATACAGTGGGGGAAATAATTATTTGATCCCCTGCTGATTTTGTTAGTTTGCCCGATTACAAAGAAATGAGCGGTCTATAATTTTTATGGTACTTTTATTTTAACAAATAGAGACAGAATATCAACAAAGAAGTCCAGAAAAAACACATTATATAAAGTTATAAATTCATTTGCATTTGATCGAAGGAAATAAGTATTTGATCCCCTACAAACCAGCAAGAATTCTGGCTCATACAGACCGGTTATATGCCCATGAGGCACACAGATTACTCCTGTCACTTTAAGAAAGTACTCCTAATCTCTGCTTGTTATGGGTATAAAAGACACCTGTCATTAGAATCAATCTCTTCCATTCCAACCTCTCCACCACCATGGGCAAGACCAAAGAACATTCAAAGGACATCAGGGTAAGAGTTGTAGACCTGCACAAGGCTGGAATGGGCTACAAGACCATCAGCAAGAAGCTTGGTGAGAAGGAGACAACTGTTGGTGCAATTATTAGAAAATGGAAGAAAAACAAAATAACCATCTATCGCCCTCGGCCTGGAACTCCATGCAAGATCTCGCCTCGTGGGGTAAGGATGATCATGAGAAGGGTGAGCGATCAGCCCAGAACTACACGGGAGGAGCTTGGTAATGATCTCAAGGCAGCTGGGACCACAGTCACCAAGAAAACCATTGGTAACACACTACACCGTAACGGATTGAAATCCTGCAGTGCCCGCAAGGTCCCCCTGCTCAAGAAGGCACATGTACAGGCCCATCTGAAGTTTGCCAATGAACACTTAAATGATTCAGAGAAGGCTTGGGAGAAGGTAATGTGGTCAGATGAGACCAAAATTGAACTCTTTGGCATAAATTCGACTCGTCGTGTTTGCAGGGAGATAAATGCTGAATGCTACAATCCCAAGAACACCATCCCCACTGTCAAACACGGAGGTGGAAACATTATGCTTTGGGGTTGTTTCTCTGCTAAGGGTACAGGACGACTTCACTGCATTGAGGGGACAATGGACGGGGCCATGTACCGTAAGATCTTGGACGAGAACCTCCTTCCCTCAGCCAGAGCACTGAGGATGGGTCGTGGATGGGTCTTCCAGCATGACAATGACCCAAAACATACGGCCAAGGCAACAAAGGAGTGGCTCAAGAAGAAGCACACTAAGGTCATGGAGTGGCCTAGCTAGTCTCCAGACCATAATCCTATAGACAATTTGTGGAGGGAGCTGAAGCTTCGAGTTGCCAAGCAAAAGCCTTGAAACCTTCAGGATTTGGAGAGGATCTGTAAAGAGGAGTGGACCAAAATCCCTCCTGAGATGTGTGCAAACCTGGTGACCAACTACAAGAAACGTCTGACTTCTGTGCTTGCCAACAAGGGTTTCTCCACCAAGTACTAAGTCATGTTTTGCTTGGGGATCAAATACTTATTTCCTTCGATCAAATGCAAATTAATTTATAACTTTATATAATATGTTTTTCTGGACGAGATCTCGAGAAAACAAAGTAATGGGCACGAAACATTAGCATCATGGCAGCCACGTTAACGATTTGCCAGCCACAATAAGAATTCCGTTTTTCGTATTTTGCCTTCAAAGTACAAGTCCTTGGTAAAATGCTATATGTATGATATCAAATCAATTTTTTTTGCAGCTTTGCATAGTGCATACTGTGGAAAAGGAATAACTACCTAACTACTTCATCTTATATAAATATATATATAAGATAAAGAATATTATAAAAGGTGGAGGACATTGAAAAATGGTTGGAGCGCAAGTAAATAAATGTAGATAACATAGCTGATATACATTTTAAAAATTAAATAAGAAATAATTATTTAGATTCTTTGTATTATTCTTGTTAATTTGCCAGTGCTCATTAGTTTTGGAAGGAGACTGTGTTGTACATCCAGCAACACTATTTTTCACACCCTTCTAAGCCCCCAATGCATTGTAGCCAATAGTATGGGTGGAGTAAAAGGCCAAGAACACTCCCAATTATGCAGTGCCCCATGATATGACACCATATTGATTCTACAGACTCTACTGAATATTCCCTACAATGCTTTTACTGCAGCACATAGAATAGTGTTTGCTCTATAAAGCAATATGTATCCCATGTAGTGTATTGCATTGGGGAAGTTATCCCATTAAAAAAATATTATGATCAGTGAGAACCAATGTGATTCTTACAAAAATTTAAAATTCCAAAGTAGAAGTCACCACCAACTGTATGGTGCTTTATTCTATGTGAACACCAAATTCAAATAACCACCCCTTACACAAATTTCAAGTAACTTGAGTTTATCATGGTTCAACATCTAACAATTGAAAACACAGAACAGTGGGTGGTTGGTGAAAACATTTTATTAACTCCAGTCCATTAGTTTACTTCTCCTCAGGCTTGTTGAAACAGTAGGTGAGGCAGCATTTGCCACAGTAGTGCCTGTCAAAGTGGCTGGCCATGAACACGCCAGCACCACACTCGTCAGCAGGGCACTCACGACGCAGACGGTGGATCTTGCCGTTCTCGTCAACCTGTGGAGGAGAAACAGTGGATAATACAAGAACAGTCAAATGGTCATGTTTGAGACCAGTTATGGCCATACACTGGGTGTATATGCTCATCTACCTGCTCAGAATAAGTCATAAGAAAAACTTAACCACCACTGCACTTTACAAGAACTTGTCATCTCTGACCAATTATGTATTTTCTGTATGTTGTGTCGAGTCAATGTCTTGTGATTCATTTCAAAACCAAATTTCATCATGAGTGACAATGAAGTTTATTACTACTGTTATCATTTTAGTCAACAGTGCTAAATATCTACAGAACTCATGTCATATCCTTTATTAGCAGTGTATAATATGGCCACATGAGGGCTATGAATACACCTTGAATAGAAATGGATACATCTGGATCTTGACTAAAATGTGCATGTATATTTTCATTCCAAGCTGTGGCAGTGTGAGATACAGAGAGTGTCAATTTAGGTCTATGCACTTCATTGTAGTGGGTTGATGTAAACGCATGTTAACCACGCATTTTGTAACATCCTGCATTTTGTATATGCCTATGATTTTTTCCTGTACATGTCTGACACCACAAACAAAGTTCCTCCAGAAAAATAAAGTAATTCTCATCTATTGGTTGTGGTCCAGTCCAGGGTATTTATTTACCTTGTAGTACTTCAGCACTGCAAGCTTGACCTTCTTCCTCTTGTGCTTGTTCTTCTTGGGGGTGGTGTAGGACTTCTTCTTCCTTTTCTTAGCACCACCACGCAGTCTCAGCACCAAGTGCAGAGTGGACTCCTGTAGAAGCAACAGTTCAGCCAAAGAGACACCCAAACTTAATTGCTAATAAGGCTGTAGTTTAGTGGACAAGGGTACAGCTAGCAATTTGAGCAGTGTTGTCAATAAATCTATATAGTAATTAAATATTTTCACATCCAAGCGATTTGGCACAAAACTACTTTTGATATAATAGCCCAAAGCTGACAGATTATGCATTGAAATGAAAAAATCTGTGGTACTTTCTGATCAGAAATGCATGCATTAGTGGCCTGGGGTGTTCCAGTACTATAACCTACAGTTACCTACATGCCCATGTTGACATGGGTTCAAATCCAGCCTGTCCTACTGACATGCCCCCAGGCGCTCCGCCTTACTTTCCTGTCTTTCTCCACTGCGTCTATTCAATAAACTGATAAAAATACTATGTGGGACTGCCGCAGTCCATTCATAATAATTTAAATATATATGCATTAGATTCAGACACTTCCAGGAAGTATGGGTTGAACAGGGTTGCCACTTTTACAACTGGCAAGTACAGGACAGTTTCCCTACAACCTAATCATATATGAGTTTGCACAAATAAAACATGGTGACAGAACACAACTAGACCACAGCAGTAATGACTATCAGCTGCATTGTGCATTCTGGTGATAGCCTGACAACTTCCTGCAAATACCTAGCCAAATCGTAGGTTTGTTGACCATGTTTGAGGCTGTAATGACGCATGCTCACCTTCTGAATATTGTAGTCAGACAGGGTACGTCCATCCTCCAGCTGCTTACCAGCAAAGATCAACCTCTGCTGATCTGGAGGGATACCTGGAGAGAACGAAACAATGGCAAGCAGCCATGGATGTCTACCAATCAACATCCTTGATATGCACCAACACAGATCATCTTACAGGTCAGGTAATTCAAAGTATGACAGAGAAGAGATGTATACCTTCTTTGTCTTGGATCTTAGCCTTGACATTCTCAATGGTATCTGAAGGCTCAACCTGGACGCAGAAAGAGGTGTCAGTCTTGGAACTGTCACATGTATCATTTGCTTATTCATATCAAGACAAAAATAGCCAATTGACCGGCGTAAGGTTTTTTATCTGCTAGTCATAAATGTTACAGTTAAAATATAGCATGAGAGGACTCAGACAAAACTGGTTAGCTGACCCGGTCTTTTACGCGTGTTTATGCAGGACCAATGTGGCTAAAGTTAATTTTTAGTCAGCGAAGTGACTGACATCAATACCAGTTTTTCTGACTGCTAAGAGTCAATATCCACATCAATATGTTTTACTTGTAATTTATCAGATCACATATCGGCTGACATCATTACATGCATGATCATGACAGATCTTAACTAGAACCATACGCTCGCGGAAAAAGAAAGGAACCTCGTGAAGCCCTCCATCACAAGTCCGAAGTACCCACCTCGAGGGTTATGGTCTTCCCTGTGAGGGTTTTAACGAAAATCTGCATCTTGGCATTCAATCCACCTGCACAACAGAACGGCAATACTGTTTTAAGAATTATGTCGACGAAAACGCACTCTAAAATGTATTTATTAATGTAAATATCACTTGAAATAGAGAGCATGGTCTTACCACAATCTCCTGCTAATGGCGGATCGTGAGAAAAGGGCGTTCGTAGCGTGCGACGGGGTTTTCTGGGTGCGTTTGCAGGGAGTAGGCGTTATATAATATGCCTGTTTAAATCCATCACAAACAATTTTACATTTTAATCTACATTTCTCCTTTTAAATGTTGTTTTGTTTTCTATATTTTTCCTTTTAATACAAAAATGTGATTTATTAAAGCTCTATAGAGTTGTGACGAAAAACTACATTTCCCATACATTCCCCTCGACATATCCATAGCAACTTTGGCTCTTGTGAAACCATGCGCTGATCTGCAAGCAAAAAGTGAAAGAAATCCAGTAATCCATTAGATTAGTCCATGAAATAATAATTTCTGGGACTGGAAGCCCTCATTACTCAGTTTTTGGTGGAGGAAGAGCCCTGCCCCTGCCTCCTATCAAAACTGCAAGTGACAAGAACTTCTTACATGTAGCATCACTTTGTGAACACATCAAGGAATGTCTCTTGTCCAGATGAAGGGCCTGATGAGCAATGCTACATCATTTAAGTTCTGCATTTGATAAGGTAAGATATCTTAATATAGCAGCATATTCTTTCCTCCGCTTCAGCATCTTTGGAGCAACACACACATTTGAATAGCTACCACAACACACAAGAAAACTGTAAGCATAGGGCCTATATTTATTTGTCAAGGCTTTGTGAAGAATTTGTCAAGGCTATATTATTAGTCATTGCATTGCACTCACTGTATTTCTTGATTCTTTGGTTATTATTGTCAGGTCATTGAGTATTAAACTGCATACGAAACAGTCCTTACTGCCATCAAGAAAGAGTATGATGACTTCAAGCTGGCACATGGCAAATTGAAGGCCAGGGTGGCACAGCCCATGGTGTTTTATTTTTTATTTAACCTTTAATTATACAGGAGAAACACACTGAGAACAAGACCTCTTTTGCAGGTGCACCCTGTCCACAATATCTATACAATTACAAAACAACACATACAATACAGAAATCAATATATCATATAAAACCAAGAGAAGAGAAAATCAAGAGAAACAATCATATCCTTCACCAAAGAGGTCCTCAATCAGCATTTTAAATTGCCAGAGTGGCACCAGAACAACCAACTGGAATGTTTTTTGTAGATTGTTCCAGCAGTGAGGTGCACCACAACTAACCCTAACCGGATTTACCCAATTCGGTGGAGACCTGAGGACCCGAGGAACCTACGAGTTCGGTAATTTATGTTCTTAAATTTCAATAACGAGGTTAGGTAACCTGGGAGTTTATGCAGTAGGGCTTTATACACAAAAAGGGAGGCTTGAAGACATCTACTGGACTTTAACAAGGTCCAGCCAACCCTTTTTTATAATCTTTATTTAACCAGGAAAAGTCTCATTGAGATTAAAAATCTCTTTACAAGAGCGTCCTGGCCAAGACAGGCAGCAGCACAATTAACAGGGTTGCAGACATAAAAAAAAAATTACAATGAAAATAAAGAATAAATTACAGAATCAAAAAAATATTCATCAGTATTCGTCACAAATCAACATCAGGGATCAAACAGGAGCAATATGAATCAGCCAAAACATCTACAGCCAGATGTGCCTGCCTCCAAGTCATTTAGAATTACTTTAAATGCATCCAGTGAGACCAGCTCCTGAAGATTCAGGTAATTTTGCAACTGACTCCAAGCAGAGGGAGCAGCATACCTAAACGCCCTTTTTCCCAGATCAGTACAGACTTTAGGGACAGATAGTAGGAATATGTCCTGGGAGCAAAGACAATATCTTCCCATACTTTTCTGAAGGATGTAGATCCCTAGGTAAGATGGAAGCAGACCAAGAATAGCCTGATAAATAAAAATATGGTTAAGTCTACGGGTGGACAAGGCAGACCATCCAATCCGAGCATACAAAGAGCAATGGTGAGTAAGGGCTCCATGGTAGACAGTATCCAGCGCGTATAGGCATTGCGAAGATACATGCATGTATATAACATCGCCATAGTCCAGCACAGACATAAAGGTGGCAGCAACAATTCTCCTTTTGGCCTTGAAGGAAAAGCAAGACTTCAACTTCAGTTTTTTCATCAATTGCTGAATGTGAGGCTTAAAAGAGAGAGAATCATCAATTTCAATTCCTAGATATTTGTACTGATACAGACTCAATCTCAGGGCCTTGAAAAGTGGTGATGGATGGAAGGTTCAGTGGCTTTGATTTTGGATTTTGAAACATTATGAGTTTTGTTTTGTCAGCATTCAAAACAAGTTTTAAATCACACAAGGTACGTTGTACAGTATTAAAAGCAAGTTGTAGCTCACAAAGAGCCTGGTTTGGTGTAGACACAGAGCAGTATATGACAGTATCTTCGGCATAGAAGTGGAAATTTGCGTTGGAAACATTTTGATCAAGACTGTTGATGTATATATAATGAATAGGAGTGGTCCCAGGACCGATCCCTGGGGCACGCCCTTGGATACACTAAGGGAGCTAGAAGTGATCTGCTTCTGCACGCACTGAGATCTGCCTGATAGATAATTTTCGAACCAGCAGACCGTTTGTTCTTACAGTCCTACACTGATAAGTCTTTGCTTTAATACTGCATGATCCACAGTTTCAAAAGCCTTACATAAGTCAATGAAAAGGACTGCACAATGTTGCTTGTTGTCTAAATATTCAATAAAATAATTTACTACTTTTAGGACCGCTGTAGTTGTACTGTGTTTTTTCCTAAAACCTGATTAAAAATCAGTTAAGATATTGTTAGTAGATAAGAACTATTTCAGTTTCACTCACAAGGGATTCTAGAACCATAACCAGGACAGACAATTTGGACCTTTATGGGCCTGTAATTGTTTAAGACTGTCCTTTCAACAGGGGAAGAACAAAGGCAGATTTCCATGTAAGAGTGTCCAAGGAGAAATTAAAAAGATATATCAAAGGAGTGCGATAAAATCAGCTGCTAGCTTTAGAAAGTAAGGCTCCAAGTTATCAGGACCTGCTGATTTTGTAGTGTCTAAAGGTTTGAGGGCTTTATGCACCTCTGAGACTGTAACCGGATTAAAATTAAAGGATAGACTTACCGTAACATGACCGTCAGAACAAACAGTAGGGGAATTCTCATGAGTAATGTTGAGAGAGTCAAACAAGGAACCAGAGACAATGAAATGCTCATTAAAACAACCAAGCATTTCGGCCTTATCAAAGATTTTATGTGAGTCCTTAACAAGGACTCATGGAGGAAGCTCAATGCCATTTTTATTTCCAGCTAAGGATTTAATAGTCTTCCAAAATTTCAAGGGATTGTTTAGATTGTTTGAAGTTTCGGTGAGGAAATGGTCGGCTTTGGCTTTTCTAATTGCAACTCGCCTGAAAAGCAGCCAGTCTGAATCAAGACTTGTTCTGCTGGCTTTTGCCCATGCCACATTGCACTCGTGAAGTGAGTTGGATAAATTTGGAGTGAACCATGCATTGTTTCGGCCTTTTACTCTGAACTTTCTGATGGCAGCATGCTTTTCTTTCTTTTTTTTTTAACTTAGTTTTTATTTCAGTTTCAGCAACTTATACAATCATATCCACAATTTTGTCTACTGCTTTTTTTTCAATCTTTTAGCTGTACATTTTAAGAAAAAAAATAAAAAAATGAAAAAAAATAATAAAAGGGGGTGCACTCTTTAGCTCCTCCCTTATTACAGTGGATATGTCTTTCCTTAAGGAGGAGAGGATGTCAGCTTTGATTGATGCGATGTTCATGGTCGAGCTCACCACGAGTTCAGGTGGGGGTTGATGGAGGTCATCTGAACTCTTGTCCGATTATGTGGTGGGCGCACCGTCGTGTTTGTATTTTCGCAGCTTTGACGCCATTCACGTCGATTTTACTGACCTTTTAACTACACTTTGGTTTATTAACGATAGTTTTTTAGCGTTTTACGTGCGATTTAAAATGTAAATGTCATTTAAATATGAAATTAGTAAGGATTCTGCAGGAGCTCTGAAAATTGCGTCTTACTCCATTGCCGCTCAGACAGCATGCTTTTCTGATGGGAGCATGCTTGTCTTTTGATAAACTATGCAATGATGAGTATTAAAACTATCACCTGTGATAAAGCAAAGGGCACTATGGTATATTGTATCCAAAGGTTTAAGAGTAGTGGCTGCTGCATTTTGGTAGATGATATCACCATAATCAAGCACTGGCATGAAGGTTGATTACACAATCTGCTTTCTGCTGTTCAGGGAAAGGCAAGATATATTCCTATCAAAGAAGCCCACCTCAAAGGTTCTGGCAAGTTGACATTAAATGTGTCAAAGTTGAGTATCATTTTAAACATCCACCAAAATGTTAACCCCAAAAAAACGTCAACAACAGGGCATAAAATTAACTTTTTGGTCTACCAGCCAATGTGTCTGTGTGGTGGAATTCCAAGTTAAAATACTTTGAAATAAAATGCCAAAGACTAGAGCTGATGGTTTATTCAGAGACTTTCATCACAAGTAACAAAAGCCGAGGTGGTTCGCGAAGCATCTCCTGTTTGTCTTGTTTATAAAGTTCAAATTTAGGTTCCATCCCCCATATGCAAATCATTTACACTTCCTGGATGTTCGCCACCAGTATCTTTCACCCGGTTTCCATAACTCACTTTTGGCTTCTTTGTCCTGTCCCACATGGAATGTCCTCAATTGGTTAACATTACATCACCCCCTGCACTCCTCACCACCAACTCCTGCCCTCCATGCTCTGGTCATCTGCCTCCTCCAAGCTCCAATCCCCCCATGTAACCTCCAAGAACCTCTCCACATCACTCCTCTCACAAATCAACCTCTGGCCATCTCCCGGTCCTACTCCCTCTCTACATCAACCTGTCCCCCCATGGAACATCCACAATTGGCCTCCTTGTCCTGTCCTATGTGGGATGTTCTCTCTTTATTTGCTATAGAAATTTACCATATCTGGTGGATGAGAAAATTCACCAGCCACTCTTATTTTTTACCAGCCATATTTAAAAAAACAAAAAAAACAATATTAAGGCAAAGATCACAGAAAAACATTAGCACGACTTTCTGACGCATTGAAAATTACTCCCTGCACAGAACGAACCTCCTGTAGGCTTTAAGTTTCGCGTCTATCCCTGTCAAAATACCGCTAAATATTTTCCCTAGCATGTTTTCTATCTCGTTACCTTTTACTGATACTTTAATTCAGGTTTTAACCAGAGACGTTGTTGTAACTAAGAAAGCTCATAGACTATGGGGTTTGTTTGAAAGTGATGAGAAGCGTGAGTGGGCGGTAGTTACAGTCAGCTGGAGGAGGCAGGAGGAGTGTCGTCACAAATGTTGCCATAATTGCGGATCGCACCAGTTTCGTTTTTAAATTGAAGCATAATATTCGCGAACCTTTGTTGGCTACCCGCCAAAGTGGCTGGTAAGATCTGCAGATTTACCCGCCAATGCCAAAATCTACCTGCATTTGGCGGATGTTAATATTTTGCCCTGGTCAACAAGTATAAAACACATAACTCAATTTTCTGGTCAGACAGTTCTGGGGGCTGTATGGGCGTTAATGTTGCACGCTTGATTGATAGCTCCCTTTCAACGCCTCCTACGCTGCTTCACACAAACAAACAAACTCACATGGCTAGCTACAGACGGAGAATCGGGCTCGTTCAGCCATATATGCATGAACCTTCAGATTCTGATTTCAAAGAAGAAGCAGCGGTCCCACCACAACGAGACAGCGTTCTGCACAAATTGCACAGATCCACCATAGCCTAGTAGCAGAGGGGGTTGTAATGCTATTAGCTAAATAATGTTAGCCAGTGCAGTCTATGATGTTTGTTTCTAAAATGTTTCGAATGTAGCTTGCTGCCTCATCATCCATGACATTCATCTATTAGATGTGCTTATAGTTCTGTACTTTAATTACCAAGTATTTAGCTACTGTTGAAATGTGTAAATACTTAGCTAATTCAATGACTTGGCAAAGATGCTTATAGTTATGCGCCTGTCAGTATAATTCATCATATCAATTCAATGACCACCATTAGCATACTGTACACCTGTTACCCTATGATGATCTATTGAACATAGGACAGTATTCACAGCTGTGTGTCTCGAAATCCTGTGTCCAGGTGCCCACAGAGGTTTTTGCTGCAGAGAGGTTACACCGGTGTGTATAAATCATATGAAGCAGTTTTCTTCATCACTGGTGCATGTCTATGTTAATTATTACAACTTAATTCTTCAATAGGTAATGAACAGGTGCAGAGAGCTTCCTGAAGATCACAGGTGCATGACCTTATATCCTGGCCTGGAGCCTGTGTGCCTGAACCCATATTCCCTCTATAATGCACTGAATAAATATAGGGCAGACCATAGACCCATACCAATCACACAGAGAGCGGCGAAAGTAAATAAAAACTATACCGGGGAGGGCCCGGTATGTTGCCGATGTGGACGACCTGCCCCACCTCCATCACTGGGCAATTCGCCTGAACATGGCCCGGCCGTCCGCATTGCCAACACACCCCCCCTGCCGCTCGGGGTGCTTCCTGTGGGGCCAGGGCTGGTTCTCGACATGCCTGCCCCTGCCATCTCGTCTTTGGGGCGGCACCGGCCTCTCCTCCTCCGGCAACACGGCTCCTTCCGGGCGCCGGCCCCCCGCCCCCTGGCGCGGGGCCGGGTTTGGTCGCCGGGGCTCCTGTGGCGGGAGGGAGAGATGGTCCTCCGCCAAGGTAACGGCGGCCGCGAGATCCTGGGGCCGATGGTACTGGACCCAGGCGGCGGTCCGGGCCGGGAGTCCCGTGAGGAACTGCTCCAACACCACCCGGTCCCCGACCTCCTCCGCCGAGCTGTTCCCTGGGTCCAGCCACCGCCACGCGCTGTCCCGCAGCCGCTGGGCGTAGGCAAAGGGCCGGCTCCCCTCCTCCATCGTCAGGGCCCGGAACCGGCGACGGTGTTCCTCCGGGGTGAGGCCCAGGCGGTCTCGAATCGCCCGGGCTAGGGAGGGGTAATCCCGCTGGGCGGCCGTTGGCAGGCTGTGGGCAGCAAGCTGCGCCTCGCCTGACAGGAGGGGCAGCAGATGGTATGCCCACTCGCCGTCCGGCCACCCCGAGATCCTCGCCGTCCCCTCGAACACCGCCAGGAACGCCTCCGGGTCGTCCAGGTCCCCCATCTTCTGGAGGTGTACCTTGGGGGGACCTTGTCCCAACCCGGGCGCCGGTCCCGCTTTGATGGCCCCGACGAGCTCCCGGAGGAGGGCACGGTCCTCAGCCCTCGCCGTCGCCATCTCTCCCATCGCGGACTGCTGCTCCTGCTGGAGGTGGGCCTGCTGCTCCAGTATGATGGCCATCCCTCCGATGGCCGCGCTTAACGCCTCCATTTCCCACCGTCTCTCTGTGTCCCTCGTTGGGCGCCACTGTAACGGGATCCGTTGTACACAGAGGCGGACGCAGTGTTATGATAAGGGAATGGTCCTGTTTATTTAGCTGTTTAGTTGACTTTCCAGTCATTGGCTTTCCAGCCCTTCCTCTCTCGAAAGCAGAGGCACACACATCTTAAACCATTTCGTTAACGAGGCTTCATTCGCAACAGGTGCGCAACAAAGCCTCGCTTCCGTAACCCTGGCCACGGTCCTGTAGCTCCCTCTACAGGCCGAACGCTGCATGTCCCCCCACAGTAAGATTACCTTATTCAAGTGACTTGGGCATACAGTGGGGGAAATAATTATTTGATCCCCTGCTGATTTTGTTAGTTTGCCCGATTACAAAGGAATGAGCGGTCTATAATTTTTATGGTACTTTTATTTTAACAAATGGAGACAGAATATCAACAAAGAAGTCCAGAAAAAACACATTATATAAAGTTATAAATTAATTTGCATTTGATCGAAGGAAATAAGCATTTGATCCCCTACAAACCAGCAAGAATTCTGGCTCATACAGACCGGTTATACAGTCATGAGAAAAAATTAGGACACCCTATGAAAACCTTTGTCTTCTTCAACATATTCAAACATATGGACATTTGATATTCATTTGAACAATATTGAAAAATTTAGGTAATATAACTAAACAAATACAACTGAAACTAATTATTTAAAAAATTATTGGTAAAATGTAATTAATAGAAATGCAATCTTCTTGTGAGGAAAAAGTTAGGACACCCCTACATTTAGTTCCACTTAAAATGCCTAAAATTATAATAAAGAGCACCACATCAGGTGCAAATGATTAGAACATCGTTACAGAGGATTTTGGAGGAGCCTGTCCTATTTAAACCTCAGATATTTAGTTTGGTTTGCTCTTGATTGTTGAAGTGAGTTGCATCACCATGGCGAGATCAAAAGAGCTCTCTGAGGCCTTCAGAAGAAAAATTGTAGATGCATATGAGTCTGGGAAGGGATATAAAAAGATCTCCAAACTATTCGAAATTGGCCATTCCACTGTCCGGAAAATAATTTACAAGTGGAGAACATTTAAAACCACCACCAACATGGCCAGGTCAGGCCGCCCAAGCAAGTTCAGCCTAAGAGCTGACCGAAAGATGCTTAAAGAAGTCTCCAACAATCCCAGAATGTCATCACGAGACCTACAGGTATCTCTTGCCACAATTGATGTCAAAGTACATGCATCCACCATAAGAAAGAGACTGAACAAGTTTGCATTACATGGGAGGTGTGCAAGGAGGAAACCCCTGCTGTCAAAAAAAAACATCAGGGCAAGACTAAAGTTTGCCAGAGAACACCTAGAGAAAGACCAGAACTTCTGGAACAATGTGCTTTGGACAGATGAATCCAAAGTTGAACTAACTTGGCGCAAAACCAAGACAGCATTTGAGAACAAGAACCTCATACCAACTGTGAAGCATGGGGGTGGAAATGTCATGGTTTGGGGCTGCTTTTCTGCAGCAGGGCCTGGTCAGCTCACCATCATAGAATCCACTATGAATTTTGTATTGTATCAGAGGGTGCTTGAGGAAAATGTGAGACCATCTGTTCGAAAGTTGAAGCTGAAGCAGATGTGGACCATGCAACATGACAATGACCCAAAACATTCCAGTAAATCTACCAAGGAATGACTCAAGAAAAATAAATTGAGAGTTCTGGAATGGTCAAGTCAAAGCCCGGATCTTAATCTTATTGAGATGCTGTGGATTGATTTGAAACTGGCTGTGCATGCAAGACACCCCTCGAACATCACACAGCTGAAAGAATTCTGCAAGGAGGAGTGGGAAAAACTTTCTCCCAATTGATGTCAGAGACCTGTAGACAGTTATAAGAAACGTCTAATTGAGGTTATTTCAGCCAAGGGGGGCAATACTAGCTATTAGGGCATAGGGTGTCCTAACTTTTTCCTCAGTAGGAATTGGCATTATTGTTAATTTTTCGTTAAATAAATGATTACAAAGTTACATTTTCATAGTTTTTTGTTCAATTACATCCCCTTTATCTATAGACATTGTTAGAAAGAAGATAACATATTGATATGTCCATATTTTTAAGAGAATAACTTAATATTTTGGGGGGTGTCCTAACTTTTTCTCATGACTGTATGCCCATGAGGCACACAGATTAGTCCTGTCACTTTAGGAAAAGTACTCCTAATCTCTGCTTGTTATGGATATAAAAGACACCTGTCAATATAATCAATCTCTTCCATTCCAACCTCTCCACCACCATGGGCAAGACCAAAGAACATTCAAAGGACATCAGGGTAAGAGTTGTAGACCTGCACAAGGCTGGAATGGGCGACAAGACCATCAGCAAGAAGCTTGGTGAGAAGGAGACAACTGTTGGTGCAATTATTAGAAAATGGAAGAAATACAAAATAACCATCAATCGCCCTCGGCCTGGAGGTCCATGCAAGATCTTGCCTCGTGGGGTAAGGATGATCATGAGAAGGGTGAGGGATCAGCCCAGAACTACACGGGAGGAGATTGGTAATGATCTTAAGGCAGCTGGGACCACAGTCACCAAGAAAACCATTGGTAACACACTACACCGTAATGGATTGAAATCCTACAGTGCCCGCAAGGTCCCCCTGCTCAAGAAGGCACATGTACAGGCCCATCTGAAGTTTGCCAATGAACACCTAAATGATTCAGAGAAGGCTTGGGAGAAGGTGATGTGGTCAGGTGAGACCAAAATTGAACTCTTTGACATACATTCGACTCTTCGTGTTTGGAGGGAGAGAAATGCTGAATGCTACACTCCCAAGAACACCATCCCCACCGTCAAACACGGAGGTGGAAACATTATGCTTTGGGGTTGTTTCTCTGCTAAGGGTACAGGACGACTTCACCGCATTGAGGGGCCAATGGACGGGGCCATGTACCATAAGATCTTGGATGAGAATCTCCTTCCCTCAGCCAGAGCACTGAGGATGGGTCGTGGATGGGTCTTCCAGCATGACAATGACCCAAAACATACAGCCAAGGCAACAAAGGAGTGGCTCAAGAAGAAGCACACTAAGGTCATGGAGTGGCCTAGCTAGTCTCCAGACCTTAATCCTATAGAAAATTTGTGGAGGGAGCTGAAGCTTCGAGTTGCCATACAAAAGCCTTGAAACCTTCAGGATTTGGAGAAGATCTGTAAAGAGGAGTGGACCAAAATCCCTCCTGAGATGTGTGCAAACCTGGTGACCAACTATAAGAAACGTCTGACTTCTGTGCTTGCCAGCAAGGGTTTCTCCACCAAGTACTAAGTCATGTTTTGCTTGGGGATCAAATACTTATTTCCTTCGATCAAATGCAAATTAATTTATAACTTTATATAATAACTTTATATAATTTTTCTGGACTTTTTTTGTTGATATTCTGTGTCTATTTGTTAAAATAAAAGTACCATAAAAATTATAGACCGCTCATTTCTTTGTAATCGGCCAAACTAACAAAATCAGCAGGGGATCAAATAATTATTTCCCCCACTGTACATTGTTGTGAATCAACAATCTAAACATGAATACACACCTTGTGTGTGCCCACAGTTTTCTGTCGATGTAGCATGCCTGGCTCTGTCTGGCACCCAATATCCCTTCTGTAGATGGTCTCTGGCTCTGGCTGACCCTGGCACCCAACATCAGCCGTAGTTTTGGCGTGCAATTTTTGCAGGGGAATTGGACTTAATTTAATAAAACTTTTCCTTTGAATACAGGTTTGTTCTTTATTCAAGCTTTAAGCGTTACAGCATGGCAAATTTAATCATGAACCAGACAAATTTATTAAGTAGTAATAAGTTGAGTACCCTCAACTTTCCCTACTCCGTCTAACTAAGTATACATTTAGAGAGGCTCCATCCAGCATCGACATATGCAACTGCCGAGTGCTCCAGGTTCCTCTGTCAGCCCGATATGATGACTCATTCCGGAGTAGCACCGTGCCCTCAGCCAAGGGACTTTGACGACTCTCGCTTCCCCTTCCAAGTAAAGCGATCACTCAACCTCTCAGCCAGCTTTTTGCCTAAGTCCCCGCCCTTAACAGTTAAGGGCCATGCCTACTACTGATAGAGCAAAGTCTCAAAGCCAGCCAAACGAGGGAGATTACTCTGTGGCCACTCCGCCTATGGGCTGGGGGCTCTCCTGAGCTAATTTTCCCCAGAGAGAACTTTGGTCCGTGAAACCCTGATTGGGCTAGACCTCCTGGTCTATTAGGGTTCAGTCCTCTTCGGGGTCTTATGGAAAATGCCCGTTGAGATGCTCCTGACATCCCGTTTTATACTCTGTCCCCTGCCTGAGCTCCTCCTGGAGCCATCCTCTGAACACCCTTAACCTATCAGACCTATCGCTCCTCCTTACACCTTATCTGTGTATCACTTCCCCTATTTGGAAAGTTTCCAACTGAACATATTTGACCCATCTTGGCCTTGTCAGGCTCCTCTTTGTCTCTTTCCCTTTTCAAACCATTGTTTGTTTTGACCCAACATACCCCTCTCGGCCTTGTCAGATTCCTCTTTCTCTCTTTCCCTTATCAAACCATTTCATTTAAACTTTACTCATTACACATGTTTAAACATATTAGTTTATCAGTTAAATCATCAAACAGGTTAAACATATTTCAGCACTAATCAAAATCATCAATCATAAAACATGTTAAATACATTTCAACATTAAGTCATTCGGTTAGTTATATTTAATGTCATTTCATTAATTTACATTTGAATAGTTATATTTGTTGTTATATCATTAGTCATTCAGTATATCTTTATTGGGTACATTAGTTGAAACGAGTGGGAACACTCTAGGTAAGGTGAGGCACTGGGACACTCTTGAAAGAGACTGGGAACAGGCTGACCACGGTCAGATGGTTGGGGAGTTGGAAGGAGGACGCAGGCAGAGAGAAGTCCAGTTTAGCCGCAATGGGCATTTATTGATAATTCTTTTCTTTCAAGTACTCTTTCTTTAATGTTTCTGGAAATTGGTTACATTGCGTGTGTGCTGTAACAACAAAAGAGGCAAAAAACATAGCCATCAGAAATAAGAACTTCATAATCAGCACACTTCACATTCAGTGTCATAAGTTGAGTGTTGGCCCCAAATGGGCCTCCACACTAACATCTCACATTAGCGAATCACATAATTAATTAATTAACTGTTCGAACAGCACAATACATCATTATAAAGTTACATAACTACCATGGCAGCATTAACATAAATTATTCCAAAGGATAAATCAATATACTGCAGATTTAAATATTTACATATTTACATCACTACTTCCGGTTACCGGCATAGCGCTCACGTTATCACCGCTTGCTACACAAACAATACTTGCAGGCGCGAACTTCAAACGACATGCAGGTGTCGGATAATGTTGGATATACAGCCAAGATCAAAGGCAGGAGGAGAGGGAAACCGCACTCACGTTTCAAAGACGCACACAGGATAATTTCGCAGGCCAGGAGATAGGCGACGTGTCGGGATCTCGGGCAAACGATCTGGATGCAAACGATGGCACCTCGCAGCCAGGTAGGTTATATTGCGGTTCTAATTAGCTGATTGTCATCAGGTGTTTGCGTTACGCGTGAGGTGTGGCGTGGTTGCATGAGTGCGTTCTGGGCAGGGACAGTTGAAGCAGCGCGATGACACAAGCCAGTTATTTGGGAAGTGAGTGGGGATTTTGTACATTAGTAGTTCATAGTATGTTTTATTGGTTATATTTGTAACGGTCAGGCTAGTGAACCCAAATGCAGAACACAGAGAACAAAGGCAGATGATGGTTGAACCCAAACGAAGGGTGTATTTATTGTCGATGCAAGGGTGTGCTAGGAGGGAGGATGAGGAGTAGGGGAGAATGGAGTAGCAAAGTGGAATGGCAAGCAGAGAAGAGGTGGCTGGGCCGGCAGGGCAGACAGAGCAGACAGGCAGGTAGACAGGGCAGGCAGGACAGGTAACAGGAGGCTGGAGTCAGAGGCAGGAGTCAGGCTGGGGTATTGCAGGCACAGGGAAACAGGAATTAATATACAAAGGATATACTGACGGGACAGTATAATGCAAAGGCTGGAAGCGTGACTGTGGGGGGACATGCAGCGTTCGGCCTGTAGAGGGAGCTACAGGACCGTGGCCAGGGTTCGGAGGCGAGGCTGATTGCGCACCTGTTGCGAATGAAGCCTCGCTAACGAAAGGGTTTAAGATGTGTGTGCCTCTGCTTTCAGGGAGAGAACGGCGACTGGAAAGTCGCAGAGTGTTTGAACGAGTGTTGACGTGGATTATGAGGTAGTACGCTCGGACCAGGGGGATAGTTTGCAGGTGTATCACGTAAATCTCCTAAAAAAATGGAAAGACGTGGTCACTGTTGCTCTGGCTACAATAATTCCAGAGAGAGATGAGTTCGGTCCGGAAGTCCCAAAATCAAATGTTAGCACTCCGGTCGGTATTGATAACCATCTCTCTGCTAGCCAGGCCACGGACGTTGCAGATTTGCAAGCTAAGTTCGCCGACGTGTTCTCTCCCCTGCCCGGTCGGACTACGCTTATCGACCACCATATAGAAACGCAGCCGGGTTTAACGGTGCGCACGCGTCCCTATAGGTTGCCGGTACACAAACGAGACATTGTGTGCAGGGCATTGGAAGCCATGCTGGAGCTGGGTGTGGTTGAGGAGTCCCGCAGTGACTGGTGTAGCCCCATCGTGCTTGTCAACAAGCCGAATGGGGCTATACGGTTCTGTGTGGATTATAGTCGGGTTAATGCGGTCTCCAAGTTCGATGCCTACCCGATGCCCCGGGTTGACGAGCTCTTGGACCGGCTTGGCACGGCCAAGTATTTCACGACATTGGATTGCACGAAGGGATACTGGCAGATTCCACTCTCGCCGTTATCCCGGGAGAAAACTGCATTCTCCATTCCGCTCGAGCTATTCCAGTTCACGGTGCTCCCTTTCGGGTTGTTCGGAGCCCCAGCCACTTTTCAGCGCCTCATGGACCGCATTCTGCGGCCGCACTCTGCCTATGCTGCGGCCTACCTGGATGACATTGTCATTCACAGTGACACCTGGGCGCAGCATGTGCAGAGTGTGGCTGCTGTTCTGCGGTCCCTGAGGCAGGCGGGGCTGACGGCCAACCCGAAGAAGTGCGTGATCGGGCGGAGGGAGATCCGGTATCTGGGGTACCACTTGGGTCGGGGGGAGGTGCGGCCGCAGATTGAAAAGATTGCGGCCATCGCCGCCTCTCCGCGGCCCAAGACGAAGAAGGAGGTGAGGGCCTTCCTGGGGCTGGCTGGCTATTACCGGCAGTTCGTGCCGGGATTTTCAGAGCTGGCCAGTCCCTTGACGGACCTCACTCGGAAGGGTGCCCCGGATCCGGTCCAATGGTCGGGCCAGTGCCAGGGGTCGTTCGAGGCCCTTAAGGGAGCTCTTTGTGGAGAAACGGTCCTGTATGAGCCTGATTTTAACCTCCCTTTCTCCCTACAGACGGACGCGTCGGATAGAGGCCTGGGAGCAGTGCTGACCCAGCGGGTGGAGGGGGCTGACCGGCCAGTGCTGTACCTGAGCCGCAAACTATCGGAGAGGGAGGGCCGGTACAGCACGGTGGAGAAGGAGTGCCTGGCCATCAAGTGGGCGGTCGGCGCCCTCCGCTACTACCTGCTGGGTCGCGCTTTTACCCTCTACTCCGACCATGCTCCCCTCCAGTGGCTCCACCGCATGAAGGATGTGAACGCGAGGATCACCCGGTGGTATCTCGCGTTGCAGCCCTTCAACTTTTCGGTCGTGCACAGACCGGGGGCGCAGATGGTCGTGGCAGACTTCCTCTCCCGTGCAGGGGGGGGGGAGTAGGTTGTCGGCCGTCGTGTCCCCGGCCTGTGTCGGGCGGTGGGGGTATGTGGGGGGACATGCAGCGTTCGGCCTGTAGAGGGAGCTACAGGACCGTGGCCAGGGTTCGGAGGCGAGGCTGATTGCGCACCTGTTGCGAATGAAGCCTCGCTAACGAAAGGGTTTAAGATGTGTGTGCCTCTGCTTTCAGGGAGAGAACGTCGACTGGAAAGTCGCCGAGTGTTTGAAGGGCTGGAAAGCGGGGACTGGAAAGTCCCAACGAACATTTAAACAAACAGTCTGAATAAACGGGAGATTTTCCCTATCACCGACACCGACTCCGCCTCTGTGTTTAGGACCTGTTTACAGTGACTTAACAGTAAACTGAAGCTACGATCTGGCAGCGTGGTGAAGTCTGGACCGGGTCTTTATGGCAGGGCTAATGATAGGAAGATGACAGACAGCTGGTAACCTGACTCCCGCACACCTGACTCCACTTCTGATAATCAAGGAGAGACAGAGCGAGAGCAGGAGAAGAGGGGTACCGCAGGCTAGACTGAAGTGGAGGGCGTGACAATATTTGATGTTATATCATTTGTTACTTAAATTATCAAGACGTATTAAACCATTATTACTCCTTAAACATACATATTAGTACACTAGTTCAATTTATCAAACATCTTTAACCCATTTCAACATTAATCAATCGTAAATCGTTCTGTTACTTTTTACTCTGACATCAAACTGTTAGTTATATTGTAAATAGATATGTTTTCATGTTACTTTATTAATTATCTCCATCTGGTGTATGGCATTGCTCACATTTACCGTTATTGTTTACATTGCTTACACTGTTTACAGTGGCTGTTCCACCGTAGGGATCCCCCCGTCTGGATTGGGAACTGGCACTGCCGCCGCGTCTGAACCCACCTGCTTCTCCGCAGGGATCGTTACCTCTGGAGCGAAAACCGACAGAGAGAGACCCTCACGAGAATGGACGATAACCCCATCATCTCCTCGACCCTCCGGTTTACAGGACCCCTTGTTACGGTTCCCCCTCCCAACCAACCCTCTGGCACCACCTCGAGGCCGCGGCGGTCATCACTGGAGCGTCTTCCCAGTCGACAGCGCACCTGTTCGCCTATCAGCGCACCTGCTACCCATCGCCAATCACCTGCCCATAAGAACCCTGCCCGATCTTCTCTCCAGTGCCAGATCGTACTGCGTCCCACGGTAACCCTTCGAGTATTCCTTACTCTTCTAGCCCTAGATTACCTCTCTCAAGTATCCTGTGTTTGTTTGTGTTGTCACCGCGTTCCCTTGTGTCCACATCCAGATACCCCGTCCTCCCTGGTGTTTCCCCTCGTCGACCCTTCCACGGACCTAGCCCCCTCCCCGACTACTGGACCTCCCGGCTTCCCGAACCTCCGCTCGTCTGACTACCCGCCTGCCTGCCGAACCCTGGACCGACCCACGACCACTCTATCGGATTACTCTCCCCTACCCCTTTCCCTTATTATTATTATTAAATACGCCTTCGGGCTAATCCTACCCCTAAGCGCCGTCTTTTGGTTCCGCCGATGTTCATAGCGTAACACCCCTCCCCCTATTAGGCTCATCCTGTTTCCTCTTACGAGCCGAGCTCCTGGTGTAATGGCAAAAAATATATTTGTACTATTTTGCTTAAGTCATATATGAAATGTATTGACCTCTCTGTGACCCAATGTACTTTGTTATTTTTAATTATGTGACTGAGGAAGAACCAAAACCGACTGCTCCTTCTCTTTGCATCAAAGATGTTATTCTGACCTTGGAACACTCCTAACTGCAGGCAGAGGTTTGAGATAGTAGCTCACAACGCCTACGCTTTTTTCCCAGCTTCTTTATCAGCAAATAGGTGCAAGATATGTTTACCTCTAGACCTATGACGTATGAGCATTGGAGTTAAGGATGGTCCTCTCCTCAGCCACAGCATCAGTATCTGAATCCACACTGTTGGTGAAGGAATGCTGATCCAGCTGACCAACGTTGTATAATACTTCAACTGAGACCAACTGAGTCTCAACTGAGACCAAACATCATTTATTGTTGTTCACTGAAAGATTTCCATCACACTGGTCTTAGACCCCTCCTCATCTCGTGCATCTCCTCCATCCGTCTCCTCTCTGCGGTTCCTGATTTTACTGGGCATGGGATCTAGTATGAGGCCACCATACCGGAGCATCCAGCCCCTGTGGCGTTGACATCTCTTCCCGTTTGTACGGGAGCCTGCCACGGCCTCTCTTGCATCGAATCCCACTGAAGCTCGGAGTGGTGTACTCAGGTGGCGTTGCAGGTCGGGGGAGGGCCAGATTTCCGACAGGGGATTTAAGTGATTTTATTTAATGGTCGAATTGAACAGTGCTTATGGTTGCCTAGTGTTTAATTGGATAAATGCTGTAGTGATTTACTACATTACATAAAGATAGCTCGATACAAATGCATATGAGCTACCCGAGTAGATTTTCACACCGAGTCGGATTTACGCTCACACTGCCCAGGTTAGAACCACACCGTTCTTAAAATCACCATGGTCGGTATATGCAGCAAGCCAGAACCCAACCACAGACTTGAAACCAGCCAGCACTAGGACACACAGTCAGAAAACATGTCCAAAACACAATTCTTGCCAGCAGAACAAACAGGAATAAAAGCAGAGAATTACTCAATGCGATTTAACTGCTAGAGCCCATCAAACGCAGTGAAGGACAGGGAGAAAAGTACTTTTAGAGGGAAGGAGTTGTCGAGCAGGCTGGCAGATAAGCAGGGAGGAAGACAAGCGCTTCACCGGGCCGTACAAGATTTAAGAGAGGGTAATCCAAGTGGTGCTCAAATTTGGTAGTAAAAACACAACAGACAGATTCCAGTGAGAGGTAGGGAGCTTCAAGATGGTAACAAAAATCGTGGGTAATCCAAGATGGCAATTGTGGGGGGACATGCAGCGTTCAGCCTGTAGAGGGAGCTACAGGACCGTGGCTGGGGTTTACGAAAGCGAGGCTTTTCATTCGCACCTGTTGCGAATGAAGCCTCGTTAACGAAATGGTTTAAGATATGTGTGCCTCTGCTTTGGAGGAGGACGACTGGAAAGCGGGGACTGGAAAGTCCTGAGAAACATTTATAAAATAAACGGGATTTTCCCACACCAGCAACCTCGAGTCCGCCTCTGTGTCACGGATCTTGTTACAGCAATTTTCTAGGGTTTACACGGTTCTCACCCCCCGTAAAGTCAAACAGATAGAATCCATGAGGAACACTCTTGACAGTCCGTAGAAAGCAATCACAGTTCTCTGTAAACCACATACTGTCAGAGGAGAGCTGTCCAACTCCAGGAGAGGCAAGAGAGTCACTCAACCTTCTTCAATCACATAGCTTATACACATGCAGCCCCCCAGGAGGCAAGAGAGTTCACTCTGACCTAGTCCCTTTACAACAGACAATGTGTCTTCAAGCCTAGCTGGAGTTCCGTTAGTGATTAATATGCAGTCGAAGCATATGGAAGAACAGGCTGTTCCATATTAGGCCAGAGCAAGCTAGTCTACCACTTTCCACTAGAGCTCAGACGCATGCTACACATATTACAAGCATTTATTCTGATCGAAAGTTGTACTTGTAATATGTTGTTGTCACTTATTCTAGATGCACTTGTTGTCAGTCATTCTGGATAAGACCGTCTGCTGAATGACTTAAATGTATAATGTATACCTCATAATATGGGATAAATATTGTTGTTTGTCTTTCCTTGTAGGATTGCCATCATTCAGAGAGACACTGCAGAGCTACGGGCGGAGCTGAAGAGACTCCAAGAGGCGAGGAGAGACGGGAACAGAAGACGCTCGCTGCAACAGAAGACGTCCAACCGCAAGACTCCACGGGCTGTTGGACAAATACCATGCATGGGCCTGACATAGCTACAGTAAACTCTCATGTCTCATCTGCACCTGTTTATTCAGAAAACATCACACTTTACATTATGTTGGCCGCATAGGCCTAACTGAGTATACAGTACCCTGAGCACTACCGTGTTTCCCTGGGATGCGGGTAGGCCGGTGACAAAGTCCAAGGCGATGTGCGACCAAGGACGGCTAGGGATGGGAAGGGGCTGCAGTAGTCCGGCAGGGGGCTGGTGAGAGGCCTTACTCCAGGCGCAGATGGTGCAGGCAGCAACGTACTCCCTGGTGTTTGCCTCCATGGCGGGCCACCAGAATTGCCAGCGGATAAACGAGAGAGTCCGGCCCACTCCCGGGTGGCAGGCGAACCTGCTGGCGTGACCCCACTCCAGGACTCAGGATCGGGCTGACGGGGGAACAAAGACACATCCGGGGGGTCCACTTCCTGGGCTGGGGTGAGTGCGTTGGGCAGGTGACGACGCCAACCACTCGGGAGGGGGAAAGGATGGTGCCGGGGGTTGACGGAGCCACCTCCTCCGGGGCCAGGCGGGAGAGTACGGCCTTGGTGTTAGTGGAGCCTGGTTTGTAGGAGATGGTAAACTCGAACCGGGTGAAGAAGAGGGCCCAACGCGCCTGGCGGGAGTTGAGTCTCTTGGCCGACCGGATGTATATCAGGTGTCTCCACTCCACCAAGGCCACATACACTGCTAGCAGCTCTCGGTTGCCCACATCATAATTCCTCTCCGCCAGAGACAGACGTTGGGAGAAGTACGCGCAGGGGTGGATCCTCTGTACATCTGGGAGAGGATGGCCCCAAGGCCGGTGTCAGAAGCACCGGGGCCGCCGTGAACAGACTTTTCAGGGTCGAGAAGGTGGCCTCCGCCTCCGAGGTCCAGGAGTACGGGCGGAGCGTGGAGGTGAGGATTTTTAGTGGGGCGGCCACCTGGCTGAACCCCCTGATGAACCGCCTGTAGAACACTGCGAAGCCCAGAAAACGTCTCAACTGTTGGCAGTTCAAGGGTTGGGGCCACTCCACCACCGCCTGAATCTTTCTTTCATCCGCCCGTAGGTGACCCTCCTCTATGATGTGGCCCAAGTACTCCACGGAGGCGGCGTGGAATTGGCACTTCTCGGCCTTCAAAAAGAGTCTGTTCTCCAGGAGTCGTTGGAGGACCAGACGGACGTGCTGACTGTGCTCCTCCTCCGTTCTGGAGAACACCAGGATGTCGTCCAGGTAGACCACCACAAAGATGTTCAGCATGTCACGCAGCACGTCGTTCACCAAAGCCTGGAAGACGGCCGGGGCATTAGTGAGCCCAAAGGGCATCACCAGGTACTCGAAGTGCCCCAGGTGGGTGTTAAAGGCCGTGTTCCATTCGTCCCCCTCCTTTATGCGCACGAGATGGTACGCACTCCGGAGGTCCAGCTTGGTGAAGACGGCCACGTGACAAAGGGGCTCAAAGGTCGAGCTGATGAGAGGTAGAGGGCAATGTTCCCTCTAATTTTTCATGTGTCTGGGCATACACACAAGCTCCCTGAGCACATTGAGGACCACTGTGAGCAACATCAGATGTGCACGCTGTGGCCACACACCAGTATCACACCTGTTCAAAACCTTGGATCATAGCAAGTTACATGGCTTATTAAAAGAATCAAATTACAGCAGCAATTTTCATTAGTTTACTTTTAATATAAGCGATTTGGCCCACTTAAAATGAAAAAGACAAAAATCTTGTTGTTCATGAGATGTATAGTATGTTATATGTTATATGTGAGAGTCCTGCTTTGGCCATGGGAAGAGTCCTGCTTTGGCCTGGCTGTGGTCCAGTTGTGGCCTGGCTGAGGGTCCTGTTCTGGAAAAAAATTAGACATATACACCTTTCAGATTGTTCACATTAAAACATTCACATTTTGCTCAATGACATGTGCTGTAGCTTGTGATACAGTGTAAATTCCTGTAACTCTTTGTCTGTAAAATATCTAATTACACAGTTTTTTTATTAGCATTTCTACTACCCATAAACTATCTAGTAGTAACAGCATTTAATGATTAATATCCATAAATAAAAAATCTTAATAAATGTCACTAGAATATGCACACATTTTGACTTTAATTTTACCTTATTTTTCACGTCTGTCCTTCTCACTTCAATGGACACTTTGTCCAGGTTGATGGCTTCGTCTGCTTCTTGCTTTGACTTTATGCGCATCAGCTGGTCCAAATGTGCCACTTCAAGACGATTTCTGGATGCTGTTTTGATATGATTCATTAAACTAAATCCTCTTTCACAATCTGCACTGGAAGCTTGAAATGTAGCACAAATATGCTGCGCTACGCAGCAACTGGCGGCAAATTCAAATGTGCGTAACGCAGCAACCGGCGGTAGATGCAATGCTGCGTAGCGCAGCATCCGGCACAAATGGGTTAACTCCGCCGCATTGTTGTTAGCTAGCTAACCTGCATGGTGCGTATGGGCAGGGCACATATGCAAGCACTATCAATGCTATGATTGGCTGCGTAGCGTAAGTAAACCGTATCGTATCATTGGCTGGACACCTGTCACTCACTGTGTTACATTGAAAAATGGTACAAAAAACACATTATTGGTCTAATTAATTAGATTAGATTAGGTCTAATATTAGATATTAATTAATACGTTTATGGTGAATTTTATTTTATGCGCTGCATAGATTTTCTTGTGCGCTGAGAATGTGCGAGCAGTGCGCGATTGCACAGGCGCGCAGCTTAGAGGGAACATTGGTAGAGGGTATTTGTTTTTGATGGTAATGGAATTGAGACCCCGGTAATCAATACAGGCGCAGAGGTCTCCTCCTTTCTTCTTCACGAAGAAGAACCCCGCTGTCACCGGGGAGGAGGAGGGCCGGATGATGCCCGAGGCCAGGGACTCAGAGAGATATACTCCCGCATGGACTGCTTCTCCGGGAGTGAGAGGTCGTAGGGGCGGTGAGGGGGAAGGGATAGGGCACGTTCCTTACTGAACACCTCGGCCAGATGGTAGTAGATGGGGGGTGAGCCGAAGAGTCTAGCGGTGGTGGAGGTGGTCTGATGGGTAATGGTCCCGAGGGGTCGGCCGTCCAAGGCCTGGGTAAAGTGGTGTCCAGGAGAACCAGGGGAATCCCAGCCTCCTTAGCCAGGGTGGCGTCAATGAGGCTGTCGTCGGCCCCAGAATCCAGGAGGGCACCAAGGTTGTAGGACTCCTGGTTCCAGGCGAGGTTGGTGGGGATGAGCCGAGTTTGAGGGGTGCCAGGGTGGGCGAGTGTAGTGTGGCTTACCAGGACCCCTCTCTCTGGTAAGCCATGTCTTTTGCCGCGGGTGATCTAGAGGCAACGCTGGTCCCGGGACCTGCCCACCTGCATTGGTTCCTCCTCGGCTCTGGGGACCAAGGTGATCATGGGGGGCGTTGTGGGGGCTGGAGCTCGGGGAGGTCCGGGAAGGAAGCTGGGGGGTGCCCGGCTGAGGGTGGTCATCAGCCTTGGAGATGGAGTCCTGTCCTGGCTGCGTTCGTAGCGCTCTCACGCAGACAGTCATCCATCTCTAAGGCGAGGGTAACCAGCTCCTGGTACAACAAGGGGCAGTTCTTGAGGAGCCAGTCCTTGATGTCGTTGTTTAGACCCCGCTTGATTGCGCTGTGAAGCACCTTATCTCCCCAGCCGCTCCCAGCCGAACTCCACTGTGTAATCTGCCACCGAACGGTTCTCCTGGCGGATGACGTGGAGGCGGGCCGCTGCATCGGAGCCCTCCTGGGGTTGATCGAAAATAAACCGAAACTCCGCCTTGAAGCCCTGTAATCAGACGCCAAGGCGGAGTTACTGCCCAGGGCAGCGACGGCCCACTTCAGCGCGTGCCCAGTCAGCAGAGAGACGATGGAGGCCACCTTGTCCCCTTCGGAGCGGAATGTGCTGGGCTGGTAGTGGAAGGTGAGCTCACATTGGGCCAGGAAGCCGCGGCAGAGATCGAACTCACCTCCGAAGGGGCAAGGCGGTGCGAGGTGAGGCTCTCGGAAACCATGGGGGGTCAGGGCACTGAGTCCGGGGACTAGGCTCGCATCTAGAGGCGAAGGCGCCGGCCCTGAGGGTTGGGGTTGGCTCGAGGCATTGAGCTTGAGTTGGGTGAGGCGCTCGTGCATGAGCCGAAAAGCGCTGTCGAGATCGTCTGTGACCCGGTTCAGGAGGGCACGGTGGTGTTGGACGATGGCGAGCAGGGGATGGTCAGTGACACGGAAGAACTGGCTATCAGTCAGTCTTGTCTGCTCCAAATTCATTGAATGGCGCTTCATCATACAGTAAGACAATGACCTCAAACATACTGCCATAGCAACTAGGGAGTTTTTCAGGGCCAAAAAGCTAAATATTCTTGACTGGCCAAGTCAATCTTCAGATTTAAATCCAATTGAACATACATTTAATTTCCCGATGATACGATTTTGGCAAAAAGACCTCAAATCAAAGAACACCTGAAGGTGGCTGCAGTGCAGGCCTGGCAGAGCATCACCAGAGAATATAACCAGTGTCTGATGGGGTCAGTGGGTCGCAGACTTCAGGCAGTTATTGCATGCAAATGATTGTTGACCAAATACGAAACATGAGTACTTTATTTAGACATTTTTGGACATTTCTTTCCAATACTGAAACCCTGAAATAGGGGGAGCATGTTTAAACAATCATGTACTTTTTAAACCAATCTGAAAAAACAAAAAAACATTGAATTAAAGCTGAGAATCTCTACTTTGACCCCACAGTAATTGTTTGATTTCAAATCCAATGTTGGAGTATAGTGCTAAAAGAAGACAAATGCTTCCTCTTTCCAATACTTATGGAGGGCACTGTAACTCCCCTAATAGTGCTCGCATTGTAGAGCTAACACTACAAGTATTGATGATGACGTGACTCATGTTAATCATTAATACTTGTGGTGTTAGCACCAAACAATCATTGTTAACAATCATTGCAACACCCAAAGTGATATGAGCAGATTAGATTAGATTCAACTTTATTGTCATTGTGCAGAGTACAAGTACAGAGACAACGAAATGCAGTTAGCGTCTAACCAGAAGTGCAAAAAAGCAGAAAAGTGCAGTGTGAACAATATATACAGGTAGTGCAGTATATGAGCAGTATAAGTAGTGCAGTATAAGTATAAGTAGTGCAGTGTAGCAGTATGTCACGCCTGAGGGCTCTGTCTGGTGACTCTGGCGCCCCCCTCTGTCCACACGGGTCAATCCCTCCCAATCAGCCGGGATTCTCCCTGATCCCCTTCACCTGTGTGTTCTGTCCCTTGTTACTATTTAACCTGTGTGTTCCCTCATGTCCCTGTCTGAGATTCTCCCCGTTGTTTTGTGAGTACCTGTCTGTTGACCTGCTTTACTAGTTTCACCTGTTCCTGTATTCCTCATCCAGTTTATCTGCCGCCTGTGTAGCGAGTATTTCTGTTACGGAGCTTATGTTCTCCGCCTTTATTTTATCCTTAGTCCGAGTGTTTTGTTTGTTCCCGTGTCCCCATCCATTCTTATTAAATATACACCTTCAAGTACACTTCGCGCCTGTGTTGAGTATCTCTCCGCTATTGGGTCCACCACACTGCCCCCCAGTCGTAACAGCAGTATATGTATTAGCAGTAACATTATAAGCAGAATTAATAGAATGCAGTATGAACAGTATAAGCAGCATATGAGCTGTATAGGCAGTGCAGTATATATGTATTAACAGTAACATTAAAGTAAATAAACAGAATAAATATGGAATGCAGTATGAACAGTATAAACAGATATGTACAGTATGTACAGATGTGCAGTGTATTAACAGTAGCATTAAAAAAATAAGGATATGTGCATTATGGACAGAAGAGCAGTAGTATGTAGTATAAGAGCAGTGTGTACAAGTGAGGATGCAGTATGTACAGTTTATAGTAATGGCAATTGTCCGGGGGGGGGGGGGGGGGGGTGTAGGGGTTGGTAGGTTGTCACCTAGGTGCAGAGTTAGAGTTCAGTAGGGTGACAGCCGCAGGGAAGAAGCTTCCTCTGAACCGGCTGGTTCGGGTGCGGAGAGACCTGTAGCGCCTCCCGGAGTCTGTGGTTGGGGTGAGAAATGTCCTTGACGATGCTGCGTGCCTTACGCAAGCATCGTTTGCCCTGGACAGCCTCAATGGAGGGGAGTGAGGAACCAGTGATGCGTTGGGCAGTTTTCACCACCCTCTGCAGTGCTTTCCGGTCAGAGGCAGAGCAGTTGCCATACCATACTGTGACACAGTTGGTGAGGATGCTCTCGATGGTGCAGCGGTAGAAGTTCACCAGGATCTGAGGAGACAGATGGACCTTCTTTAGTCTCCTCAGGAAGAAGAGACGCTGGTGAGGGTCCAGGAGAGATCCTCAGAGATGTGGACACCCAGAAACTTGAAGCTGGTGACTCCCTCCACCTCAGTCCCGTTGATGAGGATGGGGGTGTGTGTGCCAGCTTTTGACTTCCTGAAGTCCACAATGAGCTCTTTGGTCTTCCTGGTGTTGAGAGCCAGGTTGTTGTCGTTACACCACACTGTTAGGTGCTGGACCTCCTCCCTGTAGACCGACTCATCGTTGTTGCTGATGAGACCAATCACCGTTGTGTCGTCTGCGAACTTAACAATGGTGTTTGAGCCATGTACAGGTGTGCAGTCGTAGGTGAAGAGGGAGTAAAGGAGGGGGCTCAGCACACAGCCTTGTGGAACGCTGGTGTTCAGGGTGAGGGTTGAGGAGGTGTGGTTATGTAGCCTAACAGACTGTGGCCTGTTGGTTAGGAAGTCCAGAATCCAGTTGCAGAGGGAGGAATTGATGCCCAGTTCAGTTTGGTGATCAGTTTGGAGGGGATGATGGTGTTGAAAGCTGAACTGAAGTCAGTGAACAGCATTCTCACATAGGTGTTGCTATTGTCAAGGTGGGACAGGGCGGAGTGAAGTGCCGTTGAGATGGCATCCTTTGTACTCCTGTTCTGACGGTAGGCGAATTGGAAGGGGTCCAGTGTGGGTGGTAAACAGGTCTTGAGTTGAGCTAGGACCAGCCTCTCGAAGCACTTCATGATGATGGGCGTGAGTGCAACTGGGCGGAAGTCATTAAGGCTCGTTGCAGTGGAGTGTTTTGGCACCGGCACGATGGAGGTGGTTTTGAAGCACGCGGGGACAGCTGCTTGGGCTAGGGACAGGTTGAATATGTCAGTCCAAACCTCAGTCAGCTGCACAGCACAGGCCCCGAGGACACGTCCGGGGATGCTATCAGGACTAGCAGCCTTGCGTGCATTAGTCCTGCTCAGTGCCGCACACACGTCGGTGGGAGAGAGAGTGAGGGGCTAGTGATCTGCAGGGAGCACAGCCTTGATGGCCACCTCCTTGTTGTCCCTGTCAAAGCGGCCATAGAAGTGGTTCAGCTCATCAGGCAAGGAGGCGTCGATGGAGGGGGGGGAGGTGTTAGTGGGTTTGTAGTCTGTGATGGCCTGGATGCCTTGCCACATGCTCGATCCTTAGCTTGTGGTTGTGCTTGGCCTTTTTGATGCCCCTCTGCAGGTTAGCCCTGGATGAGCTATAGGCCTGAGCATCACCTGATGTGAAGGCAATGTCGCATGCCTTCAGCAGGAGTCGAACCTCACTGTTCATCCATGGCTTCTGATTAGGGATGTTCAAGAGATGTTCATTCATGTGTGATTTATTGTTTACAAACTGCCTGTTTGTTTGTTACAGGATGTTACAGTATACACACAGTGTCCTTGGAGAGCACTTTACGTTGTGAGAGATGCTGAACTATCTAACTGATGGTAGGCAATTACCCGCACATAACCTACAGCAGTTTTATTGACTGTGGTGCCGTGTCCTGAGAGTGCTCCTTTTAGGGAGAGGAATTTTCCTGAATAATCAGGAATTCCTGTTCTTTTTTTCTTTTCTTTGATACACAATTGATTTTGACCCAGCCCCAAACCAGCATTCTATTTCCCCTGATTATATATGTTCTGATCTATCTATGATCATGTAGCAGAGGTGATTTAGAATCTTGTGTGTAAAGCCTGTGTTTTTGTAACCCCATCAGCTAGTTAATCTAACAGTAACTCACAACAGTCATGGCTTAATACTGATATTAGGACTCTCTAACACAGTAGAACATTTATTCCACCGAGCAGTAGTGAACTGTGCAGCTCTATTCATTGTAAGCAGCGTGTGTACAGCATGAGGACATTTTATAATGAGCCGTTGGTCCAAAACCAGTGGTAAAACCATGAGAGCAGCTGAATAGGTAGCTTGCATTGCCCTTAAACATGGCCCCCAGCCGAGGGCCACCTGATCTAGTTTCTGTGAATAGTAACCAACAGGCTTATTTCTATCACCATGTTCTTGGGTTAAGACAGCTGTCATATACCCTGCTCTTTCAGCCACATACAATGTGTACCGCTGAGTTGTGTCAGGATATACACTCACCGGCCACTTTATTAGGTACACCTGTTCAACTGCTCGTTAACGCAAATATCTAATCAGCCAATCACATGGCAGCAACTCAATGCATTTAGGCATGGTCAAGACGACCTGCTGAAGTTCAAACCGAGCATCAGAATGGGGAAGAAAGGTGATTTAAGTGACTTTGAATGTGGCATGGTTGTTGGTGCCAGACGGGCTGGTCTGAGTATTTCAGAAACTGCTGATCTACTGGGATTTTCACACACAACCATGTCTAGGGTTTACAGAGAATGGTCAGAAAAAGAGAAAATATCCAGTGAGCGGCAGTTTTCTGGGCGAAAATGCCTTGTTGTGATGCCAGAGGTCAGAGGAGAATGGCCAGACTGGTTCGAGATGATAGAAAGGCAACAGTAACTCAAATAACCACTCGTTACAACCAAGGTATGCAGAAGACCATCTCTGAACGCACAACACGTCGAACCTTGAAGCAGATGGGCTACAGCAGCAGAAGACCACACCGGGTGCCACTCCTGTCAGCTAAGAACAGGAAACAGGCTCACCAAAATTGGACAATAGAAGATTGGAAAAACGTTGCCTGGTCTGATGAGTCTCAATTTCTGCTGCGACATTCAGATGGTAGTGTCAGAATTTGGCGGAAACAACATGAAAGTATGGATCCATCCTGCCTTCAGGTTCAGGCTGGTGGTGGTGGTGTAATGGTGTGGGGGATATTTTCTTGGCACACTTTGGGCCTCTCAGTACCAATTGAGCATTGTTTAAATGCCACAGCCTGAGTATTGTTGCTGACCATGTCCATCCCTTTATGACCACAGTGTACCCATCTTCTGATGGCTACTTCCAGCAGGATAACGCGCCATGTCACAAAGCTCACATCATCTCAAACTGGTTTCTTGAACATGACAATGAGTTCACTGTACTCCAATGGCCTCCACAGTCACCAGATCTCAATCCAATAGAGCACCTTTGGGATGTGGTGGAACGGGAGATTCGCATCATGGATGTGCAGCCGACAAATCTGCAGCAACTGCGTGATGCTAACATGTCAATATGGACCAAAATCTCTGAGGAAGGTTTCCAGCACCTTGTTGAATCTATGCCACAAAGAATTAAGGCAGTTCTGAAGGCAAAAGGGGGTCCAACCCGGTACTAGCAAGGTGTACCTAATAAAGTGGCCGGTGAGTGTAAGTGTTATGTTTTACTCTTTCTGTAACAAAATAAAATACATATTGCGTAATGCAAAAATACAAAATCTGTTTGAAATGTAGAAGAGAAATTCCAAATTAATCTGATGTCATTATAGCAACTGTGATAGGAAAACATTCCTGGCATTTCTGATGCAACACTCCTGTAACTGTCATCATGAGTTATTGTGGAGCATGTTTGTGCTAATCCTGGTAGTGAACTAGTTACAGTGCAGTTTAGTATTCACCCCCCTGGACTTTTTCCACATGTTGTTGTGTTACAACCTGACTTAAAATTGTTTTTTTGTCACTGATCTATACAAAATACCCATATAATGCCAAAATATATTTTTTTAAATGTTTACAAATTAATAAAAAATTAAAAGATGAAATATCTTGAGTCAATAAGTATTCATCCCCTTTGCTATGACATTCCTATGCAATGCAAAAATGTCTTCAACAAGTCACTCAATAAGTTGAATTGAGTCCATCTGTGTTGCACTAGAACGTCAGCGGAACCAAATGACGGCGCTCAGAGATGGTGGGGGTTTAGCCCGAAGGCGTATTTCATAATAGAGGGGGAAAAGGGGTAGGGGAGAAAAGGATAATCCAACAGAGTAGTCGTGGGTCGGTCCGGGGTTCGGCAGGCAGGCGGGTAGTCAGACGAGCAGGGGGTTCGGCAGGCAGGCGGGTAGTCAGACGAGCAGATGGCCGGGAGGTCCAGTAGTCGGGGAGGAGGCTAGGTCCGTGGAAGGGTCGACGAGGGGAAACACCAGGGAGGACGGGGTATCTGGATGTGGACACAAGGGAACGCTGTGACAACACAAACAAACACAGGATACTCGAGAGAGAGGTAATCTGGGGCTAGAAGCGTAAAGGAATACTCGAAGGGTTACCGTGGGACACAGTACGATCTGGCACTGGAGTCAAGATCAGGCAGGGTTTATGTAGGGTGTAGATTGGGGATGGGTCGCAGGTGTGCTGATTGGCGATCGGGTCCAGGTGCGCTGTTGACTGGGGAGACGCTCCAGTGATGACCGCCGCGGCCTCGAGGTGGTGCCAGAGGGTCGGTTGGGAGGGGGAACCGTAACAGTACCCCCCCCCTACGGGAGACACCGGGCGACCGTCCTGGAGCGTCGGGGTGGGAACGGTAGAAATCGGACAGCAGGGTGGGGTCAGTAAAGTGGGAGGCTGGAACCCAGCTCCGGTCCTCGGGTCCGTAAGCCCTCCCAGTCGACCAGGTACCGGAATCCGCGACCCCTGCGGCGGACCGCCAGGACCTCCCTCACGGTCCACACTGGGTCGCCGTCATCCAGCACTCTGGGCGGAGGGGGGGCTTCAACAGTGAGAGACAGGGGGCTGGAGACTGCAGGCTTGAGTTGGGACACATGGAGTTTGGGAGGGTGAGACATACCACAGAGGTGTTGATGATTCGGTCTATGGGGAAGGGGCCCACGTAGCGTGGGGCGAGCTTCCGGGAGGTGGAGGTCCCTGGCCCGTAGCCAAACCCGTTGCGGTAGGTGGGGGCGGGTCTGCGTCTGCGGTTGGCGGCGCGTCTGGACCGCTCGGTGGCTCTCTCCAAAGCGGACCGAGCGGTCCTCCAGACCCGCCGACACCGGCGGAGGTGGGCCCTGGTGGACGGGACCCCAACCTCTATCTCCTGACTGGGGAACATGGGGGGTTGGTAACCCAGGGAACACTCGAAGGGAGACATTCCGGTGGCGTTGCTGGTCATGTTGTTGTGTGCGTACTCCACCCAGGGCAGGTGTCGACTCCAGGAGGTAGGATGACGGGAGGAGACGCAACGGAGAGCCGTCCCCAGCCACTGATTGGCCCGCTCTGCCTGGCCATTGGTCTGGGGGTGGTACCCGGAGGAGAGGCTGACTGTGGCCCCAATGCCCTTGCAGAAGGCCTGCCACACCCGGGAAGTGAATTGGGGTCAGACACGATGTCCTGGGGAATGCCATGGAGACGGACGATGTGGAGCACCAGGAGGTCGGCGGTCTCGGCAGAGAAGGGGAGTTTGGGGAGAGCAATGAAGTGGGTGGACTTTGAAAACCGGTCCACGATGGTAAGGACCACGGTGTTACCCTGGGAGGCAGGCAGACCGGTTACAAAGTCCAGGGCTATGTGGGACCAGGGGCGGCTAGGGATGGGGAGGGGCTGTAGCAGTCCGGCCGGGGATTGGTGGGACGCCTTACTCCGGGCGCAGATGCTGCATGCAGCCACGTACTCCCGGGTGTCCATCTCCATGGCGGGCCACCAGAATCGCCTCCGGATGAAAGCCAGCGTGCGACCCCCCCCGGGTGACACGCGAACTTGCTCCCATGCCCCCATTCCAGGACTCGAGAGTGGGCTGACGGGGGGACGAAGACCCGTCCGGGGGGTCCGCCTCCAGGGCTGGGGTGAGTTCGCTGGGCCGCCCAGACCACAGAGACAATGGCCCAGGTGACTACGCCAACCACTGGGGAAGGATGGTACCGGGGGTTGACGGAGCCACCTCCTCCGGGGCCAGGCGGGAGAGTGCGTCGGCCTTGGTGTTCATGGAGCCTGGCTTGTAGGTGATGGAGAACTCAAATCGAGTAAAGAAGAGGGCCCAGCGTGCCTGGCGGGAGTTGAGTCTCTTGGCCGACCGGATGTAGGTTAGATTTTTGTGGTCGGACCATACCTCGAGCCAGTGTCTCCACCCCACCAAGGCCGCATACACCGCCAGCAACTCCCGGTTGCCCACGTCATAGTTCCTCTACGCTGGAGTCAGCCGCTGGGAGAAGTACGCACAGGGGTGGAGTCTCTGGTCCTCCGCGGACACCTGGGACAGGATGGCCCCGAGGCCGGTGTCGGAAGCATCCACCTCCACGAAGAACTGACGGGTGGGGTCGGGGTGGATGAGCATCGGGGCCGCCGTGAACAGACTCTTGAGGGTCGAGAAGGCGGCCTCCGCGGTCAAGGAGTACGGGCAGAGGGTGGAAGTGAGGGCGGTCAGTGGAGCGGCCACCTGGCTGAAACCCCGGATGAACCGCCGGTAAAATCCTGCGAAGCCCAGGAAGCATCGTAGTTGCAGACGGTTCAGGGGTTGAGGCCACTCCTCCACCGCCTAGATCTTCCTCCCATCCGCCCGCAGGTGGCCCCTCTCCACGATGTGACCCAAGTACTCCACAGAGGCGGCGTGGAACTGGCACTTCTCGGCCTTCACAAAGAGTCTCTTCTCCAGGAGTCGTTGGAGAACAAGCTGGACGTGCTGCTGGTGTTCCCCCTCCGTTCTAGAGAACACCAGGATATCATCCAGGGAAACTATCACGAAGACATTCAGCATGTCACGCAGCACGTCGTTCACCAAGGCCTGGAAGACGGCCGGGGCATTAGTGAGCCCGAAAGGCATCACTAAAAATTCAAAGTGCCCCAGGTGGGTGTTAAAGGCCGTCTTCCATTCGTCCCCCTCCTTTATGCGCACCAGATGGTACGCACTCCGGAGGTCCAGCTTGGTGAAGACGGCCGCGTGACGAAGGGGCTCGAAAGTCGAGCTCAGGAGAGGGAGGGGATATTTATTCCTAATGGTGATGCCGTTGATGCCGCGGTATTCGATGCAGGGCCGGAGGTCTCCTCCTTTCTTCTTTACGAAGAAGAACCCCGCTGCCACCGGGGAGGAGGAGGGCCGGATAATGCCCGAGGCCAGGGACTCGGAGATGTACTCCTGCATGGCTTGTTTTTCCGGGAGGGAGAGGTTGTAGAGCCGGCCGGACGGGAGGGCGGCGCCGGGAACGAGGTCGACAGCACAGTCATAGGGCCGGTGAGGGGGCACGTTCCTTGCTGAAGACCTCGGCTAGGTGGTTGTAGGTGGGAGGCACCCCGGACAAGTCTGGGGCCGGAGCGACCGGTCTGGAAGGTCCAGGTGGCGAGGGAGCGGAGCGGAGGCAGTTGGCGTGACACCCCACGCTCCACCCCAGGATCCTCCCAGTGTTCCAGCAAATGTGGGGGTTGTGCCTCTCTAGCCAAGGTCGACCTAACACAAGGGGGGCCGTGGACGCAGGGATGACGAGGAGCCGGAGAGTTTCCTGGTGGTTCCCCGATAGGGTGAGGGTGAGGGAGATGGTGCTGTGGGTTATGGTGCCCAGGAGTCGACCGTCCAGGGCCTGAGCCCGAAAAGGGGTATCCAAGGCGAGCAGGGGAATTCTGGCCTCTTTAGCCAGGGTGGCGTCGATGAGGCTGTCGTCGGCCCCGGAATCCAGGAGGGCACCCAGGCTGTGAGACTCATGGCCCCAGGAGAGGGAGGTGGGAATGAGGCGAGTTTGGGAGGTACCAGCGTGGGTGAAGGAGGTATGGCTTACCAGGACCTCTCTCTCTGGTAAGCCATGTCTCTTACCTTGGGGGTTCGAGGACGAGTTGGACAGGCCCGGATGTAGTGCCCTGTCTGCCCGCAGTAGAGGCAACGTTGAACCGTTGCTCGCGTTCCGCTGCGGACAGACGGGACCTGCCCACTTGTATCGGCTCTTCCTCTGGGCTGGTGTCGGCTGCTCTGTGGCCAGAGACGGTCCGGACAGGAGGCGTGGAGATCGGGATTCGGAGAGAGCTGGGATGGGGGCTGGAGAAAAGACGCCCCAGGGAGGGAGTCAACCCCGGAGGCGAAGTCCTCTCCGGGCCGCGTTCCCGCCGTCTCTCCTGCAGGCAGTCGTCCATCTCCAACGCAAGGATTACTAGCTCCTGATACGACGTAGGACCATTCTTGAGGAGCCAGTCCTTGATATGATCTGCAAGACCCCGCTTGTACGCGCTGAGATGCGCCTTTTCTCCCCAGCCGCTCTCAGCAGCGAGGGTGCGGAACTCCACCGTATAATCCGCCACCGAGCGGTTTCCCTGCCGGATGACGTGGAGGCACGCAGCTGCGTCAGCGCCCTCCTGGGGGTGATCGAACAAAAAGCGGAATTCAGCCTTGAACCCCTCAAAATCCGCAGCCAAGGCGGGGTTGCTGCCCAGGGCCGCCACGGCCCACTTCAAAGGGGTAGGGGAAAGTAATCCAATAGAGTGGTCGTGGGTCGGTCCAGGGTTCGGCAGGCGGGTTGTCAGACGAGCAGGGGTTCGGCAGGCGGGTAGTCAGACGAGCAGGGGTTCGGCAGGCAGGCGGGTAGTCAGACGAGCAGGGGGGTTCGGCAGGCAGGGAGATCAGAGACAGGGAATGGGGCTAGGTCCGTGGAAGGGGTCGGCGAGGAGGGAACACCAGGGAGGACGAGGAATCATGGGACACAGTACGATCTGGCACTGGAGAGAAGATCGGGCAGGGTTCTTATAGGCGGGTGATTGGCGATGGGTAGCAGGTGCACTGATAGGCGATAGGGAACAGGTGCGCTGTCAACTGGGAAGACGCTCCAGTGATGACCGCCGCGGCCTCGAGGTGGTGCCAGAGGGTTGGTTGGGAGGGGGAACCGCAACACTCATCTCCCAACATTTCGAATGATAACGCTGTAGCATTAGCCAATTCATCCATCCCCTGTGCCAAAGTCCTGATATCAGTCAGGGTATAGTAAACACCCACAGGAGAGTATACAGAGAGAAGGAAATGTTGAATACCTGTAGAGTGAGACAGTTTGGATGACACATCGGTATTAAATGAACATCTAGTGCGTGTGTATGAGTGTTGCACATAGGGTAGTCCTAGATGATGTACGGCTATAATGGGACCACAATCCCAGGAAGAACGAAACCCAGATAACAGGTCCCAAACTTGATAACATACAGTAGGCCCTTAAACCGCAAACCCAATAAGTGTTGTTCAAGGTGTTGAAGCTGGGTAGGTGAGACCTAGTTGTGACTGTGTGATTACACTCACTCCGACCAACGGGCACACTACCATTTCCAGATTTTAGACAGTAGCATCCCTTGAGTCTGTGTGCTAGAGTTATAGTGTGGTTCTGACTTGGTGTCCATTTCCATGAGAACACAGTGTGCAACTTTGTACATTCAGGTCTGACATACACCCGGCCACTTTATTAGGTACAGCTTGCTAGTACTGGGTTGGACCCCCTTTTGTAGCCCATCTGCTTCAAGGTTCGACGTGTTGTGCATTCAGAGATGGTCTTCTGCATACCTTGGTTGTAACAAGTGGTTATTTGAGTTACTGTTGCCTTTCTATCATGTCGAACCAGTCTGACCATTCTCCTCTGACATCAACAAGGCATTTTCGCCCAGAGAACTGCCACTCACTGGATACTGGATTTCTGACCATTTTCTGTAAACCCTAGAGATGGTTGTGCGTGAAAATCCCAGTAGATCAGCAATTTCTGAAATACTCAGACCAGCCTGTCTGGAACCAACAACCATGCCACGTTCAAAGTCACTTAAATCACCTTTCTTCCCCATTCTAATTCTCGGTTTGAACTTCAGCAGGTCATCTTGACTATGTCTACATGCCTAAATGCATTGATTTGCTGCCATGTGATTGACTGATTAGATATTTGCGTTACCGAGCAGTTGTACCTAATAAAGTGGCCGGTGAGTGTGTCTGTGTTAGGGGCAACATAGAATACACAGCTATAAGTAGGGCTGAGTAGTAGTACTGGGGGCTATTCTGTTGAGCAGTCATGTAGTAGTAGTCTTTCATGAGAGTAGCTGTGGGGGGACATGCAGCGTTCGGCCTGTAGAGGGAGCTACAGGACCGTGGCCAGGGTGACGTCGGCAAGGCTCCGTTGCACACCTGTTGCAAATGAAGCCTCGTTGACTAGATGGTTTAAGATGTGTGTGCCTCGGGGTTCGAGGGAGAAGGAGGGCGACTGGAAAGTCGTGTTTGGGTTTTTACAAACTTTATGGAAAGATTACGAACATTTTATCAAATAAACGAGATTTTCCCAGACCACACCACCTCGACTCCGCCTCTGTGTCACGAACTTGTTACAGTGGCGCCCAACCTGGGACACAGCGAAGGCGGAGGAAAAGAGAATGGAGGCGTTAAGCGCGGCTATCGGAAGGATGGCCCTTATACTGGAGCAGCAGGCCCACTTCCAGCAGGAACACCAGACCGCAGTGAGGGAGATGGTGACGGCAAGGGCTGAGGACCGTACCCTCCTCCTGGAGCTCGACGGGGCCGGCACCCGGGTCGGCACAAGGTCCCCCCAAGGTCCACCTCCAGAAAATGGGGGACCTGGACGACCCGGAGGCGTTCCTGCCGGTGTTCGAGGGGACGGCGAGGATCTCGGGGTGGCCGGATGGCGTGTGGGCACACCATCTGCTGCCCCTCTTGTCAGGTGAGGCGCAGCTCGCTGCCCACAGCCTGCCAGCGGCCGCCCAACGGGACTACCCGTCCCTGGCCCGGGCAATTCGAGACCGCCTGGGCCTCACGGCGGAGGAACACCGTCGCCGGTTCCGGGCCCTGACGATGGAGGAGGGGAGCCGGCCCTTTGCCTACGCCCAGCGGCTGCGGGACAGCGCGCGGCGGTGGCTGGACCCAGGGAGGTCCAGCCAGGGGAGGTCCAACCGGGTGGTGTTGGAGCAATTCCTCACGGGGCTCCCGGCCCGGACCGCCACCTGGGTCCAGTACCACCGGCCCCAGGATCTCGCGGCCGCCGTTACCTTGGCGGAGGACCATCTCTCCCTCCCGCCGCAGGAGCCCCGGCGACCCGGAAGGAGCCATGGTGCCGGAGGAGGAGAGACCGGCGCCCGCCCCGAGGACAAGATGGCAGGGGCAGGCATGTCGAGAACCAGCCCTGGCCCCACAAGAAGCACCCCGAGCGACAGGGGGGGTGTGTTGGCGATGCGGACGGCCGGGCCATGTACAGGCGGAGTGCCCAGTGAGGGAGGTGGGGCAGGTCGTCCGCATCGGCGACATACCGGGCCCTCCCCGCGGACCAGGAGCGGCGTATCGTGCAGGCGCCGGCGTGAGCAGGCTGTCCATCCAGTAGCTCTCGTTGTTTTGTCTTTGTTAAGTCTTTTTAACTACTTTTCCGTTTGCAATTTTTATATTTTATTTACATGCAATGCGTGGACATGTTGTATCCTATGGATACGGATACTTTTCCGCAGGAAAGCAGCAGCACAACGCGGACTTACTCGAGGAATCTGCTACTCGAGCTCAGATCAAAGGGAACTACCGACAGTACTTACGTTAACAGCATTCCGAAGGAGATTCGACGGCCTTATCGAGGCTGCAGAGCTGGGGCTAAAGTTAAGGAGAGGGTCGTAGCGAAGCGGTGGAAGTATAAACAGTCGATCCCTTCGTGTGTGATGGGTAACGTTAATTCACTTTCCAACAAAACGGACGAGCTGGCAGCTTTGGTGAGGAACGTAAAACTGTACAGGGAATGCAGCTTGATGATTCTCACGGAGACGTGGCTGAACAACAACACACCAGATGCTAACATTGAGCTCCCTGGTTTCTCGCATGTGAGAGCGGACAGAGACCCGAGTTTGAGTGGCAAAAACAAAGGTGGCGGGCTCGTACTCTACATCAATAACAGATGGTGTAACCCTGGACATATTACGGTGAAGGACATTATCTGCTGCCCTGATGTTGAATTACTAGCGGTGAGTTTACGTCCCTATTATCTGCCCAGAGAATTTACGAACGCCATCGTCATCGCTGTGTACATACAACCCCGAGCTATGGCTGAAACCGCGTGTGACGTCATCCACTCTACCATCGCAAAACTCCAAGCTCAGTACCCCGATGCTTACATTGCCATATCAGGGGACTTTAATCATGTCACATTGGATTCAACACTGCCCGCCTTTCACCAGTATGTCAACTGCCCCACACGACAGAGCAGAACAATTGACCTTCTGTATGCAAACATTAAGGATGCCTACACCGCCACATCACTACCACCACTGGGGAAATCAGATCACAATCTGGTCTCCCTACAACCACTGTACACTCCATGTGTTCGGAGAGAACCAATCAGAACACGCACCTTCAAGAAGAAGTCCCCCGAGACGGATGAGGCCATGAGGGACTGCTTGGACATAACAGACTGGAATATTTTCCAACAATCATATGGTGATGACATTGATGGGCTCGCACACTGCTACTCCGACTACCTGAACTTCTGTGAAGACATTGTTGTTCCCACAAAAACTGTGCGCTGCTTTCCAAACAACAAGCCTTGGATTACCAGCGATGTCAAGGCCCTCCTCAATAAGAAAAAGAGGCCGTTCAAAGAGGGGGACCTAGCAAAGCTGAAGCACGCACAAGGGGAACTCAAAGTCAAGCTGAAAGAGGCAAGGGAGTTATACAGAAGGAAGGTAGAGAGGAAATTGCAGCAGAACAACGTGCAAGAGGTGTGGGATGGGATGAAGATGATGACGGGCATGAGGAAGAGCAGTAGCTGTGTTGAGGGAGGTCGAGACCGGGCCAATGAACTGAACCAGTTCTACAACAGGTTCGACCACCCAGCTGCGGTGGCCTACCCCACCCCCTCTCCAGGAGCTGTCTCTGTCTCCCATCTCCCCCATCTCACACACCCCCCCATCTCCCAACACCCCCCATCATCAAAGGCGTCACCGACCTCAATCACCAGCCATCAGCCACTGTCTACTGGAGCGCCCAGGGACAAAGAGCCACCCCACCACCCACCCCCCCCTCCCTCCCAGCCCCTCCCCCCTACAATCACGGCAGACCAGGTGAGATCGGGACTAAAGCGACTTAACCCCAGGAAGGCAGCGGGTCCAGACAAAGTGTGTCCCAGACTGCTCAAGACCTGCGCTGCCGAACTGGGAGAGCCGCTGAGGTACTTATTTGACCTGAGTCTACGTCTTGGTAGGGCCCCAACACTATGGAAGACATCATGTCTTATCCCTGTCCCAAAGAAGCCACACCCAAAAGAACTCAATGACTTCAGGCCTGTCGCACTCACCTCACACATAATGAAAACGATGGAGAGACTGCTTCTACATACACTCAGACCCCAGGTTAGCCATGCACTGGACCCACTACAGTTTGCATACCAGGAGAAGGTTGGAGTGGACGATGCCATCACATATCTACTGCACAGGACGCATTCTCACCTGGACAAAGGGAAAAGCGCTGTGAGAATCATGTTCTTTGATTTTTCCAGTGCTTTCAACACCATCCAACTCAGATTGGGAGACAAGCTCCTGCAGATGGGTGTGGACGCCCACCTGGTATCCTGGATCACTGACTACCTGACAGGGCGGCCACAGTTCGTCAGACTGAAGGACTGCCTCTCGGACACTGTGGTATGCAACACCGGAGCACCACAGGGAACTGTGCTCTCTCCTGTCCTGTTCACCCTGTTCACGTCTGACTTCTGCTACAACCAAGAGTCATGCCACATGCAGAAGTTTTCGGACGATACTGCAATTGTGGGGTGTATCAGAGATGGGCAGGAGGGGGAGTACAGGAGCCTGGTGGAGGACTTTGTGCAATGGTGCAAACTCAACCACCGACAACTCAACACTACTAAGACCAAGGAGATGGTGGTGGATTTCCATAGGTCTAAGCCCGCTCTGCCACCAGTCTCCATTGAGGGAGTCAATGTGGAGGTGGTCAGCACATATAAGTATCTGGGGGTACACCTGGACAATAAACTGGACTGGTCAGCAAACACTGATGCGATTTACAAAAAAGGACAGAGCCGGCTGTACTTCCTGAGGAGGCTGCGGTCCTTCAATGTCTGCAGCAAACTCCTAGGGATGTTTTACCAGTCTGTGGTCGCCAGCGTTCTCTTCTATGCAGTGGTGTGCTGGGGAGGAAGCACTAAGAAGAGGGATGCCGGGCGACTGGACAGGCTGGTAAGGAAAGCTGGCTCTGTTGTGGGAGCTGAACTGGAGAGCATCACTTCAGTAATGGAAAAAAGAACTCTGAGCAAACTGCTCACCATCATGGACAATGAAGGTCACCCACTGTACCACACCATCATCCAGCAGAAGAGCTTGATCAGCTGGAGACTATGAGCACTGACATGCAAAACTGACAGACTGAGTAAATCATTTGTCCCCAGAGCCATACAACTTTACAATATGTCAATCAAGGGCAAAGAGATGGACTTCTCTGCATAACCTCCACCTCCCTCTGTATCACATCACTATCATGTATCATGTCACTGTTTCACCTCATTAACTACAATGTATACTAACTACAATGTTTACTGGCTATGCTAGGCCTCATACACAGCCCCTACCTCCCTCCACCAGCCTGGACTAAATGCACTTTAAAAATAGTCCATATTTATGTAGCCCATATTTAGTATTTAGTTTTTAGTATTTAATGCTATAATTGCACTGTACTATAATTGCACTGTCTGCCTTACCTTTTTGCACCTCACCTAACTGCAAAGACTTTTACAACTGCACCTCGCCTGTTTACAATCCTGCTGATGTTGTATGTTGTATGTGTATGTTATGTGTGATACCTCTATGTCTGTACGCTACTTGGAACCTGAATTTCCCCCTGGGATAAATAAAGTTTCTATCTATCTATCTATCTATCTACAACATGATACGCACCAGGCGTTCTTGGATTCGGGCTGCATGCAGTCCATGATCCAGGAGCGCCTGGTTCGGCCGGGGGCATTGTTAAAGGCATCGAGGGTGTTGGTGAAGTGTGTGCATGGGGACATTCACGAATACCCTGTGGTCGCTATCGAAATTCATTTTGAAGGGAAAAAGCATAGTGTACAGGCGGCGGTTAGCCCGCGCCTCACGCATCCCCTTATTCTGGGTGTAGATTGGGAGGGGTTTCCTCAAGCGGTAAAGAGGGCTACCGGGGTGCGTGCACGACAGAGAGGGAGGTGTGAGGCGTGTAATGTGCTCTGTGCTGAGGCGGCGCCTTGCGACACTGCCGAGGAGCCGGAGCCGGCGGGGGGGGGGTCTCAACCCGAGATTTCCCCGCCGAACTATCCGCTGTGACTTCCCCCTCGAGCAGTCTCGTGACGAGACCCTACGATCGGCCTATGACCAAGTGATAGCGATTGATGGTACTTTGGTACGGCCGGACACAGTACGCGCCCACCCCTATTTCACGATTATCAGCGACAGGTTGTACCGAGTACGTCGTGACTCACATAGTCAGGAGGAAGTAACCCAGTTGTTGGTTCCCCGTAGCCGCCGGGAAATGGTCTTCCAGGCGGCTCATTTCAACCCCATGGCGGGCCATTTAGGGTATGATAAGACACTAAACCGTATAATGGCTCGATTTTATTGGCCGGGAATTCGGGCAGAGGTGCGCTTCTTGTCGCGAATGTCAGTTGGTAAATCCCCCAGCCATTCCACGGGCCCCCTTGCGGCCCTTACCATTGGTCGAGAACCCATTCGACTGCATAGCCATGGATATTATCGGGCCATTTGATCGGTGTACACAGGGATATCGATTTGTGTTGGTCTTGATAGATTACGCAACCCGATACCCCGAGGCAATACCGCTGCGCAATATCTCTGTCAGGAGTGTAGCGCAGGCATTGTTTCAAGTAATCTCCCGCGTGGGAATCCCGAAAGAGATTCTCACCGATCAGGGCACTAATTTTATGTCACGCACCCTCAAAGAACTGTATGGCTTGTTGAACATCAAGGCGGTTCGAACCAGTGTCTACCACCCGGCCACTGATGGCCTTTGTGAGAGGTTCAATCGGACCTTGAAGTCAATGATCCGGAAGTTTGTACACGAGGATAGTCGGAATTGACATAAATGGCTAGATCCCCTGTTGTTTGCGGTACGGGAAGTCCCCCAAGCTTCCACCGGGTTTTCCCCGTTTGAATTACTCTACGGGCGTAAGCCCCGGGGTGTCCAAGACCTTCTTAAAGAAAATTGGGAGGAAGGGTCTAGCGACAGTAAGAATGAGATTCAATACGTCCTGGACTTGCGCACAAAGCTCCACGCCCTAGGGGTTATCTCACGCGAGCATTTGCTGCAAGCCCAGGAGCGTCAAAAGCGACTGTACGACAGGGGAACTACCCTACGAGAATTTACACCGGGAGATAAGGTGCTCGTACTGTTACCCACCTCCAGCACGAAATTACTAGCGAAGTGGCAAGGGCCGTTTGTGGTCACACGTCGCATGGGGGACGTGGATTACGAGGTAGTATGCTCGGACCGGGGGGATAGCTTGCAGGTGTATCACGTAAATCTCCTAAAAAAATGGAACGGCGTGGTCACTGTTGCTCTGGCTCCAATAATTCCAGAGAGAGATGAGTTCGGCCCGGAAGTCCCAAAATCAAAAGTTAGCACTCCGGTCGGTATTGATAACCATCTCTCTGCTAGCCAGGCCACGGACGTTGCAGATTTGCAAGCTAAGTTCGCGGACGTGTTCTCTCCCCTGCCCAGTCGGACTACGCTTATCGACCACCACATAGAAACGCAGCCGGAGTTAACGGTGCGCACGCGTCCCTATTGGTTGCCGGTACACAAACGAGACATTGTGTGCAGGGAATTGGAAGCCATGCTGGAGCTGGGTGTGGTCGAGGAGTCCCGCAGTGACTGGTGTAGCCCCATTGTGCTTGTCAACAAGCCGGATGGGGCTATACGGTTCTGTGTGGATTATAGACGGGTTAATGCGGTCTCCAAGTTCGATGCCTACCCGATGCCCCGGGTTGACGAGCTCTTGGACCGGCTTGGCACGGCCAAGTATTTCACGACGTTGGATTGCACGAAGGGATACTGGCAGATTCCACTCTCGCCGGTATCCCGGGAGAAAACTGCATTCTCCACTCCGCTCGGGCTATTCCAGTTCACGGTGCTCCCTTTCGGGTTGTTCCGAGCCCCAGCCACTGGACCGCATTCTGCGGCCGCACTCTGCCTATGCTGCGGCCTACCTGGATGACATTGTCATTCACAGTGACACCTGGGCGCAGCATGTGCAGAGTGTGGCTGCTGTTCTGCGGTCCCTGAGGCAGGCGGGGCTGACAGCCAATCCGAAGAAGTGCGTGATCGGGCGGAGGGAGATCCGGTATCTGGGGTACCACTTGGGTCGGGGGGAGGTGCGGCCGCAGATTGAAAAGACTGCGGCCATCGCCGCCTCTCCGCGGCCCAAGACGAAGAAGGAGGTGAGGGCCTTCCTGGGGCTGGCTGGCTATTACCGGCAGTTCGTGCCGGGGTTTTCAGAGCTGGCCAGTCCCTTGACGGACCTCACCCGGAAGGGTGCTCCGGATCCGGTCCAATGGTCGGGCCAGTGCCAGGGGTCGTTCGAGGCCCTTAAGGGAGCTCTTTGTGGAGAAACGGTCCTGTATGCGCCTGATTTTAACCTCCCTTTCTCCCTACAGACGGACGCGTCGCATAGAGGCCTGGGAGCAGTGCTGACCCAGCGGGTGGAGGGGGCTGACCGGCCGGTGCTGTACCTGAGCCGCAAACTATCGGAGAGGGAGGGCCGGTACAGCACGGTGGAGAAGGAGTGCCTGGCCATCAAGTGGGCGGTCGGCGCCCTCCGCTACTACCTGCTGGGTCGCGCTTTCACCCTCTACTCCGACCATGCTCCCCTCCAGTGGCTCCACCGCATGAAGGATGTGAACGCGAGGATCACCCGGTGGTATCTCGCGTTGCTGCCCTTCAACTTTTCGGTTGTGCACAGACCGGGGGCGCAGAGGGAGTAGGTTGTCGGCCGTCGTGTCCCCGGCCTGTGTCGGGCGGTGGGGGTATGTGGGGGGACATGCAGCGTTCGGCCTGTAGAGGGAGCTACAGGACCGTGGCCAGGGTGACGTCGGCGAGGCTCCGTTGCACACCTGTTGCAAATGAAGCCTCGTTGACTAGATGGTTTAAGATGTGTGTGCCTCGGGGTTCGAGGGAGAAGGAGGGCGACTGGAAAGTCGCCGAGTGTTTGGGGTTTTACGAACTTTATGGAAAGATTACGAACATTTTATCAAATAAACAGGATTTTCCCAGACCATACCACCTCGACTCCGCCTCTGTGTCACGAACTTGTTACAGTAGCATTAAAGGGGACAGGCATTTTGGGTATTCCCAGTGCATGAGATGTGGGCATCAACATCCAAACATTGAGATTGGTTCATCCTTCCTCCTACCTTGTGTGCATACTGTAAGGCAACGTGTTGTGGATCCGTCTGGACCTGTAACAATATCATACTAAGGAGCAAAATAGGTTGAAGCATGATGGTTATATTAGAACACAAACTGTTGTTATGAAGTTATACTGTGTATGTGTAAATATGCTTCAATAGTTTGTTTTTCAGTCCACACACAAAATCCTGCTACCCAAATACCACAGATTGTCATCTTTTTATTTACCACCTGATAGATCAGTGGACTGTACGACGAATTAAGAACTATCAAGTCGCCTCTGAAGCACACTTGATAGATAACACGTTAACGTTGAAGTTCCAGGAGTGATGTCAGTGTGAATTGGTGCAGCTCACAGCTCACCCTGATTTGGACAACTCCACCTGGAAGACAGATAAAAAAGAGTAGTAACAGCAGTAACAAGGTTCATTTTAAGGCGTTGTTGTTATTGCCCAAATAAAAACAATACATTTCCCTATCTGAGGTAGACAGCATGGATGTAATGTGACATCAAATTAATGTTTCCCATTAACACTGTCTTCACCCGGGGTAGGCCCCCATAGCCTATCGCATATGGTTCTGTAGCCCAACTTGGTCCACCCCAGTATGATCAACAGTTTACAGTGACTGGTGTGTATCCATTTTGATTTCCCCTCTACTTTAACTGCTGTGTTGGTTATCAACAAAACCTGGCAGGGACCTCCCCATCTAGCTTCTAGCGTAACTTTCTGTGGTTTGTGTATCATAACCCATTGACCTGGTACGATAATATGTCCCCCCTCAGGAGGCTCTACCCACGCATCATGTACCTGCTGTTCAGCTGCCTTAGTGGCTTTGCTAAGAGCTAAACAATAATCTAGGTACATCTGATCGTCTCAGATCAATAGTACCGGGTAGTGACATTGGTCTGCCTGTGATGACTTTGAAGGGGCTCAGTTCTGTGGTATTATTGTGTGTTGATCTAATACTGCAGGCAGGGCCTCTGGCCAGGGCACTCCTTTCTGACGCATTTTGGCTAGTCTCTTCTTGAGAGTTCGAGCCGGCCTACAGGGAGGTCCAGCACCTGGCGGCGTGGTGTGCCGACAACAACCTGGCCCTCAACACCAAGAAGACCAAGGAGCTCATTGTGGACTACAGGAAAGCTAAGGGCTGCAGACACACCCCCATCACACCCCATCATCAATGGGATGGAGGTGGAGCGTGTCTCCAGCTTCAAGTTCCTGGGTATCCACATCTCCGAGGACCTCTCTTGGACCCTCAACTCCACCCTGGTCAAAAAGGCGCAGCAGCATCTATACTTCCTGAGGAGACTGAAGAAAGCCCATCTGTCTCCTAGGAACTTCTATCGGTGCACCATCGAGAGCATTCTGACAAACTGCATCACAGTGTGGTATGGCAGCTGCTCTGTCTCCGACCGGAAGGCCCTGCAACAGGTGGTGAAAACTGCCTAGTACATCACACCTCTCACCCCAGCCACGGACTGTTTGCCCTCCTCCCATCCAGGAGGCGGTACAGGAGTCTCCGTTCCTGCACCAGCAGGCTCAGGAACAGCTTCTTCCCTGCAGCTGTTACTCTGCTGAATTTAGAATCCCGGCGGGAGTTGAAGCATTGAGTTTGAGTCATGCGGATTGTTAGGGACCTTGTCTCCTCCCCTCTGGGATTCCTGCCATTTTCCTTTCCTGCAGTCCTCCTTCCAGTGTCCAGGTTTTTTTTGCAGGAGTGACACTCTCCATCTCATTTAGGTGCTCGATTTTGTTTCTTCAAGACCACTCTGACCTTTGTAGAACCTCCTACTCCCATATCACGATCCAGTTTTGACAATCTTGCCATGAGATTACCATAAGGTTACTCTCTCTAGTTTGTATTTATGGTGATCATGCTCTTTCGGAGTCCTCATGCTCTTTCACTGCATGCATCAGTTGGTGGTTTAGGGCTCCATTGGTGGTCGTGTCAATGTTTTCTGATTTTATTGAAGGAATGCCACTGTGTCTGAGCCACGTCTGACGGAAGCGTTCCTCAAAGTCCACAAAGTGCTCACCGGGTTTCATGAGACACTTGATTCTCTCATTCCAGTCAGTGGTGACGTGGGAGGCTTCACCCACCCATGTTCGCATCCTCTCCCTGGCTGATCAGGAACCTGGTGTGTGTGGTAGGGTTTTTTATCCTCGCTTTCTTTACAGTTTTTTGTTTCTTAGTTTTAACTGGTCGAAGATTTATCTCTTTAGTTTTGTTTCTGATCTTTGTTACAACATCATCATCAGAGGAAGAGAATGAATCTGAGCTGCAAACTCCATAGCCTGGCACTGTAGCTATCATCTGCTTCAGTTCTCTCACAGGGGGGATAGTCTTTTGTAGGGGGACTGGCCCCTCCTCCGCTCGTCCATCTCTTTTCTTCTCCCTCCACTTCCGGGATCGAGCACACTCTGCCTCGAGTTCTGACTTGAGCACTTCAGCTCTTGGCTCTGCTTCAAGCCTGACTCGATCCGATTCCACTTTCTTCTCCAGCTTTCATACGCTGAATGTTGCCCCATGCTTTTTGAATAGTGTCTACTGGCCATAAACCTTTATCATACATTTTTACATTGTATTTGCTAATTATTTAAATTATGTCTAATTTTAGGTGTTTGCCGACGTCGAGAACCAAATCATTTTTGTCAATGACATATCAGGAGCGGCTCGACCGCTTTTTTCAGTTGTGGGTTTATCTGTATTATTTTCTGTAGGTGACATTTTAGTTTTAACACTAATAGTGATCAATTACTAGAATAAAACGACAGTTAACGGACTAACAGATTTACAGAATAACAGATTGACAGAACGTTCTGAGTTCTTTGTAGTTAACCAACACAACAGATTGTACAATACAAACAGTACAATATTACAGTAGTCTTACTATTACTGGTTTCAGATTTAAGAATATACAGAATATATACCAAGTAAATAGCGACTCATAAAGTCTTAAGAGAATTAACAGATATATGGATAACGTGTTTTAATCAGTACTTTCTAGTGACAACCCCACTATTCCACTACCTGTGAAGGTTTAATATATCAGTCACACATTACTCATGCGTATGCTTGTTCGTGATTACGCAAGAGTTTTTTTCACAGCAGAAAGGAGTGTCTGGGAATCTGGTGGAGTGCCAAGCTCTCATCTGTCTCCACACAGTCGTTTCTGGCCCAACTCCCGGGAACGGATGTGTGCAGTCGGGTCAATCATGCCTGTCTTCTGGGCTGGTTCTGGTTCTGGTGAGGTTATCTCTGGCAATCTGGGTCACACGGCACGAAGTTGTTAGATAGTTGTTTAATTTCTTCTGCAGCAACACAGCAACAGGTTTCAGGTTTTGCAATGAGATGAAATCAACATATTTTTGTGGAGAGGGTACTTTATTCAATGTTACAAAGAAATAATTATGTTCTAGGCTAGCATGCTTTCTCTCTCTCTGAGATTCTCTTCTCTCAAAAAATATATACACTTTTAAGGAATTTGACCTTGAGAGGCTACAGGTCCTAGGCTGCTATGGTAACCAGTCCCCTGAACCCCCTTTCCCTAGCATCTGGTGTTATGTCTTCTCTGCGTTGTGTAAGGTACTGCTAGGTACTACTATAGTAAATTTAAAGACAAATACTAGCCTTGGTAATCCCACACCTAGGGGAAAAGGTCACAAGGACACCAGATGGTCCTGGAACATCTCAGAGGGGTGAGATCAGATAGGTGGGGGCTGACTAGGGGGTATGGATGCTTTGAAGTAGAATGGTACACAGCTGAGTAAACATAATCAGGTGATCTAGGGACAGGATGGATGGGTGATAAACACAGTTGTAAACAGCCAAGACAAAAGGGCTTTAGAAAACAGCCTAGGTCAATTGATCTCTCCAGTAGACTGATCGGCGCCAAGCCAAATGGGGCGTAGCCCCGGGATGACGAAATGTAGTTCTTGAATATTATTGGTGTATGTAAACAGGAAGTAGACGTTTGTTGAATGAAGGGTGTTGACCTATGTGATGTCTATAAAAAGACAGGTAACGGAAGTGAAAAGGGTGTTCAACTTTGCAAACCTGACCCGGCTTTGTTCTCTGTGAATAAAGTCTTTTGGATGAATCAACAGCTCTGGTTAACGGTATGTTATTTCAAAATACCATGATTTAAATTCCACTACACTACTAGGTGAAAGGTCGGAGAGTAAGACTCAGAATAGAATATTGTACAATTCCAACACAAGGACCTTCACAGCGGCGCTTCACATCGGCTCCTGTCCTGGTTATCCCAGATCCTGCACTCCCCTTCATTGTTGAGGTGGACGCATCCGATGTAGGTGTTGGAGGTGTACTTTCCCAGCATGCCAGTGATAACAAGCTACATCCCTCCGTCTTATTCTCTCACTGCCTGACGCCCACTGAGCGTAACTACGACATCGGGAATAAGGAACTGTTGGCCGTCAAGCTGGCTCTGTAGGAGTGGAGGCACTGGCTGGAGGGCTCTCAACATCCTTTCGTCGTTTGGACTGACCACAAAAATCTGGCCTACATCCAGGACTCTAAACGCCTAAACTCCAGTCAAGCCTTTTCTTCAAGCATTTCGACTTCATCCTTTCCTACCGTCCTGGCTCCAAGAATCAGAAGCCTGATGCCCTATCCAGGCATTTTGACACGCCGGAACTGGACGAATCCCATGACCCCATTCTCTTGAGCTCCCCGATTGTGGCACTGGTTCACTGGGGGATTGAGACAGTCATTGCCAGGGCACAATAGAGGGAGGAGGACCCGGATGGTGGTCTTTTTGTCCCCACCATAGTTTGCTCCCAAATCTTGCAGTGGGGGTACTCATCTCGTCTAACTGGACATCCAGGAAGCACAAGGACCTTGGAGTTCATCTGTAGGTGATCAGAGTCAGGCTGGGGGATGTTAAATCATACCGGACTGTTCTTACTGTATATAATGTTTCAGATGTCTTTTATTTTTATTCTATTATTCTATTGTAACTTTATTTTGTTGTTGTGTGTCATGTTTTCAGAGTGTTTGGTCACCCGCTGGACATTGTCTCCGACCGGGGTCCGCAGTTCACCGCCCGGTTCTGGAGGGCCTTCTATACCCTCATTGGGGCAACGGTCAGTCCCTCCTCAATCTAACGGCCAGACGGAGAGGGTCAACCAGGACCTGTGTGCACAACACCCTAACCTGTTCCTCCACGGGCATGTCTCCCTTCCAGTGTCTCCTCGGTTACCAGCCCCCACTGTTCCCGGAGCAGGAGCCCAAAGTGGAACTAGGTGCCAGCCGCGCAGCGGCTCACTGCTCGTTGCTGCAGGTGCTGGAGGAGAGCTCTGTCGGCCCTGCTGAAGGCGTCAGCAGATCCAGGCCAACAGGTTGCGCAGGCCCGCCATCTCTCCATCCGGGACAGAGAGTCTGGCTGTCCACCCAGGATCTTCCCCTGCGGGTGGAGTCCCGCAAGCTCTCCCCCCGCTTCATCAGTCCCTTCAAGGTTGTCAGCAATGGTCAGCCTCCAAACCCCTGCCCGATCACTCCGCTCTTCCACCTCGGCTGGCCGCCTGGCACCGCCGCCTCTACGTGGATGCAGCAGCCGCACTACTCGGTCACGACTTTTCACTGTCCTGGTGCCCCGCTGGTGGAATGAGCTTCCCACTGCTGTCATGACTGCAGAGTCACTACTAATCTTCCGCCGTAGATTGAAGACCCATCTCTTTAGGCTACATCTTAACGGTCTCTCCTAATGACCTCTTCACCCCCACTATCCCCCTGTACAAGTTTCTCTCCTGTTAAAAAGAAAATCCTTCTTCTAGCATTGTGACTGCCTATGGCCCCTGGTCTGAGCATTGATTACTTTATCTTATCAATCAATCAATCAAGCTTTATTTATATAGTGCCTTTCATACAAAATTGCAATACAAGGTGCTTAACAGTAAAATTGAAAATACATAAGTACAGAACATACAAGCATACATACACATATATACAGTTGTGGTCAGAAGTTTACATACACTTGTAAAGAACATGTATGTCTTGAGTTTCCAATCATTTCTACAACTCTTATTTTTCTGTGATGGATTGATTGGAGCACATACTCCTTTTCACAAAAAACATTCATGATGTTTGGTTCTTTTATGAATTTATTATGGGTTTCTGAAAATGTGACAATCTGCTGGGTCAAAAATATACATACAGCACCTTGAATTATAAATGTTGGTGATGTAGGTGATGTCAATCAAATGATTGACTACAGCTGGTGACTTATTTCAGCCCATTTAAATAGGGCTCGTTTGATACACTCATTACACTCAGCCAAAAACGCTACAATGGGAAAGTCAAAGGAGCTCAGCACGGATCTGAAAAAGCGCATCATTGACTTGAACAAGTCAGGAAAGTCATTTCAAAGTCATTTCAAAGCAGCTACAGGTCCCAAGATCAACTGTGCAAACAATTGTTTGTAAGTATAAAATGCATGGCACAGTTGTGTCACTGCCACGATCAGGAAGAAAACACAAGCTATCACCTGCTGCTGAGAGAAAATTGGTCAGGATGGTCAAGAGTCAACCAAGAACCACCAAAAAGCAGGTCTGCCATGAATTAGAAGCTGCTGGAACACAGGTGTCAGTGTCCACAGTCAAGCATGTTTTACATCGCCATGGGCTGAGAGGCTGCCGTGCAAGAAGGAAGCCGTTGCTCCAGAAGGCTTGACTGAAGTTTGCTGCTGATCACATGGACAAAGAAAAGGCCTTCTGGAGGAAAGTTCTGTGGTCAGATGAAACAAAAATTTAGTTATTTGTCCACAATGACCAGAAATATGTTTGGAGGAGAGAAGGTGAGGCCTTTCACCCCAAAACACCATACCTACCGTCAAGCATGGTGGTGGTAGTATTATGCTCTGGGCCTGTTTTGCTGCCAGTGGAACTGGTGCTTTACAGAAAGTAAGAAGGAGGATTACCTCCAAATTCTTCAGGAAAACCTACAATTATCAGCCAGAAGGTTGGGTCTTGGACGTAGTTGGGTGTTCCAACAGGACAATGACCCCAAACACACACCAAACGTGGTAAAGGAATGGCTAAATCAGGCTAGAATTAAGGTCTTAGAATGTCCTTCACAAAGTCCTGACTTAAACCCCATCGAGAACATGCGGAGTGTGCTGAAGAAACAAGTCTGTGTCAGAAAGCCAACCAATTTAGTTGAACTGCACCGATTCTGTCAAGAGGAGTGGTCAAAGATTCAACCGGAAGCTTGCCAAAAGCTTGTGGATGGCTACCAAAAGCGTCTAATTGAGGTGAAAGGCCAAGGGACATTTAACCAAATATTAGCATTGCTGTATGTATATTTTTGACCCAGCAGATTGTCACATTTTCAGAAGACCTATAATAAATTCATAAAAGAACCAAACTTCATGAATGTTTTTTGTGACAAAAAAGTATGTGCTCCAATCAATCCATCACAGAAAAATTTGTAGAAATTTGTAGTTGTAGAAATGATTGGAAACTCAAGACTGCCATCACATGTTCTTTACAAGTGTATGTAAACTTCTGACCACAACTGTACATAGAATAGAAATAATAATGGATTAAGAGTAAATAATGGTAAATAAAAAGAAAAAGTGTTTATGGATTGTGACACCCTAAGCTCATGAGGTAGGTTATTCCAGAGGCGAGGACAATAGACACTAAAAGCTGCCTCACCGTATTTCTTTGTCCTCGCCCCAGGTATGACTAAAAGACCAGTGTCAGAGGACCTGAGAGGTCTCGATGGACTGTAAACTGAAAGCATATCTGACAGGTATTCAGGCGCTAGACCATTTAGTGATTTGAATACCAGTAAAAGGATCTTGAAATCAATTGTAAAACTGACAGGCAGCCAATGAAGAGACTTTAAGACAGGAGAGATGTGTTGTTCGTCTTGATCAATACACATGTTGCTGCATTCTGAATGATCTGTAGCTTTGTATCTTATGATGACTGATGGATAGATGATTCACTTACTTAAACAAATGTTTTTGTTGAAAATTGCTTTGGATAAAGGCATCTGCTGAATGCCATGAATGTAAATGTAATGTAAGGTCCTCATGAGGGTTAACCCAGTGGCCTACCTTCTTCAACTGCCCCGGAACATGCGGATTAACCCCACCTTCCATGTCCCCTGGTTCCGGCGACAAGACCACCACCGCCCCTGTGTATCATCGAGGGTCAGCTCGCCTACACAGTCCACCGTCTGCTAGACTCCCGCCGGGTCCGCCGGAGCCTGCAGTATCTGGTGGTTTGGGAGGGGTATGGGCCTGAGGAACGGTCCTGGATTCCGGCCCGGGACGTCCTGGATCCGGCTCTTATCGAGGAGTTCCGTCGCCGTCACCCTGGGCGCCCCGAGTGAACACCAGGTGCCGTTTCTAGAGGGGGGAGTACTGTGAGGAATCTTCCTCACTCCTGCTGCTTCCTCCACTGGCCACGAGTGGCCGCCAGAGACTCCTCATTGTTTTCCTTTGTTCACCTTATTTAGTTAATTGGCTACACCTGTGCCTTGTTTTAATGCCAGCATATAAGCCTGGCTCATTGTTCACTTTGTGTTCAGTCCTGAGCCTTCACTGTCATATGTATCACCTGAGTTTCCTCGTAAAGTAACTACATTTTGGATTATTGCAAACCTTGACTCCTGCGTTATTGCTGCACTTGGGTCCACACCACTCCACCCCGTTATAATTTGTGTACATATTGGTTTCACCATTCATAAATTACATTTTTTATGCATTGTCCCCCTATTTTAGGGTACCCAAACGTAATAGGACAATTGGCTTGACAGGTGTTTCTGGTCAGTCAGGTGTGTTCCGTCACATCATTTGTCCAGGCATAAGAGAGCTGTCAATGTCTAGTATTGATTCTAGGCTTTGCATTTGCCTTTGGAGTTTGCTATTAGTTCTGTCAACATGAGGACCAAAGAGGTGTCAATGAAAGTCAAGGAAGCCATTATTAAGCTGAAATCTGAAAATAACTATCAGAAACATAGCCAAAACCTTAGGCTTGCCAAAATCAACAGTTTGGAACATGATTAAAAATAAAAAAAGCACTGGTGAGCTCAGCAATCGCAAACAGGCTGGTAGGCCAAGGAAGACTTCCACAGTGGATGACCAAAGAATGCTCACCATAATTAAGAAAACCCCCAACAACTGTCCCACAGATCAGGAACACTCTCCTGGAGGTAGGCGTGAATGTGTCAGAGACTACCATCCGCAGAATCAACCAAACATCACCAACCAAACTACAGATGCTTCACTGCAAGGTGCAAACCACTAGTTATCCTCAAAAAGGATGGTCAGGTTACAGTTTGCTAAAAAGCCTGCAGAGGTCTGGAAAAAGGTTTTGAGGACAGATAAGATTGATATTATCATTTACCAAAGTGATTGCAAGAGGAAAGTTTGGAGAAAAAAAGATCTGCCCAAGATGTACAGCATGCCACCTCATCTGTGAAACATGGTGCAGGGGGTGTTAGGTTTGGGCATGTATAACTGCCACTAGAACTTGCTAACTTGTTTTAATTGATGATTGTAACTGCTGACAGCAGCAACAGAATGTATTCTGAAGTGTACAGAAACATTGGGTCTGCTCAAGTGCAAGCAAATGCCTCCAAATTCATTCATACAGTAAGACAATGACCCAAAGCATACTGCCATAGCAACTAGGGAGTTTTTTAGGCCCAAAAAGTCGAAAGGACGAATTGGCCAAGTCAAACTTCAGATTTAAATCCAATTGAACATGCATTTAATTTCTTGATGATAAGATTTTAGGCAGAAAGACAGCTGCAATACAGGCCTGGCAGAGCATCACCAGAGAAGATACCCAGTGTCTGGTGGGCTCAATGGGTCGCAGAGGATTACTAAAATATGAGTGCTTAATTTGGACATTTGATAAATCTGACCCATTACTTTTGGTTAACCTGAAATAGGGGGACTATGCATAAAAAGGTGTTGTAATGTACACAAATACCATCAAATAAAAGCTGATCATCTCCACTTTAACCTCATAGTACTTGTTTGATTTAAAATACAACATTTTGGAGTGTTGAGCCAAAAGAAGAAAACATGCTTCACTGTCCTATCACTTACGCAGGGCACTGTAAGTATAGGTATCGATCAGTGGTTTGAAACCGCCCATCATCACCTTGTGTCGTCTTGTCCCTCTCAATATCCCACCGTCTCAATAAAATGTGAGAAATTCGTCAAGTCATGTCAACTCAATCTTTATTATTCCATAGGGACATTTGGTTTGCAGGCAGGATGGACATACAGCAACACATTCAATACAGAACACAGATACACTGAGAAAACATAGATAAAATTAGATTAAAAAACTAAAAAACTAAATCAGAAACAGAGTGGTGTAAACAGGCCTGTTATGTGAGGCACAGCCGGGCCACCTACCCAGCTCATCCATAATAAAACAGCATGGTATTATTATTAAACAGGAGCCGAAAACCACACCCTCTCTGTGCCACGAGGGAGCCTGAACCAAAAACAGACCAAAACAACACAGTGAAAGTGATGCTCAGTTGCTGTTTTATCCCCCCCATCGAGTTTAACCTAATTTCCCCCAATGATCACTCCCCCTAATAACACTGTTAAAACATTGTAACCATCAAATGTTATACTTTCTTAAACAAAGTGATGCCTTGTGCCCATTTAAATCCATGTTGTGTAGTGTCATGATGACTATATGTAGTTGAGTTATATGTTTTGAACTGAACTGGTGTCTGATATTCTAAACCCTGGCTGTGTCATTGGGACCTGAATTAATAAACAGTGTCACTTTGTATTCATTTTCTGAGTCATGTTATTTCCTTTATCTGTGATTTTGTTGTTTGCTGTAACCACGGTCAGGGCAGGCTGAGGCTCCAAGATGGTTATCTATCTTTGTCAGGGAGGGAGCAATGACTAAGCTGTCTGACTGAGAGCTGATGACTTCACCTCATACAGCCACTCCATACATACAGCCACTCCACACTCAATACTGCAACAATGAAGCAACGTCACTGTGATATTCAGAGATGTTGGAGTCACTAATGAAAAATTGGCGTCTGCAACCACCAACACATGTCCAACAGGCTAAACTGTCGCTTGTCTCTGCCCACAGCCACTGTGTGAGTTTGACAAAGTGAGACTACGGGCACAGCAATACAATACAATACACACAAAAGTAGATGGAGATATTAAGTATTACAGAACCCCCCCCCCCCAACTTTTGGTGCTTTTGGCAGAGCTCATGTCTCATTCGGAGGAGCTCAGTCCCCCTGGCTCCACCTTAATTCGCACCCTGCCATCATGACTTGTTAGTAGTTGAGACTGTAACCTGAGACAGACCTGCAGTACATTTACGGTTGCAGTAATTCAAGAGTTAGCCAACAGGGGAGTGTCACTCGAAGCACATTGCAGGGGAGGCCTTTCATACAAAACCAATGTGAAGGATTAAACACTAAGATCACTTTTATCACTACGAGATAGTAGATACACAACATATAATGGAAGATTTCATGTTTTTTTGTCTAACAAATTAAATGTCTCATTACTTGAAGTCGAATAGAGTACATATCAGACCAGTGATGCTCTGGCAAATGTACAGGACCACTTTGAGTGGTCAAAAATAGTTGTCAAAAAAACCTGCCTCCTTTCATGTATTGTTCTCAGAGAAACTCAACGGAAACTACTGAGCACAAAGACCTACATGCTATCACCAGGTGACGTGTTCTCATTTTTGACATGTGACCTTTGGGACACAAATGTAGCACATGCAGGACTTATACCCTTACACTTTATTTTTAGAGCTTGTTCTATCCATAGCACAGAACATACTATAACATAGGGTAATTAATTTATTGAAAAAGATAGTATTTTATCTCCGTCAGTTGTATTGACAGCCACTGCTTTATGCAGGATACGATATGCTGCTAAGTTATGTTGAACCATCAAGACAGAACTGCTATAAGACTCATCAATCTATAGCAATGTATATAGGGGCATGCTATATAGCCCTTAATGTCCTTTCTTAAAGCTTTATCTCAGCTTCAACACATATCACACAACTCAGAAGTAGTTTCATCATAACTAAAACAAAAACATGTCAGAAATTGAAGTCACAAAATAAAAATGGCAGTTTGAAATACATTTCTATTTCAGTAATCATACATGTATCATAGTGCAGAGCCCCTGATAACCCTAAACGAAAACTCTTGCAGATTAATGTTTTTCCACATGCCCCAGCCAACAACCTAAATAAAAAGGCAAAGTGTCTGTGGGGGGACATGCAGCGTTCGGCCTGTAGAGGGAGCTACAGGACCGTGGCCGGGGTTGTGTCGGCGAGACTTTGTTGCACACCTGCTGCAAATGAAGTCTCGTCGGCGAATGTTTAAGATGTGTGTGCTTCTGCCATTTCAGTAGCGAAGCTGGAGAAGGCGAGGTGAGCTGGGAACGGCGGCACGAGAGAGAGAGACTTATCGACGAGGCTGGAAAGCCCAAGCAGAGAGAGAGAGACTTATCGACGAGGCTGGAAAGCCCAAGCAGTTTTGATCATTTGTTTTGTAGTAAACGGGAGCGATTCCCTTACCGCGACCTTGCGTCTGCCTCTGTGTACAAAAGGACTTTGCTACATTGGCGCCCAACCTGGGACACAGAAGTAAAGACGGAATGGAGTCGCTAGCAGCAGCAATATCGAGGATAGCGCTCGTCCTCGAGCAGCAGACGGCCCTGCAGCAGACCCAGCAGGCGACGCTGGAGGAACTGACGGCGGCGAGGGCCGCGGACCGTACCCTCCTCCAGGACCGCACCAGGGTCGGCGGGCCGGCGCCGGGGACCGGAGCTACAGAAGATGGACGACCTGGACGACCCAGAGGCGTTCCTCGCGGTGTTCGAGGGGACGACAAGGATCTCGGGGTGGCCGGACCGAGAGTGGGCCTACCATCTGCTGCCCCTCCTGTCAGGGGAGGCGCAGCTCGCGGCCCACAGTTTGCCGGCGGCCGCCCAACGGGATTACACGTCCCTGGCCCGGGCGATTCGGGACCGCCTGGGCCTGACACCGGAGGAACACCGGCGCCGGTTTCGGGCCATGACAATGGAGGAGGGGTGCCGGCCCTTCGCCTACGCCCAGCGGCTGGGGGACAGCGCATGGCGGTGGCTGGACCCCGAGAACAGCTCGGCGGTGGAGGTCGGGTACCGGGTAATAATGGAGCAGTTCCTCGCAGGGCTCCCGGCCCGTACCACCGCCCCCAGGACCTCAAGACCGCCGTGGGACTGGCCGAGGACCATCTCTCCCTCCCACCGCGGGGGCCACAACGACCAACCCCGGCCCCGCGGCAGGGGGGGGGGGGGGTGACGCCCAGGAGGAGCGAGGGAGCAGAAGGGGAGAGGCCGGCGCCCGCCCCAAGGTCGAGATGGCAGGGGCGCACCCATCCAGAGCCGATCCCGGCCCCACAGGTAGCACCTCGAGCGACAGGGGGGGTGTGTTGGCGGTGCGGACGGCTGGGCCACGTGCAGGCCGAGTGTCAGGCGATACAACATGATACGCACCAGGCATTCTTGGATTCGGGCTGCATGCAGTCCATGATCCAGGAGCGCCTGGTTCGGCCGGGGGCATTGTTGAAGGCATCGAGGGTGCGGTGTGTGCATGGGGACATTCACGAATATCCGGTGGTCGCTATCGAAATTCATTTTGAGGGAAAAAAACATAGTGTACAGGCGGCGGTTAGCCCACGCCTCACGCATCCCCTGATTCTAGGTGTGGATTGGGAGGGGTTTCCTCAAGCGGAAAAGAGGGCTACCGGGATGCGTGCACGACAGCTAGGGAGGTGTGAGGCGTGTAATGTGCTCTGTGTCGAGGCGGCGCCTCGCGGCACTGCCGCCTCACCCCGAGACTTCCCCGCCGAACTATCCGCTGCTAGGCGACTTCCCCCTCGAGCAGTCTCGTGACGAGACCCTAAGATCAGCCTTTGACCAAGTGATAGCAATTGATGGTACTTTGATACGGCCAGACACAGTGCGCGCCCACCCCTATTTCGCGATTATCAGCGACAGTTTATATAGAGTAAGTCGTGACTCACATAGTCAGGAGGAAGTAACCCAGTTGTTGGTTCCCCGCAGCCGCCGCGAATTGGTCTTCCAGGCGGCTCATTTCAACCCCATGGCGGGCCATTTAGGGTATGACAAAACACTGAACCGTATAATGGCTCGATTTTATTGGCCGGGGATTCGGGCAGAGGTGCGTAGGTGGTGCGCTTCCTGTCGGGAATGTCAGTTGGTAAATTCCCCGGCCATTCCACGGGCCCCCTTGCGGCCCTTACCATTGGTCGAGAACCCGTTCGACCGCATTGCGATGGATATTATCGGGCCATTTGACCGGAGTACACAGGGTTATCGATTTGTGTTGGTCTTGATAGATTACGCCACCCGATACCCCGAGGCAATACCACTGCGCAATATCTCTGCCAGGAGTGTAGCGCAAGCATTGTTTCAAGTCATCTCCCGCGTGGGAATCCCGAAAGAGATTCTCACCGATCAGGGCACTCATTTTATGTCACGCACCCTCAAGGAACTGTATGGCTTGTTGAACATCAAGGCGATTCGAACCAGTGTTTACCACCCGGCCACTGACGGCCTTTGTGAGCGGTTCAATCGGACCTTGAAGTCAATGATCCGGAAGTTTGTCCACGAGGATAGTCGGAATTGGCATAAATGGCTAGATCCCCTGTTGTTTGCGGTGCGGGAAGTTCCCCAAGCTTCCACCGGGTTTTCCCCGTTTGAATTACTCTACGGGCGTAAGCCCTGGGGTGTCCTAGACCTGCTTAAAGAAAATTGGGAGGAAGGGTCTAGCGACAGTAAGAGTGAGATCCAGTACGTCCTTGACTTGCGCACAAAGCTCCACGCCCTAGGGGCTATCTCACGTGAGCATTTGCTGCAAGCCCAGGAGCGTCAGAAACGCCTGTATGACAGGGGGACTACCCTACGAGAGTTTACACCGGGAGACAAGGTGCTCGTACTGTTACCCACCTCCAGCACGAAATTACTCGCGAAGTGGCAAGGGCCGTTTGTGGTCAAACGTCGCATGGGGGACGTGGATTATGAGGTTGTACGCTCGGACCGGGGGGATAGCTTGCAGGTGTATCACGTCAATCTCCTAAAAAAATGGAACGACGTGGTCACGGTTGCTCTGGCTACGGTAATTCCGGAGAGAGAGGAGTTCGGTCCGGAAGTCCAAAAATCGAAAGTTAGCACTCCGGTCGATATTGATAACCATCTCTCTGCTAGCCAGGCCGCGGACGTTGCAGATTTGCAGCTTTAGTTCGCTGACGTGTTCTCTCCCCTGCCGGGTCGGACTATGCTCATCGACCACCATATAGAAACGCAGCCGGGTTTAACGGTGCGCACGCGTCCCTATAGGTTGCCAGTGCACAAACGAAACGTTGTGTGCAGGGAGTTGGAAGCCATGCTGGAGCTGGGTGTGGTCGAGGAGTCCCGCAGTGATTGGTGTAGCCCCATCGTGCTTGTCAACAAGCCAGATGGGGCTATACGGTTCTGTGTGGATTATAGACGGGTTAATGCGGTCTCCAAGTTCGATGCATATCCGATGCCCCGGGTCGACGAGCTCTTGGACCGGCTTGGTACGGCCAGGTACTTCACGACATTGGATTGCACGAAGGGATACTGGCAGATTCCACTCTCGCCGGTGTCCCGGGAGAAAACGGCATTCTCCACTCCGCTCGGTTTATTCCAGTTCACCGTGCTCCCTTTCGGGTTGTTCGGAGCCCCAGCCACTTTTCAGCGCCTCATGGACCGTATTCTGCGGCCGCACGCCGCCTATGCTGCGGCCTACCAAGATGACATTGTCATTCACAGTGACACCTGGCCGCAGCATGTGCGGAGTGTGGCTGCTGTTCTGCGGTCCCTGAGGCAAAGCGGCTCCAGAGAAAGAACCGACTGCGGCACCTGCACAAGCACCATGTGAGTGTGTGAAGGAATTCAACATTTAAATCTCATGATATGGTTTCCTAATCCATATTAAGCATTATTAACAACAATGTTTCAGTCAATTTGTAGCTTTTCATTCATGATTGCGTTTTGCCTGATGCCATTTGTTCTTTCCTGCTACCTTTACGTTAGCTGGCTAACCATGGTTGGTGGCTAGCCAATGATGCTCAGTGTTGGTTCATGCGCCAACATTACACATTTTTGTTATTTGTCATTTAAGTTATTTTTTGGGTTGTTGCAAATGATTTGAGTCAGCCTGGGTTTCTACTCGTATGATTTAACTTATTGGCATACACATGGTTAAGCGATAATGATAACGCGAGTTAGCTTGCGCTGTGAATATGATGCGGCCCACCAAAACTTGAGTTTTGCAATGGCTTGTCAAACTATGGCATTGCCTCATGACGTTTTTATTTTATTCATCTCCAATTCGATTTCAATTGAACATCATTGTTGGACTGTTAGTTGTTTCAATGTTGATTTGTGGAAGTAGTGCTTCTCTTGCTGAGAAGACGCATGCTAGGTAGCTACGACAGAGAGAGGCAGGGCGGGGTTGGTGAGAGACCATTACGAAGGCTTGGGTTGACAGACTGCTTGCTGCTTTAGGCCCTAATCGCTGAAGGCCCACTTTTGATGGCTGTGCTCCTTCAGTGTCCTGTCATTTAGGTGTCTATAAGAGATGTTCAGAAGATGGAGTTCTGTCTATGAATGTTTTAAAGGCCCTTGTGTTTGTTATAGTTGTTTTGCTGTAATGTATCCTAGGAAAGGGCAAGATAAATAGAGTTAAGTGCATAACTCTAGTGCCCTGCCTCCCCTCACTGGATCAGACTTCAGACTCTTGTGGTGTTTCATTTGAACTGGCACACTTGGCATAGTGTCCATTACTGAAGCAGAATTGCAGAGCCGTTCTATAATTTTCAACTGCAGTTTTATAATGTGTCTCACTGCTTTCGATTTGGATTTCCCCATGCTGGAACTTGCCAGCTCATTATCCAAGTTAGGCAATGTGTCCACCCTTAGGCACATGGACCCTGTCTAGTCAAGTACAGCTCTTTTTTAACCTTGAGTTATGTTATTCAGATGTCTCACTGAATATGCCAGAGTGGACAGGATCTGTCTCATTCATTTGAAATGTTGCATTTGGCCTAGATAGCCTAGGCTGTAGCCTAGCTATTGCAAGGAGTATTCTGATTATGGTCTTTAGAACATGTATTTGACTACATTGGTATCAAAAGGGTGAGCCTTGAGTGTTCCGTGTGGAATGAAACATGTAATGTCCACGAGTGAGTTTTGACAGCAAATGTACAGTGAGTTCTTTTGGTTTTCAAATAGCAGCAGGTGAACGATTAGGCCAATGTGTAGCATGCTCATGTCATGCATGCTCAGTTCCCCCACCACATATAGGCTAACCACTCAGGCATCACCAGCAGTCTCATGTCTCCAGTAATGACTTATGACATGTTAACATGGCTGCCGTTGAAATTAATGTAGGCCTATTACTGTAGACCCGTCCCTATAGCTTTTTTTTTCTCCTTTTGACATGGCATGACACATTTCATGGTGTAACTGTTTCATCGTCATGCTAGCTAGCATACATGGTTAATGATGCTAAACTTGAGCAATTGTTTCATTACGATTCTGCTTTACTGTGAAATTAAGTCATTGACACAACATACAGAAAGTGAATTGAAAATGTTATGTATGTCTATTGGTTCAATATTATGTTTACTTCAACGCTGGAACCTAGACAGGAGAGGTAGCTGGTCTAAAACTGGTATAATCTGAATAATCATTCACGCTGTTATTGTCACCTCAACACCCACCCAATGCCCTGCCTCTGTGTCAGTAGAGGATTTTATGCAGTTTGTCATCAAGTCAAAGACCCAACAATGCAGTATTGTGATTAAGGATTGGATAAGTGCCCTTTGCCAAGGCCAAGTATTTGATTTTGATTAACTTGATAACAACAAAATGATGACTACAAATTCTTAATACCTGTAGTTCTATTTAGCCTGGGTCCTTAAACCTGATACTCGTAGGCCTATAAAAGGGATGTTTTTTTTTAAATATGACCTTGTGGGGGGACATGCAGCGTTCGGCCTGTAGAGGGAGCTACAGGACCGTGGCCGGGGTTGTGTCGGCGAGACTTTTGTTGCACACCTGCTGCGAATTAAGTCTCGCCGGCAAATGTTTAAGATGTGTGTGCTTCTGCCATTTCAGAAGGTGAGGTGGGCTGGGAACGAGAGGAGTGGCTTCCGGGACAGACGACTGGGAAAAGCCGCAAGAACTGTGAGACGGGCTGAAAAGCCGCAAGAACTGTGAGACGGGCTGAAAAGCCGCTAGAACTGTGAGACGGGCTGAAAAGCCGCTAGAGTGAATGGTTGTGATAATAAACGGGACAAAATCCCTCACTACGATACTGCGTCTGCCTCTGTGTACAACGGACTTCGTTACATTGGCGCCCAACGTGGGGCACAGAGGGAAGGCAGAATGGAGGCGTTAGCAGCGGCAATGTCGAGGATAGCGCTGGTCCTCGAGCAGCAGACGGCCCTGCAGCAGACCCAGCAGACGACGCTGGAGGAACTAACGGCGGCGAGGCGGGCCGGCGCCGGGGACCGGAGCGGCACCAGGTCCCCCCAAGGTCCAGTACCACCGCCCCCAGGACCTCCAGACCGCCGTCGGACAGGCCGAGGACCATCTCTCCCTCCCACCGCGGGGGCCACAACGACCAACCCCGGCCCCGCGGCAAGGGGGGGGGGGCCAACGCACAGCCGGGGGAGCAGAAGGAGAGAGGCCGGCGCCCGCCCCGAGGACGAGATGGCAGGGGCGCACCCATCCGGAACCGACCCCGGCCCCACAGGGAGCACCTCGAGCGACAGGGGGGGTGTGTTGGCGGTGCGGACGGCCGGGCCACGTGCAGGCCGAGTGTCGGGCGATGGACGTGGGACGGGTCGTCCGCATCGGCGACATACCGGGCCCTCCCCCCGGACCAGGAGCGGCGTATCGTATTCCGGTAAGGATACAACATGATACGCACCAGGCATTCCTGGATTCGGGCTGCATGCAGTCCATGATCCAGGAGAGCCTGGTTCGGCCGGGGGCATTGTTGAAGGCATCGAGGGTGCGGGTGAGGTGTGTGCATGGGGACATTCACGAATATCCGGTGGTCGCTATCGAAATTCATTTTGAGGGGAAAAACCATAGAGTACAGGCGGCGGTTAGCCCACGCCTCACGCATCCCCTGATTCTAGGTGTGGATTGGGAGGGGTTTCCTCAAGCGGTAAAGAGGGCTACCGGGATGCGTGCACGACAGCTAGGGAGGTGTGTGGCGTGTAATGTGCTCTGTGCCGAGGCGGCGCCTCGCGACACTGCCGGGGAGCCGGCGGGGGCGCCTCACCCCGAGACTTCCTCGCCGAACTATCCGCTGCTAGGCGACTTCCCCCTCGAGCAGTCTCGTGACGAGACCCTCAGATCAGCCTTTGACCAAGTGATAGCAATTGATGGTACTTTGATACGGCCAGACACAGTGCGCGCCCACCCCTATTTTGCGATTATCAGCGACAGGTTATATCGAGTAAGTCGTGACTCACATAGTCAGGAGGAAGTAACCCAGTTGCTGGTTCCCCGCAGCCGCCGCGAAATGGTCTTCCAGGCGGCTCATTTCAACCCCATGGCGGGCCATCTAGGGTATGACAAAACACTGCACCGTATAATGGCTCGATTTTATTGGCCGGGGATTCGGGCAGAGGTGCGTAGGTGGTGCGCTTCCTGTCGGGAATGTCAGTTAGTAAATCCCCCGGCCATTCCCCGGGCCCCCTTGCGGCCCTTACCATTGGTCGAGAACCCGTTCGACCGCATTGCGATGGATATTATCGGGCCATTTGAACGGAGCACACAGGGTTATCGATTTGTGTTGGTCTTGATAGATTACGCCACCCGATACCCCGAGGCAATACCTCTGCGCAATATCTCTGCCAAGAGTGTAGCGCAAGCATTGTTTCAAGTCATCTCCCGCGTGGGAATCCCGAAAGAGATTCTCACCGATCAGGGCACTAATTTTATGTCACGCACCCTCAAGGAACTGTATGGCTTGTTGAACATCAAGGCGATTCGAACCAGTGTTTACCACCCGGCCACTGACGGCCTTTGTGAGCGGTTCAATCGGACCTTGAAGTCAATGATCCGGAAGTTTGTCCACGAGGATAGTCGGAATTGGCATAAATGGCTAGATCCCCTGTTGTTTGCGGTGCGGGAAGTTCCCCAAGCTTCCACCGGGTTTTCCCCGTTTGAATTACTCTACGGGCGTAAGCCCCGGGGTGTCCTAGACCTGTTTAAAGAAAATTGGGAGGAAGGGTCTAGCGACAGTAAGAGTGAGATCCAGTACGTCCTCGACTTGCGCACAAAGCTCCACGCCCTAGGGGCTATCTCACGTGAGCATTTGCTGCAAGCCCAGGAGCGTCAGAAACGCCTGTATGACAGGGGGTCTACCCTACGAGAGTTTACACCGGGAGACAAGGTGCTCGTACTGTTACCCACCTCCAGCACGAAATTACTCGCGAAGTGGCAAGGGCCGTTTGTGGTCAAACGTCGCATGGGGGACGTGGATTATGAGGTTGTACGCTCGGACCGGGGGGATAGCTTGCAGGTGTATCACGTCAATCTCCTAAAAAAATGGAACGACGTGGTCACGGTTGCTCTGGCTACGGTAATTCCGGAGAGAGAGGAGTTCGGTCCGGAAGTCCCAAAATCGAAAGTTAGCACTCCGGTCGATATTGATAACCATCTCTCTGCTAGCCAGGCCGCGGACGTTGCAGATTTGCAGCTTAAGTTCGCTGACGTGTTCTCTCCCCTGCCCGGTCGGACTACGCTCATCGACCACCATATAGAAACGCAGCCGGGTTTAACGGTGCGCACGCGTCCCTATAGGTTGCCGGTGCACAAACGAAACGTTGTGTGCACGGAGTTGGAAGCCATGCTGGAGCTGGGTGTGGTCGAGGAGTCCCGCAGTGATTGGTGTAGCCCCATCGTGCTTGTCAACAAGCCAGATGGGACTATACGGTTCTGTGTGGATTATAGACGGGTTAATGCGGTCTCCAAGTTCGATGCCTATCCGATGCCCCGGGTCGACGAGCTCTTGGACCGGCTTGGTACGGCCAGGTACTTCACGACATTGGATTGCACGAAGGGATACTGGCAGATTCCACTCTCGCCGGTGTCCCGGGAGAAAACGGCATTCTCCACTCCGCTCGGGTTATTCCAGTTCACCGTGCTCCCTTTCGGGTTGTTCGGAGCCCCAGCCACTTTTCAGCGCCTCATGGACCGTATTCTGCGGCCGCACGCCGCCTATGCTGCGGCCTACCTAGATGACATTGTCATTCACAGTGACACCTGGCCGCAGCATGTGCGGAGTGTGGCTGCTGTTCTGCGGTCCCTGAGGCAGGCGGGGCTGACGGCCAACCCGAAAAAGTGCGTGATCGGGCGGAGGGAGATCCGGTATCTGGGGTACCACTTGGGACGGGGGGAGGTGCGGCCGCAGATTGAAAAGACTGCGGCCATCGCCGCCTCTCCCCGGCCCAAGACAAAGAAGGAGGTGAGGGCCTTCCTGGGGCTGGCGGGATATTACCGCCAGTTCGTACCAGGGTTTTCGGAGCTGGCCAGTCCCTTGACGGACCTCACCCGGAAGGGTGCCCCGGATCCGGTCCAATGGTCGGGCCAGTGCCAGGGGTCGTTCGAGGCCCTTAAGAGGGCTCTTTGTGGAGAAACGGTCCTGTATGCGCCTGATTTTAACCTCCCTTTCTCCCTACAGACGGACGCGTCGGATAGAGGGCTGGGAGCAGTACTGACCCAGCGCGTGGAGGGGGCCGACCGGCCGGTGCTGTACCTGAGCCGCAAGCTGTCGGAGAGGGAGGGCCGGTACAGCACCGTGGAGAAGGAGTGCCTGGCCATCAAGTGGGCGGTCGGCACCCTCCGCTACTACCTGCTGGGTCGCGCCTTCACCCTCTACTCCGACCATGCCCCCCTCCAGTGGCTCCACCGCATGAAGGATGTGAACGCGAGGATCACCCGGTGGTACCTCGCGTTGCAGCCCTTCAACTTTTCCGTCGTGCACAGACCGGGTGCACAGATGGTCGTGGCAGACTTCCTCTCCCGGGCAGGGGGGGGGGAGTAGGTCGTCGGCCGTCGGTTCCCCGGCCTGTGTCGGGCGGTGGGGGTATGTGGGGGGACATGCAGCGTTCGGCCTGTAGAGGGAGCTACAGGACCGTGGCCGGGGTTGTGTCGGCGAGACTTTTGTTGAACACCTGCTGCGAATTAAGTCTCGCCGGCAAATGTTTAAGATGTGTGTGCTTCTGCCATTTCAGAAGGTGAGGTGGGCTGGGAACGAGAGGAGTGGCTTCCGGGACAGACGACTGGGAAAAGCCGCAAGAACTGTGAGACGGGCTGAAAAGCCGCAAGAACTGTGAGACGGGCTGAAAAGCCGCTAGAACTGTGAGACGGGCTGAAAAGCCGCTAGAGTGAATGGTTGTGATAATAAACGGGACAAAATCCCTCACTACGATACTGCGTCTGCCTCTGTGTACAACGGACTTCGTTACAGACCTGCTTCCTACAGTCATCATGGTGACCTGACTTCTTTGTTGCATGCCTGAAAGCTGTCCCTCTATGTAGTCTATGCTCCAAGATGCCTTTGTCTACAGAGAAACAGTCAGCAAGGTGTCACACTACTGTTGTATCCCTCCCTTGCCTTACACTATGGCAGTGCTGCTGCTGGTCTCATTCTAACCTTGTTTTTTTTCTGCCTTTCTCTCTGCTTGTATTGACCATTTCATGCTATGCTGGTGTCTCTCTTTCAGATGAACCTGTTCTTCCTCCTGCCCCATCTCAACTTCTGATGCAATTCCCTACAGGCAAGTTATTTTCTCTGCTGGCTGTCTGTTTTATCCTCCTCCTGCATCTTCTCTTCATTTCAAGGTTCACGTCTTTTTCTCTGTTATTACTTTATCGCTATGGATTTCTGAAACGCATGTATAGTTTGTGTAGATTAGTTTTCAAAAGCACATTTTGCGTTTCAGAGTAACTTTGAAAGTGGATTGATGTTTTATATTTATTTTTCTGTTTGAACGCCCCTGTATCGTGAAGCATACTGCCAACATGTGTCATAGGTACTGAAGGAATGGAGTGTGTCTTGATGTATTGCATCCCCCTCCCCTCTCTACTCAAGAACTTGGGCAGAAGGGTCAATGCCCTGTTCCCATCTCCTCTCTCTCCTCTTCACTCTCCCGATTCCCTGGAGTAACTCTCTTTGTCTGAGAGTCCAAAGCAACCCCCCTGTTCAGCGTCTGCTGGTGCTGCTTCATTGTGGCCTCCTACCGAGCCCCCCAAAACACTCTCCAAGGATTCACCTTGGAGTGAAGAGGGTAACAACTCCAGTTCGGGCCTTAGTAAGCATGATGAGGATATTGTGAGAGGTTTAGAAGCTGCTACCTGCTCTCAGTTAGAAAACGATTGATTATTGAGCTCAGAGAAGGATCAAAGGTCCAAGTCCCTTTGTGAAGACAGCGGTGTCTCCGTGTCCCCTGAAGATGGTCTTCGTAGTTTCGACGGTTTCACCACCACTTCTTCACAGTCACCCAGTAACCCCCAGATGGTCCCCGAATCTCACGTCACATTGCACCTGCCTCTTCTAACCCAACAGAGCAGAGGGATTCTCCATTCCTTGCTTTTCAAGACAACTCCAGGGTGTCCATGGATACGTTCTCCAAGGACACAGCGCTCCCCAGTGGCTCCCCTGGGTACGAGCCAGACATGCTCGGCCAATCAGACGATGACTTGATGTTCGAGGTCAAGAAGAGTCCATTCGATGAATTTTCCCCTGTGGCTGACACTGGGTTCTCCCATTTTGGGGATGCCAACTCTGACAGCAGGGCAGATAAAATGTCAGAGTCCTACCCCAGACCTGGTCCAAGCCATAGACTCTCAAGATAGCCCTCCGTCATATTATGATGAGACCAAAACGTATGAGTCTTGCAAGATGGCTGCCAACTCCCTCATAGGTCAGTTCCCTACCGCCCCTAAAGAGGGAGAGCACTCTGCTCTTCCACTGTCTCTCCCCGATATCTTAAAGTCCTTCCTTCTGAACCCAGGGAAAGTGGACTCTGACTCCTCTGAAGGAAGCACAGAACAAAGCCCTGAACCTATCTGTAAGATCAGTGAGTCTCCCAACGTCCCTGTTAATCTGTCAGCCACTAACCCCTTTGTTTTTGATTCCAAAATGTTACTGCTCAAGGAGAATGCTGAGATGACAGAGGCCAAAGCAGCTGAGAAGAAGACTCCTGAAGAGGATAAATGCTTTTGTGCCACACCCCAGAGCAAAGAGCCCATCCAGATAAACCAATCTTTTTGTTCTACTCATCAAGATTTGTCCAAAATGGCAGACAGGTTTGAGCCACTACATTTCCAGTGTGGAAAGGCCAATGGAGAGTCCATCCACAGACTCTCTGTCCCCAGTCCTGGATGGCCAAGAATCCATCAATTTTCCAGGTGGAGACATGAAGGTGGCTCCAGAGCTGGACATGGATGACAACATGTCCTTTCGGCAGAAGGAGATGGCTTCCACAAATGTTATTTCAGAAATCCAGGAAGAAGCCCCCAGCCATAGCTTAGCCCCCTACCACCACCTCATCCAGTCCTCAGACAAGACCTCCCCCCAGAAGGGTAAGGCTGACCTCCAACAGACCCCATCTCAGGCTTCTCTTGCCCACTTCCCTTTTCGCAAACCGGAGACCCTTGCTAAGGACACGGAGGGCCCCAAAACTACTCAGATGCCCAACATGAGCGCAGTGTCAGGTAATTTCAGCATGGAAGATCAAGTTGTTTCTTATTGGTGGTTCATTATCGATCCATCCTCCTTGGTTGTTCTCTCCCACCAACCGCAATCCATAAAAAAAAAAATGTTTGTCCCTGTACACCTCAGTTATTCTTTACCTCACTTTTTCCCCTCTGCATTGTCCCTCGTGGGTCTTATTTTTCATATTCAGTTAATTCTTATGTAGTTTAGTATGTCATTTCAGTTTCCCTAACTCTTGCATTTTGCAATCTATCCTCTTGATCTGGTAAGTACTGAATGGATTTTTCATGACTCCACAGTGCAGAAACGGATTGAATATTTAAAAAGGCCCCTTTGTTGCAAAGATGTTTAAAAGCAATATGACACCACACATTAGGCTTTTACATTCATAGGGAGTGACCCAGTTAAGATTCTCTCATTAAACCCCACACCTTTTTTTTACATTACATTTATGGCATTTAGCAGACGCCTTTATCCAAAGCGACTTACAACAAAATACATTTGTTTAAGTAAGTGAATCATCTATCCATCAGTTATCATAAGATAAAGTAATCAATGCTCAGACCAGGGGCCATTGGCAGTCACAATGCTAACAGGAGAGAAACTTGTACAGGGTAGTAGGGGTGAAGAGGTCTTTAGGAGGGACCGTTAAGATGTAGCCTGAAGAGATGGGTCTTCAATCTAAGGTGGAAGATTGGTAGTGACTCTGCAGTCATGACAGCAGTGGGAAGCTCATTCCACCAGCGGGGCGCCAGGACAGTGAAAAGTTGTGACCGAGTAGTGCGGCTGCTGCATCCATGTAGAGGCGGCGGTGCCAGGCGGCCAGCCGAGGTGGAAGAGCGGAGTGATTGTGCAGGGGTTTGGGGACTGGTTTGGGAGGAAAGGTAGCAGTGTTGGTGAGAGGTAGAGGGAAAGAGCTGCTAATGTCATCAACCTTCTTTTCAAAGTAGGTGACAAAGTCATCCGCAGACAGGGAGGAGGTGGGTTGAGGAGTGAGGAAAATGTGGAGAACAGTTTCCTTGGGTCAGAGGCAGAGGATTGAATTTTGGAATGGTAGTAAGAAGTTTTAGCAGCTGATGCAGATGAGGTGTAGTTGAGGAGGAGGAGAGAGATAAGGGTCTAGGTCATCACGGAGGCCAGTTTTTCTCCATTTCCTCTCAGCTGCCCGGAGCCCTATTCTACAAGCTTCCAGGGTTTCAGCACCTGGTGGCAGGTCTCACTTTGTCTGGCTCACCCCTCACCCCCTAGTGATTTACCCAGAGAGCTTTTTGCTCTGTCGATTTAGATTACCGCAGTCTGGTTTTAACCCTTACTGGAAATAACCAGCGATAGGAGCACTGAAATTTAACACCTCCTTACAGGCCCCATGATAGCCCCCCATGCCCACATCAACCCCACCCAGCTCTGTGAAAAGGGCTGTAGTCTGTTCCATAGTTACCTACATTATATACATTGCCCTCCATAAGTATTGGAAAGAGGAAGCATTTTGTCTTCTTTTAGCTCTATACTCCAACAGTTTGGATTTTTACTGTTACTGTTTTTTTTTTTTCTTTCAGATTGGTTTCACCATTTAGAAAGTACAACATTTTCTAAACATACTCCCCCTATTTCAGGGCTCCAAAAGTATTGAAAACAATCATATAATGTCTAAATAAAGCACTCATATTTAGTATTTGGTTGACAGTCCTTTGCATGCAATAACTGCCTGAAGACTGTGACCCATTGACCCCACCAGACACTGGGTATATTCTCTGGTGATGCTCTGCCAATGCTGTACTGCAGCCATCTTCAGTTGTTTGTTTTGATGTCTTTTTGCCTGAAGTTCCCTCCTCAGCAAATGAAATGCATGCTCAATTGGATTTAAATCTGGAGGTTGACTTGGCCAGGCAAGAACTTTCCGCTTATTGGCCCTTAAAAACTCCTGATACTGTATCTACTGTACCGTGTTCTTATTGTATGATGAAGCACCATCCAAAGACAAGATGTTTCTGTGCACTACCAGCGGCAGTTACATCATCAATTAAGTCAAGTGAGCCAGTTCCAGTGGCAGCCATACATGCCAAAGCCATAACACCCCCTCCACCAGATGAAGTGGTATGCCAGGGATTTTGGGCAGTTCCTTTTATTTATTTATTTAATTTATTTTTTACTTTACACTTGCCATCACTCTGGTACATGTTAATATTTGTCTCATCTGTCCACAACACTTTTTTTCCCGCCCAGAACTCTGCAGGCTCTTTTAGGTACTGTTTAGCAAACTGTAATCTGGCCATCTGGTTTCTGTTGCTAACTAGTGGTATACACCTTGCAGTGTAGCCTCTGTAGTTCTGCTGGTGAAGTCTTGTGGGGATGGTAGTCTCTGACACATTCACGCCTACCTCCCTGGAGTGTTCCTGATCTGTGGGACAGTCTTTTTGGTGTTTTTAAAAAAAAAAAATATTATGGTGAGCATTCGTCAGCCATCCACTGTAGAAGTCGGCCTTGGCCTACCAGGCCATTTGCGATTGCTGAGCTCACCAGTGTTTTTCTTCTTTGGATGATGTTCCAAACTGGTGTTGGTAACGTCGGCTGAGGTGGAATGCGAGCCGCCTAATGGGCCACTTTTGGTAAGCAGAACTGGAGCTGCGGGATGAATCGAACGCCGGGTTAAGCCGGCGCCCGATGCCGACAGTCAGACAATCAGACCCCAGAAAAGGTGTCGGTCGATATAGACAGCATGGCCATGGAAGTTGGAATCCGTTAAGGAGTGTGTAACAACTCACCTGCCGAATCAACTAACCCTGAAAATGGATGGCGCTAGAGCGTCGGGGCCCATACCTGGCCTATACGGGAGCCTTGAGGGCTACACCGCGACGAGTAGGAGGGCCGCTGCGGTGAGCATGGAAGCCTAGGGCGTGGGCCCGGGTGGAGCTGCCACTGGTACAGATCTTGGTGGTAGTAGCAAATATTCAAAGGAGAACTTTGAAGGCCGAAGTGGAGAAGGGTTCCATGTGAACAGCAGTTGAACGAGGGTCAGTCGGTCCTAAAGGATGGGGCGATGTCGGGTTCAGATCCTCGAATCCGGAGTGGCGGAGATGGACGCTGTGAGGCAACCGATCCCGAGAAGCTGGTTGGAGCCCCAGGCAGAGTTCTCTTTTCTTTGTGGTAGGCAGGGTGCCCTGGAATGGAGGCCCAAGCCCTGGAAAGTGTCTTTGTTCTGGCGGCGTCTGGTGAGCTCTCGCTGGCCCTTGAAAAACTGGGCGAGATGCGTAAATCTCGCACTGGGCTGTATCCATATCTCCAAAGTGTTAGAAATTATTTTTATGAAAACAGTTGCATTATAATGCTCAATAGCAGACAAGTAAATAAAGCTATTCAGTTCTTTATTTAGGTGATTAAAATAATTGTATTTGATATTTCATGTGCAAATCAATTGAATTAATATGTTTTTAATCATCTGATTCAGGAAATATTTATCTTTGATAATCATTAACTTTTGATTGAAAAGTTGTTAATAATTGTATTTGATATTTCATGTGCAAATCAATTGAATTAATATGTTTTTAATAATCTGATACAGCAGGGGTTCTCAACCTTTTGCAAGCTGGGCCCCCCCCAAAGCTGGTTCATTGCAGTTGGGCCACCCCCCCCCCCCTTCCCGGCGCCACCCCCACTACACCACCTTGCATAGATAGATAGCCCTAGGCTAGGCTATTATTGTTAGGCCCACACTATTATTATTATTATTATTATTATCATCATCAGTAGCGGTAGGTAGGCCTATTATCATTACTAGGCTATTGTTATAATTGGCAGTAGCACCAGACTTCTAATGTGAGCTTGCAGGCATTATTATTATTATGAGTAGTGGTAGGCCTATTATCATTACTAGGCTATTGCTATATAATTATATGAGGTTACATGCTTTATTGTTGTTGTTATTATTATCATTATCATCAGTAGGCCTATTATCATTACTAGGCTACTGCTATAATTGGGAATTGGCACCAGACCTCTGATATGAATTTATGCTTTATTATTGTTATTATTACTAGGCCTAATAGTAGGCATATCATCTGCATTTTTTACAGAAGCTTGCAGGTTGGCGATGTTAATGTGAGACCTGAGCCTGCTTTGCCTTGCAAAGATCCTCAATTCTTGGCGCAATGTCTGATAAACATAGCCTCAAATCATCCTTGATTTGTGCACGATTGCGGTATTTCATTCATCGTACCTTCGAAGCTTTTTTGCAGCTGGTGGTGCGTCGGTTGCCTTGTTGATCCTCACTTGAAATCTCTCCATTTTTGTTTGGTTTTGAAATAATTTGGATGTGGATTAGTTGTGTTTTCAATAAAGTTTAGGCTATGATGTAACGATGTGTGCGTGTGTGGCTATGTTGAGAGACTAGTATCGGGGGCTAATCAGTCGGGACTTAGGCACGATCTTTAATACAACAGTACACAATAACGATTTTGCAGGCAATGCAGATTTTATTTTAAGACTTAACAATTGTAGTCCTTTGTGAGTGTGTGTGTGTCTTAGTCACGTGGGTCGTATAGTTGTGTTGCAACACGGTGAAAAAGTTGCTAGCTAGTTAGCTAAGTGCACGCCTAGCAGTTAAAAAAATTACTGGCTAGGGCTGAGATGGGGATAATCTTTAAAAAGACTGTTTGTGGGGTTAGTCTTTAAAAAGACTGTTTGGGTTTTGAAGTATAGGCCTAAGTAAATCGATATCGAGATTGATAACAGATAGACTAGCGAGAGCTGGCACAAGCGAACTTGGCAAGAGACTAGACTAGAGTGAATGGAGCTACGATGCGTGTGCGGACGCTTATATAGTAGCACTTACGTGACGTTGCGTCACAGGCTCAAAATACTACCCCCTGTATTGGTAGATTTGAAATGAAACTGTGTGGTTGATTTGTTTGTGTGTTATAATAGTCCAACCACTTGCATTTCGACATGGGGGGGAATCTGTTGCATCTCCTTTGTAGGTCTACTAATAGCCAGTGAGTCCGTGATTTTTCGTGTTTTTTTTTCCCCTCCCATCCTGTAGCCTACTCGAGCCCCACCGGTTGAGAACCACTGTGATACAGGGAACATTTGTTTGATAATCATTAACTCTTGATTAAGAAGTTGTTGATAATTGTATTTGATATTCCATATCCAAATCAATTGAATTAATATGTTTTTAATAATCTGATACAGGGAACATTTGTTTGATAATCATTAACTCTTGATTGAGAAGTGTTGGAAATCATTATTATAAGAAACAGTTTATTATTGCTATAAAAAAACTACATTACTGCAGTGTGCTAAATTTACTAATGTGATGGCCTGTTGATAAATGAGAGATGAATCAAGCATTAGTTCCATGGAACGTTGGATTAATACATGAAGAGGTAAGTGTCAGGTCATCAAGATAGATGCTGCAACACACACATAACATAAGAATGATGTAATGGAAAAATACTAGGCTAGGAAAGGACAAATCAGAGTAGGTGTATGTTTTCTTCAACAGGTCAACTCGTTCCCCAGAGGGAACGGACCGGCGATATCTCTACCTGGAACGGATCGAGTGTCAGGGGCTAGGACTAGCCTAAAACACCAACGAGAGGAGAGCCAAGTCTAAACCGCGGCTCCTCCCCAACCAAATAGCCAATCACAATCACTTTGTTTTACTGTAAATGTTTTGTGTGACATTTTGAATGTATCCATTTTTGGAGGGTTGGTTGCAGATTAACAGCTTGCTGACTGTGATTTTCTTCGCCAAAAGTGGTCCTTGTACAAGTCTAGAATTTTGACATATAAATAAATAGCTAAAAGTAAGAAGTAGTTTGTCTTCTCCTTCAAATAAAGAACACCTTTTCTCACAAAAGTGAACAGCCTATGGTATGTTAGAACAATGTAGGTAAGGGAAGTCGGTAAGTCAGATCCGTAACTTCGGGGTAAGGATTGGCTCTAAGGGCTGGGTCGGTTGAGCTGGAGTGCGAAGCGGGGCTGGGCTTGTGCCGCGGCTTGGGGAGCAGTCGCTCCATTGTCCTCTCTACTCTGTTGGAAGTGTGGTGGCGGCTCGTCTTGCGGGTTCTCATTGGCTGTTCTGCTCCGGCGGGGCAGCTGGCAGGGGTCTGTTGGGCCGCGTAGAAGGTGGGTTGATTCAGGGGTCAGGGCGGCGGTTGGTGGTGCCGACTCTGGACATGCACCGGGCCTTTCTCGCAGATCTCTTCAGCTGCGGTGCTTGTTGGCCCCGTTTGCGCAGGGTCTCTGCGGGTCGCCTGGTCCGCACCAGTTCTGAGCGCTGACTTAGAACTGGTGCGGACCGGGGGAATCCGACTGTTTTAATTAAAACAAAGCATTGCGAAGGCCTGAGGTGGGTGTTGACAGAATGTGATTTCTGCCCAGTGCTCTGAATGTCAAAGTGAAGAAATTCAATGAAGTGCGGGTAATCGGCGGGAGTAGCTATGACTTAAAGCCAAATGCCTCGTCATCTAATTTGTGACGCGCATGAATGGATGAACGAGATTCCCACTGTCCCTACCTACTATGTAGCGAAACTACAGGCAAGGGAACGGGCTTGGCGGAATCAGTGGGGAAAGAAGATCCTGTTGAGCTTGACTCTAGTCTGGCACTGTGAAGAGACATGAGGTGTATAATAAGTGGGAGGCTTCGGCCAACGGTGAAATACCACTACTCTTATAGTTTTTTCACTTACCCAGGGAGGCGAGAGGAGGAGGGGGGAGCGAGGAGGTCGGTAAAGTTTATAGCCGCTGCGTCAGTGCATTAGCCCCTCTCTGAGCCAGCAGACAGTCAGCTGACCTTAGTCCTGCAGCCTGGGAGGGAGAAAGAGGGGGAGCGAGGGAGAGGGCAAGCACGCTGCAGTTGTCTCACTCGAGAAAGGTTCGGTTCCACACCCCGCCTGGGCGTCCGCCTCCACAGCCCGCACGCTGTCTGGAATGTTCTGTTATATACACACAGGTTCATTCTGCATGGAAAAGATGGACAATAAGGAGTTCCAGCTGCCTTGCAACCACTGGAAAGACAAGGGTATCCCTCTCTTTCCCTCTGCTTTCTGCTACACTTCCTGAATTAATTTTTTCGCACAAATTATATGTTTGTATGGTAAGGTTTTGTAGGGTTGATTTGGATTTGTGCTCTGACTGAGGGATTCTTTTTTTGGTTGCATCAATGCACAGATATTACATATTGGTTGGTACATTTTCCTGCACACTACCTTTGGAAGTTGAGCAGAGAAAGCTAGCTATTGAGAGTTGATTGTCCCATCCTGTGCAGTCATGCATGTGAACATTGCTCTGAATGTGTAAATCAGTTGAACTGTAAATCACTGGTTCTTGTTTACAAGGCACTGTTTGAAAGGTTATGTTTTCCAAATTGTTCTAATCTCTGGACTTCTGATGTGTATTGCACTTCTATTGTGCTGTCAGATGAACCTTTGGTCAGATCACCACTGTGACCTGTTGACGGGAGGAAGGCTGTGCAAAGGTGCATGGGGGGGGAAGAGGGGCTTTGAGCCAAAGTGACATTACCTGCACTGCAAATTATTTGAATCTTATCAAGATAAAAAAACTTAGATTTAGAAGTGTTAGATAATTTATCTTGTTTTAAGAGTGAATTTCTTATTTTAAGTGTTCAACTTTACACTATAATCTTAAATCAAGCACAACCTTATCTTTTTTGTCTCAAATAGGCATGAAATCTTAAAATGAGGTAAATAACTGTTAAAATAAGATCTTTTACATCTCTCCCCCAAATTCTCATCAAAATAAAGCTTGTTTTAAGATTCAGTAACAAACTCAAGTTGCTTGATTCAAGAGTCACACAAAAAGCATCTGAAAGAAACAGAGTTTATTATTGCTCTACCTTCAAGTATGTTCAGACAATGTCAGGATAAATTATACAGCCTTCACCACAACTCACCATACAGTCAATGGAATTGTTTAATGACCAATGTTTGTTTAACAAAACAGGCCCAGGAAACACAAAACAGGAAACAGGCAAACTTGATCACCCAATACATTGTTGCTCCAAATTAATGTCTGTGGGCAATAAGATCACAAAGACACAATTCTGGACTAAAATTCAGTGTTTCATAACACTGGTACTCAAAAGCAACATAAGAGGAATCGATCACAGAGAAATCTTATCTTTTTTGATGACCAATGTTTGTTAACAAAACAGGCACAGGAAACACAAAACAGGAAACAGGCAAACTTGATCACCCAATACATCAATGCATCCCTTATCATTCCTCCATTTTAATGCCTACTTCTGTGGGCAATAATATCACAAAGACTATATTTTATTGGCACAAACATATGTTCCTTGAAACTAACTGAAAAATAGGAAATACAGTCAATGAGTTCATGTACAAATTCTGTAGCCTGGGCAACATTGGGAACTGCCACCTCATATGCCAGCAATTCTGGACTCAAATTCAGTGTCTCATAACGCTGGTACTCAAAAGCAACATAAGAGGAATCAATCACAAAAATATCTTTTATCAGTCCGAACACTGGGAAAGCACCATCTACATTTACAATAATCATAGATTTCCCACTAATGTACTTATTGCCATTGAGGATGTACCATTTCACTGAGACAACAGATTGCATGACCTCTACGCCTAGAAAATCTTTGACTTTTCTCTTAACATAATCAATATTTTTGACAGCTGAGACAGGCCCCGATTCTCTTTCACTAGCAAAAATTGGATGCTCAATGCCTATTTCATTTTGACAACATTCAAGGAACTGATTATGGTTTGCAAGCGATTTACAGACATTTTTGAAATTTAACTTAGAAGCCCACTGCTTAAAATAACTGTGCTTAGCTTCAAATCGCATACACATACTTCTAATTAATGGACCAAGAGATATGATTTGGCTTGGTAGATGTAACATGTAATGTTGCTTGGGTATTACATTGGCTTCAGAAAAAAGTTCTTTGAAATGATGCAGATGTTGCTCAATCATGCGTCTGAGCCGTAATACAGTTTCTAAAGAAATAACAGGAGCAAGGACAATTTGAACAATCTCAATTAACTTGAGAATAAATTTGACATACTCGTTGTCCATATCATTCAAAAGAAAAGGTAGGATTTTTAAAAGTATCAACATTTGTCCACATGACTGCTTTAATTTATTGTCATTAGCAGCTAAAGTACTGACACTAATAGGACATGGCTTATCTCGTATGTCTAGAGGTGAGTAAGGAAAATTTAGAATAGCTGAGTTAATCTCATCTAATTCTATCTGTCCTGACAGAATCAGGTTTTTTAATACAAGCTTTATTTCCATTGGTGCAACACCTTCAAAAATGACATGCATTATATCCTGTGGTGTTTGTTTGATCAGATCAAATGCTGGAACATCAACTAGTCTGCTTCTTCTGTTAATCCCATAAGTGGTTTTGAGGGATGCTTTCAATGTTTCTGTGCTTGCCTTATCTATTTCAACACACTGCCTAATGTGCTTTTCCAAAGTTCTTTCAGCAAACCTATTCTCCTCAAAAACACTTTGCATATCCTCAAAGGAGCATTCACAATGTCTACATTTGCTATAAGCAAAACCAACACCTTGTTTAAATCCAGCAATATCATGTTGGGCAAGTGTGTCTCCACATATGGCTATCACAGCACCAAACAACTCAATTTCACCATTTGGGGTGTCAATCCTAACACCATTGTACAGAAGTGTCAGATCTTTTAGGATTCTTTTTAGTATAACATCAACACCCCACTGAGAAATATCGTTTGCCTTGGCAATAGCAAGGAGTCTTATTGCAGCCAACTTCGACCTAAATTTTGGATCTATATTCCCTAAACTATAATAAAACATCAGTAATTTATTTGCAGAGGCATGGGGACCTAAAGGGTTACATATTTCAATTTCATCGGTGTACAATAGTATTTGCAATGCATTTGGCCTTTGAGAATATAATGGATGGGATGTAAAAAGGGTTCCATCAGTAAAATCATACAAGAATCCCTCACTTCTTTGTGGTACAGTGGTTAACATGGTGAAGATTCTGGGATTGGTCAGTAACTGCTTAAGACTTTGAATGAGTGGTACATAGTAAAAACTTTTGCCTCTTAAGGCCATGACCCTTGAAAGACCACGCTTTACCCAACAAATCTTCTGGGACACCACAACTTCCTCTGGGTTGACTGGATTGAATAGTTCCCGGATGGTTTTATTCTGTCCATATGCTGTGGTTGAGAAAGGATCCATGAACGCATCAAACGTAGCCAAAGCCTCACCTTGGAGCTGAGCAGTTGGGTCTGGATTCTCTTCAAACACCCTTCTGATTCTCTCCCTTAGCGTGTCAATGAGAGCAGCTTGGTACTGTTGCACCCCTGAGATGACACTGTTGACAGTTCTCTGGGAAAATATTTAAAATGTAAATTATTTTTTCACCCATATAATTATTGATCACAGGCCCATATTTTACATTAAAATATTGAAATAAATCATTATTTATATATTGTTTATAAATATTGTCTCAAGTAATTATTCACAAATATGATATTAATAGTACCATTAAAGCATTTGCCCATGAAGATAAATTTACCTGTGACAAGTGGCACTGTTCCCGGACACTGATGGCGAATGCCGCTGCAGATCTAGCAATATCAGGTCTGGTTCTGGATGTCACAGCAACAGCTTCTTCCTTTATAAAATGAGTTGTAATTTTTTATTAAAGAGTGAGTAGATGGACACAGTCAAAGTTGCAATTGATTTGAAATGGATTTTTTGAGAGGACGCACGAGAGGGGAAAAACTTAATTTTAATCCCACATTCGCTTCACTGGTCTGGGACCTGAGCAGCTCTATCATCTAAGGTAAGAGGAATACAATGTTTTTTTTTTATGTTTATTCTTGTGTGCAAAGAGCACATAATTAATTTCTCGAATTGTATTGCAAGTATTGTTGCCTGTGTTACCTTGTATAACGTCGTATTATGACGATATCTAATTTAGCATTCAATGGAGACAATAATAGGCAGGCCTATGAAAGTAAAAAGTGTGCATAGGCTACTCAAATCATGCATGATTAACGCGCACACTCGCAGTGTGGAGGCCACCATTTAAATATATCGTTATATGTAGGACAACAATATTAAATTACTTAACACAGCCAGCATCAGCACAAGTCAGCATCACACAGAGAGCAACCTAATTGGCACGATAAGCCCTCAAAGGTCAAAATAAATTGAATTGTGGAAACTTACGGACTCAAGGCGGCCGTCAGCGTCAGGCTGCAGTGACGGTTCAGGTAGAGAGGCATCAGGTGGGACAGCCACAGTGCTGGCCGCTGCAGGAGTGCTACAGCTGGCAAACACCGAAACACCAAATGTTTCCTGTCCCAAAGACCGAGAAGAAGGCGTCGTACTCCATCCGCTTGGTGGGCATCCAGTCCTCAAATACTGAAGGTGCGTCCGTTTAATGTGGCGAAAGAAAGAGTTAAAAACTCTAAAATCCTGTTCACATCCATCAATACCACAGTAAACCCAAAAATCCGGGCTGCGACTGTGACTTTTATTAATGTGGCTAAGGAGTACTTTAAGACTTAAAGCAACAAAGACGAAACATATCATACACCTCCACGCTGCCATGATGCACCGTCGTTGTCGCGGGCTAATGACCCTGAGGTGGATGGGGAGGAGGGCACTCATGAAATCATTTGTTATTATTTTAACAATACATTTCTCTAATTATAAATGTGACTTAATTAATGTTATGATGGTAAATGTTTTGTTTTACTAATATTTTGCTAACAAGTTCATGTTTACATCCGATCATTTCTGCGCATCCTCAGTTCATATCCTCCAATGGTCCCACCTCAATGACGTGGATTGAGATCAAGATCGCGGTTCTCCACTTGAGTAACTGAAAGAGTTGCGTGCGTTACATTTGAAGAAGTGCAAGAACAGCGGCTCAAGGTCAGTAAACTTTATAGAATTGGTAAATATTACTTGCCAAAATCATATTGGTTGTTGTGGTGGTATTACAAAATCTGCCAAGAAGCAGAAGAAGAACATGCTTTGTCCGTATGTCGGTATATGCTTAGCAAGCTAGTTAATTGTTAGCTAATGTGCACTTTTACACGCTACCCGCTAGCTAACGAGCTCTGTTTGCCTATGGGTTTTCCCAGGTAGTTCTACGGTACCGCCTGTTAATGCTTCAGGGAGCTGATGAATCTCGGATGGATACTTTTGACGATGCCACTCTATCGGTGTTGGAGGGTAAGTCATGAATGAAGTTTATATCTGATGTATTGATGCTATTTATAGAGTGTACTTTAGTTTATTAATAACTGAATACCTTATTTGAAATCCAAAATTGTTCTGCTTGCTGGGTTTTTCCTCAACCTTCATTTGCTTAACGAATTTAAAATATGCTTAGGATGAAACATTTTAAGTAAGAGTCAGAATTCTAAAGCAAAATATATGATTGTGAAATAGAAATCCCACATTTTAAAAACACGCGGTCTGCAGTGTCCCGCCGGCGGGAACGTTACCCTTCCCCCAACCCCCCCAACATCGTAAATCATCCGCCATTCATCAGATTGTTATGTAGCATAGTCATTATACCTCATTTGAAAGCTTGGACTCTTGGGAACCAATACATGACAATGTAAAATATGTGGAGTGTTTTTACAATTTCAGGTTAATCTAACTATGTCTCTGGTGCTTCACTACCTTCTAGCTGCAGTGTATAGCCTTACTAAATAAATTGATTGGTTCTGTAGCTTGCTACTGCTTTATCTACAGATAGATATTTGTCATATATTTCACAGCTGCCAGTGTTGATGAGGCGGCTTTGAAAGGCCTTAGCCGGGATGACCTGAGGGATCTTTTTCCTGGCCCAGAGAATTTCCTCAAAAGAAAGAAACTTTGGAATTTCATCAGTGAAAATGTAAACACAAATTGGAATGAGTAAAAATGAGTAAAGTATGAATTTTAATGGTTCTAATGCATTTTGTTTTCATTCTACACAATCCTAATAGTGTGAAAATACCACGGACCAAGATGCCTACAATTGTGCCATGCCACCATGCCAGCCTCAAACCTCAACCCCCATATCTGCTGAGAAAAAAATGAAAATGCCAGACCCTCCAGAGTATGTGGTGTACACAGATTCAGAGATAGACATGGTGCGTAGTCAATACTTTGCACTGCTCTGCAATGGAAAGGAAAAAAATTGCAAAATGTCCAAGGAGCTATGTTGCAGACTTGTAAGGAACACAATAACCAGTATGGTTGCTATCCTGCGTGCTAGTCCCATGGGGAAAGAAGTCAGACACCCGTCAAAATTGGAAATGAGAGCCATGTCACAGAAGATTATAGACTATTACCCAATGTTACGGGATGATGATCCAAACATGCCATATGTAAGTATTGTTTTTTATCTAAACCAAAACTGTGGGCAGGTCAGCAACAAGACAAACAACGTATCTAACATTCTTTTACCACAGCTGACCATCTACACCAAAATGTACAAGCGACTCCAAAATATGAGATCCCCACGGAAGAGGCAAGGCTCTGTACCACAAAGAGGAGTGGCAAAGACAGCTCTCTTCAGTGCAGACAACCAAGGCATGGAGACGGATTGGACAGACACAAGCAACTCGAGTGATAATACCGTACTTCTTGAGAGCAATGATGACCTCAGCGAGGACAACTCCAGTGCAGGTGTGCAAATTGTGGGCAAAAAATGAAGGGGTGCTGTCATACAACTTGTTTTTTGTCTAAAAAATGTCTAATCATGTAATGATACTAATCATGTAATGATACTAATCATGTAATGAAACTATAGTTGTCCGTATTTGTTGAGCCAGAGTTCATGGCTAGGCATGCACTGTGTTTATCTGCCTGTTTTGTTATCATGCTTTTAATTGTGTTGAGATTTTTTTCATTATTTCCCAAAAAAGCATCCCCAGCACAACGACCCCCCTCTGTGCCAAGGAAGCCAAAGACCAAAACCTCGTTGCTGCCATCCGCATCAGCCTCAGGCTCCTCACTCAGGACTGTGATCGCTTCACCAACCACGCCTGCAAAGGATGATGTTGGTAAGCCCACCTCAGCACACCTCTCAGCCTGTTATCCATGATAATGACTTTCAGAGTGGCAAATCAGAGTCTAAACTGTTGGAGATTCAATTTAAATTTCCTTAGATTGTGGATGTTAATGGAAACACTTTTTTCAGACAACTCTCATTGTTCATATAAACAACATAAAATTATTGTATTTACCTTATTTCAATTAAGTTCATTGATTTGGGTGTTACAAGGGAAGTAGACCGACCTGCATAATAATGCAATAAAGTTTTTTACATTGAAATGTCTGCTCTGTTTTTTGCCATTTCAGTCGGCCAGGACAGTCTGAAGATGCAGGCTATGCACTACAAAACCTTGAGCAACATGTACAATAAGCCAAATGCAAAACCCAATCAAAGCGATGTTGCTCAAGTTTTAGACCTTGAGTTTAAGGCCAGACGGGCTTTCATTGATGCAGATGTTACAAGGGAAGAAGACCGACCTGCAAAAATCTTTGAGGCATATCCATGCTTTAGAGATGTTCGAAATGTATGTTTTTTGTTTTTTTCACTACTTGCACTTGAATTACTGTCTATCCATCTGTGTTCTAAATGTCCAATGGTTGAATAACTGTGCACAATGCTGTCTTAGGCAATGGATGAGCTGCGGCGCATAGTAGGTGGCACCAACAGCAGATACATCGAGGAAGTGAAAGGAAGATGGGCAGACTTTTGTGCCAAGGTGCAGTTCTATGGTGTGTGGAAGAAAGCCCTGAAACCCCCTTTTCCATTGGATGTCCGTGGAGGTAAGTTGCTGTTCCATATGCAAATGTATTGTGATTTATACCATATTCAGACCATTCAGACCAATCTTTCTATTCTTTAGTGGAGTTCACCCTTTCCCTCTTCAATGCACTCCCATCCCTTTTCCCCTCACCAACTTCACCACCAAAGAAGCTTGGGAATAGCTGTGAGGCACTTCTTCATGTCCTGAAGGTAAGAACATTTTTGTCTTGATTCCTTGCTGTCCTCTTATTTTCTCACATTGTTGTGCATGTTCACATAACAATACACCCTAAGTTCACAATCACAGATATGACCCTACTTTTTGCAAAAAGGGGAAGACATAAGTGCCTCTAGTGTCCCTCAAATGGTGTTCACATAAAGGAATACCAAGAAATGTTTCAAAACCTTTGATTAATTAATCCATTCATTCATCCGAGAAATATTAAAAATATACCACCTTGCATCAGCTTGTATCAATTTTTAATCCGTCCTAAATTCCTACACCTTGATCTGTCAAACAAATGTTTTTTTAACACATGTCCCCCCCTGTCCCATTTTGAAGTAATTCATGATTATTTCTTCCAGTGTGATAATAAATCAATATTTTTCATCAGTGTTTTTAATAATGACTATTTTAAGAGTGCTTGTCATTGGTTGCAACCTGATCATTTAATCTAAAAATGATTTTTATATTGAACATACACCTGACTTTCAATACATGTTTATGTCTTCTCACTCTTTTTATTCTGTTCCAGTCAGGCGAAGACCCTACCCTGTACCTGGAGAAGCGTCCTCTCTCCTCCCCAGTTCTGCTTTCTGATGGATCAACCACCATCGTGGCTGTGGGTAATGTACCTGTGACCACCCTCCCTCAGGAAGATTTCTCAGACGGGATGTTGGTGTTAATGGCATACTACTACACTTTGCACTTAAGATATCCGAAATGTGTTGCAACGCTCCTGTCCGTTATTCAAACAGAGGTAATTGGTGACACAATCCACGATCAAGATGCCACTAGTGCTTACAAAAAAGCAATGGCTGATTGGAAATCTTTCATTGAGAAGTAGCTGAGTATTTTGTCATGTCAGTTCTTATTGTTAGCTGTGCCTACAATAGTTTTGTGTTGCACAAGCTTATACAGTGTCGCTGAGTTATTACCTCATTGAGGCCTGTATGTCATATTATTGTTAGCTGTGCCTACAATAGTTTTTTGTGTTGCACAAGTTTATACAGTATCACTAATAACAATAATCAATCCTTAGAGTTATTACCTCATTGAGGCCTGTATTTAAAATGATAGTCAATGGAAAAATCCATAATTGAGAGGGCTGAGTTTTTTTTTTTTTTTTTTCTCTTTTGCTTTTAATTTTTATGGAAAAGTATTCAAATGTCTATAGCAACCTTGACTTGCTGATGTTAAATAAATGTTGTCTTATAAGCAATTCTGGTTGTTATTTCTGCACCATTATTCTAAAAATAAGGACAGGCTTTAGATTTTAAGGTTTAAAGATGCAGTAAGCCTTGTTTCAAGATAAACCAGCTTGCATTAAGACAGCGCTTAGTCATTCTTCACTAATACCGAGTATTTTTTTCTAAATTGAATACATTTATTTTACTAATCTTAAGCTTAATTTGCTAAAAGTAAGAAACCAAAATATGTAATTGCTTATATTTAGTATATTTAACTTATTCTGAGGCTGTAAAAAGTTTAATTTTAAGTAATCTAGACTTAAAACCGGCATTCTATGCTTATATTTAGTATAATTCACTTATTTTGAGGCTTTAAAAAGTTTAAATTTAAGTAATCTCATTTTACAACCAGCATTTTATGCTTATATTTAGTATATTTCACTTAATTTGGGGCTGTATAAAGTACAATTATAAGTAATCTGATCTTAAAACCAGCATTTTCAGCGTATGTTAAGCCTTCCAAATACCTCTTTAGACATGCTTGTTTCTAGATTTAATTATCTTAATTCAAGAAATCTTGTCAAGTGAAATTATCTTGCTGCATGGACAGATAATTTCACTTGTTTTGAGTACATTTTACCTCAAATTTAGTGTTTTTATCTAGTTTTCAGACACCCCTTTTTTGCAGTGTGTTTAATGATTGGCTAACGTGTCGCGTCTATACTAATGACCTGGAGGTGACTCACACAGTACGAGTGCAGCAGGCAGGGTTGGGTCTCTAAACCAGGGTTTCTGAACTCTGGTCCTGCTACACATTTTAGTTGTAGCCCATCACTAACACCTGGTTGAACTAATTAAGTAGTCCAATGCCTTAGCAGAAAAAAAAAATGTGTTGCATGGCGGATTAAAGCATGAAGATTGGTATAGTTACTCCTTGTGTTCGGTGATTATAAAAACATCCTAGAAGGGGTGCCCAATTTAATCCAACACGTGAGTTATAAGGACAATTCAAAATGGCCGCCCAAATGTGGAAACTTGGTGGGCAGGCAATGAGTGTACAATGGCAGCTCTGTCAATGATTTTAGCATGAAAAGAGGATGGCACGGTTGGGTTAGTTGCAGTTCTCATTGATGGAGCTTCCCTGACTTCTTGGAGCAGTAGATTGACGTTTTGATCGCCTGAAATCTTTGTAAACTTGCTTTTGTTTATTCTGTTTCTCACAGTTTCTCCAGTTTAGAGGATGTACATTTGAGAATGTACAATTTCTGCCACTTGGCCTTATTATCCTCAATTTTTTACTACCGTGCCACACCCTTTGAAATTTACCTCTACAGGTAGTCCATCAACTTCCTTAAACTACTAATTTTAGGGAATTGCAGTACACATCTGCCCCATTTTTCTGCAGAGAATTTACCGGGCACCTAAGATCCCCCTCTACCTTAGAACAAATCACACTCCAATCCATCCTTATAAAAAAAAAAAATGCTGTTTTGAAGCGCTATCTAGCTGTCTTGTTGATATTCCAGCGAAAGCAACCAAGTAACTGTATATACAAATCTAAGACTACTGACCAGGAAATTTGAAAAAAGAAGAAATTGATTTAGACTAAATATAGAAAATGTTTCTCATTCTTAACTCATCAATTTGTGAAAGCCTTTAAAAAGGCTGTTTTTAAATCTTGTCTAGTTATGCAGATATTCCAGAGAAAGTTATAAAGTGCCCTCGATAAGTATTGGAAAGGGGAGCATTTTATCTTTTAGCTCTATACTCTAACAGTTTGGATTTTAAATCAAACAATTAAATTAATATAATGTTAAAGTAGAGCTTTTCCGATTTTATTCAATGTTTTGTTTTTTCAGATTGGTTTCACCATTTCGAAATTACAACCATTTTTATACCTAGTCCCCCTATTTCAGGGCACCAAAAGTATTGGAAAAATTGGCTTGACAGATGTATGGTTAGTCAGGTGTTCCGTCACAACATTTGTGCAGGCATAAGAGAGCTGTCAATGTCTAGTATTGCTGCTAGGCTTTGCATTTGCCTTCGGAGTCTATTGGTGTCTGTCAACATGAGGACGTCAATAAAAGTCAAGGAAGCCATTATGAGGCTGAAATATCCGGGGAAAAAACGATAAATCTTAGACTAACCAAAATCAACAGTTTGTAACATCATTAAAAAAGAAAGAAGGCACTGGTGTGCTCAGCAATCGCAAATGAGCTGGTAGGCCAAGAAAGCTTTCTACAGTGGATGACCAAAGAATGCTCACCATTATTAAGAAAACCCCCAAAACAACTGTCCCACAGATCAGGAACACTTTCCAGGAGGTAGGCGTCAATATGTCAGAGACTACCATCCACAGAATACGTCATCAGCCGAACTACAGAGGCTTCAGTGCAAGGTGCAAACCACTAGTTATCCGCAAAAAGGATCAAGTTACAGTTTTCTAAAAAGCCTGCAGAGGTCTGGAAAACGGTCTTGTGGACAGATAAGATGAATATTATCATGTATCAGAGTGATTGCTAGAGGAAAGTTTGGAGAAAGAAATTATCTGCCCAACCCTTTTTTTATTTTAAAAAAAAAAGTGTAATTTATGCAGACAACTCTCTAAATGTCTTTCCTATTTTACTTGAAATTAATTTGAAGTGAATATTAAAATGTATTTGTCTCGTTGTTAAAACACTCAAATAATTTTTTTTAAAGCCTTTTAAAGAGGCTGTTGTTTTAACCCATTTGTACCGGATGCTGCGCGCCGCAACATTGCATCTACCGCCGGTTACTGCGTTGTGCAACTCTGAATCTCCTGCCGGCTGCTGCGTGGCGCAGCGTTGTTGATTTGTTGTCATTTTCATGACGCGTGCAGCATATAATGCACTGTCATTGGTTCAAATACACATGAGGTGGGTCTTGTTGATTTTTTAAAAACACGTGACCACCCAAATGTCGTGTGGTTCGCCGAAAATCACGTCAATCAATCAGACATACACGTGCGTTTATTGTTGATTTTGTGTGTGTTTGAGAGCGGCGAGATGGCTACGACAGAGGAGGATTTGGAGCCGAGTGGAAGTACAGGAGGGGCGGCTACAAGGACTGGCTGGAGGATCTGACCATGGAGCTGATCGTCCCCGTCACTGCAAGAAGTGCTCCCCAGGTGCTCCCCACCAGCCCAACTGGAGCTTCTGCTGAGCATGACCTGGGCCAGATCAACACCAAGAGGAAGACCTGTAGGGAGTGTTCTCTGAAGCACTACGGCACCAACGTGCGTCCTGGGTCAACTCTGATGGGGTGCAGGCAGTGTGACCTTCCTCTGCACCGCGAGTGCTTCATGCACCACGTCCTTCGCCAAGATTGATTTGCTCTGTCTGTCTGTGTGTGTGTCAGTCTGTGTGTGTGTGTGTGTCAGTCAGTCAGTCTTTGTCTGTCTGTCTGTGTGAGGATAATGCTGTTCAACAGCCAAAGAGGAGAGATGTGAGCCATGGAGCTCAGAGACTGAGACTGTTCCCAGTTCCACCTCAGGACTTTCCCCACCCCTCCCCACTCCTTTCCCACCTCTCTCTCATACCAAGGTGCCTTGGTCTGTGTGTTGGCATGTTTAAAATGTTATTTGTTATATAAATAAATCATATAAAATATATTTTTTCTTCCCCATCTGATTTTGAGGATTTTTAGAAAAATGTGTTGGTATGTTAGTGCTAACGGAGCATGTTTTAATACAACCTGTGATTCTTACCTTTAAAATGTCATTTATTCATGTTTCTATGTGCTACAGAGGCTTAGATATTAAGGTTTTGGTAGACGTTGACAATTCTTCGTATTTTTTCAGAAAACCCTCAGGAGATAAGGATATTTATCCTAGAATAACATAGGTTTTTATAGGCGTTTTTAGCAGGCGTTTTAGGAGTAAATGGGTTAAATGTTATCTGGCGTAATGTTGATATTCAAGCTAAATCAACTGAGTTACTGAATATGTTAGTGAGCACTGCCTTGAATACATGTCTATGAACATTGGCCAGAAAAATAAAAATGCAGAGCAATTTGTCAAACAACTCTCCAAACATTGTTACAATTTAACATTAAATACATTTTGACACTATATTTAAAAGGTTTGTCTCAATGTTTACACACACAAAATACATTTGTGACAGCCTTTAAAAAATGCTATCTAGTGCAATGTTGATATTCCATGTGTGTTGTAGTCTTCAAATCACCATAAGCTTATACTGGTAGCTAGCCATGAATTAATTTTCTAATGGGATTCTGACCGATAAGACTGTCACCTTGATACACCCATTGTGTATAGTGACGGGTTATCTGCTTTATTAACTAATTATCTTAGGTAGCAATTTTAAGGCTTAAGTTGAGCTGCAAGTTAGCCATGGGGCTTGTAGTTAGATGTGACACGATGGTGCCTACTAGGGAAGTCGTCTTCTTTCTAATTTCATGTTATCAATGCATAATTTATAGATTACAACTACTAGGGTGTGTTGGCTAGTTTTTGGCTTGATTAACATTGTGTTTTCAACCTTTTACATACCTTTTTGTAAGGTACTTCATGCAGTAGTAAGCAACATCTGAGTGGTTTACAAGTACATTTCTGGTGTTGTAAATACATTTATTGCCTTTTTGTTGTCACTTGTGATAAATAATTTTATATTATTGAATATTGGTCCACTACTAACAAATAAACAAGAACAAAATTGCTTAATGAACGTCTTCTGTGCTGTGCCGGCAGCCATATTGACTTTTATGTCCAAAAAAAAGCACCAAAAACGAGTCTGCATTTTTGGGCACCATAACCCCTTCTGAAATGGATTTATACATCCCGAAGAACATTTGTACCAAATTTGGCGCTTTAATCCGCAGCGATCAATTTCATCATATTTTGAAGCTAAGGAACCAGACTAAAGGGGGTTTGTTGATTAATCAATTTATAAGAGTAGTTGGTGCTGGGCAAGAGCAAAAATGTGCAACCCTGAGGGAGAGGCCTCCCAGGACCAAAGTGGTGAAACACTGCTCTAACCCGTCTTTGACATAAGTGCTGCTGAGTGCAGAGCCATCTTTCCTCCTCTGCTGACTACGCAAGTGTTGAAAAGGTGCTTTGACTCAGTCAGTTCTCCTCAGCATGTGCTAAAGCACAGTGACGTTCCATATCTGTGATGGATGCAGTTTAATGTGAGTTTAAAATGACTCAATGACAGCCTACACCAGAGGAAAAATTTGACTTATTGCTGAAGAGACTCCTTCTATTTCTCTTGGCTTTAAACCAGTTGTAACCATTCTAGGTATATTATTAGATGAGTGTAAGAGTGTGTATGGTTATCCTCAGTTTCTCTGGTGCTGTCTGTCCTTACGGCTGCTCTGCTGATTGTCATGTGTGCTGCCCTTGCATCATCTGGGGATAGCAATTGGCACATTGCAACAGAGAGGGTATTGTGCATTACGCACATTACCTCTGTGTCAACTCTATTTGACACAATGATGGTGTCATTCATTCTATATAGCTTCTATTATCTGTCTAGTGGACACTCAGTCAAATATGGATGTGGCACTTTGCTGCTGTCAGTTGGTCTGGGTAATGTAATGGTATTAGTGTACACCAGGCCAGCCTGTGTCATAACCTGAGTGACTAAGCAGTATTGAGCTTAGACATAATGACTACATTGAATGACTGTGTCTGTATGTTGTAAATCAAATGGTAATGTCATTATAGGCCAAAAGGATGAGCCACAGTGACCTCACACACTTGGGTTAGGCTCACTGAAAGGAGAAATGCTATATACCTAATATGATGGAGTAGGTTGTCTCCTCCTGTGCTTGTTTTTTTCGAACATAGGATAGTTTGAGAGTAAAACTTGTTTTAGTTGACAACAAACATATGTTTCTCCTTTTGAAGTGGGTTGTGAATGAATTTATACAAGACACTCAAATGCGTGTCTTGACTTAGTTTAAATAGCCCATCAAGGGGGAGAACGTTATACTCACTGTTAGACCTACAACCTAAGCTTTAATGAGTCACACAAGGGCTTTTCTTGAAATAGCTGAGGGTTGGAAGTTTCAGTATTGTGTGTGCAGTGATCAGTCATTATCTGTCTTTTAAATATAGTTTTTTTTAACTCACTAGGAATTCTGGTTTCAGTATTAACTCTAACAAGGTGGCACTTATCTTGTTGGAGCTGGTTAACGTTTACACAGACTTAGTCAATCTCCATTCCGTGTTCCGTCCAAAATGACCAAATCTGAGATTTCCCCTCCCTTTTGCACCAAAACTGAGTAGAAACTATAATTATAATCTATTAAAATCACAGGTAAATATGATGGTATGGAACGCTGCGGACATCAAATTGACCTAGCAGGAAGTGAACTGCCTCCCCTTTATTCTCGCTCGCACAGCTGAGCTTGGAGCTGGTGCTGCATGCTTGGAGGCTCAAGATGGATGCCAAACGGGGTTAGTGTTGTCATTATCTGTTGTTTACCGATGCTGCCTTTTTTATAGCGCTATTTTTTTTAAACGTTTTTTTTTGCCTTATTAACCACTTTGACCGATTTGTCGGAGGGAGGCAAATGGGTAGGAAAAGAGCGGTCCATTGCGCAACGCGGAGGCCCCGCTAGGTCAAACTAGACATTTTACATGGAAACCACACTTTAGCTCCCATTCTATTCAATAATTTCATCCACACCGCATGCGCACGTCTGCGAGCGCATGTTTTATCCCGCGTCTCAAATGGAAACTGGTCCGATTTGAGACGCTACGCTCCAAGCATTATTTCGCAAGTACCGCCTCTCCCATCTGTTCATTGGTTTGGGGAGAAACCCTGTTAGAATACTCCAATACTGCATCCATCGGCAACTTCTCTCCTGCGTGTCTTAATTGCGTCTGATGTGGGCACCTAAACGAAGGTTACGTATGTAACCACGGTTATGTGAGCTAATTGGATCACTCCAATATGGTATCCTTCCGCGCGGCAGGATACGTTCCGAGTAGAATTTCAGAGAAGTCCCGTGTACCGGGTAGTGCTGCGGCTGCATCACCCCATAAATAGCAGTCCACAGCACTACTTCTTCCTTGTGTCCTTTTCGAGGCGCCATAGATCTCCGGAAAAAGGATTGGAGTGATCCAATTAGCTCACATAACCGTGGTTACATACGTAACCTTCGTTATGTAGCACTATATTGGATCACTCCAATATGGTATCACAATACCAGATCACTCGGCGATCTATGACCAGTCAACAAGCGAAGCCCAGCACTCACCTAGAAGACGGGGCTGAGCTTGGGCCAGTCAACATTGTAGTGGGCCATCGTCTGCTCCCAGAGAGGCGGAGGCAACCCCCAGCACTGCCCGTTCCACCTCATTAGAGGGGGCCACATTGACTTGGTAGAACCTAGCAAAAGTGCTAGGCGATGCCCAACTGGCTGCGGCACAGACGTCAGCGAGGGGAACTCCTCTGAGCAGGGCCCAAGAGGCAGCCACGCCCCTAGTAGAATGTGCTACTATAGCAGATGACAAAGGCCGGCCGGCCAGCTGATATGCGGTAGTAATGGTGTCAACAATCCAATGTGAGAGTCTCTGTTTCGAAAGCCTCTGACCCAGAACTCTCTCACCATAGCAGACGAAAAGCTGATCAGACTTTCGGAATGCTCGTGTCCGCGTGACATAAGTGTCCAAGGCCCTGACCGGGCACAGTACACTGGAGGTAGTACCTATCCCACTCGCACTCGTGGGAGGGGTATAGGCAGACAGGTGCAAAGGTCGGTTCACATGTCCGGTAGACAGAACCTTTGGTAGAAAAGAGGGGTTAGGTCGGAGGGTGACGCTCATTTTGTCGGGGCCCATCCGGAAACACTCAGCACTCACAGAAAATGCATGAAGTTCACTAACCCTCTTTGTGGAGGTAATGGCCAACAGGAACGCCACTTTCAACGAAAGGTGCTTAAGAGACACAGAGCCCAGGGGCTCAAAAGGTGGCAGGGTAAGCGCTGACAGCACCACGTCGAGGTCCCAGGTGGGCACCAGAGGGGCCCTTACCGGACATAGACGTCGAACACCCTTCAGAAACCGGGAGAGTAAAGGGTGGCTACCCATCGGTCCCTCTGGCCCGTCATCGTGGCATGCAGAGATAGCGGCCAGATACACCTTCAGTGTAGAAGCCGCCCAGCCTGCGTCGAGCAAAGACTGTAAAAACTGCAGAACAGTCTGAACATTGCAGCTCTCTGGATTGGCGTTCTGACTCTCACACCAAGAGCAAAACACACGCCATCGTGTCTGATATGCCGCGTTGGTAGAGGGGGCCCTGGCACTCTGCAACGTGTGCATGACGTCATTCAGGAGGCCTAAGTCTGACCACTTGCGCCTCTCAGAGGCCAAGCCCACAACTGGAGGCGATGTGGGTCCGGATGCCATAGGGCCCCCTGGGCTTGTGAAAGCAAGTCGAGTCTCTGTGGCAGCTTCCATGGTGTCCCCGAGAGGAGAGACAGCAACAGCCTGAACCAGGGGCGTCTCGGCCAATACGGGGCTATCAGGAGCACCTGATGGCCCATCATCTCGACCCTGCCCAGCGTCGCTGGGATCAGGGGAAACGGAGGAAACGCATAGAGCGTCGTCATCGGCCAATCGTGAGCCAGGGCATCCAGACCTAGAGGCCCCGGGGGGTCCGACATTGAGAACCAGCTGGGGCAGTGAGTGTTGTTCTGAGAGGCAAACAGGTCCACCTGTGCTCTCCCGAACCTGTCCCAGAGCTGGTGTACCACCTGAGGGTGTAGACGCCAGTCTCCCTCTCGTGGCCCATCCCTCGAGAGCATGTCCGCTGCCGTGTTCAGGATCCCCGGGATATGCGCTGCTCGTAGAGACGCGAGATGGGTGTGAGCCCATAGCAAGAGTTCCCGAGTCATCTCGTGGAGGCGGCGGGACCTCAAGCCCCCCTGGTGATTGACATATGCTACGACTGTAGTGTTGTCTGATCGGACCAGGACATGCTGTCCTTTCAGATAGGGCAGAAACTGCTGGAGGGCTAGGCAGACCGCCCTGAGCTCCAATACATTGATGTGCAGACCAGTCCATGGGGGGCTCCAGCGGCCGCTGGCCGCCATGCCCCTGAACACTGCACCCCAGCCCGTCAGCGAGGCATCGGTGCACACTAGTTCTCTGTGTACCACTCTGCCCAACCTCGTACCATCCATCAGGAAGGAACGGGAGCGCCATGCAATGCTAACAAACATTCCCTTGTCACCACCAGGCGACGGTGTTTGTGTAGCTTTGGATGCAGTTTGTGGGAGTTGAACCACCGTTGCAGTGGTCTGAGACGGAGAAGGCCCAACGGGACCAACAGCGAAGCCGCCGTCAGTAGGCCGAGCAGTCGCTGGCACTCCAAAACGGATACAGTTCGTCCAAGCTGGAAACGGTCGAGGAAGGACAGGATTTTTGCGACCCTCTCTTGAGGGAGGCATGCTCTCATAAGAGACGAGTCCATTGAGATCCCGACAAAGGTCACCTCCTGAGAGGGGTTCAGGTGACTTTTCCGTCTGTTCAAGGTGAGACCCAGATCCTGGATGTGGCTCAACAGGATTCTGGTGTCCCTGGTAACTTGCTCTCTCGATGGGGCGCAAACCAACCAGTCGTCCAGGTAGTTCAGAACTTGAAGTCCCTGGGACGACAGAGGCGCCAGAACTGCGTCCATACACTTGGTGAAGGTACGCGGCGCCAGTGAGAGCCCAAAGGGGAGGACCTGGAACTCGTAGGCCACTCCCTCGAAGGCAAACCGGAGGTACTTCCTGTGAATTGGGTGAACGGGAACATGGAAGTATGCATCCTTCAAGTCGAGCGTGGTGAACCATAGACCCTTGGAGATGGCCTGTAACACGCGTGCTGGCGAGAGCATTTTGAACTTCAGCTCTTTCAAGCAACAATTGAGGGCGCGCAGGTCCAGGATAGGACGGTAGCCGCCATCCTTCTTTGGCACAATGAAATACGTGGAGTAGAATCCACTGAGCCGTTCTGATGGCTCTAGCCTCTTGACAGCACCCTTGCTGAGAAGTGAGGCTATCTCCAACCGGAGGACCTCCTTCTTTGAACGGTTGGTCCGAATGCCCCGGTAGGGCGGTGGCCGGCGACGGAATTGGAGTTTGTAACCCCTCAGGACTGTATTCAGCACCCAAGGGGACTCCACTCGCTCCACCCAGTTTGCCCTTTGGGCCTGGGAGAAGCGGCCGAGGCCGGTGGCCAACATGTCAGGAAGACTGCTGGGGGCCACCCTTCTTAGCCGCAGGTCGTCCGCGTCCGGGAGGGGGGCCACCGCGCCGCTGGCGGTGCTGCTGGTTTACATTCCCCTGGTTACCATTCCGCTGCCTCTGAGGCTGGCTTGGCGGCGGGGGAGGAGGCCAGAGGCGCTGCTGGGACCCGGGCGGGAGTCTGTACCTCGGCTGCCAGGTCGTCTGAGGAGCAGGTCTGGGGCGCGACGTGGCCATGAACTGCTGCAAAGTCTCTCTGTCTTTGCGTAGCTTCGCCGTTTGCTGCAGTATAGCATCAACCCCCGGCCCAAAGGTAGCACCTGGTGTGAGGGGGAGCCCCATGAAGGTCTTCTGGACCGGCAGCGGCAGCTTGGACTGAGACAGCCAAAGGTGGCGGCGCGAGGACACAACTGAAGCCATGGCTTGGCCATTAGCTCGCGCCAAGTCTGTCTGCAGCAGACCGAGCAACCTGGACACTTCCATTGCCTCGTCGACAAGGTCCTGGCTTCCTCCTGGGAGAGTAGGGATTAGGCGGGCCAGGTAGGAGCTGAGCAGCATGGCCGCGTTCGTAAGGCGGGCCATGGAGGAGAGGACGCTGAAAGTAGAACTCAGGAGCTGGTCACTGAGTCTCTCGGGTCCTGGCTTAAGCTGCGGCACCTTGCCGATGATTTCCTTATCAAGGAGGATCATAGCCGTCACCATGTCATCCATTGTGGGATATCTGTTGATCCCCAAGGGCTCTTGGTCCGCAATGAGGGTCCATGGTCTGGTATCCCTGGAGGGGCGGAAGCGCCCCTGCATCCTGGTCCAGTATTCACGGAATGCCACCGCGAACTGGGGACAGGTGGGGATGAGCAGCTTGTCAGAGGCTGGCTCCTCCCACTTGAGGCCAAGGGAGACAGCCACCTTCGCCAGGAGAGCACACGTCGCTTCTGTAACCACCGGTGGTCCTTCTGAAGCAGCGCTGCCAGCGTTTGAGGGCGCTACAGATCCAACGGTTGATGGTGCTGCGGACCTAGCGCGTTTGTAGCGCTGTAGCAGCACCGAGGCACTGTCGCCAACATCCAGGTCGTCTGGAGCGTGAAGAGAGAGAGAGTCGTCGCCTTCCTCTTCCAAAGCGCTCACTGCCTCGCACAAGTCAGCTTCCCTACGTTCGAGGCGGTCCAATTCCTCCTCCGTGCGCCGCTTGGCAGGGGGGGCGCCCAAAGCGGCTGGAGGGGAACTCTGCCGACGACGCACCGTACCACAGGGGGGGAGGCGGTCATCCGCAGGTCTCTGGGAGGTTAAGGCCTTCATTCTCTCTAGGCGAGCCACACACAGCCGTTCTCCTAGCACTTCGCAGGACACGCAGCTGAGGGGGTCTTCCACTGCCCAGCGTGCGTGGTCCAGCCCAAGACAGCGCATACAGGTAATGTGTGCGTCCTCAGCGGGCATGCGCGCATTGCACTCCACACAGTGAAAAACCATACTTGGGTTACTGTGGAGGGGAGAAGACACTGTGTATGATAACAGTGCACCAGGCAAGATAGCTCTCAACCTTAGTGTATCTATATATCGATTATATATATAATATAATATATATATATATATATAATATAAATATATATACAATATATACTGTGTATATACAGTATATATATATATATATAAAACTGTACAGTGGTAACTGGTCACCAGTAGCCTAAAGTACAACCCACTCAAGCCCCTGTTGTAGCAGAGAATGAGGGATACTGAACCTATATCACACCCAGTGAATGTTAGCCAATACAACGGCACCCTCTAGTGGCGCCTATTGTAAACACACCTGCTAGTCTGTGTAATTTACACGAGGGGCTGTGCTGAAGCACACACCAACGTTTATTAGCTCTCAGCTTTATACGTGGTGGTTAATAGGGCTAGTGAATTGCTTAAGCAATGACTAGACCTATATTGCAGGGAAATTGACACCACGTTTATTAGCTCCCAGCTTTATACGTGGTGGTCAACAGGACTGTGTGTGTAACTGAAGGTCCCGTATGTGGTCACCGCTCGTTGAGCTAGAGGGATCTCATAGCTCGTTCACCGTGGAACGCACGAGGGTAAAACAAGATGGCACTGCCCTGTGAGAAGAAGCGCGCAAAGTACTTCGCGTCACCCTGCTTCAACTCGGGGGGAAAATCTGCAAGGCGGCGTGAAGCCAACCATACAGTTTTCCCAATCTTGCTAGAGGTAGGCGCGGTCCCCGAGCCCGAAGGCTAACCGGGAGGGTTCCGGTAGACAGACAAGTCAAGACAACTAAAATTAAGGACAAACCCTCAGCGCCGCAATACAGGTTGACCAAACCGTGTATCGCCCAGGTACACGGTGTCGAACAAATATTAACTTAACAACGACGACAAACTTCGAACGAGATGGCACAGGCCAAATCGAGCGAAGTGACAGCAGAGCACTCAATGGAGAGGCTAGCTAGCTAGCTCCTCCAAGCTATTGAATAGCTGCGAGTATACTTCTGCACACAGAGCTCTTACCAAGCGAATCGTTGCTCCAGAATCCACCTCTACGGAACGCGCCGAGAAGAGGAAGAAGTAGTGCTGTGGACTGCTATTTATGGGGTGATGCAGCCGCAGCACTACCCGGTACACGGGACTTCTCTGAAATTCTACTCGGAACGTATCCTGCCGCGCGGAAGGATACCATATTGGAGTGATCCAATATAGTGCTACATAACGTTCGGCATTCGCATCCGCTTTTCACGTTGACGCACGCGCGTGGCCGGTGTGGTTTCGTGTTATGATGGGGTAGCCGATGGAGCTGAGAACGACTTGACGCTATGAAGTACTTCCCCTCACCATAATTGGATGATCAGTGCGGTTGATAATGCGTGGACCATTTTAGGTCCTCCAGTTCTGATGCTTGTTCATGCTTGCCATATGTAGACAGTAGTGATGGGCAAATGAAGCTTTTGTGAAGCACTGAACCACTTGAGCCAATTGTTTCGAAAATGGGTTCATTACTCGAAGCTTCAGTTACAGTGACCTCTCCTGGCGAAGTGCAAGGCTGCAGTCAAATTAGGCAGGCCAGTTGGTGGACAGGAGGCTTTTAATTACACGCACGCACGAACACACACCTCAATGAGCAGTGTTGGAGAAACTACTTTACTTTTGTAGAAAAGATCTTTTGTTCTGAAGCATCTTTGCTTTGATCACCCTTGGATTTAAAGTATTGTAACGACCCTGTGAAAGGCCTGTTAGCAATTCCGCCAAGGGAGTTACTGCTCTTGGTGTTGTGGCTAGCGCGGCCGGTTTGTAAGCGAAAGATTGCGAGTTCGATACCCGCTTAAGGCAAGCTGCTCTACCCCGCCGTTCGCTACAGTATCTTTGCTTTGATGAAATTCTTTGATGCACACACACACTAAGACTGAATATCATGTTCTATTTACAAATAAAGATTGATGAATGTGTGTATTGTGTTATTGAGGAGAGAGTGCTGGGGAAAATATGGCATAGGTTGGGTGTGTTTGTGTAACTATGGCAGGGGGAACACTCAAAGATTACAAGAAGAACACTCAGAGAATACAAACGCAATACCAACAACTCAACAGCAACAACGCACCTACTACGACAATCCACAAATTGTGCATTGTTTAGAGCGGTTATAAAGTGTTGAGGCACTCAAATTCAAAACTGTCGCAACCTATCACCTGTCAGAATCGAGACGAGGCAGTGCCAGTGAATCACCTGATTGGACCGCGAACCAGTCAGGTGATTCATTCAGGCAACGAAGCAGTTGCTGCTTCGGACGTCATATGTCACGTGATTTTTTTCGCACCAAAGCAAGCTTTGAAGCAGTGCTTCGATAAAATTGTTGGTCAGTGTTTGAAGCACGTATCGAAGCTTCAGTGTCAAACTGCCATCACTAGTAGACAGTCACATTTTGGATTTTAACAGCCCCCCTCCATGTTTGCAACGCCGGAAGTGTTAACATTCCGGAAATCTGAAGCTACTAGGGTACGGAAGTCAAGTTTGCCCATTGATCCTCACTTCAAATAGCTTACCATTGGCCACTTTCTTTTTCATGAGTTTGGTGTGTCATTCTCAAAATAGTTAACAGTCATCGACATCAATCACCTGCATCATACTTAAAAGACGATTGGAAACCGCACTTCCCTACCCCAGTAAATCGTCATGCCATGCGTATCTATCGGTTGCATGTTTGCTAGTGTTATTCATATTGTCAGCAATGTTATTAGAAAAAGGCCCGGGTGGATGCAAACTTCAGGGCTAGCTGGCTAATAAATAAGCTATACAGCCAAGGGCTTGTTAGCCAGCTATGTATGGAATTACATGTTATGGTAAATTTAAAGACAATATAAGGGTTGTAATCCCACACCTAGGGGAAAAGGTCACAAGGACACCAGATGGTCCTGGAACATCTCAGAAGGGGTGAGATCAGATAAGTGGGGGTTGACTAGAGGGTATGAACACAATGGACTACAATAGATCAAAGCTGCAGAAACAGGATAGATGAGTAATAAACACAGTTGTCAACAGCCAGGACAGATGGCTTTTGTAAATAGCCTAGGTCAATTGATCTCTCCACAGACTGACCGATGCCATGTCAGGTGGGAGTAGCCCCTGGATGACGAAATGTAGTTCTTAAATATCATTGGTGTAAGTAGACAGGAATTTGAATGAAGGGCGTTGACCTGTGTGATGTTTATAAAAGGACAGGTAACGGAAGTGAAAGGTGTTCAACTTTGCAAACCTGACCCGGCTTCGTTCTCTGTGAATAAAGTCTCTGAATGAATCAACAGCTCTGGTTAACGGTATGTTATTTCAAAATACCATTACTTAAATTCTACTACAATGTCATGTAGCCACACGTGGCTAGTAGGACTGCTAGCTTGTGATGTTGGGAGAAATGAAAGCTACGTTGTCACCGCCCCCCAAAATTCAATGCTGTAACATTGTAAGCATGTTCCAGTAAGACGGTTTCATTTGCAGTATTTAATTCCATTCCTCTGACGATGTGTACCATGTCTGTGGCTTCTGTTTGAGAGAAGGTTGGCTTGTGTTACAGGTCCTGCCCATGTTCACTTTTCCTGCAATGTCCTTTGATTGCTCTTATTTGATTTGACAGCTGTCTGGCTATTTGATAATCAATTAAATCACATTCAAGCAGCACATTTGAAGTTGCTGGTTTGGGTTCATCTGCACTTTGTATGAATTCCCTATTTGGCAGGAACTTGCAATTTGGGTTTTTCAACTATAAGCTCTTTGACGGTTAAGCCATTTGATTTAGTTGTCTGCTAACTACAGTAGGCCGAACTTTAGAGCCGTGCCGCCGCTGTGACGATGTCGCAAGGGCACATGATGCTGCCCTGATTAATTATGTGAAGAGTATCTTATGAGTTGTTTCCATTTGGATATAATGTTTCTCAGTTGATTCCACGCATTTCAGCAGTAGGCTACTCTATATGGACACAGTGTGGTCACAAAGCAAAGAGCGCAGTTCGTGACACAAATGTTCTGCTCTGTCACTGAACGTACAGTATTTCAGATGATTTAAATGAGAACTTTCATGAGTCAGTCAAAAGTGTTTACATGCCATGTACAATGACAATGAATAAAACAAATAAATAGCGCTAATCACGAGTGTTGCATATAGTTTCCTGTCAGTATGTCAATCTGGTCTGAACCCCCTCTCATTTTGGCTATTTGTCCAGAGCATATTGTCAGAAGATGCCTCCCAAATAAGCAATGACATTATGATTAAAAAATATGCCCACAGAACAAGATTACATTAGTGTTGTATTTGCTCCATGTTTTAACGAAAATGTTGATTTAGCTGCGGGGCTGGCGTATAGGCCAGTTGATCTGTGGGCTTCGCGCAGCCTTGCCCGCTCCCCGCCTGAAAGTCTGGAGCCGTTTTGTTGTTCCAGTCCGTCCCTGGGCTGATGTAATTTTTCTTGTTCTCTTGTGAGAGAACAGGAGGGGGATGCAGGACGTTATTGAATGTGTCGCTGTCACCTTTCGATGTTACATTGAGCTGGTTCATGGAATATGAATGACAGTCATCCAGCCTCCTTTCCCCTCTTCATATTTCAGAGAAAATATGTGGCTGCAGTCAGATGGACCGTGTAGCATATTCTTGGCACACTTTGGGTCCATTAATACCAATCAATCATTGCTTGAATGTGTGGTGGATGTCTAGGATTTACCTCTCTGTACTTCAGCTCTTCGGAGGTGAGATTCAAGAAATAAAGTCCTGAGTAGCCACAATATCTGAGTCCGGTATTTATTATTGCTTGCAAACAAGAGACAAGAGCCCAACAGCAGCCCAGTGCAAATCCGGGGGTCTGTTTAGCGCAAGTCTGAAGAGGTGATTCTTAGAGTTGTTTTTTATAGAGATGGAACCACAAATGGTAGGCGCTACAAAGCTGACAGGCTTGTGCTTACAGAAGAAGTGGCGGGAGAGAAAGAACAATGGGGAGACTTTCTTATTGATCAATCGGTGTTCAACATTCCACACTTATCCACCTTCCTGTCGGCAAGATGTGTCTGTACCTTTGTTCTCTCTCTCTCTCCTACCCCTCATCCCGGAACTACAGCTATCCATATGGTAATCATACGGTGTTTCTCGGAACAATGGCTATAGAACTTTAGAGGTGTGTGTTAGAAATTATTTTTATAAAAACAGTTGCATCATAATGCTCAATAGCAGACGAGTAAATAAAGCTATTCAGTTCTTTATTTAGGGTGATTAAATTTACTAATTGTATTTGATATTCCATATGCAAATCAATTGAATTTATATGTTTTTTAATCATCTGAAATTTACTAATGTGATGGCCTGTTGAGATGAATCAAGCATTAAATGAGATGAATCAAGCATTAGTTCCATGGTACTTGGATTAATACATGAAGAGGTAAGGGTCAGGTCATCAAGATAGATGCTGCAACACACACATAACTTAAGAATGATGTAATGGAAAATATTAGGCTAGGAAAGGACAAATCAGAGTAGGTGTATGTTTTCTTCAGCAGGTCAACTCGTTCCCCAGAGGGAACGGACCGGCGATATCTCTACCTGGAACGGATCGTGTGTCAGGGGCTGGGACCAGCCTAAAGCACCAACGAGAGGAGAGCCAAGTCTAAACCGCGGCTCCTCCCCAACCAAATAGCCAATCACAATCATTCTGTTTACTGTAAAATGCCTTGTTTGACTGTTTGAATGCATCCATTTTTGGAAGGTTGGTTACAGATTAACAGCTTGCTGACTGTGATTTTCTTTGCCAAAAGTGGTCCTTGTACAAGTCTAGAATTTTGACATATAAATAAATAGCTAAAATTAAGAAGTAGTTTGTCTTCTCCTTCAAATAAAGAACACGTTTTCTTACAAATTTGGTGACGTCCCGACGTGATTGGAAGAGAAGAAATTGGACCGAATTGAACCGACGGCGAAGTCCGGGAGACGGAAGCCAGACGGAGTTGTTTTCTTGTAACCCCTCAACACTCACAGAGGCGCGCCAAAAACAAAAAGGTAAGCAGAAACCTGTTGTTATAAACCGAATTCTGCATAGTTAACTTTGAATACTGTAGACTGTGAGTGTGGAGGAGGTAAGAGTAAACCAACTACCAAATTTAGAAGTCTATGTATACGATGAAAATTTAACAATCAAAGCAATATATGTCAAAATTCTCTTTTATTTGGGTAAATTGTTTTCTTTTATTTGGGTTAAAATCCCTCAGGTGAAAGGCCTGTAAATTGTTTTCTTTCATTTGGGTTAAAATCCCTCAGGTGAAAGGCCTGTAAATTGTTTTCTTTTATTTGGGTTAAAATCCCTCAGGTGGAAGGCCTGTAAATTGTTTTCTTTTATTTGGGTTAAAATCCCTCAGGTGGAAGGCCTGTAAATTGTTTTCTTTTATTTGGGTTAAAATCCCTCAGGTGGAAGGCCTGTAAATTGTTTTCTTTTATTTGGGTTAAAATCCCTCAGGTGGAAGGCCTGTAAATCGTTTTCTTTTATTTGGGTTAAAATCCCTCAGGTGGAAGGCCTGTAAATCGTTTTCTTTTATTTGGGTTAAAATCCCTCAGGTGGAAGGCCTGTAAATTGTTTTCTTTTATTTGGGTTAAAATCCCTCAGGTGGAAGGCCTGTAAATTGTTTTCTTTTATTTGGGTTAAAATCCCTCGGGTGAGAGGCCCGTAAATTCTTTTGTTTGGGTTAAAATCCCTCAGGTTAAAGTCCTGTAAATTTTGTTGTGTGTTAGAATCTTGTTATGAGTAGAGAGCGTATAGCCAGGTTGTGTGAATAGGTAAAGCATTGAAGCTGAGGGAGGTGAGAGAGTTTGGAGAGTAATTGTGTTTGAAAGTAAAAGAAAGTGACATATTGGTGTAAACATATTGGTGTAAACTGTTATAGAAATTGTGCGAGAGTTGTTGTTGTCTCTAGTAGTTGTTGACTCTACTGTTGTTGTGGTTGTTAAGTAAGTGGGAGGCCGGCCCCACCCTGAAAAGTTTTCTTTGTCTCGTTACTTCCTTAAAATGGAGTAACTAGTGGTTGAATCCATTTAATGTTCAAGCTTAGAAGCTACTGTTTTGGCTCCATCTTGTTTTCATATTTAGCATCTATTGGCTAAGCTACTGTTTTGACTCCATCTTGTTTTCATATTTAGCATCTATTGGCTAAGCTACTGTTTTGACTCCATCTTGTTTTCATATTTAGCATCTATTGGCTAAGCTACTGTTTTGGCTCCATCTCGTTTTCATATTTAGCAACTATTGATTAGCTTTACTGTTTGGCTCCATTTGTTTTCATATCAAACAGCTTTACTGTTTGGCTCCATCTAGTGTTCAAATTTAGTAACTATTGATTGACTCCATCTAGTGTTCAAATTTAAGCAACTATTGGCTAGCTTTATTGACTAGCTCCATTTAATGTTCATGTTCAGCAATTACTGATTAGCTCCATATAGTGTTCAGGTTTTGGAACTACTGCTTGACCCCATCTATACAGGCCGCTGATTGACACTAATTTGATTAAAATCAAAATTCATCCACACATGACCAGCATGGTGGAAAACTATGTGACAGAATGTGACACATGCAATGACCACGACGCAAAGATGGTCTACAAGTGTCCCATGGGAAAGTTCCCAGTACCAGACGCACCATTCAAGGACATCAGATATGGGTGCAGACAACAGAGTGAAAGGCTACAGATACCTACTAGTAATGGTAGATAGGCTCACTAAGTGGGTGGAAGCCACTCCCTGTAAAAAAGAGACAGCCAGCACTGAAGTAAAATGGCTAAGGGATGAACTCATTCCCAACCAGTATGCCACGACACCAGATTGACATGGCTAGATGCACTTCCCCTAGCACTGATGTCGATGAGGAACTCACCAAACAGCAAAACACATCTAACGCCCCATGAGTTGTTGACAGGTCGCTCAAATGCCAGGTCCTCCAAGACATGGAGGCCACCTGCCGTCCTTAGACATTTGGCAAATAAATTGCAATGACTACATGAATGCATTGACTAACTTGTCTCGAGTTTTGTCTAACCAGGTACGGCAGGTGGAGGCAGAGCCTGAGACCGCAACACCCAAGACTCCTGTGGTAAAGGTTTAGTTCACACCTTAAGGGGTGTGAAAGGAGGGTTTTGTTGAGAATTTTTTATAAAAAACAATTTATTTTTGGTTCACACCTTAAAAGGTGTGAAAGGAGGGTTTTGTTAGAAATTATTTTTATAAAAACAGTTGCATCATAATGCTCAATAGCAGACGAGTAAATAAAGCTATTCAGTTCTTTATTTAGGGTGATTAAATTTACTAATTGTATTTGATATTCCATATGTAAATCAATTGAATTTATATGTTTTTTAATCATCTGAAATTTACTAATGTGATGGCCTGTTGAGATGAATCAAGCATTAAATGAGATGAATCAAGCATTAGTTCCATGGTACTTGGATTAATACATGAAGAGGTAAGGGTCAGGTCATCAAGATAGATGCTGCAACACACACATAACTTAAGAATGATGTAATGGAAAATATTAGGCTAGGAAAGGACAAATCAGAGTAGGTGTATGTTTTCTTCAGCAGGTCAACTCGTTCCCCAGAGGGAACGGACCGGCGATATCTCTACCTGGAACGGATCGTGTGTCAGGGGCTGGGACCAGCCTAAAGCACCAACGAGAGGAGAGCCAAGTCTAAACCGCGGCTCCTCCCCAACCAAATAGCCAATCACAATCATTCTGTTTACTGTAAAATGCCTTGTTTGACTGTTTGAATGCATCCATTTTTGGAAGGTTGGTTACAGATTAACAGCTTGCTGACTGTGATTTTCTTTGCCAAAAGTGGTCCTTGTACAAGTCTAGAATTTTGACATATAAATAAATAGCTAAAATTAAGAAGTAGTTTGTCTTCTCCTTCAAATAAAGAACACGTTTTCTTACATGTGGCAAGAGAAAATGTAATCACAGTATTTACACAAATTGTGTCAGTCATGTGAAAGTGTATATCCTTCAAACAGTTATATCAATGAATTTTCCACAACAAATGCCACAGCCTATTTGAGTATTGTTGCTGACCATGTGCGCATCCCTTCATGGCCACAATTGACCCATCTTCTAATGGCTACTTCCAGCATGATAATGCACCATGTCACAAAGCAAAAGTCGTCCCAAACTGGTTTCATGAACATGACTTGTGGAATCAATGCCACGAATTGAGGCTGTCTTGAGAGCAAAGGGAGGCCCAACAGTATTAGTATAGTGTTCCTAATAAAGTGTTAGGTGAGTGTATATTCCGTATTCTAAATTAAGTTTCATCCAAAGACATCATCACCTCCCTCACAGCATTTTAGGCAGCACCCCCTCACAAAATATAATTGTGCTAAAACATTTCCCCTGCTGCTCTGCGCTGTGAGAATGCGTGATGACAGTATAAGAGTAGCTCCTTGTTAAAATAACCTGATATTTAAACGATTTCCACACTCTGCTATAATAAACTTGATTTTGCTATCTATCTGATAAGGTAAACTGATAAGGCAAACCATTCTCTTTTCAAACATCCTTCATAGCTCTTCTCACCACCTTGTGGTGGCTTTCGGCAGCACTTCACACCGCATGTACAGTGCAGCGGCGCGCAGCAGTGGTGTCCAGGGATTAAACCCCTACCAACTGTAGCTGTTGACTGAACTCCACAGTGCAGACTCAAGAAATGTCCCACAAGCTTAGTCTGCATTTAAGAATGTCAACAGGCAGTAGGAAATGTGTCTAATATTGTACACTGACCTGTCTGGAATTCCTCGTGAAACACAAGCAGCTGTCTTTCCTACAGCCCCAGCTGTCTGTCTAAAGTCCACCAACCCCCATCCTGTCACACAGAGGTGGTGATATGCAGGACTGCTATGAAAGAGGCTGTGTGGGTCAACCTAAAGGTATCTGATTAGTGTTATTCTCCAGCAGTAAAGTAAGAATGCGACAGCTCCTGCGAGCCTCGGAGCGAATCCCTTTTTTTGTGTAGGGAAGAAGTGTGCATCCTGAGGGCTCGGGGACTGTCAATGGCTAGTAGTAGCCAATTATCTGAATTTTTTGACAAATTATTTAAAGTTGAAGCAAATCAAAATCTGATTCATCCTGATTTTCATCATCCTATTTCCACATCACTTCCACAGTATAGCCTAGCTTTATACATGAAGAGGCTGCCATTAGCCTCTGATTCTACCCCCTTCCCCTGCAGCTGTTTGACCCTGTACCCCTTCTCTCTCTCCCTGCAGTGGTTGAGCTCCTGTACTGGCGTGATGTCAAGACCACAGGCGTGGTGTTTGGTGCCAGCCTCTTCCTGCTCCTGTCCCTGACGGTGTGCAGCATCATCAGTGTCTGCTCCTACGTGGGCCTCGCCCTCCTTTCTGTAACTATCTGCTTCAGGATAGCCTGCAGGATGCCCTTGTATATCAAGAAGTCTGACGAAGGACACCCATTCAAGTGAGTGGCTACCCTACCCTACATTAGTGTCCTCTGTAAGTATTGGAAAGAGGAAGCATTTTGTCTTTTAGCTCAATACTCCAACAGTTTAACCTCATAGTAATGCAATTGTTTGATTTCAAAGTAGAGATTCTCAGCTTTAATTCAATGTTTTCTTTTTCAGATTGGTTTCACCATTTAGAAATTGCAACCCCTTTTAACAGGGGAACTTTTAACTATTTCAGGGCATCAAAAGTATTGAAAAAATGGCATGACGGGTGTTTCTGGTGTGTTCCGTCACATTATTTGTGCAGGCATAAGAGAGCTGTCAATGTCTAGTATTGATGCTAGGCTTTGCATTTGCCTTTGGAGTCTATTGGTGTCTGTCAACATGAGGACCAAAGAAATGCCAATAAAATGTCAGAAAAATTAATCGGAAACATAGCCAAAACATTACACTTTGATAAATCAACAGTTTGTAACATCATTAAAAAAGAAAGCACCGGTGGGCTCAGCAATCGCAAACGGGCTGGTAGGCCAAGGAAGACTTCTACAGTGAATGACCGAAGAATGCTCACCATAATTAAGAAAAAAACAATAACAACTGTCCTACAGATCAGGAACACTCTCCAGGAGGTAGGCGTGAATGTGTCAGAGACTACCATCCGCAGAATACCTCACAAGCCGAACTACAGAGGCTTCACTGCAAGCCGAAAATCACTAGTTATCCTTAAAAAGGACGGTCACGTTACAGTTTGCTAAAAAGCGCCTGCAGAGGAAAATGGTCTTGTTGGTCTAGTTCGGCCGTCTGGCGGGTATGCTGCAAAAGCCTAGTGGCCACTTGTGATACCGTTGTAGTTCTCACTTGTAGTTCTGCCCAAAAAGACAATTCCCAATGTAATTCCAATGGCACAAGTCTGTATTGTTCCTGGCCAAATGAGGTTGATTCCAGCGTGACTTTGATGTTGTACAATTACTTACAAATATACAAATTCATGCCTTGGCCGTCAGATTTTTTTTTTTAGGCCAGATCGGACGATAGAAGCATTTCTCTGACCTCCTATAAAGCGCTGATATCATATAGAAGAGTCTGAGCCAGCCAAGGGGCGGGAACACGCAGGGATTGTATCAACACGACCGAGGCACTGCGAACGAGCATGGAAACCTTATGAACCATGCTAGACTTTGGCGCGTTGCATCCAGAAGTGCCGCAACAATTGAACACTACCACTAAAGTACATAAAATCGCTTTCTGTGTATAGGCCAGTACATGCATTATACTTTTGTATATTCTCAATAATGGTTTGTAGCTGGTTTGTGGCATGTAGCTGTACCGCACAATCATGAATGCAAGATGACAATATAGGAGCCCAATAAAAATTTAATGATGATTCATTGATTTTAATTATGACTATGATGCATAATAAATAGTTCATTATGACAGACACTGATGTTGAAAATGATTAAACTTTTGATAGGCTATTAATTCAGATTATGCAAACGTCATCATTTCATGGCAATCAATTTCAAGTTAATAAATCATGACAGTGATTATTAGGCCAACTAATATTGTGCCGAAATATTTCAAACTACATATTATTTGTATCATTATTATTAATTTACTGTCATTGCTCCACAATTTGATTGGTCTACCACATGGATTCACCCCCCCAAAAAAGTGTATAAAGCTTTGAGAATTTGTGCGTACATTTCTTTCAATAGTTCGAACTGATCAGTTGTTTGTTAAAATGAGCTTGTGGGGGGACATGCAGCGTTCGGCCTGTAGAGGGAGCTACAGGACCGTGGCCGGGGTTTACGAAAACGAGGCTTTGTTGCGCACCTGTTGCGAATGAAGCCTCGTTGGCGAAATGGTATAAGATATGTGTGCCTCTGCTTTGGGAGAGGACGGCTGGAAAGCGGGGACTGGAAAGTCCTGACAAACATTTATAAAATAAACAGGATTTTCCCACACCAGCAACCTCGAGTCCGCCTCTGTGTCACGGATCTTGTTACAGCCCTCTTGTTGTGCTTATAATTGTACTAATTGTACTGGTGGAGGGGGCCCTTTTTTCATGAAAGATGGGACAAACTAAGCAACATACCTTATTGATCTTTGGCCTGGCTACTTACTCACCGGCCACTTTCTTAGGTACACCTTGCTAGTACTGGGTTGGACCCCGTTTTCTCGCCCATCTGCTTCAAGGTTCGACGTGTCGTGCGTTCAGAGATGGTCTTCTGTATACCTTGGTTGTAACAAGTGGTTATTTGAGTTACTGCTGCCTTTCTATCATCTCAAACCAGTCTGGCCATTCTCCTCTGACCTCTGGCATCAACAAGGCATTTTCACCCAGAGAACTGCCGCTCACTGGATATTTTCTCTTTTTCGGACCATTCTCTGCAAACCCTAGAGATGGTTGTGCGTGAAAATCCCAGTAGATCAGCAGTTTCTGAAATACTCAGACCAGCCTGTCTGGCACCAGCAACCATGCCGTGTTCAAAGTCACTTAAATCACCTTTCTTCCCCATTCTGATGCTCGGCTTGAACTTCAGCAGGTCATCTTGACCATGTCTACATGCCTAAATGCATTGAGTTGCTGCCATGTGATTGGCTGATTAGATATTTGCGTTAACGAACAGTTGAACAGGTGTACCCAATAAAGTGGCCGGTGAGTGTGTGGGTGTATATATATATATATATATATATATATATATCATATTATATTATATGACTTATCCTTAAAGCAAAATGCAAACCAGAACTAGGAATCTTTGTGTACAGGACTGCTGAAGAACGCATTAGTTGGGTTGACCACTGAGAAATATGTAGCATTACTGGGTATATGAGTAATTAGTATATGGATCCGGAACAATAGGGGCGCGCGCTTGGACTGCTTCATTAACCTTTTTAAGATCCCGAACAAAGCACCAGGTAGGCCTTCCTGTTTGGCCTTTTTTACGGGGAAGATGGGAGTACGAAAAAAGCTGTCAGGACATGGAACAATAATACCTTTTTCCAATAACGCATCAAAAACTGGTGTAATACCATCTACAGCTTCAGGGGATACTGCGCCTGTCGCAGTCTGTGAGGCCCCTTGGGTACAACAACCAGCGGCTGCATATTCTTTATAAGACCAACGTCATATCTGGTGCTGAGCTCAGAGAGCAGACGGTACTCCCGATAATCGACTGTCATCTGCAGTCATTACAGTTCCCACAAACTGAGCGATGTTATTTTGCTCTGGGATAAGGCGTACACTTCGTATTCCTACAAACGTACACTCTAACCGGCTACGGTAAGCCCTTGCTGTCGAGTACTCGTCCCCTCCCTCACGAGACCCAGTCTCTTACTTGGTTGCAAGATGATACCCGAGGCCCTACATCCTGCCCCCGTTACGGCTTAGCGAGAGATACATGGGGGTCTGACCCGCGTATCTCACGAAACTCATCCTTTGTACTCCTTACAGACACAGCGCAATATCCCTGGTCAATCCAATAAAGCCACTGTCCTTACAATAAGTCCCTCTTCTCTCTAAACCAAACTTTTTCAAAACTCTCATCCTGACTTTCGGAGACCCTAGCTGTACAATGAAAATTATCTTTTGTCTGTGAACGTACAATCTTATAACTCTTAGCTCGGCTTCTGCCAACAATCTCTGTGCAATTGATCTCAGCCCGGAGACGGGCAAGTTCCATCCGTAAAAATAATTTAGCGGTGCATTACCCAACGGCATATTTTGATTGGTTTTATCTCACCAGGTAATGCCGTTGATGGGACCTCTCCCACTTCCTCTGACCGTCCATAGCCCTCTTCGTGCCCCTCGGATTGTTGACAGTAATTCCGTGTTTATAGCTCCGTTTCTCTCCTTCTTATCAGCCTGCGGTGCCGTCTGGGGTCGGTGCCGTGGTGGGCGAACAGAGAGGCGGTCGAGATCCGCATCAACCTGCTCAGACAATGAAACTATAGGACACTGGTTAGAAGACCCTAGCCTACCTAACTTGCGTTTATCTTCTTGATTCAACTTGCTTTACCTTACCAGCAGCATGATTTCCAAGCCTATCTCCCAGTATGCTAATCTGTCTCTGGCTAAAACTCCCGTTCAATGGAAAATCCAAATCTCCCACATAGGCAATTGTTTGCATGTCCATCGACCATATTTTTCAATTATTATCTTGGCGAACCCCTCCGTGCTCGAAGGCAGCGGGTTCGCCTTACTGGCAGCTTTCCCCATTATCAAATTAGTATAGCAACTTTTTCAGGTATTTTAGAAAGGTTAAGTGTCATCAACGACAATAGGTGAGTTCCTTACCTTTTATTCACGTGTCTCCACACCGGTCTTTTACGCGTTTCATGCAAATTCTAGGTATACCAAAAAACTGTGTGTCCTCCAGACATTGAGTGTCCCTGACACTCGGATTTTTGCTAGCACCCAGTCCTACACGAGGCCTAGGATTTTTAATTCACAAATATTGTGGACTCACCTCTTCCGAGTTCAATGTCTTGTTGGAATCGCTGTGCCTGAGAACTCCGTCCCTCTCCTTTCAGGCGCCTTGCTCTCAACCGTTGCATTCTGAACTTTCAAAGGGAGGATTTCGGGCTCCAGGAATATATCCTGTCCATATACAACTTTTGACCTTCTTGGCAGAGAGATGACGAACTCAGGGCAGGCGGTCCCGGACGAGCCCCCAAATTGTGGTGGAAGTCTAGGATTTACCACTCTGTACTTCAGCTCTTCGGAGGTAAGAAACAAGTCCTGAGTAGCCGCAATATCTGAGTCCGGTATTTATTGCTTGCAAACAAGAGACAAGAGCGTAACAGAGAGGGCGGGAGAGAATGAACAATGGGGAGACTTTCTTATTGATCAATCGGCGTTCAACACTTCACACTTATCCACCTTTCTGTCGGCAAGATGGGCCTGTTCCTTTGTTCTTCCTCTCCCCCCACTACTCCCTCTGAAACTACCGCTATCCATATTGTAATTATCCGCCGTTTCTCAAAACAATGGCTATAGAACTTCAGAGGTGTGGAAAGAGAAAATTTAATCACAGTATTTACACAAGTTGTATCAGTCATAAGAAAGTGTATAACCTGAAAACAGTTCTCAGTGTATTTTCCATAACATCCCTGCCGCTGAAAAACATCCCCACAGCATGATGCTGCCACTACCATGCTTCACCGCGGGGATGGTATTGGCCAGGTGATGAGTGGTGCCTGGTTTCCTCCAGACGTGACGCTTGGCGTTCAGGCCAAAGAGTTCAATCTTGGTTTCATCAGACCAGAGAATCTTGTTTCTCATGGTCTGAGAGTCCTTTAGGTGCCTTTTGGCAAACTCCAAGCGGGCTGTCATGTGTTTTTTACTGAGGAGTGGCTTCCATCTGGCCACTCTACCATAAAGACATGATTGGTGGAGTGCTGCAGAGATGGTTGTCCTTCTGGAAGGTTCTCCCACAGAGGAACTCTGGAGCTCTGTCAGAGTCTACCATTGGGTTCTTGGTCACCTCCCTGACGATGGCCCTTCTCCCCCTATTGCTCAGTTTGGCTGGGCAGCCAACTCTAGGAAGAGTGTTGGTGGTTCCATACTTCTTCCATTTAACCCTTGTGTGGTCTTCGGGTCAAATTGACCCGTTTTAAATTTTTACTTGAAGAAAAAATATACAAAGAAACATTTTTTCAACCTGAAACTCCATGGCCTTGGCTTATTTACTGTGAAGAACATGTCAAAGAAAAAAAAATCATTGAGTGCACATGCTACACCCCCCCTACACATTTATGTCCTTCACAAGGTCTTCGGGTCAATTTGACCCGCATATACACAGAGACACACAGACTCACAGAAACATGCACACACACACTCACTCACACACATACAAACACACACACACACACAGAATCTGCACAATGTTGTTACAAAACATTCTGGGAAGCCAGAGGGAGGAGACCCTGAGAGACACCAGGGGACACGGGTGGTACTGGATATGTCACAGGGCCTCAGTGGCCACAACATCACTTGGGATAATTTTTTCACATCGTACAGCCCGGGACAGGAACTTCTCAAAAGAAAGCTGACAATGGGTGGAACAGTCAGAAAAAATAAGACAGAGCTCCCACCTCAGCTTCTAACTGTAACGAACAGGCCAGTCCATTCCTCCCACTTTGTGTTTACGGCCAACATGGCCCTGGTATCCTACATACCCAAAAAGGGCAAAAATGTGATGCTTATGAGCACTGGTGACACCGCACATACAGAGGAGACAACATGTGCCCAGGAACCCAGCTTCTCTAGCCATAGTGAGGAGGGTGGAGGAGGCTCCTGCTGTCCCACCTGCACGACCCACACAACCACAACCTCCAGTGCCTGAAGTAAGTGTCCTGTTGTTGTTGTTGTTTATGTGTGCATGTATCTGTGTGTGTGTGTGTGTGTGTATGTTTCTGAGTATCTCTGTATGTATGTGGGTCAAATTGAAATTGACTATTAGAAGATGTGGTGGGAAAAAAATCCTGAACTAATAAAGTATTTTCATTATTCTAGATTGCAGCTGGTGGCAACAAGAGGAAGCACAGCGAGGTGTGTGAACCCTCAAAGGACTCAAAGACACAAACCACATGCAGAAACTGCTAAAAGTACATCTGTAGTACACATACTCTCAAATTCTGTGCATCATGTGTTGTGTAGACAGGCATACCCATGCACACACACCATTTTTCTAATTCACATGTATCCAATATTATTTCAGAATTGTTTGAAAGATGTATTTTTCAGTGTACTGTATTTCACTGACAGTGAATAAAGCAGTGTACATTTCGTTCATGTTTTGTGTTTCTATTTATTGTAAATCATCTCAAATTATTTTTGAGACATTTTTGAGAGATGTATTTCATATCCAGTGACTAAATCGATCTAAGTTTGGTTCTCGTGTTTCTATTGTCGTTCATCACCTGTATTTGCTTTTCACAGCTTTGATTATAATAAGATAAAGATGAAAATCAAATGAGAATATCTCTTCAAAAATAATAAACATCAATGAAAACATTGTTTCATTTCAACTTTTCAGAGATAAGCATTCCACCCAAGTCCTTATTATAGCAGATTTTTTACATAAATTATAACTTTATCACAAAAAACGAATTACACTTCCACTGTTAAATATGATCTAGCAGAGATTAATTGCAAATATTAATCATACATGTTATCTATATTGTTTGGAATTGAGATAAAGACAATATATGTTAAAGAGTTTTGAATGGAAATTTGTATTTTTGTATTGCTTTTAAAGCCCCAATAATGTCCCGGGTCAATTTGACCCGAAGACTTCCAAAGGGTCCAAAAAGTGAAGACAATACGAGGGTTAAGAATGATGGAGGCTACTGTGTTCTTGGGGACCTTCAATACTGCGGAAATGTTTTTGTACTCTTCCCCAGATCTGTGCCTCGCAGGGTGGGAATTTCACGACGGCCAAGGTGGCCTTTGTGCCCCTGTCAAAGTTCCAGTGTAAACAACGCTAGTGACGCGTGGTGGGCTTTTATGGAATTACAGCCACCCTAGTGCGCACAGTAGGCTAGTCCCGTGTCTGTGGATCAGAGCGGTTGCTCTGCTGTGATTGTTCCAAAATAGAACTTGCGCAACTTCGCGAACCGCGCAGGTGAAGTATTAACATCACATGCAAGAAGAACGTCAACCAGCCTCCTCCTCAGCCTCTCAAAACGGGAGCAAGACAAGCACAGGTAAGCAAGCGGGCCAAGCTGTTTTGATTTGGTTTAACTGAAGTATGTGGTAGTATTTGACAGGACCTAACATTTACGTTTTTATAGAAAGTACTATTGATAGGTAATTACCATTGTATTAGCCTATTTAAAGTCGACTCGTTAACGTTACATTTTTTTTGCGTCATGAAAACTAGCGATAGCTAGCTAGTTGGGATAGCGCTAACGTCTTCCCTTCCTCAGGGAAAAGGGGTCGACATCTTGTGTTGCTTCTACTAGCAGATAGCTGTCAGCTACGGTCAGCTTTGAATCTAGTATTTTTCTTGCTAAGCGGTTTTGCTATAATACATGACTGACTTATGTGGTTTATGGCTGAACTTAACGTATACGTTTAAGAAACACTATTGCTATTCAGCCATTTGTAATCTTAAAATGACTGGTGTTCACAGAAAAGGAAGCCATCTATCCAAACCTCCTTCATCTCATCAGGATTGTACTCGTCTTCCCTGTCTCCACAGCCCAAGTTGAACGCCAATTTTCAACTATCAAGAGGATCCAAGGAGACTGGCGCTTGAGATTGAAATTGAAAACAATAGAAGATCTCTTAATTAAATCACAGGGATGTGATCCCTTGGAATACCAAAGCGAGGATGCAGTGGCAAGGTGGTGGAGAGCTGGCCTCTCAAGCAGGAGACCAGACATTCAGCCGTATGGGCCAAGACTGAACTCTGACCCTGTTCCAGATTCTGATTCTGATTCCGAGTCAGATTAAAATAATCTAACTCCCTGTCTCTCTCACTCACATTCTCTCTCTCTCTCTCACACACACACACACACACTGTCTTAATCTCTCTTTCTCATTCACATTCTCTCTTTGTCCCCCCCACACATTCTCTCTCTCTCTCTCTCTCACACACACTCTGTTTCAAATTCAAATTGAGCTTGTATTATTAAGGTAGTTTTGTTTGTGTCTTTGAGTGTATATATGTTCATATTTAGGTGATGTTAATTTCACCTCAGCAGGTTCCTTTTTTATGGCAGGGAGGAGGCATTTCTCTTTCTTTCCTCTTAGATGAACTCAGGCAGGAGATTCATTTTGCCATCTTTTCAAAACAGGTTAATTTGTCATTTTCCAAAAAGGTTCTTTCTAATATATTTAATATATTGTGCACTGCACTGTGTCAGGAGAAAGTGTATCTCTGATACTTCTGTGTTTCGGTCACAGTGGTGGCTGTTGTCTTTCTGTCGCAGTTTTTGTCTGTACCTTCTCACTTCTATGGCCAGGCTGTGCACACTGTTTCAGCCTCTCTCTCTCACACACATTCTCTCTCTTTCTCTCCCATACTCACAGTCTCTCTAAATGCTTTACAATGTTATTAAATTAAAACAAATGTTTTAATACATAATTAATGTTGCTTGGTGAATGAGAATGTTAAGGTATTAATCTGAAAGGTAAAACCAGCGTAATTTAACCCAACGGCCTTTGTGCCCTTAAAAAAAATGTGAACGGGAAGGCCAAATGGCCTTGCCCCTAAAATGACGAAATTCCAAGCCTGGTGCCTCGACACAATCCTGTCTCTGAGGTCTACGGACAATTCCTTCGACCCCATGGCCTGGTTTTTGCTCTGACATGCACTGTCAACTGTGGGACCTTATATAGACAGGTGCGTGCCGATCCAAATCATGTCCAGTCAATTGAATTTACTACAGGTGGACTCCAATCAAGTCGTAGAAACATCTCAATGATCAATGGGAACAGGATGCACCTGAGCTCAATTTCAAGTGTCATAGCAAAGGGTCTGCAAACATTTCTAAATACCTGTTTTCGCTTTGTCTTTATGGGGTATTGTGTGTAGATTGATGAGGAAAAAAATAAATGGAATCCATTTTAAAATAAGGCTGTAATATAACAAAATGTGGAAAAAGTGAAGGGGTCTGAATACTTTCCAAAGGCACTATTATTAGGTACACCTGTTCAACTGCTCGTTAATGCAAATATCTAATCAGCCAATCACATAGCAGCAACTCAATGCATTTAGGCATGTTGACATGGTCAAGACGACCTGCTGAAGTTCAAACCCGAGCATCAGAATGGGGAAGAAAAGTGATTTAAGTGACTTTGAACGTGGCATGGTTGTTGGTGCCAGACGGGCTGGTCTGAGTATTTCAGAAACTGCTGATCAACTGGGATTTTCACGCACAACCGTCTCTAGGGTTTACAGAGAATGGTCAGAAAAAGAGAAAATATCCAGTGAGCGGCATTTCTCTGGGCGAAAATGCCTTGTTGATGCCAGAGGTCAGAGGAGAATGGCCAGACTGGTTCGAGATGATAGAAAGGCAACAGTAACTCAAATAACCACTCATTACAACCAAGGTATGCAGAAGACCATCTCTGAACGCACAACATGTCGAACCTTGAAGCAGATGGGCTACAGCAGCAGAAGACCACACTGGGTGCCACTCCTGTCAACTAAGAACAGGAAACTGAGGCTACAATTTGCACGGGCTCACCAAAATTGGACAATAGAAGTTTGGAAAAACGTTGCCTGGTCTGAGTCTCGATTTGTGCTGCAACATTCAGATGGTAGGGTCAGAATTTGGCGTAAACAACATGAAAGCATGGATCCATCCTGCTGTATCAACGGTTCAGGCTGGTGGTGGTGTTATAATGGTGTGGGGGATATTTTATTGGCACACTTTTGCCCCCTTAGTACCAATTGAGCATCGTTTAAACGCCACAGCCTATCTGAGTATTGTTGCTGACCATGTCCATCCCTTTATGTCCACAGTGTACCCATCTTCTGATGGCTACTTCTAGCAGGATAACGCGCCATGTCACAAAGTTCACATAATCTCAAACTGGTTTCTTCAACATGACAATGAGTTCACTGTACTCAAATGGCCTCCACAGTCACCAGATCTCAATCCAATAGAGCACCTTTGGGATGTGGTGGAACGGGAGATTCGCATCATGGATGTGCAGCCGACAAATCTGCAGCAACTGCGTGATGCTAACATGTCAATATGGACCAAAATCTCTGAGGAATGTTTCCAGCGCCTTGTTGAATCTATGCCAGAAATAATTAAGGCAGTTCTGAAGGCTAAAGGGGGTCCAACCCGGTACTAGCAAGGTGTACCTAATAAAGTGGCCAGTGAGTGTTTATATATATATATATATAAGGGAACACTTAAGGGACTGTAGCAAGGTCCGTGACACACAGAGGCAGACGCAGTGTCGGTATGAGGGAATTGTTTGTTTATTTTTAGTTCGCTCAGGACTTTTCAGTCTCTGTTTCTTATCGCTAGCTTTTCAGCTGTAATTCTCTCTGCTCCGCCGTTCCCGGCACACACATCTTAACCATTTCGTTAGACGAGGCTTCATTCGCACCATGTGCGCAACAAAGTCTTGCCCCGTCACCCTGGCCACGGTCCTGTAGCTCTCTCTACAGGCCGAACGCTGCATGTCCCCCCACATACCCCCACCGCCCGACACAGGCCGGCGACACGACGGCCGACAACCTACTCCCCCCCCCCCCCCTGCACGGGAGAGGAAGTCTGCCACGACCATCTGCGCCCCCGGGCTGTGCACGACCGAAAAGTTGAAGTGCTGCAACGCGAGATACCACCGGGTGATCCTCGCGTTCACATCCTTCATGCGGTGGAGCCACTGGAGGGGAGCATGGTCGGAGTAGAGGGTGAAAGCGCGACCCAGCAGGTAGTAGCGGAGGGCGCCGACCGCCCACTTGATGGCCAGGCACTCCTCCACCGTGCTGTACCGGCCCTCCCTCTCCGACAGTTTGCAGCTCAGGTACAGCACCGGCCGGTCAGCCCCCTCCACCTGCTGGGTCAGCACTGCTCCCAGGCCTCTATCCGATGCGTCCGTCTGTAGGGAGAAAGGGAGGTTAAAATCAGGCGCATACAGGACCGTTTCTCCACAAAGAGCGCCCTTAAGGGCCTCGAACGACCCCTGGCACTGGCCCGACCATTGGACCGGATCCGGGGCACCCTTCCGGGTGAGGTCCGTCAAGGGACTGGCCAGCTCTGAAAATCCCGGCACGAACTGCCGGTAATAGCCAGCCAGCCCCAGGAAGGCCCTCACCTCCTTTTTCGTCTTGGGCCGCAGTCTTTTCAATCTGCGGCCGCACCTCCCCTCGACCCAAGTGGTACCCCAGATACCGGATCTCCCTCCGGTATATGCGGTATTTGGAGACCGCATTAACCCGTCTATAATCCACACAGAACCGTATAGCCCCATCCGGCTTGTTGACAAGCACGATGAGGTTACACCAATCACTGCGGGACTCCTCGACCACACCCAGCTCCAGCATGGCTTTCAATTCCCTGCACAAAATGTCTCATTTGTGTACCATTAACCTATAGGGACGCGTGCGCACCGTTAACCCTGGCTGCGTTTCTATATGGTGGTCGATAAGCGTAGTCCGACCGGGCAGGGGAGAGAACACGTCGGCGACTTAGCTTGCAAATCTGCAACGTCCGTGGCCTGGCTAGCAGAGAGATGGTTATCAATACCGACCGGAGTGCTAACTTTTGATTTTGGGACTTCCGGACCGAACTCATCTCCCTCTGGAATTATTGTAGCCAGAGCAACAGTGACCACGTCGTTCCATTTTTTTAGGAGATTTACGTGATACACCTGCAAACTATCCCCCCGGTCCGAGCGTACTACCTCATAATCCATGTCCCCCTTGCCACTTCGCGAGTAATTTCGTGCTGGAGGTGGGTAACAGTACGAGCACCTTGTCTCCCGGTGTAAATTCTCGCAGGTTAGTTCCCCTGTCGTATAGGCGCTTTTGAAGCTCCTGGGCTTGCAGCAAATGCTCGCGTGAGATAACCCCTAGGGCGTGGAGCTTTGTGCGCTTTTACTTTTACTGTCGCTAGACCCTTCCTCCCAATTTTCTTTAAGAGGGTCTAGGACACCCCAGGGCTTACGCCCGTAGAGTAATTCAAACGGGGAAAACCCGGTGGAAGCTTGGGGGACTTCCCGTACCGCAAACAGCAGGGGATCTAGCCATTTATGCCAATTCCGACTATCCTCGTGTACAAACTTCCGGATCATTGATTTCAAGGTCCGATTGAACCGCTCACAAAGGCCATCAGTGGCTGGGTGGTAAACACTGGTTCGAACCGCCTTGATGTTCAACAACCCGTACAGTTCCTTAAGGGTGCGTGACATAAAATTAGTGCCCTGGTCGGTGAGAATCTCTTTCGGGATTCCCACGCGGGAGATTACTTGAAACAATGCCTGCGCTACACTCCTGGCAGAAATATTGCGCAGCGGTATTGCCTCGAGGTATCGGGTTGCGTAATCTATCAAGACCAACACAAATCGATATCCCTGTGTACACCGATCAAATGGCCCGATAATATCAATGGCAATGCGGTCGACCAATGGTAAGGGCCACAAGGGGGCCCGTGGAATGGCTGGGGGATTTACCAACTGACATTCGCGACAAGAAGCGCACCACCTACGCACCTCTGCCCGAATTCCCGGCCAATAAAATCAAGCCATTATACGGTTTAGTGTCTTATCATAACCTAAATGGCCCGCCATGGGGTTGAAATGAGTCGCCTGGAAGACCATTTCCCGGCGGCTACGGGGAACCAACAACTGGGTTACTTCCTCCTGGCTATGTGAGTCACGACTTACTCGGTACAATCTGTCGCTGATAATCATGAAATAGGGGTGGGCGCGTACTGTGTCTGGCCGTACCAAAGTACCATCAATCGCTATCATTGGTCATAGGCCGTTCGTAGGGTCTCGTCACGAGACTGCTCGAGGGGGAAGTTACCTAGCAGCAGATAGTTCGGCGGGGAAATCTCGGGTTGAGACCCCCCCTGCGGCTCCGGCTCCTCGGCAGTGTTGCGAGGCGCCGCCTCAGCACAGAGCACATTAAACGCCTCACAACTCCCTCTTTGTCATGCACGCACCCCGGTAGCCCACACGATAGCGACCACAGGGTATTCGTGGATGTCCCCATGCACACACTTCACCAACACCCTCGACGCCTTTAACAATGCCCCCGGTCAAACCAGGCGCTCCTGGATCATGGACTGCATGCAGCCCGAATCCAAGAACGCCTGGTGCGTATCATGCTGTATCCTTATCGGAACACGATACGCCGCTACTGGTCCGGGGGGAGGGCCCGGTATGTTGCGGACGACCTGCCCCACCTCCATCACTGGGCACTCGGCCTGAACATGGCCCGGCCGTCCGCATCGCCAACACACCCCCCCTGTCACTCGGGGTGCTGCCTGCGGGGCCAGGGCTGGCTCTGGATGTGCGCGCTCTTGCCATCTCGTCCTCGGGGCGGGCGCCGGCCTCTCTCCTTCCGGTCCCTCGGCTCCTCCCGTGGCCGGGGTTGGTCGTCGTAGCTCCCGCGGTGGGAGGGAGAGTTGGTCCTCTGCCAAGCCTACGGCGGCCGCGAGATCCTGGGGTTGGTGGTACTGGACCCAGGTGGCGGTTCGGGCCGTGAGCCCCGTGAGAAATTGTTTTAACACCACCCGGTCCCCGACCTCCTCCGCCGAGCTGTTTCTCGGGTCCAGCCACCGCCACGCGCTGTCTCGCTGCTGCTGGGCGTAGGCGAAGGGCCGGCTCCCCTCCTCCATAGTCAGGGCCCAGAACCGGCGACGGTGTTCCTCCGGTGAGAGGCCCAGGCGGTCTCGAATTGCCCGGGCCAGGGACGGGTAGTCCCGTTGGGCGGCCGCTGGTAGGCTGTGGGCAGCGAGCTGCGCCTCCCCTGACAGGAGGGGCAGCAGATGGTACGCCCACTCGCCGTCCGGCCACCCCGAGATCCTCGCCGTTCCCTCAAACACCGCCAGGAACGCCTCCGGGTCGTCCAGGTCCCCCATTTTCTGGAGGTGGATCTTGGGGGGACCTTGTGCCGGCCCCGCCTTCATGGCCCCGGCGAGGTCGCGGTCCTCAGCCCTCGCCGCTGTCATCTCTCCCACCGCGGCCTGCTGGTTCTGCTGCAGGATGGCTTGCTGTTCCAGGATCAGCGTCATCCTCGTAATGGCCGTAGTTAGCGTCTCCATGCCTCTGGCCCCACATTGGGCGCCAATGTAGCAAGGTCCGTGACACACAGAGGCAGGCGCAGTGTCGGTATGAGGGAATTGTTTGTTTATTTTTAGTTCGCTGAGGACTTTTCAGTCTCTGTCTCTTCTCGCTAGCTTTTCAGCTATAATTCTCTCTGCTCCGCCGTTCCCAGCCCACCTACTGAAAGCAGAGGCACACACATCTTAACCATTTCGTTAAACGAGGCTTCATACGCACCAGGTGCGCAACAAAGCCTCGCCCCATCACCCTGGCCACGGTCCTGTAGCTCCCTCTACAGGCCGAACGCTGCATGTCCCCCCACAGGGACACATCAGATCTTGATGAACGAATTATTCAAGTTGAAAATCTTTACTGATGTACATTGTATAATTTGTTGAGAACAAAATGACGTAACAACGGTCAATGGAAACCAAAATCATCAACCTATTGAGGGCTGGATTCAAAATCACACCGAAAATCAAAGTAAAAAATTCAAATCACAGGCTGATCCAACTTGTGTGAATTTTATCACGGCAACTCATGATGTGATTCAGTCGTGTGTATGGCCCCCGCGTGCCTCCCGACAACGTCTGGGCATGCTCCTGATGAGTCGGCGGATGGTGTCCTGGTGGATCTCCTCCCAGACCTGGATCAGGGCATCAGTGAGCTCCTGGACAGTCTGTGGCGGTATTTGGTGGCGTCGGATGCATCGATACATAACGTCCCATAGGTGCTCAATTGGATTTAGGTCAGGGGAACGAGAGGGCCATTCAATGGTATCAATGCCTTCTTCATCCAGGAACTGCCTACACACTCTGGCCACATGAGGCCGGGCATTGTCCTGCACTAGGAGGAACCCAGGGCTCCCTGCACCAGCGTAAGGTCTGACAATGGGTCTGAGGATCTCATCCCGGTACCTAACAGCAGTCAGGGTACCGTTTGCTATGACATGGAGGTCTGTGCGACTCTCCAAGGATTTGCCTCCCCAGACCATCACTGACCCACCGCCAAACCGGTCATGCTGGATGATGTTACAGGCAGCATTACGTTCACCACGGCGTCTCCAGACTCTTTCACGCCTGTCACATGTGCTCAGTGTGAACCTGCTCTCATCTGTGAAGAGAACAGGACGCCAATGGCGGACCTGCCTATTCTGGTGTTCTCTCGCGAATGCCAATCGAGCTGCACGGTGCTGGGCAGTGAGCACAGGTCCCACTAGAGGACGTCGGGCCCTCATGCCACCCTCATGGAGTCTGTTTCTGACAGTTTGGTCAGACACATGCACACCAGTAGCTTGCTGGAGGTCATTTTGTAGGGCTCTGGCAGTGCTCCTCCTGTTCCTTCTCGCACAAAGGAGCAGATACCAGTCCTGCTGTTGTGTTGATGCCCTTCTACGACCATGTCCAGCTCTCCTCGTGTAATGGCCGGTCTCCTGGTATCTCCTCCATGCTCTTGAGACTGTGCTGGGAGACACAGCAAACCTTCTTGCAACTGCACGTATGGATGTGCCGTCCTGGAGGAGCTGGACTACCTGTGTAACCTGAGTGGGCTGCAGGTACCGCCTCATGCTACCAGTAGTGACAAGGACACTAGCAGAACACAAAACTAGAGAAGAATCAGTCAGGAAGGATAAGGAGAGAGCAATTGTCTGTGGCCACCACATGCAAAACCATTACCTTTTTGGGGGTTGTCTTGCTTTTGCCTCTCCAGTGCACCTGTTGTCACTTTCATTTGCACCAAAGCAGGTGAAATTGATTTACAATCACTTGTGCTTCTTAAATGGGCAGATTGATATCCCTGAAGTTTAGCTGACTTGGTGTTCCACTGTGACGATTAAGTGTTCCCTTAATTTTTTTGAGCAGTGTGTGTTAATGTGTGTCTGTGTAAATTGTGGCCATGAAGGGATGCACATGGGCAGCAACAATACTCAAATAGTCTGTGGCATTCAAGCGATGATTGATTGGTAATAACGGGCCCAAAGTGTGCCAAGAAAACATTCCCCACACCATGAGAAGGTGTAGAGGTGTTCCTAATAAAGTCCAGTTGTGTGTGTATATCAATCATCGCTTGAATGCCACAGCCTATTTGAGTATTGTTGCTGACCATGTGCATCCCTTCATGGCCACAATTTATCCATCTTCTAATGGCTACTTCCAGCATGACAATGCACCATGTCACAAAGCAAAAGTCGTCTCAAACTGGTTTCATAAAAATGACAATGAGTTCAGTGTTCTTCAGTGGCCTTCCCAGTCACCGGATCTGAATCCAATAGAACACCTTTGGGATATGGTGGAAAGGGAGATTCACAGCTTGAAAGTGCACCTGAAAAATCTGCAGGAATTGCGTGATGCAGTCATGTCATCATGGACCAGAATCTCAAAGAAATGTTTCCAACATCTTGTGGAATCAATGCCACGTAGAATTGAGGCTGTTTTGAGAGCAAAGGAGGCCCTATCCAGTATTAGTATAGTGTTCCTAATAAAGTGTTTGGTGTGTGTGTATATGTTTCTTTTTTTATACATCCAGGGGCAGTAGATGTGTGTATTGTTCATAAAGTAATTGTCATACGGTTACAAGGGATTGCTAACGTGGCTGGTTTGGTTTCCTAGAGTAATTGGATAGACAGCCCTTGGGAACACTTGTCATTTTCTTTTGTTCTTGAGAAAGGGAGACAGTTTGAGTTTTTCATATTGATTTTCATTTAGATTTGAATGTGCCATTGTGAAACCAATGTTATTGGGGCAGTATATTGATAAGCATGATGTACTACAACGGTTAGACAGCCCAGATGAGCCCTCTAAGTGGGTTATGTCTGAGCTCAACAGTAACCCAAAGATGTTAAAGAATATATATAAAAAAAATAAAGTGGCCATCGCATTACAAGCTTCTTGTTTCTCAAAAAGAATATCTACACTAGAAAAGGAGAAGAGTGTACTACAGGTTCGGGTTGAACAGCAAGCTTCTGCAGTCAAAACATATCGATACCAGGCTAACCTGAGTGCAGATGAAGGATGTTTCTGGGCAAAAGGAAATCATTGCTGCCACACAAACAGCCTTAGAGGACACATCTGCAGCTTTAGCGAAAAAACTAGACCCCATGCACTTGTATCTCTGAATGGAGTTGCAAGAATAGAATCTGATGGGCAACCATTCAAGTGGTGGCTCACCTCAGAGTAGGGGTGAGGGGTTGATTTGGGATTCAGGATATAACATAACATCTGTCACAATACTCTTCACAAACATGACTCTGTAATATAGGGTAAACATTCCCAATCTTCACTATTGGCAATGCTTTCTGATGAAAGATTCAATCCAGCAAGCAAATAGAGGCCAGCCAGTCTCCTCAAACTCTTGTGAGCTTTAGATAACATTGCAGACCCCTCTTCCTTTGTTTAGTGACTTATATTCCTGTTTGTTGAAGCTGATGGTTCATTCCAATTCGTATTTGGATCCAGACATCCCTTATGTTCTGTCATACATGTGCATGATGTCATCATATAGACTTGTGTATGTGATGTATAATATACAATGTATGTTGAGGGGTTTTAATAGTGAAGATTTCAGCTGTACCCTGACCAGGGTGTATATACCATCTCTGTCTAGCTGTAATGTTTAGGTGTGTTATTTGTATTTGTACTTTCTAATGTTGTTTTTATTGTTCTCCCCCAGGCTGTACTTGGACCAGGATGTTGCTCTGCCAGAGGATGCGGTCCACAAGTACAGCGACTCTGCCCTGGTAAGGCTTAACAAAACCATCACAGACCTGCGGTGTGTCTTCCTGGTCAAAGACCTGGTGGATTCACTCAAGGTGAGAGGAGCATCTGATAGAGAGGCTTTTTGAAAGCTAAATGCTAAGTGGGATGCTTGGGACGAATCGACTCTGACGTCACCCCATTGAATTCCAAATGTTAAATGGTTAGGGTTTAGGGTAGGGTCGTCCCAAGGATCCTGTTATGGATTGGCCATCTAAATTTGTCCCTTCGAAGATACCGTCACGTATCCCTTATGTACCTTGTGTGTTATGCTGATTCCGGAGTTCTGACAAGAATACAATTACCCATAAGAAATACTCCTCCGTCTCATGCCTTTTTATTAACAGTGATACTCCAGTAAAAGTAGGAGTGTACAACAAACTGGCGACAAGGTAATACGTTCCCGCGTTGTGTTTATTATTTTCGGTAGAAAGTCCGACGTGAGCAAGTTTTTCACGGATGTACAGCACGAGGTTGTGGCTAACTTCGCTACTAGCTAGCAAGCTAGCGACTGCATTGTAGAGAAGACGACGCTCGAACAGAGGACAGGAATCTCCGCAGTGGAAAGGAGACAAAGAAAATGGAGAAAGGAAGGACAGTAAGTTCAACGAAACAACAAATGAAGATAGACAAAGTGGACTGGCTAAAAAGGAAAATTAGCATAAAGATCATAGGATAAGGCTGATTGCTGAAGCCTGTGTGGGCTTCCAGGGGTCCAGTGCTATCTGGATGACCTCATCACAGGTCCAGATGAGCAGTCCCACTTAAGGAACCTGGATGCAATCTTACAAAGACTGGAGGATTATGGTCTGAGAGTAAAGAAGACTAAATGTGTTTTTTTCAGATCTTCTGTTGAGTACATAGGCCATGTAATTGACAGTAACAGACTCCACAAGGCCCCGTCAAAGGTGAAGGCTATTGTGGATGCACCGTCCTCGAAGAATGTGAGTCACCTGAGTTCATTCTTTGGCCTGCTGACATATTACGCAAAGTTCGTGCCTAACCTAGCTAATAAGCTGAAGCCACTGCATGAGCTCTTAAACAAAAGCAAGATATGGAAGTGGACAGACAAATGTGAGGCAGCTTTCAGAGAACTCAAGTTGGCCCTCTCTGAATCAGAGGCCCTCACTCATTTCGACCCCAAACTACCACTTCAGTTGGCATGTGACGCCTCGCCGTATGGTGTGGGTGCAGTAGTGTCACACATCTTACCATCTGGGGAAGAGAGGCCAATTGCCTTCACATCGAGGACCTTGAGCCAGGCAGAAAGCAGGTACGCACAGATTGAGCGTGAAGCACTGTCTATAATATTTGGAGTAGAGAAAATCTTTTTGGCAGGAAATTTACGCTACTGACTGACCTCTATCTTTGGTCCCCACACTGGCATACCGTCACTGGCAGCCAGTCACATGCAGAGATGGACTCTGTTATTGTCTGCTCACCAGTATGACATAAAGTATAGGAAAGCAGACTGGCACGGTAACACAGATGGGCTCTCCAGGCTCCACTTGCCTGTCAGACACTCTGAACCAACACAAGCCGAGATATTCTACTTCGTGCAAGTGCCTGCTGCTTCCGTGACCTCGTCTCATGGGAAGAAACACACGCGCTGATCCAGTCCTGTCTGAGGTTATGGACATCATCACCGGTGGAAGGAGAGGAGAGATGACACAGAGTTTGAAGCCTTACCTGGTGAGAAGGAAAGAGCTGTCAGTCCAGTCTGGATGCTTATTGTGGGGCTATCGTGTCATCATTCCACCGCCACTAAGAGAGAAAGTGCTTGATGAGCTCCACTCTGGACACTGTGGTGTGGTGCGAATGAAAGAGATCGCACACAGCTATTTCTGGTGGCCAGGCCTGGACGCAGCTATAGAGGAAAAAGCAAAGTTATGTTCTGCCTGCCAGAAATTGAGAAACCTCCCACAGCTGGCTCCATTACACACCCATGGGACTGGCCTGAAGAACCGTGGCAAAGAGTCCATATAGACTTTGCTGGACCACTGGAGAACTACAGTCATGAGAAAAAGTTAGGACACCCCCCAAAATATTAAGTTATTCTCTTAAAAATATGGACATATCAATATGTTATCTTCTTTCTAACAATGTCTATAGATAAAGGGGATGTAATTGAACAAAAAACTATGAAAATGTAACTTTGTAATCATTTATTTAACGAAAAATTAACAATAATGCCAATTCCTACTGAGGAAAAAGTTAGGACACCCTATGCCCTAATAGCTAGTATTGCCCCCCTTGGCTGAAATAACCTCAATTAGACGTTTCTTATAACTGTCTACAGGTCTCTGACATCAATTGGGAGAAGGTTTTTCCCACTCCTCCTTGCAGAATTCTTTCAGCTGTGTGATGTTCGAGGGGTGTCTTGCATGCACAGCCAGTTTCAAATCAATCCACAGCATCTCAATAAGATTAAGATCCGGGCTTTGACTTGACCATTCCAGAACTCTCAATTTATTTTTCTTGAGCCATTCCTTGGTAGATTTACTGGAATGTTTTGGGTCATTGTCATGTTGCATGGTCCACATCTGCTTCAGCTTCAACTTTCGAACAGATGGTCTCACATTTTCCTCAAGCACCCTCTGATACAATACAAAATTCATAGTGGATTCTATGATGGTGAGCTGACCAGGCCCTGCTGCAGAAAAGCAGCCCCAAACCATGACATTTCCACCCCCATGCTTCACAGTTGGTATGAGGTTCTTGTTCTCAAATGCTGTCTTGGTTTTGCGCCAAACATGTCTACTCTTACTGTGCCCAAATAGTTCAACTTTGGATTCATCTGTCCAAAGCACATTGTTCCAGAAGTTCTGGTCTTTCTCTAGGTGTTCTCTGGCAAACTTTAGTCTTGCCCTGATGTTTTTTTTTGACAGCAGGGGTTTCCTCCTTGCACACCTCCCATGTAATGCAAACTTGTTCAGTCTCTTTCTTATGGTGGATGCATGTACTTTGACATCAATTGTGGCAAGAGATACCTGTAGGTCTCGTGATGACATTCTGGGATTGTTGGAGACTTCTTTAAGCATCTTTCGGTCAGCTCTTAGGCTGAACTTGCTTGGGCGGCCTGACCTGGCCATGTTGGTGGTGGTTTTAAATGTTCTCCACTTGTAAATTATTTTCCAGACAGTGGAATGGCCAATTTCGAATAGTTTGGAGATCTTTTTATATCCCTTCCCAGACTCATATGCATCTACAATTTTTCTTCTGAAGGCCTCAGAGAGCTCTTTTGATCTCGCCATGGTGATGCAACTCACTTCAACAATCAAGAGCAAACCAAACTAAATATCTGAGGCTTAAATAGGACAGGCTCCTCCAAAATCCTCTGTAACGATGTTCTAATCATTTGCACCTGATGTGGTGCTCTTTATTATAATTTTAGGCATTTTAAGTGGAACTAAATGTGGGGGTGTCCTAACTTTTTCCTCACAAGAAGATTGCATTTCTATTAATTACATTTTACCAATCATTTTTTAAATAATTTGTTTCAGTTGTATTTGTTTAGTTATATTACCTCAATTTTTCAATATTGTTCAAATGAATATCAAATGTCCATATGTTTGAATATGTTGAAGAAGACAAAGGTTTTCATAGGGTGTCCTAATTTTTTCTCATGACTGTATAAGAAACGTCTAATTGAGGTTATTTCAGCCAAGGGGGGCAATACTATTTGTAATAATGCTGGCTGAATTCCTATTACCAATCCTGACAGACTGCGGCCTGCCAGTCAAAAAGTCTAGGAGCCAGTCACAGAGGGTGGGGTGCAGGCCAAGTGTGGACATTTTGTGGATGAGTCTGTGGGGGATGACCGTATTAAAAGCGGAGCTGTAGTCTACAAAGAGCGTCCTGATGTAGGAGTCTTTGTTTTCCAGGTGGGAGAGGGAATAATGGAGGACAGCAGCGATAGCGTCTGAGGTGGACCTGTTGGGCCGGTAGGCATACTGCAGGGGGTCTAGGGTGTCCGGTATGCTGCTCTTAATGTGTGCCAGTACCACTCTCTCAAAACGCTTCATGATGATTGGAGTGAGTGCTACTGGCCTGTAATCATTCAGGCAGGCAGGTTGGCTCTTCTTGGGAAGGGGGACGATGTTTGTAGTCTTGAAGCAGGAGGGAACGGTGGAAGATGGAGGTGAGAACATCAGCCAGCTCGTTGGCACATGCTCTGAGAGCCCGCCCAGGGATGTTGTCTGGTCCTGCTGCCTTGCGGGGGTTGATCTTCCTCAGGGCTTTGTTTACCTGGCCTGATGAGATGGTTAGTGGAGGGGAGGGGGGTCGGGTGGTCCCGGCACATCCGCCCGGATCAGCAGTAGAATAGAAGCCGTCCAGCTTCTCTCTGTACTGCCTCTTGGCCGCTGTAATGGCTTTTTTCAGTCCATACTTCGCAGCTTTGTACTCCGTCTCATTGCCTGATCTAAATGCAAGAGAGCGAGCACGCAGCATGTGGCGTACCTGACTGTTTATCCAGGGCTTCTGGTTGGGAAACTTCCTGACTTGTATGGTGGGCATGATGTTGTCGACACAAGTGCTAATGTACCCAGTCACATACTCAGCATAGTCCTGTATGCTGACAGAAGAGTCCTCCAGCGTGGCTGCAGCTTTAAACACATCCCAGTCTGTCCGAGCAAAACAGTCCTGCAGGGTGCTCTCAGTCTCTGGGGTCCAGAGTTTGACTTGTTTAGTGACAGGGTTTATCTGTTTCAGTCTTTGTCTGTAGGCTGGATACAGGAACAATGAGATGTGGTCCGAGTGTCCAAAGTGGGGGCGGGGTGCAGCCTTGTATGCACTGCGTATACTACTGTAAACATGATCCAGTGTGTTCTTCTCACGGGTGGGAATATCCACATGTTGATAGTATTTGGGAAATACAGTCCGTAAATTGCACTGGTTAACCCATTTGTGCCGGATGCTGCGCGACGCAACATTGCATCTACCGCCGGTTGCTGCGTTGCGCAACTTTGAATCTACCGCCAGTTGTTGCGTGGCGCAGCATTTTTGATTTGTCGTACTTTTCATGAGTGCAGCAAACCACGTGAGTGGCAAATGTCGTGTGGTTCGCCGAAAATCAATCAGACATACACGTGCGTTTTAAAAAATCTACAATAAACGCACGTGTATGTCTGATTGATTTTCGTGATTTTCGGCGAACCACACGACATTTGGGTGCTCACGTGGTTTTAAAAAATCAACAAGACCCACCTCATGTGTATTTGAACCAATGACAGTGCATTATATGCTGCACTCATGAAAATTACGACAAATCAAAAATGGCGGTAGATTCAAAGTTGCGCAATGCAGCAACCGGCGGTATTCGTCGCGCGGCTAATGGGTTAAAGTCGCCGGCGGTGATAAAAACAGCATCAGGATGAGCAGTCTCTAACGCGCTGATAGCTTCGTGGAGTTTGCTGAGCGCTACCGTGGAATTAGCTCGCGGGGGGATGTAAACAGCGGCCAAAAACACAGCAGTAAATTCCCTCGGTAGATAATAGGGACGGCATTTCAGCAGCAAAAACTCCACATCTGACTCTTTCCTTTGGAGTCTGGTATTGGTGTCTGTCAACATGAAGACCAAAGAGTTGTCACTGCAGGTCAAGCCAGAAATCAGAAAGAAGCCATCATAAAAGTATTTTATATTTATATTTGATGATATGTGTTAATTTCTCTACATCTACACCTCTACAACAGTCTTGCTGCCGGGGAAAATAGACTTGAAGTGTAAAACTATGCTGCTTCAAGCGAGCCTCGCTTCACAGACGTGCTGCTTTCGCATGCTAACCCTAGCATGTCTCATGGATCACCATGAGTTGTGTGGTGGAAGTCTAGGATTTACCACTCTGTACTTTAGCTCTTCTGAGGTAAGAATCAAGAAACAAATCCTGAGTAGCCACAATATCTGAGTCCGGTATTTATTGTTTGCAAACAAGAGAAAAGAGCGTAACAGCAGCCCAGCGTAGATCCGGGGTTCCGTTCAGCGCAAGTCTGAAGAGACAATTATCAGGGTTAGATAGATAGATAGATAGATAGATAGATAGATAGAAACTTTATTTATCCCAGGGGGAAATTCAGGTTCCAAGTAGCATACAGACATAGGGGTATCACACATAACATACACATACAACATACAACATTAGCAGCATTTTATACAGGCGAGGTGCAGTTGTAAATGTCTTTGCAGTTCGGTGAGGTGCAAAAAGGTAAGGCAGACAGTGCAATTATAGCATTAAATAGTGATGGGCAAATGAAGCTTTTGTGAAGCACTGAACCACTTGTGCCAATTGTTTCGAAAATGGGTTCATTACTCGAAGCTTCAGTTACAGTGACCTCTCCTGGCGAAGTGCAAGGCTGCAGTCAAATTAGGCAGGCTAGTTGGTGGACAGGAGGCTTTTAATTACACGCACGCACGCACGCACGAACACACACACCTCAATGAGCAGTGTTGGAGAAACTACTTTACTTTTGTAGAAAAGATCTTTTGTTCTGAAGCATCTTTGCTTTGATCAACCTTGGATTTAAAGTATTGTGAAAGGCCCGTTAGCAATTCCGCCAAGGGAGTTACCGCTCTTGGTGTTGTGGCTAGCGCGGCCGGTTTGTAAGTGAAAGATTGCGAGTTCGATACCCGCTTAAGGCAAGCTGCTCTACCACGCCGTTCGCTACAGCATCTTTGCTTTGATGAAATTCTTTGATGCACACACACACTAAGACTGAATATCATGTTCTATTTACAAATAAAGATTGATGAATGTGTGTATTGTGTTATTCAGGAGAGAGTGCTGGGGAAAATATGGCATAGGTTGGGTGTGTTTGTGTAACTATGGCAGGGGGTGATTATGTGGGATGGGGAACACTCAAAGATTACAAGAAGAACACTCAGAGAATACAAACGCAATACCAACAACTCAACAGCAACAACGCACCTACTACGACAATCCACAAATTGTGCATTGTTTAGAGCGGTTATAAAGTGTTGAGGCACTCAAATTCAAAACTGTCGCAACCTTTCACCTGTCAGAATCGAGACGAGGCAGTGCCAGTGAATCACCTGATTGGACCGCGAACCAGTCAGGTGATTCATTCAGGCAACGAAGCAGTTGCTGCTTCGGACGTCATATGTCACGTGATTTTTTTCGCACCAAAGCAAGCTTCGAAGCAGTGCTTCGATAAAATTGTTGGTCAGTGTTTGAAGCACGTATCGAAGCTTCAGTGTCAAACTGCCATCACTAGCATTAAATACTAAAAACTAAATACGGGCTACATAAATATGGACTATTTTAAAGTGCATTTAGTCCAGGCTGGTGGAGGGAGGTAGGGGCTGTGTATGAGACCTAGCATAGCTAGTAAACATTGTAGATAATGAGGTGAAACAGTGACATGATAGTGATATGATACCGAGGGTGGAGGTTATGCAGAGAAGTCCATCTCTTTGCCCTTGATTGACCTATTGTAGAGTTGTATGGCTCTGGGGACAAATGATTTAGTCAGTCTGTCAGTTTTGCTTGTCAGTGCTCGTAGCCTCCAGCTGATCAAGCTCTTCTGCTGGATGATGGTGTGGTACAGTGGGTGACCTTCATTGTCCATGATGGTGAGCAGTTTGCTCAGAGTTCTTTTTTCCATTACTGAAGTGATGCTCTCCAGTTCAGCTCCCACAACAGAGCCAGCTTTCCTTACCAGCCTGTCCAGTCGTCCGGCATCCCTCTTCTTAGTGCTTCCTCCCCAGCACACCACTGCATAGAAGAGAACGCTGGCGACCACAGACTGGTAAAACATCCCTAGGAGTTTGCTGCAGACATTGAAGGACCGCAGCCTCCTCAGGAAGTACAGCCGGCTCTGTCCCTTCTTGTAAATCGCATCAGTGTTGGCTGACCAGTCCAGTTTATTGTCCAGGTGGACCCCCAGATACTTATATGTGCTGACCATCTCCACATTGACTCCCTCAATGGAGACTGGTAGCAGAGCGGGCTTAGACCTACGGAAATCCACCACCATCTCCTTGGTCTTTGTAGTGTTGAGTTGTAGGTGGTTGCTGTACTCCCCCTCCTGCCCATCTCTGATCCACCCCACAATTGCCGTATCGTCCGAAAACTTCTGCATGTGGCATGACTCTTTGTTGTAGCAGAAGTCAGACGTGTACAGGGTGAACAGGACAGGAGAGAGCACAGTTCCCTGTGGTGCTCCGGTGTTGCATACCACAGTGTCCGAGAGGCAGTCCTTCAGTCTGACAAACTGTGGCCGCCCTGTCAGGTAGTCAGTGATCCAGGATACCAGGTGGGCGTCCACACCCATCTGCAGGAGCTTGTCTCCTAATCTGAGGGGTTGGATGGTGTTGAAAGCACTGGAAAAATCAAAGAACATGATTCTCACAGCGCTTTTCCCTTTGTCCAGGTGAGAATGCGTCCTGTGCAGTAGATATGTGATGGCATCGTCCACTCCAACCTTCTCCTGGTATGCAAACTGTAGTGGGTCCAGTGCATGGCTAACCTGGGGTCTGAGTGTATGTAGAAGCAGTCTCTCCATTGTTTTCATAATGTGTGAGGTGAGTGCGACAGGCCTGAAGTCATTGAGTTCTTTTGCATGTGGCTTTTTTGGGACAGGGATAAGACATGATGTCTTCCACAGTGTTGGGGCCCTACCAAGACGTAGACTCAGGTCAAATAAGTACCTCAGCGGCTCTCCCAGTTCGGCAGCGCAGGTCTTGAGCAGTCTGGGACACACTTTGTCTGGACCCGCTGCCTTCCTGGGGTTAAGTCGCTTTAGTCCCGATCTCACCTGGTCTGCCGTGATTGTAGGGGGGAGGGGCTGGGAGGCTGGGGGGGGTGGGTGGTGGGGTGGCTCTTTGTCCCTGGGCGCTCCAGTAGACAGTGGCTGATGGCTGGTGATTGAGGTCGGTGACGCCTTTGAAGATGGGGGGCTGTGTGAGATGGGGGAGAGGTGTAGAATGGCCCTGCACGCCGACAGAGACAGCTCCTGGAGAGGGGGTGGGGTAGGCCACCGCAGCTGGGTGGTTGAACCTGTTGTAGAACTGGGTTGTCTTTTATACAGTTTGAACATAATAGTAGGCGCCGCCACGGCTATCGGCTGATGGGCTTGTGCTTACGTGAGAAAGGGCGGGAGAGAATGAACAATGGGGAGACTCTCTTACTGATCAATCAGCGCTTTCTTACTGATTAATCAGCGTTCAACATTTCACACCTATCGGCAGGATGCGCCTGTCCCCCCATTATTGCTCTCTCTCACCACTCCCTCCGAAACCACCGCTGTTCACATGGTAAATTATACATTGCTTCTCAGAACAATGGCTATAGAACTTTAGAGGTGTGGCAAGAGAAAATTTAATCACAGTAGTTACACAAGTTGTATCAGTCATATGAAAGTGTATAACCTGAAAATAGTTTTATGAATGTATTTTCCATAACAGTTGCTAAACTGCTTTTGACGTTACGGAGACGTTACGGTGCCGTAACGGCGTTGGTGTAGTTTGGCCCTTATGGCCTGTGGGTGGAAACTGCTCCGGAACCTATTGGTGCGGGTCTGGATGCACCGGTACCACTTCCCGGATGGAAGAAGAGAGAACAGGGTGTGGCTGGGGTGGCTGCTGTCCCTGATGATCTCCCCGGCCTTCCTCTTGCACCTCTCGGAGTAAATGTCCTGAATGGCTGGGAGCTCACGGCCCGGGGTAGACTGGGCCGTTTTCACCACCCTCTGTGTTAGAGCCTTACAGTCAAGGGCGGTGCAGCTGCCGTACCAGGCGGTGATGCAACAGGTCAGGATACTCTCTGTGGTGCAGCTGTAAAAGTTTGTGAGGATCTGGGGGTCCATGCCAAATTTCCTCAGCCGTCTGAGGAAAAACAGGCGCTAATGCACCATCTTGATCACAGAATGAGTGTGTTGTGACCATGTTAGGTCCTTTGTGATGTGGACACCAAGGAACTTGAAACTGTTGACTCTCCACTTCAGCCAACCACAGTGGTGTCATCAGCAAACTTGATGGAGTTGGAGCTGTGGGTTGCCTACACAGCCATTCAAAAAGACAAAACAAACAACAACTGAAGATGGCTGCAGTACAGGCCTGGCAGACCGTCACTAGAGAATATGCCCAGTCTCTGGTGGGGTCAATGGACCGCAGACTTGAGGCAGTTTTTGCATGCAAAGGATTGTCGACCAAATACGAAACATGGGTACTTTATTTGGACATTATATGATTTTTTCCCCAATATTGCTGGAGCCCTGGGATAGGGGAAGGCTTGTCATTTCTAAATGGTGAGGCCAATCTGAAAAAAGAAAACATTGAATTAAAGCGGAGAATCTAAACTTTTAACCCCATAGTAATTGTTTGATTTCAAATCCAAACTGTTGGAGTATAGAGCTAAAAGAAGACAAAATGCTTTCCAATACTTGGAGGGCACTGTATTGTAAATCACTGTCGTGATTTAGTGTTCTTTTGAATTGATGTGAGTTTAGGGAAATTAACTGTGGATAATACATTTTTAGCAGGTCCCATGCCCTGATACACCTTCAGATGAAATGCATTCACCCTGACATCTAATAGTTAGCCTTGCCCCTCTCTGGCATGGTGGGGGCTGGGGGGGCGTGGTTTGCCTAAACCAAATCATCTCAGATCTGTGTGGTTGTTCCTGGGCAGGAAAATATCAGAACAAGTATCAGCGTCTATCATGTAGGTCAGGGAGTCATGCCAGTGCTAGGATTATACAACATAACATGTCTATATGCAATGTTATGAACACTTCACCTCCCTGAATACACCTTGACAGAAAGAGTTGATGTTTTGATTCTGCTTCCCAGTGAAGTATGTTTACTTTAATTCCTTTTTAATTTGTACAGTGCTCACTACCTTAGCATCTCTCAAACATCCATGTATGGTGATGGGTTGCATTGGTATGCATATATGGTGATAGAGTGCATACGGGTCATTCCATAAATTAGGGTGCCAATGGCAGTTTTGTGGATGGTAAACTTGTGAGGGCTGTTCCAAATACATTTATTTAACTTGCACATTTTTTCTATGAGATTGCATTGAAATGTAGTGGGACAGCATATCTTGTGATGGAGAAGAGCACAGGATATTTCACAGGAACGCTTGTTACATCCTTGTATTGCCTTGGTGCCTTCACATATTTAGCAAACATCGTGTGACAAAACTGTACTTGTCTTTCCCTTCATATTTCATGGTGTTATTAATCATTATACATAATTTCATTATAATACCATGCCAAGTAAAAATGGAATCCTATGGCACTCCTTGCAGATCTCCTAGTCCCACTAAATTCCATTTGTTGAAATTTCTGTGATCAATCGCCATTCTACCGATACAGCACCTCTCAGACCACATGCAAAATGAATAGTCGTCATCATGGTTCCAACACTATCGTGATTAGTGCTGTTTTAGTTCTTATTTTATGTCTATTTTGTTATGATACAATAGTTTTGATCATCAGACGATAGTCTGTGGCATTCAAGCGATGATTGATTGGTATTAACGGGCCCAAAGTGTGCCAAGAAAACATTCCCCACACCATTACACCACCCCCACCATGAGAAGGTGTATAGGTGTTCCAAATAAAGTGCTCGGTGAGTGTATACACACACACTCCCTCACCTCAGACACAATTTTTCGATACGACTTGATATTAAATCTTTCTTTCTCCCATTCTCTATCCCTGTCCTTTCTGAGAGAGAGATGCATGTTCTATAAGAACAAGATGATGTGAAGTGATGGCCTAGCCTATAGCATTTTACACTCGTCACAGGTTCTTCAGGTTAAACAAGTCCTCAATACTGCCAATCCAAAAGTTGCAGGTTGTAGTGCAGGAAGCACAGTTTCTCTGCATTTTCTTCCTTCAGAGCTCCGTCTGTCCTCATAAATGTTCCAAATAGTGCTGAAAACCCTCTCACTTGGGACAGAGGAGGGTGGAGATGTATCTCCTTGCCTGTAGAGACAGTCCCTTAAAGCAGCCACTATTTTGGCTCTACCACTCAAGGGTTGCCTTGCCTTCCTGTCAATCACAAGCACTTTTGGGTAACGCTCCAGCTCTTCATTTATCCCCTCAGGTACCCCATGGATGAAAAGTCTGTGAAGTCAGCATACTATCATAGAGACTGTCTAGGAGACTGTGGGACTGTTCCTCCAGTCTAGGCCTTTTAGGGTCCCCCTCCTCACTGTTGGTTGCTGATGGTGTTCTGTCAGGTGTAGTAGTTGCCTGCATAATCTTCTCTGCCTCTTTCCGAAGCCAAGTTTTTGCTTGATTTACACTTGTTTGACAGGGGGCACTCTTTGTAGCGTGGGTCAAGTATGCATGCCAGCACCACCACTTTTGTCTCATCTTGGAAAACCTTTTCTCCAGGCTATCCAGCTATCCAGCACTTTCTTAAAGTGGCGGTCCAGCCAACTCCAATTGCCTTTAATACTGTCCAGGTAGATCTATTGACAGTGAAGCTGGGTAACATGGGTGTAAATCATACACTCATAACATGGATATATAACTTCTTTATTGAGAGGCAACAGTATGTTCATGGAGGACAGTCATCTGTCATCAGCACTCAGACTGGGGTACCACAAGGTTGTGTCCTTTCACCTTTGCTGTTCACATTGTATACCAATGACAGTGTTAGTCATCAGGATAATTGTACAATGATAAAATTTGCCGATGATGTGACTCTGATAGGCCTTTTAACTGACAATGAGACCAGTTATAGAGCTGAGATTAATCACTTCTACAACTGGTGCTCAAATAACTCATTGATCTTAAACACAAAGAAAACTAAAGAAATTGTCATTGATTTCAGAAAAAACTCCTCTCTGTCCCCGGTAATTATGAACAACACAACCATTGAAAGCATACAGGAGTACAAGTACCTGGGCACTATCATTGAAAGCAAACTGACATGGAATGCTAACACCAATGCTAGTTTTGCAAAGGCTCAACAACGCCTCTACTTTTTAAGGAAACTCAGAAGTTTTAATGTGGACAGAACTATGCTGACACTGTTTTACAAGACCTTCATTCAGAATATTTTGACCTTTTGTATTCAGTGTTGGGGAGGAGCATTGTCTGTACAAAATAAGAACAAACTAGACAGGGTTGTTAAACTGGGTGGCAAGATAACTGGCGAACCAATGTGTAGTATTACTTACATGACAGATCAGTACACTACGAATTTAGCAAATAAGATCATAGCAGATCCACTGCAACCTCTATGGTATATAGCGTTGATTACATGATCTCCCAAATGATGCCATTTATGATGTTTCTATGATGTTTTTATTATGTTTTTTACAATGCTTATGTTTTGTTATGTTTGATGTCTCTTGATGTTTAAGCTCCTTGTGCAAAGCGAATTCCCCATAGGGGCAATAAAGGCTTCATTCATTCAATTGCTCTGATTTCAGCTACACCCATTAGGTGTACAAGGTAACAACAAACTGCTGTGAGATATTATTTCCTGTCAAAATCATCACAACACAAAACTGCTTTATCTTTTGCCTACATTTATCTCGAAACGGGGAGCATGCCGACTGGCTGGGCGTGGTAATATAAATGATTATTATTATATTCAGAGCAGAAAATTAATGACACAAACTGAGCTCTTTGCTTTGTGAGCGCACTGTGTCCATATACACTAGCCTACTGATGAAATGCACGGAATCAACTGAGAAACATTATGTCCAAATTGAAACTCATAAGCTCATGAGTTCTGCCTCAATCCATGTGTTGCAGTCACAGCGCATTCCTTGTATGTAGTCAGTGAGTCCGCAGATAAAATGCTAATATCTGCTGGCAAAACTATGTTTTGACACATTCTCAAAACAAGTGCAACACCTTATGCCTGCATTGTTTTACTTCGTTAATTTTTATCAGAGGAATATGTGCCGAAACCAATATTTCTGTGAAAGGCCAGTATCGGCAGATAATATCGGTGCTCCGATGTATCTGTCAGGCTCGAGTGCTGTGCTTATGAACACATTGAAGGATTGTTGAATACTGTATTTCAAAGATGTGCAATTTAAACCTATCATTGCTTTTTCTCTCTCTTCAGTTTGCTGTGCTCATGTGGATTCTCACCTATGTTGGTGCCTTGTTCAACGGACTCACTCTCCTGATTATTGGTAAGACAGAGCTTTTATTTCCTGTATCATAGTAAACTGTGATAGAAAAAAAGCTATTTTCATGATACCTACAGTAGTTCTATAACTCTAGTGCATAGTCAGCATAGTGCTTGGTAATGCTCTCAGCCTCTCTTGTGACTGCTTTAGCTCCTCTCTCACTCTAGCCCAATGTAGTAACTGTTAACTCTAACAGCTCTAAGCTGTGGGTATTTCAGGAAACCATGTTAAAGGCCTGATTCAGACGTGTAGCGTACACACCAGTTTACTAGGACTGTGAAAGGTTTTGATACTACTTTAAGACTGATTTTGTCTGTCATTATTCTGTTCTAGGAAAAGCAAACAAATTATCTCACCTTTTGTTTCTTTCCCCCTTCTTACCAGGACTGGTGGGAGTGTTCAGCTGTCCTATCGTCTATGAGAAGTACCAGGTATGAATACCTTATGACACCATCACCACAACTTGTTTTTCCTTTCACTAAGCCAGGAATTGGAAAGGAACCTCTGTATTTTGGTGCAGTAAGCATCCTTGTGTTTTTGTATATTAAGCTCAATATCAATGTTGAGTTCAAGTAAAAGTAAAAGAAGCAAAAGTTGGTGTTCTTCTAGATTTCATGTAATGATTGTGTTGTAATGTTTTATTGTGTTTCAGGTACAAATTGACCATTACATTGGCCTGGTGAACAACCAGATCAAATACATTGTTGGAAAGTAAGTAAATACTGTTGGATGAAATAAGATATAATATCTGCTGAAATTCATGAAACAAACATTTAAAAAAAATGTGTTGTAGGAATGGAAGAGGAAAGTGCTTGTCTCCATTTTGTCTCCTTTTTATTTATCAGTTATGATCCTACAAATGGCTACTCTAGAATATTGGATGTAGCAGTGGTGGTTGTAGAGAGGTGTTGTTTTGTTATTGAGGCGTGTCCTGGAGTGACATAATCTCCAGTGAGAACCTTACTTAAATCCCTGTCCCTTCTGTCTCCTCCAGGATCCAAGCCAAAGTCCCTGGACTGAAGCGCAAGGCTGATTGAATAATGCGTCTGTCCGTGAAAGTCCTGTGATTGAGAATTCCAGTGTTCCCTGGAAAACATCCTGGGTTATCAGTTATTGTATTGTTTTGTTTTTTTGCACCAGCTCAAAAGCATACCCTGCTGTTGATGAAATAAAGTGCTGTAATGGCCATTTATCTGGTTCGAAACACTAGTTTGTGTGAATGTAAAACCAACACAAGCATTGTATTCTAATCTAGCACATTATGCGTTTTGGGAAAATAACTGCACCATGAGCTGGGTTGTTTTCACCCACTGTTTGGAAAATTGGGAACAAAGTATTTCTTTCTTCTTCTTTTTTTTTTTCACATTTTTTTTACAATTGTGGAGAACCAACACCTGTGGTGTTTTTGGTATGATGAAGTATTTTTGATTTTACTGTTTTATTGGTCTACTGTAGTTTCACAAAGCTTCTAGCTCTCTTCAGTGGTGCCTGAGCGTGTGCTCAACAACCTTGTCACTATGCTTAACTGAGGTCTATAAACACTGGCCAGCCAGTTGGGCATCCATAGTACTTCATACTTCTGTGTATTTCTAGCTAGAAACATTTGGAGACTTTGTTGAGAAAATGAGGACATAATTTCACCTCATTACAGCTGCCTAGTTAATAAACTCTGGAAGAACATGTTTACAAACATCCAAGTTAAGAAAAAAAACGAAAAAAAAACATTACTGTCTTTTTTTTAAATTATGTAACTTGGAAACTTTGTTATGCAGGTAATTGTAAGTGATACTTCATAGAATTGTGATGAACTCTTCTGAGAACTGTTTGTGGAATGCATTGTGAAATATTAACAATTATCAATAAAGCTTCTAGACTGTCTTATGTATTTCTCTGTATTTTTACTGTAGGGCATTGTATAGCATTTGTGTATGAAATGTGCCATACAAATGGTTTGATTTGATCTGTATTTCTTTGAAGATCAGATTGAAAGTGGAAAAGTAAGCCATCAGAAACTATAAATGCTGTGTGCCCTGTCCAGAAAGGAACCCTAGCGCCTACTCCCAAGACACGTGTAGATCACAAATGATTGTCTATAGGTATTGTTGAGATGAATATTATACTTGGCCTATCAGAGGGAAAGGTGAAGCTATTACCATCTTGCCTGTACATATCCGACCCTTCCAGGTCTGCACAAGGGGCTAGGTCTCAAAGAATCTGTCAGTTCAATAAAGTTATGCTTTTGAGAAAAGTATCACAACTACACAAATGTGGGGAATAACCACATTGAGCCTTTTAACTTATACTTATGTATAGGCTGCAGTATCACAGTAGTTTTGAGGTCCACATTCAGCTTTAATTGGGTGATATAAACGACGACAGTTTGGTTTATATTATTCCCATTTAATTCCAATTAGCCAACATTTGCACAGATATATTTCCACACATTCATCATCAATAATTGCAATTAGTTGGTGTAAAAACAACCATGATTGTCGTCTTGCCTCACTTCAAGATGTCATTTTGATTTAAAAATAAATTCATGCATTTGAGCAGATTTTTTGTATTTTACAAAATGATACAAACAATTTGAAAACAATAGCTAGATAGAGTCACAGTCTTGACTGAAATTAATGAATAGAAACAGACCAGGAATCCATTACAGTACCAATATAGGGATAACACATTGCTGCCACACACAGCTAAACGTTACAGTGAGACAGACAGGCTACAGACAGCAAGGCAAGGCTAGTAGTCCAACAGCAGACTAACAAACGAATACATAAGGATGGATATACAGTGCCCTGCGTAAGTCATGGGACAGCAAAGCATTGTTTCTTCTTTTGGCTCTACACTCCACTTATAGAATTACCATAAGGTTAAAGTAGAGATTATCAGCTTTTATTTAATCATATTGGTGTACATATTGGTTTCACTATTCAGAAGTTACACCACTTTTTATGCATAGTCCCCCTATTCCAGGGTACCCAAAAGTAATGGGACAGATTTATCAAATGTCCAAATTAAGCACTCATGTTTAGTATTTGGTTGACAATCCTTTGCATACAATAACCTGAAGTCTGCAACTCATTGACCCCACCAGACGCTGGGTAATGACCCTAAACATACTGCCATAGCAACTTGGGAGTTGTTTGGGGCCAAAAAGCGTAAAGTTCTTGACTGGCCAAGTCAGTCTTCAGATTGTCGACCAAATACTAAACATGAGTACTTTATTTGGACATTATATGATTTTTTCCAATGCTTTTGGAGCCCTGAAACAGGGGGATGTTTAAAAATGGTTGTACTTTCTAAATGGTGAATCCAATCTGAAAAGAAACCCATTTAAAGCTGATAATCTCTACTTTGACCCCATAAGAGAATATAGTATTCACCTTCTGTCAAAAGGTGATGACGTCACATGAATTTAATCATCAAAAATAATACTTGAAAATTATAAGTCCCGCCCCTTTGGGGCGGATGTGGTGGGCTGTTGATGCTTGCACAATGAGGCGTGGGTGAGAGGCCAAGGTGTTCTGCTGATTGTGAAATTAGATGTAGGAACTTGACAGTTTTATGGGGTGGGTGTTGTTGTTTGCCCAATGCGCCGTTGGTGAGAGGCCAAGGTGTTCTGCTGTTTGTGAAATTAGTTTTAGCAACTTGACATTTTTTTGAGGATGTGGTCACCCCCCATAGGATATAGAACCGTGAGAATGGTTGGATTAGGGGGACCTTTTCTCTTTCTAGGAACCCAGGGGCCCTGAACTGTCTGAAGACCAACCGAGGTCCAGCTAAAGTTTGTCACTGATAAGGGCTGTGTGATGTGTGGTGATGACTTTATGCTGCATACATACATCTATGTCAAAATTGCATATGAGGCTTAAAATAAAAGTTCAATACTGAGGGTTAAAATGTGCAATTAAAAAAAGGCAATTAAAAAATGGTTAGGCTGCTACTCTAGTGGTAGTAATGTGTTCAATAATGAAGGGTTAGGGTTAATAAAAATAAGTGTTCAATAATGAAGGGTTAGGGTTCATAAAATGGGGGATTAAAAAATGGTTAAATTTAAAAAAATGTTTAGTTTCAAACGTGGGTATGACCCATGTCGCGGACGTGTCACTGATAAGATCACGTGTTTCCCGGGCAAAAAGGTGTATATATATGACCCTGTGTGAGATCTGTAGTAGTTGTCACTATATGACAGTGTCTAAAATGTCGTCTACAAGGATGGTGTGGGAATTGGACGACGGTCGTGTAGTGCGTGTAGAGTTTGCATCTGGAGGTGCATTCCCCTATGTGGACATATGCACTTTCGAAAAAGAATCTGAGAATCTTCTGAGAATCTATTCATCAGAATTCGAAAGATTGAAGGGTCACATCCTGGAATTCATCCGCTACATGCATTCTGTGCACGACAAGCAAAATGTGACCCTGAAGGGTATGAAACCCTCTATCCACATGGACGTGGATCCCAGAGTACCGAGCCGTTCCCTGCAGGAAGCTTTTCTTGTTGACTGTTCAAGATCTCACATATGGCTGTTGGTGCGATTCCAGACAGAGGCAGAGTCTTCTGAAAGACCAAAGACGGTGATGGAGAAAGAGCGCTACTGTCCGATTAAATTGGCATTCAAAGTGGTAGACTTCTCAAGGTTGACAAATCTCTTGAAAGCTATCACCGAGTTTTTCAATCAGGAAAGACAAAGACTGAGACTCATCCAGCTGGCAAAACGTCTGAACACGTGCTCTGGTAAACGGATCTCAGGCCCTTCCAGGCGTTTAACCCCTAGATCTCTGTCTGACTCTGAGCCATCCAGACGTAATCTTTTTCCAATCTTTTCATGCATGAAACAGACGGTGTTGAATCATAGTAAATCATGATAGACACCTCTACTACCAATGGCTACTAGACACGTCTACTAGACATGCCTACTAGACACGCCTACTAGACACAAGCCCTTCCCCGCCCCTCACCTTCAATCTATATAAGAAGTTTGGAAAAACGAGTTTGTGCGACATTACTTATTACTTCAACATGGCAGATTTTTTCACAGTCAACGATTTGCCTTCCTCAAGTGAAGACGAAGGCTACTCTACATCTGGGGAATGTAAACCCCTAGAATCTCAGGATGAAGAGTCTATGCTTCTCAGCTATCTTCCGAGCCTTTCTCAGGAATCTGGCGGCTACGATGATTTGTATAAACCGGTTCTTGAAGACTACCGGAATGCCCAGACGGACGACCTCACGAGGTGGAACGCCCTAGAACATCAGAGCGATTCCGAGGAGCCTATTAGCCTTGTCACCTACTCTCCCGTCTCGCCCGACAGCGACGTGTCAAATACTCTGTACGCGCCTCTTGAATTCCCCGTCAGAAGATATAGGCCGTATACCAACAAGCCAACATCAGACAAAGCACCCGGTCTGTACACCCCTGGGGGCCAGGCTTCAGATTTTGCTGCCCCCGTGGCTGAAGATCGTTCTGTCCTCAACGTCTATCCAACACCTCCGACTTCGCCTCGCCTGCAAGTAGCGGGATCCGCTGGGGTTCAGAACGAACCCGGTGCGGAAGCTAGCATCACTGCTCAGGGGACCCCTCAGAACCCTCCCTTGGATGATCCGATGGTTGTAGAGGTTAAAGAAATTCTAGAGAACCGGCTTCAATCTCAGCGTCAGGGTGGTGATGTTTTTCTGGACACGGTGAAGGCCGGCGTTGCCATTGTGTTAACATTGGTGATAGATGATCAGATAAAAAACGAATGTTATGGGTGTAAAACCGGTCATCCAAGCCAACGTCGGCATGCTTGTCTGTACCCTCTAGAGAGTGATTACTTTTACAGCAACTTTGAGGCGCTGATGACCGCCCTGTGGACATGGAAATTTCTCCCGACTCTTATGGTTGCTCTGGAGACGGTTGGATTAGGGGAGATAGCAACAGGCCGTGTTCAAGGAGCAGCCGAGGCCTTTCTATACGGTCTGAAGTATGAAGAAAACATCCAGGGGAAACTTAAAGAGATCGTTGATGCGTATGTGGGGGTTAACAAGGACCGGGATCATATGATAGATGAACTCGTATCCTACTGGAAGCGTGTTGAAATAGTTCACACTCTCTTTTGAACTAGTCTAAACTGATCAAAAATGGGGAATGCTTTCAGACTATTCTTTAACTTTTTAAATTCCGCTTCAGGTCATCCTGGGGTCAGCTCTCTTGTAAAACGGGCTATTGCTAATCGTGTTAATGATGAATCTTTATTTCAAACATGGAGCGATGTTGACATTGAACAAGTTGTCCGTTTTGAGAGGTCATTGGAAATTGTGAGAGATTGTGTGTCTTTTAACCGTTGGAAGGAATTGGTGTATATTGGTATAATTATGCAAAATTGCCATTGTACTCAGATCTTGCATGCTTACTAGTCGTCATGACCTCAAAAAAGGCTGAGCGTGTAATGAAGAGAATATATTATGACCCTGCACACCCGGGATCATTTGGAGGGGTAGAAAAACTTCAAAAAGCCGTCGAAGAGCAGACGGCTGAAAAAGTTAGCACTGATCAAGTACGAGAGTGGCTGTCTGGTCAGGAGGCGTATACCTTACACAAAACGGCTAGTAAAACCTATGCTAGAAATCGTGTTTTTGCGCCACGTCCTATGTATCAATTTCAAGCGGATCTTTGCGATATGGGTGCACTGTCTAAAGACAATGATAACTTTAAATTTCTGCTTACAGTAATTTCCAAAAAAAGCTTATGCACGCTCTTTAAAAAACAAGACGGCCGTCGTAGTTGCAGAGGCCTTTGCTGCAGTCTTAGAGGAGAGCGGTATACCTGTTAAAATTCAAACGGATGCAGGAAAAGAATTTTTTAACTGTATCTTTGAAAAACTAATGAAGAAACATAATATTCAACACTTTGCAACGGGTAGTGATTTGAAGGCGTCAGTCGTGGAACGTTTTAACCGTACGCTGAAGACGAACATGTGGAGGTTTTTCACAGCTAAGAACACCCGCAGATATATTGATGTGATTCCGGATTTGCTTGATAGCTATAATAATAGTTATCATAGCAGTATCAAAATGAAACCTGTTGAGGTAACACCCTCCAATAGCATGCAAGTCTTTGAGAATTTATACGGGACTTTACCTCTGAACAGTAAGCCCCCAGTGTTTAAATTCAAAGAGGGTGACATTGTGCGGATTTCCAAATACAGGGGGATATTCGATAAAATGTACGAACAATCATTCACTGATGAATACTTTATAGTTAACGAATGTATCCCTAGACTCCCGACCGTTTATAAATTAAGGGATATAAAAGGTGAAATTCTTACTGGCACGTTCTATGAGGCAGAACTGCAGAAAGTGAGAATCACCCCTGACACAGTCTTTCGGGTAGAAAGGATTTTAGACAAGAAAATTCAAAACGGACGGAAGATGGTTTTAGTCCACTGGCAAGGTTGGCCTAGTCAGTTTGACTCATGGCTGCCTGCTAAAGAGGTCATAGAGCTTGGGAAGAAGAAAAACAAGAAGAAGCCAAACTAGAAGAAGCAAGGATGGAGGAGCGAGAATCTTTCTATGTGACGCTCCCTTCAAATGCATGTCACAACGTTTACCCTAGCAATAACAGTTCAAATTATACGATAACGCTGTCTCAGCCTATAGAGTTACATGGACCTTATGAGGTGGCGTTAGCAGAGATAATGTACTGTCATACATGGAATAATATTATAAGTTTAGAAGATACCTATGACCTGAAAGACCATTCGAGACCGCGGGACCCTCCAATCTACCAGAAAATCCCTATTATGACAGTGTCGATGCGATAGTGAAGGAGATAAATGCCTTATTTAAGAAACAAAAAACAGATCTACTTTTATATGACAGTTCTATACCTAAAAGAATTTCTGTATTAGGACCTGATAAATATTCTCTCAGGTTCAAGGCTCCACTAGCCTACATGCTAGGATTTGAGCCTGACGAATGGACACGATCGGGTGGAAATCCCATGAGTAAATATCCCAGCGATATTAATGCAGGGCAGTATAATTTTTTCGTCTATACGAATATCGTGGAAGCACAGCATGTTGGAGACTATGTTGTTCCCCTTCTAAGAATCGTTAAAAAAGAAGGATCTTACGGTGATGTAATCACTCTCTCCTATAGCAAGCTACACTACGTTCCTGTTAATAAACAGCGCATACAGGATATACAGATTGAGCTAAAAACGGATTTAAACAAGCCGATTCGATTCACATACGGGAAGACAATTTGCAAGCTGCACTTTAAACCAAAGTCTCTCATCTGAATCTATAGAACAAAGCAAAAACAGCCGCAAAAAAAATAATAATAATAAAAAATGGATTCACAAAGATTTGTGAATTATTACGGAAACCAAACAGGTCGTGGCAGTCTAAGTGAGTTTGTAGGTGCTCCTGTGCAATATGGCCGAGGGTTAGGGTCTATCTTAAGTCGGGCGTTCAGATTTGTCCTACCGTTTCTTAAGCGAGGGGCAAATATTGTTAAACCACATTTGAAATCAGCAGCGAAGGGGATAGCATCAGACGTTGTGGGGGCCGTAACCAGTCATATCGCCAATCGAGCCAGCCAGTCTCAGGAAGGATCAGGAATAGGACGCCTTGCCAGAGGAAGAAGAAGAAAAAGATCTGTGGCATTGTTAGAGCATCGCACCTCTAAGAAACGCATATCAAAAAATCCCAGAAAGGCTAAAAGACTAAGTGACGGAAATATATTCTAAAAATAATAAGAATAAGAATAAGAAGAATGTCTCTTGTACATCATCTCTCAGCTGAGTGCACCAAATCGGAACTTGACCTTTTTGCACCGCCCATGACCCAATTGTCTATAGAACAAAGCAGTTACGTGGAGATCCATCCTCTAAACTCTATAGTGGATCAAGAGGTTCTGGATTTTCAGATATCCGGAAGTGGAAGTGCCTATCTAGATCTAAACTCAACATTGCTCTATCTACGACTCAAGATTACCAAGGCAGATGGAACAGATCTTGCAGGCGCTGATAATTGTGGAATAATACAATACCCATTAAATACTATATTCTCACAGGTAGATGTCAGTCTGAATGATGTTCTCATTAGCTCATCGTCCGCAACACATACTTACAGATCTATTATTGAAACTCTGCTCAACTTTTCAAAAGAAACCTTGGAGAACCAGTTTTCAGCAGGGCTCTGGTACAAAGATGAAGGTGCAGATTTGGATTCTGTATCTATCGCGGCTGATGGTCCTAACACAGGGCTTGTTAAGCGCGCGAGCTTCTGTCGAGGTTCACGCGCATTCGAACTAATGGGGCCTCTACACAGTGACATATTTTTCTCCGAAAGACTCTTGTTAAACAATGTGGATGTCCGTTTGAAACTGGTGAAAGCCAAAAGTGCTTTTACACTGGTGTCAGCTGCAGACCAGGAGTATGCATTAAAAATCCTATCTGCAAGTATTTTTGCGAAAAAAGTACAGGTTTCACCCGATGTCATGTTAGGACATTCGGCTGCTCTGATGAAATCCAATGCGCTATACCCTATAAGCCGGGTAGTCGTTAAGAATTATACAATCCCTAGAGGCTCACGGGTGTGCGCGCAAGACAATTTATATTTAGGGAGGCTCCCTAAATATATAGTAGCGGGATTAGTTGATCATCGAGCTTTCGTTGGAGCAAGGGATAAGAACCCATTCAGATTCCATCACTCGGATCTTGAATATCTCAGTCTCAGTGTAAATTCACGCTTTATCCCTGCAAAACCCTACCAACCCCACTTTGATACACATCAGAGTGTTCGAGAATTTTACAACTTATATTTGGGTACAAACCGACATATCAGAGACTCTCCGCTCTGCATTAACCGTGACAACTTTGAAAACGGTTACTCATTGTTCCTGTTCAATTTGTCGAGGGATGATGAATTAGACAGCGAGGCTCTCTCACCCTCGGTGCATGGTACCTGTCGTCTGGATTTAAGATTCAGAGTAGCCCTACCCGAGACAATGACCTTGATAGTGTATGCCTGCTATGACAGTGTCATAGAGATAAACTCAAAGCCTCAAAGTCCTGATCGACTATTAAAAAAGTGGAAACCTTTAAACCTGAAAAAGGATGGATAACCATCAGCTGGAGTCTATATTAAAGCCAATTTTAGGTGATGCTTTTGCAGGTGTTTGGCCTAGTGATTTACTACCCTCCAAGATAGATAGATGACCGAGCTACCTAGTCGTTAACACGCACGATCAGAACAGGGAGGGTGAACATTGGGTGGGGATGATTATTGAAGCTGAACCTGACAAGGCAACATTTTTTGACTCATATGCGAATCCTCCAGATCACAGATTCTACCCTGAAGCGTTTATGCGTTTTCTATCAAGGAATGCTCATGAAATACGCTATAACAAACAGAAGGTTCAAGATGATTATTCAACGACTTGTGGAGCCCATGTAGTATTCTTCCTCTGTCAACGATTTAAAGGACTCTCCTTTCAAGAAACAATGCGATTGTATTCTGATCATTTAAAAAAGAATGATGTTATGGTCAGCAAGTTTGTCAAGAAATATGCTAAATGTATTTCACGGGTGAAGACTGTTAAAACGTATAATCAGAATGCATGCTCTTTAAAACTGTTTAAAGAGTGTTATAATTGTCATGAATGAATACTCTTTCGGTCATATATTAATTTCAATAAATCATTTATTGATTAAAAGATCATACAGTCTGCTTGAATTCATTTTTTTCGATTGAAATCTAGCCATCTAGGAGGGATTGGTGTAGAGAGCTGCCATTCGGTGGGCGTTGACCATTCAGAGTCTGCTGATGTAGCCATCTGTAATATATCCTTAGGTGTTTTAGAAGGGGTCCTGTCGTAAGACATGTCTAATAATGATGTTGACAATGGAGATTTTTTATTTTTTTCTCCACGGTTTCTCTTGCTGTGACGTATCTGAGGAATTGATTCACTGGAGGTTTTGGAGGGTTTAAGCCATAATTGCTGGCGAGCATGTGTGTTCGTAACCGTTGTGATTGGAATATTTAATTCAGAAATTGTATTTAAAAATACATCCCATCCGCGTGGTAGAGTTCCGGAATGGAACCGTCGGTTTGACGGCGTCTTCATCAAATCGAAAATATGAGATCCTTTAATAGGGGTATCCTGGACAATTATCTCGCCTGAACGATTCCATCTTAGAAGGTTTGATTGACGAAGCTTCTGCAGAATGTAGGCTGCATTTTTTCGATTGCGAGAACCTATATTCTCCAAAATCTCATCCTCCAGGTTGTCAGAAGCTTCTTCCTCCTCCTCCACTCTTATGTAGCCTTCATCAGCTTCACCTGATTTCTCAGAAGGCTTGTCAGGTAGTTTAAAAACGATTTCGCGATCTCGAGTCTCCCCCTTGCGGAGCAAGGTTAGATATTTATCGAGTAAATCATTGAACTGCTTGGCTTTAGTATGCGAGTCAACACTTGTCTGTTTCAGAACTCGTTCCATATTGTTTTGCAAGACATGTTGGGCTCGCTCACCAATGCTCTGTGAGCTCTTTTGGGTTAAATTATCCAACTGTTGTGTAGAAATCATGTACATTTTATTAAACGCAGCCATAACCAGAGTGTCTATGGCTATCTCTGACGAGAGAACAGACTAGTTATAAACGGAATTGCAGTGGCTAATAATGGTAGCAGGAAGCCACCAGATTGCGTTAGCACTTTCCGCTTGTGCTTAAATCCTGTTTTACGCTTGGCAAAAAGCTTCATAAATTTTTTCTGTTTTTTTAATTTGGTGAACTGGTCAGGTGTGAGAGGGATGTTTCCCTTCAATATGTTTAATGCAATCTCACACAGGGCGAGTATGAGATCTTCCGACCCCCGACATAGAAAGCTTCTTCTCTCCTTGGGTTTTAGAGCGAGCAAAGCTTTTAAAATGGGAAGGTTTCTTTTTATCCGTTGAGACATTGTTTATTTATTTAAAAAGTCTCGTCACTTTCTAGATTGATAGACCGTCGGCCACTCTCCTGGAAGTATCCCGCTTCTTAGTCTTAAGGCTTCTGGGCAATTAGGACGTAGGTCAACGATTAAATATGTATACGGTTCCCTTGTAGCATCTTCATAACTTTCTAAAAATATTTTTTTCAGGCCGGGATACATTTGTTGAGCTAAAACCCGGATCTGCATTTTATCACGTGGTGATTTAAACAGCACCATGTAATTAGTGTTTAAACTAATCGTGCGCGAATGTTTCCCTTGATTAAACAAATTCTGAAGCAGATAAAATACGCTCAATTTTTTATGATGTCGATATTCTGTGAACGCTTTCATTAATTCATCATGATTGCCTCCCACATCCATGGAATCATCTACTACTAAAAGATTGTGCTGGTTCCGAGGGAAAAGATTTTCATCATTAAAGTTTGCGGTAATACCTTCTATGAATTCGATATTGACATTTTGACTGAGTTCGTCATACAATGGCTGGAAGAGTATGCCCAGATTATACGAGCCGGCACTTTTGAAAATGTACTCTCCATGTTTTCAAGTAATTGTTTTACAAAAAAAAGTTTTACCTGAGCCACTAGGCCCCACTATTAGCATGCTACATGGCATTTGGAATGCCAGGTCGACAGTCACCTCCATTCTCAAGGGTAAGCTATAGCAGACTAACAGCATGGTTAACGGTGAACCCTGATTTTATCCAGCCTGGAATATGTAAAAATGATGAGGCGGGGTGACGTATGAATAAGAATTTAATGAGATATACATTTTTCAATTTCAATAAAACACCATTAGGATACATCGTAGAATACATTGTAGAATACATTTTTCAAATACAATAAAACACCATTAGGATACATTGTAGAATACATTTTTTCAAATAATGTTCCTACAGAACTATAGAAAACACCCGGTAATATTGTGAACACAGTCTATTGGGAACCTAGGTAATAACCGGTGATAACAGGTAATAACAACTCAGTAACCAAACGGCAGTGTTCTACCCATCAAAAACAACTGAAAAGTTGATCACTTGTTGTTTATTAGTGAGCGAAAAAGCTTTGATATCACGTTTAATTCTATTGTAACGGGGAGGGATCTCGCGTCGCGTGTTAGGATCTATAATATAGTCTTCTACCAGATCAGTCAAATTATTAAAGTTAAGTTTTTTACAATTTTCATAATTCTGGATAAAACCTTTGACTTTCAAACACACCTTTCCTTGCTGGGTGAGAAAGCCGTAGGATTTTGGCCCCGCTGCTGTCCACGCACAAATATAATCATCAGCCGCTAATTCCGATGTCAAATCACCTAAATAATTGCCTGTCGGAGGGGTATAAAGATCCTCAGGGGTAGAGAGGTAAACGATTGAGTCGGTGTCATAGTATAGGACTCGCTCTTGCAATAAATGTAACTGTTTGTATAATTCACCTCTCGCATATGCTGTCGTAAACGCAGCTAAAAAAATATTTGATTCACCGGGTGGTAAGACACACCTGGAATTATGACGCCATTGAATGATTGCAACATCATTATTTATGAAATGGAACTGGCTTATATCATACTTACTGCTAAAGAGGTACTGAAAAAACTCTCTGCGTTCTTTCACTATGCTGGTTGTAAGTTGATTAGATCTTTGAGCCATTTTTCCCCAGAGGGAATTAAGTAAAAGTTTTGCGATCTGACGCTTGGCTGCGTTGTACTCAATTTTATGAGGGTCAAGTTGGATACCTTGGTTCTCTATATAATCGTTTATGTAAGCCTGTTTACTAACCTCGTCTGTAACCTCATCAGGATACCCAGAGGCCTCCTGCTTCTGCTTAAGGAATGTGTAGATGTTGGAACAATTGGAACAATTTAACAGAAGGTTGCTGTTGTTTCATCGAATTCCATGTATGTTCCCATATAACCTCTGTTTTCAGCTTAAACTCTGTTTCTAACCGAGTTAGCCTTTTCATGGTGTCAGAGTACATCACCCCAAACTCTGATCCTGTAAGCGGTGATATGTCATGAGGGTTATAACAAGTCGGCCAACCATGAAAATAACAGCCATAGAATTCTAATGCGGTTTTCACACCCTTTATCACGGCAAATCCATCGACATGAAGAGGACCAAAACAACGTTCACCTTGCGGTGTTAATGCATGTTCAATGTCAATGCCGCGTGAAGACGCTAGATACTCAAGCCACTGTATCGAAGCATGGGAATATGCCTTGAATTGTCGTCTGTAGTTGTTAGCATAGGGTAATGCGATTGTGTTTTTGATTAAGAAGTTGGTTTGAAAAACAGCTAAAGCAGCTGACGCAATTGTCACGCTCTCAAAAGGGTCGCATCGAGTTGTCTTTATGAATTCATTGCGGAAATTGGTGGCACCTTCGGCTAAAATCTCCACATCATTCTGACAATAAGCCTTTAACTCGGTTAAAAAAGTCAAATTCCTGATCTTTTACTGTGTTATACCACTTAAAGAAACTGTTTCTCTGCTCTACAGACATCTCATCACACCCGTACATTTCAGCAGCAGGGTACCGACCTTTGTAGTTATTTAACTTTAGATTATTGTTTGAATAATCGGTCATTTTATGAGGGAAATATCCCTTTTTTGCTTCCTTTTGGAAACTGTCTTAAGGGGATGGGGATGAAGGAATATGTGTCAATGAATTTGAGCCGGAATTGTCTATCTATAATGAGTATGATTTTACTCCCTTGGGCTATGACGAACGGTGTTATCCCCTGTTTTACATAAGCATCTAAAATTAGATAACTGTCATAACCTTTGCTATAATGTGCTAAGAACACTGTGCCTTTGAATTTTTTTTGACGGTAATACGTTAAAAACTCTAGAGCACAATCAGGGCCCTGTGCACCCCATTTTAGGATTGTGTAGCCACATAGACAGGGATATGTGTTCCTGTTGTCTGGCTTGATTCAAAATCATAAAATACCAGCTTCTGATTAATCTCCTCCTCTGCTACATGAGGTTTAGGTTGCATGTAACATTGATGAATATCTACCTCTTTCTGAAGGGGTTGTTTACAGATGTTACAAACTTGAATTGTACAGACATGGGGTTTAGAGTCTGTGAGGTTTATACGGTATGTAAATCCACATTTAAGGCATTTTTTATTTATTTGACAATTGCTCGCCATCTTTTCAGCTTTTGGGCGCCATCTGCACACTTTATGCATCCTATAACATACATACAACATATTTGAACAGTTACGATTGCAATCATTACAACGGACTTTTTGAAATGCAGCTTGTTGTTTACAGTCTGAAAGACAGACGTTGCAAGCTTTTTCGCAGAAGTGTCCACCTTCTCGGCTATACCCCGTGTGACAGTGAACACAGAGGTATGCACAGCCAAGGAATCCTTTAACATTTTTTATTCCGTAAAAATGAATGTCGTGCACAGAATGCATGTAGCGGATGAATTCCAGGATGTGACCCTTCAATCTTTCGAATTCTGATGAATAGATTCTCAGAAGATTCTCAGATTCTTTTTCGAAAGTGTATATGTCCACATAGGGGAATGCACCTCCTGATGCAAACTCTACACGCACTACACGACCGCCGTCCAATTCCCACATCTTACTTGTAGACGACATTTTAGACACTGTCATATAGTGACAACTACTACAGATCTCACACAGGGTCATATATATACACCTTTTTGCCCGGGAAACATGTGATCTTATCAGTGACACGCCCGCGACGTGTCATACCCATGATTGAAACTAAACATTTTTTTAAATTTAACCATTTTTTAATTCCCCATTTTATTTTTATGTTACTGTTAATACATATATACTGCTAGACTGCATTACCCATACAGCTCATATGCTGCTACACTGCTCATACTGTAACTATTTATTCTGCTATAATGCTACTGCTACTCACATACTGCTATACTGCACTGCTATATTATACTGCTTATATTATACTATATCATACTGCACTACTACTGATCATATATTGCACTACCTGTAAATACTGTTCATTGCACTTTCTGCTATTTTGCACTTCTGGTTAGACGCTAACTGCATTTCGTTGTCTCTGTACTTGTACTCTGCACAATGACAATAAAGTTGAATCTAATCTAATCTAATCTAATCTTATTCTTCATTATTGAACACTTATTTTTATTCTTCATTATTCAACACATTACTACCACTAGAGTAGCAGCCTAACCATTTTTTAATTGCCTTTTTTTAATTGCACATTTTAACCCTCAGTATTGAGCTTTTATTTTAAGCCTCATATGAAATTTTGACATAGATGTATGTATGCGGCATGAAGTCATCACGACACATCACACAGCACTTATCAGTGACAAACTTTAGCTGGCCCTTGGTTGGGCTTCAGTCAGTTCAGGGCCCCCCATGTTTGAAACTAAACATTGAGAGATCGATCTGATGCAGCTGTCACAAGTCTTTGATCCGTTGTGACCAGCTCTCAGGGCCCCTGGTTAATTTCTAATTTCACAAACAGCAGAACACCTTGACCTCTCACCTACATCTCATTGCACAACCATCAACACCCACCACATCACCCCAATTTATAACTTTCTTTATAATTTATAACTTTACAACTTATAATTTTCAAGTATTATTTTTGATGATTAAATTCATGTGACGTCATCACCTTTTGACAGAAGGTGAATACTATATTCTCTCAGGTACCTCCTAAGAGTAATTGGTTCTCCGTGGTAGATTTGGCAAATGCATTTTTCAGCATACCCATCCATCCGGACAGCCAGTTTTGGTTTGCCTTTTCATTTAATGAACAAACTTACACATTCACACGTTTGTGTCAAGGCTATTGTGAGTCTCCAACAATCTACAATGAATGTTTAAAAGACAACTCACTCTATCGCCAGGAAGTGCACTCCTACAATACGTTGATGACCTGATGATTTGTAGTCCAACACAGGAACAATGCGAGGCTGACACTGTTAAACTATTAAAACACTTAGCAGCGGAAGGTCATAAAGGCTAACATATCAAAATTACAGTTTGTCAAAGAAAAGGTTGTTTTCCTAGAGCATGTGATCACAGCAGAGGGCAAATCCCTCTCCCCTAAAAGAGTTCAAGCAATCCAAGACATTCCGAAACCACAAACTAAGAAACAGGTTATGTCGTTCTTAGGTATGTGCTTGTGGGGGGACATGCAGCGTTCGGCCTGTAGAGGGTGCTACAGGACCGTGGCCAGGGTCACGGGGGACGAGGCTTTGTTGCGCAGCTGGTGCGAATGAAGTCTCGTTTAACGAAATGGTTAAGATGTGTGTGCCTCTGCTTTCAGTAGGGGGGCTGGGAACGGCGGAGCAGGAGATATTGGAGAGAAACGGCAACTGGAAAGTTGCCGAGTGTTTGAGAGGGCTGAAAAGCCAGAGACGAACATTTGTGAGAACTTTTATGAATAAACGGGACCTTTCCCTCACCACACCACTGCGTCTGCCTCTGTGTACAATGGAACTCGTTACAGTGGCGCCCAACGAGGGACACAGAGTGTCGCCGAGGGCGAGATTAGTATGGCCTTTTCCCGGCCTAAACACCACACCCAAGGTTACCAAGTCACAACGGACAAACCATCAACTAAGAGGACCACAACTGACAGGGCATCAGCTAAAAAATCCACACCTGACAGGGTATCAGCTAAAAAGACCACAAATGGAAAGGCATCAACTTCAAAGACCACAACTGAAAAAGCTTTAACAAAGGGGACTTCAACGACAAAGAGAGCATTACTAAAGGAGGAAGAGGACACGTCTGAGACGACAACGGTGTTAATCTATACCCCCTGTGGACAGAAGGCCTCTGAAGACACCAAGACTGAGGCCAACAGACCTAGGCCTGACGCTACACAAACCCCTAGCAAAATGGCAAAGTACAGTGTGCAGAAGCCAACAGGAGGCAGAAGTGTGCATGAGAAGAAGGAGGTCATGCCACCACCACCAAATATATCACAGGGCCCATCGGAGCCAAGGGATATCTCCTCACTGGAGTTACCAGAGCTAGAGATACCGCCTGACTGGGTGGTGTTGGACGAGGCCCTCAGCTCTCCCTGCTCACCTCAGTCCCCATACTCGCCGCTCACAAAAACAGAATTGATCATACTGGAGCCAATGGCTGAGGTTCCTGAAGATCCTGTCATGCCAAACATGATGGGACGGTGCACCTCCGAGGAGGCTCCTGAAACAGTCTTCAGCTTCGATTTAACCCATGACATAGAGATACAGAGGTATGACCCGATGCCGATCATTACCCTAGACACAGAGGATTTACAGTTAGATTCCCCACCAGAAATGGCCTATGGAGGAGAGGTGTCCTTCCTTGATTTTCTCTATGAAATGACCCTGGTTAATGTGTGAAACTGATTAATGATACGTTGATTCAAAAGTGTGTAACTGATTTATGATAAGTTGGTTCAAATGTGTGTAACTGATTAATGATAAGTTGATTCAAAAATGGGTAACTGATTAATGATAAATGAGTTCAAATATGTGCAAAAGCAAAACTGAATAAGAAAAATGATAAAGGGTAGTGTATGACTCCGGGTCAACATATCTTGTTGGACCTCGTGGTGATAGCGGTTTAACTGATACTGAAGTAGGCAACCAAATGCACGAATGTTTGACTGTATAATTCTTACTCAGAAATGATTACTGAAGTAGGCTACCATACTAATGGTTGACTGTATAATTCTTACTCCGGGATGATTACTGAAGTAGGCTAATCATGTGTGCTAATGTTGATTGTATACCATATGTACTAAATGTTAACTTTGAGAAATGCCTAGATTAGTATGGCACAAGAAGGATTAATAGTGTAGGATCTGCGGGATGGAGTGGGTCAGGTTGCAGAAGTCAACAAAAAGTGTCCTTGAGTCCATGGTTAAGCATGAGTGTGATAAGTATGTCTAGTAGACATAACAACAGGTGCTCTTATGGCCATGATTAAGCATGGGTGCGAACTCAGAGTGCTGACTGAATGAACTTGATCAAATTCTATGCCTGACTAAATGAACTAGATAAGAAAGGGTGGGGGTAACAAAAAGCCCCATTGCAAGATTATAAAAAGAGCTCCCTGGAGCAGTACAACGGTCATTCCCCGCTGCGGAGCGTAACGCCTGAAGGACCGGAGCAGGACTGAGTGTGTTGAAGACTACCCCGGAGTGGAAACTGGAGCTTTCATACTCTAGCACCCGAGCAGAATCTCCTTGTCCGGAGCTCACACTCTGATTGAATTCTGACTGACGGCCTCGCCACACAAGCACAACGGAGGACCTTTGTTTGTACAACAACAGATATGGCGTAAAGAGGCACCGGCTACGCTCGACGGAGTGAAACTGGGACTTCTCTAAATTTCACAGGCAGAGTAGGGACAGACTGATTTATTCTTTTCAAATTTTTAGCGTTTTTGAATACGAGCATTTTACCATTTAATCACTCTGCCTGTAATGCTGCAATGTTTTAAGCCATCATTAAAAAATGTAACCTGCATTTAAAGGAACAGTTCTCTCAATTTTAATTCATAATTATTTTTTTTTTTATAGTCATTCCATCCATCATAAGCCTTTTTACCTCCTCCTGGTAACATAAAATATTATAGACTACTGTGCATATTACATCTTAGGATCTGAAGGGTTATATCTGGCCCCTTATTACCTCCTTTGGGTAAATTATCCTTACCGATAAACCCTTTTATCCGCAACCACACCAACTGGCACTCATATCAGATTAGAGCGGTCGTTAACCATAGAGATTACCCACTTCTGTGTACGGTTTTATTTGGGGTGACTTTTCAGTGCAGCTGAGGTGGGTAGAGGAAGATATGGGAGGAACTATGGGACGTAGACCGTTAACAGCGGAGTGAGTCTAATCGACACCAACCTACATAGGACCAGTCAGCATCTGACAGGGTAAGACCCCTCAGGCTGAGGATCCACACCTGTTATCAGATGGTTGGGCGGGGGCTGCTATACAGGGCCTGAATACCAGGGAGACATTTTTGGCGCCCAAAGTGGGGCTCTCAGGAGAAGCTACAAGCCCGCAGTATCTTGTAGCGGCACGGCTTAATCTTGGCAGTTCTTGACGTCGGACTGGATAAATCAGGACTCATTCAGGACTCAGGACTCACTCTCAGTCAGAGAGGACTCATTGGGGACCTTGGGGGAACAGTCTTGAGGAACTGGGGCTCTCAGGAGAAGCTATAAGCCCGCATTTTTCAAGAAGCGGAACGTCTGGACCTTGGCAGCTCTTGACCTAGGACTGGAGAACTCAGGAGCCAGTGAGGAAGAGCTCATTGGGGACCAGTCTTGAGGAACGTCGACCCGGGGGAGGAAGAGAGAAGCAGTCGCTGGTGTTGGAAGGACGACTGTGGGGGGACATGCAGCGTTCGGCCTGTAGAGGGAGCTACAGGACCGTGGCCGGGGTTGTGTCGGCGAGGCTTCGTTGCACACCTGTTGCAAATAAAGTCTCGTTGGCGAGTGCTTAAGATGTGTGTGCTTCTGCCATTTCAGTAGGTGAGCTGGGAACGGCGAGAGGAGAGAGAGAGAGAGAGAACGAACGAACGAACGAACCTTTTGACGAGGCTGGAAAGCCAACTAAGAGTTTTACGAAAGACTTTATGAATAAACGGGAGCAATCCCTGATCCCTATACTGCGTCTGCCTCTGTGTACTAACGGACCTTGTTACATTGGCGCCCAACTTGGGACACGGAATGGAGACATTAGCAGCAGCAGTCTCGAGGATTTCATTGATCCTCGAGCAACAGACCATCTTACAACAGACCCAGCAGGCTGCGCTGGGAGAGCTGACAGCGGCGAGGGCTGCGGACCGTGCCCTCCTTCAGGACCTTACCAGGTTCATCAGGCCGGCGCCGGGGACCGGGTCGGCACAAGGTCCCCCCAAGGTCCAGCTACAGAAGATGGGGGACCTGGACGACCCGGAGGCGTTCCTCGCGGTGTTCGAGGGGACGGCAAGGATCTCGGGGTGGCCGGACCGAGAGTGGGCCTACCATCTGCTGCCCCTCCTGTCAGGGGAGCCGCCACCGCCCCCAGGACCTCAAGACCGCCGTGGGGTTGGCGGAGGACCATCTCTCCCTCCCACCGCGGGGGCCGCAACGACCAACCCCGGCCCCGCGCCAGGGGGGCCGACGCCCAGGAGGAGCCGAGGGACCGGAAGGAGAAAGGCCGGCGCCCGCCCCAAGGTCGAGATGGCAGGGGCGCACCCATCCAGAGCCGACCCCGGCCCGACAGATAGCACCCCGAGCGACAGGGGGGGTGTGTTGGCGGTGCGGACGGCCGGGCCATGTGCAGGCCGAGTGCCAGGCGAAGGAGGTGGGACAGGTCGTCCGCATCGGCGACATACCGGGCCCTCCCCCCGGACCAGGAGCGGCGTATCGTGTTCCGGTAAGGATACAGCATGATACGCACCAGGCGTTCTTGGATTCGGGCTGCATGCAGTCCATGATCCAGGAGCGCCTGGTTCGGCCGGGGGCATTGTTGAAGGCATCGAGGGTGCGGGTGAGGTGTGTGCATGGGGACATTCACGAATATCCGGTGGTCGCTATCGAAATTCATTTTGAGGGAAAAAAACATAGTGTACAGGCGGCGGTTAGCCCACGCCTCACGCATCCCCTGATTCTAGGTGTAGATTGGGAGGAGTTTCCTCAAGCGGTAAAGAGGGCTACCGGGATGCGTGCACGACAGCTAGGGAGGTGTGAGGCGTGTAATGTGCTCTGTGCTGAGGCGGAGCCGGAGCCGGCGGGGGCGCCTCAACCCGAGATTTCCCCGCCGAACTATCCGCTGCTAGGCGACTTCCCCCTCGAGCAGTCTCGTGACGAGACCCTAAGATCAGCCTTTGACCAAGTGATAGCAATTGATGGTACTTTGATACGGCCAGACACAGTGCGCGCCCACCCCTATTTTGCGATTATCAGCGACAGGTTATATAGAGTAAGTCGTGACTCACATAGTCAGGAGGAAGTAACCCAGTTGTTGGTTCCCCGCAGCCGCCGCGAAATGGTCTTCCAGGCGGCTCATTTCAACCCCATGGCGGGCATGATAAAACACTGAACCGTATAATGGCTCGATTTTATTGGCCGGGGATTCGGGCAGAGGTGCGTAGGTGGTGCGCTTCCTGTCGTGAATGTCAGTTGGTAAAAATTAGGTAACTAATTTTATGTCACGCACCCTCAAGGAACTGTATGGCTTGTTGAACATCAAGGCGATTCGAACCAGTGTTTACCACCCGGCCACTGATGGCCTTTGTGAGCGGTTCAATCGGACCTTGAAGTCAATGATCCGGAAGTTTGTACACGAGGATAGTCGGAATTGGCATAAATGGCTAGATCCCCTGTTGTTTGCGGTGCGGGAAGTCCCCCAAGCTTCCACCGGGTTTTCCCCGTTTGAATTACTCTACGGGCGTAAGCCCCGGGGTGTCCTAGACCTTCTTAAAGAAAATTGGGAGGAAGGGTCTAGCGACAGTAAAAGTGAGATCCAATACGTCCTGGACTTGCGCACAAAGCTCCACGCCCTAGGGGTTATCTCACGCAAGCATTTGCTGCAAGCCCAGGAGCGTCAGAAACGCCTGTACGACAGGGGAACTACCCTACGAGAGTTTACACCGGGAGACAAGGTGCTCGTACTGTTACCCACCTCCAGCACGAAATTACTCGCGAAGTGGCAAGGGCCGTTTGTGGTCACACGTCGCATGGGGGACGTGGATTATGAGGTAGTACGCTCGGACCGGGGGGATAGCGTGCAGGTGTATCACGTCAATCTCCTCAAAAAATTGAACGACGTGGTCACTGTTGCTCTGGCTACAGTAATTCCAGAGAGAGAGGAGTTCGGTCCGGAAGTCCCAAAATCGAAAGTTAGCACTCCGGTCGATATTGATAACCATCTCTCTGCTAGCCAGGCCACGGACGTTGCAGATTTGCAGGCTAAGTTCGCCGACGTGTTCTCTCCCCTGCCCGGTCGGACTACGCTCATCGACCACCATATAGAAACGCAGCCGGGTTTAACGGTGCGCACGCGTCCCTATAGGTTGCCGGTGCACAAACGAAACGTTGTGTGTACGGAGTTGGAAGCTATGCTGGAGCTGGGTGTGGTCGAGGAGTCCCGCAGTGATTGGTGTAGCCCCATCGTGCTTGTCAACAAGCCAGATGGGGCTATACGGTTGTGGGGGGACATGCAGCATTCGGCCTGTAGAGGGAGCTACAGGACCGTGGCCGGGGTTGTGTCGGCGAGACTTTTGTTGCACACCTGCTGCGAATTAAGTCTCGTCGGCGAATGTTTAAGATGTGTGTGCTTCTGCCATTTCAGTAGCTAGGCTGGAAACGGCGAGAAAGGCGAGGAGAGCGGACAGTGGAGAGAGAGAGAGAGAGACGCTCTGACGAGGCTGGAAAGCCAACGAACTCTTATTGAACGATTACTGAACGATTACTGCTGGGCACGCGTCCCTATAGGTTGCCGGTGCACAAACGAGACATTGTGTGCAGGGAGTTGGAAGCCATGCTGGAGCTGGGTGTGGTCGAGGAGTCCCGCAGTGATTGGTGTAGCCCCATCGTGCTTGTCAACAAGCCAGATGGGGCTATACGGTTCTGTGTGGATTATAGACGGGTTAATGCGGTCTCCAAGTTCGATGCGTATCCGATGCCCCGGGTTGACGAGCTCTTGGACCGGCTTGGTACGGCCAGGTACTTCACGACATTGGATTGCACGAAGGGATACTGGCAGATTCCACTCTCGCCGGTGTCCCGGGAGAAAACGGCATTCTCCACTCCACCGTGCTCCCTTTCGGGTTGTTCGGAGCCCCAGCCACTTTTCAGCGCCTGATGGACCGTATTCTGCGGCCTACCTAGATGACATTGTCATTCACAGTGACACCTGGCCGCAGCATGTGCGGAGTGTGGCTGCTGTTCTGCGGTCCCTGAGGCAGGCGGGGCTGACGGCCAACCCGAAAAAGTGCGTGATCGGGCGGAGGGAGATCCGGTATCTGGGGTACCACTTGGGTCGGGGGGAGGTGCAACCGCAGATTGAAAAGACTGCGGCCATCGCCGCCTCTCCTCGACCCAAGACGAAGAAGGAGGTGAGGGCCTTCCTGGGGCTGGCTGGCTATTACCGGCAGTTCGTGCCAGGGTTTTCAGAGCTGGCCAGTCCCTTGACGGACCTCACCCGGAAGGGTGCCCCGGATCCGGTCCAATGGTCGGGCGAGGCCCTTAAGGGAGCTCTTTGTGGAGAAACGGTCCTGTATGCGCCTGATTTTAACCTCCCTTTCTCCCTACAGACGGACGCGTCGGATAGAGGGCTGGGAGCAGTGCTGACCCAGCGCGTGGAGGGGGCCGACCGACCGGTGCTGTACCTGAGCCGCAAGCTGTCGGAGAGGGAGGGCCGGTACAGCACCGTGGAGAAGGAGTGCCTGGCCATCAAGTGGGCGGTCGGCACCCTCCGCTACTACCTGCTGGGTCGCGCTTTCACCCTCTACTCCGACCATGCCCCCCTCCAGTGGCTCCACCGCATGAAGGATGTGAACGCGAGGATCACCCGGTGGTATCTCGCGTTGCAGCCCTTCAACTTTTCGGTCGTGCACAGACCGGGGGCGCAGATGGTCGTGGCAGACTTCCTCTCCCGTGCAGGGGGGGGGGAGTAGGTCGTCGGCCGTCGGGTCCCCGGCCTGTGTCGGTATGTGGGGGGACATGCAGCGTTCGGCCTGTAGAGGGAGCTACAGGACCGTGGCCGTGTCGGCGAGGCTTCGTTGCACACCTGTTGCAAATAAAGTCTCGTTGGCGAGTGCTTAAGATGTGTGTGCTTCTCCCATTTCAGTAGGTGGGCTGGGAACGGCGAGAGGAGAGAGAGAGAGAGAGAGAGAGAGAACGAACGAACCTTTTGACGAGGCTGGAAAGCCAACTAAGAGTTTTACGAAATACTTTATGAATAAACGGGAGCAATCCCTGATCCCTATACTGCGTCTGCCTCTGTGTACTAACGGACCTTGTTACAAATCTATAATGTGAATACATGTCTTATTTGAGCAAAACTCATCCAGGACAAAATCCCAAATAAGAATATGTGTAGAAGTAAATTACACGATTAATTAACAGCTTTTAAGTTTTCCCATCACAAGACCAAGGATAACAAGAAAAATATGCATAAAATAATAAAATGGATATAATTTCCTGACTAAAGAAAATACATGATTTCGGTAAACTAAATAATTTATAGAGGTAGATGACTATATTTCAAGAAAAAAGGTGTCTTCAGTTTCAGTCCTCAGTCAGAGGAACCCCCAGCATCTCCTTGGTTGCACAGGGGCGCTATCTGACTGGCTGAAGTAGTTGAGGTTCTTTCGCGTTGAGTCAGAGGATTCACAATTTATTCGCAAAGTCAGTAAAAGAAAGTACAATCAAGGTTATACAATTCATGGTGTCACATCCATTTATTCCTTGATCCTCATCATCTACATTGAAATGTGGTCTAACATTCCCGCGTTTATGTAAGGCTTGGGCATTTGATTGTTGCGACGTGCACATACATGAGATTGACTTGTGTTGTTGATGCATGCTATTAGATCTAATGGACGACGGGTTAGAGGAGTATCTGAGTTATCCTTCCTGAATTTATTCATCTGTCTATTCATGCCGTTAGTGATTGTCCTATGCTCATGCTTCAGAGTGTTGTCATTGTGTCAGTCCTGTGTCAGTCCTGTTAGTCAGAATTTTCTCTGCTTGGTTGTACTTGTCATGCAATATTAATGAGAGAACAGTTGTCAGGGTTCCCAGCCCTATAATGTGAATACATTAGACCGGTGAAACTTGAGACCAGTGATGACGCTGTTCTGAGACCGTCTCTTATCCTTCCCAGGATTCTGATTCTCCTCCTAGCGTTCTCTATCCTCTCTCAGGGGAATGGTCTCTCCAATGGCTTCTTCTGTTCTTCCGTATAACAAAGAAAAGAAAGAATAAATTATCATAGCTATGGGATGAATACAATAATATAATAAAGGTTACCCTCTCTTTGTTTTCCTCCCACATATTCAACCTCTCCCTCTCCACAGGAATAGTCCCCTCCTGCTTCAAGTCATCCACCATTGTCCCAGTGCCGAAGAAGAACAAGGTAGCATGCCTAAACGACTGGCGCCCTGTTGCTCTCACTCCCATCGTGAGCAAATGCTTTGAGAGGCATGTCAAGGCCCAGATCTGCAGCATGCTCCCTCCCACCCTGGACCCTCACCAATTTGCCTACAGGCAAAACAGATCCACTGACAACGCCATCGCCACCGCACTCCACCCCGCCCTCACCCACCTGGAGAAGAGGAACACCTACGGGAGGATGCTGTTCATTGATTACAGTTCAGCATTCAACACTATTGTCCCCTCCAGGCTCGACACCAAGCTGAGGAACCTAGGCCTCAACCCCAGCCTATGCGACTGGATACTGAACTTCCTGTCGGACCGACGACAGGTGGTGAGAATGGGCTCAAAGACCTCCACCCCCCTGACCCTCAACACAGGAGCCCCCCAGAGCTGTGTCCTGAGTCCCCTCTTCTACTCCCTGTACACCCATGACTGCGTGGCCACTCACGGCTCCAACTCTGTGATCAAATTAGCTGATGACACCACAGTGATTGGCCTGATCACAGACGGCGATGAGATGGCCTACAGGAGAGAGGTCGACCGCCTGGCTCAATACAGCCAGGAGAAGAACCTCTCTCTCAACACCGACAAGACCAAGGAGCTGGTGGTGGACTTCAGGAAGAAAAGGCCGGGAACAGGACCCTATCACCATCAACGGGTCACAGTAGAGAGGGTCAACAGCTTCAAGTTCCTTGGCGTCCATATCTCCGACGACCTCACCTGGGACGAGCACACTAATCAGGTGGTGAAAAAGGCACAGCAGCGCCTCTTCCACCTCAGGCGGCTGAGGAAGGTTGGCATGGGGCCCAAGATCCTGCGGACCTTCTACAGGGGCACTACCGAGAGCATCCTGACGGGATGCATCACTGCCTGGCACGGCAACTGCACCGCCCTCAACTGCAAGGCGCTGCAGAAGGTGGTGCGGACAGCTGAGCGCATCAGTGGATGTGAGTTTCCCTCCATTCAGGACATATACAACAAGCGATGTGTCAGCAAAGCCCGGAGGATCATCAGAGAGCCCAGCCACCCCAATCATAGCATGTTTGAACTGTTGCGGGCCAAAACTCAGAGGCTCTCCAACAGCTACTTCCCACAGGCCATCAGGCTCATGAACAAGCCTACCCCAAACCCATGACTTTACCCCCAGCACACCCACAGAATGGACTCTACTAGCACACAGTCACTTTAACAACTTACACCAATGGCACAGTGCAATAATAATGACATTCCACTGAACCACTTTTTTTACTCTACTATTTATACTGTAATTGTGTCATGTCTATTGTCTTGTGTCCCCAACAATCGTCACTGTCCAACCGTCTCACTTATATTGTACTGTCACTTATTGTCCTGTCCTTACCTCATTGCACTACTGCGTATTATTTGTATTTTGTATGCTGCATTGTCAAGGAACCGAGCCCAAGAATTTTACTCCCTGCACTCGTGTATGAGACGTAACAAATAAACTTGAAATTAGAACAGACATGTATTCCCTTAGGAATGGAACTTAAACCAGCAAGAAAACTATGAATGAGACCAGTAATGAGATAAACCACAAAGGAACGATTAGGATGGTTGGTCAGCGCCTTAGAAAGTTCAGGTACATTGATGGGTGTTGAGGGATGTTTATTCATCTTTTCCCTGGAAAACCCATGCAAGGGCAGACAGTCACCTGCAAGAGTGACTGTCTCCACAGAAACTGCTTAGAGCATGTAGCGGCCACCTGGGGTCGAATGGCCAGCTGAGGTGGGATAGTGCCTACCTGCACCGTCCTCAGACAAACACCAACAGTATGGGAAGCAGAACCGCAAACAGAACATGACAAAGTGCGGTGCCCGGTGAAAACCTTTGATATTAGAGGCTAATCCACCACGGACCAGTCCAACCTGACATTAGAGCACTGAAGGGTCATAGCAGCCTTAGTGGAGAAAATTTATTTTTATTTTATTTTATTTTCATAAAACAAGTTTCCCCCGTGGGTGAGTGCCAAGTCGGACATCAAACTCAAATAGGTATTTAATTCGGCCCTCCTCTGGGAAACTTCGCACAAGGTGTCCCAAAAAACCCCAAAAGCCACGTTATATTCCACCATTGTCAAACACTTAGACAGTCTAGGATCACATTCTTTCAGAATAACAGAAATGTCCCTACAGTCAACCACGCGTGTATCTGCCCCCTCAGCAGAGATCAAGATCTTCTCCAGATTGATATTGTTACGTGCTATGATGTGATGTGGTTCCTCAAAACTGGAGAAATAGTGGCAGCAGGAGACACCAATGGGACCCTGCCGACAGCTACCGGGACTGCAGTACCCAAGGTGTGACGTCAGGCATGAAAACCCGGAACCCTTCTTAGATTAAGCTTTACAGACCCAAACGGTGGCTGGAATATTAGGCCCCAAGGACTCCACAAAAACATGAAAAGATCCTCGTAATTAATGCCCATGGGGGGTACGATCACGTGGCGGTAAAGGTCATCGAGGATGCGGCCAACAGGCCAATCGTAACTGTCTAGCTTAGCAGCAGCTAGGTGGGAGCTACGACGCACCTTGCACGGAACCGAAACTCCTTCGTCTAGGAACGGCTAATCTCTGTGTCTTGTGAATGAAGCAGGTTTATACGGCTGAAGGAGGTCAGTGAGATACGAGGGAGTGAGTCCATGTAACGCTTTATAGGCCAATAATAGAATTTTAAAGTCTGCTTGTGCTTTAATCGGAAGCCAGTGTAAGTACTGGAGTGATGTGACTTTTTGGTTCTAGTAAGGATTCTAGCAGCTGTATTTTGTACTAGTTGGAGATTTTTCAGCGAAGAATTTGGGCAGCCAGATAATAGTGCATTGCAGTAATCAAGTCGCGAGGATACAAACATGTGAATCAACTTTTCTGCATCACTAAATGATAGAAAATTTCTAATCTTAGATATGTTACGGAGATGAAAGAACGCAATTTTCAAGATGGTTTTGATACACATATCAAATGAAAGATCAGGGTCAATAGTAACACGAAGGTTTTTAACTGCCTGCTTAGGAGTGATCGTGCAGCCGCCAAGACTGAGCGTCAGATCGGATAGTAGGTTTCTCTGTTTCTTCAGGCCAAGGATGAGCATCTCAGTCTTGTCCGAGTTGAGGAGTAGGAAGTTGCCTGTCACCCACTTTTTTATGTCCGAAACGCAAGCTTCTAAAGCATCCAATCGTGTTACTTCTCCTTGTTTCATTGAAATAGAATTGAGTGTCACCTGCATAACAGTGAAAATGTACACCATGCTAACAAATAATATTGCCTAGAGGTAACATATACAGAGAGAACAGTACATGGCCTACAGTACTGAGCCTTGTGGGACACCAAACTGGACTTTAGAGAGAGCTGCGGTTTTCTCATTGTGGGGGGACATGCAGCGTTCGGCCTGTAGAGGGAGCTACAGGACCGTGGCCGGGGTTGTGTCGGCGAGACTTTTGTTGCACACCTGCTGCGAATTAAGTCTCGTCGGCGAATGTTTAAGATGTGTGTGCTTCTGCCATTTCAGTAGCTAGGCTGGAAACGGCGAGAAAAGCGTACACGGAGGCAGACGCAGCGGTGTAGTGAGGGAAAGGTCCCGTTTATTCATGCAGTCAGTAATCGTTCAATAAGAGTTCGTTGGCTTTCCAGCCTCGTCAGAGCGTCTCTCTCTCTCTCTCTCCACTGTCCGCTCTCCTCGCCTTTCTCGCCGTTTCCAGCCTAGCTACTGAAATGGCAGAAGCACACACATCTTAAACATTCGCCGACGAGACTTAATTCGCAGCAGGTGTGCAACAAAAGTCTCGCCGACACAACCCCGGCCACGGTCCTGTAGCTCCCTCTACAGGCCGAATGCTGCATGTCCCCCCACAACCGTATAGCCCCATCTGGCTTGTTGACAAGCACGATGGGGCTACACCAATCACTGCGGGACTCCTCGACCACACCCAGCTCCAGCATAGCTTCCAACTCCGTACACACAACGTTTCGTTTGTGCACCGGCAACCTATAGGGACGCGTGCGCACCGTTAAACCCGGCTGCGTTTCTATATGGTGGTCGATGAGCGTAGTCCGACCGGGCAGGGGAGAGAACACGTCAGCGAACTTAAGCTGCAAATCTGCAACGTCCGCGGCCTGGCAAGCAGAGAGATGGTTATCAATATCGACCGGAGTGCTAACTTTCGATTTTGGGACTTCCGGACCGAACTCCTCTCTCTCCGGAATTACCGTAGCCAGAGCAACCGTGACCACGTCGTTCCATTTTTTTAGGAGATTGACGTGATACACCTGCAAGCTATCCCCCCGGTCCGAGCGTACAACCTCATAATCCACGTCCCCCATGCGACGTGTGACCACAAACGGCCCTTGCCACTTCGCGAGTAATTTCGTGCTGGAGGTGGGTAACAGTACGAGCACCTTGTCTCCCGGTGTAAACTCTCGTAGGGTAGACCCCCTGTCATACAGGCGTTTCTGACGCTCCTGGGCTTGCAGCAAATGCTCACGTGAGATAGCCCCTAGGGCGTGGAGCTTTGTGCGCAAGTCGAGGACGTACTGGATCTCACTCTTACTGTCGCTAGACCCTTCCTCCCAATTTTCTTTAAGCAGGTCTAGGACACCCCGGGGCTTACGCCCGTAGAGTAATTCAAACGGGGAAAACCCGGTGGAAGCTTGGGGAACTTCCCGCACCGCAAACAACAGGGGATCTAGCCATTTATGCCAATTCCGACTATCCTCGTGGACAAACTTCCGGATCATTGACTTCAAGGTCCGATTGAACCGCTCACAAAGGCCGTCAGTGGCCGGGTGGTAAACACTGGTTCGAATCGCCTTGATGTTCAACAAGCCATACAGTTCTTTGAGGGTGCGTGACATAAAATTAGTGCCCTGATCGGTGAGAATCTCTTTCGGGATTCCCACGCGGGAGATGACTTGAAACAATGCTTGCGCTACACTCCTGGCAGAGATATTGCGCAGAGGTATTGCCTCGGGGTATCGGGTGGCGTAATCTATCAAGACCAACACAAATCGATAACCCTGTGTGCTCCGGTCAAATGGCCCGATAATATCCATCGCAATGCGGTCGAACGGGTTCTCGACCAATGGTAAGGGCCGCAAGGGGGCCCGTGGAATGGCCGGGGGATTTACTAACTGACATTCCCGACAGGAAGCACACCACCTACGCACCTCTGCCCGAATCCCCGGCCAATAAAATCGAGCCATTATACGGTGCAGTGTTTTGTCATACCCTAGATGGCCCGCCATGGGGTTGAAATGAGCCGCCTGGAAGACCATTTCGCGGCGGCTGCGGGGAACCAACAACTGGGTTACTTCCTCCTGACTATGTGAGTCACGACTTACTCGATATAACCTGTCGCTGATAATCGCGAAATAGGGGTGGGCGCGCACCGTGTCTGGCCGTATCAAAGTACCATCAATTGCTATCACTTGGTCAAAGGCTGATCTTAGGGTCTCGTCACGAGACTGCTCGAGGGGGAAGTCGCCTAGCAGCGGATAGTTCGGCGGGGAAGTCTCGGGGTGAGGCGCCCCCGCCGGCTCCGGCTCCCCGGCAGTGTCGCGAGGCGCCGCCTCGGCACAGAGCACATTACACGCCACACACCTCCCTAGCTGTCGTGCACGCATCCCGGTAGCCCTCTTTACCGCTTGAGGAAACCCCTCCCAATCCACACCTAGAATCAGGGGATGCGTGAGGCGTGGGCTAACCGCCGCCTGTACACTATGGTTTTTCCCCTCAAAATGAATTTCGATAGCGACCACCGGATATTCGTGAATGTCCCCATGCACACACCTCACCCGCACCCTCGATGCCTTCAACAATGCCCCCGGCCGAACCAGGCTCTCCTGGATCATGGACTGCATGCAGCCCGAATCCAAGAATGCCTGGTGCGTATCATGTTGTATCCTTACCGGAATACGATACGCCGCTCCTGGTCCGGGGGGAGGGCCCGGTATGTCGCCGATGCGGACGACCCGTCCCACGTCCATCGCCTGACACTCGGCCTGCACGTGGCCCGGCCGTCCGCACCGCCAACACACCCCCCCTGTCGCTCGAGGTGCTCCCTGTGGGGCCGGGGTCGGTTCTGGATAGGTGCGCCCCTGCCATCTCGACCTTGGGGCGGGCGCCGGCCTCTCTCCTTCCGCTCCCTCGGTTCCTCCTGGGCGTCGCCCCCCCCCCCCCCTTGCCGCGGGGCCGGGGTTGGTCGTTGTGGCCCCCGCGGTGGGAGGGAGAGATGGTCCTCAGCCAGTCCCACGGCGGTCTTGAGGTCCTGGGGGCGGTGGTACTGGACCTTGGGGGGACCTGGTGCCGCTCCGGTCCCCGGCGCCGGCCCGCCGACCCTGGTGAAGTCCTGGAGGAGGGCGCTGTCCGTGATCCTCGCCGCCGTTAACTCCTCCAGCGTTGCCTGCTGGGTCTGCTGCTCGAGGACAAGCGCTATCCTCGACATCGCCGCTGCTAGCGCCTCCATTCCACCTTCCCTCTGTGTCCCAGGTTGGGTGCCAAATGTAGTGGTGTCCGTGTACACAGAGGCAGATGCAGCGGTGTAGTGAGGGAAAGGTCCCGTTTATTCATGCAGTCAGTAATCGTTCAATAAGAGTTCGTTGGCTTTCCAGCCTCGTCAGAGCGTCTCTCTCTCTCTCTCCACTGTCCGCTCTCCGCTCTCCTCGCCTTTCTCGCCGTTTCCAGCCTAGCTACTGAAATGGCAGAAGCACGCACATCTTAAACATTCGCCGACGAGACTTAAGTCGCAGCAGGTGTGCAACAAAAGTCTCGCCGACACAACCCCGGCCACGGTCCTGTAGCTCCCTCTACAGGCCGAACGCTGCATGTCCCCCCACACTCATCTAGTAGAACAAACTGATGTGAGGGCCATCTCTTATACTGTATCTCTTATCTCCTGTAGGCCATCTCTTATACTGTAGCCTGTCCCATGAACATGTGACATGATTTGCATAACGTGAGATCAGCTGTCCGTCCCTGACCTCCTTAAAGTGTCTTGCCTGAACCTTTGTGAACTTCAAATATATACAGTGTCCTTCATAAGTATTGGAGGTACTATTTTACTATGAGGTTAAAGTAGAGATTATCAGCTTTAATTCTATATTTTCATTGTTCAGATTGGTTTCACCATTTAGAATCCTACATTACAACCCTTTTTATACATAGTCCCCCTATTTCAGGGAAGCAGTAGTATTGGAAAATTGTCTTGACAGGTGTTTCTGATTAGTCAGGTGCAGTCTGTCACATCATTTGTACGGGCATAAGAGAGCTGTCAATGTCTAGTATTGATTCTAGCCTTTATGTTTTCCTTTGAAGTCTGCTATGGGTGTCTGTCAACATGAACATCATAAACATATCCAAAACCTAAGGCTTGCCAACAACAACAGTTTGGAACATCATCCAAATGAAGAAAAACACTGGTGAGCTCAGCAATCGCAAACAGCCTGGTAGGCCAAGAAAACTCCCAAAACTATTAAGAAACCCCCAAAACGACTGTCCCACAGACCAGGAACACTCTCCAGGAGGTTGGCGTGAATGTGTCAGAGACTACCATCAACAGAAGACTTCACTAGCAGAACTTGATTACAGTTTGCTAAAAAGTACCTAAAAGAGCCTGCAGAGTTCTGGAAAAAGGTCTTGTGGACAGATGAGACAAGATTACCAGAGTGATGGTAAGTGTGAAGTGTGGAGAAAAAACTATCCAAATCCCCAGCATGCCACCTCATCTGTGAAAAATGGTGGAGGGGGTTGTTATGGCTTGGGCGTGTATGGCTGCCACTTTAACTGGCTCACTTGTCTTCATTGATGATGGAACTGCTGATGAAGTGTAGAGAAACATATTTTTTCAGGGCCAAAAAGTGGAATGTTCGAGAGTGGCCAAGTCAATCTCCAGATTTAAATGCAATTGAACACATTGAAAAAACATTGACTTAAAGCTGAGAATCTCTACTTTGACCGCATAGTAATTGTTTGATTTCAAATCCAAACTGTTGGGAGTATAGAGCTAATGAAAGACACAATGCTTCCTCTTTCCAATACTTGTGGAGGGCACTGTAAATGGCCTACAGTTTTCTCTGTGTGGCTACATATCTGCTGACAAAGTCAACACAAATACAATTTGCGTTCAACAATATCTTTATAATATTCTCCTATGTCACTCCCCTCCTTCGCATCCTTCACTGGCTCCCGATAGCAGCTTGCATCAGATTCAAGACCCTGGTGCTCGCCTACCAGGCGGCAAAGGGAACAGCCCCTCCCTACTTTCAAGCAATGGTCAGCCCCCAACCCTCTGACCGATCACTCCGCTCTTCCACCTCGGCTGGCCGCCTGGCACCGCCCCCTCTACGTGGATGCAGCAGCCGCACTACTCGGTCACGGCCTTTCACTGTCCTGGCGCCCCGCTGGTGGAATGAGCTTCCCACTGCTGTCATGACTGCAGAGTCACTACCTATCTTCTGCCGTAGATTGAAGACCCATCTCTTCAGGCTACATCTTAACTGTCCCTCCTAAAGACCTCTTCATCCCCACTACCCCCCTGTTCAAGTTTCTCTCCTGTAAATTTTTTTGTTTGTTTTTTAAATAATGTAATTTTTCCTTCTTCTAGCATTATGACTGCCAATGGCCCCTGGTCTGAGCATAGATTACTTTTTCTCAAGATTCTTTATTTGTCACATGCATACAAGTATGCAGTGAAATGCAAAAGTGACAGTGCCACAGAGGAGTGCAACAATAAATTTAAAATAAATAGAATATAAACAGCAGTATAAACAGCAATGTAAGCAATGTACACCATGAAATTACTGTATACAATGGCGTTGTCAGTACAGTTAATTACAGTGAAAGATGAGTCATTATGTAATTATGTGTGTGCGTATGTGTTATGATGTCAGTGAGTGTGTGAGTGACTTGAGGGGGGCACTGGTGGGGTCGTCATTGATGATCCTGATGGCCTGGGGGAAGAAACTCTGTCTTAGCCGCTCTGTTCTTGCTGCATGACAAGATAATTGTTGTTATTTTAACTGTTTACCAAAACATATTCAAGTTACAGTAATATAATGAATATGGGCTTAAAGTGCAGACTCTCAGCTTTAATTTGAGGGTATTCACATCCAAATTGCAGGAAGAGTTTAGGAATTACAGCTCTTTTATATGTAGCCCCCGCTTTTTCAAGGGACCAAAAGTAATTGGACAATTGTGGGCTATCCTTTGTTATTTCTTTATCAATTAAGCAGGTAAAAGGTCTGAGTTTATTCCAAGTGTAGCATTTGCACAACATGCGGTCAAAGGAGCTCTCAATGCAAGTGAAACAGGCCATCCTTAGGCTGTAAAAACAAAAAAGAATCCATCAGAGACATAGCAGCAACATTAGGAGTGGCCAAATCAACAGTTTGGTACATTCTGAGAAAAAAAGAACGCACTGGTGAGCTCGGCAACACAAAAAGGCCTGGACGTCCATGGAAGACAACAGTGGTGGATGATCGCAGGATCCTTCACATGGTGAAGAAAAACCTCTTCACAACATCCAGCCAAGTGAAGAACACTCTCCAGGAGGTAGGCATACAGTTGTGGTCAGAAGTTTACATACACTTGTAAAGAACATGTATGTCGTGGCAGTCTTGAGTTTCCAATCATTTCTACAACTCTTATTGTTCTGTGATGGATTGATTGGAGCACATACTTGATTGGAGAACATTCATGAAGTTTGGTTCTTTTATGAATTTATTATGGGTCTTCTGAAAATGTGACAAAATCTGCTGGGTCAAAAATATACATACAGCAATGCTAATATTTGGTTAAATGTCCCTTGGTCATTTTCACCTCAATTAGACGCTTCTGGCAAGCTTCTGGTTGAATCTTTGACCACTCCTCTTGACAGAATCGGTGCAGTTCAACTAAATTCGTTGGCTTTCTGACACAGACTTGTTTCTTCAGCACACTCCACATGTTCTCGATGGGGTTTAAGTCAGGACTTTGTGAAGGCCATTAGACCTTAATTCTAGCCTGATTTAGCCATTCCTTTACCACGTTTGATGTGTGTTTGGGGTCATTGTCCTGTTGGAACACCCAACTACGTCCAAGACCCAACCTTCTGGCTGATAATTTTAGGTTTTCCTGAAGAATTTGGAGGTAATCCTCCTTCTTCATTATTCCATTTACTTTCTGTAAAGCACCAGTTCCACTGGCAGCAAAACAGGCCCAGAGCATAATACTACCACCACCATGCTTGATGGTAGGTATGGTGTTCTTGGGGTGAAAGGCCTCACCTTCTCTCCTCCAAACATATTTCTGGTCATTGTGGCCAAATAGCTCAATTTTTGTTTCATCTGACCACAGAACTTTCCTCCAGAAGGCCTTTTCTTTGTCCATGTGATCAGCAGCAAACTTCAGTCGAGCCTTAAGGTGCCGCTTCTGGAGCAACGGCTTCCTTCTTGCATGGCAGCCTCTCAGGCCATGGCGATGTAAAACACGCTTGACTGTGGACACTGACACCTGTGTTCCAGCAGCTTCTAATTCATGGCAGACCTGCTTTTTGGTGGTTCTTTTTTGACTCTTGACCATCCTGACCAATTTTCTCTCAGCAGCAGGTGATAGCTTGCGTTTTCTTCCTGATCGTGGCAGTGACACAACTGTGCCATGCATTTTATACTTACAAACAATTGTTTGCACAGTTGATCTTGGGACCTGTAGCTGCTTTGAAATGGCTCCAAGTGACTTTCCTGACTTGTTCAAGTCAATGATGCGCTTTTTCAGATCCGTGCTGAGCTCCTTAGACTTAAGACTAGAAGAGGCCATGCCACAAAGCAAATTTGATTGACACAACTTTCTACATCACCAAAATTGATAATTCAAGGTGATGTATGTATATTTTTGACCCAGCAGATTTTGTCACATTTTCAGAAGACCCATAATAAATTCATAAAAGAACCAAACTTCATGAATGTTTTTTGTGACAAAGAAGTATGTGCTCCAATCAATCCATCACAGAAAAATAAGAGTTGTAGAAATGATTGGAAACTCAAGACTGCCATGACATACATGTTCTTTACAAGTGTATGTAAACTTCTGACCACAACTGTATATTGCTGTAACGGGAAATGTAGTTTAAGAAAAAATATTACATTTGACGAGAGGCAGCTCTTTTAATCCAGGAGACTACAATTCCCACACGATTTATAGCAACACAGATGTGGAGCCTGTGCTCTGCTCTCATGCTGCCTTGTCACACTCAAAAAGGATGCACTACTGTATGAAAATATACTTGGCCTTTTCATTTTCACGTATTGTGATCCCATGACGATTGCCAATTGATTTCTGTCTAGATATATCTCTGCATAATTTGGGTCACGATGTGTAGCCTTTGTCAGTGCCAGAATGATCCGAATTATATAGGACCCAATTTTGATATCCAGGATCATCAACCATGTATCAGACCACTTTGTATGCATACACACGCTTAACCATAAGGGGGCGATGCGCCAATGTCACACTTTTTTGTAATTTAGTGTGTACAGTACACACTTTATCAAACCAATGCATTTAAATGTAGCAGACATATCGTCTATGGCACACACATTGTGCATACATTTTCCTTTATTTTGATGCGATTTTCACAGCAAAACTTGTTTTCGCGCAAATCTATCTGGAAATCGTCCCTTTCCATTTTCCATTGCTTGGTAAGTTATATGCACTCAAACCCACCGCACACTCATTTAAGAATGATTTGAGATAAACCAATGCATATTTCAATTAGCACAGTCCGTGTACCTCGCAGCCATTCGATTTGCGTTTTCAAAACGGAAATTGGAAATCCACTCATATCTCGTTTTTCATTTGTGGAGTTAGAAAACAGAAAAAGAGAATTGGCTCATTTTCCGATTTCTGTTATGTTGGGGAAAATAAATTCAAATAACAGTTAGGGGAAAAAAGAGAAACATAACAGTGAATGGTTATCAATGCCCCCCTCTCTCCAGCCCAGAATACCTATTTACAGTTTAATGAGCATGCCTGCATTAATGTCTAATGTTCACATGCATCGTTAACGACACGTAGAGTCGAGTCATCAGCTTCAGATATTGGCTTGAGCGTAATCTCCTAGCAATTTATCTTAACTTGAGGGCATGGTAAAATAGCATTTTGTATTGGTATTATATTTGGTATTCTTAATGGAATCTAGGATCTGATATGATTGATTGTCTGTCACACAGGGATGAGCGAAGCATTATCAATCATTATTAACCATGAAATATCTTTTGGAGTCAGATATAACATAATGTTAACTTGTGTTCGTTGGTGTAGAGCAGATGACCCCTTGTGCTAGGCCATTTCCCCTCCCCCCCCACACACCTCTAACCCACACACTCCTCTCCTTTGAAGAGATGGAAGTCAACTCACAAAAGGGAAAGTGAGTCCATTCCTGCAGCGTTAGCAAAAGGCTAACCACCACTACTGTGAAACAACTGCTACGATACAAACGTTATACACTCCAACCAGCAAAGGTTACAACGGCCCGGACCTAATCCTCTTGCCGGATTTCGCTCGCTGAGTGTTCATCTTGAGAGTGTGGATGGAAAGGACACTGCGTTTTCTTCAAGCGATCAAAGTTCAGGACACCTCAAAGTAACTACCCGGGTTTAATCTTTTGTACACAGCATTGTGTGCTTGTTACGGGGTGAGAGGCAGTGTGGTGGACACAAAAGCGGAGAGATACTCAGCGCGAAGTATACTGGAACGGGTATTTTTAATAAGAATGGGTAGAGACACGGGAACAAACAAACACTGGGACCAACGATAAAATAAAGGCGGAGAAAACAAGCTCCGTAACAGAAGTCCACGCTTAACAAGCGGTAGATAATCTAGACGGGGAATACAGGGATAGGCGATACTAACAATGCTGACAAACAGACAGGTACTCACAAACAACGGGGAGAACACAGAGAGAATCTCGGACAGGGACAAGAGGGAACACTAGTGATGGCAGTTTGACACTGAAGCTTCGATACGTGCTTCAAACACTGAACAACAATTCCATTGAAGCACTGCTTCAAAGCTTGCTTTGGTGAGAAAAAAATCATGTGACATATGACGTCCGAAGCAGCAACTGCTTCGTTGCCTGAATGAATCACCTGACTGGTTCGCGGTCCAATCAGGTGATTCACTGGCACTGCCTCGTCTCGATTCTGACAGATGATAGGTTGCGACAGTTTTGAATTTGAGTGCCTCAACACTTTATAACCGCTCTAAACAATGCACAATTTGTGGATTGTCGTAGTAGGTGCGTTGTTGCTGTTGAGTTGTTGGTATTGCGTTTGTATTCTCTGAGTGTTCTTCTTGTAATCTTTGAGTGTTCCCCATCCCACATAATCACCCCCTGCCATAGTTACACAAACACACCCAACCTATGCCATATTTTCCCCAGCACTCTCTCCTCAATAACACAATACACACATTCATCAATCTTTATTTGTAAATAGAACATGATATTCAGTGTTAGTGTGTGTGTGCATCAAAGAATTTCATCAAAGCAAAGATACTGTATCAACGGCGGGGTAGAGCAGCTTGCCTTAAGCGGGTATCGAACTCGCAATCTTTCGCTTACAAACCGGCCGCGCTAGCCACAACACCAAGAGAGGTAACTCCCTTGGCGGAGTTGCTAACGGGCCTTTCACAGGGTCGTTACAATACTTTAAATCCAAGGGTGATTAAAGCAAAGATGCTTCAGAACAAAAGATCTTTTCTACAAAAGTAAAGTAGTTTCTCCAACACTGCTCATTGAGGTGTGTGTGTGTGTGTGTGTTCGTGCGTGCGTGCGTGTAATTAAAAGCCTCCTGTCCACCAACTAGCCTGCCTAATTTGACTGCAGCCTTGCACTTCGCCAGGAGAGGTCACTGTAACTGAAGCTTCGAGTAATGAACCCATTTTCGAAACAATTGGCTCAAGTGGTTCAGTGCTTCACAAAAGCTTCATTTGCCCATCACTAGGGAACACACAGGCTAAATAGCAACCGGGACAGAACACAGGTGAAGCGGATGAGGGTGATCCCGGCAGATTGGGAGGCCCTGACCTGTGTGGCCGGAGGGGGGCGCCAGAGTCACCAGACAGAACCCTCAGGTGTGACAGTACCCCCCCCCCGTCGAACGGCACCAGCCGTTCCTTAGGTGCTCCGGGATGCAGGCGGTGGAAGTCAGTAATCAGGGCAGGGTCCAGAATACTCAATTTGTAACATTAATAAACATCTGCAAAAAAAATCCCCGCAAAAGTCCAATATTTGGTGCTAAGACGTGCCTGAATCTAATTTCCTCTAATAGGAGAAGTGGCTTTTTTCTGTTGTCCCGCCTATTGAATACTTTAAATCAATATCACCAAGGTACCAGTTTACAGCCAATCAGCATTTGTGTGCGAACGACGTTGAATTTTGCAACGCTCCTAGACTAATTGATGTTGGGCCTGCCATACAGCCTCAGACACTTAGCTAATTTAACAAACTTTGCCACATCCTTTGCCACATCAGCGGCATCAACCTTTGATGTGCCGATGGCTACCCTAATGAAGATGGCACACACACATATACTCTTCCAGGCACATGCACGCACACACACACTGTCCAGAACGTCAAGTTGGACTAAATCAAAGACAGTATCAAGCACAAGCGCTGAGTACCGCTAATGTATGGAGATGCGATGGTGTGCAGCAATTAACAGCCTGCATACAGGCAGCCTGAAATGCATGATACAAGTTGATGTGATGAAACAGAAATGCTCGTAGCAGGTGGTGGCTGGGTACTGATTGCGGCAGATCTTCCAGGCAGATCTTGATAATCATCCATGGTGGGTCACAGACGTGCTCTGTGAACTAGAAACTAGCACAGAACCACAAGGTGGTTTCTTGACATCCATTGGTCAATCCTGAAATGTGCAAGAAAGTGATGATGGATTCACTGTAAACACAGTTCACAAGGTAGAATATTCCCCATGTACCTCAATGATTCAAAGATTCAAGATTCAAGATTCAAAGTGTTTGCAGAAAACATGTTTCCCTGTACAATGAAATTCTTGCTTTGCTGTCCGCAGAATGCCAACCAATGTAAAATGTACAACACTAAAAAATATACAATATTGTAACGAAGTCCGTTGTACACAGAGGCAGACGCAGTATCGTAGTGAGGGATTTTGTCCCGTTTATTATCACAAACATTCACTTTATCGGCTTTTCAGCCCGTCTCAAAGTTCTAGCGGCTTTTCAGCCCATCTCAAAGTTCCTGCGACTTTTCAGTCGTCTGTCTCGGAAGCCACTCCTGTCGTTCCCAGCCCACCTCGCTCCTGAAATGGCAGAAGCACACACATCTTAAACATTCGCCGGCGAGACTTAATTCGCAGCAGGTGTGCAACAAAAGTCTCGCCGACACAACCCCGGCCACGGTCCTGTAGCTCCCTCTACAGGCCGAACGCTGCATGTCCCCCCACAAATATATACTAAACAAAATGTACAAGATAACAAAATTTAAGGCAGCATGTGATAATAAAAAAGCAACAATAATAATAATAAAACAGTGCAAATGTAAGCAGTGCAATTATGCATGTGCAAACTGAAAATTTAACAGTCGGGTTCAGTTATATGAGGTAATCCATGATTATAATCTCCTATTGTTATGGAAAATACATTCATAGAACTATTTTCAGGTTATACACTTTCATATGACTGATACAACTTGTGTAACTCCTGTGATTACATTTTCTCTTGCCACACCTCTAAGGTTCTATAGCCATTGTTCTGAGAAGCACTGTATGATTTACCATATGAACAGCGGTGATCTCTGAGGGAGTGGTGGGAGAGAGCAATAATGGGGGGACAGGCGCATCCTGCCGATAGGTGTGAAATGTTGAACGGCGATTAATCAGTAAGAGAGTCTCCCCATTGTTCATTCTCTCCCGCCCTTTCTCACGTAAACACAAGCCCATCAGCCAGTAGCCGTGGCGGCGCCTACTATTATGTTCAAACTGTATAAAAGACAAACCTGATCATTGTCTCTTTAGACTTGTGCTGAACGGACCCCCGGTTCTACGCTGGGCTGCTGTTACGCTCTTGTCTCTTGTTTGCAAGCAATAAATACCGGACTCAGATATTGTGGCTACTCAGGACTTGTTTCTTGATTCTTACCTCCGAAGAGCTAAAGAGTGGTAAATCCTAGACTTCCACCACACTATGCATTGTTTAGGAGCCTGATGGCAGTGGGAAAGAAGGAGTTCTTTAGTCTGGTGGTCCTGCATTTAACACTTCTGTACCTCTGGCCTGAGGGTAGAAGTGTGAACAGTCCGTGCTGGGGGTGGGTGGGGTCCTTGAGGATGGAGGCGGCTCTCCTGTGGACTCTGCGGTGGTAGATGCTCTGCAGAGTCCTGGTGATTTTCTCAGCGGTCTTCACCACTCTCTGCAGGCGTCTGCGGTCCATAGCAGTAGTGCTGCCGTACCACACAGTGATACAGCTGGTTAGGATGCTCTCAACAATGCAGCTGTAGAAGTTGCTGAGGATCTTGGGCGACATGCCAAACTTCTTCAGCCTCCTCAGAAAGTACAGCCGCTGTTGTAGCTGTAGTAGAATTTAAGTAATGGTATTGTAAAATGAAAATACCGTTAACCAGAGCTGTTGATTCATCCAAAAGATTCAAGATTCAAAGTGTTTATTATCATATGCACAGTAGAAAACACGTTTCCCTGTACAATGAAATTCTTGCTTTGCTGTCCGCAGAATGCCAACCAATGTAAAATGTACAATACTAAAAAATATACAATATATACTAAACAAAATGTACAAGATAACAAAATTTAAGGCAGCATGTGATAATAAAAAAGCAACAATAATAATAATAAAACAGTGCAAATGTAAACAGTGCAATTATGCATGTGCAAACTGAAAATGACAGTCGGGTTCAGTTATATGAGGTAGTACAGTTATATGAGGTAGTCAATGATTATAATCTCCTATGCGTTGTTTAGGAGTCTGATGGCAGTGGGAAAGAAGGAGTTCTTTAGTCTGGTGGTCCTGCATTTAACACTTCTGTACTTCCGGCCTGAGGGTAGAAGTGTGAACAGTCCGTGCTGGGGGTGGGTGGGGTCCTTGAGGATGGAGGCGGCTCTCCTGTGGACTCTGCGGTGGTAGACTTTATAGACTTTATTCACAGAGAACGAAGCCGTGTCAGGTTTGCAAAGTTGAACCCTTTCCACTTCCGTTACCTGTCCTTTTATAAACATCACACAGGTCAACGCCCTTCATTCAACAAACTTATGATTCCTGTCTACATACACCAATGACATTCAAGAACTACATTTCGTCATCCCGGGAGATACTCCTATCTGGCTTGGCGCCAGTAAGTCTATTGAAAGATCAATTGACCCGGGCTGTTTTCAAAAGCCTTTTGTCTTGGCTGTTTACAACTGTGTTTATTACTCATCTATCCTGTTTCTGCAGCCCTGAACCATTTTACTTCAAAGCATTCATACCCTCTAGTCAACCCCCACTTATCTGATCTCACCCCTTCTGAGATGTTCCAGGACCATCTGGTGTCCTTGTGACCTTTTCCCCTAGGTGTGGGATTACAACCCTTATATTGTCTTTAAATTTACCATATAGCATGTAGCAGAACATCTAGCCTTGTATTGGTGCTGACGAGCTTAGAGTCAAGAAGCCAAAGTGCCATCTCTAAAGGGCTGTTGCATTTAGAAGACCCTTTCCTATAATACAGATGAGAAGGGCAGCAGAGAGGTCACTGTGATACATGGGTAATAGTGAATAGTTGAGGTCACATAATGCTAGAATGGCCCCCTGTCTGATCCAGGATGCAAGTCATTCATCCCTGCACTGAAGAAGGTGTGGGGGGACACCGGGAGGGTCACCCTGTTAAAAGCAGGTACCGGGGCAATTACCGCAGACACATCGTCTTAGATTCACATAATGCTAGAATGACCTCCGTCTAATCCAGCATACAAAAGATATTTTATGTCTGCACATCCTGATACACATAAGTCACAGTTGCTTGGTGTTTTGTTGGGGTTTGATAGTATGGGCTCCCTACTTATGTTATTTTGTATTTTATGATGTTTCATTTCAGGCAGGGAGCTATACAGAGCAGAGCCATTCAATTACACCAAACCTAAATGTACTACCATTTTCATTAAACATGATTAAACCAACGTAAGTGTCCTGACTGAAATTGCATTATGAAAGTGAACAGTGAGGTCAGGTAAAAAGTCCATATTTTACTTTATATGAACATAAAGGAGGCAATGGAGAAGGAGAATGAGACAATGGAGGGGATATCGGTGTGTCCAGAAGAAGGAGTGCAGTCCAGTGTCTCTTATCACTGGTGGAAAAGAGGTGTGAGGGAGACAACTCAGACCTCAACAACAGGTTGGTGCCTTATTTAAAACGTTATAATTAATTTGTTTTTAGATTGTTGTTAACTTGAATGAATAATCCCAGCTAATACCTTCATACCCTCGGTCCTATGATTTGAACACTCCAAAATAATTTTGTAAAATGATAACCATGTGTGTGGCATAGTGAGAAAACAATGGATCGGTTTATAATTGCTCAATGTAGACCTATCAATATCACAATGTATTTCACAGATCGTAACATGCAGAGACTGCAGGACATACTGCACGCCATGCCTGTGTCTGTTGTCCATGAGCCACAGACAATATCATCTAGTTGGCCCATGCGACAGAGTGCAGCTCAAGAGCGGTGGCAACAGGCTAGGCCATTCCATCTCTGTTTGCTGGCAACAGAAAATGCCAACAGTGAGCTGTGCTGCCATTGCCACTAGGATGCAGTTGTAACGTGTAGACTGCCTCCCAGAGGAATGGTTTTGCCCTATGACCTCTCAGAGCACAAGAAGAGGCCACTGCAAAACAGGGAGAGTGTTGTTGATGGCTACTACAAGGCCATTGCACCCTCTGAGTGCATAGTGAAAGACGAGGCAGGCCAATACAGTCCTGGCTACCAAGGTATGTTTCATCTACATTTACATTTATGGCATTTAGCAGACGCCTTTATCCAAAGCGACATACAACAAATACAAGTAAGTGAACCATCTATCCAACAGTCATCATAAGACAAAATAATCAATGATCACACCAGGGGCCATTGGCAGTCGTAATGCCAGTAGGCTATTATTATTATTATTTCTCTTTTTTTTAAATATATTTTATTAGCAGGAGAGAACTTTGTGGGGGGACATGCAGCGTTCGGCCTGTAGAGGGAGCTACAGGACCGTGGCCAGGGTTGTGTCGGCGAGGCTTCGTTGCACACCTGTTGCAAATGAAGCCTCGTTGGCTAGTGCTTAACATGTGTGTGCCTTTGTCATTTCAGTAGAGGGGCTGGGAACGGCGGAGCAGGAGAAAGCTGGAGGCTACAAGACGACTGGAAAGTCGGAGCGATATTACGATTTGTAAAATACGAACTGCTGCTTGAATAAACGGGTTATTCCCTCAACCACACACTGCGTCTGCCTCTGACGAACGAACATTACTACATTGGCGCCCAACATGGGGCCGGAGGCATGGAGACGCTAGCAACGGCGATTTCAAGGATATCGCTGATCCTGGAGCAGCAGACCATCCTGCAACAGACCCAGCAGGCCGCGGTGGGAGAGATGACAGCGGCGAGGGCTGAGGACCGTGCCCTCCTCCAGGACCTCGCCAGGGCCATCAAGCCGGCGCCGGAGACCGGGTCGGCACAAGGTCCCCCCAATGTCCATCTACAGAAAATGGGGGACCTAGACGACCCGGAGGCGTTCCTCGCGGTGTTTGAGGGGACGGCGAGGATCTCGGGGTGGCCGGATGGAGAGTGGGCCTACCATCTGCTGCCCCTCCTGTCAGGGGAGGCGCAGCTCGCGGCCCACAGCCTACCAGCGGCCGCCCAACGGGACTACCCGTCCCTGGCCCGGGCAATTCGGGACCGCCTGGGCCTCACACCGGAGGAGCACCGTCGCCGGTTTCGGGCCCTGACTATGGAGGAGGGGAGCCGGCCCTTCGACTATGCCCAGCGGCTGCGGGACAGCGCGTGGCGGTGGCTGGACCCAGGGAACAGCTCGGCGGAGGAGGTCGGGTACCGGGTAGTTCTGGAACAGTTCCTCACGGGGCTCCCGGCCCGAACCGCCGCCTGGGTCCAGTACCACTGCCCCCAGGATCTCGAGACCGCCGTGGGATTAGCGGAGGACCATCTCTCCCTCCCACCGCGGGGGCTGCAACGACCAACCCCGGCCCCGCGCCAGGGGGCGGGGGGCCGGCGCCCAGGAGGAGCCGAGGGACCGGAAGGGGAAAGGCCGGCGCCCGCCCCGAGGACAAGATGGCAGGGGCGCACCCGTCCGGAGCCAGCCCTGGCCCCACAGGTAGCACCCCGAGCGACAGGGGGGGGTGTGTTGGCGATGCGGACGGCCGGGCCATGTGCAGGCCGAGTGCCCGGCGATGGAGGTGGGGCAGGTCGTCCGCATCGGCGACATACCAGGCCCTCCCCCCGGACCAGGAGCGGCGTATCGTGTTCCGGTAAGGATACAGCATGATACGCACCAGGCGTTCTTGGATTCGGGCTGCATGCAGTCCATGATCCAGGAGCGCCTGGTTCGGCCGGGGGCATTGTTGAAGGCGTCGAGGGTGTTGGTGAAGTGTGTGCATGGGGACGTTCACGAATATCCTGTGGTCGCTATCGAAATTTATTATGAGGGAAAAAAACATAGTGTACAGGCGGCGGTTAGCCCACGCCTCACGCATCCCCTGATTCTAGGTGTAGATTGGGAGGGGTTTCCTCAAGCGGTAAAGAGGGCTACCGGGATGCGTGCACGACATCGAGGGAGGTGTGAGGCGTGTAATGTGCTCTGTGCTGAGGCGGCGCCTCGCGACACTGCCGGGGAGCCGGAGCCGGCGGGGGGGTCTCACCCCGAGATTTCCCCGCCGAACTATCTGCCGCTAGGCGACTTCCCCCTCGAGCAGACTCGTGACGAGACCCTAAGATCGGCCTTTGACCAAGTGATAGCAATTGATGGTACTTTGGTACGGCCAGACACAGTGCGCGCCCACCCCTATTTTGCGATTATCAGCGACAGGTTATATAGAGTAAGTCGTGACTCACATAGTCAGGAGGAAGTAACCCAGTTGTTGGTTCCCCGCAGCCGCCGCAAAATGGTCTTCCAGGCGGCTCATTTCAACCCCATGGCGGGCCATTTAGGGTATGATAAAACACTGAACCGTATAATGGCTCGATTTTATTGGCCGGGAATTCGGGCAGAGGTGCGTAGGTGGTGCACTTCTTGTCGCGAATGTCAGTTGGTGAATCCCCCGGCCATTCCACGGGCCCCCTTGCGGCCCTTACCATTGGTCGAGAACCCATTCGACCGCATTGCGATGGATATTATCGGGCCATTTGATCGGTGTACACAGGGATATCGATTTGTGTTGGTCTTGATAGATTACGCCACCCGATACCCCGAGGCAATACCGCTGCGCAATATCTCTGCCAGGAGTGTAGCGCAGGCATTGTTTCAAGTAATCTCCCGCGTGGGAATCCCGAAAGAGATTCTCACCGATCAGGGCACTAATTTTTTTGTCACGCACCCTCAAGGAACTGTATGGCTTGTTGAACATCAAGGCGATTCGAACCAGTGTTTACCACCCGGCCACTGATGGCCTTTGTGAGCGGTTCAATCGGACCTTGAAGTCAATGATCCGGAAGTTTGTACACGAGGATAGTCGGAATTGGCATAAATGGCTAGATCCCCTGTTGTTTGCGGTACGGGAAGTCCCCCAAGCTTCCACCGGGTTTTCCCCGTTTGAATTACTCTACGGGCGTAAGCCCCGGGGTGTCCTAGACCTTCTTAAAGAAAATTGGGAGGAAGGGTCTAGCGACAGTAAAAATGAGATTCAATACGTCCTGGACTTGCGCACAAAGCTCCACGCCCTAGGGGTTATCTCACGCGAGCATTTGCTGCAAGCCCAGGAGCGTCAAAAGCGACTGTACGACAGGGGAACTAACCTGCGAGAGTTTACACCGGGAGATACGGTGCTCGTACTGTTAGCCACCTCCAGCACGAAATTACTAGCGAAGTGGCAAGGGCCGTTTGTGGTCACACGTCGCATGGGGGACGTGGATTACGAGGTAGTACGCTCGGACCGGGGGGATAGCTTGCAGGTGTACCACGTAAATCTCCTAAAAAAATGGAACGACGTGGCCACTGTTGCTCTGGCTACAATAATTCCAGAGAGAGATGAGTTCGGTCCGGAAGTCCCAAAATCAAAAGTTAGCACTCCGGTCGGTATTGATAACCATCTCTCTGCTAGCCAGGCCACCGACGTTGCAGATTTGCAAGCTAAGTTCACGGACGTGTTCTCTCCCCTGCCCGGTTGGACCACGCTTATCGACCACCACATAGAAACGCAGCCGGGTTTAACGGTGCGCACGCGTCCCTATAGGTTGCCGGTACACAAACGAGACATTGTGTGCAGGAAATTGGAAGCCATGCTGGAGCTGGGGGTGGTCGAGGAGTCCCGCAGTGACTGGTGTAGCCCCATCGTGCTTGTCAACAAGCCGGATGGGGCTATACGGTTCTGTGTGGATTATAGACCGGTTAATGCTCGTCAACCCGGGGCATCCCGATGCCCCGGGTTGACGAGCTCTTGGACCGGCTTGGTACGGCCAAGTACTTCACGACATTGGATTGCACGAAGGGATACTGGCAGATTCCACTCTCGCCGGTATCCCGGGAGAAAACTGCATTCTCCACTCCGCTCGGGCTGTTCCAGTTCACAGTGCTCCCTTTCGGGTTGTTCGGAGCCCCAGCCACTTTTCAGCGCCTCATGGACCGTATTCTGCGGCCGCACTCTGCCTATGCTGCGGCCTACCTGGATGACATTGTCATTCACAGTGACACCTGGGCGCAGCATATGCAGAGTGTGGCTGCTGTTCTGCGGTCCCTGAGGCAGGCGGGGCTGACGGCCAACCCGAAAAAGTGCGTGATCGGGCGGAGGGAGATCCGGTATCTGGGGTACCACTTGGGTCGGGGGGAGGTGCAACCGCAGATTGAAAAGACTGCGGCCATCGCCGCCTCTCCTCGGCCCAAGACAAAGAAGGAGGTGAGGGCCTTCCTGGGGCTGGCTGGCTATTACCGGCAGTTCATGCCGGGGTTTTCAGAGCTGGCCAGTCCCTTGACGGACCTCACCCGGAAGGGTGCCCCGGATCCGGTCCAATGGTCTGGCCAATGCCAGGGGTCGTTCGAGGCCCTTAAGGGAGCTCTTTGTGGAGAAACGGTCCTGTATGCGCCTGATTTTAACCTCCCTTTCTCCCTACAGACGGACGCGTCGGATAGAGGGCTGGGAGCAGTGCTGACCCAGCGCGTGGAGGGGGCTGACCGGCCGGTGCTGTACCTGAGCCGCAAGCTTTCGGAGAGGGAGGGCCGGTACAGCACGGTGGAGAAGGAGTGCCTGGCCATCAAGTGGGCGGTCGGCGCCCTCCGCTACTACCTGCTGGGTCGCGCTTTCACCCTCTACTCCGACCATGCTCCCCTCCAGTGGCTCCACCGCATGAAGGATGTGAACGCGAGGATCACCCGGTGGTACCTCGCGTTGCAGCCCTTCAACTTTTCGGTCGTGCACAGACCGGGGGGGGAGATGGTCGTGGCAGACTTCCTCTCCCGTGCAGGGGGGGGGGAGTAGGTTGTCGGCCGTCGGGTCCCCGGCCTGTGTCTGGCGGTGGGGGTATGTGGGGGGACATGCAGCGTTCGGCCTGTAGAGGGAGCTACAGGACCGTGGCCAGGGTTGTGTCGGCGAGGCTTCGTTGCACACCTGTTGCAAATGAAGCCTCGTTGGCTAGTGCTTAACATGTGTGTGCCTTTGTCATTTCAGTAGAGGGGCTGGGAACGGCGGAGCAGGAGAAAGCTGGAGGCTACAAGACGGCTGGAAAGTCGGAGCGATATTACGATTTGTAAAATACGAACTACTGCTTGAATAAACGAGTTATTCCCTCAACCACACACTGCGTCTGCCTCTGACGAACGAACATTACTACAAACTTACAGGGGGGTAACAGGGGAGAAGAGGTCTCTGGGTTAGGGTTAGTATAGGGGGGTAGTGAGGGTGAAGCGGTCTTTAGGAGGGACTGTTAAGATGTAGCTTGAAGCGATGGGTTTTCAATCTACGGCGGAAGTGACTCTGCAGTCACTGACCGTTGTGGGAAGCTCATTCCACCAGCGGGGCGCCAGGACAGTGAAAAGCCGTGACCGAGTAGCGCGGCCACTGCATCCACGTAGAGGTGGCGGTGCCAGGCGGGCAGCTGAGGTGGAGGAGCGGAGTGATCTTGCTCTTTGTATGTCTCCCCTCTTTTGATGTCATATCACCTAGTCTACCGTCAACATTTAAAATGTTTTCAGACTTGTCAAAAGGCTTTGGAGGAGGCATCAAAGCTGGCAGAGGTGAAGCAGGAACTCGGACGCTCAGATGAAATGGTACTTCAATGGACCGCAGATGTTCAGCAATGAGCAGTTAACGGTAAGGATGCCACTAATTTCAATGGACATTTTTTAAAGCAGCAGTGGCACTCCTAGGTTTTTTAGTGAGTGGTGGCTTTAATAGTGTGCTGGTTTTACTACATGTTTTGGTGCACACTGTTTACCACAACAATACTTCTTGATTTTACTTGTGAAGACGCACTAGAAACCACTGACCCTGCAGCAGTCTATTGACTGGCTCTTTGTGAGCATTCATCAGAAGAAGCATAACTTGTACCATCAGACTGGTATGAAATAATGACATTTCATGGCTTCTAATGCACAATATGTGACCAGGTTTCCCTTAATTGTATTGTTCAAAGCCTGTTTGTCAACATTAGGAATATCATCAAGTGAAAGTTTTTGTCAAACATGAGCTACTTTTCTCTGCTGTCTCTGCTGAAGCAACAAGCTTTTGTAACCCCTCAGTCAGAAGGTTGCAGCCGAAAAGAAATGTGTCTTTGCTAACATCTGGCCTCAGGAAACTCACAGCAGTGGTATGTTTTTTTTTGGTTTCAGCAAATTCTGGAGGGTTTCTTAGCCCTGCATTAATAATGTGGGTATAATTGTTCCAGGATCATCTGTTACCATAATTACCAAAACAAAAAGGTCCATGACCAGCGCATGGTCCAGAATGCACCAGCATTGCACCTGCCTCAACAACTTGGCCTTGGTCCTGAGGCCTCAGATTTCAAGTGGCGGTAAGTTTCACATTAACTGACATATTATTAAGTGACTGTTTCATTTGCAATCCATCAATTACCGCCAAGTTTATTTATTACATTTTAGATATATCTGTTTTTAGTTGTATCTGTATAATCCTTGGGGACTTTAACAAGGGCAACTTAACTCACAAAGTCCCTAAATATAAACAGTTAATTAAATGCCCGACCAGGGAGGAGAAGATTTTGGATCACTGTCACTGCACAGCACCATCAGCAGAGCTTATCACGCAGTTCCCTGTGCGGCTCTGGGACTATCCGACCACGCTCTTATTCATCTGATCGCGGCATACAGGCAGAAACTAAAGCTTTCTAAACCTGCTGTGCGGACATCGAAGAATTGGAGCCGCAGAGAAGCAGTGGAGGAGCTGCGTGACTGCCTAGATACCACAGACTGGGACATTTTTAAGACTGCTTCCAACAGCCTGGACAAATACACAGAGTCTGTGACATCATACATCAGCTTCTGTGAGGACAGATGTATTCCAACACGCACCAGGGTGAGTTACAACAAACAATGACAAGCCCTGGTTCACAGCAAGACCCACACAACCCACCCCCCTCCACAGCTATCACACCTCTTCTTCCCAGCCTGGACAGAGACACTACCCCCCCCCCCCCCCCTACACAATAGACCCAGACAGCCCCTCCCCCCCATCGCACCTCTCTCCATCCAGGAGAGAGACGTCAACAAACTGTTAAAGAAACAGAACCCCCGCAAGGCAGCTGGACCAGACGCTGTCTCCCCCTCCACACTGAAGCACTGTGCAGACCAGCTGTCTCTAGTGTTTACGGACATCTTTAACACTTCACTGGCTTGAATGCATGGTACCTGCCTGCTTTAAAACATCCACCATCATCCCAGTTCCCAAAAAGCAGAGGATCACAGGACTTAATGACTACAGACCAGTTGCCCTGACCTCTGTGGTAATGAAGACCTTTGAGTGCCTCATGCTCACCCACCTCAAGGCCATCACCAACCCCCTCCTCGACCCACTGCAGTTTGCCTACAGAGCCAACAGGTCTGTAGACGACGCAGTCAACATGGGACTTCACTTCATCCTCCAGCACCTAGACTCCCCCGGCACCTACGCCAGGATCCTGTTTGTGGACTTCAGCTCTGCATTCAACACCATCGCCCCAGCCCTCCTCCAGGACAAGCTATCCCAGCTGAGCGTGCCTGAGCCCACCTGCAGGTGGATCACTGACTTCCTGACAGACAGGAAGCAGCAGGTACGGCTGGGCAAGCTTGTCTCGGAGCCCCGGACCATCAGCACCAGAGCCTCACAAGGCTGTGTGGTCTCTCCTCTACTTTTCTCCCTCTACACCAACAGCTGCACCTCTAGCCACCCTTCTGTCAAACTCCTGAAGTTCACGGATGACACAACCCTCATTGGATTAATCTCCAATGGTGATGAGGCCGCCTACAGAGAGGAAGTTGACAGCCTGGCTTCCTGGTGCAGCCAGAACTACTTGGAGCTGAACGCCCTAAAAACTGTAGAGATGGTAGTAGACTTCAGGAGAAGTCCAGCCCCAACCGCCCCCCTCATCATGTGTGACTCCCCAGTTAACACTGTGGAGTCATTCAGATTCCTGGGGACAATAATTTCAAAGGACTTTATGGTAAATTTGTGAAAAGGTGAAGAAATCATCATAGACTACCGGTAAAAAGTTCCTAAAGTACTTTCATTGTAAAGATAACTATGAAAGTGTGAATATTCCCAAATTTTTTTTTTTTTTATAAAATATGATCAAAGGACATGAAAGTGCCCGTAGTCTAAGAATCGCCCATGTATGTTGTCTTAGATCACTTACCTGTTTTATTAGTATATCATTTACAACTTATTAATATAGGATGTGGGACTATTAAATCCCAAAGGGGGGAGTATATGGTAAATTTAAAGACATAAGGGTTGTAATCCCACACCTAGGGGAAAAGGTCACAAGAAAACAGATGGTCTTAAGAATGTTTGAAGAGTGCAATTAAGGAGGGGTGAGGTTAAACCAAGGGCTGACTAGAGGGTATGAACACAATGGAGTACAATAGATCAAAGCTGCAGAAACAGGATAGATGAGTAATAAACACAGTTGTAAACAGCCAGGACAGATGGCTTTTGTAAACAGCCTAGGTCAATTGATCTCTCCACAGACTGACCGACGCCACGTCAGGTGGGAGTAGCCCCTGGATGACGAAATGTAGTTCTTAAATATTATTGGTGTAAGTAGACAGGAATTTGAATGAAGGGTGTTGACCTGTGTGATGTTTATAAAAGGACAGGTAACGGAAGTGGAAGGTGTTCAACTTTGCAAACCTGACCCGGCTTCGTTCTCTGTGAATAAAGTCTCTGAATGAATCAACAGCTCTGGTTAACGGTATGTTATTTCAAAATACCATTACTTAAATTCTACTACAACCTCAGGAGAACATCACCTCCACCATCAAGAAGGCCCAGCAGAGAATGTTCTTCCTGCGGCAGCTGAAGAAATTCAACATGCCGCAGAAAGTGATGGTCGAGTTCTACACAGCCATCATTGAGTCCATCCTCAGCTCATCGATCACCGTCTGGTTCGCTGTCTCCACTGCCAAGGACAAAGCCAGACTGCAGCAGATCATTCGGTCAGCAGAGAAGGTCATCGGCTGCAACCTGCCATCTCTCCTGGACCTGTTCCACTCCAGGACCAGTAAGAGAGCAGGAAAGATCATAGCTGACCCTTCCCATCCTGGTCACAACCTCTTCCATAGACTTCCATCCGACAAAAGGTTCCGGCCAATCAAGACTAAAACCTCAAGCCACCTGAACAGTTTCTTCCCCATGGCAGTGGGGCTCACAAACAAGCCCCCTGCCTCTCACTGACTCTGGGACTTCCACCCCCCCGTCACACACACAATGCACTGACAGTGTAATTTGTAATTTATAATTCTTTAAACTTATTCTAATTTATACATACATGCATACATGTACATGCCCTATAACCATTTCACAGCCTCAAAAAACCAAGTAAGCAGAATTCCTGCTTTAGCATAGAGAATTTGTGTAGATCGCCTGGACCTTTGGCCTCCGCGGTGGAACACGTGTATGAAGTCTTACCAATAAAGAAACCAAATTTAGGATTTGAACTAGAGCTGTTGAGGATTTCAGAACATGTGCATGAACTATAAATAAGGTAAATTCCGTGGTTACCGCTGTGATATTAAATAAATATTACAGGTCAGCTCGGACGGAAGAGCTTAGGATAACGCCAAATTAGATCAATATTTCAGGCTGCTCGGGTAAATTGATGTTATGTTACATATGAAATTTATGTTATGTAAATTTATGGTTACCGCTGAAGTTGAAATTGATTGATTTGGGGCTGGACGGTAAGCTAAAGAGTTAGAGCGATATTACAGGTCTGATCGGGTGTATTAATCTGTGGTTACCACTCTCATATTATATAAATATTAGAGGTCTGATCGGGCAGATTATTGCATGGTTACCGCTGAAATATCGTTGTTGTGTAGTTTAAGGGAAATATTGCGGTGTATATTAGTATTGTGACATAACGGACGTAGATGGCCGCTTGTAGAAGTGCCGCTTGTAGTTTTAGTGTAAGAACGCTGTGTCGTGTTGTGATAATATTTGTACAATTGCTGTGTTGTGTTGTGAAAATGTTTGTAAAAATTGCTATGTTGTGAGTGTTTGTGAAAAGCGCTGAGTTATGTTGAGAGAGTGATATTTTGTTGTGCTGGCTTATGTTGAGAGAGATATTCTGTATAAACACTGTTGGTCGGGAATTGAGGACTACAGTTAGCATATAACAAAGGAGAGAAGACAAAAGTCTAACCAATTAGATATATTATAGAAATTAGGTATAGAGGAATAAAGAGTATACATTTTTAGAGAACGGGTCAATGTGTGAACTTTTTAGGCCTCCCAGAGTACAGAATAATGAGAAAACTGTGTGATATATAGTATATCTGTGTATACGGAATTGGAAGAAAGCCATCGGTGCCTCTTAGAGGAAACGTAAGATACTTCTTGTAAAAGCCAAACAATCAAAAGTAGGAATAGAGACAACCCTTTGGGGAGTCGGAGTAAGAATTGTGAGAGACAGTTGAAATAAAGTGGGGAGACGTTTAAAGAAAAACGGGAAAACCGCCATCTTGAAACGTCATCCGAGTTGGGCGGTATTATTGTAAAAGGGGGAGGGAATCAACTGAGTGGGTTGAGTGCGTATTATAACAATAGACTCCACAGCAGTTAGGTTTAGGATGAATGAATAAATAATGAAATAAATAAATAAGATAGAATAAGAATATTTTATTATACAAGTGTATGCTGAGTGAAAGTGATTCTTAATTGAAGAGATTCAGTTCTAAGCTCACACTGATTTAATTCACCTTCTAGGGTCACACACACACACACCTCACATTCACACCCACTCTACACACACATACCCCTCCCCCTCATCCCCACTCACACTCACACATAGACTCACACACACACACACATCTTATATATACACACACACACACACACTCACACTCACATCACATACTACACTCATACATACATTACACACTCACACACATAGACACATACACATAATTATGCCAATATAGACACACACTCATTCATACATTGTCATACATACAACTACATTCTCAAGCACACATACATACATGCAAGTACATAAGTTGTTGGTTATATCTATATTTGATTCCCAGGGTGTAAGACACCAATTGTGAATAGGATATCTCAAACTGATTCCAAAAGCTGTTTCTTAACATATTTCTTTAATTTTACAGTGATATCCTAGATAACCAATAATACAATATTGTTCTCTTTTGACAAATTACAGAAAAGAGTGAAGATTAAGACATTTTACAATAACCCAAAAGAATAATTACTGCTAAAGGAAAATAAAAGGAAAAATGGAGAAAGGGATTACCATGGTAACTCCAGTAGAGATATGAGAGAATAAAAACCCACTTTTAAATAACCAAATAAAAAAGATGTCAGAAAAATGGGAAAAACGAACCAGTAAGAATTATACTAAGTGGCCTAAAGAGGGGACATTTGATGTTGCGGTGTGTAAGGAAATGGGAACACTGATAAGAAACCACAAACCTCGAGAAAATTCAAAAAAGAGACAGGAGAAAAGAAAGAGAGAAATAGACATGTTGAAATTGTTCAAAGCAGAAGGGGAAGCAATGTTAAAGGAGGCTTGAGAGCTAAGAAAGGTGGAGAAGGGCACAGAGGAAGAAAAGGTGATGCCCCCACCCTACAGCCATGGGGAATTCTCTGTGTTATCAGCAAAGATACACCTGGATGGGAATTTAAAGTTGGAAGAGGGAGATGAGGAAGAAGAGAAGGGAAGTGAAGTGAGAAGGGGATCAAGAAGCCCCATAGAGCTTGATTGTTATGCAGGAATAAAAGAGGCCTTAAATCAGGTAGACAAAGGCAGGTGGAGGTCCGAGTCAAGACAAGAGAAGAGGACTAAACCAAGCGCACGCCGAACAGAGAAACAGCTATACAGCACACCCAGAGATGAGGGGGCAACCGCCTGGGAACCCAGAGATGACCCAAGAGATGACCCGAGGTCCGGTGACGAGGTCTGGGATAAGCCAGAGGGTGTTAGGAGAAGACATGAGGAAAGATCCAGGACTACTGAACGAGAGTTGAGGGATAGGGAAAAGATAGGTCATCCAGATAGATATCATTGCCCCATCCTGATAAAAGGAAATCAAGGACACTATGTGCCCTGGGGTATGCAGGATTTGCAGGGAATAGTTAGCGGATTACCTAACATACATGATGGAGCAGGTAAATGGATTAGAAGCTTTGAGGAAGAGACTGCAGGGAAACTGCTGGCGGTGGGAGACCTCAAAGCCCTGTTGGCCAAGGTACTGGGGGTGGCAAAGATGGAAGACATCCTCATAAGCTGTGGACTGGGAGGAGCAACGGGCAATACCAGAGCCGATGGGATGTCATTTGACCAGACCAGAAATGAGATGTGGACAACCCTGAGAGAAGAGTATCCACAGAGGCTGGATATTAAGACCCTGAAGGGAGAACCACTGGGAGAGACTGAGAATCCTGCCACATACCTGCACCAGCAACTAAAGAAGTGGAAACTAGAGACCGAAGTAGACCCAGAGGGAGACCCACTGATGACAACTCTGTTCAGAACCGCAGTGGTAGATGCCATGTCCCCTCCGGTGAAAAGCAGGTTAGAGGATGTGGTGGGACTCACGTCCAAGACACACAAGGAATTCTGTGATCATCTGGTCCATGCAGCGGAAAAATACCGGAAAGATGAGTCAAGGCTAAAGGAGCAAGAAAAGGAGAACCAGAGAAAGTTAACACAGCTCCAGCTGGGGGAACTGACAGAACGAAACAAAAAGAAGGTACAGGGCGTAATGGGCGCCGAAACCGGGAAACCAGTTCCACACAGAGCCACACCAGAACCACTTCCAGTGCTGAGACCTCAGGGACAAGAGCAACCCACCGTACCTGTAGTTCAGGTGGATACCCAGCAGTTTCAGCCATGGATGGACAGACAGGGACCCCAAGGAAGGTTCCAAAGGACAAACCCACAAGGTCCACCTGATGTGTGCTGGAGATGTCAAACACCAGGACATTTCCAGAGGGATTGTATTAATCTATGGCAGCCGAGGGAGGATAGTCAACAGGGCTATAGTCAGCAACAGCAGGAGCCTCCACAAGGACCGGCCAATCCATATAGGGGATTCAATTATGGTTACTAGCTTCCAGTATTAACCACAGAAGCTGATCAAGAACCAATGCTGTAGGTTCAAATAGAAGATAGGAGACAGAGCCACAACCCTGCCCATACTGACCTCTGACCGGTCATCAGTGAATCTCTTGGGAAGGGATGCATTATGCATGCTGGGGATGAAAATATGGTGTTCCCCAGAAGGTGTATGTAGATACTATGGCAATAAGGATACAAGAAATACCAATAACTGCAAGCGCAAATGATTACTGGTTAGGGGAAATAAATTATGAAATAGAGCAAACTTGGTTAAAATGGAGAAAATCTATTGAAGTCCAACTGCCAGATGTAAGAAGACCACGATTTGACTTAAATTGCAACTCCTGCCAAGAACAAATCTGGCAGGAGCAAACCAAAAATCTGGTTGTCCCATTAATGTCACAATATATTATAGGGGAAAACAGGGAGCAGCTACACAAATAGATGAATCAGAATTCGTACAAAAATGGTATAATATACCCAATGCTGCTCATCATGTGTCATTAATGGTAGATAAAGGGTATAGAGCAAAAGTCTTGGGACCAATGATGAGAACCGCATTAAACAGTGATTGGAAAGAAACAAGTAACCCATTGGTAAAACATTCTGCGGATAAGGAATTCATAAAATAATATATACCACAGGAAGTAGCCATATTGGTTAAACAACAGGGTCAGATGAAAGAAAAGTCAGATAATCAATTAATAGAACCAATAACGCAGCTAGAGGATATAATACGCATGCATCGGATTGCAGGGCCGTTTAAGCAATCCATGTGGCTCCGAAGGGTCCGAAGGTAGACTCTACAGGATTGTGGAGAGTGTAATACAGTGGCACCTACGGTGCTACTGGGGATTTTGATCACTGGTGCGCATGGTTTTGACCATTGCGCAAGAGTGGAAGTTGTGAGAAAGATAAAAATCCAAGGATATTGGGCACCCTATGTACAGGCAATGGTAGAAAATGCATTTAAACTTATACAGTGGGGGAAATAATTATTTGATCCCCTGCTGATTTTGTTAGTTTGCCCGATTACAAAGAAATGAGCGGTCTATAATTTTTATGGTACTTTTATTTTAACAAATAGAGACAGAATATCAACAAAGAAGCCCAGAAAAAACACATTATATAAGGTTATAAATTCATTTGCATTTGATTGAAGGAAATAAGTATTTGATCCCCAAGCAAAACATGACTTAGTACTTGGTGGAGAAACCCTTGCTGGCAAGCACAGAAGTCAGACGTTTCTTATAGTTGGTCACCAGGTTTGCACACATCTCAGGAGGGATTTTGGTCCACTCCTCTTTACAGATCCTCTCCAAATCCTGAAGGTTTCAAGGCTTTTGCTTGGCAACTCGAAGCTTCGGCTCCCTCCACAAATTTTCTATAGGATTAATGTCTGGAGACTAGCTAGGCCAATCCATGACCTTAGTGTGCTTCTTCTTGAGCCACTCCTTTGTTGCCTTGGCTGTATGTTTTGGGTCATTGTCATGCTGGAAGACCCATCCACGACCCATCCTCAGTGCTCTGGCTGAGGGAAGGAGGTTCTCGTCCAAGATCTTATGGTACATGGCCCCGTCCATTGGCCCCTCAATGCAGTGAAGTCGTCCTGTACCCTTAGCAGAGAAACAACCCCAAAGCATAATGTTTCCACCTCCGTGTTTGACGGTGGGGATGGTGTTCTTGGGATTGTAGCATTCAGCATTTCTCTCCCTCCAAACACAAAGAGTCGAATTTATGCCAAAGAGTTCAATTTTGATCTCATCTGACCACATCACCTTCTCCCAAGCCTTCTCTGAATCATTTAGGTGTTCATTGGCAAACTTCAGATGGGCCTGTACATGTGCCTTCTTGAGCAGGGGGACCTTGCGGGCACTGCAGGATTTCAATCCGTTACGGTGTAGTGTGTTACCAATGGTTTTCTTGGTGACTGTGGTCCCAGCTGCCTTGAGATCATTACCAAGCTCCTCCCGTGTAGTTCTGGGCTGATCCCTCACCCTTCTCATGATCATCCTTACCCCACGAGGCAAGATCTTGCATGGAGCTCCAGGCCGAGGGCGATTGATGGTTATTTTGTATTTCTTCCATTTTCTAATAATTGCACTGTGGGGGGACATGCAGCGTTCGGCCTGTAGAGGGAGCTACAGGACTGTGGCCAGGGTTATGTCGGCGAGGCTCCGTTGCACACCTGTTGCAAATGAAGCCTCGTTGACTAAATGCTTAAGATGTGTGTGCCTCTGTTTGTTCAGTAGGTGGGCTGGGAACGGCGGAGCAGGAGGAAGCAGCAGAAAGGACGACTGGAAAGTCATAAGAATTATTATTACGAGTATTGAACTAACAAGTATTGTCTTAAATAAACGGGTTATTCCCTCACCCACACACTGCGTCTGCCTCTGACCAACGAACATTGTTACATTGGCGCCCAACCTGAGGCCAGAGGCATGTAGACGCTAGCAACGGCGATATCAAGGATGTCACTGATCCTCGAGCAACAGACCATCCTGCAACAGAGCCAGCAGGCCGCGGTGGGAGAGATGACAGCGGCGAGGGCTGAGGACCGTGCCCTCCTCCAGGACCTCGCCAGGGTCATCCAGGCGGCGCCGGCGACTGGGTCAGCACAAGGTCCCCCCAAGATCCATCTCCAGAAGATGGGGGACCTGGACAACCCGGAGGCGTTCCTCGCGGTGTTTGAGGGGACGGCGAGGATGTCGGGATGGCCGGTCGGCGAGTGGGCATACCATCTGCTGCCCCTCCTGTCAGGGGAGGCGCAGCTCGCGGCCCACAGCCTACCAGCGGCCGCCCAACGAGACTACCCGTCTCTGGCCCGGGCAATTCGGGACAGCCTGGGCCTCACACCAGAGGAACACCGTCGCCGGTTCCGGGCCCTGACGATGGAGAAGGGGAGCCGGCCCTTCGCCTATGCCCAGCGGCTGCGGGACAGCGCGTGGCGGTGGCTGGACCCAAGAAACAGCTCGGCGGAGGAGGTCGGGGACCGGGTAGTTCTGGAACAGTTCCTCACGGGGCTCGCGGCCCGAACCGCCGCCTGGGTCCAGTACCACCGACCCCAGGATCTCGAGGCCGCTGTAGGACTGGCAGAGGACCATCTCTCCCTCCCACCGCGGGAGCTCTGACGACCACCCCTGGCGCGGGGCCGGCGTCCGGGAGGAGCTGAAAGACCGGAAGGGGAAAGGACGGCGCCAGCCCCGAGGACGAGATGGCAGGGGCGCGCCCATCCGGAGCCAGCCCTGGCCCCACAGGCAGCACCCCGAGCGACAGGGGGGTGTGTTGGCGGTGCGGACGGCCGGGCCATGTGCAGGCCGAGTGCCCGGTGATGGAGGTGGGGCAGGTCGTCCGCATCGGCGACATACCGGGCCCTCCCCCTTGACCAGGAGCGGCGTATCGTGTTCCGTTAAGGATACAGCATGATACGCACCAGGCGTTCTTGGATTCGGGCCTCAAACCGAGATTTCCCCGCCGAACTATCCGCTGCTAGGCGACTTAAGTCGTGACTCACATAGTCAGGAGTAGGTAAACCAGTTGTTGGTTCCCCGTAGCCGCCGGGAAATGGTCTTCCAAGCGGCTCATTTCAACCCCATGGCGGGCCATTTAGGGTATGATAAGACACTAAACCGTATAATGGCTCGATTTTATTGGCCGGGAATTCGGGCAGAGGTGCGTCGATGGTGCGCTTCTTGTCGCGAATGTCAGTTGGTAAATCCCCCAGCCATTACATGGGCCCCCTTGCGGCCCTTACCATTGTTCGAGAACCAACTCGACCGCATTGCGATGGATATTATCGGGCCATTTGATCGGTGTACACAGGGATAACGATTTGTGTTGGTCTTGATACATTACGCAACCCGATACCCCGAGGCAATACCGCTGCGCAATATCTCTGCCAGGAGTGTAGCGCAGGCATTGTTTCAAGTAATCTCCCGCGTGGGAATCCCGAAAGAGATTCTCACCGATCAGGGCACTAATTTTATGTCACGCACCCTCAAAGAACTGTATGGCTTGTTGAACATCAAGGCGGTTCGAACCAGTGTCTACCACCCGGCCACTGATGGCCTTTGTGAGAGGTTCAATCGGACCTTGAAGTCAATGATCCGGAAGTTTGTACACGAGGATAGTCGGAATTGGCTAGATCCCCTGTTGTTTGCGGTACGGGAAGTCCCCCAAGCTTCCACCGGGTTTTCCCCGTTTGAATTACTCTACGGGCGTAAGCCCCGGGGTGTCCTAGACCTTCTTAAAGAAAATTGGGAGGAAGGGTCTAGCGACAGTAAGAATGATCAATGATTCAATACGTCCTGGACTTGCGCACAAAGCTCCACACCCTAGGGGTTATCTCACGCGAGCATTTGCTGCAAGCCCAGGAGCGTCAAAATCGCCAAAACAACAGGGGAACTAACCTGCGAGAATTTACACCGGGAGACAAGGTGCTCGTACTGTTACCCACCTCCAGCATGAAATTACTCGCGAAGTGGCAAGGGCCGTTTGTGGTCACACGTCGCATGGGGGACGTGGATTATGAGGTAGTACGCTCGGACCCGGGGGATAGCTTGCAGGTGTACTAAAAAAATGGAACGACGTGGTCACTGTTACTCTGGCTACGATAATTCCAGAGAGAGATGAGTTCGGTCCGGAAGTCCCAAAATCAAAAGTTAGCACTCCGGTCGGTATTGATAACCATCTCTCTGCTAGCCAGGCCATGGACGTTGCAGATTTGCAAGCTAACTTCGCCGACGTGTTCTCTTCCCTGCCCGGTCGGACTACGGTTATCGACCACCATATAGAAACGCAGCCGGGTTTAACGGTGCGCACGCGTCCCTATAGGTTGCCGGTACACAAACGAGACATTGTGTGCAGGGAGTTGGAAGCTATGCTGTAGCTGGGTGTGGTCGAGGAGTCCCGCAGTGACTGGTGTAGCCCCATCGTGCTTGTTAACAAGCCGGATGGGGCTATAGCTCGGGCTATTCCAGTTCACGGTGCTCCCTTTCGGTTTGTTCGGAGCCCCAGCCACTTTTCAGCGCCTCATGGACCGCGTTCTGCGGCCGCACTCTGCCTATGCTGCGGCCTACCTGGATGACATTGTCATTCACAGTGACACCTGGGCGCAGCATGTGCAGAGTGTGGCTGCTGTTCTGCGGTCCCTGAGGCAGGCGGGGCTGACGTCCAACCCGAAGAAGTGCGTGATCGGGCGGAGGGAGATCCGGTATCTGGGGTACCACTTGGGTCGGGGGGAGGTGCGGCCGCAGATTGAAAAGTTTGCGGCCATCGCAAGGGTGCCCCGGATCCGGTCCAATGGTCGGGCCAGTGCCAGGGGTCGTTCGAGGCCCTTAAGGGAGCTCTTTGTGGAGAAACGGTCCTGTATGCGCCTGATTTTAACCTCCCTTTCTCCCTACAGACGGACGCGTCGGATAGAGGGCTGGGAGCAGTGCTGACCCAGCGCGTGGAGGGGGCTGACCGGCCGGTGCTGTACCTGAGCCGCAAGCTATCGGAGAGGGAGGGCCGGTACAGCACGGTGGAGAAGGAGTGCCTGGCCATCAAGTGGGCGGTCGGCGCCCTCCGCTACTACCTGCTGGGTCGCGCTTTCACCCTCTACTCCGACCATGCTCCCCTCCAGTGGCTCCACCGCATGAAGGATGTGAACGCGAGGATCACCCGGTGGTATCTCGCGTTGCAGCCCTTCAACTTTTCGGTCGTGCACAGACCGGGGGCGCAGATGGTCGTGGCAGACTTCCTCTCCCGTGCAGGGGGGGGGGAGTAGGTTGTCGGCCGTCGTGTCCCCGGCCTGTGTCGGGCGGTGGGGGTATGTGGGGGGACATGCAGCGTTCGGCCTGTAGAGGGAGCTACAGGACCGTGGCCAGGGTTATGTCGGCGAGGCTCCGTTGCACACCTGTTGCAAATGAAGCCTCGTTGACTAAATGCTTAAGATGTGTGTGCCTCTGTTTGTTCAGTAGGTGGGCTGGGAACGGCGGAGCAGGAGGAAGCAGCAGAAAGGACGACTGGAAAGTCATAAGAATTATTATTACGAGTATTGAACTAACAAGTATTGTCTTAAATAAACGGGTTATTCCCTCACCCACACACTGCGTCTGCCTCTGACCAACGAACATTGTTACATGCACCAACAGTTGTCTCCTTCTCACCAAGCTTATTGCTGATGGTCTTGTAGCCCATTCCAGCCTTGTGCAGGTCTACAACTCTTACCCTGATGTCCTTTGAATGTTCTTTGGTCTTGCCCATGGTGGGGGAGAGGTTTGAATGGAAGAGATTGATTCTTTTGACAGTTGTCTTTTATACCCATAACAAGCAGAGATTAGGAGTACTTTCTTAAAGTGACAGGAGTAATCTGTGTGCCTCATGGGCATATAACCGGTCTGTATGAGCCAGAATTCTTGCTGGTTTGTAGGGGATCAAATACTTATTTCCTTCGATCAAATGCAAATTAATTTATAACTTTATATAATGTGTTTTTTCTGGACTTCTTTGTTGATATTCTGTCTCTATTTGTTAAAATAAAAGTACCATAAAAATTATAGACCGCTCATTTCTTTGTAATCGGGCAAACTAACAAAATCAGCAGGGGATCAAATAATTAGTTCCCCCACTGTCGATTAATTAATTAAAAACATTTAAATTACAAATTTGGTAATGGACTATGTAGACATGATAAAAAAGGTCATTGGGAAAAGATACATGCTTGTTGTAATAGATAGATTCAGCAGATGGGTAGAAGCAGGGAACAGGGGTTAAATTTCGAACAAGAGAAGTAATACCCAGATTTGGAATAACTAATGAGATTAGCTCAGATAACGGTGCAGCATTTATTCAGAAAACTGTGAAACAAGTCATACAGCAGTTAAGAATAAAGCAAAGATTGGGTTGTGTCTACCATTCACAATCACAAGGAATAGTAGAATGAATAAATGGTACCCTCAAAACAAAGCTGAATGAGATATGTGCCAGCGCAAAGCTTAATTGTGTAAATGCCTTGCCACTTGCATTAATGAATTATCGCATGCAGACTAACAGAAACACGCATTTAACACCGCATGAAATGCTTACGGGTCGACCCATGCCAGTGCTAACAATAAGAGGACCTTACAAAGGACCACCACTTGAACAACGCCAGATAGAATTGAAACAATATATGAATTGATTAACTGAGATACACAAAGTTATATGTTCACAATAAAAAGACAAGCAGCTGGAGCCGGAGACACCCCTGCCCAATCCGAGAATTCCAGGAGACCAGGTGTACATCAAAGTCTTCAGAAGGAAGTGGAACGAGCCAAGGAGAGAGGGACCGTACGAGGTAGTGAGAGCCACCCCCACTGCAATACAAATCCGAGGGAGCCTAACCTGGTGCCACTTGAATCGGCACCAGGGTCCCGAGGCAAGAACTCAGGCAAACCAGAGAAGAAGACGAAGGAATGGGTGAGATCGTACAGGAGCACAGAAGAAATTAGGGCACAGACTTTGGGAAATTAGACTGGTTTGACAACATCCTAGGATCATGGGGAGGAATGTTGGCGAGAATGGGAATAATGGTTGTGATAGTGATTGTAGTGTTAGGACTGTTATTTTGTTGTATAATGCCTGTTTTGAGATCCTTTTTTATACAGAGCACAATTAAGCAGATGAGTGTAACCAGAGGAATAGCTCCAATGGCATTCAACAGAATGGGAGGCCAACTAGACCTATATCCTGTTCTCGACTGGGGAGGCAGCAGTGAGTCTTCTGCCCCCTCATCCGATGATGACAGGATCGCCTAGACTCCCAGCCAGGACTAGCAAGCGCTAACAACTACACCTACAGGGGAGAAGCATTGCTACAATCCTCAAGAAAGACGAAACCCTGGCCATACAAGGACTATATTCCCTTTGGGAATATTGACAATTTGAATGGACATTGATGTGTTTTAAGGTGTTATGTGTAACAATTATTGTGTGTAGTACTGATAGAATGACCATGTTGAATGTATGCATAGAGGCACAATGGGATGGCCATGGTTCAGAGACAGGGAATGGTCCCCTGTGTTGGACATAAAGTCCCATTATAGGTTGATGTGTTGTGTGTTGTTTTACTTTTTATTAACAATTTGTGTAGTCATTTAAATGTGTAGGAAGTTGTTGCTCATGGGGACGGGTGCTCATTTGCAGACCTGTAAAGTGGTTGCTCAATGATGATTGGATAAGGTGAGAACCGTGGGGGAATTTTCCAAAATATGAGGCTGGGTTTTTCGCCCCCATCTGTAAAGGAGGCGTGTCCCCAAGAGCTAATAGAATGTCATACTGTTGATGCCATACATGTTATGTTTGCTTCTGTGATTTGCGTATGTGGGCGATTCTTCAACTACAGGCACTTTTGGCCTTGTGAACTTGAGGGAAAAAAAAGTGTTCAAATCTAAATTGTCACAGTCTAACAGGTTAATATAACTAGTCTAGTTTCATGATCCATAACAGAACGCACTAACATTACAAGACAAATTGGTGTTTTTTTACATATTGTCCGACCCGCATTGAACAAATGTAATTTCCATCACATGTAAACATTTGATTATTATTTTAAAAAAGTATGATATACAGTGCCTATAGAAAGTCATCATACCCCTTTGAAATAGTTACTATATTTGTTGTACAGCCAGAAATCAAAACAAAAAAAAAACTTTTTCCAGCTTTATGTACAAATTTTGCCATACAACATCAAACTAATGAAAAAAAAGGCGACAGTTCTGAAAATTTATAAAAAATGAAAAACAAGAATAACAGGGTTGGAAAAGTCATCAGTCCCCTGATTTAATATTTTGTAGAGCCACCTTTTGCTGCAATTACAGCCATCAATCTGTTTGGATATGTCTCTACTAGCTTTGCACACCTAGATTGGAGAATATTTGCCCATTCTTCCTTGCAGAATTGTTCAAGTTCAGTCAAATTCCATGGTGAGCGGCAATGGACTGCTCTCTTCAAGTCCATCCACAGATTTTCTATCGGATTTAAGTCAGGGCTCTGACTTGGCCACTCAAGGACATTCACCTTTCTATCCTTAAGCCACTGCGTTGTTCTTTTGGCGGTATGTTTAGGATCGTTGTCGTGTTGGAAGGTGAATGACCTGCCCATCTTCAGCTGTCTAGCAGAGGGACGCAGGTTGTCCTCAAGAATTTGGGTGTACTTGGCAGCATCCATTTTCCCTTCAATCCTGACCAATTGCCCAGTACTCGCTGAAGAGAAACATCCCCACAACATAATGTTGCCACCACCATGCTTCACAGTAGGTATGGTGTGTTTTGGGTGGTGTGCTGTGTTTGGTTTTCGCCAAACATAGCGCTTGGAGTTCAGTCCAAAAAGTTCAATCTTAGTCTCGTCTGACCATAAAACCTTTTTCCACATGGCAACAGAATCTTCCAGGTGTGTTTTTGCATAGCACAAATGAGACTGACTGTGGCACTTCTTCAGAAAAGGCTTCTTTCTTGCTACCCTGCCATACAGGCCAGCTTTGAGATTGTTCTCACATGCACAGACAGACCAGCCCCATCCATAAAGACTTGTAAGTCCTTCAAAGTTGCCTTTGGCCTCTTGATAGCTTCTCTGATCAATGTCCTCCTGGCTCGGTCATCCAGTTTGGACGGACGGCCTGATCTAGGCTAGGTGTTGGTGGTGCCATACGCCTTCCACTTCTTAATGATGCTCTGAACGGTACTCAGAGGGAAAGCTAAAGCCTTCTAAATCTTTTTGTAGCCTTCACCTAGCTTGTGCCTTCCTACAACTTTATCCCGGAGGCCTTTTGAAAGTACTTTTCCAACCATGGTGAATTCTTTGCAGAACCATGCACTTCTAGTAGTGGAATCCTCAAGAAACAGCTGGTTTTATTCTGAAGTAATCAAAACCACTACAATTGATGTCAGGTGGGGGGCAATTAGCCTGGTGTTTGATCTGGAAGTTGATTGGTTGCACCTGAGCAAGTTTATAATGGTATACTCTAAGGGGCTGATCACTTAACCAAACCAGGTATTTCATTAATTAATTTTTAATAATTGTCCAGAATTGTTTTAATTTTTATTTTCACTTTGATGATAAGGGTTATAATGTGTACATACAGCTCAAAAAAGAAATTTGATTTATTTTAATTTCCAGGGTGTAATGTGACAAAAGGTAAAGATTTCACAGGGGTATGATGACTTTCTATAGGCACTGTACATAATTTCTCAACAGTGTAAGACCACTTTCACACATAGTTTTACCAGTTTATTCCTATATTGCAATTACCATACATTTGTGGATTAGGTAAATTAATTGAGATGAGGACCAAACACAAAGCTTACATCAACCACAACCTGAAATATAATATTGGATTGGTTAGATACATTTCAGGAAATAACTACTTGTGTTATTACATTAAGTGGAACATTATCCCATAAACTATGCAGAAGTTTTTAATGAGTGATTAGAATTTTGTAACTATTTTTTAAAAAAGGTATGAGGTGGTGGAAATGACTGGGTCATTTCTGGGTCATTTCTGGGTCAACCCCTCTTTCTTTTTTCCTCAGGTATCTCTCCCTGTCTCTTTTCAGTAGCTCTTCATATTTGACAGGGTCCTCTTTTATTCTGTCCCTATAGGCCTGAGACCTTTCTGCAGTAGAGGTCCGCGGCATCTTAAAAATAGATGAAAATGCATTTCAACAAATATGCATTTGAATAAAACATTAACATTGTACATTTTAATAAATAAATTACACATATGTAGCCTCACAATCTATGAATTGCACCTTGTAAGCATAAATGTAATTTCCACCTCACCTTTGTCATTTCCACCCAAGAAGGTAATGTGCTGGAAATGACGGAGGTGGAAATGACAATCTTACAGTATTTTGTAAAAAAATCCAAGCTAGCATCACAGATTAGCTATGAATTGGTACCTAGCATTTCATGCATGCAAAATACATCTATGTACGTTAAAAAATCGATTTATTTACAAACTCAATTGATGTTACGTCATGTTTGGAAATGACATACAATAAAAATATTTTCATTTCAAGCAATATTTTCCTTGAGTTTTCTTCAAAAGTTGGTGAAGAAATCCAAAATATCCTCCATATCAGACATGTGCTGTGATGTCACTGTTCATCTCCATAGAAACTACCCAAACCATCTTTCACACAAACTTTTTAAAGGGTCATTACAGTGTTGTGGTGGAAATGATGGCAATACTGTGGGACAACTACATTTTGTATATAAAATCACATAAATAGTTGTTTGACCTTAAATACCCCAATTATGTTTTGATTATTTTACTGATACTTTATTCAGTCACATTTAAAAAAAATAGATCCATCATTTTTTTACACTTCATTTTCATTATAGAAGATCAGAAGTCTGGGTGTGGGACAGGCACAAAACAGCAATATTTGCATCTATAACGATGTTGAAAAAGGTGAAAAAATCATCATAGACTACCGGTAAAAAGTTCCTAAAGTACTTTCATTGTAAAGATAACTATGAAAGTGTGAATATTCCCAATTTTTATTTTTTTTTATAAAATATGATCAAAGGACATGAAAGTGCCCGTAGTCTAAGAATCGCCCATGTATGTTGTCTTAGATCACTTACCTGTTTTATTAGTATATCATTTACAACTTATTAATATAGGATGTGGGACTATTAAATCCCAAAGGGGGGAGTATATGGTAAATTTAAAGACATAAGGGTTGTAATCCCACACCTAGGGGAAAAGGTCACAAGAAAACAGATGGTCTTAAGAATGTTTGAAGAGTGCAATTAAGGAGGGGTGAGGTTAAACCAAGGGCTGACTAGAGGGTATGAACACAATGGAGTACAATAGATCAAAGCTGCAGAAACAGGATAGATGAGTAATAAACACAGTTGTAAACAGCCTAGGTGGCTTTTGTAAACAGCCTAGGTCAATTGATCTCTCCACAGACTGACCGACGCCACGTCAGGTGGGAGTAGCCCCTGGATGACGAAATGTAGTTCTTAAATATCATTGGTGTAAGTAGACAGGAATTTGAATGAAGGGTGTTGACCTGTGTGATGTTTATAAAAGGACAGGTAACGGAAGTGGAAGGTGTTCAACTTTGCAAACCTGACCCGGCTTCGTTCTCTGTGAATAAAGTCTCTGAATGAATCAACAGCTCTGGTTAACGGTATGTTATTTCAAAATACCATTACTTAAATTCTACTACAACCTCAGGAGAACATCACCTCCACCATCAAGAAGGCCCAGCAGAGAATGTTCTTCCTGCGGCAGCTGAAGAAATTCAACATGCCGCAGAAAGTGATGGTCGAGTTCTACACAGCCATCATTGAGTCCATCCTCAGCTCATCGATCACCGTCTGGTTCGCTGTCTCCACTGCCAAGGACAAAGCCAGACTGCAGCAGATCATTCGGTCAGCAGAGAAGGTCATCGGCTGCAACCTGCCATCTCTCCTGGACCTGTTCCACTCCAGGACCAGTAAGAGAGCAGGAAAGATCATAGCTGACCCTTCCCATCCTGGTCACAACCTCTTCCATAGACTTCCATCCGACAAAAGGTTCCGGCCAATCAAGACTAAAACCTCAAGCCACCTGAACAGTTTCTTCCCCATGGCAGTGGGGCTCACAAACAAGCCCCCTGCCTCTCACTGACTCTGGGACTTCCACCCCCCCGTCACACACACAATGCACTGACAGTGTAATTTGTAATTTATAATTCTTTAAACTTATTCTAATTTATACATACATGCATACATGTACATGCCCTATAACCATTTCACAGCCTCTAGTCTCATTGCCACTTAAGAGAATATAGTATTCACCTTCTGTCAAAAGGTGATGACGTCACATGAATTTAATCATCAAAAATAATACTTGAAAATTATAAGTCCCGCCCCTTTGGGGCGGATGTGGTGTGTGTTGATGCTTGCACAATGAGACGTTGGTGAGAGGCCAAGGTGTTCTGCTGTTTGTGAAATTAGATTCAGGAACTTGATAGTTTTATGGGGTGGGTGTTGATGTTTGCACAATGAGACGTGGGTGAGAGGCCAAGGTGTTCTGCTGTTTGTGAAATTAGATTTAGGAACTTGACAGTTTTTTGAGGATGTGGTCACCCCCATAGGATATAGAACCATTAGAATGGATTAGGGGACCTTTTCTCTTTCTAGGAACCCAGGGGCCCTGAACTGTCTGAAGATCAACCAAGGGTCAGCTAAAGTTTGTCACTGATAAGTGCTGTGTGATGTGTCGTGATGACTTCATGCCGCATACATACATCTATGTCAAAATTGCATATGAGGCTTAAAATAAAAGCTCAATACTGAGGGTTAAAATGTGCAATTAAAAAAAAAAGGCAATTAAAAAATGGTTAGGCTGCTACTCTAGTGGTAGTAATGTGTTCAATAATGAAGAATAAAATGGGGAATTAAAAAATGGTTAAATTTTTAAAAATGTTTAGTTTCAAACATGGGTATGACACATGTCGCGGGCGTGTCACTGATAAGATCACGTGTTTCCCTGGCAAAAAGGTGTATATATATGACCCTGAGAGCTGGTCACAACTGATCAAAGACTTGTGACAGCTGCATCAGATCGATCTCTCTCCACCATGAAGGTGCAATTGTGTGGAAATGGCTGTGTGTTCTACCTCTTGTTACCTGTTCAAGTGTTATGGTAACATCACACTGCTGGTCATTTCCTCATAATTACACGTGATATATCTATCTGATAGGCATCGCTTGAGTCTTGCATTGAGGTTCAACGTTTTTCAACGTTTGCCATGTGTGACAGTGAACCTGCATTCTGTAATCCTAGTTTTTGTAAGCTATCCTGAAGCATGTTCTAAATGTTTTTTCAAGAAAAAAGTGGCTTGAAAGTCTTGGGATCTTTAGCATTGAGCTGTAAGACCAAATTGTTAGGAAAGTATTTGTTGGTCGTACAAAGCTTTTGGCTTTTTCCTTTTTTTCTACATGCCAATGGAACAGCATTTTTAGCACCTTTTTTTTATTTGAGATGGATATGGGAAGTTTAGAAACCAATGCTGGATAAAGAAGCGTATTGCATATCTTTGAATATAGACATGTTGCATATGTAGGTATGTTCGCAAGTAACATGTCAGTAAAGAAAAGGGTAGGCTTTTTCTATTGGCTACCCTCATCAATGCAGAATATGTGCTTGTCCAATGAAATGTGAATGTTCTCGTTTCAGTACGCTGAACGCTTCATCTTTCACTCCACCGTTTCCTAAATCATTTTACCTCACATCCTTTGTTCATCCTAAATTTGTTTCTTTAGCGATGTGGTCTTGCTTGTTGTTACTGCTTATTCATGTTTTAAGTTACCTATTTATACCAGCACCTTAGATTACCAGACCTGTACAACATTTGATAACAATGTTATTTTTGCCCTAAAATAAAATGACTTTTGGAGCTATTGCTTGAGTTGAGTCTAGTGTGTTTCAGATGGTTGGACGTTCAGATTGTTCTGTTTTAGAGAGGAGAGGTGATGAGGGCAGGTGGATGTTCATCATGAAGCTTACTTTGTTTAATACCAGGCTAGTTTGTCTGGTGAGACCACACCAACTCATTGCATAGCTTGTTAACCAACTGGTCCCGGATACACGTAATGTACGTGCACTACTAATTCAGAAATTCATTTTTACACCCATTGGTCGAGAGGGATACTAACTAGCCAACTAGCATGCAGTGGGTGATATTACAGAGAATAATGCCTTTAATGTTTTATTACAGAAATAACTGCCAATAGGTTGTCATTGAATCTCCCCCCATAAAATGTTGCTGTTCATTAGTTATGATCTCAGTTTTGAGCTATGGTGAAGCGTAACAGTGCATATGCAAAACATTGTGAAACTGACATTTATTTTGACTTTTGTTGGACATTCAATATGTAGGCTAGGCTATATCTTACTGGTTGTTTGTAGTCTGTCTGTCTATCTCGAGTGTGTGGAAAGTATCCAGCAAATTGGTTCTTCGATGAATATGTGTAGGCCTAGTACTTGTTTCTGTGGTCACCGAAACTACAGCATTGAAAGAGAAGTCAAGATGCAAAAATGCATCATGGAATGTTGCCACTGGCCAGGCAGGTAGAACTAGTTACATATCAGGATGTAGTTGAATTATCTGTCAACCTGTACATTTTTCATTGTTAGGGGACACAGTTTATCTGAAGCTAATCTATTTCCAGTTTTTCTGTAATACTATTTCCAGTATTTCAGTTCAGTTGTCAATCTCCATTCAAAATGGGCTAAGAATAGTATAGATGGATGCCTTTTCCATATGACCCATATTTCTCTGTGTTGCAGAAGGACATTCAAGCAAACAATGTTAATAACAAAATGAAACGTGAATCTGGGTTTGCACTATTGTAGGCCTATAGCCTACTGCTGACCATCTAAACATCTCCTAAAAGTATAATGTCAGATATATAGGCACAGTAATGCCTCTCTTTGCCTTTCTCCTATCTTCCCCTGAAGAGCTAACCTCCCCTTATAGTAGAGTATAACTTATTTTCTTAATTCAAAGGTAACAATAGGTAACACTGAATGTACTGAAAGCCAGAGTGTTGATATACTTTAAGAAATGACGTATCCACCTGTAATATGCGTATTATGCATGTTCATTAACTTGAACTTATTGACCCCTCAAATTGGGATAGTAAGAAGTCGAAGTTGTCTTTGTTTTCTGATGTCTGTTCTCTGGCAAAAATTGACCCTAAGAATGAGACTGATGGAACATTAGTCATGTTAGTCGTTGAATTGGCATCTACTAGAAAGATTGAATTTGAGCTGGTGCGAAGATTGGTCCTACTTTGTATTGCCTGTTGAGGTGCTGTAATAGAGGAGCTGTTACCATAGTTGCGGTGTCGTGTGATCTTATTGTATTGTAACGACCCTGTGTAAGGCCCGTTAGCAGCTCCGCCAAGTGAGTTAACTCTCTTGGTGTTGTGGCTAGCGCGGCCGGTTTGTAAGCGGAAGGTTGCGAGTTCGATACCCGCTTAAGGCAAGCTGCTCTGCCCCGCCGTTCGCTACATTGGTGTCAGAAGTGGGATGGCGCCCGTGAGGCCATCGGAGAGGCGTGTCCACGTGAGAGACTCGTATAGTGAAGCGTGAGGGCACGCTCTCCCGAACGGAGGGGATAGTGTAACAACCCTGTGTAAGGCCCGTTAGCAGCTCCGCCAAGGGAGTTAACTCTCTTGGTGTTGTGGCTAGCGCGGCCGGTTTGTAAGCGGAAGGTTGCGAGTTCGATACCCGCTTAAGGCAAGCTGCTCTGCCCCGCCGTTCGCTACAGTATGTTTAATTTTGGCTTCAGCTTTTACTATTCATATTCCCATCAGACGACAGTTTTTTCCTCAAGTAACCAACAGAAACAATTAATGTTTGTCACCTTTTGCGGAATGCCTGAAAATGTTATGGTTATCGTTAAACCCCCCTACAACCTTTAATACGCGTAATGGCACCATAACAATGATGCTTCTCGTACCGTTGTCCGTTATGGTTTATGAGTTGACTTCTCTTGTATTTTTGTTTGTTTAGCTTATGTCTAGATGTTGCTCTTTTATTCCCCAAAAATATATATGATGGCTTCTGCAGGCCCTGCTACAGTATGATGGTCTCATATCTCACTCTGTTTTGAGTAGTCAACATTTTAGTTTATTTTATCGGGTCTTTTTTGGTTGCGTTCATTTGGAGAACTATGATCGTCGTCACGCAGAGCTTGGCTCCATCCATCCATCGACTCGCAGCGACAATATCCTGAGAAAGTACGGTTGCAAAAGAAATCGGAGAACTTTCGTAGAGCTTCCCCAAACCGAACCAATGCCATATCGCTGAATTACATGCAACATGCAAGACATCATAACTAATAATGCAAGGTATTGTGTATCTTTCTGAAAGCATTGAGGGCTTCAGAGCAACTTGGCTTTTTATATACCAACTTGGAAAACTACCTCAGAACGGTCTCGGGTGCTAGTGTTGTATATCCCTAATTTATGATGACAAAGATCAATTTTAGTGACCAAATGACACAAGCCAATACTGTGTACAAACTTTATCATTTTACTTCCTTTAACCTTTAGTTAAGCAAAATTTGTAATTATGGATGAACTTTGAACGTTTTAGTATGTACATTAAAGTTCATGGGACCCAAATTTTGTAATTGGGAGTTCAAGTCTCAATGTTGTTATGTACGCATGCAAATCCTCCCTTTTTAAAATGTAGTAATACTGTAACTAAAACAACCAATGAACGCTCAGCAGACACTGAGTTGGGACTCATTTGTGTGGCAATATAAGCTGTAGTCATGACTGGATGATATATTGATGTACCAATGAAATGGATATTTAGATTTGCAATGAATCACTATCAATATTCCTGCAATATGTTTTGGTAGTATAAATAGTGGGCTGCGGATTGAAAGAAAGAGGCATGTTGATGGGATGTTGTATGCAGAGCAATAATGACTAAAGTCTGAGTTGGAGTTATGATTTGCTGAGCAGTGTAGATGGGCCAACGTTAGGTAAGATGCATGGCAGGTATCACTCTGAGCGGTACCCTGGCCTGTGGTCTCCAGCACGTCTTGTGGCAACTTTCATTTAACATTTAAGCATTGGTAGGAGGTCATCTAATTAATTGAATATAGGTTACCTGTAACTTTGCAAACCTATAAGTAGTGTTTTTAGTGGTTCGTAGTTGGCTTATAGATGCCACTGAGTGATCATCAAGGATCTAACATCTGCATCTTGAAGTGATGTTATGCAGTGCCGCAATAAAACCAGCGAGGCTTTTCTTGCCCTTTGCCATTTAAAGCTGTTTGTTGCAACCAGAAAACGACAAGAACAGTAGCACGCTATTCATTATCCAAATTTGATACAGTTTTTGATATGACGATAGATGTATTTTTGCATGCTACATTTTACAAAGGGAATACACATTTGAAATTACTTTTCTCAATGTATTTGTGACATGATATACTGATGTAGTGGCATATATCGGTCATTCAAGAGATCAATCGATTGAAAGGCACTGTACAGAGAAGGTTGTATGGAAATTAAATTAAAGCTCTTATGTCATTCTTGTTGTCTGAGCTGAAAACATCCCGCATGTTATAGTTTTATGTGTGCCTTTTCAGAGATTTCCTTTCCACCTCCCATATACTGGGGTTGACATCCCTATTTCATTTACAGCGCCACATAAAATAATTTCTACATTAATTATCATGCAACCTTAAAAGTGAAGACGCTGCATAGAACGATCAGTATTTGTGTTTTGCACTTTCAAAGCAGTTTCAAAATTGCCCCACTTAAGGTTGGGCAAACTGACAAAAAAACAACAATAAAAGACAAGGTATTTTAAGCTATCGATAGGAATTATAAGGAATAATATGACTTTGAAGAGCTTTTCTAAAAAGGTAAAAGATATATCTATATATATATCTCTATATATATCTATCTATCTATCTATATAGATAGATATTCATATATATTCATGAAGTACCTCATAAGCCTGATATATGCTGCATTGACTTTTCTCATTTCTTTTTTTCTTTTGTGTGCTTCATATTATCCAATAAAAAATTGTATTTCCCCTTTTTTGAGAGGTTTGATCATCACCTAAGGCTGTGCACTGGCCATGCAAAAGCTATTTTCTGATTAAGGAGGTCTTGAACAACATGTAGTGCTACATGTTCACTGTCAGATGGAATGAAAGGGTATGTATGAATCTGAAGCGGAATGGTTACGTAGGATTATGTGTAATTTATGCAATTGTTAACATTACATTTGATCAAAGGAATATTTCTAAATTGTAGCGACGTTACTTTCCATGTTTTGCTTTGTAAGGATGCTGTATGTGTCCATATAGCCTAAAACACTGGGTTAAATCAATGAGGACTTAATGTCCACCAACACAACTATCGGGTACCTGGCGACTCCATGCTGTTCAATGTGACTGGTGACTCAGGTATTGCCGTGAAAGGGCTGTATCTGCTACTGTGTCCATCCCTGTCCTATTCCCCCGCACCTTTGTCTTAAGATAGCCTTAGAACTACACATGGAGTACATTCTTCTCGTACATTTGGCCTTAAAAGTACAAAATTATGCACAAGAAATCCACAACTTGCAAGAGAGCTTGATTCCCATAGACACTTCAGAAACCATGTCATGCGTCATTGCCATATATCTACCTCCTATGAATGTAGGAGTGTCCTGGAAATTGTGTTTACTATGAAAAAAAAGTTGAGACATGAGAACATGTTGGCCTTTTTAAAGAAAAATATTATAAGAATTTGGGGATGATTGTCATTCATTTAAAAAAAAAAAAAAAAAAAAAACGGAACTAAAACAAGTTCAGCACGTGACTGCATTCATAGGAGGTAGATATATGGCAATGACGAAAAATGTACAGGTTGACAGATAATTCAACTACATCCTGATATGTAACTAGCTTGACTTCTCTATAAATGCTGTAGTTTCGGTGACCACAGAAACAAGTACTAGGCCTACACATATTCATCGAAGAACCAATTTGCTGGATACTTTCCACACACTCGAGATAGACAGACAGACTACAAACAACCAGTAAGATATAGCCTAGCCTACATATTGAATGTCCAACAAAAGTCAAAATAAATGTCAGTTTCACAATGTTTTGCATATGCACTGTTACGCTTCACCATAGCTCAAAACTGAGATCATAACTAATGAACAGCAACATTTTATGGGGGGAGATTCAATGACAACCTATTGGCAGTTATTTCTGTAATAAAACATTAAAGGCATTATTCTCTGTAATATCACCCACTGCATGCTAGTTGGCTAGTTAGTATCCCTCTCGACCAATGGGTGTAAAAATGAATTTCTGAATTAGTAGTGCACGTACATTACGTGTATCCGGGACCAGTTGGTTAACAAGCTATGCAATGAGTTGGTGTGGTCTCACCAGACAAACTAGCCTGGTATTAAACAAAGTAAGCTTCATGATGAACATCCACCTGCCCTCATCACCTCTCCTCTCTAAAACAGAACAATCTGAACGTCCAACCATCTGAAACACACTAGACTCAACTCAAGCAATAGCTCCAAAAGTCATTTTATTTTAGGGCAAAAATAACATTGTTATCAAATGTTGTACAGGTCTGGTAATCTAAGGTGCTGGTATAAATAGGTAACTTAAAACATGAATAAGCAGTAACAACAAGCAAGACCACATCGCTAAAGAAACAAATTTAGGATGAACAAAGGATGTGAGGTAAAATGATTTAGGAAACGGTGGAGTGAAAGATGAAGCGTTCAGCGTACTGAAACGAGAACATTCACATTTCATTGGACAAGCACATATTCTGCATTGATGAGGGTAGCCAATAGAAAAAGCTGAGTGACTGATTTGAGTTCCCACAATAATACCCTCAACTCAAGTTCTATCATTAAAATCGACCTAAATAACAAATTGTGAGAAAATGAGAGGAGGGGGGGGGGGGGGGGGATCATTGTATATAACGATCCAAATTAGTGATACTTTTCATGAACTCTATATGTGTCTATGGGAATATAGCGGTACATGTTGTACATTTAAAATGTCAAGCCAAGGGTTAAAATAAGAGACAATACCCATAGTCAAATTCAGATTTTTGGTGGTGAGCTGCTATGACTTTCATTACCCTTTTCTTTACTGACATGTTACTTGCGAACATACCTACATATGCAACATGTCTATATTCAAAGATATGCAATACGCTTCTTTATCCAGCATTGGTTTCTAAACTTCCCATATCCATCTCAAATAAAAAAAAGGTGCTAAAAATGCTGTTCCATTGGCATGTAGAAAAAAAGGAAAAAGCCAAAAGCTTTGTACGACCAACAAATACTTTCCTAACAATTTGGTCTTACAGCTCAATGCTAAAGATCCCAAGACTTTCAAGCCACTTTTTTCTTGAAAAAACATTTAGAACATGCTTCAGGATAGCTTACAAAAACTAGGATTACAGAATGCAGGTTCACTGTCACACATGGCAAACGTTGAAAAACGTTGAACCTCAATGCAAGACTCAAGCGATGCCTATCAGATAGATATATCACGTGTAATTATGAGGAAATGACCAGCAGTGTGATGTTACCATAACACTTGAACAGGTAACAAGAGGTAGAACACACAGCCATTTCCACACAATTGCACCTTCATGGTGGAGAGAGATCGATCTGATGCAGCTGTCACAAGTCTTTGATCAGTTGTGACCAGCTCTCAGGGTCATATATATACACCTTTTTGCCAGGGAAACACGTGATCTTATCAGTGACACGCCCGCGACATGTGTCATACCCATGTTTGAAACTAAACATTTTTAAAAATTTAACCATTTTTTAATTCCCCATTTTATTCTTCATTATTGAACACATTACTACCACTAGAGTAGCAGCCTAACCATTTTTTAATTGCCTTTTTTTTTTTTTTTTATTGCACATTTTAACCCTCAGTATTGAGCTTTTATTTTAAGCCTCATATGCAATTTTGACATAGATGTATGTATGCAGCATGAAGTCATCACAACACATCACACAGCACTTATCAGTGACAAACTTTAGCTGACCCTTGGTTGATCTTCAGACAGTTCAGGGCCCCTGGGTTCCTAGAAAGAGAAAAGGTCCCCTAATCCATTCTAATGGTTCTATATCCTATGGGGGTGACCACATCCTCAAAAAACTGTCAAGTTCCTAAATCTAATTTCACAAACAGCAGAACACCTTGGCCTCTCACCCACGTCTCATTGTGCAAACATCAACACCCACCCCATAAAACTATCAAGTTCCTAAATCTAATTTCACAAACAGCAGAACACCTTGGCCTCTCACCAACGTCTCATTGTGCAAGCATCAACACACACCACATCTTATAATTTTCAAGTATTATTTTTGATGATTAAATTCATGTGACGTCATCACCTTTTGACAGAAGGTGAATACTATATTCTCTCACTTAGCCTCACACAGCCTACAAGATGTATTTCCTGTATGTGCAAATATACTTGGCCAAATAAAAGAATTCTGATTCTGATAACCCTTCATGTCTCCCCAACCCTTTCTTTCATACTTGCACTAGAGGACTTATAGAATAGGAAAATAAAACACTAAAGAATAGATGACGGGTCAAACATAAGACATACATTAATTCCCAATGATTACTTCGAACAGTTATGGACATGATCGAACAAACTCAACACAAGTGGTCACATGACCAACTAACACAAGTTAACATTACGTTATATCTGACTCCTAAAGATATTTCATGATTAATAATGATTGATAATGCTTTGCTCATCCCTGTGTGACAGACAATCGATCATATCGGATCCTAGATTCCATTAAGAATACCCAAAATGCTATTTTTTACCATGCCCTCAAGTTAAGATAAATCGGACTGCGAGGAGTTTACGTTCAGGCCAATATCCGAAGCTGATGATTCACTCTACGTGTCGTTAACGATGCATGTGAACATTAGACATTAAATGGGAGAACCTGGTCACGATTATGTCGTGCTGTATTAACAGAACCTTTATCTGGCGCACAACATCACATTAACGCACATAGGAAAAATGAGAATAGAGTTTCAACAAAATAACCAATTGAACAGTTTCAAAGCAACATATGCCTAACTTTTAACCATACGTTAACGTGCGTCAAGGAAAACACGGGAGAATGGTGCCCGTGACGGGCCTACCTCAAACCTCCAAGAATATCTCGCTGTCCCTCTCCTTAAATATCATTCCCAACAAAGGACAAGGTGTAAGATACATTACAATCGCAAAGGAATTGACAAATGGTGAGGGTGCAACTTCTTCAGGATGTCCGCCAGGCTCATTCAACTGTAAATAGTTATACACATTGAAATCAAGGCTGGCGCCACCAAAATCCGTCAACAGACTTTCTGCAGAGGGACACACAGGTCGACGCTGTCTTCTAAAGAGAAGACTTGCAGAAGTCGAGGGGAGGCTTCAGTTGCTCAGGCAAAGTTATAAGATGGCTTTAGGTCTGCATCTCTTCTTGGAGATGTGGATGAGGAGGAGGAGGAGGAATGTGGTGATTACACCAGCAGTGAGGAGGAAGAGGAGGCAAAAGAGGAAGCAAATTAGGTATTACTTGTTTATATACAGTATATGTTTTGGTAATGCCTTAACTGAGTCACATGAGTTTGCCACATCATTAGTGCAAAGGAAGAAATCTGGGCTAGAAATTAGATTTCATCTCAGATTTCATCAAATGATGTTAAACAGCCACATTTTCATCAAATCATGTTAAATAAATGAATCATTTAAAATAAGAATTAAATAATTGTGGTCTTTTTTTAAATTTATTTATTTGTTGTGCTTCTTATTGTGTAATATAGATGGTGCAGCGCAGCTAGTCTACCTGGGAGAGGAAGAGTTGCTGGGGAAGAGAGCAGACACAATCTACCACCTAAAGCCCACACCCTGCACGGGCCCACCCATCCACCTTTGTTTGTTTACATTTTGTTGTTTGTAAACAATTGATTAATATGTGCAGTTTCAATTTAATTCAACTTTGTTAAATTCAATGAGCTTTGCTGGCACGATAAGTCATTATCTTGCCAAAGCAGACATAAGAATGTAAGAATGTCTTACATTGGTGATGACAGAACATACATGATGATGAATCTAAAATAATAATACATTACATTAAAGAAAAGCTAATTACAAATAAGATATACCATTCTATACCTCTCTCTCTCTCACACACACACATATACACTCACTGGCCACTTTTTTAGGTACACCTGTTCAACTGCTTGGTAACGCAAATATCTAATCAGCCAATCACATGGCAGCAACTCAATGCATTTAGGCATGGTCAAGACGACCTGCTGAAGTTCAAACCGAGCATCAGAATGGGGAAGAAAGGTGATTTAAGTGACTTTGAACGTGGCATGGTTGTTGGTGCCAGACGGGCTGGTCTGAGTATTTCAGAAACTGCTGATCTACTGGGATTTTCATGCACAACCATCTCTAGGATTTACAGAGAATGGTCAGAAAAAGAGAAAATATCCAGTGAGCGGCAGTTCTCTGGGCGAAAATGCCTTGTTGATGCCAGAGGTCAGAGGAGAATGGCCAGACTGGTTCGAGATGATAGAAAGTGTCTCCCGGGAATTTAGGCTCTATACAGAACCCCCGACCAACCCTCAGATAACTGGTTATGGATCCTCAGCCTGAGGGGTCTTACCCTGTCAGATGCTGACTGGTCCTATGTAGGTTGGTGTCGATTAGATTCACTCCGCTGTTAACGGTCTACTTCCCATAGTTCCTCCCATATTAGATTAGATTAGATTAGATTCAACTTTATTGTCATTGTGCAGAGTACAAGTACAGAGACAACGAAATGCAGTTAGCGTCTAACCAGAAGTGCAAAATAGCAGAAAGTGCAATGAACAGTATTTACAGGTAGTGCAATATATGATCAGTAGTAGTGCAGTATAATATAAGCAGTATAATATAGCAGTGCAGTATAGCAGTATATGAGTAACAGTAGCATTATAGCAGAATAAATAGTTACAGTATGAGCAGTGTAGCAGCATATGAGCTGTATGGGTAATGCAGTCTAGCAGTATATATGTATTAACAGTAACGAGGTAGATGCAGAATAAATATAAATATGGAATGCCGTATAAACAGTATAAACAAGTATGTACAGTATGTGCAGTAGTATTAAAGAAAATATAGGATATGTGCATTATGAACAGTATGAACAGTATGGACAGGTATGTACAGAAGAGCAGTGGTATTGAGTAAGAGCAGGGGAGGGGAGTAATAGTGCAATAGTGCAATTGTCCGGGTGGGGGTTGCAGGGGTAGTAGGTTGTCAGGTAGGTGTAGTGTTCGAGTTCAGCAGGGTGACAGCCGCAGGGAAGAAGCTGCCTCTGAACCTACTGGTTCGGGTGCGAAAGGCTAGGTAGTGAGAGTCGGTGTGGAGTTAGCTTTAGCCTAGCTCTCAGCCCACCTCGGCTCCCTCGCCTGTGTTTTCGTTTCCGAGCCGGTCTGGGGCCTCTTCCGGTCGGTGTAGCGGAGTTAGCTGGACCCGCTGTTTTGCTAATCTCGGGTATATCGTCGATAAAGATGACTGGGGTGCCGGAACCGATGTCCAGAAGTTCTTGTCGGCTGTACGATATGTACGCTAAACTGTTTTTAGCGAGAATACTTAAGATAAACAAGCAAATAACTACTAGTTCGCAAACTCTGGAGAGACACTGAGCGTCGCGATGCATGCGCGCCGCCATCTTGGTCAGAATTTCTTCCTCTACCCACCTCAGCTGAACTGAAAAATCTCCCCAAACCTAAAAACTGTACACAGAAGTGGGTAGTCTCTATGGTTAACGACCACTCTAATCTGATATGAGTGCCAGTTGGTGTGGTTGCGGATAAAGGATAATCGGTAAGGATAATTTACCCAAAGGAGGTAATAAGGGGCCAGATATAACCCTTCAGATCCTAAGATGTATTATGCACAGCAATCTATAATATGTTATGTTACCAGGAGGAGGTAAAAAGGCTTATGAGGGATGGAATGACTAAAAATATATTTAAAAATAATAATAATAATAATAATAAAAAATAAAAAATAATAAAAAAATTAAGCATTAAAATTGAGAAAACTATTCCTTTAAATTCTTTAATGATGGCTTAAAACATTGCAGCATTACAGGCAGAGTGATTAAATGGTAAAATGCTAGTATTAAAAAAATGATAAAAATTAGAAAAGAATAAAATCAGTCTGTCCCTACTCTGCCTGTGGAATTTAGAGAAGCCCCAGTGTCACTTGATCAGAGCGAAGCCGGTTCTTTTATCCGCCAGAGCTGTTGTTATATAAACAAAGGTCCGCCAAGGTCCTCCGTTGTACTAGTGTGGCGAGGCCGACAGTCAGAATTCTCACTCTCCTGCTCAAACTGGACTCAAGGCCACTTCTTATTGTGGACTTCTGCAATTCTACTCTATTTTTGTCCCATACTAATCTATGCCTTTCTCAAAGTTAACATTTAGTACATATGGTATACAATTATCATTAGCACACATGATTAGCCTACTTCAGTAATCATCCCTGAGTAAGAATTATACAGTAAAACATTAGTATGGTGGCCTACTTCAGCAATCATTTCTGAGTAGGAATTATACAGTCAAACATTAATATGGTGGCCTACTTCAGAAATCATTTCTGAGTAAGAATTATACAGTCAACATTAATGCATTTGGTTGCCTACTTCAGTATCAGTTAAACCGTTATCACTACGAGGTCCAACCAGATATGTTGACCCGGAGTCATACACTACCCTTATAATTTCTCTTATTCAGTTTTGCCTTTTGCACATATTTGAACTCATTTATCATTAACCAATTATATATATTTGACTCAACTTATCATTAATCAGTTACACTACTTTGAATCAACTTATCATTAATCAGTTTCACACATTTGAATCAACTTATCATTTCAGTTACATACTTTTGAATCAACTTATCATTAATCAGTTACACACATTTGAATCAACTTATCATTATTCAGTTACACACATTTGAATCAATTTATCATTTATAAGCAGTAATGCAGTTTACACCTATTTTAATCAACTTATCATTCATAAGCAGTTATGCAGTTGCACCTATTTGAAGGATAGATCAAAGATAAAATGTGTTTCAGGAACATCCGCAGCCGCGGTGTCCCTCGTCAGGTTGGGCCCCCAGCTGCTAAGCTTTTTCTCTTTCTAGCAGTGTCATGGTGATTCACCAAGATTGCTCTCAAACCTCGGGCCAATCCTGCTGTGCTTAACTGGGTAACGTTGGGAATGGTGTTTAGGCCGGGAGAAGGCCATACTAATCTCGCCCTCGGCGACAAAAGCCAACAGTAACTCAAATAACCACTCGTTACAACCAAGGTATGTAGAAGACCATCTCTGAATGCGCAACACGTCAAACCTTGAAGCAGATGGGCTACAGCAGCAGAAGACCACACCGGGTGCCACTCCTGTTAGCTAAGAACAGGAAACTGAGGCTACAATTCACACAGGCTCACCCAAATTGGACAATAGAAGATTGGAAAAACGTTGCCTGGTCTGATGAGTCTCGATTTCTGCTGTGACATTCAGATGGTAGGGTTAGAATTTGGCGCATAAACAACATGAAAGCATGGATCCATCCTGCCTTGTATCAACGGTTCAGGCTGGTGGTGGTGTAATGGTGTGGAGGATATTTTCTTGGCACACTTGGGCCCCTTAGTACCAATTGAGCATTGTTTAAACTCCACAGCCTACATGAGTATTGTTGCTGACCATGTCCATCCCTTTATGACCACAGTGTACCCATCTTCTGATGGCTACTTCCAGCAGGATAACGCGCCATGTCACAGAGCTCACATCATCTCAAACTGGTTTCTTGAACATGACAATGAGTTCACTGTACTCCAATGGCCTCCACAGTCATCAGGTCTCAATCCAATAGAGCACCTTTGGGATGTGGTGGAATGGGACATTTGCATCATGGATGTGCAGCCGACAAATCTGCAGCAACTGCGTGATGCTATCATATCAATATGGACCAAAATCTCTGATGAATATTTCCAGCACCTTGTTGAATCTATGCCAGTTCTGAAGGCAAAAGGGGGTCCAACCCGGTACTCGCAAGGTGTACCTAATAAAGTGGCCGGTGAGTGTATATCTCTGCTACATTGAAAAGCATTGGTTTGACAAAGTGAGTACTGTACACACTAAATCACAAGAAAGTCTTGACATTGGCACGTCGCCATTATGTTTAAGCGTGTTTATGCATACAAAGTGGTCTGATACATGGTTGGGATCATTTCAATCCAGGTGATTTTAAGACGTTTTTTCAGAACAAAATAGGATTAGATCATTTAGATCCAAAATCATATAATTCGGATTGTCAGTGCTTTGAATAGGCTTACATACCACCATCTACTGGGCAAGTTATGAACTACATGATAAAAAGGGCAACGTTAGTAAGACAAACAGCATGACAGACTGGGATACCATCAGCAACTACTGTTGACAGGTTCCAGTGAAAAATCTATGGTTATTTAACAAAGAGAACCAAATTTCAAATCAAATCAAATGATTTTGGATATGACAGGCCTTATTTTATTTTGACGTTGAATACTTTGTAGGCCTACTTAGTTTAATGTGCAGTTTTGGGAAGGGCCTAAATGTGTTTCACGATCAGTTTAATATGATAACATTGAATATCATCTCAAAAGTAAAATGGAGACCACTTTTTATTTTGGTTGAATGTGGTGTTCAGATAGGACGGAGTGATGGGAGAATGTGCGCGCAATTTCATTGGCTGTAACATTCCAAGAACCCTCCCCCACATGCACGTAGAATGGTTGCTTGTTACATCGTCGTTTCCAACCGGGTAGGCTTATTTTGTAGAGTTGTTGCCAAAGCAAGCTTGCAACATTGTAGAAAACATTAGAAAACCTGAATTCACACCATTTCCAACAGGTTTCCAGGCTTTCTGAGGAAATGAGGTTATGCATACCCATAAGCCACTCAGCACAAAAGTGAGAGAGCTCATCCTCCAGCAAATCATTAAAACATATTATAGCTGTTGGAATAAAGAGCAGCCTTAATCTCTGTGGAGAACCACTAAAATGAGGTGTCCACTGAAAAGGTGCTCTGCTGCTGTTTCGTGAAACTAAGTAGAGGGTGGGCCTGCTGACCAATTATAGTCAGAATTGTCAGCACCCTCTCAACTATGGCCCTTTCTCAATTGTATGAAACTCAATTGCACACGTCTCCAACCGCTTCCTTCTCAAAATGCACTGGAGGAGAATATCTAAGGGGAGGAACCTAGATCTTCTCCAATGACTCGAGCAGGAAACAAGTGGAGATTGAAACCAAGTTTCTAATTTAGAAAGGCAGGCATGACCTCAAGGCTGCTCCTTTAGGTCTCGTCACCAAAACCATTATGCAAAGGAGACTGAACATTATGAATGTATCCACCAACCCAATTACAATTCAACTGTAAAATGTATTTAAATCTCACAAACCTAACCCTAACCTTTTCAGACAGCACATAATTACAAGGTAATTGGGTGACTTGACCCCTAGATACAAAAATTAAGCAGTGATTATGACTGCCCAAGGAGACCCCAAATAAGACATTGCTGAAACACATCACATTAGACAAATGAATATTTTTCTTATGTACCTGCATTCAAGACTTTCAGAAGAGCAGAATGTCTGCGTTTTGACTTGTGATTTCAGCCATTTCAGATAATTTGCACTGGCGTAATATAAGCAATTGGCCACTAAAATGCTAAAAATTGTTTATTAGGATCACTTGTTCAAGACAGTTTACTTTTGTGAATTTATTAGACATTTTACCAGGTGTTTAAATACATTGCCTATATGCAACATTGGGCGTTAAAGGGTTAAAACACTTGTTACTGGTTAGAAGGCAAAATAAAGAATTCCAAAGAACTTAATCTTTAAAAATGTAATCACCATTGCCCCATATTATTCTACTAGAGGCCTGTAATGAAGATCACATAAATTCAAACAGGACACAGAACAATATTTGGGAGTGACTTGTTTATTGTATGTACACAACAGCACATTACACACGGGATGGGTACAGCATCTGAAAAACAAAATAGAGAAGGCAGTGAGTGGAGTCCATAGCTTTTGAATCAAGAGAAAACAGGAGTGGGACGTGACATCAAGACTACCGGTATCTCTAAGGCAACTATTAAGTTACCTCAAATGTTCTCTTTCAATATGAACGTAATCAAGATAGAATAAAACATTCACGTTAACTCTTTTTCTACATAATTTAAGCGATGCATATTTTGTTTAGCAAGTCTCCGGTGACAAAAACAAGTTTGTCATAACCTAAGACAATTTACTTCTAACACCACACTCAAATGTAGGCCTTTCTCTTGAATATTTCAAATTACTGGAAATCTGTTGCATTACATGAATGTGATTTTACCCCCAACTGACTGTTTGTTGATGAGGTAATCAACAAACACACTATGAAAGTCCATACATCAAACTATATCATTTTGAGACAGGCAGCAACTTCACGATTACTAGCAGAGAGTTGAAGCGGTTACTAACTAGTGGAAATATAAGAAAAATAATACATTAGTAGACAGGTCCCAGTCAAGGAAAAACCTTGGTTTCTTAGGGATGGTATTTTACCAATAGAATTAGAAAGTAGAACAGACAGTCCCTCAGACCATAGCAATTCGGATAATACACCAAAAGATGGCTGACATGGAATTGTAATACATAATTGCCATGGAAATAATTATTGCTGCATGTGTAGAACACAGATAGAAGCTAAAAATTCAGAGGCAGCATCATAGTAACTAAGCAACATTTGATCAATGAGTTTGTTGGTAATAAAGCTGTAAGGCAAAACTTCCAAAGGGTACACAAAATGGTCAAAACCTGGCATTATTTTTCTACTGTCAGCAATTGCTCCATTATTACAACTGAGAGATGTTCTTATTCTGTTTTAATGGGAAGATTTTAGAGCTAGTTCTCAATACCTATGAATCTATCAATACTCTGTCGTCGTCCCCCATAGTGTGATTTTGGCCATGTTTATTTGATCCCCATGTACCTTACAGGCCTCTTCTGTAAAAGAGACTGAGGTCTAAGTAAGATCTTCCCTGTATCAATAAATAGAAATGACTGGATAAAGTCCAAAAGGTAAGGAAAGATAAGAGAAAACCACTGAGAAGTGGTTGAAGTTATTTCTGATGGGGGTGGGGAGTAGGAGGGCACATTGTACAGTACACTGCTCTTATCCAATCATGGCAGCAGGCGCATTGCACACATCTCTCATTTGTTTCAAGACAACTTTGACACAGAAATGAATCCTCTAATTACAGATAATATCAGGTGATGATCACATAAGTAAAATGGACAAAATCTGTTAGGGGAGTACTCGTTTTGGCCAAGTGCTTGGCCCACCCCTAATATTTACCGGTAGAGCAATCTTTCAAAGGAGTCACCACCTTTTTCAAAAACCATGTGATTACCCCCAAATACGTAATTCAGGGCAAAATCCTCAAACTAGCAATACATAGCCTTTGATCTACAGTAGGGGGGGTCACGGTATGATAACCTTCATGCACAAGTGCCTGGTAAGCCTGGATTTATTTTTTTATTACATTTTTACACAAGTTTAAAATAGCCTGCTGTAACATCTAAAATAATTTCTCAAATCAAATAATGCAAGTGTGGACTGAAAGAACAGTAAATGAACATTTACAAAGAACTTTTAAGTGCATTTATGAACAGTGCTTTGTTCTAAAAACACACAAAATAATCAATGAAATGGGGGGGGGTTCCACGACCAAAATCCTCTCCTGAGAGTTTTCGAATCGGAAAGCCCCCAGTCTGAATTGCTGTTAGTATCAGAAGTAGGCTCACTCTTTCGGCTGCCTATATTCAGCGGAAGGGATTGCTTGGGGTTAAGTGACCACTTGTACTAGGAGGTGGGCCATTGTAGATCCTCGGCTGAGGGTACAGTGCTGCTTCGGAGAAATCGGCCGGGCTGATAGGACTTATTTTACTTCAAGAACTATAATGTATCAGTATTTGGTTTTATTTCCTTTAACTCTTTGGTAAGTCCTTTTCCTCCAATCTATTTACTTTCACTTTAATTTCTTTTATTTTACTCATGTTAGTATTACACTTTTGTTATATTTTGTTAAACTACTTTACTGTTACTGTAGCATTACAATACTCATATGTATACTTTATTTTACTCCAATTACTATGACTACTTTGAAAAGATTTTATTTATTTTATTTTAGTTCATTTCGATAATTTCTTTAATTTCTTTTTTACCGCATGGGTTTACTTCAATTACTTTGCATCTTCTATTTGTATTATTTTTTCCTTAAACATTTCTTTTTACTCGGAGATCGGGAATCCCTCAGCGGTGATCGCTTTTTCGATATATTTTCTTTCTTTTTACTTGGAGATCGGAAACCATCGGATTCCCTTGGCTGAGGGGGCGGTGATGGACCAGAGTGAGAGAACGGGAGAATTTGTAACCCTCTGTATTTAGACTTACAGGAACTACTTTTCATCTTCTTTTGTATTTTTATTATTTTTCCATTAAATCACTTCATTGATATCTTGTATTATCCTGGTGTCATGCTTAATGCTTGAATCAAGAACAACTCTGCAAACCAAGGAAACGTTTTAGTAGATTTATACCTAGTACAATACTTACCACCTGAAATGATGTGTTATCCACCTTGCTAAACATAAAAAAGATAGATTACACTGTGCATAATACACCAAAGGATCTGAATGGTTATTCTAGCCTCTTTATTGAAATATCCCCTTTGGATGAATTGTCCTCATCAAAAATCCAATTCCTGCAACCACACCAACTGGCACTCATAAGAATAGAGCCTTCGTTAACCACTGGGGCTTTCATATGCTGAGTTCTGATTTGTAGGTCACTTACAGGGCTTGGTATTAAGCGGTAGCAGGGGAAACTGTGGGAAGTAGACGGTTAACAGCAGTGTGAGTCTGTTCGACACTAGCCTATTATTATCTTCTTGAATCCTAGTAGGGTAAGACCTTTTTGGCAGAGGATGTAACCCGTTAGTTGGTACCTAGTCCGGTACCCATGGACGAGCAGGAAACCGGGTCAAACAGAAGGATGGAGTTTTCTGTTGAAGGCTACTCACCACTCGAACCCTGTGTCCAATGGCCTTTGCTGGAAGGTTGCTGCTAAACTTGGCACGCACCATTCCACTGTTGCCATGAGCACGCATAACTTTGCCCCAGATTACCCTCGTCTTGTTGGGCTTGCCACCAGGTGTCACAGTGTTCCTAGAGAGAATGAAGGACAGCGGGGAATCCATAAGTCTAATCTAAACATAATTATGACAAAGGTATTATACAACAGCAAGTTATTCTCCCAAAAAATAATTTGGCAGTGGAATAAACCTAAACTGCTAATAGCGTTTCATACATGGGTAACTAACCCTACCAAAACCAATCGTCAATTTAACATCCTAGATAACTAAAGACGACCAACATAGGCGGGCAGATAAGGCACACAAGGGAAAGTGAACTTAATGGCACGCTGGACAAATAAGTCTTTAAATTCATAATTCATGGGTGCAATTACAATAAATAGATTAACTAAATAAATCCCCACAAACCTACAAGTCACAGTACACCACTTTTCAAGAGTTAGTTCCTTCCCGACACTACAACAATAAGTGGGCTCCTCTGGAATATAAATCAACCCATAATGACAATTTGCTTATCTATAAACTATACGACAATACAGCCTACAATACTACTTTACAGGTGCAATATACAACATTCAAGCTTTCTCATGGTTCTAAATTACTTACATTGAGAATTTTTAAAGAGATCAGGGAATGAGATCCCTTGAAAATATATTTTATTTACGAACGCCTTTTGTCCCAAGTAGAGTGTCATGGGGCTACAAATTCAAGTACTTTAAGCACCTTGTGTGAACCCTGACTAAAGTCAAACAATGGACCTCCCCGGGCGTCACTCTGGAGGCTTTGGTTAGTAATGAGGGCCCAGAGGTTCTAGTCTTAAGCAACATGAAATCCATCTATTCTACCTGAGACAGCCCTACAATTCAGTTCAGCCCCCACTTTAGGTACCAGCCAGGCTCAACCTGACAGCATCCTCCTCTATGCAGTCCTATGGACAGATAGTTGAGACTTTGCAATGCATCAAAAGATGAAATGATCCCACCACAGTCAGCGAAAGAAGGATTTTTTTTATTACAAACTGTCTTGGCAGGGTCATTTTTATTTCGATACATGGCAAAGTCTCAGACACAATCTGTCCACATAGGACTGCATAGAGGAGGACGCTATCCGGCTAGGTTAAACTTGACAACGTACCAGTTGCCTATCAAACTCCCCTTCAAACACGCACTGGCATTTTCATTGCAAGTCTGTTCTTGAATGCATCATTTGTGAATTCAAGCCTCCTTGCCACATTTTTCTGCCAAGCACAATCAGTCTACAAAAAAAAGCACTGGCAGTTGAGACTCGAAAATCTAAACCCTATTGACAAGTTCTGTACAAAGCTGCAAAGGAGATCGCCTGATGGAGGCTCGCCACAACCAGGGACAAGTAGCTATGCATCAGACTGAAGACTCACTTCTTGGCCTTGTAGACGTAGGCACAGCGCTTGCCCAGATAGAAGTCTGTCTCATCGCGTGTGTACACTCCCTCAACTTTTAGGAGGGCCGTGTGCTCCCGCTGGTTCCTCAAACCACGTTTGTACCCAGCAAAGATGGCCTTGCTCCATAGTCTGGAAAGTTAAAGATGAAAACAACATTAATGAGGTACCAAACATGCATCTCAGTCTGTCCCAAAGCTAGTGCCACATTAGTCCCCTGAGATGAATCCAGCATTCAACTACATTACTTAATTGCATGATTTTGGTGAGGCAGCATACATTTAACATTTGTGTAGAATATCAAATTGGTTAATGACTCAAAGTGCAGAATATACAGGAGGGTTCACTACTATGGCACAAAGTATGATGGCAAACAATGTAGTTAGATCGCTTGCTACTAACCTTCCTGGCATTGTGAGTCTTTTCGAAACCTGTAAACAAATACAAATGAACATTAATATCAACTTGCTTGTGATTTTGAGAGATTAAAACATAAGCAAGATACATCAATTGCCAGAGGGGCGATAGTAGTCAGTCGACCGACAGTGTTCGCCGACTACTCAGCCCATGATCTAGGCATGCCGGTGAGTTGTATTCGTGTACACTAGTAGCTAACAGCCAGACAGTAACCAACTCTGTCACATGCTGGAATCGTAATGCTGTCATGATATGGCTGTCTTGAGGTAAAAAGACGTTTGAGTTGTTGATAGACAATATTCAGAATTTGTAATTTGTGAACCGCCTCATCCCCCTAGCTAAGGGTTCCTAGCTTTATCCAAGCTGTACCTTTGTCATCGGGGTCTTTCGGGCACAGAAAATGAATTAAATAGCAAGTATAAGTATGTTTCTGTTTGTGTCGATAGGTATTTATACGAAATGTGAAGTCAATAACACTAAAATTGAATCTAATAAAAGTGACAACTTACTTACCTTACCTGCACCGTAAGAAAAATGGAGGAAAAGGAAGTTCGAACGGAATGCTGGGAAATTATCATTGACATCGGCAACCACATAGCCGCTTGATCAAAATATCTAATTTCTTACATTTTCGCCAGTGCCTCCACTTTATTGAAGCATTATAATGCATATTATTATCGGTTAAACAGCCACGGTTGATTAACAAAAAAAAGTTCCTCTACGAGAAAAAAAATAGTAACTGTATCGTTACCATGGTGATATGTGTAAACGTGAAACAAAGGCTCGCTGAGGTCCGTGTACAAAACGGAAATCGGAAATCCACTCAATTCCACTTTCGTTCGTGGAGTCGGAAAACACAAAACGAGAATTGGCTAATTTTCCAATTTCTGCCGATGTTGGGGAATCAAATAACAGTTGAGGAAAAACAGAGAAACAAGGGCAATTTTCATGTTTTCAATCTGCACCCCAAAAACGAAGAAGAAAGCTTGTTTTTCTGTGTTTTGTTCAGTTTTGCAAAATCAAATAACAGTAATAGAAAGACAACAAAATAGACTTCATTCTCTTTTCGTATTTTCTAGGCAGGTAAAGGGCGGTACAAGCTTCCAATGTGGGCCCGCCCACAACACTTTCATTGGCCAAATGCAAAGCTAGCTTTTCCGACCCACCCTTTTCCACAAGCTTCACTCAAGGGCAGGCCAGGGTGAGTCTGGTTAACCAGATTCAAGATAATGTCATTATAATGCTGTCACGTAGCCTACTATTACGAAAGTATTAAGTCTGGTAGTCAACCAGATTCAAGATTATATCATTAGCATTGCATGCTTGTGAGTCAAAAACCCTTGACATTGAGACGTAGTGGGGCTGGTGTGCGGCGCACAGCCACTTGAAACACTGAGCTTGTATAAATATTTTTGTGTACAGTTCTCAATGTTTTTTTTAAATGACAGACCATAATTGATAGTCCAAATATGATACAATTAATAATGCGTCTCTGTCGTCCCAGCAATAGTGCGTATTTACATTTACGCGTTCAAGTCTTTGCAAAATTGATTCATTCGTTTTTGGGATGCAGATTGAAAACATGAAAAAATTAATTGTATCAGACAGAGGTAGGGGCCGTGTTTACCAACTGCGCTTTTGCCTAGACAAAAGCGAGACGCGCCGCTGTATCTGAAACAGCGGTCTTTAAAGCGGAGTGTAAAAAGACATGATTGTTGTGGCGAGGCTACCTGATACAGTGCTTTATCTGGCAAGGTAGCTAGCAACGATTCATTATGCTCAGACGAACTTCGTGGACATTTCTACGCTAGTAACAGAGTACCTCGCTAGTAAAAGGGGTAAAATACATATAGAGTTTTTGTTTCATACAAAAAGAGGGTATATTTAGTTCAGGAACTGGAGTGGCCGCCATCTTGTTGTGAATTGTCTGTTTGTCCCGTTGTCAGCGAAAATCCGACGTGTGCGTCTTTTCAGCAACATTCGAAGACATTTTTCGAAGTAAAAGTCCCAAATTCATAAAATAAAAACTTTTTGTCTAAACATTAACAATGATTCATTCATGATATTTAAGTGACATTTGTATACAATGTGGGTTGTAAAGCATATTTCAAGGTCAAATAAATGCAGCCAATGCAAGTCACTGTATATTAAATATATATTGGCTTATAGTGCAAAAACGTATTGGAGGGAATGCTCACTAGGGTCTCTACTAACCAAATACACTTCGTTTTGGAGGGGCACCGTGTCACATCCAGCAACACTATATTTTCCAAACCCTCCTGGCCCCCAATGCAATGCACTGTAATACACTGTATATGGGATACATATTGCCTTACAGAGCAAAAACTATTCTAAGTAAAAGGAGGCAACAAGTGTATATGATGATATACATCAGGTGTAATGTAGCTAATATGCGTTTCTATCGAGCTAGCTTTATGGATCGTAAATTAGGTGTCATTTAGCTAATATGTGTTTGTATCGAGCTAGCTTTATGTAATGTAGAGAATCACTGCAGTATTTATCCAATTAAACATTAGGCAGCCATAGACGCTGTTCAACTCATTAAAATGAAATCACACCTCACGCGTAAAAGAGCAAGGACATCTCTATCATGCTATGCAGACGACGTGAAAAAGGGAGGCAACAAAGTGTATGTGATGATCCGTCATGTGGAAATCCGACTCGGTGTGAACATTTACACGGGTGATTTCATTTTAATGATCGAGTTGAACAGCGCTTACGGCTGCCTAATGTTTAATTGGATGAATACTGTAGTCCAGAATAAAAAGAAAGTGAGAAGTCTGTGTACTGATAACAGTAACTGCCGTAAAGACAGCCGGGTTGATTGACAGCTGGTTGACGGCTGTCGTTGTTGTTACTTGATATTACATAAGTAAAGGTGCACGCAACTGACAACCACATGTGAGACTATGTTATTCACTTCTGAAGATAACATTACATCGTACCAGGATTAAAAGAACGCACGATAAGGACATACTACAGCGACAGAAGGAATAAAGCCCCCGGGTAACCTGCAACTAGAAGGAAATGTGGATGAAAATGGGCGTGCCGTCAAGCAACGCTTGAAAAGCACAAACATGCAACTTTGAACAACTCAAGTAATCGATGATACGTGATCAAGTCGTAAACAAAAGGGACATTACATGATACCATCCAAGAACATGATACCCTACGAATGCAGACGGTGCGGTAATTGACACGTTGCCCGTCAATGTCCTGCTTATGAACTGTGCAAAATGTAAAGGCAGAAATCACTTTGCAAAGATGTGGTTTTGGGAGGACAAAACTGAAGGTAAAAAGACAGTATGTGCTATTGAGGCTGAAGAGACAGAATCAGATACATTGTTTATTGGCTTGGTGCAAAATTAGTCATAACAGAACAAAAATATGGCATAAAATAGATAGCTCCCTTGCTGGTACATGGCACCATTGTTCATTTTAAGCTAGATACAGGTGCAAAGGCAAAACTTGTAAGCTGGAACGATGCACGGGATCTCAAAATGAGGCCAAAAATGCAAAACAAGACCGTGGCTTAAAATGCAATATACAGTGCCTATAGAAAGTCATCATACCCTGTGAAATCTTTACCTTTTGTCACATTACACCCTGGAAATTAAAATAAATCAAATCTAACTTTTTTGAGCTGTATGTACACATTATAACCCTCATCATCAAAGTGAAAATAAACATTTAAAAAATTCTGGACAATTACTAAAAATTAATTAGTGAAATACCTGGTTTGGTTAAGTGATCAGCCCCTTAGAGTATACCATTATAAACTTGCTCAGGTGCAACCAATCAACTTCCAGATCAAACACCAGGCTAATAGCCCCCCAGCTGACATCAATTGTAGTGGTTTTGATTACTTCAGAATAAAACCAGCTGCTTCTTGAGGATTCCACTACTAGAAGTGCATGGTTCTGCAACGAATTCACCATGGTTGGAAAAGTACTTTCAAAAGGCCTCCGGGATAAAGTTGTAGGAAGGCACAAGTTAGGTGAAGGCTACAAAAAGATTTCGAAGGCTTTAGCTATCCCTCTGAGTACCGTTCAGAGCATCATTAAGAAGTGGAAGGTGTATGGTACCACCAACACCTTGCCTAGATCAGGCCGTCCGTCCAAACTGGATGACCGAGCCAGGAGGACATTGATCAGAGAAGCTACCAAGAGGCCAAAGGCAACTTTGAAGGACTTACAAGTCTTTATGGCTGGGACTGGTCTGTCTGTGCATGTGACAACAATCTCACAAGCTTTACACAGAGCTGGCCTGTATGGCAGGGTAGCAAGAAAGAAGCCTTTTCTGAAAAAGTGCCACAGTCAGTCTCGTTTGTGCTATGCAAAAACACACCTGGAAGATTCTGTTGCCATGTGGAAAAAGGTTTTATGGTTGTCGTAGAATTTAAGTAATGGTATTTTTAAATAACATACCGTTAACCAGAGCTGTTGATTCATTCAGAGACTTTATTCACAGAGAACGAAGCCGTTTCGGATTTGCAAAGTTGAACCCCTTTCCACTTCCGTTACCTGTCTTTTTATAAACATCACACAGGTCAACGCCCTCCATTCAACAAACTTCTAGTTCCTGTATACTTACACCAATAACATTCAAGAACTACATTTCGTCATCCAGGGGGCTACGCCCACCTGACCTGGCGTCGGTCAGTCTACTGAGAGATCAATTGACCTAGGCTGTTTCCTAAAGCCTTTTGTCCTGGCTGTTTACAACTGTGTTTATTACTCATCTATCCTGTCCTTAGATCACTCTATCCTGTTTCTGCAGCTTTGAACCATTGTACTTTATTGTATTCCTACACTCTAGTCAACCCCCTAGTCAGCCCTCACTTTAACCTCACCCCTCTTTTATTGCATTTCTAAGATCTGTTGTCCGTTGATCTCTTCACTGGGTGTGGGATTGCTAAGGCTAATATTGTCGCTAATATTGTCTTTAAATTTACCATATGGTCAGACGAGACTAAGATTGAACTTTTTGGACTGAACTCCAAGCGCTATGTTTGGCGAAAACAGCACACCTCCCAAAACACACCATACCTACTGTTAAGCATGGTGGTGGCAACATTATGTTGTGGGGATGTTTCTCTTCAGCGGGGACTGGGCAATTGATCAGGATTGAAAGGAAAATGGATCCTGCCAAGTACACCCAAATTCTTGAGGACAACCTGCGTCCCTCTGCTAGACAGCTGAAGATGGGCAGGTCATTCACCTTCCAACACGACAACGATCCTAAACATACCGCCCAAAGAACAACGCAGTGGCTTAAGGATAGAAAGGTGAATGTCCTTGAGTGGCCAAGTCAGAGCCCTGACTTAAATCCGATAGAAAATTTGTGGATGGACTTGAAGAGTCCGCTCACCACGGAATTTGACTGAACTCGAACAATTTTGCAAGGAAGAATGGGCAAATATTCTCCAATCTAGGTGTGCAAAGCTAGTAGAGACATATCCAAACAGATTGATGGCTGTAATTGCAGCAAAAGGTGGCTCTACAAAGTATTGAATCAGGGGACTGATGACTTTTCCAACCCTGTTATTCTTGTTTTTCATTTTTTATAAATTTTCAGAACTGTCGCCTTTTTTTTCATTAGTTTGATGTTGTATGGCTAAATTTGTACATAAAGCTGGAAAAAGTTTTTTTTGATTTCCGGCTGTACGACAAATATAGTAACTATTTCAAAGGGGTATGATGACTTTCTATAGGCACTGTAATGGACAAAGCATTGAAACAAAGGGAACATGTAGGCTGAATGTTAAGGTAAAAAATCGCATTCACCCATTCACCCACTGAACTTTGTTATAGTGCCTAATGGACATGAGTCATTGTTAGGGGATAAGGCATGTGTGGATCTGGGCTTGGTAAATAGGGTCTATACTATTGTGGGGGGACATGCAGCGTTCGGCCTGTAGAGGGAGCTACAGGACCGTGGCCGGGGTTGTGTCGGCGAGACTTTTGTTGCACACCTGCTGCGAATTAAGTCTCGCCGGCGGATGTTTAAGATGTGTGTGCTTCTGCCATTTCAGAAGGCGAGGTGGGCTGGGAACGACAGGAGTGGCTTCCGAGAGACGACTGAAAAGTCGCAGGAACTGTGAGACGGGCTGAAAAGCCGCTAGAACTGTGAGACGGGCTGAAAAGCCGCTAGAACTTTGAGACGGGCTGAAAAGCCGATAAAGTGAATGGTTGTGATAATAAACGGGACAAAATCCCTCACTACGATACTGCGTCTGCCTCTGTGTACAACGGACTTCGTTACATTGGCGCCCAACCTGGGACACAGAGGGAAGGCAGAATGGAGGCGTTAGCAGCGGCAATGTCGAGGATAGCGCTGGTCCTCGAGCAGCAGACGGCCCTGCAGCAGACCCAGCAGACGACGCTGGAGGAACTAACGGCGGCGAGGAGCACCGACAGGGCCCTCCTTCAGGACTTCACCAGGGTCGGCGGGCCGGCGCCGGGGACCGGAGCGGCACCAGGTCCCCCCAAGGTCCAGTACCACCGCCCCCAGGACCTCCAGACCGCCGTCGGACAGGCCGAGGACCATCTCTCCCTCCCACCGCGGGGGCCACAACGACCAACCCCGGCCCCGCGGCAAGGGGGGGGGGGCCAACGCCCAGCCGGGGGAGCAGAAGGAGAGAGGCCGGCGCCCGCCCCGAGGACGAGATGGCAGGGGCGCACCCATCCGGAACCGACCCCGGCCCCACAGGGAGCACCTCGAGCGACAGGGGGGGTGTGTTGGCGGTGCGGACGGCCGGGCCACGTGCAGGCCGAGTGTCGGGCGATGGACGTGGGACGGGTCGTCCGCATCGGCGACATACCGGGCCCTCCCCCCGGACCAGGAGCGGCGTATCGTATTCCGGTAAGGATACAACATGATACGCACCAGGCATTCCTGGATTCGGGCTGCATGCAGTCCATGATCCAGGAGCGCCTGGTTCGGCCGGGGGCATTGTTGAAGGCATCGAGGGTGCGGGTGAGGTGTGTGCATGGGGACATTCACGAATATCCGGTGGTCGCTATCGAAATTCATTTTGAGGGGAAAAACCATAGAGTACAGGCGGCGGTTAGCCAACGCCTCACGCATCCCCTGATTCTAGGTGTGGATTGGGAGGGGTTTCCTCAAGCGGTAAAGAGGGCTACCGGAATGCGTGCACGACAGCTAGGGAGGTGTGTGGCGTGTAATGTGCTCTGTGCCGAGGCGGCGCCTCGCGACACTGCCGGGGAGCCGGAGCCGGCGGGGGCGCCTCACCCCGAGACTTCCTCGCCGAACTATCCGCTGCTAGGCGACTTCCCCCTCGAGCAGTCTCGTGACGAGACCCTCAGATCAGCCTTTGACCAAGTGATAGCAATTGATGGTACTTTGATACGGCCAGACACAGTGCGCGCCCACCCCTATTTTGCGATTATCAGCGACAGGTTATATCGAGTAAGTCGTGACTCACATAGTCAGGAGGAAGTAACCCAGTTGCTGGTTCCCCGCAGCCGCCGCGAAATGGTCTTCCAGGCGGCTCATTTCAACCCCATGGCGGGCCATCTAGGGTATGACAAAACACTGCACCGTATAATGGCTCGATTTTATTGGCCGGGGATTCGGGCAGAGGTGCGTAGGTGGTGCGCTTCCTGTCGGGAATGTCAGTTAGTAAATCCCCCGGCCATTCCCCGGGCCCCCTTGCGGCCCTTACCATTGGTCGAGAACCCGTTCGACCGCATTGCGATGGATATTATCGGGCCATTTGAACGGAGCACACAGGGTTATCGATTTGTGGTGGTCTTGATAGATTACGCCACCCGATACCCCGAGGCAATATCTCTGCGCAATATCTCTGCCAAGAGTGTAGCGCAAGCATTGTTTCAAGTCATCTCCCGCGTGGGAATCCCGAAAGAGATTCTCACCGATCAGGGCACTAATTTTATGTCACGCACCCTCAAGGAACTGTATGGCTTGTTGAACATCAAGGCGATTCGAACCAGTGTTTACCACCCGGCCACTGACGGCCTTTGTGAGCGGTTCAATCGGACCTTGAAGTCAATGATCCGGAAGTTTGTCCACGAGGATAGTCGGAATTGGCATAAATGGCTAGATCCCCTGTTGTTTGCGGTGCGGGAAGTTCCCCAAGCTTCCACCGGGTTTTCCCCGTTTGAATTACTCTACGGGCGTAAGCCCCGGGGTGTCCTAGACCTGTTTAAAGAAAATTGGGAGGAAGGGTCTAGCGACAGTAAGAGTGAGATCCAGTACGTCCTCGACTTGCGCACAAAGCTCCACGCCCTAGGGGCTATCTCACGTGAGCATTTGCTGCAAGCCCAGGAGCGTCAGAAACGCCTGTATGACAGGGGGTCTACCCTACGAGAGTTTACACCGGGAGACAAGGTGCTCGTACTGTTACCCACCTCCAGCACGAAATTACTCGCGAAGTGGCAAGGACCGTTTGTGGTCACACGTCGCATGGGGGACGTGGATTATGAGGTTGTACGCTCGGACCGGGGGGATAGCTTGCAGGTGTATCACGTCAATCTCCTAAAAAAATGGAACGACGTGGTCACGGTTGCTCTGGCTACGGTAATTCCGGAGAGAGAGGAGTTCGGTCCGGAAGTCCCAAAATCGAAAGTTAGCACTCCGGTCGATATTGATAACCATCTCTCTGCTAGCCAGGACGCGGACGTTGCAGATTTGCAGCTTAAGTTCGCTGACGTGTTCTCTCCCCTGCCCGGTCGGACTACGCTCATCGACCACCATATAGAAACGCAGCCGGGTTTAACGGTGCGCACGCGTCCCTATAGGTTGCCGGTGCACAAACGAAACGTTGTGTGCACGGAGTTGGAAGCCATGCTGGAGCTGGGTGTGGTCGAGGAGTCCCGCAGTGATTGGTGTAGCCCCATCGTGCTTGTCAACAAGCCAGATGGGACTATACGGTTCTGTGTGGATTATAGACGGGTTAATGCGGTCTCCAAGTTCGATGCCTATCCGATGCCCCGGGTCGACGAGCTCTTGGACCGGCTTGGTACGGCCAGGTACTTCACGACATTGGATTGCACGAAGGGATACTGGCAGATTCCACTCTCGCCGGTGTCCCGGGAGAAAACGGCATTCTCCACTCCGCTCGGGTTATTCCAGTTCACCGTGCTCCCTTTCGGGTTGTTCGGAGCCCCAGCCACTTTTCAGCGCCTCATGGACCGTATTCTGCGGCCGCACGCCACCTATGCTGCGGCCTACCTAGATGACATTGTCATTCACAGTGACACCTGGCCGCAGCATGTGCGGAGTGTGGCTGCTGTTCTGCGGTCCCTGAGGCAGGCGGGGCTGACGGCCAACCCGAAAAAGTGCGTGATCGGGCGGAGGGAGATCCGGTATCTGGGGTACCACTTGGGACGGGGGGAGGTGCGGCCGCAGATTGAAAAGACTGCGGCCATCGCCGCCTCTCCCCGGCCCAAGACAAAGAAGGAGGTGAGGGCCTTCCTGGGGCTGGCGGGATATTACCGCCAGTTCGTACCAGGGTTTTCGGAGCTGGCCAGTCCCTTGACGGACCTCACCCGGAAGGGTGCCCCGGATCCGGTCCAATGGTCGGGCCAGTGCCAGGGGTCGTTCGAGGCCCTTAAGGGGGCTCTTTGTGGAGAAACGGTCCTGTATGCGCCTGATTTTAACCTCCCTTTCTCCCTACAGACGGACGCGTCGGATAGAGGGCTGGGAGCAGTACTGACCCAGCGCGTGGAGGGGGCCGACCGGCCGGTGCTGTACCTGAGCCGCAAGCTGTCGGAGAGGGAGGGCCGGTACAGCACCGTGGAGAAGGAGTGCCTGGCCATCAAGTGGGCGGTCGGCACCCTCCGCTACTACCTGCTGGGTCGCGCCTTCACCCTCTACTCCGACCATGCCCCCCTCCAGTGGCTCCACCGCATGAAGGATGTGAACGCGAGGATCACCCGGTGGTACCTCGCGTTGCAGCCCTTCAACTTTTCCGTCGTGCACAGACCGGGTGCACAGATGGTCGTGGCAGACTTCCTCTCCCAGGCAGGGGGGGGGGAGTAGGTCGTCGGCCGTCGGTTCCCCGGCCTGTGTCGGGCGGTGGGGGTATGTGGGGGGACATGCAGCGTTCGGCCTGTAGAGGGAGCTACAGGACCGTGGCCGGGGTTGTGTCGGCGAGACTTTTGTTGCACACCTGCTGCGAATTAAGTCTCGCCGGCGGATGTTTAAGATGTGTGTGCTTCTGCCATTTCAGAAGGCGAGGTGGGCTGGGAACGACAGGAGTGGCTTCCGAGAGACGACTGAAAAGTCGCAGGAACTGTGAGACGGGCTGAAAAGCCGCTAGAACTGTGAGACGGGCTGAAAAGCCGATAAAGTGAATGGTTGTGATAATAAACGGGACAAAATCCCTCACTACGATACTGCGTCTGCCTCTGTGTACAACGGACTTCGTTACAACTATCAACAAACTGAACTGTGTGCCCCCCAAAACAGTACAAATCTGACACATGATGCTATAGTACACAAGTCTGGAGAGGTATTTCAGGGTTTCGGAGCACATACTCCATCAAACTGAGAGAAGATGCATAACCAGTAATTCACGTGCCCAGGAGAGTTCCAGTGGCTCTCCATGACAAACTGAGGACAAAGCTAGACCGCATGGAGGGACTTGGTGTCATAAAGAAGATTGAGGAAACCCTGACTGGGTAGATTCCATGGTGTAAATTGCGTGTCTGCACGGATCCCAAGGACCTTAACGCCAATATCAAAAGAGAGCATTACCAAATTCCAAAGAGAGAGGAAATAGTCAGTGAAATGACAGGAGCAAAGTTCTTCAACAAGATGGACGCCTCGCATGGATTCTGGCAGTTAAAACTTGATGAAGAGAGTGCTAAGCTGTGCACTTTTAACACCCCCTTTGGTCGGTATTCTTACCAGCGTTTGCCCTTTGGTATTAGCTCCGCCCCAGAAATCTTCCACAGAGCAATGGAGCAAATCATCGAGGGCTTTGACGGTGTGCGAGTGTACGTGGATGACCTGGTAGTATGGGGCTTCACTCAGGAGGAGCACGACACCAGACTGCAGAAAACACTTCAGAGAATACAGCAGTACGGACTCAAACTAAATAAAGACAAATGTCAGTTCAGTGTCAAGGAACGTTCCTCTGGGACAAGATCTCTACAGAAGGGGTTCAGCCAGACAAGACAAAGGTCTTGACTATTCATGACATGGAAAAACCAAAGGACGAGAAAGGGGTATAGCGGGCCTTTGGCATGGCTAATTACCTAGGAAAATTCATTCCAAATCTAGCAGTGAAAACTGCTCATCTGAGAAAACTGCTGCACCAAGAGATGACATGAACATGAGAGAGAATGGAAGAGGATGCTACATGTCCAAGCAAGTGAACCCCTGCTGAAGTTCTTCTGTTCTGAAAAGAGGACAAAAGTGTCCACAGATGCCTCTAAGGATGGTCTAGGGGCTGTCCTATTACAGGAAGATGAGGGAGCATGGCGACCAGTGGCGTATGCGTCACGCTCCATGATGGCTACAGAGTGCCGGTACGCACAAATTGAGAAGGAGTGCCTTGGCTTGTCATTTGGGTGTGAAAAATGTGATACCTACATTTATGGACTACCTAAGGTTATCCTAGAAACTGACCATAAGCCACTGCTCAGAATCGTGAAGAAGAATCTGTGACATGTCACCATGGATACAGTGCCTAGTGATCAGACTACAGCATTATGATTTTGAGCTCACATATGTGCCAGAAACACAAATGTTCATTGCAGATACACTATCCAGGGCTGCGCCATGTGCCACACAAAACAGTGAGTCAAGAGGATGTGGCTCTTCATGTGGATATGGTTGTTGTGTGAAAACGTGTTCGTTTATTTGAAGGAGAAGACAAACTATTTCTTACTTTTAGCTATTTATTTATATGTCAGAATTCCAAGCTTGTACAAGGACCATTTTTGGCGAAGAAAATCACAGTCAGCAAGCTGTTAATCTGTAACCAACCTTTTCAAAAATGGATACATTCAAAAAGTCACACAAAGCATTTACAGTAAACAAAGTGATTGTGATTGGCTATTTGGTTGGGGAGGAGCCGTGGTTTAGACTTGGCTCTCCCTCTTTGGTGTATGGGCTGGTCACACCCCCCTGACACCCGATCCGTTCCAGGTAGAGATATCGCCGATCCGTTCCATCTAGAGATGTTGCCCTGCTGAAGAAAACATATACCTACTCTGATTTGTCCTTTCCTAGTCTAGTATTTTTCCATTACATCATTCTTGTGTTATGCGTGTGTTGCAACATCCATCTTGATGACCTGACCCAACCTCTCCATGTATTAATCCAACGTACCATGGGACTAATGCTTGATCCATCTCTCATTTATCAACAGGCCATCACATTAGTAAATTTAGCACACTGCAGTAATGTATTTTTCTTATAGCAATAATAAACTGTTTTTATAATAATGATTTCCAACACTTCTCAATCAAGAGTTAATGATTACCAAACAAATGTTCCCTGAATCAGATGATTAAAAAACATATTAATTCAATTGATTTGCACATGGAATATCAAATACAATTATTTTAATCACCCTAAATAAAGAACTGAATAGCTTTATTTACTCGTCTGCTATTGAGCATTATGATGCAACTGTTTTCATAAAAATAATTTCTAACAGTTGCTCGCCACACAGGAACAACTGTCAAATATAGTCACAGAGACATCAAAGGATCCTGTTCAGAGGAAAGTAATGAGAAATCTCCAAGAGGGCTGGAAGAAAGGGTAATGTAAACAATATTATCACATTCAGTCTGAACTCTCTGTGGTTGATGGACTAATGTCTGATAGGATTGTTGTGCCCACATCTATGCGACAAGAAATGCTTAACAGGATGCATGAAGGGCACCTGCATGCAGAAAAGTCGGGGGGAAAAAAGGAGAGCACGTGAAGCACTCTACTGGCCAAACATGAACTCTGATATTGATCAGTTGATCAGTGAGTGTGCTACATGTCAGGAGTATCATTACAAGCAAACAAAATAAACCCTCATTACCACAGAGCTCCCATCACAGCCTTGGGAAAAGGTAGGAACTGATATATTTCACTATGAGGGTAATGACTATTTGTTAGTTATTGATTATTACTCCAATTATCCAGAGATGGCTCTCTTGTCCAGTACCACATCAAGAGCTGTGATAACTCACCTGTAGTCAATCTTTTCCAGACAGGGCATCCCTCTAACTCTGATAATGGCCCTCCCTATGAGTATGAGTTCAATCATCTAACCTCCAGTCCTCTCTATCCTCAGGCCAATGATAAAGCGGAGAAGGGGGTACAGGTTGTGAAAAGACTATTAAAGAAAGCAGCACATAGCAACACTGACCCTTACCTGGCCCTGATGTCGTACAATGCGAAAAAGTGGCAAGTCTCCAGCTGAGCTCTTACTGGGTCGCAAAATCCGTACTCGACTTTCCAGTCATGTCATACCTGGACACGGAGATCAAGTGTGGGCAGACAAGGCTAGAAAACTACAGCAGAAACAAAAGACTTTTCATGACCGCACAGCCACTGCTCTTGTGCCTCTACAGGAGAAGGATGTAGTTTGCATTGAAGGGCCTGGGTCATGGACTAAAAGAGCCACCGTTCTACAACAGGTTGCCCCCAAGTCATACAGTGTCATGACAGAGAATGGCAATGTCTTTCGCAGAAACAGGAGGGACCTACTGAAAACCACAGAGACCTTTCTGCCTCAGGTGGACAGAGAGGATGAGCTGATGATGGAAATCCGACAGAGTGATGATGAGATGACAGCAATGCCACAAAGTGATGAAGGACACAGTAGTGACAATGTGACAGGGGACCTGTGTGGTACAGACATGAACTTAATGAACACAACTAGGGTGGCTCAACAAACACCAGTTCAGCTACGCAGGTCAGAAACCGCACACAAGAAACCCTGTAGTTAGACTGGACCTATAGGCATGGATTGAAAAGACTGTAAACAGTTCATTGACTCTTGGGTGTGGGCAGTGTTCATATTTTACCTGCCAATTCTTTCAAAAGTGTAGTTTAAACTGATTGTTTCTATACGCTAATTTGTATTATTGTCTTGTTATGATAAGCTGTCTATTGTTGTCTAATGTCTTCATTGAGGGGGGAAGATGTACTGATAATGTTGTGGAATTCTATGCTAAAATACTTTGAAATAAAATGCCAAAGACTAGAGCTGATGGTTTATTCAGAGACTTTTATTCACAAGTAATAAAAGCCGAACCAGTTTGCAAAGGAGTTACTGTTATTATTTCAGTCCGCCATTTTATACTTTCAAATTTAGGTTTCCTCCCTCATATGCAAATCATTCATACTTCCTGGCTGCATCCACCAATATCATTCGGCTTCTATACCTCGTCACGGCCTGGTTTCCCCTCCCATTCCTAAAATTAGTTCTCGCGTTACTTGACATTGGTGATGAGCTCATGTATTTATCACTGTTATTCTAGTGCTTGGTAATGTTGACCTTATCTTCACCTACCAACTGCAGTGTTTATTAGAGTTTTAATAAATCTTCACTCCCTCTCTCCCTTATCCTGTTTTTCTCACGGAATAAGTGTATTTGGTGTGTATCCATAACCTACTCTTAGCTTCTTTGTCCTGTCTACATGGAATGTTCACCACTGGTTAAATTCCTTCACTTTTTATTTACTATATCCTGTTTTCTCATGCCCTGGTCATCTGCTTTTTTCAAGCTTTGCTCCCCCCATGTAACCTCTAAGAACCTCTCCACTTCACCCCCCTCACAAATCAACCTCTGGCCATCTGCAGGTCCTAATCCTCTCTCTACCTCAACCTTTCCTTTGTGGAATTAGGAATCTTTATTTTCTAGAGAAATTTACCATATATTCCCCCCTTTGGGACTTATTAGTCCCACATCCTATACTAGTGATTAAAATGATTAACTAATAAATCATACAAGTGATTCAAAGCAATATACACTCACCGGCCACTTTATGGGTACTGGGTTGGACCCCCTTTTGTAGCCCATCTGCTTCAAGGTTCAACGTGTTGTGCGTTCAGAGATGGTCTTCTGCATACCTTGGTTGTGATGAGTGGTTTTTTGAGTTACTGTTGCCTTTCTACCATCTCAAACCAGTCTGGCCATTCTCCTCTGACCTCTGGCATCAACAAGGCATTTTCGCCCAGAGAACTGCTGCTCACTGGATATTTTCTCTTTTTCTGACCATTCTCTGTAAACCCTAGAGATGGTTGTGCGTGAAAATCCCAGTAGATCAGCAGTTTCTGAAATACTCAGACCAGCCCGTCTGGCACCAACAACCATGCCACGTTCAAAGTCACTGATGCTCAGTTTGAACTTCAGCAGGTCGTCTTGACCATGTCTACATGCATTGAGTTGCTGTCATGTGATTGGCTGATTAGATATTTGCGTTACCGAGCAGTTGAACACATGTACCTAATAAAGTGGCCGTTGAGTGTATATATGAATCGTATAAGTGAAAAATAACATATGAGTTACATCATCATTACAATAAACTCCAACTCCTGGGGACACGTCCCTTTTACAGGCAGGGGCGAAAAACCTGGACTCTTATCCAATATCAATCTACCAGGAAAATTCCCCTGCGGCTCTCATACCATCCAGCCAACCATGAGCAACAACTTCCTTCATACTTATATGGTTACACAATTGTTAACCAAAAGTAAAATACTGCAAAATAAATCAACCAGTAATGAGGCCTATACTTATCCATTATAAGGGATCATCTGTTGTGTCCCTGAATCTATAACCTTCCCATTGTTGCCTCTTTAACACACTTTCAATATAGACATTCTTATCAGTAATACAAACAACAGTTGTTATACATGATACCATAAAACACATCATTGTCCGGTGAGTCGCAAATATTTCCAAGGGGAACATAGTCCTCATATTGGCAGGGGTTTTTCTTTTTTAATGAATGGAGCAATGTTACTCTCGAGTAGGTGTATGTCACTGGGTCAAACAGGTTTTTAATTAGACTTCCATGGTCCAAGAACTGTTGGAGCTCAAGAGTCATGACTGGGAGTCTAGACGTTCCCGTCGTCGTCTGAGGGGGCAGAAGACTCACTGTCTTCCTCCTCCCAGTCAGAAACAGGGTTGTTCTCCGACTCGGTTGACTGCTATCGGTGCTGTCCCTGCTGTCACACTCATTTGCTTAACTGTACTCTGTACAAAGAAAGATCTCAAGAGAGGCATTATACAACAAAACATTAGTCTAACACTACAATCACTATCGGAATCATTATTCCCATTTTTGCCAACATTGCTCCCCACTTTCCTAGGGTGTTTTCTAACCAGTCTAATTTCCCAAAGTCTGTGCCTGCATTGTCTTTCACTTCCTGTCTCAAATTTTTTAGTTTAGTCATTGCTCTGGCAAAACTTCCTGCAGGATCGATATTATTAGGAATGAATGTACAGCACTGGTCCCCAAACATTTTGCACACCCCACCTAATGCCTGTCTGTTCTGCCATGTCATTCTACTTGTCTCTCTGACCTGCTCTCCTAGGGCTGATAAGGCATTATCTGTGTAATTGATGAACCTCTGTTGATTGTAATAGATGGCGTTTATCCAATCTACATTTTTATTTATCGTGGGCCAAAGGAAAATTGATTCAAATCCTGCCAGTATCTGGCTTCTTGCCTTGTACTCGTCGGGTACCCCTCTAGGTACACCTATGGCATCTACAGTCATGAGAAAAAATTAGGACACCCTATGAAAACCTTTGTCTTCTTCAACATATTCAAACATATGGACATTTGATATTCATTTGAACAATATTGAAAAATTGAGGTAATATAACTAAACAAATACAACTGAAACAAATTATTTAAAAAATGATTGGTAAAATGTAATTAATAGAAATGCAATCTTCTTGTGAGGAAAAAGTTAGGACACCCCCACATTTAGTTCCACTTAAAATGCCTAAAATTATAATAAAGAGCACCACATCAGGTGCAAATGATTAGAACAGCGTTACAGAGGATTTTGGAGGAGCCTGTCCTATTTAAACCTCAGATATTTAGTTTGGTTTGCTCTTGATTGTTGAAGTGAGTTGCATCACCATGGCGAGATCAAAAGAGCTCTCTGAGGCCTTCAGAAGAAAAATTGTAGATGCATATGAGTCTGGGAAGGGATATAAAAAGATCTCCAAACTTTTCGAAATTGGCCATTCCACTGTCCGGAAAATAATTTACAAGTGGAGAACATTTAAAACCACCACCAACATGGCCAGGTCAGGCCGCCCAAGCAAGTTCAGCCTAAGAGCTGACCGAAAGATGCTTAAAGAAGTCTCCAACAATCCCAGAATGTCATCACGAGACCTACAGGTATCTCTTGCCACAATTGATGTCAAAGTACATGCATCCACCATAAGAAAGAGACTGAACAAGTTTGCATTACATGGGAGGTGTGCAAGGAGGAAACCCCTGCTGTCAAAAAAAAACATCAGGGCAAGACTAAAGTTTGCCAGAGAACACCTAGAGAAAGACCAGAACTTCTGGAACAATGTGCTTTGGACAGATGAATCCAAAGTTGAACTATTTGGGCACAGTAAGAGTAGACATGTTTGGCGCAAAACCAAGACAGCATTTGAGAACAAGAACCTCATACCAACTGTGAAGCATGGGGGTGGAAATGTCATGGTTTGGGGCTGCTTTTCTGCAGCAGGGCCTGGTCAGCTCACCATCATAGAATCCACTATGAATTTTGTATTGTATCAGAGGGTGCTTGAGGAAAATGTGAGACCATCTGTTCGAAAGTTGAAGCTGAAGCAGATGTGGACCATGCAACATGACAATGACCCAAAACATTCCAGTAAATCTACCAAGGAATGACTCAAGAAAAATAAATTGAGAGTTCTGGAATGGTCAAGTCAAAGCCCGGATCTTAATCTTATTGAGATGCTGTGGATTGATTTGAAACTGGCTGTGCATGCAAGACACCCCTCGAACATCACACAGCTGAAAGAATTCTGCAAGGAGGAGTGGGAAAAACTTTCTCCCAATTGATGTCAGAGACCTGTAGACAGTTATAAGAAACGTCTAATTGAGGTTATTTCAGCCAAGGGGGGCAATACTAGCTATTAGGGCATAGGGTGTCCTAACTTTTTCCTCAGTAGGAATTGGCATTATTGTTAATTTTTCGTTAAATAAATGATTACAAAGTTACATTTTCATAGTTTTTTGTTCAATTACATCCCCTTTATCTATAGACATTGTTAGAAAGAAGATAACATATTGATATGTCCATATTTTTAAGAGAATAACTTAATATTTTGGGGGGTGTCCTAACTTTTTCTCATGACTGTACAGTCATGAGAAAAAATTAGGACACCCTATGAAAACCTTTGTCTTCTTCAACATATTCAAACATATGGACATTTGATATTCATTTGAACAATATTGAAAAATTGAGGTAATATAACTAAACAAATACAACTGAAACAAATTATTTAAAAAATGATTGGTAAAATGTAATTAATAGAAATGCAATCTTCTTGTGAGGAAAAAGTTAGGACACCCCCACATTTAGTTCCACTTAAAATGCCTAAAATTATAATAAAGAGCACCACATCAGGTGCAAATGATTAGAACATCGTTACAGAGGATTTTGGAGGAGCCTGTCCTATTTAAGCCTCAGATATTTAGTTTGGTTTGCTCTTGATTGTTGAAGTGAGTTGCATCACCATGGCGAGATCAAAAGAGCTCTCTGAGGCCTTCAGAAGAAAAATTGTAGATGCATATGAGTCTGGGAAGGGATATAAAAAGATCTCCAAACTTTTCGAAATTGGCCATTCCACTGTCCGGAAAATAATTTACAAGTGGAGAACATTTAAAACCACCACCAACATGGCCAGGTCAGGCCGCCCAAGCAAGTTCAGCCTAAGAGCTGACCGAAAGATGCTTAAAGAAGTCTCCAACAATCCCAGAATGTCATCACGAGACCTACAGGTATCTCTTGCCACAATTGATGTCAAAGTACATGCATCCACCATAAGAAAGAGACTGAACAAGTTTGCATTACATGGGAGGTGTGCAAGGAGGAAACCCCTGCTGTCAAAAAAAAACATCAGGGCAAGACTAAAGTTTGCCAGAGAACACCTAGAGAAAGACCAGAACTTCTGGAACAATGTGCTTTGGACAGATGAATCCAAAGTTGAACTATTTGGGCACAGTAAGAGTAGACATGTTTGGCGCAAAACCAAGACAGCATTTGAGAACAAGAACCTCATACCAACTGTGAAGCATGGGGGTGGAAATGTCATGGTTTGGGGCTGCTTTTCTGCAGCAGGGCCTGGTCAGCTCACCATCATAGAATCCACTATGAATTTTGTATTGTATCAGAGGGTGCTTGAGGAAAATGTGAGACCATCTGTTCGAAAGTTGAAGCTGAAGCAGATGTGGACCATGCAACATGACAATGACCCAAAACATTTCAGTAAATCTACCAAGGAATGGCTCAAGAAAAATAAATTGAGAGTTCTGGAATGGTCAAGTCAAAGCCCGGATCTTAATCTTATTGAGATGCTGTGGATTGATTTGAAACTGGCTGTGCATGCAAGACACCCCTCGAACATCACACAGCTGAAAGAATTCTGCAAGGAGGAGTGGGAAAAACTTTCTCCCAATTGATGTCAGAGACCTGTAGACAGTTATAAGAAACGTCTAATTGAGGTTATTTCAGCCAAGGGGGGCAATACTAGCTATTAGGGCATAGGGTGTCCTAACTTTTTCCTCAGTAGGAATTGGCATTATTGTTAATTTTTCGTTAAATAAATGATTACAAAGTTACATTTTCATAGTTTTTTGTTCAATTACATCCCCTTTATCTATAGACATTGTTAGAAAGAAGATAACATATTGATATGTCCATATTTTTAAGAGAATAACTTAATATTTTGGGGGGTGTCCTAACTTTTTCTCATGACTGTATATAGACTGCGGGGTCTGACTGATGATATGCCCTTTTTCTCCTGCTTCCTTGTTTAACTTCACTCTGATCTGGTCTAATTTCTTGCTGATCTGCCCATAAATTGGTGTCATTTCCCATCAAAATAGTTTCGACTGGACTAATTTAACCTGAGCACATATCCCTGACCAATCAGCGGGTAATGTCGCCATTAGCCTTCGTCCTCCACATATCCAATAGTAATCTGCCACTGTCTCATTCTGGCTGAGATATAGATTGATTAGGGGTATTCCTCCTGGAGCCCCAGGAGCCCCTAATCTTATTACCAGTGGTCCAGAACAGTATCTTGTTTTAGCCTGCGCCCCTTGTTAGGGACCTCCTCCACTGTCTTAAACATTTTAGGGGGCTGCACTACCTTACGGGTAGCATTTTTATATGTCCCTATTGCCTGGTTAGAAGGTATTTTTGGCCTAGGTTGCTCCATATTCCATGGTACAATACGCCACGTGACGTAACAGTCTCCTTGACATTTCCCCAGGTTTTTGGTGCCATATGTTGTGTTGAATGGTTTGTTGAAGCATTCAAACTTTTGCTTCCAATCTATTGAATAGGGTCCCGGAATCTCCCTCTTTTTCTCATCTATTCTCACATCTATCTTTCTGCATTGGTCTCTAAAAGTCTGATCATGAAATTGATAATATCTGGTGTTGCTTAAGATACCCAAACATTCGGCTGGACAATAGGGTCGTTTTGACTCTTCTATGGGACAGGACTTTTGATTAAACTGTGCACATGCCTGGTATGTGTGTGGGTTAGGTACAACTTGTAGCTTTTTGAGTGGTGATGGACTACACATGAGGCAATATCCTTCTGTTATTATCTGGGCTGTAAACTCTACCCATTTATACCAATCGTTTTGCCTAGCCTGCTCCCATAATGGATTTTCCTTGTCTACTCTGTCGTCATCTATTTTTGTATTAACCTGTGTTTGCTTCACTTCCTGAATCAATTCTAGCGGCAGGGCCTGTTCTACTTGGGACAGCAAATAGATTAGTACTATTATTTTATATAGCACTAGTCCCTTCCCCGGGATCCCCCGGGCTCGACTGCCCTTCCCGTCTGGTGTGGGAAAACGTGTTCTTTATTTGAAGAGAAGACAAACTACTTCTTACTTTTAGCTATTTAATTATATGTCAGAATTCTAGACTTGTACAAGGACCACTTTTGGCGAAGAAAATCACAGTCAGCAAGCTGTTAATCTGTAACCAACCCTCCAAAAATGGATACATTCAAAATGTCAAACAAAGCATTTTACAGTAAACAAAATTATTCTAATTGGCTATTTGGTTGGGGAGGAGCCGCGGTTTAGACTTGGCTCTCCTCTCGTTGGTGTTTTAGGCTGGTCCCAGCCCCTGACACACGATCCGTTCCAGGTAGAGATATCGCCGGTCCGTTCCCTCTGGGGAACGAGTTGACCTGTTGAAGAAAACATACACCTACTCTGATTTGTCCTTTCCTAGCCTAGTATTTTCCATTACATAATTCTTAAGTTATGTGTGTGTTGCAGCATCTATCTTGATGACCTGACCCTTACCTCTTCATGTATTAATCCAACGTACCATGGAACTAATGCTTGATTCATCTCATTTATCAACAGGTCATCACATTAGTAAATTTCAGATGATTAAAAAACATATTAATTCAATTGATTTGCATATGGAATATCAAATACAATGAGTAAATTGAATCACCCTAAATAAAGAACTGAATAGCTTTATTTACTCGTCTGCTATTGAGCATTATAATGCAACTGTTTTTATAAAAATAATTTCTAACACTGGCCGGGGACTGGGTTTCCGGCCCCTGTACAGCCTTTGTACCTGCTTCTTCATTTTCCAGGTCCTCCTGTGCGATCTCACCAGTCCCTTCGTCCTCGTCTCTGTGCTTGCCTCGGGTCCCTGGTGCAGTGGTTCAGGTGGTACCAGGTGAGACTCCCTCTGACCTGTATTGCAGTGGGGGTGGCTCGCACTACCTCGTACAGTCCCTCTCTCCTTGGCTCGTTCCACTTCCTCCGGAAGACCTTAATGTACACCTGGTCCCCTGGTGTAATTGGATTGGGCAGGGGTGGCTCCGGCTGCTTGTCTTTTTCCTGTGAATATATGACTTTGTGTATCTCAGTTAATTGTTTCATGTACTGCTTTAGTTCCATCTGGAGTTGTTCCAGTGGGGGTCCTTTGTAAGGTCCTCTTAGTGTTGGCACTGGCATGGGTCGACACATAAGCATTTCATGCGGTGTTAAGTGCGTGTTTCTGTTAGCCTGTACCATTTATTCTTTCTACCATTCCTTGTGATTGTGGATGGTAGACACAGCCCAGTCTTTGTTTTATTCTTAACTGTTGTATGACTTGTTTCACAGTTTTCTGAATAAATGCTGCACGGTTATCTGAGCTAATCTCATTAGGTATTTAGAATCTGGGTATTACTTACATTTACATTTATGGCATTTAGCAGACGCCTTTATCCAAAGCGACTTACAACAAATACATTTGTTTAAGTAAGTGAATCATCTATCCAACAGTCATCATAAGACAAAGTAATCAATTTTTTTTTATTACTTCTCTTGTTAGGAATTTGACTACTGTTCCTGCCCCTAATTCTGCCGATGGCGTTGCTTCTACCCATCTGCTGAATCTATCTATGACAACAAGCATGTATCTTTTCCCATTTACTGTTTTTATCATGTCTACATAGTCCATTACTAAATGTTTGAATGGCCCATCTGGAACCGGTATGTGCCCTAAGGGTGTTTTGATTCTCTTTCTTACATTATTTTGTGCGCATACTGTGCATTCTGTTAATGCGTTGTCTACCATTGCCTGTAAATAGAGTGACCAATACCCTTGAAGTTTTATTTTTCTCACAACTTCCCCCCTTGCGCAATGGTCAAAACCATGCGCATCAGTGATCAAAATCCCCAGCAGCACCGTAGGTGCTACTATTGTTCCCTCATGAGATCTCCACAGTCCTGTAGAGTCGGCCTTTGCCCCCCTTTGGAGCCACATGGATTGCTCATCTGGCCCCGCAATCTGTTGCATGTGTATGATGTCCTCTGGCTGCGGTATTGGTTCTACCAATACCATTAGGGCCAATACAGCCACCGCACATTTTGATGCTCGTTTTGCTGCTTCATCAGCAGCATTGTTTCCCTGAATAATGTAGTCATTGCCTTTCCGGTGCGCCTGACATTTAATGATGGCTAATCGCTTTGGTTTCATCATGGTCAACATTAATTCTTTGATTTGTTCAAAATGTTGTATGGGTGATCCATGACTTTTCAAAAACCCTCTGTTTCCATACTGCTCCAAACAAATGACAGACTCCATGCGCATACGCTGAGTCAGTAAAAATATTCACTGATTTGCCTTTTCCCAATCTTCTATCAGTGCTTCTATCAGTGCTTTTAGCTCTGCCAATTGGGCAGAGCATGGTTGTTGACAACTGTCTATCTTTACTTCTTGGAATGACTGCCCTATTTGTCTAACTATGCCATACCCTGCATGATTTCCTAAGTGATCTTTATAACATGAACCATCTACAAAATATGTCTCTTCTGCATCTAGTAAGGGTGTTGATTCTAGTAAGGGTCTTAACTTGGTGAATGTTAGCGAGTGTGCTATACAATCATGTTCTTCCCCTTCATCTGCCAGTGGTATTAGCTCAGCTGGATTGACTGTGTCTGGGTATGTTAATAACAACAAATATGACAGGTTCTTAGCCTGCGTTAGAACAAACCTTCCCTGCTCTAACAGTTCCACTGTCTTGTGATATGTGTATATTGTTATTGGTACCCCATTGTGACTGACGAGGCCTTCTCATAGGCATAGTGCATGGCCGCCACTCCCTGAAAGCATGGTGGGTACCCTTGGGCCACACTGTCTAATTTGGTGCTATAGTAGGCTAGGGCTTGTTTTTTCCTACCACTGCATGTGTCCTGTGCTAGCACTGCTGAAGCATACCCATTCCTTCTATTTGCCACATATAACAGGAATGGTTTGTTATAGTCTGGCACAGCCAATGCTGGCGCCCGTTGCATTTCCTTTTTCAACGTCTCAAATGCTATTGTTGCATCTTTTGTCCATGTCAAAGGGGCTTTTAAGTTCTGCTTATCGGCTGTTTTCATCAGCTCCCTCGGGGCTGCTGTTTTTATTGCATAGTCCTCTATCCAATCTCCACTGAATCCTGTCATTCCCAGACATGTCATCATTTGGCCCACAGTTACTGGTTTTGGTGCTTTGCTGATGCCTTCTAATTGTCCTGCACTGCAAAAACAGATTTTTAAGAAAGAAAAAAAAGCCCTTTTTCTAGAAAATTAGTCCTATTTTTAGTCTAATAAGAAGAAGAATCTTGCCAAGCATTTTTCACATAATAGTCTTATTTTGAGAACATATATCTAACTTTTTCTTAATAAGATTTACCAGCTAATATCAAGCTCAATTTAACTAGTAACAAGGTATGGACATATTTTGCAAATTATCCCAGCAAAGGAACAAGATTATGTTCCTTATTTTAAGATTGAGACCACTTGCACAACTTCTCAATTTAAGAATCTTAAGAAATGACAGCAATTTATTATTTTATTTTTCATTTATTGTCATTATTAACAAGACAAACATGATAATACAGTTTGACTGATTTGGAAAAAGGTATTAAACAGTTATGTGTTGCCCACTATCTTTTTACCAAATGAATTTCATAACATTTCAATAACTTTTTGCAGAATTTCCATGACTGTATATGAGCCACAGCTGTTTTAATAACAGAATAACAGTGTGCCTTTTACAATACATCAGATGAGGCTTTGTGTAGCCCAATCACATCCCCGAGGTAATATTTCATTGGGACATAGACCATATCCTTGTGAGTAAAGCTGTAATACGGAGTGAAATCTACAAGGTTATCGACCGATATCAGTTCAGTTGCTTGTGCCAAGTTTGGGATCTCTATTTGATATGCCATATAATCTCTATTATAACAAATGGTGTTGTACTGCATGAACTCAAAACAAAACAATGATGAATTAATCACATAGATATTTTTTAAAAGTCCAAATTCTGGCAGATCAGAATTAACATTATTCACAAATATATATTTGTTGCCATTTAGATTAATCAATTTTACAGACACTGCATGGTTTACCTCATCATTTCCAAGGAAGGCTCTCGTTTTTTCTTTTAAGTATGGCTTATTTCTGATATTGGTCCCAATGTACAATCATTTGAAAAAATGGGGTTTTCAGAACTACTTACATTCTGACAACATTCATACATTTGATTATGCCTTATTAAGGACTTGCAGACATTTTTAAAGTTTAGTTTTGAAGCCCACTGTTTAAAAAAGCAATGCTTTGATTCAAATCTCATGCACATATGACGAACCATTGGTCCCAGTAGCTTAATCTGAGATGGAACATGAATCAAATAATGTTGCTTTGGAGTGATGTTGTTATCTGGGAAAAGGTTCTTCATATGTTTTAGGTGCTGTTCAATGAGTGTTTTCAATTTGTTGATAGTCTGTAGACCAATAACAGGAGCAAACAAAATTTGAACTATTTCTATCAGCTCAAGAATGACTGTGTGGTACTCATTACCTTTAACTGTATCAATCAGAAATGGAGGAATTTTAAGTAGAACAATCATTTGGCCTGAGGACTGCTTTAATTTATTGTCACTGGATGCTAATGTGCTGTAGCTTATAGGGCTTGGTTTATCTCTGACATCAAGTGGAGAGTAGGGAAATGCAAGTAACGCACTTTTGAGAACATCCAAGTCAAGTTGTCCTAAAAGTACTAAGTGTTTCATCACACACTTTATTAATGGGAACAAAGGTTTTAATATCTTTATCCCCTTGGGGCGACACATTAGGTCATCAAGGGGAAGTGACTCTGGGTCTCATAAGAGCAGCAACCAGTCATTAATTAATTATCCCATACACGGGCTTAATAGATAGATAGATAGATAGATAGAAACTTTATTTATCCCAGGGGGAAATTCAGGTTCCAAGTAGCATACAGACATAGGGGTATCACACATAACATACACGTACAACATACAACATTAGCAGTATTTTATACAGGCGAGGTGCAGTTGTAAATGTCTTTGCAGTTAGGTGAGGTGCAAAAAGGTAAGGTGCAATTATAGCATTAAATACTAAAAGCTAAATACGGGCTACATAAATATGGACTATTTTTAAAGTGCATTTAGTCCAGGCTGGTGGAGGGAGGTAGGGGCTGTGTATGAGACCTAGCATAGCTAGTAAACATTGTAGATAATGAGGTGAAACAGTGACATGATGGTGATGTGATACAGAGGGTGGAGGTTATGCAAAGAAGTCCATCTCTTTGCCCTTGATTGACCTATTGTAGAGTTGTATGGCTCTGGGGACAAATGATTTAGTCAGTCTGTCAGTTTTGCTTGTCAGTGCTCGTAGCCTCCAGCTGATCAAGCTCTTCTGCTGGATGATGGTGTGGTACAGTGGGTGACCTTCGTTGTCCATGATGGTGAGCAGTTTGCTCAGAGTTCTTTTTTCCAATACTGAAGTCATGCTCTCCAGTTCAGCTCCCACAACAGAGCCAGCTTTCCTTACCAGCCTGTCCAGTCGCCCGGCATCCCTCTTCTTAGTGCTTCCTCCCCAGCACACCACTGCATAGAAGAGAACGCTGGCGACCACAGACTGGTAAAACATCCCTAGGAGTTTGCTGCAGACATTGAAGGACCGCAGCCTCCTCAAGAAGTACAGCCGGCTCTGTCCTTTCTTGTAGATTGCATCAGTGTTGGCTGACCAGTCCAGTTTATTGTCCAGGTGGACCCCCAGATACTTGTATGTGCTGACCATCTCCACATTGACTCCCTCAATGGAGACTGGTAGCAGAGCGGGCTTAGACCTACGGAAATCCACCACCATCTCCTTGGTCTTTGTAGTGTTGAGTTGTAGGTGGTTGAGTTTGCACCATTGCACAAAGTCCTCCACCAGGCTCCTGTACTCCCCCTCCTGCCCATCTCTGATACACCCCACAATTGCAGTATCGTCCGAAAACTTCTGCATGTGGCATGACTCTTTGTTGTAGCAGAAGTCAGACGTGTACAGGGTGAACAGGACAGGAGAGAGCACAGTTCCCTGTGGTGCTCCGGTGTTGCATACCAGTGTCCGAGAGGCAGTCCTTCAGTCTGACGAACTGTGGCCGCCCTGTCAGGTAGTCAGTGATCCAGGATACCAGGTGGGCGTCCACACCCATCTGCAGGAGCTTGTCTCCCAATCTGAGGGGTTGGATGGTGTTGAAAGCACTGGAAAAATCAAAGAACATGATTCTCACAGCGCTTTTCCCTTTGTCCAGGTGAGAATGCGTCCTGTGCAGTAGATATGTGATGGCATCGTCTACTCCAACCTTCTCCTGGTATGCAAACTGTAGTGGGTCCAGTGCATGGCTAACCTGGGGTCTGAGTGTGTGTAGAAGCAGTCTCTCCATTGTTTTCATAATGTGTGAGGTGAGTGCGACAGGCCTGAAGTCATTGAGTTCTTTTGCGTGTGGCTTCTTTGGGACAGGAATAAGACATGATGTCTTCCACAGTGTTGGGGCCCTACCAAGACGTAGACTCAGGTCAAATAAGTACCTCAGCGGCTCTCCCAGTTCGGCAGCGCAGGTCTTGAGCAGTCTGGGACACACTTTGTCTGGACCCGCTGCCTTCCTGGGGTTAAGTCGCTTTAGTCCCGATCTCACCTGGTCTGCCGTGATTGTAGGGGGGAGGGGCTGGGAGGGAGGGGGGGGTGGGTGGTGGGGTGGCTCTTTGTCCCTGGGCGCTCCAGTACACAGTGGCTGATGGCTGGTGATTGAGGTCGGTGACGCCTTTGATGATGGGGGGTGTTGGGAGATTGGGGGCTGTGTGAGATGGGGGAGAGGTGTAGAATGGCCCTGCACGCCGACAGAGACAGCTCCTGGAGAGGGGGTGGGGTAGGCCACCGCAGCTGGGTGGTCGAACCTGTTGTAGAACTGGTTCAGTTCATTGGCCCGGTCTCGACCTCCCTCAACACAGCTACTGGTCTTCCTCATGCCCGTCATCATCTTCATCCCATCCCACACCTCTCGCACGTTGTTCTGCTGCAACTTCCTCTCTACCTTCCTTCTGTATAACTCCCTTGCCTCTTTCAGCTTGACTTTGAGTTCCCCTTGTGCGTGCTTCAGCTTTGCTAGGTCCCCCTCTTTGAACGCCCTCTTTTTCTTATTGAGGAGGGCCTTGACATCGCTGGTAATCCAAGGCTTGTTGTTTGGAAAGCAGCGCACAGTTTTTGTGGGAACAACAATGTCTTCACAGAAGTTCAGGTAGTCGGAGTAGCAGTGTGCGAGCCCATCAATGTCATCATCATATGATTGTTGGAAAATATTCCAGTCTGTTATGTCCAAGCAGTCCCTCATGGCCTCATCCGTCTCGGGGGACTTCTTCTTGAAGGTGCGTGTTCTGATTGGTTCTCTCCGAACACATGGAGTGTACAGTGGTTGTAGGGAGACCAGATTGTGATCTGATTTCCCCAGTGGTGGTAGTGATGGCATCCTTAATGTTTGCATACAGAATATGTATTATATGTTAGTGAAATTATCTAAAGGAATTTCAATTTAATAAAAAAAATAAAAAAAAACTATTTCGGCCGGCCGGCCACACCCCCGACCCTACCCTGAAAAGGTATATTCCAACGTGCGGTTTTCTGTAGAGAAGAGAGGCCGTTAACCGTTGGATTTCAAATGCAGGTACATATTTTTGCAGAGTTTTTGGAATCGCGGTAATGGATCAACTGGACGAAGTTGCAATTGCTGCACTAAGAGGTACGTTATATTGTTAAGGTATCTGTTTTATTAACATTAACTTTTTTCATTTTATGTGTCTAACCTGCCTTGCTAGGTTGGGTTGTGTGCTAAAACTCATTAAGTTAACTAGCATGGTAAAGCTCAAAATATCCTTATGTATGTATCTACAGTTAATATTGTGCATTTTATTATCAAACATTAAGTATTTTGATGCTATTTTTACAAAAGTGCATGAAGTTTAACTAAGGAAATGATACAACTGTTAGCTAACTCTGGAACTTTAGTGCTAAGTTTTCAGGACAGTTAGACCTTAGAACTAGCAGGCTAGTACAACATGGTAGATGTTTTGTGTCTTTGCCAAAACGTTATTTAGCAGTAACTCTGTTATAGTGCAGCAGATAACTGAAACAATCTTTCAAATAGTGCACTAAACTTGGTACAAATACTCCTTAGACATTATTCTTTTGAAAAAGCACGCGGGCCACCCATTTTCCAAGATGGCCGCCATGCAGACTTGTAGATGGGGACATTTGACACATAATCTCACCACTTTGATCAATTTGGATGATCTTGGTGTCTAAAAGTAGGTTTTTGAATATGGGAAAGCTGAAAATTCAATTCTGAACACTCTAATGAGCTTCTTTCTACCATTTCTAGCAAAAGATGATACAAATATAGATAGACCAGGACATTATTATATATGATCCTTATTTGAATGTACAACTGGAATGTTCAAAAGCGATGAAACCCCCTAAAACGTTGGATGGAGGTGAGGTCACTGTATACCTTGATTTGTCCAAGTTTATATTTTGAGATCTCATGATGAGTGGTTACTCATACTGCCTTGTGTTGTGCTTTCTTTCAAAATAGTGGATGCCACTGCTGTGTTCAGAGCCCTGCCACTGCTCTTCCCATCCAGCACTATGCCACCTAAGAAGCTGGGCGCAAGCAGCGAGGCTGTTTTCCATGTCCTTACGGTGAGACTTAAAGTATTTAATTTTTCAGTTGTTGTTCTATTTTGTGGTAAGCCTCTGTCATTTATACAAAAAAGGTAGTGTTGTCAGTGACCTAATTGTTGTGTTTTTTTGGAAGTATCCCAGTCCAGGACAAAGTTTTTGTTACCTAAACTTCCACTCTTGTCATCTAGGCTTCAGAAGACCCTGATGCATACTTGCGCCAGCGACCCCTGTCCTGTCCAGTTGTGCTCGTCTATGAGGATAACTGCATGATCGCCATTGGAAACACACCAGTAACCACTTTTGACAGGAAGAAGTTACAACAATTGCTTTGAATGAAGCATGTTGATTAAAACATCTCTTAATAAAGAAAGAAATGCTAAAAACAAGATGCTTCTGGTGCCTTGATTTGAGACAAATTAACTCATTTTTATCGTGCTGTTTTAAGATATTGTGTCTTGTTTTAAACTTTTTTGGCTAGTTATTAATATAACTTCAAGGTATTAATTCTTAAAGTCAGCTCAATTAAGAGAATAAAATGCTTATTTTAAGAGTCTTTTTGCTAGTTATTAATCTTATTTCAAGATATAAATTCTAATAATCAGCTCATTTAGAGACTAAATTTCTCATTTTAAGTTACTCTGTCTTAAATAAATATGATTGCATTGCTTGTAGTAAGCTCAGTTTGCTCAAATTCTAGCCTTTTTGTCTAGTTTTAAGGCGCATTATGATTTTCCAGTGGCTAGACTTTTTTGCTAGTTTTAAGAATTCTAACCTAGTATATTTTGCTTACCCCATTGGCAGAATACTTTTTTTGCTCAATACAAGATAATTTGGCTAGATTTAGGAATATTAGGCTTATTTCTAGGAGGGCCTTTTTTGCAGTGTGGTGATATTGCTTTTGACCCATGCGCTATTGTTCTTCCCAGATATTTCGACCTGGGGTAAGCAATACTGCAGTTTTGTTTTTGACACCTTGTATCCCCCTACTGCCAATTGTTGGAAAACGTTTATGGAGTCCTCATGACACTGTTCCAACGTGGGTGAACAGATTAACAAATCATCTCCATATTGGATTAGAGTGCTGTTCAGCCCCAGGTCATCTAGATCAGCTTTTAACACCTGGTTGAATACATGAGGCGAATGTTTGAACCCTTGAGGTATTCTAGCATAAGTGTATTGTTTTCCTCTGTAGGTAAATGCAAACAGGTACCGACTTTCTTCTGCCATTGGTACATGAAAAAGGCTGAGCATAAATCTATCACTGTATAGTATTTGGCCGTTGGAGGGACATTTGTCAACAGTGTATGAGGATTTGGTACTTCTCCTGGCCATTCCTGTACCACATCATTTACTGCTCTTACGTCATGTACCAATCTCCATTTTGACTTGGCTGCTTTTAAAATTGGAAGAAGGGGGGTATTGCACGGGCTGTTTGTTCTTTCTAAGACTCCCGCTGCTATCAATCCCTCTATTGTTTTGCTTATTCCTTCCTCAGCTTCAGGTTTCATAGGATATTGGGCTTTTCTGGGTAGCACACTGCCCTGTTTAGGGATTATGGTTATAGGGCTTGCTGATTTTACTAAGCCCACATCAGTGTCATGTTTTGACCAAAGACCTTCTGGAATCTGTTTTTCCATGTCATCTCTCAGCTGATTGTCTGATTTCTCTTTCACCTAAACTTGTTGTTTGACCGGTATGGCTACTTCCTGTGGTATTCCATTCATAGGCATGGCACATATTATTTTAATGAATTCTTTATCTGCAGAATGTTTTATCAGGGGGTTGATTGTTTCTTTCCAATCACTTTTTGATGCAGTTTTCATTATTGGTCCGAAGTCTCTTGCTCTATACCCTTTGTTTACCATTAATGACACGTGAGGAGCGGCGTTAGATTCATTATACCACTTCTGCATGAATCCTGATTCGTACACTTGCATATCTGCTCCCTGTTTTCCCACTATGATGTGTTGTGACCGGTGGGGGTCACAATTTGGGTCAAACTGCATAGTGCAGTGATAATCAAATCGTGGTTTTCATGCATCAGGCAATTGGGCTTCAATACATTTTCCCCATTTTAACCAAGTCTGCTCTACCTCATGGTTTATTTTCCCCAACCAATAAACATTTGCGCTCCCAATCGTCGGTGACATTTGTGTCCTGATTGCTGTGTTTTCTACATATACACCTTCTGGGGAGCACCATATTTTTATCCCCAGCATGCATAATGCATCCCTCCCCAAGAGATTCACCGGTGTCTGGTCAGAGATCAGTATGGGTAGGGCTGTGGCTCTGTCTCCTATTTTCAGACTTACTGGAGTTGTCATTGGAATTAGCTGCACTTGTCCCGAGAATCCTACTGTTTTAACAAATTTCCCTGACAGGGGGAGGTGAGAGGCATATTTTGGACCTACACAAGTGTAGGTAGCTCCAGTGTCAATCATCATGGGTATGTCTCTATTTTCTATTTGAACCTGCAGCATGGGTTCTTGATCAGCTTCTGTGGTTAACACTGGAAACTGACCCTCCCCTTTAGGATTCTCGGGGCATCCCTAGTAACCGTAATTTGGTCCCCTATAGGGATTGGCTGGTCCTTGTGGAGGCGGCTGCTGTTGCTGGCCATAGCCCTGTTGTCAATTCTCCCTCGGCTGCCATGGATTAGTTGTACAATTCCTTCGGGTGTGTCCTGCTAGTAGGCATCCCCAGCACACGCCAGGTGGGCCTGTCCTTTGGAACCTTCCTTGGGGTCTCTGTCTGCCTCGCCATGGCTGAGACTGCTGGGGCTGCTGGGTATACACATTGATTACAGGTACGGAGGATTGCTCTTGTCCCTGAGGCCTCAGCACTGAAGGTGGTTTTGGTGTGGCCATGTGTGGAACTGGTTTCCCGGTTTCAGCGGACATTACCCCTTGTGTCTTCTTTTTGCTTCGTTCTGTGAGTTCCCCCAGCTGGAGCAGTTTTATTTCCTCTTTTTGTTCTCTTTTTTCCTCAAAGTTTATTTCCCACGTACTCTCTAGTAACCAGTTTATTATTTGATCTAAAAACTGTAGGGAGTGTACTTCTCTCAACTGTGTTGCTTTGCGTACCTTTTTAAAATACTCTGCGGGGCGCGGTAATACTACTTGCCGTCTTATTCCCTTCTCATATTCTTTAAATATCCTTCCCTTTATTTTGCTTTCTTGCCAAATTAACTCTTGCCCCAACTTTATCTCTACCCAGTGAGTGAATGGAAGGGAACGGTCAAATCAGATGCGACTGGACCTCATGGGTGGCACCATTGAACTTCAGGACGAGTTTGCAGGGATGGAGATGGCGGAACTTGATTCCAGCGTTGAACAGCCTGCCTTTCACTGCTTTAAACCTCCCACGGTGCTGATCCAAGTCAGCGGAGAGGTTTGGATATACAGTGCCTATAGAAAGTCATCATACCCTGTGAAATCTTTACCTTTTGTCACATTACCTTGGAAATTAAAATGAATCAAATCTAACTTTTTTGAGCTGTATGTACACAGTATAACCCTCATCATCAAAGTGAAAGTAAAAAATTTAAAAATTCTGGACAATTATTAAAAAATAATGAGTGAAATACCTGGTTTGGTTAAGTGATCAGCCCCTTAGAGTATACCATTATAAACTTGCTCAGGTGCAACCAATCAACTTCCAGATCAAACACCAGGCTAATAGCCCCCCAGCTGACATCAATTGTAGTGGTTTTGATTACTTCAGAATAAAACCAGCTGCTTCTTGAGGATTCCACTACTAGAAGTGCATGGTTCTGCAAAGAATTCACCATGGTTGGAAAAGTACTTTCAAAAGGCCTCCGGGATAAAGTTGTAGGAAGGCACAAGTTAGGTGAAGGCTACAAAAAGATTTCGAAGGCTTTAGCTATCCCTCTGAGTACCGTTCAGAGCATCATTAAGAAGTGGAAGGCGTATGGTACCACCAACACCTTGCCTAGATCAGGCCGTCCGTCCAAACTGGATGACCGAGCCAGGAGGACATTGATCAGAGAAGCTACCAAGAGGCCAAAGGCAACTTTGAAGGACTTACAAGTCTTTATGGCTGGGACTGGTCTGTCTGTGCATGTGACAACAATCTCACAAGCTTTACACAGAGCTGGCCTGTATGGCAGGGTAGCAAGAAAGAAGCCTTTTCTGAAAAAGTGCCACAGTCAGTCTCGTTTGTGCTATGCAAAAACACACCTGGAAGATTCTGTTGCCATGTGGAAAAAGGTTTTATGGTTGTCGTAGAATTTAAGTAATGGTATTTTTAAATAACATACCGTTAACCAGAGCTGTTGATTCATTCAGAGACTTTATTCACAGAGAACGAAGCCGTTTCGGATTTGCAAAGTTGAACCCCTTTCCACTTCCGTTACCTGTCTTTTTATAAACATCACACAGGTCAACGCCCTCCATTCAACAAACTTCTAGTTCCTGTATACTTACACCAATAACATTCAAGAACTACATTTCGTCATCCAGGGGGCTACGCCCACCTGACCTGGCGTCGGTCAGTCTACTGAGAGATCAATTGACCTAGGCTGTTTCCTAAAGCCTTTTGTCCTGGCTGTTTACAACTGTGTTTATTACTCATCTATCCTGTCCTTAGATCACTCTATCCTGTTTCTGCAGCTTTGAACCATTGTACTTTATTGTATTCCTACACTCTAGTCAACCCCCTAGTCAGCCCTCACTTTAACCTCACCCCTCTTTTATTGCATTTCTAAGATCTGTTGTCCGTTGATCTCTTCACTGGGTGTGGGATTGCTAAGGCTAATATTGTCGCTAATATTGTCTTTAAATTTACCATATGGTCAGACGAGACTAAGATTGAACTTTTTGGACTGAACTCCAAGCGCTATGTTTGGCGAAAACAGCACACCTCCCAAAACACACCATACCTACTGTTAAGCATGGTGGTGGCAACATTATGTTGTGGGGATGTTTCTCTTCAGCGGGGACTGGGCAATTGGTCAGGATTGAAGGGAAAATGGATGCTGCCAAGTACACCCAAATTCTTGAGGACAACCTGCGTCCCTCTGCTAGACAGCTGAAGATGGGCAGGTCATTCACCTTCCAACACGACAACGATCCTAAACATACCGCCAAAAGAACAACGCAGTGGCTTAAGGATAGAAAGGTGAATGTCCTTGAGTGGTCAGAGCCCTGACTTAAATCCGATAGAAAATCTGTGGATGGACTTGAAGAGAGCAGTCCATCGCCGCTCACCACGGAATTTGACTGAACTCGAACAATTCTGCAAGGAAGAATGGGCAAATATTCTCCAATCTAGTTGTGTCGCCGAGGGCGAGTCTAGTATGGCCTTTACCCGGCCTCAACACCACACTCAGAGTAACCCAGGCTGTAGTAAAAAATCGGAATATGTGCTGTGGGAGTGTACCCCGGAGGAAATGCCTAAGGATGGGGGGGCCGGGGACACCTACCGTATTGTACCGAGGCCATTTGAGATGGAAGCCGGGGCACCAGTTGGACTTAGTAAGCAGAGGGCATCCACTGAGGGAGAGAAATTACCCGTACACACCCAGGAGATGGAGCCAGACTCAGCTGAAAGCAAGGCCATAGATACTAAGCCGGTAAGCAGTGGACGAGAGTTGAGACCATGTCCAGCTGGGGTACCACGACAGCCTAGTGAACTGACCTCCACCACTGATACTGACACCGAGTCGACTGACTCTGGATCTGCTTCTGATGTTTCTGAATATAGGCCAGGGGCTAGGCCCAGCGGGCAAAGGTTAGATAAACGTATGGGTCGTCACATGCGTAAAATAGATAGACGTATGGGTTTTAAACCTATTGGAAGGCCACCTAAAAGTCAGGGGGTTCAGGAAAGGAAGGTGGATACACCACCACCCCCACCAGGCTCACCAGCCTCCTTGGGCACGCCAGAGGATTTAATCAGACACCTCATATACCACCCCGCCGAGGGGGAGGAAATGGAGAGTGTAGAACTGCCACCCGGCTGGGTGGTGTTAGATGAAGTAACCTCCCGTCACGGTTCACCTGTCCAAAACAATTGGACTCGGGATACACCGGCTGCGACTGGACCCCTTAGTACCCACTTACTTGCCTCTCTCCTCTATCCTCCCTCTCCTGACCCACCACCCCCTCTCAAAAATGGACTGGTTAAAAGGAAACAAATACAAGAAACTGTTGTGTCATTTGAGGCTGAGGTTCAGGCTGCGTTGCAAGCCCCTATTCCCTTAACGGAGGCTGCCTTACAGACCCCCATTCCCGAGAGAGAGGTTACTGTAAAAGCGGAGACCTTAGAGGAGGCTATGCTACAGACCCCCCCTCCCGAAGAAGAAGTGTCTTGCGATATCGATCTCTCTGACATCTATGAGTTTTTCCTACCACACCTGGAAATGCCGGACCTGGACTTGGAAGAAAGGATGGATCCTTTCATCGGCCCTACCTTCCCGGATCAATAGAATGATAAGTTGGCACAAAATATATATATCCAAAATTGCTTAAAGAAGGTATAATGATTTAGAAGTAGTACAACTATATACTTTGCCTACAAATAATGAGTTGATTTGAATATGTGTAAACTGCTTAAACTGTTTAGAAATGACTAGGAAGTGAGGGTGTGACCCTGAGTCACTATATCTGCTTAGGCCTTATGTACGAAGTGGGCCCGCTAACAAAGAAAGTGCTAGAAATAACCATGTTTAACTGTGTGATCTTGCTCAGAGTTGATCGCTGAGGCAAGGCAATATATCTTTGAAAAGTTGAAGTCATGTGTACACAGTGCAACTGCTGTAGGAAAGAAAATATGAAGTGAGACCCGTCGAAAGGTCAGGTCAGGTGATAGAAAGTCCCCAACTGGAAAGTACCATGGCGTCCAAAATCAAGTAGAAATATGCTGAGAAATGTGTGATACTAATAATATAAAGAATATAGCGATTTTGCTGGTTTTAAGGCTTTTAACATGATTGATTACTATATTGTTATACGATAGGAGAGTGTGTTAGGAATAATAATAGATAATAGGGCCTGGAAGCCATACTTGTTGGGGGAAGGGAAATGGCCTAACCACAGAGTTGCTACATTTGGAGCTGTAGCAGCCCCCACCTTCTTGTCTTGTGATTTCTGGAAAGGAAGCATTGCAGGCCTGCTGTGTACCAACCAGAGATGCAAACTATGCGTAGTGTGTAATAAGATGTGTAATAGTGTAATAGATACACTGTAAACAAAGCATAGATGTACAACAAACAGAGATGTTCTACATGCAAAACATAGATATGTACTGTGCAAGCAGACCTAGACACAATGTCCAGACAGACACAATGTTCAGACATAGACAATGTTCAGAAATAGACACAATGTACAGACATAGACAAAACACACAAGATAGGGAGGTACCTTAGCCAGGGTCATTCCCCGCTGCGGAGCGTATGAACCTGAGGCATCAGAGCAGGATTGAGTGTGTTGGAGACCAAGCCCGGAGCTCATACTCTGATCATATTCTGACTTACGGATTGCCACCGCTGAACAACTTTTGGAGACGAGTTTTCTTGAGTATTTGGAGCTCATTTTAGTGACTAGACCACAATCTGAGAACTCCACAGCTCCTCTTTCAGCACGGGGCTAAACCCTTAGCTGTTGGGGCTGTGGCAGTAAGCAACACCGAGGAGCTATTATCATAGGTTTTCACTCTGAGGAGCATTTATTATAGGTTTTCACACGGAGGATCAATTATTACAGTTTTGTTCTTTTCTAATTTTTATTGTTTTCAGAGGAACACCTTTGGATATAGTATTATTACAGGAATTCTCATCAGATTCACGGATAATACTTGGACACAGGATTTCAGGATCATCTGGATTTCAGGATCAACCGGAGTTCCGGATCATTGAGAGTTCAGGTTCGTCCAGAATTCAGGATTCTTCAATCAATTCCAAAAGAAATTAATTTTAGTAGTTTTTCTGGATTTTACTCGTCAGGGGCAAGGCTGAGGCCCCCCGCGGGGAATCAGAGCCTCTTGGCTGGGTAGAGGAAACTCAAGCTTACCACAAACACGGCGGATAGAGGAAACGGATCTAACTCGACGGGGTTTGGAATCGGAGCCTCTCCAAATCTTCACTGACCAATAGTAAGACAGACTGATAGGTTTTATTATTTTCTAATTTTTATCGTTTTTTTCTATTATCATGTTAACAATTTAATCAAGCTGTCTGTAACCCCATTTTATGATATTTTAGCTATGCTGTAATGCTTTGAATATTAATTAAACATCATATCCTGCATTTAAAGCAACAGTGTCAAGAAATGTAATGGTTTATTATTATTTTTATTCTAAATTGTAGAACTCAGTATAAGTCATATTTCTCTTCCTGGTAATGTAAAAAGTTATAGGCTACTGTGCATGTGATATCATAGGATCTGAAAGGTTATATCTGGCCCATTATTTTTACCTCCATTGGGTATATTTTCCATACCGATGAATCTTATATCCGCAACCACACCAACTGGCACTCATTGAGGTTAGAGCAGCCGTACAACCATAGAGGTCGCCCGCTTCTGTGCACGGTTTTATAGGGGTGACTTTTCAGTGCATTTGAAGTGAGTGAAGGAAGCTATTATGGAGGGACTATGGGATTTTTAGGCTGTTAACAGCGGAGTGAATCTAACCACCGACCTACACCGGACCCCGAGGTCCAAACCTGTTACTAGAGGGTTGGTACCGGAGCCCTGTAAAGGGCTTTGAGTTCTGTTTGTGAATTTAATATTTTTGAACTGAAACTCAACTTTTGCCGGGAGACAGGTGTGCAAAGCTAGTAGAGACATATCCAAACAGATTGATGGCTGTACGACAAATATAGTAACTATTTCAAAGGGGTATGATGACTTTCTATCGACACTGTATGTGGACCATGGAACCCTTGTCGGTGAGCTGACCCAGCTCATGGGAGAGATGGAGGATCCCTTCCTTCATCTGGTAACGATGGAAGTGGACAATCATGGGCCGGGGAGGCTTGTTGGGCAGCGGCTTGGGAGCAAGTGAGCGGTGGGCGCGTTTCCCTCGCCAAAGAGCACTGGGAAGGGGCTTTCTCACCACCCTCAGGAATGCAGATTATCCTCAGGTTCATCCTGCGCAAGCAATTTCAGGTCATCTGTTTTCAGCTTCAGTGACTCATTCAACTTGAAGAAAAGTGTAGGGCTTCCCAACTTCCAAGTCGCCCGCCTATCTCAGACAGTGATGTTTCAATGGCCTGAATCTTGGTAGTGTGGTCAGCAATGATGCCGATTAGTTTAACCTGGGAGGACTGGATTTCCTCAAGAAGCTCCGTCCAAAGCGCTAGGTTCTCCATGGTGGAGGTGAGTATTTTTTCCAACAAGGCGAGAATCAGCTCAGGGTTAATAAACGTAATGTTGTCACCGTCCCCCGATGGTAGCATCGGTAGAGTCCTCCTATCTGGCTTTGTGTGAGTTTTGGGCGGCATTGTCAGTCTCTTTTATGGCTTATCAGTATTTAAAATTTAAAATGAGGCTTGTTCTAACAGTCAAAATACTTCGATTTCAGTTTGGAGAAAAGTTTTCACGAAGAGGTTCTTACGCACGTCTTCACTCCTCGACACAGTTTGTTGATAGTGCCCTATAGAGGATCTACAGAGGTTCACACTATGTAAATAAGGTGTAGAATTTACAATCATATTGCTTACACCTGTTCAATCCTCTCAAGCCGTGGGATTGGATTGGGCAAATGTACGTTTCATGTTCACTAGTGTGCTCTCTGACCCTATGAGGACAACGGGTAATGGTTTCAGGGGATTCATCGCTACACACACCCCTCAGGGAAACATGGAAATAATCTGCATGAAATTATCTGCATACAAATTAAGATTGATTTGTGCAGCAGACAGGGCATTGACCTTTCACCTTCCCTGTACAGATTAAATCTGGAACCACATTGAGCCACAATACTGCCTCCAGAGCCACTTCTGGCAGTGGTGAAACCAGTACAGACATGTAGGATGTAATAGTACTGAATGTAATACCCTAACTTCACCACACCATGTTTTTCGCGCCCTGCTGGCATGTTGTGTTTGCAATGATTCAACGATTCCAGTTACTGTTAATGAAAGTGATCTCCTGTCTGTGATGGTTTTCCAGCTATATAGGCGCAGGTGTTAGAACAATTAAATAAACACTTATTTCAATTTCTTGAAGCTGTAAAGGCATACAACAACAAAAAAGCTTTGGTGTGTTCCCTCTCCATCATACGCTTCACGCTCCTATGGAACTCTACTCAACTGAACTACCAGTAACTGAATGTTTGTGATTAGGGAAGCACACTGTCCAGCTGGTAGCTCACCCATCCAGTTGAGTAGAAGGAGAAACTGTGCAACAAGTTTATAAATAACAGTGTGTGATGGAAGTGTGGCAGAGAGAGCCTCCACTCTATCTCTAATTTAGAATGATATTATAATTATTACTGCTACAAGTTGGCTTGAATTGGCTTCAAGTGTTAAAGCCCCACCTACTGTATATCCATGGCTGTTCCTATGGGAAGGTGGAGTCTGAGTGCAAGAGGCCAAACAGAGAAACATAGAGAGGGTGCAGAGAGAGAGAGAGAGAGACTGAGAGACTTAGGGCCGGTTTCACAGACAAGGCTGAAGCCTAGTCCCAGACTAAAATGCCTGTTTGAGCTGTCTGAACTCAAAGCGACTTGCACAGACTTATCTTAAAATAGTCGTAGATTTAGCCTGTTCTGGATTAAACAAAGCCGATTGCAAGAGGGAGGATTAGAGCTACTCTTCAACTAAATTGAAGCTAGTTTAACTAGTACACATTGGGCCGGTTTCACAGACAAGGCTTAAGCCTAGTCCTGGACTAATTCACACTTTCAATGGCAAATTGCCACTGAGAATGCTTTTTAGTCGAAGACTAGGCTTAAGCCTTGTCTGTGAAACCAGCCCAATAAGGCCTACTCCTGGCTTAATTTAAGCCCTGTCTGTGAAACTCATCTTCATAACTGTTAATAAATAAACAAACTATTTCTCAGTGCTAATGAGCACTAAGTGCTCATTTTTCACTCCAGTCAAAGACAGTAAATTCATGATAGTTCTGTCTGATATGACATTTGCATTTACATTTTTGACACTTTTATCCAAAGCGACTTACAAGTACATTTGTCTAAAGTAAGTGAATCATCTCCTGTTCATCTCTTCCCCTCACCACTGGGGTCCCCCAGGGCTCCTTCCTAGGGCCCTTACTGTTCTCCCTTTATACCAAATCTCTTGGCTCTATAATTTCCTCACATGGTTTCTCCTACCACTGCTACGCTGATGACACTCAACTCTTTCTCTCTTTCCCCCCCTCTGACTCACAGGTGGCGACACGTGTCTCTGTGTGCCTTTCAGACATTTCTGCTTGGATGTCAGCCCACCACCTCAAGCTCAACCTTAACAACACTGAGCTGCTCTTTCTCCCTGGGAAAGCCTGCCCACTCCAAGACTTCTCCATCACAGTTGAGAACTCCACTGTGACTTCCTCCCAAATGAAATCCTTCCTTCTTCTAGCATTGTGACTGCCAAGGGCAAGTGGTCCTAACATAGATTTGTTTTTCTTATGATGACTGATGTATCGATGATTCACTTACTTTAGACAAATGTACTTGTTGTAAGTCACTTTGGATAAAGGCGTCTGCTAAATGTCAAAAATGTGAATGTAAAGAATTATTCAAGGGTTCAGGGTTTTCTGGGGCACAGTCCCTTGACAGATCCACTACCCAGTGTACACTCACCGGCCACTTTATTAGGTACTGTTCAACTGCTCGTTAACGCAAATATCTAATCAGCCAATCACATGGCAGCAACTCAATGCATTTAGGCATGGTCAAGACGACCTGCTGAAGTTCAAACCGAGCATCAGAATGGGGAAGAAAGGTGATTTAAGTGACTTTGAACGTGGCATGGTTGTTGGTGCCAGACGGGCTGGTCTGAGTATTTCAGAAACTGCTGATCTACTGGGATTTTCACGCACAACCATCTCTAGGGTTTACAGAGAATGGTCAGAAAAAGAGAAAATATCCAGTGAGCGGCAGTTCTCTGGGCGAAAATGCCTTGTTGATGCCAGAGGTCAGAGGAGAATGGCCAGACTGGTTCAAGATGATAGAAAGGCAACAGTAACTCAAATAACCACTCGTTACAATCAAGGTATGCAGAAGACCATCTCTGAATGCACAACACGTCGAACCTTGAAGCAGATGGGCTACAGCAGCAGAATACCACACCGGGTGCCACTCCTGTCAGCTAAGAACAGGAAACTGAGACTACAATTTGCACGGGCTCACCAAAATTGGACAACAGAAGATTGGAAAAACGTTGCCTGGTCTGATGAGTCTCGATTTCTGCTGCGACATTCAGATGGTAGGGTCAGAATTTAGCGTAAACAACATGAAAGCATGGATCCATCCTGCTTTGCATCAACGGTTCAGGCTGGTGGTGGTGGTGTAATGGTGCGGAGGATATTTTCCTGGCACACTTTGGGCCCCTTAGTACCAATTGAGTATCGTTTAAACGCCACAGCCTACCTGAGTATTGTTGCTGACCATGTCCATCCCTTTATGACCACAGTGTACCCATCTTTTGATGGCTACTTCCAGCAGGATAACGTGCCATGTCACAAAGCTCAAATCATCTCAAACTGGTTTCTTGAACATGACAATGAGTTCACTGTACTCCAATGGCCTCCACAGTCATCAGATCTCAATCCAATAGAGCAACTTTGGGATGTGGTAGAACGGGAAATTCGCATCATGGATGTGCAGCCGACAAATCTGCAGCAACTGCGTGACGCTATCATGTCAATATGGACCAAAATCTCTGAGGAATGTTTCCAGCACCTTGTTGAATCTGTCACAAAGAATTAAGGTAGTTCTGAAGGCAAAAGGGGGTCCAACCCTGTAGATAGATAGATAGATAGATAGATAGAAAGAAACTTTATTTATCCCTAGGGGAAATTCAGGTTCCAAGTAGCTTAAAGACATAGAGACATCGCACATAACATACACATACAACATACAACATAAGCAGGATTGTAAACAGAAAGTCTAAATGAACGCTATAGACAGATAAGAATAAAGATACTGAGAAAAATATACTAAATACTAAGTAACAAACAAGTCCACATTAATGTGCTGAGGCTGTATGATAAGGGTGACAGGGCAGGGACTGACCCTGTGGTACAAGATAGTTCAAGTATGATTGGTGAGGTGCAAAAAGGTAAGGTAAGACAGTGCAATTATAGGTCAGGAGACCAGCATTAAATACTAAAAACTAAATACTAAATATGGGCTAAATAAATATGGACTATTTTTTTAAAGTGCATTTAGTCCAGGCTGGTGGAGGGAGGTAGGGGCTGTGTATAAGGCCTAGCATAGCCAGTAAACATTGTAATTAATGAGGTGAAACAGTAAGGTACAGGACAGTGATGTGATACAGAGGGTGGAGGTTATGCAGAGAAGTCCATCTCTTTGCCTTTGATTGACATATTGTATAATTGTATGGCTCTGGGGACAAATGATTTACTCAGTCTGTCAGTTTTGCATGTCAGTGCTCGTAGTGCAGTAGTCTCAACTACGAGCACTGACATGTCTGTACTAGCAAGGTGTACCTAATAAAGTGGCCGGTGAGTGAATATCATTCATTGTGTATTGCACTGCACTGTACACTGTGTGTGTGTGTGTGTACGCGCATGTTCCCTGGCTCCTGAGTGTTGACTGGTTGAATAAGAGTATACAGTAGATGTTTATGTTTATGGAACATCCCTGAGAACCCCTATCTGATGAAGTTGGTGTTCTATTATCTGCAAACTTGGAGTGACATTATCTGATAATATACACTCTGAGTGAACTACTGTATCTACCAGGGGGAGTGTGCTGGCCAATTAAATAGCTAATTAGGAATAAAAGGCAATTTCCTGGGAAGAGGACGGATCCTAGCCAACAGAGACTCCGTGTGAAGAGACTGGATCTGTCGATGCAGCAAGAATGGTGTTTGGGGTATAAACAATCTTTGTGTCCTTTCACACTGCTTCTCTGATTACACACACACACACACACACACACACACACACACACAGTGCAACTACAATTGAGTTTCAAGCAGTGTTGTTGGAAACTTAAAAAGCTGAAATAGTGCTGACTGTCCATTCTTTGGAAAACACATTTGTATTTCGCGCGAAGTAAATAGCTTTTACTTGATTGAGAGATTATTGAGAAAGAGAGCGAGAGCGAGAAAACGAGAGCAAGACAGAGGCTGCCCTCCAGCTAATAGAAACACATTGAAAACGCTTATTTTGTGGTTTACTGTATATCATACTGTAGGTCATTTCCATTTCCCACATAGGCTATTGGTTGATAATAGTGGTATTGGCCTCTCTACACATACATTCAACATGAAAAAGGGCACGCCCCTAATTAGGACACATTTGATAATATTTTTTTTTGTAGACATGCTACATTGACCAGTTGTGGCCAATTTATGGGTTCGATTCCCGCTGGGATCATATATACTGAAAAATGTATGCACTCACTGCAATGTAAGTCGCTTTGGATAAAAGCGTCAGCGAAATGGCATATATTAAGAAGCTAGCATGTTTCTTTCCATGTCATGCTGGTATGTAAGCTACTGAGAAACGGATTTTATTTGAAAACTGGTATATATACACTAGTAAACACAAAACACAAGGATTGCACTGGTGTAATATAACATTTATTGATTGATTGTCAGATACCTTTCAAAACAAAACATAAGGTATTTGTCAGTGTGCACAAGCGCTGCCTGCTAAATGGCCGACTGTGACACATTCTCTGCCAGCTATCTTTTTTTTTTTTTTTTTTAACAAAATAACGTACAAATATATTTGAATAGCCTATAAATAACTAAAATGACTTTTTAAAATGTTTTAATAATTTTTATAACATAAAAATAACTTGAACTTCCGTCTTCACAGTACAATGCCACCAGCTGGTTGCGGTCAGTTTTATGCTGCTCTCAACACTCAAAACCTGAATATGGCGAGTTTACAAAGATTAAAATGTCAAAACATTAAACCACTATTGCACCTTGTTAATAACAAACCAAGAAAGAGCTTTTAAAAGTAGAGTAAGCCTTATGGAGGTCTTCAGAAAAGACAGACTTTCTCTTCGGCATGACAGCTAACCGTTAGCGTACTGACAGATTTCTGTCAGACAGAGCCACAAGACAGCCTTGACAACGACAGACAAATCAGTGTTGAATTCAGACGCGTGGTGTGTTGTTTATGGTTTCTGATTGGGTAATAATGAGTGGGACAGAACATGATCAACGTCTATTTAAGCACTGAAAACAAGTATAGTATTGTAGTGACCCTGTAAAGACGGGAGTTCTGGGTTCGCGGGGTCTGCCGACTCGTATGTGGAAACATTACAGTATTATTATTATTATTATTATTATTATTATTATTATTATTATTTTAATTGTGGTGAAAACCGGGACAATTTGGTAGTGAAAACATTTGAGTGTTTTACAGATATGTCAGGACTCGGCAAACCCAGCTTGAAACTGGGACAATCCCAGACACACCGGGACGTCTGGTCACCCTGCTTATGTTGGATGCAGGGTGTCATCTGACATGCACTAGTCCTGCTGTGCAGACGTTGCGCATCGAGTTGCGATGCAGCTCCTCAATTTTTTTGGGGGGGGGGTTTAACTACTTGGGGGGGGTTTAACTACTTGGTTCAGAGCATGGTGCAAATTATTATCCTGCTCAAGGTGCCTGGATGTGGCCTGCAATGCTTTCCCCCCTTTCAGCTATGGTTAGACTGGTGAGATTCTGGACTAAAGGCGTTGCATCCTGTGTGTCCAAGGCTGCTCTACATGTGAATGGGGCAGCAAGACTACAGAACTACAGCCTCCTAAGGCTCAGATGGCAGGCTTTTGCGGTGACCTCAGCAACTTCAACCACTGACAAATCAACTGCCACCTTGATGAAGATGGGTTGATGGTCCTCAGCTGCTTATAAATGTTACATTAGATTGAATTCATTCGAAATTGTCAAAGCTCAAAGGCAAAAACAAGAAATGTTGTTAGAACGTTTGGGAATGGTGCAATTAACAGTGGCACAGTTTATATGGAGTGTGATGAACAGTTATTCTAGCAGGCGGTGGTTGGGTACTGATTGCATAGTAAGTAGATTGAACAGGCAGATCTCGATAGTCATCTGGTGGGTCACAGACGTGCTCTGTGCGTGCTCTGTGTTCTAGCACAGAACCAATACGATGAAGGATCACAGAGTGGTCGCTGTGCTACATGGGAAATAGTAAATAGTTTAGGTCACGTAATGCAAGAATGACCCCCGTCTGATCCAGGTGGTCAGGCATCGTCCCTGCACGCGGTGTGGGGGGACACGGGGAGGGTCACCCTGCTACGCAGGTACCAGTGTTAGATCGGACATATTGTTTTAGTTTCACATAACGCTAGAATGACCCTAGTCTGATCCAGGTGGTCAAGCATCGTCCCTGCACGCGATGCGGGGGGACACAGGGAGGGTCACCCTGCTACACAGGTCCATTAGATCGGACACTTGGTCTTAGTGGTGTCGGATGGTTCTGCTGTTTTGGGGGTTGAGGTTTATGGGAGCTATATCAGAGCGGAACCATCCATTACGGCAAACCTGTGTACATTTACATTAAACAACGCAAGTGTCCTGACTGAATTGAAGTTCACAAAGGTTAAGGCAAGACAGTTCAAGGAGGACGGCAGCTGGTCGTCAGGGACGTCATCTCACGTTATGCAGATCATGTTCATGGGACAGGCTATAAGAGCCGAGTTATGCCCAGACTCCACCATAGCAGAGCAGTTGTTTGCACCGGCTTGTGATGCGTTTGGGCATACTTTTCTCTATCCAGACCTGCCCTGAAACCAATACAGGATGTCCCTAAGTACGTTCTCTTTGAGGACTGCCTTCTGCAACTATTCGAGGAGTGCCTAATATGTAGGCGCCCATGTGATGTTCGGACCTTTTGTCAGGAGGACGTTCCTGTCTGTTGATCAGAGGTGCCCCCACTGCTTGTACAGCAGGAAGTGGAAGAGTCAACCACTGATTGGCAGTACCCCTGCAGGCAATCTACAACTTTCAGCTGCAGTCTACTTCACTGGGTCATCTTTTGTCCAAACGAAGAAGGTAATTGATCAATCCACCTGATGTGTTGTATGTCTGCAATTTGTGGGAAGTAGTATGTGCTCAATATGTTATTTCTAAACATCAGTTCCTATCAGCTCTGCAAGTCCACGCCATATCGAGCTCAGCGTAACATGCACATGCCAAATTGTACATGGACCCTTGGGTGGAGGCCGAGCACAGGGAACTTCAAGGGGTAGAGGAGTGGGAAGAGAGAGGGGTAGGGGTAGGGGTTAAATCATTTGATTATTGCCCCTTTAGGCCAGAATAGAGCAGCTGTCAGTGGAGGAGACAAGGCAGCTGCTTGGGAGAGTCGTGGCCAGAATTCCAGATGTGCTGTTTGACATCATGGATCTCTGACCAGCAGTAGGACAGTTAGGATGGTGTACCTGTGGGAGGTGCAGAGACATGCCCACAGACCTGGAGAAGAAGTGCTGCAGCCAGGGCCAGAGACATGTCAGCCAGCTGCCTCACATCTCCATCTACATTCTGGACGAGGGGCTGTTAAATTTAGCCAGAATGATGTGGAATGACGTGTTGGCACTGGCTGATACCCAGACACCGAGAGAAGACCAGAGGCAATGCCGATATGCAGACTCCAGATCTGATGTTGACCTGTGGAGATACAATTCAATAACATTCCATTAATCATCTACACACAGTCTGACGGAAAACAGGTCTTACTGTTGAGCCTTTGACACGTTGTACAACAATGTGGTGTATCACAGTTATGTTTTCAGATTGCTCAGTGTCATTACCTATCTTCCGCGGCTGAGGAAATTTGGTATGGACCCCCAGATCCTTACAAACTGATACAGATGCACCACAGAGAGTGTCCTGACCGGCTGTATCACCGCCTGGTACGGCAGCTGCACCACCCTCGACCGTAAGGCTCTTCAGAGGGTGGTGAAAATGGCCCAGTACATCACAGGCCACAAGCTACCAGCCATTCAGGACCTCTACTCTGAGAGGTTCAAGAGGAAGGCTGGGAAGATCATCATGGACCCCAACCACGCCCTGTTCTCTCTGCTACCTTCTGGCAAAAGGTACCGGAGCATCCAGACCCGGTCCAACAGGAACAGTTTCTACTCACAGGCCATAAGACTGCTCAACTGATCATCCCTCCCCCACCCCCCCGCTCAACCGTCACTACCTCATCATATAAGAAATGTGCAATCACTGAAGATCAAGGGCTATGTGTGAGGAAAAAAAAGCATCCACACTACTACACATTTGGAGTGAAAATGGACAGTATTTAATGGAGTATTTAATGCAGTTTTGACCTTGCAAAGGCAAGGGAAATCTTTGCTGGAATTGTCTTTTCGATCACTTGCAGGAAATCACTATCATGCCATCAGTTTCTCTTCAAAATAATGCTCAAGGCATTTTAGTACTACTTGTACTAAATGGAGAAAAAAAAAAGTATTCCCAATCTTCCGCCGTAGATTGAGGACCCATCTCTTGAGGTGACATCTTAACGGTCCCTCCTAAAGACCTCTTCACCCCCACTACCCCCCTGTACAAGTTTCTCTCAGATTAATAAAAAAATAAAGAAAATACAAATAAAAATGCTTCTTCTAGCATTGACTGCCTATGGCCCCTGGTCTGACCATTGATTACTTTATCTTATGATGACTGATGGATAGATTATTCACTTACTTAAACAAATGTATTTGTTGTAAGTCGTTTTGGATAAAGTCGTCTGCTAAATGCCGTGAATGTAAAAAGAAGACTGCTTGTACACTATTATAGTCTCAAGATAACACAACACAAAACAACAGATGAACAGTTAAACTTTTTTAAATGAAAAAAAAAAGAAAAAAAGACTACTTGTACACTATCATTTTTAAATGAACAGAATGTGAAACTTTAATGTGCGTGTGGGGGCGGGTTTGCATTACATTTGGGATTGAGTGGTGAAGCCTGTTCTCCAGTCGAAGTAAGTTAATTTAATCTTTTAAAAGTAGCTTGCTGTATTTTACTGTGGCTATCCTGCCTTAAGCTCTGGGACCTAGTTTCTGTTGAAAGCTATCTGTTTGAAGCCAATTGCTGTCAATCTCCAGTGGGAGGGCCTGAAACTACTCTGCAAGTTATTTTAACTCCTGCTGCTTGGACCAGGACTAATACATTTGGGATTGATTGGTGAAACCTGTCTGGTCGCTAACTGATCGTTAGGTGAGAGGGGCTGCTACCCTGCTAGTCATCAGCAATTACAGAATCTGCATTTCTATCGTGACGGTTACAGAGTGACAGCCTCCTGACACGAAGACGAAGGAGTCAATCTGTGGAGTCCATCGAGGAAGACCTGAGAGGAAGGCCAAACTACTCAGTATTTTTATTCTGCTAGTTTATTTTTTCACTACTCTGAGTACATTGAGCGCTACCTACATCATGTATTGCCCACAAACCCTCTATCTATATACCGGCAAATATCACAATGTGCTTTCTCCCCATTCCTGTTATTTGATCCCTCAGGAGGACACATCAACGCTACACCTCCCCTTGCAACCATTCCAATCTAATCTACCCATCATGCTCAACTGACCACAACCTCACTGTCGCGGGAGGACTTTGGAACTGCCAGTTAGCGGTCGGGAAAGCAGAGGCTATCTCAGCTTTTTCCTGCTTCATGTCTCTCCACTTCCTTGCCCTCACAGAAACATGGATTACACCGGAAAACACAGCTACTCCGGCAGCCCTCTCTGACGCCTACTCCTTTTCTCATTCCCCTAGACTCTCTGGTCGAGGGGGAGGCACAGGACTCCTCATCTCACATAAGTGGTCACATAACTCTACAGTGACCTCCTCCCAGACAGCCAAGAACCTTGGGGTGATCCTTGACAACCACTTATCCTGTGTGGCGAACATCACAGCAACAGCACACTCCTGTAGATTCTTCCTCTACAACATCAAAAGGATACGTCCATTCCTCACCAGAGAAGCAGCACAACTTTTGGTCCAAACACTTGTGATCTCTCGCCTTCACTACTGCAACGCACTCTTGGCCGGACTCCCTGCCTCCGCCATCAAGCCTCTGCAGCTCATCCAGAATGCTAAACACCCGTCTAGTGTTCAATCTCCCCAAATTCTCCCATTTCACCCACTTCCTTCACACCCTTCACTGGCTCCCCGTAGCAGCTCGCATCAGATTCAAGAACCTGGTGCTCGCCTACCGAGCGGCAAAGGGAACAGCCCCTCCCTACTTGAAAGCAATGGTCAGCCCAGAAATTGTGCAGCATTGTCTCCAATTCAGTGAGAACCCTGCTTTTTTTAAAAAATGTTATTGACAATTGCAGATCAAAATAAAAATTCTGAAATCATGAAAATAGCAAAAATGTATGTTCACCATAATTGCCTTTTAAACTGAGTGAATGGTGGCAGGGGGGCTTGAGTGAATGAAAAAATGAAGGAAAGGGGTAAGTTAGCACGCTGTATCTGTAAACATGCGTTTTTCATCAATAAAATCTTCTAAAATAATGTACATAATGCAGTCTGACTTACAAGATTATGAAAGTTAAAGAAAGTCCCACTTGAAATCGATGAGCTCCCTGGCTTTACTGGCAGAGGGATACAGTGAGCATCAGGTTGCTTCCATCCTTAAAATTTCAAAGACGGCGGTTCATAAGAACAAGGTCAAGCAGCAGACATTAGGGACAACAAAGCTACAGACCGGCAGAGGGCGAAAACGACTCTCCACTCACCAGGATGACCGCCAACTCATTTGAATGTCACTCAACAACCGTAGGATGACATCAAGTGACCTACAAAAAGAATGGCAAACGGCAGCTGGGGTGAAGTGCACGGCGAGGACGGTTCGAAACAGGCTCCTAGGGGTAGGGCTGAAGTCGTGCAAAGCTAGAAAAAAGCCCTTCATCAACGAGAAGCAAAGAAGGCTGAGGTTTGCAAAAGACCATAACGATTGGACCGTAGAGGACTGGAGTAAGGTCATCTTCTCTGATGAGTCCAATTTTCAGCTTTGCCCAACACCTGGTCGTCTAATGGTTAGACGGAGACCTGGAGCGGCCTACAAGCCACAGTGTCTCGCACTACTGTGAAATTTGGTGGAGGATCGGTGATGATTTGGGGGTGCTTCAGCAAGGCTGGAATCGGGCAGATTTGTCTTTGTGAAGGACGCATGAATCAAGCCACGTACAAAGTTGTCCTGGAAGAAAACTTGCTTCCTTCTGCTCTGAGGATTGGTTTTTCCAGCAGGACAATGCTCCATGCCACACAGCCAGGTCAATCAAGGTGTGGATGGAGGACCACAAGATCAAGACCCTGCCATAGTCAGCCCAATCGCCGGACCTGAACCCCATTGAAAACCTCTGGAATGTGATCAAGAGGAAGATGGATGGTCACAAGCCATCAAACAAAGCCGAGCTGCTTGAATTTTTGCGCCAGGAGTGGCATAAAGTCACCCAACAGCAATGTGAAAGACTGGTGGAAAGCATGCCAAGACACATGAAAGCTGTGATTGTAAATCAGGGTTATTCCACCAAATATTGATTTCTGAACTCTTCCTAAGTTAAAACATTAGTATTGTGTTCATTCATTCATTTAAAAATGAATATGAACTTGTTTTCTTTGCATTATTCGAGATTTCAAAACACTGCATCTTTTTTGTTATTTTGACCAGTTGTCAATTTCTGCAAATAAATGCTCTAAATGACAATATTTTTATTTGGAATTTGGGAGAAATATTGTCAGTAGTTTATCGAATAAAACAAAAATGTTCATTTTACTCAAACACATACCTATAAATAGTAAAACCAGAGAAACTGATAATTTTGCAGTGGTCTCAATTTTTTTCAGAGCTATATATAATTATTTTTATTTATTTATTTATTTTATATTACATATAAAAAAAGACTTTTTAACTTTCCAGGGGGTGTACTTACTTTTTCCACGACTGTATCTTTTGGTCTCGTTGAAGAATGCACCTGCTACTTGAAGGAATGAACTGTCTGCCTGACTGATTTACACTGGAAAAGTGACTTGATTGTCTTTAATTGGTACATACTGGACAAAGCATTCCTTTCCTGACTAATTTTGTCCAAGATACAGAGGAACTGGTTCAGCATATCTGTACTGATTTTTAAAGATTCTTTTCCTTCTTTTGTCTGTTTTTAATGTACCAGTGTTGCACGCCTGGAATATATCCTTTGATTTCATGACATCTAAAACATTCTTTACATCAGCCTCAGGGATACCCAGAGTTACCAACTTTTCACTCAGTTTAAGGTACAAATGAGACTGGCTAACAGCATGTATTCCCTGGAAATCTTCAATAATGGTCTGTATGACTGAAGATTGTAGTAACAACTTTGCCTGCAGTTTCAGTTAAAACAAAGCGAAATTGTTCAGGAAAAGGGGTTCCTCTCCACTTTCTGGAAAAACCTCTGATTGCTCTCCCTCTCTATCAGCATTAACATCAGCAAAAATCTCTGGTTGCTCACCGGTGCCCTCTGTCAGCGCACCAGCACCATCATCCCCTGCAACTCCATCACCTCTCTCTGAGGTTGTATGGCTTACAAGACTTCCCATTGAACATCCGTTATGTGTTCTTGGTTCCAAAGTCTGTTGGATTGCTCCAGTTCGGTTTTGAGTGATTTCTCGCTTTTCCTGGGAGATCAGCTGCCGCAAGTAGGTCACTTGCTGCTGCACCAACTGAGCTTTGTCTCTATTGGCTTTGTGACCCTTTATCTGCAGAGGGTCCTTAGGTCCGGCTCCTGCTCATCCTCTGTCGCCAACAGGATGGCGTCCACATATTGGAGTATCGTGGATTTGATTAGAGGCATCTCTCTGAGGTGTTTTTGAGACAAGCCCTGAGAAGCTGACACAGAAGAGAGCAAAGGCAACAACCGTAGCTGATCGAGCTACAAAGGCGGCAGCAAAACAAACTCCAACTCCAGCTCTGCGTGCAGTGTACACCATCAATATGCTGAAACACGTCCAACAGATGCAGGACGCTGCAGAGAAGGGGGAAATATGGTTCTGGATGGAATCGGGAGCCAAACTGGGCAAGGTTGCAGTGTGGCGGTATGGTCAAAGGACTGTGACCCCTCGGAAGCTATTACACTATCTGGCGACTCAGATTCATTCACTGGGACGTATTGGGACAGACGAAATGGTTCATCGCTATACCAACCAGTGGTGGAACCCAGCTTTCAGAAAAGAGGCAGAAAGAGTCGTATCTCAGTGCACTACCTGTCAGAAAAACAACAATCAAGGTGCCCCCGGGACCTTGCCCCGGGACCTTTTCGACACCTCCAGGTGGACTACATTTACATTTATGGCATTTAGCAGACACCTTTATACAAAGCGACTTACAACAAATGCATTTGTTTAAGTAAATTAATCATGTTTTTTTTATTTTTTATTCTTAACAGGAGAGAAACTTGTACAGGGGGCTAGTGAAGAGTGAAGAGATCTTTAGGAGGGACTACTTCACACTCCCAAAGTATGGGGGGTATCAAGATGTGTTGGTGGTCGTTGCCAAATTCTCCCAATGGGTGGAAGCCTTCCCTACCAAAAAGGGAACTGCTTTGCATACAGCCAAAGTGCTAGTCAAAGAAATCATTCCACGATAGGGTCTACAACAAATAGAACAAATAGACCAAGGCTCTCACTTCACTGGGAAAGTCTGTGGGATGCTGGAAGTAAAATGGTCACTCCACTGTCCCTATCACCCTCAATCATCTGGGCAGGTGGAACGAATGAATCGAACTCTCAAAGAGACACTCACCAAAATGCATCAGGAAGGGGTGCCCTGGCCAGAGACCCTGCCTGCAGTACTGTGCAGTATTAGAACAATACCACAGGACTGAGCCCCTCGAAGTTATCACAGACTTCTATCACACAATGTCACTACCCGGTACAATTGATCTTCTCAATTATTGTTTAGCTCTTGGCAAAGCCACAAAGGCAGCTGAACGGCAGGTACATGATGCGTGGGTAGAGCCTCCTGAGGGGGGACACACTATCATGCCAGGTCAATGGGTTATGATACACAAACCACAGAAAGTTACGTTAGAAGCTAGATGGGATGGTCCCGATCAGGTTTTGTTGATAACCAACTGTGGGGGGACATGCAGCGTTCGGCCTGTAGAGGGAGCTACAGGACCGTGGCCGGGGTTGTGTCGGCGAGACTTTTGTTGCACACCTGCTGCGAATTAAGTCTCGCCGGCGAATGTTTAAGATGTGTGTGCTTCTGCCATTTCGGTAGGCGAGGTGAGCTGGGAACGGCGACACGGGAGAGAGAGAGTGGAGAGTGACTGGACACTCGCCACAACTGGAGACGGGCTGAAAAGCCAGAGAATTAATGACTGTGCTAATAAACGGGAACAAATCCCTTACCGATATACTGCGTCTGCCTCTGTGTACCATCGGACATTGTTACATTGGCGCCCAACCTGGGACACAGGAAAAAGGCAAGATGGACGCGCTAACAGCGGCGATAGCAAGGATAACGCTCGTCCTCGAGCAACAGACGGCCCTGCAGCAGACCCTGGAGGAGCTGACGGCGGCGAGGGTCGCGGACAGGGCCGGCGGGCCGGCGCCGGGGACCGGAGCGGCACCAGGTCCCCCCAAGGTCCAGCTGCAGAAGATGGGGGACCTGGACGACCCAGAGGCGTTCCTCGCGGTGTTCGAGGGGACGGCGAGGATCTCGGGGTGGCCGGACCGAGAGTGGGCCTACCATCTGCTGCCCCTCCTGTCAGGGGAGGCGCAGCTCGCGGCCCACAGTTTGCCGGCGGCCGCCCAACGGGATTACCAGTCCCTGGCCCGGGCGATTCGGGACCGCCTGGGCCTGACACCGGAGGAACACCGGCGCCGGTTCCGGGCCATGACCATGGAGGAGGGGTGCCGGCCCTTCGCCTTCGCCCAGCGGCTGGGGGACAGCGCATGGCGGTGGCTGGACCCCGAGAACAACTCGGCGGTGGAGGTCGGGAACCGGGTGGTATTGGAGCAGTTCCTCGCGGGGCTCCCGGCCCGCACCGCCGCCTGGGTCCAGTACCACCGCCCCCAGGACCTAAAGACCGCCGTGGGTCTGGCCGAGGACCATCTCTCCCTCCCACCGCGGGGGCCACAACGACCAACCCCGGCCCCGCGGCAAGGGGGGGGGGGCCAACGCCCAGGAGGAGCCGGGGGAGCAGAAGGAGGGAGGCCGGCGCCCGCCCCGAGAACGAGATGGCAGGAGCACGCCGATCCGGAACCAGCCCCGGCCCCGCAGAGAGCACCTCGAGCGACAGGGGGGGTGTGTTGGCGGTGCGGACGGCCGGGCCACGTGCAGGCCGAGTGTCGGGCGATGGACGTGGGGCAGGTCGTCCGCATCTGCGACATACCGGGCCCTCCCCCCGGACCAGGAGCGGCGTATCGTATTCCGGTAAGGATACAACGTGATACGCACCAGGCATTCTTGGATTCGGGCTGTATGCAGTCCATGATCCAGGAGCGCCTGGTTCGGCCGGGGGCACTGTTGAAGGCATCGAGGGTGTGGGTGAGGTGTGTGCATGGGGACATTCACGAATATCCGCTGGTCGCTATCGAAATTCATTTTGAGGGGAAAAACCATAGTGTACAGGCGGCGGTTAGCCCACGCCTCACGCATCCCCTGATTCTAGGTGTGGATTGGGAGGGGTTTCCTCAAGCGGTAAAGAGGGCTACCGGGATGCGTGCACGACAGCTAGGGAGGTGTGTGGCGTGTAATGTGCTCTGTGCCGAGGCGGCGCCTCGCGACACTGCCGGGGAGCCGGAGCCGGCGGGGGCGCCTCACCCCGAGACTTCCTCGCCGAACTATCCGCTGCTAGGCGACTTCCCCCTCGAGCAGTCTCGTGATGAGACCCTCAGATCAGCCTTTGACCAAGTGATAGCAATTGATGGTACTTTGATACGGCCAGACACAGTGCGCGCCCACCCCTATTTCGCGATTATCAGCGACAGGTTATATCGAGTAAGTCGTGACTCACATAGTCAGGAGGAAGTAACCCAGTTGCTGGTTCCCCGCAGCCGCCGCAAAATGGTCTTCCAGGCGGCTCATTTCAACCCCATGGCGGGCCATCTAGGGTATGACAAAACACTGCACCGTATAATGGCTCGATTTTATTGGCCGGGGATTCGGGCAGAGGTGCGTAGGTGGTGCGCGTCCTGTCGGGAATGTCAGTTAGTAAATCCCCCGGCCATCCCACGGGCCCCCTTGCGGCCCTTACCATTGGTCGAGAACCCATTCGACCGCATTGCGATGGATATTATCGGGCCATTTGAGCGGAGCACACAGGGTTATCGATTTGTGTTGGTCTTGATCGATTACGCCACCCGATACCCCGAGGCAATACCTCTGCGCAATATCTCTGCCAGGAGTGTAGCGCAAGCATTGTTTCAAGTCATCTCCCGCGTGGGAATCCCGAAAGAGATTCTCACCGATCAGGGCACTAATTTTATGTCACGCACCCTCAAGGAACTGTATGGCTTGCTGAACATCAAGGCGATTCGAACCAGTGTTTACCACCCGGCCACTGACGGCCTTTGTGAGCGGTTCAATCGGACCTTGAAGTCAATGATCCGGAAGTTTGTCCACGAGGATAGTCGGAATTGGCATAAATGGCTAGATCCCCTGTTGTTTGCGGTGCGGGAAGTTCCCCAAGCTTCCACCGGGTTTTCCCCGTTTGAATTACTCTACGGGCGTAAGCCCCGGGGTGTCCTAGACCTGTTTAAAGAAAATTGGGAGGAAGGGTCTAGCGACAGTAAGAGTGAGATCCAGTACGTCCTCGACTTGCGCACAAAGCTCCACGCCCTAGGGGCTATCTCACGTGAGCATTTGCTGCAAGCCCAGGAGCGTCAGAAACGCCTGTATGACAGGGGGGCTACCCTACGAGAGTTTACACCGGGAGACAAGGTGCTCGTACTGTTACCCACCTCCAACACGAAATTACTCGCGAAGTGGCAAGGGCCGTTTGTGGTCACACGTCGCATGGGGGACGTGGATTATGAGGTTATTCGCTCGGACCGGGGGGATAGCTTGCAGGTGTATCACGTCAATCTCCTAAAAAAATGGAACGACGTGGTCACTGTTGCTCTGGCTACGATAGTTCCAGAGAGAGAGGAGTTCGGTCCGGAAGTCCCAAAATCGAAAGGTAGCACTCCGGTCGATATTGATAACCATCTCTCTGCTAGTCAGGCCGCGGACGTTGCAGATTTGCAGCTTAAGTTCGCCGACGTGTTCTCTCCCCTGCCCGGTCGGACTACGCTCATCGACCACCATATAGAAACGGCGTCCCTATAGGTTGCCGGTGCACAAACGAGACGTTGTGCGCCGGGAGTTGGAAGCCATGCTGGAGCTGGGTGTGGTCGAGGAGTCCCGCAGTGATTGGTGTAGCCCCATCGTGCTTGTCAACAAGCCAGATGGGACTATACGGTTCTGTGTGGATTATAGACGGGTTAATGCGGTCTCCAAGTTCGATGCATATCCGATGCCCCGGGTCGACGAGCTCTTGGACCGGCTTGGTACGGCCAGGTACTTCACGACATTGGATTGCACGAAGGGATACTGGCAGATTCCACTCTCGCCGGTGTCCCGGGAGAAAACGGCATTCTCCACTCCGCTCGGGTTATTCCAGTTCACCGTGCTCCCTTTCGGGTTGTTCGGAGCCCCAGCCACTTTTCAGCGCCTCATGGACCGTATTCTGCGGCCGCACGCCGCCTATGCTGCGGCCTACCTAGACGACATTGTCGTCCACAGTGACACCTGGCCGCAGCATGTGCGGAGGGTGGCCGCTGTTCTGCGGTCCCTTAGGCAGGCGGGGCTAACGGCCAACCCGAAAAAGTGCGTGATCGTGCGGAGGGAGATCCGGTATCTGGGGTACCACTTGGGACGGGGGGAGGTGCGACCGCAGATTGAAAAGACTGCGGCCATCGCCGCCTCTCCCCGGCCCAAGACAAAGAAGGAGGTGAGGGCCTTCCTGGGGCTGGCGGGATATCGTACCTGGGTTTTCAGAGCTGGCCAGTCCCTTGACGGACCTCACCCGGAAGGGTGCCCCGGATCCGGTCCAATGGTCGGGCCAGTGCCAGGGGTCGTTCGAGGCCCTTAAGGGGGCTCTTTGTGGAGAAACGGTCCTGTATGCGCCTGATTTTAACCTCCCTTTCTCCCTACAGACGGACGCGTCGGATAGAGGGCTGGGAGCAGTGCTGACCCAGCGCGTGGAGGGGGCCGACCGGCCGGTGCTGTACCTGAGCCGTAAGCTGTCGGAGAGGGAGGGCCGGTACAGCACCGTGGAGAAGGAGTGCCTGGCCATCAAGTGGGCGGTCGGCACCCTCCGCTACTACCTGCTGGGTCGCGCCTTCACCCTCTACTCCGACCATGCCCCCCTCCAGTGGCTCCACTGCATGAAGGATGTAAACGCGAGGATCACCCGGTGGTACCTCGCGTTGCAGCCCTTCAACTTTTCCGTCGGGCACAGACCGGGGGCGCAGATGGTCGTGGCAGACTTCCTCTCCCGTGCAGGGGGGGGGGAGTAGGTCGTCGGCCGTCGGGTCCCCGGCCTGTGTCGGGCGGTGGGGGTATGTGGGGGGACATGCAGCGTTCAGCCTGTAGAGGGAGCTACAGGACCGTGGCCGGGGTTGTGTCGGCGAGACTTTTGTTGCACACCTGCTGCGAATTAAGTCTCGCCGGCGAATGTTTAAGATGTGTGTGCTTCTGCCATTTCGGTAGGCGAGGTGAGCTGGGAACGGCGACACGGGAGAGAGAGAGTGGAGAGTGACTGGAAACTCGCCACAACTGGAGACGGGCTGAAAAGCCAGAGAATTAATGACTGTGCTAATAAACGGGAACAAATCCCTTACCGATATACTGCGTCTGCCTCTGTGTACCATCGGACATTGTTACACCAACACAGCAGTTAAAGTAGATGGTAAAAATTGATACATGCCAGTCACTGTAAACTGTAATCATACTAGCGTGGATCAAGCCTTGGAGCTACAGAACCATGAGCAATAGACTGTGGGGGCCTACCCCGAGTGAAGGTTTAGGACTTTTTCGGCCTCTGTTGCCTATGTTGTTCAGTCTCTATATGCTGCCTCTAGGAAACATTATCAGAGAACATGGGATTCATTTTCATAGCTATGCCGATGATACACAACTGTACATTTCTTTATCACCCAATGACATCAGCCCTATTGATAAACTAGTTCAGTGCATTGATCATATCAACTCGTGGATGTCCCATAACTTCCTGCAATTAAACAAAGATAAGACGGAGGTCTTAATCATCGGAACAAAGGTCGAAAGAGAGAAACTATGCACTAGCTTAAAGTCTCTAGCACAAAACACCAAGCCCCTCGCAAAAAATCTTGGAGTGCTTCGAGACCCTGATTTGAATTTTGAATCACACATCAGTAATATCACTAAAAACGCTTTTTATCACCTTAGAAATATTGCCGAAGTGCAACCATTTCTCTCCCAAGCAGATACTGAGAGACTTATGCATACATTCATCACTAACAGGTTAGAATACTGTAATGCTCTCTTCTCTGGTCTACCTAAAAAAACTATAAACAAGCTACAGATAATTCAGAATGCAGCAGCATGTGTATTGACCAAGATCAGACGAAGAGCACACATCTCTTCTATCTTAAAGTCTCTTCATTGGTTGCCTGTCAGTTGTAGAATTGATTTCAAGATCCTTTTACTGGTGTTCAAATCACTAAATGGTCTAGCGCCTGAATGCCTGTCAGATATGCTTTCAGTTTACAGTCCATCGAGACCTCTCAGGTCCTCTGACACTGGTCTTTTAGTCTTACCCGGGGCGAGGACAAAGAAATACGGGGAGGTAGCTTTTAGTGTCTATGGTCCTCGCCTCTGGAATAACTTACCTCATGAGCTTAGGGTGTCACAATCCATTAACACTTTTAAAAGAAACCTCAAGACACACCTTTTTAGTTTAGCTTTCTCTTAATCCATTTGCACTTCTATTTTTGTTTTCTTTTTATTTATCTTCTTAATCCATTATTATTTCTATTTCTATTCTATTATCTATGTATGTATGTATGTATGTATATATGTATGTGTTTATGTATGTATGCTTGTATGTTCTGTACTTACTGCATGTATTTTCAATTTTACTGTTAAGCACCTTGTATTGCAATTGTGTATGAAAGGCGCTATATAAATAAAGCTTGATTGATTGATTGACCAATTCCAACTGACATCACTCCTGGCTAATGATCAAGATGTCATATTTACGCATACACAGTAGAACAACAGTAGACAGAGTCATCAAGACTGACCTGATGCATTCTTGGTAAAGAGCTTGGTATGCAACCCTGGTATTTTTATATATTTTATGTTTTTATGTCTTTATTGTTCATTTCGGTAATTCTTGATTATTCTACTTTATTTAAAATAATCATGGGGGGGACTGTTAGAATTGTCCCATGATTTCTGTATTCTATTTTCAAGTATTCTGTGTGCCCCTCACCTCTGGCCTAGGAGCAACCAATCAAATACACAACTTTGTAACATTGAATAAAATACCCTCTCCAAAAGATGTCAACCTTCAGATCTCTTTATTTCATGTCATTCCAAACCTGAAAACGATTGTGTTACTGCGGAAGAAATGACACATATATCTAACAACAGCGAATACTTACTGAAGGCACTGTAGATCAGACTGCCTCCATCACTTTGCCAAGGAGTTTGAAGGGGGATAATTTCAATTCTCTTCAATTTTCAATCCCTTCTTCAGTAGACCTTCCCCTGATATGACAAATGGCAGAGCTCTGAAGTGTCAAACTGAATTCTGATTGGTCTCCCTTGGTCTCCTTCAAACAGCTCATAATTTAAATACTTAAGTCTATATAACAGGGGCAAAGGGATACATTCTTTCTCTTTCCTTTGTCCTTTTGTGAGGTTCTCATCATGTTGTGAGTAGCATTGTTTTGAATGACCTGTGGTCATCTCTCCATCTCTCTCTCTCTATTAGAATGTAAACATTTTCTATGAAGTATTTGCCTTGTAATAGTTGTATAAGTATACAGTATTATTAAAGCAACATTTGACCTTTCTTGCACTAACTCAGCACAAAGTCAAACATTCTTTGCACATAGTGATAATTACATTGGATTACATCAGATTATCAATATTAGATATGCTTTGCTATTAACAAAATATAGCCAAAAGTCTCTGCTAAACCTTTGCGTGGAAACTGATATTATTATAAAATGCTCTACAGTTTCCAAGAATTGGAAATAAAACACTGAAGAATAGAGGGCAGGTCAAAAATAAGACATACATTTATTCCCAATAATTACTTTGGTTATGGACATGATGAAGTGAACTCAACACACGTTGTCATGCTATTTTACCATGTCTGTCACGCCCTCCACTTCCACCTAGCCAGTGTGGCGTGGCTGCCAATGGTAACGTCATCATCTACACACCTGCGGCTTGTCTCCTCATCACCCTTCTGTGATTTATACTCCGGTTTTTCATTCATTCCCCGCCAGTTCGTCATAGTACTTCCTACCTATACGTCCCAGCATTTTTAGTCTGTTGATTCCTGGTTTCGGATCTACAAGTATTTTCTGGACTGTGCTTCTGCCGGTCGGATTATCTGCCTTCCCTAGAACTGTCTACCCGTATATCGACCCTTGCCTGCCCGACTACCCGTCTGCCTGCCCGACCTCTGCCTGTCTGATTACCTGCCTGCCCTGCCTACCTGCGTGCCCAGTCTACCCTGCCTTCCCCTTCCCCCCAATTCCTTCATTAAATACTCAATTATTTTATACCTGTGTCCAGACTCTGTGTTCTGCATTTGGGTTCACTAGCTCTGATTCGTAACAATGCCCTCAAGTTAAGATAAATTGGCTTGCAAGGAGTTTATGCTCAGGCCAATATCTGAAGCTGATGACTCACTCTACATCTCTTTAACGATGCATGTGAACGTTTGACATTAAATGGGAGAACCTGGTCACAATTATGTCGTCCTGTATTAACAGAACCTTTATCCAGAGCACAACATCACATTAATGCACATAGGAAGAAGGAGAATAGAATATCAACAAAATAACCAATTTAACAGTTTCAAAGCAACATATGGCTAGGTTTTAACCATACGTTAACATGTGTCAAGCACAACACGGGAGACCAGTGGCCATGGGCCTAACCCGGGTAACTCCAAGGACATCTTGCTGTCCCTCTCTTTAAGTATCATTCCCAACAAAGGACAAGGTGTGAGACACAATACAGTCAGAATTAGATCAGAATCAGAATCAGAATTCTTTTATTTGGCCAAGTATATTTGCACATGCAGGAAAGAGGTGGTGACCAGGATGGGAAGGATCAGCTATGATCTTTCCTGCTCTCTTACTGGTCCTGGAGTGGAACAGGTCCAGGAGAGACAGCAGGTTGCAGCTGATGACCTTCTCGGCTGACCGAATGGTCCTCTGCAGTCTGCCTTTGTCCTTGGCAGTGGAGGCAGCGAACTAGATGGTGATCGATGAGCTGAGGATGGACTCTATGATGGCCGTGTAGAACTCGACTATCACTTTCTGTGGTATGTTGAATTTCTTCAGCTGCCACAGGAAGAACATCCTCTGCTGGGCCTTCTTGATCTGGAGGTGATGTTCTCCACCCACCTGAGGTCCTGTGAAATTATTGTCCCCAGGAATCTGAATGACCTCACAGTGTTAACTGGGGAGTCACACATGATGAGGGGGGTGGTTGGGGCTGGGCTTCTCCTGAAGTCCACTACCATCTCTACAGTTTTTAGGGCGTTCAGCTCCAAGTTGTTCTGGCTGCACCAGGAGGCCAGTCTGTCAACTTCCTCTCTGTAGGCGGACTCATCCCCATTGGAGATTAATCCAATGAGGGTTGTGTCATCTGCGAACTTCAGGAGATTGACGGAAGGGTGGCTAGAGGTGCAGCTGTTGGTGTAGAGGGAGAAGAGTAGAGGAGAGAGCACACAGCCTTGTGGGGCTCCAGTGCTGATGGTCCGGGGCTCCGAGACAAGCTTGCCCAGCCGCACGTGCTGCTTCCTGTCTGTCAGGAAGTCAGCGATCCACCTGCAGGTGGGCTCAGGCACGCTCAGCTGAGATAGCTTGTCCTGGAGAAGAGCTGGGGCAATGGTGTTGAATGCGGAGCTGAAGTCCACAAACAGGATCCTGTCGTAGGTGCCAGGGGAGTCTAGGTGCTGGAGGATGAAGTGGAGTCCCATGTTGATTGCGTCGTCTACATCCCTGTTGGCTCTGTAGGAAAACTGCAGTGGGTTGAAGAGGGGGTTGGTGATGGCCTTGAGGTGGGTGAGCATGAGGCACTCAAAGGTCTTCATTACCACAGAGGTCAGGGCAACTGGTCTGTAGTCATTAAGGCCTGTGATCCTCTGCTTTTTGGGAATGGTGATGATGGTGGATGTTTTGAAGCAGGCAGGTACCATGCATTCAACCAGTGATGTGTTAAAGATGTCCGTAAACACTGGAGACAGCTGGTCTGCACAGTGTTTCAGTGTGGAGGGGGAGACAGCGTCTGGTCCAGCTGCCTTGTGGGGGTTCTGACTCTTTAACAGTTTGTTGACGTCTCTCTCCTGGATGGAGAGAGGTGTGATTGGGGGAGGGGGCTGTCTGGGTCCATTGTGTAGGGGGGGGTAGTGTCTCTGTCCAGGCTGGGAAGAAGAGGTGTGATAGCTGTGGAGGGGGGTTGGTTGTGTGGGTCAGAGTCAGGACTGTTCCACTGTCTGTCGATTCTACAGTAGAAGTTGTTCAGGTCGTTTGCAAGTCTGAGGTCATCCATAGAGTGGGGGGATTTGGTTTTGCAGTCTGTGATCTCTCGAAGGCCTTTCCAAACTGACAAGGAGTCGTTGGCTGCGAATTGTTGTTCCAGCTTCTTTGAGTACTGTCGTCTGGCCTCCTTAATCTCCTTGCCAAACGTGTACTTAGCCAGTCTAAACCATTCCTTGTCTCCATTCCTGAAAGCCCTCTCTTTCTCCAAACAAAGCTGTTTGAGTCTTGCTGTGAACCAGGGCTTGTCATTGTTGTAACTCACCCTGGTGCGTGTTGGAATACATCTGTCCTCACAGAAGCTGATGTATGACGTCACAGACTCTGTGTATTCGTCCAGGCTGTTGAAAGCAGTCTTAAAAATGTCCCAGTCTGTGTTATCTAGTTAGTCACGCAGCTCTTCCACTGCTTCTCTCCAATTCTTAGATCTCCGCACAGCAGGTTTAGAAAGTTTTAGTTTCTGCCTGTATGCTGGGATCAGATGAATAAGAGCGTGGTCAGATAGTCCCAGAGCCGTGCGAGGGACTGCGTGATAAGCTCTGCTGATGGTGCTGTAACAATGATCCAAAATCTTCTCCTCCCTGGTTGGGCATTCGATTAACTGTTTATATTTAGGGTTTTGTTTATATTTTGTGAGTTTGTTAAGTTGCCCTTGTTAAAGTCCCCAAGGACAATAACTGGGGAATACGTGTTCTCTCTCCTTCTCTCCACTCCTAATATTTGGTCGGCGAATTGAAGTTGAGCCACTTTCACATCAGCTTGCGGAGGGATGTAAACGCCAGCCAATATAAAAGAAGTGAATTCACATGGAGAGTAAAACGGTCTGCAGGTGATGAAAAATGATTCCAGGTCAGGAGAACAAGTTTGCAAAATCACTTTCACGTCATTGCATGAGCGTTGATTTATATAGAAACAGATCCCTCCACCTTTAGTTTTGCATGAAAGTATCGGGTCACAATCCGCACGTAACAGCTGGAAGCCGGGCAGCTGTACAGCGGAGTCCGGTGTAGATTCAATCAGCCACGATTCCGTGGAAACACAAGATCAAGATCAAGATGGCACCTCCTACGGCTGCCACGGCGTGTTGGTGCGCACTTCTTTGTTTGTTTTTTGTCTTTAATTCCGTTAATTGTGATTATTTTCACGAGGGATGAGATGCTTAACATCAGGGACTCAACACCATCTGGTTTATGTGCCAACTTTCTCGCCTCATCTGTGGATTTACTGGACATTCTGGTCAAAGGTGCTTTGGCCCTTGGCCAAGCAGTGAGGCGGAGAGGTAAGTGTGCCGGGGCTCTGGTGCGCTTCAGGGAGAGAGGATTACACTCACCTCTACCGGGAATACTCCTCTCAAATGTCTGCTCACTGTGCAGCAAAGGAATTGACAAATAGCGACGGTGCGATTTCTTCAGGATGTCCGCCAGGCATGCCCATTCAACTGTAAATAGGTATACACATTTAAATCAAGGCTGGCGCCACCCAAATCCGTCTACAAGTGTGGGGCTAAATGTCCAGAATCCCTCTCGTCCGCCAAGTTGTGTAAACACATCTCCATGATGTCTAAAGTACTCAACTTAAATGACACCAACATGGACCAGCTAGCAGATTTCCTGGGACATGGTATACGGATACACAGGCAATATTGCAGGTTACCTGAGGGAACGCTTCAGCTGGCAAAAATCACCAAAGTCCTCATGGCAATGGAGCAGGGAAGGCAAAACAAATTCAAGGGGAAAAGTCTTGACGAGATCAACATCAATCCAGAGAGGGTATGTAAGAATCTGTCAATCAAATTGAATCTGGTACCTCAACCCTGTCATGGTGACTTTAAAGGGGGAGCTATTCTGCCCCCCTCCCTTGAGATCCCTTCCCCAGAGGAAACAAATGGTTGTGAGCTCTGTTGGATGTGGTGTCGGAGCTGTGATGTCATCAGTTAAAAAAGTGATAGAATGTATTCTGATTGGTCTCCTTGCAAACAGCTCCTAATTTCAATACTTTAGTCTATATAACAGGGGCAAAGGGACACGTTAATTCCCTTTTCTTTGTTCTGGTGTTTGGTTCTCGTCATGAGCTGTGAGTAGCTTTGTAACAATGACCTGTGGTCATTTTTCTCTCTCTACTCATTTGCCATTGAGGGTAGAATGTAACATTGTTCTATGAAGTATTTACATTTATGGCATTTAGCAGACGCCTTTATCCAAAGCGACTCACAACAAATACATTTGTTTTAGTAAGTGAATCATCTATCCATCAGTCATCATAAGAAAAAGTAATCAATGCTCGGACCAGGGGCCATTGGCAGTCACAATGCTAGAAGAAGGAATTTTTTTTTCTAACAGGAGAGAAACTTGTACAGGGGGGTAGTGGGGATGAAGAGGTCTTTAGGAGGGACCGTTAAGATGTAGCCTGATGAGATGGGTCTTCAATCTACGTCTGAAGATTGGTAGTGACTCTGCAGTCATGACAGCAGTGGGAAGCTCGTTCCACCAGCGGGGCGCCAGGACAGTGAAAAGCCGTGACCGAGTAGTGCAGCTGCTGCATCCACGTAGAAGTGGCTAGCCGAGGTGGAAGAGCGGAGTGATCGGGCAGGGGTTTGGGGGCTGACCATTGCTTGAAAGTAGGGAGGGGCTGTTCCCTTTGCCGCCCGGTAGGCGAGCACCAGGGTCTTGAATCTGATGAAGCTGCTACTGGTGTCTCCCGGGAATTTAGGCTCAGTACAGAACCCCCGACCAACCTCAGATCTTGTTATGGATCCTCAGCCTGAGGGGTCTTACCCTGTCAGATGCTGACTGGTCCTATGTAGGTTGGTGTCGATTAGATTCACTCCGCTGTTAATGGTCTACATCCCATAGTTCCTCCCATATCTTCCTCTACCCACCTCAGCTGAACTGAAAAATCTCCCCAAACCTAAAAACTGTACACCGAAGTGGGTAGTCTCTATGGTCTATGGACCGCTCTAATCTGATATGAGTGCCAGTTGGTGTGGTTGCGGATAAAGGGTTTATCGGTAAGGATAATTTACCCAAAGGAGGTAATAAGAGGTCAGATATAACCCTTCAGATCCTAAGATGTATTATGCACAGCAATCTATAATATTTTATGTTACCAGGAGGAGGTGAAAAGGCTTATGAGGGATGGAATGACTACAAATATAAAAATAAGAAATAAGAAATCTGTAGAGTATGATCAATTCTGTTTTGGTGAGCGGTGAATATAGGAACTGAGGTGAGCAGGGAGAGCTGAGGGCCTCGTCCAATACCACCCAGTCAGGCTGTATCTCTATCTCTGATAACTCTGGTGAGGAGATATCCCCTGGTTCCGATGGGCCCTGTGATACTTTTGGTGGTGGTGGCATGACCTCCTTCTTCTCATGCACCCTTCTGCCCCCTGTGGGCCTCTGCACACTGTACTTTGCTTTTTTGCTAGGGGTTTGTATAGTGTCAGGCCTAGGTCTGTAGGCCTCAGTCTTGGTGTCTTCTTCCTTCTTTATTAATGCTCTCTTGGTCTTTGAAGTCCCCTTTGTTACTTTTTTGATTGTCATTTTTAAAGTTGATGTTCTGTCAGAAGTGGTCCTGGTAGCTGAAACTTTCTTCTTTGTGGTTTTCTGAGCTGATGGTTTGTCAGTTGTGACTTGGTAACCTTGGGTGTGGGGTTTAGGCCGGGAAAAGGCCATACTAATCTCGCCCTCGGCGACACCCCCTCCATGGCCTGAATTCCGGCTCTGAACATCCTCTTTCCGGACCGAAGAATCCTCCTGTTCTTGTAATATGGTAACAGGCTTTTTTCAGTTCTATTAGGTACAGAGCGCTTCCAGCAGCTGGTGTTAGAAGTCATGGTCGTTCTGATAAGGCAGCAACAGTGAGACTAAATATCATGCTCTTCTTTTCCTTCAGCATAATCTCAGACTACAGAGCCAGTTATGAGCCCAAGTTGTTGTTGCCTGCTGCGTTTATACGTGTGTGAGCTCCTCCCCTTGAAGAAGCCCTTCCCTATCTTGTCGTCATTTTATCATTGACTCGCACAGAGCTGTTGCCCCTCCTTTCACCATCACCAGTATAACCACCCCCACGATCAGTATGCCCAACATCAACAGGAGGTATGGCCATAATTAGGCAAGTGTCTTTCCTACCCATCCTGTCACCATTGAACAGTCTCCCCTGGCCAGCTTGATCAGGCATGTGGTGTTAGCGTTGTCACAGGTCATTTTCCATGGTCTAGGCATCACATAGAGCTCTGGTTGATAACTGGACAACTGTCCTGGTAGAATAGCCCCTGACCTAGAGTATACAGTGGCTAATTATTGGTATTTCCCCCAGTAGTTACTGGATTTATCTAAACACGATTTCGCCCATGCCTTAACTTCCTCTTCTTGGAAGCCCCACCAGGTACTAGCAGCGTCTCGGTTGTACCCCTCATACCATGCCTGCATCACACCCTTCACTGTTTGTCTTTTCCTGGGCCAGTCCATCTCTCCTCCATGGGGGATGGTTCCAGGCATATCACACATGCATTCCCAATGCTCTTCCATTCCAACACCTCCTTTTCATTTGATATGAACACGTCCTTTCCATTTGATATGAATCCGTTCTTAGCTAATTTCAATAGGTTGAGGGCTCGGCCTGCTCTGAGCCCTCTTGCATCTCTCCTGGTAACAACCACCCCCTTCACCGTGGCCACACGGACCCAGGGTGGTAGACTCTGTACATTCGTGGCCATATTTTGGGATCCTGGTTTTATCCAACTAAAGAATTGGTTTCCACTGCGCCACTCCCTGGACCCCCGTACTCTTGAATGGTACTTTCGGCTTGGGCTCTGGTTTATCTGCTGGGGTGCCTCTTCCTATATCCTCTGACCGGAATGGCCGTCGGTTTAATTCTTCTGCTGGTGAGGGTCGGCCTTCTCGACATCTGTCATTCAGCGCCTCTCCCAGCTCCAGTGTTTTCGTGCTTCATTCTTTTATCCGGGCGTCGGTTTAATTCTTCTGCTGGTGAGGGTCGGCCTTCTCGACATCTGTCATTCAGCGCCTCTCCCAGCTCCAGTGTTTTCGTGCTTCATTCTTTTATCCGGGCGTCGGTTTAATTCTTCTGCTGGTGAGGGTCGGCCTTCTCGACATCTGTCATTCAGCGCCTCTCCCAGCTCCAAATGTCTGATCCAACATTCCCACCACACTGCTGCCGTTAGCCTTTCTAACTGTTTTCACTATCACATATCCTGACATCGAATCCACGAGTACTAGGAGATATTTCTCCCCCTTTTTTCCTGTTCACCCCCATGGGCCCGGTCACGTGCATGCGAACGGCTCCCCATGGGATGATGCTCTTGATTGTCTGTCCTGCCACTCCTGCCCTCTCCGGCCTGCGCTATATTGACCACATACATCACATCTTTTGAGGACTTCCCGGACATGGCGCTCAGGGATCCACAGGTGCAGTTTCTCCAATTCTTCGCGTGTGGGTACCAGGCCTGCATGGCCCACATTTTCATGCACAGCCTGCACTACCTCCTCCACGCTTTCCAGTGGGACCACCTTGCCCTTAGGTGATTTCTCCCACTTCCCACTGCCGACCATTATGACTCTGCTGAGTTGCACGTAGCGATCCACTTCTGCGTGTCCTCGCCAGTGCTCTCCTTGTGTTGTGTGCGCTCACTGGTGTACTATTTCCATTGTTAGTTTTAGCCTCACTTCGGCTATCTTTTTTCATAGGTCTCGGTGAGCCACTTCTTTGCCTTTAGCTCCCTCGAAACCGTTATCCTTCCCATATGTCCAGATCCTCCTTCAGAGCTTGTGCACATAGTAGCTATCTTATTTTTCTCTGTTCCAGTTCCAGTAGTCCCTCCAGTACTGCTGCTACTTCCCCTTCTCTTGTACCCATGTCCACATGTCAGCTTCCCAGCTCTCCCATCCTTCTACTAAGGGTATCACATAGGTGGTTTCCCCCTCCATGGTCTCGGGGGTTCCTCTGTCTGAAAAACTGGATTGGGTTTCGCTGGTGACGCTCTCCTTTCCGGGTTCCATTGGTGGTGGGTCTTCCCCCTCCATTATGATAGCTTGTGTGTCCTTGTGCAGCTCTCCTTGACTATGGCAGGTGACGGGTCTTCAGGCCAAAATTCTTGTCAGATCCGTCTCTCACTTATATATTCGTCCAGGCTGGTGCTGGTAGATGAACTTCTTTTCAAGCTTGTCTCTCACTTCTGTATTCATTTCTTCCTCCTCAGGTCCTTCCTGATTTGGAATCCTTTACCCCTCTGGGACGATTGATAGTCGGCAGCGGGTAGACCTGGAGTCCTTGGTCGATCTTCAATCCTTCAGGTCCCCTCCAGGTCCGATCAGTCTTGGTCTTTTCTTCAACCTCGACTTATCTCCCCAGGTTGTCTCTGGTTCTGATACTTCTTTGGGGTTATTTTCTTCGGGGCAAGAGGAGCCTTGGTCACGAATGCTTTCCTCCCAACACCCTTTGTCCTAGTCTGCTGCTCCCCCTTCCCAGTGCTCCTGGGCCGGCCGTGGAGGTTTGTGGGCTGTCTTCGCTCGCAATGTCGTCTTCCCAACACCAGCGCCTACTTCTCTCTTCCTCCCCCGGGTTTACTGCAGAGCCTGTTTCTCAGACCCCAGCAGTCTTCGCTAGCAATGTTGTCCTTCCAACACCAGCGGCGCCTTCTTTTCTCTTCCTCCCCCGAGTCGACGTTCCTCAGTACTGGTCCCCCGAGGTCCCCAATGAGTTCTTCCTCACTGGCTCCTGAGTTCCCCAGCCCCACGTTGGGCGCCAAAAATGTCTCCCGGGAATTTAGGCTCAGTACAGAACCCCCGACCAACCTCAGATCTTGTTATGGATCCTCAGCCTGAGGGGTCTTACCCTGTCAGATGCTGACTGGTCCTATGTAGGTTGGTGTCGATTAGATTCACTCCGCTGTTAATGGTCTACTTCCCATAGTTCCTCCCATATCTTCCTCTACCCACCTCAGCTGAACTGAAAAATCTCCCCAAACCTAAAAACTGTACACCGAAGTGGGTAGTCTCTATGGTCTATGGACCGCTCTAATCTGATATGAGTGCCAGTTGGTGTGGTTGCGGATAAAGGGTTTATCGGTAAGGATAATTTACCCAAAGGAGGTAATAAGAGGTCAGATATAACCCTTCAGATCCTAAGATGTATTATGCACAGCAATCTATAATATTTTATGTTACCAGGAGCAGGTGAAAAGGCTTATGAAGGATGGAATGACTACACATTGTGGCGCCCGCCCCGTGCCTAAGCCCATGCGCGAGTGTGGGAAGGTGGTAAATGGAGTGTATATATCGCCTCGCTTTGTCTCTGCTGTTTCTGCTGTCCCTCTCTTGCCCCGTGTTGTCTTTGGCAGGACCATGTATGGAGTTCCTGCGCCCCAAGGGGCCACAGCTGCCACCCGTGGAGATAATCACCGTATGCCCATACATGGAGTTCCTGCTCGTCAAGGCACAGCTGAAGGGCATCAGCAGGAGCAGCAGAGACCGTACAAAAGGAGCCAACGGAGCACCCAGTGGAGAGGAGTTGCTACGGCGAACCAAGGAGCAGTTGATGAGAGAGAGAATAAGCCAAGTCACCATTGTCCAGTGTATGACCCCTGACCATAGGAGAGCCCCCTTTGAAGCCTGACCCCGAGAACGTCCGAGAGCCCGCTACGTTGCCAACCTTCGCCTGTCTGACTACCCCGCTGCCGCCCCGACCTGGAACGTAAGAGGACCACCCACCGTGTACCGAACCCCCCTGCTATCTTCACGACACGACGCCTTCTCACCCCCACCCTCTCTCTATCATTTCCCTCTCCCCGCTAATCGAATAAATATTTTTGACTGTAATTCTGGTGTGGATCTCTCTGCTTACACTGTGTTTGGGTCCGTGACGCGCCCGCACACCCCGGCGGCCGTCACAACATATAAAAATAAGAAATAATAAAAAAATAATAATAAAAAAATAAAAATTAAGAATTAAAATTGTGAAAACTGTTCCTTTAAATGCAGGTTAAATTCTTTAATGATGGCTTAAAACATTGCAGCATTACAGGCAGAGTGATTAAATGGTAAAATGCTAGTATTCAAAAATGATCAGTCTGTCCCTACTCTGCCTGTGAAATTTAGAGAAGTCCCAGTTTCACCCCGTCGAGCATAGCCTGTTCCTCTATCCGCCAGAGCTGTTATACAAACAAAAGTCCGCCAAGGTCCTCCGTTGTACTAGTGTGGCGAGGCCGACAGTCAGAATTCAATCAGAGTGTGAGCTCCGGACAAGGAGAATCTGCTAGAGTATTCGGTTTTCAATACACTCAGTCCTGCTCTGGTCCTTCAGGTGTTATGCTCCGCAGCGGGGAATGACCGATGTACTGCTCCAGGGAGCTCTTTTTATAGTTTGCAATGGGGCTTTCCTTTACCCCCACCCTTTCTTATCTAATTCATTACGTCAGGCATTGAATTCGATCTAGTTCTCAGTCAAGCATAGAATTCGATCTAATTCATTACGTCACCCTGAATTCGCATTCATGCTTAGTCATGGGCCTAAGGGCACCTGTTGTTATGTCTACTAGACATACTTATCACTCTCCTGCTCAAACTGGACTCAAGGCCACTTCTTATTGTGGACTTCTGCAATTCTATTCTATTTTCGTAACATAATAATCTAGGCCTTTCTCAAAGTTAACATCTAGTACATATGGTATACAATTATCATTAGCCCACATGAATTATACAGTAAAACATTAGTATGATGGCCTACTTCAGCAATCATCTCTGAGTAGGAATTATACAGTCAAACATTAATATGGTGGCCTACCTCAGAAATCATTTCTGAGTAAGAATTATACAGTCAAACATTAATGCATTTGGTTGCCTACTCCAGTATCAGTTAAACCGTTATCACTACGAGGTCCAACCAGATATGTTGACCCGGAGTCATACACTACCTTTATAATTTCTTTTGTTAAGTTTTGCCACATATTTGAACTCATTTATCATTAACCAATTGTATATTTGACTCAACTTATCATAAATCAGTTACACACTTTTTGAATCAACTTATCCTTTACACACATTTGAATCAACTTGTCAGTTACACACTTTTGAATCAACTTATCATTAATCAGTTACACACATTTTGAATCAACTTGTCATCAATTAGTGGTTATACACTTTTGATTCAACTTGTCATCAATCAGTTACACGTCAAACTGGGTCATTTCATAGATCAAATCAAGGAAGGACACTTCTCCTCCATAGGCCATTCCTGGTGGGGAATCTAACTGAAAATCCTCTGTGTCTAGAGTAAGAATCGGCAATGGGTCATACCTCTGTATCTCTATGTCATGGGCTAAATCGAAGCTGAAGACTGTTTCAGGAGCCTCCTCGGGGGTCCACAGTCCCATCAGGTTTGGCAGGACTGGATCTTCAGGAACCTCAGCCATTGGCTCCAGTATGATCAATTCTGTTTTGGTGAGCGGTGAATATAGGAACTGAGGTGAGCAGGGAGAGCTGAGGGCCTCGTCCAATACCACCCAGTCACGCTGTATCTCTATCTCTGATAACTCCGGTGAGGAGATATCCCCTGGTTCCGATGGGCCCTGTGATACTTTTGGTGGTGGTGGCATGACCTCCTTCTTCTCATGCACCCTTCTGCCCCCTGTGGGCCTCTGCACACTGTACTTTGCTTTTTTGCTAGGGGTTTGTATAGTGTCAGGCCTAGGTCTGTAGGCCTCAGTCTTGGTGTCTTCTTCCTTCTTTATTAATGCTCTCTTGGTCTTTGAAGTCCCCTTTGTTACTTTTTTGATTGTCATTTTTAAAGTTGATGTTCTGTCAGAAGTGGTCCTGGTAGCTGAAGCTTTCTTCTTTGTGGTTTTCTGAGCTGATGGTTTGTCAGTTGTGACTTGGTAACCTTGGGTGTGGGGTTTAGGCCGGGAAAAGGCCATACTAATCTCGCCCTCGGCGACACTGGGAGCCAGTGAAGGGTGCGAAGGAGGGGGGTGACATGGGAGAATTTGGGGAGATTGAACACCAGACGGGTGGCAGCATTCTGGATGAGCTGCAGAGGTCTGATGGTGGAGGCGGGGAGATAAGCCAAGAGTGCGTTGGAGTAGTCAAGGTGAGAGATCACAAGTGTTTGGACCAAAAGTTGTGCTGCTTCTCTGATGAGGAATGGACGTATCCTTCTGATGTTGTAGAGGAAGAATCTACAGGAGCGTGCTGTTGCTGTGATGTTCGCCAAACAGGATAAGTGGTTGTCAAGGATCACCCCAATTATTTGCCTTGTAATAATTGTATAAGTATACAGTATTATTAGAGCCTCATTTGATTCATTCTATTTGACCATTCTTGCACTAAATCAGCACAAACTCAACAATTATCTGCACAAACGACACACACACACACAAACACACAGACTACACACACATAGATTACTTGTGTATATAGTCCCTACAACAAAAGCATCCTAACAAAGTTCACAATTAAACAAAACCATAGGTAGGGAATGGAATAATCGACATCCCCCAATAGAGCAGACCCAAGTGAAGCAGAACAAAACGCATTTAAGTGTCCAGGATGCAAACAGAATGCAATATTATAACACATGACTTTAGTGTAGCAGCAAAATCACATATATATAAAATATAAATATAACATATAAAATTTGAATGCAGCATGGTATGGTGAGGTAGTAGTAGCAGCAGCAGAATGAAGTGCTCTTTAATGCCATGGAAATAATTTGTCATTGTTGTGTTGACTTGTTCTAAGGAGTGAGGTGGAGAAAGGGGCAATTGAAGAGAAAATGATGACATTCATCCACTCCGGAGCTACTCCAGGGAAAGCAGACTGTCTTGTATGCATCAAGGCAGCGGCACAAGCCCTCAGCGAGTATTATGTTGAGAACAGCATGACAGCACATGTGAGAGAGACTACCAAAACATTATCTACTTTGATGTACGTTGACTTGTTGGTTGATTTTATACTGTTCTTCTGTTCCCTTGTTGCTCTACTGATGGAGCTTTTTGACAATTCACTTACACTTACTTGTCGATGAGTTCTCGCTTGTCCTTCAGGCTCCTCTTTACTGCTCTGTTGTTTTGTATTCCTCCAAGTGGGTCTTTTTACCTTTTTGTTTTAAATGTTTTATACAAACATTTATTAAAGTTAATTAAATTAACTTTCATTAACAAATTGTAGCTGAATTAAGCAACTTTGAATTGTGTACGGACGAGTTGAATGCAGTATTTGTTTGATTTAGTTTAGTGAATACTGATTGACAAATCTCAGAGCACGGATCTAATTTAGAAGATTCTATGAAGCAGTTCTAGAATGCTTTTGGTCTGGAAATGTCCAGAGCTTTTTCAGTGTCATGCTAACATTTGAAGGACATTTGTTCTTGCTGAGCTGAGCTGGATGAATACATTAACTTTAAATCATGTTCTTAATGAAAAGATATATCTCCTTATTTGATCCAACCCAATATAACTGAGGGACTTTAACGACCATTACAAACGTTGCCAGTTATCTAGATTAGAATACATCTTTTCCTTGTGCCCTGATCAATAGCCTACACTAGTTAGTTGGTTGGAACTTGGTCCCCAGAGCGGTATTCGTTATAGATTTACTTCTTTTCAGTAATTTAGCAGATGCTTTTTTCCAAAGCGACTTACAATAAGTACATCTGTCTAACTAAGTGAATCAGCTATACAACAGTCATCGTAAGGAAAACCTTTGATAAGAAAAGTGCCATCAGTCAGTTTTATTTAGTTTTTTGTAACGGTAATGTTGGGTATATAATATTTTAAAATGTATTACAATGGGTGTCTTTCTCCCGGAAAAAAACGGAACCAGAGAATGACCTTGTAACAATGTCCGTGTACACAGAGAGGCAGACGCAGTGTGTCGGTGAGGGAAAGGTCCCGTTTATTCATAAAATCAGTAATAGTTTGTTGACTTTCCAGCCTCCTCAAAACACTCGGCGACTTTACAGTCGCCCTCTTCCTGCCAAACAGAGGCACACACATCTTAAACCATTTAGTCAACGAGGCTTCATTTGCAACAGGTGTGCAACGGAGCCTCGCCGACATAACCCTGGCCACGGTCCTGTAGCTCCCTCTACAGGCCGAACGCTGCATGTCCCCCCACATACCGACACAGGCCGGGGACACGACGGCCGACAACCTACTCCCCCGCCCCTGCCCGGGAGAGGAAGTCTGCCACGACCATCTGCGCCCCCGGTCTGTGCACGACCGAAAAGTTGAAGGGCTGCAACGCGAGATACCACCGGGTGATCCTCGCGTTCACATCCTTCATGCGGTGGAGCCACTGGAGGGGAGCATGGTCGGAGTAGAGGGTGAAAGCGCGACCCAGCAGGTAGTAGCGGAGGGCGCCGACCGCCCACTTGGCCAGGCACTCCTTCTCCACCGTGCTGTACCGGCCCTCCCTCTCCGATAGCTTGCGGCTCAGGTACAGCACCGGCCGGTCAGCCCCCTCCACCCGCTGGGTCAGCACTGCTCCTAGGCCTCTATCCGACGCGTCCGTCTGTAGGGAGAAAGGGAGGTTAAAATCAGGCGCATACAGGACCGTTTCTCCACAAAGAGCGCCCTTAAGGGCCTCGAACGACCCCTGGCACTGGCCCGACCATTGGACCGGATCCGGGGCACCCTTCCGGGTGAGGTCCGTCAAGAGACTGGCCAGCTCTGAAAATCCCGGCACGAACTGCCCGTAGTAGCCAGCCAGCCCCAGGAAGGCCCTCACCTCCTTCTTCGTCTTGGGCCGCAGAGAGGCGGCGATGGCCGCAGTCTTTTCAATCTGCGGCCGCACCTCCCCCCGACCCAAGTGGTACCCCAGATACCGGATCTCCCTCCGCCCGATCACGCACTTCTTCGGGTTGGCCGTCAGCCCCGCCTGCCTCAGGGACCACAGAACAGCTGCCACACTCTGCACATGCTGCGCCCAGGTGTCACTGTGGATGACAATGTCATCCAGGTAGGCCGCAGCATAGGCAGAGTGCGGCCGCAGAATGCGGTCCATGAGGTGCTGAAAAGTGGCTGGGGCTCCGAACAACCCGAAAGGAAGCACCGTGAACTGGAACAAACAAGATTACCTGCCACTTCAAGGACAGCAGAGACACGCGGAGCCTGTGGCAGGGCATTCAGACCATAACGGACTACAAGCCCGCGCCACAGACCTGCGACAACAACATCTCTCTGCTCAACAACCTCAACAGCTTCTTTGCACGGTTTGAAGCAACAAACAACACAAGTCCACAGAAAACTCCACCCCCCCCCCACGATCAGGTCCTGTGCCTGTCTGCTGCCAGTGTGAAGAGGACACTCTCTACCATCAACCCCCGCAAAGCAACAGGCCCAGACAACATTCCAGGCCGTGTGCTGAGGGACTGCGCAGAGGAGCTTAAGGATGTCTTCACGGACATCTTTAACACTTCTTTGAGTCAAGCTGCTGTCCCATCACATTTCAAGACCTCCATCATCATACCTGTGCCAAAGAAATCCGTTCCATCCTGCTTCAATGACTATCGCCCTGTAGCACTGACCCCCATCATCATGAAGTGCTTTGAACGGCGAGTCATGTCTCACATTAAGTCCATCCTCCCCCCCACCCTGGACCCCTTTCAGTTTGCATACCGAGCAAAACGTTCCACAGAGGACGCAATCTGCTCTGCTCTCCACCCAGCCCTCACCCACCTGGAAAAAGCAGACTCATATGTGAGAATGCTTTTCATAGACTTTAGCTCAGCATTTAACACCATAATCTCGCAACAACTGATCTGTAAACTGGACCAGCTGGGGCTCAACACCTCCCTCTGCAACTGGCTGCTGGACTTCCTCAGTGAGAGACCACAAGCAGTACGAGTCGGCAACAACACCTCGAGCAGCATCACACTCAGCACAGGGGCCCCCCAAGGCTGTGTGCTCAGTCCCCTGCTCTTCACCCTGCTGACTCACGACTGCACACCAACCTACAGCACCAATCACATGGTGAAGTTTGCGGACGACACAACTCTGGTGGGTCTCATCTCCAAGAACGACGAGACCCACTACAGGAAGGAGGTCAACCTTCTGACCACGTGGTGCAGAGACAACAACCTCCTGCTGAATGTCAGCAAAACGAAGGAGATTGTGGTCGACTTCCGGAGAGGCCACACCGAACACCCACCACTGACCATCGATGGTGCTGCTGTGGAGAGAGTGAGCAGCACCAAATTCCTGGGGGTGCACATCAGCGAGGACCTCTCCTGGACCACCAACACTGCATCACTGGCGAAGACAGCCCAGCGGCGCCTCTACTTCCTCCGCAAGCTGAAGCGAGCGAAAGCTCCCACACCAATCCTGACAACTTTTTACCGAGGCACCATTGAAAACATCCTGTCCAGCTGCATCACTGTGTGGGGCAGTAGCTGCACCGAACACAGCAGGAAAGCATTGCAACGCATAGTGAACACAGCTGCTAAGATCATTGGTGCCCCACTCCCTTCCCTGCAAGAGACTTACTCCACCCGCCTCACCTGCAAAGCTACCTCGATTGTGAGCGACGCAAGCCACCCCGCACACAGTCTGTTCAGCCTCCTGCCTTCTGGAAGAAGGTATAGGAGCCTCCGTGCCCACACCACCAGACTCACGAAAAGCTTCATACCCCAAGCTGTCAGGAAGCTAAATTCTCTCCCCTCACTTCCCCCAGCCACATCCTCCAAGCTGCCAGGAAAAATAAACCACCCCCCCCCTCCCAACCCTTCAGCCCCCCCCCCCCTAAAAACACTACGGACTCTGGACAATCCACTATTCTATTGTTATAATCTACTATTGCACTATTATTTGTACACAGAATACACAGTATTTGGCTGCTATTTACTGTCTTTACTGACTGTTCTTTTTGCACTGTTTAAATTATTTTTATTGAATGTTTTACTTTTAGTATGTCTTATCTGTTGTGCCTGGGCACTTTATCTGTCTCACCGTGGGAGAGTGAGAAACGTCCTCTCGATTCCTTTATGTCTTGACATGTGAAGAATTGACAATAAAGCCACTTTGACTTTGACTTTGAATAGCCCGAGCGGAGTGGAGAATGCAGTTTTCTCCCGGGATACCGGCGAGAGTGGAATCTGCCAGTATCCCTTCGTGCAATCCAACGTCGTGAAATACTTGGCCGTGCCAAGCCGGTCCAAGAGCTCGTCAACCCGGGGCATCGGGTTGGCATCGAATTTGGAGACCGCATTAACCCGTCTATAATCCACACAGAACCGTATAGCCCCATCCGGCTTGTTGACAAGCACGATGTGGCTACACCAGTCACTGCGGGACTCCTCGACCACACCCAGCTCCAGCATGGCTTCCAATTCCCTGCACACAATGTCTCGTTTGTGTACCGGCAACCTATAGGGACGCGTGCGCACCGTTAAACCCGGCTGCGTTTCTATATGGTGGTCGATAAGCGTAGTCCGACCGGGCAGGGGAGAGAACACGTCGGCGAACTTAGCTTGCAAATCTGCAACGTCCGTGGCCTGGCTAGCAGAGAGATGGTTATCAATACCGACCGGAGTGCTAACTTTTGATTTTGGGACTTCCGGACCGAACTCATCTCTCTCTGGAATTATTGTAGCCAGAGCAACAGTGATCACGTCGTTCCATTTTTTAGGAGATTTACGTGATACACCTGCAAGCTATCCCCCCGGTCCGAGCGTACTACCTCATAATCCACGTCCCCCATGCGACGTATGACCACAAACGGCCCTTGCCACTTCGCTAGTAATTTCGTGCTGGAGGTGGGTAACAGTACGAGCACCTTATCTCCCGGTGTAAATTCTCGTAGGGTAGTTCCCCTGTCGTACAGTCGCGTTTGACGCTCCTGGGCTTGCAGCAAATGCTCGCGTGAGATAACCCCTAGGGTGTGGAGCTTTGTGCGCAAGTCCAGGATGTATTGAATCTCATTCTTACTGTCGCTAGACCCTTCCTCCCAATTTTCTTTAAGAAGGTCTAGGACACCCCGGGGCTTACGCCCGTAGAGTAATTCAAACGGGGAAAACCCGGTGGAAGCTTGGGGGACTTCCCGTACCGCAAAAAACAGGGGATCTAGCCATTTATGCCAATTCCGACTATCCTCGTGTACAAACTTCCGGATCATTGATTTCAAGGTCCGATTGAACCGCTCACAAAGGCCATCAGTGGCCGGGTGGTAGACACTGGTTCGAACCGCCTTGATGTTCAACAAGCCATACAGTTCTTTGAGGGTGCGTGACATAAAATTAGTGCCCTGATCGGTGAGAATCTCTTTCGGGATTCCCACGCGGGAGATTACTTGAAACAATGCCTGCGCTACACTCCTGGCAGAGATATTGCGCAGCGGTATTGCCTCGGGGTATCGGGTTGCGTAATCTATCAAGACCAACACAAATCGATATCCCTGTGTACACCGATCAAATGGCCCGATAATATCCATGGCTATGCGGTCGAATGGGTTCTCGACCAATGGTAAGGGCCGCAAGGGGGCCCGTGGAATGGCTGGGGGATTTACCAACTGACACTCGCGACAAGAAGCACACCACCTACGCACCTCTGCCCGAATTCCCGGCCAATAAAATCGAGCCACTATACGGTTTAGTGTCTTATCATACCCTAAATGGCCCGCCATGGGGTTGAAATGAGCCGCCATTTCCCGGCGGCTACGAGGAACAAACAACTGGGTTACTTCCTCCTGGCTATGTGAGTCACGACTTACTCGGTACAACCTGTCGCTGATAATCGCGAAATAGGGGTGGGCGCGTACTGTGTCTGGCCGTACCAAAGTACCATCAATCGCTATCACTTGGTCATAGGCCGATCGTAGGGTCTCGTCACGAGACTGCTCGAGGGGGAAGTCACCTAGCAACGGATAGTTCGGCGGGGAAATCTCAGGTTGAGACCCCCCCGCCGGCTCCGGCTCCTCGGCAGTGTCGTGAGGCGCCGCCTCAGCACAGAGCACATTACACGCCTCACACCTCCCTCTCTGTCGTGCACGCACCCCGGTAGCCCGCTTTACCGCTTGAGGAAACCCCTCCCAATCTACACCCAGAATAAGGGGATGCGTGAGGCGCGGGCTAACCGCCGCCTGTACACTATGCTTTTTCCCTTCAAAATCACGATCGCGACCACAGGATATTCGTGAATGTCCCCATGCACACACTTCACCAACACCCTCGATGCCTTTAGCAATGCCCCCGGTCGAACCAGGCGCTCCTGGATCATGGACTGCATGCAGCCCGAATCCAAGAACGCCTGGTGCGTATCATGTTGTATCCTTACCGGAACACGATACGCCGCTCCTGGTCCAGGGGGAGGGCCCGGTATGTCGCCGATGCGGACGACCTTACTGGGCACTCCGCCCGTACATGGCCCGGCCGTCCGCATTGCCAACACACCCCCCCTGTCGCTCGGGGTGCTTCCTGTGGGGCCAGGGCTGGTTCTCGACATGCCTGCCCCTGCCATCTCGTCCTCGGGGCGGGCGCCGGCCTCTCCTCCTCCGGCAGCACGGCAACTTCCGGGCGCCGGCCCCCCCGCCCCCTGGCGCGGGGCCGGGGTTGGTCGTCGGGGCTCCTGCGGCGGGAGGGAGAGATGGTCCTCCGCCAAGGTAACGGCGGCCGCGAGATCCTGGGGCCGGTGGTATTGGACCCAGGCGGCGGTCCGGGCCGGGAGCCCTGTGAGGAAGTGCTCCAACACCACCCGGTCCCCGACCTCCTCCGCCGAGCTGTTCTCTGGGTCCAGCCACCGCCGCGCGCTGTCCCGCAGCCGCTGGGCTTAGGCAAAGGGCCGGCTCCCCTCCTCCATCGTCAGGGCCCGGAACCGGCGACGGTGTTCCTCCGGGGTGAGGCCCAGGCGGTCCCGAACCGCCCGGGCGAGGGAGGGATAGTCCCGCTGGGCGGCCATTGGCAGGCTGTGGGCAGCGAGCTGCGCCTCGCCCGACAGGAGGGGCAGCAGATGGTACGCCCACTCGCCGTCCGGCCACCCCGAGATCCTCGCCGTCCCCTCGAACACCGCCAGGAACGCCTCCGGATCGTCCAGGTCCCCCATCTTCTGGAGGTGTACCTTGGGGGGACCTTGTGGCGACCCGGGCGTCGGTCCCGCTTTGATGGCCCCGACGAGCTCCCGGAGGAGGGCACGGTCCTCAGCCCTCGCCGTTGCCATCTCTCCCATCGCGGACTGCTGCTCGTGCTGGAGGTGGGCCTGCTGTTCCAATATGAGGGCCATCTTTCCGATGGCTGTGCTTAACGCCTCCATCTCTGTGTCCCAGGTTGGGCGCCAATGTAACAATGTCCGTGTACACAGAGAGGCAGGCGTAGCGTGTCGGTGAGGGAAAGGTCCCATTTATTCATAAAATCAGTAATAGTTCGTTGACTTTCCAGCCTCCTCAAAACACTCGGCGACTTTCCAGTCGCCGTCTTCCTGCCAAACAGAGGCACACACATCTTAAACCATTTAGTCAACGAGGCTTCATTTGCAACAGGTGTGCAACAGAGCCTCGCCGACATAACCCTGGCCACGGTCCTGTAGCTCCCTCTACAGGCCGAACGCTGCATGTCCCCCCACAGACCTATTCTCCCATGCCATAGAGTATAGAATATACTGTACAATATCAGCACATCTCAATATTTCCATAACCCAGTGACTAGTAAAGTTGGTAGAAATGTGGGAGACTGGGGTTCAAATCCAGTGAAACATGTATAGATCAAACTTGACTGTTCATTGAATTTCCGTTTATCATACTTCAATGACTGTGAGATCATGCTAACGGTACAAAACAATGTTATTGTATAGATACTGTCTTCCGGTTCCAGCCCTCCTTCTAACGGGTTAAATCCTCAGTCTAAAGGGTCTTACCCTACTAGGTTTCAAAAGATATACTTAGGCTGGTGTCGAATAGACTCACCCTGCTGTTAACCGTCCACTTCCCACAGTTTCCCCTGCTGCAGCTTAATACTATGCTCTGCAAGTGACCTACAAGTCAGAACTCAGTATATGAAAGCCCAATGGGCTTTCTGAGTGCCAGTTGGTGTGGTTGCAGGAATTTGATTTATAGATGAGGACAATTCATCTAAAGTGGCTAGAATAACCATTCAGATCCTATGATGCAATGTGCACAGTGTCATCTAACTTTTTATATTTAGCAAGGAGAATAACACATCATCTTACGTGACAATCACTATACTGTATAAATCTAATAAAACTTTTCCTTGATATGCAGGGTTGTTCTTTATTCAAACATTAAGCGTTACAGCATGGCAATACAAGACATCAATAAAGTGATTTAAAAAAATACAATGAAAAAGATAAAAAGTAATTAAAGTAAATCTACGGGGTAAAAAAGAAATCAATGTAATTCACGAAAAGTTAAAGTAAATAAACGAAAATAAAAGATACTAAAGCAATTAAAGTAAGAAAAAAGAAATACAGGAGTAACGAAATACAAAAGTAAATATAAATCCACGGGGGTAAAAACGAAATAAAAGAAATTAAATCTTACCCTATCGGCATAGCAAATGAATACTTATGAACTAGACAAATTCATTAAGTGGTAAAATCAATCATTTTAAAAAGAAGATAATAGATATTTTATACCTCTTACCCTCAACTTTCCCTACTTTGTTTAACTCTAAATTTAAAACTAGTATATAGTATACATTTAGATTGGCTCCATCCAGCATTGACCGAATGCTATAAGTTCCCCGGTCCGTCCGATATGATGACTCACCCCGGGATATCACCGTGCCCTTAGCCAAGAGACTTCGATGACGCTCAATCTCCAGTCCAAGTAAAGTAATAAGAACTAAGTAAAAAAAAAAATTATAAATATAAAAATAAATATATATATATATATATATAGGAGTAACGAAATAACGAAATTTAACGTAAATTATAAAGAAGTCAACGAAATTTAAAGTAAATAAACGAAATATCAAAGTAAAAACGATATTACAGTAATTAGAGTAAAAGTAAATAGATATGAGTGAAGAAGTTAACGAAATTTAAAGTAATAATAAAAAAAATACTAATAGATATCAAAGTAATCAAAGTAAAATAAGAAAAATAAGTCTTACCTTATCTGTCCCCAATCTGTCTAACTTAGAATACATTTAGAGAGGCTCCATCCAGCATCAAGAGTGGCCACTGCCGAAATAATGAAGTGGACACTCAACCTCTAGCAATGCTTTTTATTGAATTTAGGCAGCTAAAAAGAGAGCCTACTCCTGATACTAACAGCAACACAGACTGGGGGCTTCCGAATCTAAACTCTCTCCAGAGAGGACATTGGTCGCGGATACACCGATCGGGCTAGACCTCCAGGGATCCGTCCTATTCTGAGTTTTGTGGAAAATGGCCACTAAAATACACCTAACATTCAGTTTTGTATAACCCTGCCCTTTCTCACATGAGTTCCTCCTGGAGCCCTCCTCTGAGCCGCACCCTCTCATGTGAACATTATCCTCTGAGCATAACTTTTTCACGTGAACATACTTAATCCCTTTAGATCATATTTGACATTTTTAGACTCCTCTATACTCCTCTACTCCTCTCAGCTTTGTCTAATTCCCCTTTCTCTCTTTCCCATATCAAATCATTGCATTTAAATTTTACTCGTTACACATGGTTAAACAGATTAGTTTCATCATTTAAATCATAAAACAGGTTAAACATATTTCAACGTAAATCAACCTTAAGTCATCTGGTTAGTTACATTAGATGTCATTTCATTAGTTTACATTTGAATCGTAATATTTTCCATTAGTCATTCAGTATATTAGTAGTACATATCATTAGTAGTATATAGTATGTTTTGCTGGTTATATTTCATGTCATATCTTTTTGTTACTTAACATGTAACTCTATCTGCAGGTAATCCATGTCACAGAGGAGCCCTATGACATATTCTTCCGTAGACTTTCGACAATACTCATCTGGTATGGTCTAGACTTTCTTACTATATACTGTATATACAGTATATACTGTATACAGTATGGTAGCCATTGCATGATCAATATTATTATCTACCATTTTGTAAAGTAGAATAGAATTGCCTGAAGGTGTAACAGAGGCAAAGTTTCCAATTCACATCCAAGTACAGCTTTCATTTACTATATCTGCATACCAAAAATACTAACATTAAGATTTGGTCTGTGTGAGAGAATATAGTATACACTTTGTGACAAAAAGTGATGACGTCACATAAATTTAATCATCGAAAATAATACTTGAAAATTATGTCCCCGCCCCTTTGGGGGGCGGATGTGGTAGGCTGTTGATGCTTGTCCAATGAGACGTGGGGGAGAGGCTTAGGTGTTCTGGTGTTTGTTGGAATTTGACTTTTTTATGAGGATGTGGTCACCCACCATAGGATATAGAACCGTGAGAATGGAATGTATGGATTAGGGGGGAGGGGAGGTCCCAGGGGGGCCCTGAACTGTCTGAAGAACCACCGGGGTTCAGCTAAAGTTTGTCACTGATAAGGGCTGTGGGATGGGTGGTGATGACTTTATGCTGCATACAGGCATCTATGTCAAAATTGCATATGAGGCTTAAAATAAAAGTTCAATACTGTGGGTTAAAATGTGCAATTAAAAAAAAGGCAATTAAAAAATGGTTAGGCTGCTACTCTAGTGCTAGTATTGTGTTCAATAATAAAGGGTTAGGGTTAATAAAAGGGGGGCTTAAAAAAAAAAGGTTCAATTTTTAAAAATGTTTAGTTTCAAACGAGGGTCTGACCCAGTGTCACGGTCGTGTCACTGATAAGATCACGTGTTTCCCGGGCAAAAAGGTGTATATATATATGATCCTGTGTGAGATCTGTAGTAGTAGTTGTGGCTGTATGACATTGTCTAAAATGGCGTCTACAAGGATGGTGGGGGAATTGGAAGGGTGTTTATTGACCCATGAGACGTGGGTGTGAGGCTAAGGTGTTCTGGTGTTTGTCGGAACTTGACATTTTTATGAGGATATGGTCACCCCCGTGCGCTATAGAACCGTGAGAATGGATTGGATGGATTAGATCGGGTCCTGGGGGGCCCTGAACTGTCTGAAGAACCACCGGGGTTCAGCTAAAGTTTGTCACTGATAAGGGCTGTGGGATGGGTGGTGATGACTTTATGCTGCATACAGGCATCTATGTCAAAATTGCATATGAGGCTTAAAATAAAAGTTCAATACTGAGGGTTAAAATGTGCAATTAAATTCTACCTCTTGTTACCTGTTCAAGTGTTATGGTAACATCACACTGCTGGTCATTTCCTCATAATTACACGTGATATATCTATCTGATAGGCATCGCTTGAGTCTTGCATTGAGGTTCAACATTTTTCAACGTTTGCCATGTGGGACAGTGAACCTGCATTCTGTAATCCTAGTTTTTGTAAGCTATCCTGAAGCATGTTCTAAATGTTTTTTCAAGAAAAAAGTGGCTTGAAAGTCTTGGGATCTTTAGCATTGAGCTGTAAGACCAAATTGTTAGGAAAGTATTTGTTGGTCGTACAAAGCTTTTGGCTTTTTCCTTTTTTTTCTACATGCCAATGGAACAGCATTTTTTGTATTTCATCCAATATGTTCGCAAGTAACATGTCAGTAAAGAAAAGGGTAATGAAAGTCATAGCAGCACACCACCAAAAATCTGAATTTGACTATGGGTATTGTCTCTTATTTTAACCCTTGGCTTGACATTTTAAATGTACAACATGTACCGCTATATTCCCATAGACACATATAGAGTTCATGAAAAGTATCACTAATTTGGATCGTTATCTCACAATTTGTTATTTAGGTCGATTTTTAGGATAGAACTTGAGTTGATGGTATTATTGTGGGAACTCAAATCAGTCACTCAGCTTTTTCTATTGGCTACCCTCATCAATGCAGAATATGTGCTTGTCCAATGAAATGTGAATGTTCTCGTTTCAGTACGCTGAACGCTTCATCTTTCACTCCACCGTTTCCTAAATCATTTTACCTCATATCCTTTGTTCATCCTAAATTTCTTTCTAATACTGCTTATTCATGTTTTAAGTTACCTATTTATACCAGCACCTTAGATTACCAGACCTGTACAACATTTGATAACAATGTTATTTTTGCACTAAAATAAAATGACTTTTGGAGCTATTGCTTGAGTTGAGTCTAGTGTGTTTCAGATGGTTGGACGTTCAGATTGTTCTGTTTTAGAGAGGAGAGGTGATGAGGGCAGGTGGATGTTCATCATGAAGCTTACTTTGTTTAATACCAGGCTAGTTTGTCTGGTGAGACCACACCAACTCATTGCATAGCTTGTTAACCAACTGGTCCCGGATACACGTAATGTACGTGCACTACTAATTCAGAAATTCATTTTTACACCCATTGGTCGAGAGGGATACTAACTAGCCAACTAGCATGCAGTGGGTGATATTACAGAGAATAATGCCTTTAATGTTTTATTACAGAAATAACTGCCAATAGGTTGTCATTGAATCTCCCCCCATAAAATGTTGCTGTTCATTAGTTATGATCTCAGTTTTGAGCTATGGTGAAGCGTAACAGTGCATATGCAAAACATTGTGAAACTGACATTTATTTTGACTTTTGTTGGACATTCAATATATAGGCTAGGCTATATCTTACTGGTTGTTTGTAGTCTGTCTGTCTATCTCTAGGGTGTGGAAAGTATCCAGCAAATTGGTTCTTCGATGAATATGTGTAGGCCTAGTACTTGTTTCTGTGGTCACCGAAACTACAGCATTTATAGAGAAGTCAAGATGCAAAAATGCATCATGGAATGTTGCCACTGGCCATGCAGGTAGAACTAGTTACATATCAGGATGTAGTTGAATTATCTGTCAACCTGTACATTTTTCATCGTTAGGGGACACAGTTTATCTGAAGCTAATCTATTTCCAGTGAATGGATATGTTCATGGGTGTGTGTGTTGTCATTCCAATGAGGGATAAGTGCTTAATTTGAGAGTGACCTGAACAATAGCAAGCCCAGGATGTAAATAATGAAATCACATTTAAATCATACATGCACCATTTCTAGTCTAGTACTTGCATAACAACTAGGCTTAAGGGTGCCCTCTGATCAGATCTTGACAGTTTTTAGGGAAAAGGCACATTTAATTGCGAAAGAGTATGGTTATGAGGGGTCTGTTTTGTTTAACTAAATGGCATATCATCATGGATATCATAGACCAATTCAGCTCACCAGTAGACACATTTCACGTGCCTCTGTTGCTTGAATGCAACAATTGAATTGGATTCAATTGGATTGTCTGTTGATCTTTTTTCATCATGCTTAATCGAGTTGTTGGGAGTGTTTTAGAGATTGTTTAACGTCGTCATTGCTCGGCTTTACCCTTTGTTGGTTTGTATGACTTCTTCAACTGGTCCCTACATGGATGTCTCAGTTCAGTTGTCATTCTCCATTCAAAATGGGCTAAGAATAGTATAGATGGATGCCTTTTCCATATGACCCATATTTCTCTGTGTTGCAGAAGGACATTCAAGCAAACAATGTTAATAACAAAATGAAACGTGAATCTGGGTTTGCACTATTGTAGGCCTATAGCCTACTGCTGACCATCTAAACATCTCCTAAAAGTATAATGTCAGATATATAGGCACAGTAATGCCTCTCTTTGCCTTTCTCCTATCTTCCCCTGAAGAGCTAACCTCCCCCTTATAGTAGAGTATAACTTATTTTCTTAATTCAAAGGTAACAATAGGTAACACTGAATGTACTGAAAGCCAGAGTGTTGATATACTTTAAGAAATGACGTATCCACCTGTAATATGCGTATTATGCATGTTCATTAACTTGAACTTATTGACCCCTCAAATTGGGATAGTAAGAAGTCGAAGTTGTCTTTGTTTTCTGATGTCTGTTCTCTGGCAAAAATTGACTCTAAGAATGAGACTGATGGAACATTAGTCATGTTAGTCGTTGAATAGGCATCTACTAGAAAGATTGAATTTGAGCTGGTGCGAAGATTGGTCCTACTTTGTATTGCCTGTTGAGGTGCTGTAATAGAGGAGCTGTTACCATAGTTGCGGTGTCGTGTGATCTTATTGTATGTTTAATTTTGGCTTCAGCTTTTACTATTCATATTCCCATCAGACGACAGTTTTTTCCTCAAGTAACCAACAGAAACAATTAATGTTTGTCACCTTTTTGCGGAATGCCTGAAAATGTTATGGTTATCGTTAAACCCTCCTACAACCTTTAATACGCGTAATGGCTCCATAACAATGATGCTTCTCGTACCGTTGTCCGTTATGGTTTATGAGTTGACTTCTCTTGTATTTTTGTTTGTTTAGCTTATGTCTAGATGTTGCTCTTTTATTCCCCAAAAATATGTATGATGGCTTCTGCAGGCCCTGCTACAGTATGATGGTCTCATATCTCACTCTGTTTTGAGTAGTCAACATTTTATTTTATTTTATCAGGTCTTTTTTGGTTGCGTTCATTTGGAGAACTATGATCGTCGTCACGCAGAGCTTGGCTCCATCCATCCATCGACTCGCAGCGACTCTATCCTGAGAAAGTACGGTTGCACAAGAAATCGGAGAACTTTCGTAGAGCTTCCCCAAACCGAACCAATGCCATATAGCTGAATTACATGCAACATGCAAGACATCATAACTAATAATGCAAGGTATTTTGTATCTTTCCGAAAGCATTGAGGGCTTCAGAGCAACTTGGCTTTTTATATACCAACTTGGAAAATTACCTCAGAACGGTCTCGGGTGCTAGTGTTGTATATCCCTAATTTATGATGACAAAGATCAATTTTAGTGACCAAATGACACAAGCCAATACTGTGTACAAACTTTATCATTTTACTTCCTTTAACCTTTAGTTAAGCAAAATTTGTAATTATGGATGAACTTTGAATGTATGTACATTAAAGTTCATGGGACCAAATTTTGTAATTGGGAGTTCAAGTCTCAATGTTGTTATGTACGCATGCAAATCCACCCTTTTTAAAATGTAGTAATACTGTAACTAAAACAACCAATGAACGCTCAGCAGACACTGAGTTGGGACTCATTTGTGTGGCAATATAAGCTGTAGTCATGACTGGATGATATATTGATGTACCAATGAAATGGATATTTAGATTTGCAATGAATCACTATCAATATTCCTGCAATATGTTTTGGTAGTATAAATAGTGGGCTGCGGATTGAAAGAAAGAGGCATGTTGATGGGATGTTGTATGCAGAGCAATAATGACTAAAGTCTGAGTTGGAGTTATGATTTGCTGAGCAGTGTAGATGGGCCAACGTTAGGTAAGATGCATGGCAGGTATCACTCTGAGCGGTACCCTGGCCTGTGGTCTCCAGCACGTCTTGTGGCAACTTTCATTTAACATTTAAGCATTGGTAGGAGGTCATCTAATTAATTGAATATAGGTTACCTGTAACTTTGCAAACCTATAAGTAGTGTTTTTAGTGGTTCGTAGTTGGCTTATAGATGCCACTGAGTGATCATCAAGGATCTAACATCTGCATCTTGAAGTGATGTTATGCAGTGCCGCAATAAAACCAGCGAGGCTTTTCTTGCCCTTTGCCATTTAAAGCTGTTTGTTGCAACCAGAAAACGACAAGAACAGTAGCACGCTATTCATTATCCAAATTTGATACAGTTTTTGATATGACGATAGATGTATTTTTGCATGCTACATTTTACAAAGGGAATACACATTTGAAATTACTTTTCTCAGTGTATTTGTGACATGATATACTGATGTAGTGGCATATATCGGTCATTCAAGGGATCAATCGATTGAAAGGCACTGTACAGAGAAGGTTGTGTGGAAATTAAATTAAAGTTCTTATGTCATTCTTGTTGTCTGAGCTGAAAGCATGCTGCATGTTATTGTTTTATGTGTGCCTTTTCAGAGATTTCCTTTCCACCTCCCATATACTGGGGTTGCCATCCCTATTTCATTTACAGCGCCACATAAAATAATTTCTACATTAATTATCATGCAACCTTAAAAGTGAAGACGCTGCATAGAACGATCAGTATTTGTGTTTTGCACTTTCAAAGTAGTTTCAAAATTGCCCCACTTAAGGTTGGGCAAACTGACAAAAAACAACAATAAAAGACGAGGTAATTTAAGCTATCGATAGGAATTATAAGGAATAACATGACTTTGAAGAGCTTTTCTAAAAAGGTAAAAGATATATCTATATATATATATCTATCTATCTATATAGATAGATATTCATATATATTCATGAAGTATCTCATAAACCTGATATATGCTGCATTGACTTTTCTCATTTCTTTTTTTCTTTTGTGTGCTTCATATTATCCAATAAAAAATTGTATTTCCCCTTTTTTGAGAGGTTTGATCATCACCTAAGGCTGTGCACTGGCCATGCAAAAGCTATTTTCTGATTAAGGAGGTCTTGAACAACATGTACTGCTACATGTTCACTGTCAGATGGAATGAAAGGGTATGTATGAATCTGAAGCGGAATGGTTACGTAGGATTATGTGTCATTTATTCAATTGTTAACATTACATTTGATCAAAGGAATATTTCTAAATTGTAGCGACGGTACTTTCCATGTTTTGCTTTGTAAGGATGCTGTATGTGTCCATATAGCCTAAAACACTGGGTTAAATCAATGAGGACTTAATGTCCACCAAGATAGTCTTAAGATACCCTTAGAACGACACATGGAGTACATTCTTCTCGTACATTTGGCCTTAAAAGTACAAAATTATGCACAAGAAATCCACAACTTGCAAGAGAGCTTGATTCCCATAGACACTTCAGAAACCATGTCATGCGTCATTGCCATATATCTACCTCCTACATTCATATGAATTACATTCATAGGAGGTAGATATATGGCAATGACGCATGACATGGTTTCTGAAGTGTTTTTAAGGCCAAATGTACGAGAAGAATGTACTCCATGTGTAGTTCTAAGGCTATCTTAAGACAAAGGTGCGGGGGAATAGGACAGGGATGGACACAGTAGCAGATACAGCCCTTTCACGGCAATACCTGAGTCACCAGTCACATTGAACAGCATGGAGTCGCCAGGTACCCGATAGTTGTGTTGGTGGACATTAAGTCCTCATTGATTTAACCCAGTATTTTAGGCTATATGGACACATACAGCATCCTTACAAAGCAAAACATGGAAAGTAACGTCGCTACAATTTAGAAATATTCCTTTGATCAAATGTAATGTTAACAATTGCATAAATTACACATAATCCTACGTAACCATTCCGCTTCAGATTCATACATACCCTTTCATTCCATCTGACAGTGAACATGTAGCACTACATGTTGTTCAAGACCTCCTTAATCAGAAAATAGCTTTTGCATGGCCAGTGCACAGCCTTAGGTGATGATCAAACCTCTCAAAAAAGGGGAAATACAATTTTTTATTGGATAATATGAAGCACACAAAAGAAAAAAAGAAATGAGAAAAGTCAATGCAGCATATATCAGGCTTATGAGGTACTTCATGAATATATATGAATATCTATCTATATAGATAGATAGATAGATATATATAGAGATATATATATAGATATATCTTTTACCTTTTTAGAAAAGCTCTTCAAAGTCATATTATTCTTTATAATTCCTATCGATAGCTTAAAATACCTTGTCTTTTATTGTTGTTTTTTTGTCAGTTTGCCCAACCTTAAGTGGGGCAATTTTGAAACTGCTTTGAAAGTGCAAAACACAAATACTGATCGTTCTATGCAGCGTCTTCACTTTTAAGGTTGCATGATAATTAATGTAGAAATTATTTTATGTGGCGCTGTAAATGAAATAGGGATGGCAACCCCAGTATATGGGAGGTGGAAAGGAAATCTCTGAAAAGGCACACATAAAACTATAACATGCGGGATGTTTTCAGCTCAGACAACAAGAATGACATAAGAGCTTTAATTTAATTTCCATACAACCTTCTCTGTACAGTGCCTTTCAATCGATTGATCTCTTGAATGACCGATATATGCCACTACATCAGTATATCATGTCACAAATACATTGAGAAAAGTAATTTCAAATGTGTATTCCCTTTGTAAAATGTAGCATGCAAAAATACATCTATCGTCATATCAAAAACTGTATCAAATTTGGATAATGAATAGCGTGCTACTGTTCTTGTCGTTTTCTGGTTGCAACAAACAGCTTTAAATGGCAAAGGGCAAGAAAAGCCTCGCTGGTTTTATTGCGGCACTGCATAACATCACTTCAAGATGCAGATGTTAGATCCTTGATGATCACTCAGTGGCATCTATAAGCCAACTACGAACCACTAAAAACACTACTTATAGGTTTGCAAAGTTACAGGTAACCTATATTCAATTAATTAGATGACCTCCTACCAATGCTTAAATGTTAAATGAAAGTTGCCACAAGACGTGCTGGAGACCACAGGCCAGGGTACCGCTCAGAGTGATACCTGCCATGCATCTTACCTAACGTTGGCCCATCTACACTGCTCAGCAAATCATAACTCCAACTCAGACTTTAGTCATTATTGCTCTGCATACAACATCCCATCAACATGCCTCTTTCTTTCAATCCGCAGCCCACTATTTATACTACCAAAACATATTGCAGGAATATTGATAGTGATTCATTGCAAATCTAAATATCCATTTCATTGGTACATCAATATATCATCCAGTCATGACTACAGCTTATATTGCCACACAAATGAGTCCCAACTCAGTGTCTGCTGAGCGTTCATTGGTTGTTTTAGTTACAGTATTACTACATTTTAAAAAGGGTGGATTTGCATGCGTACATAACAACATTGAGACTTGAACTCCCAATTACAAAATTTGGTCCCATGAACTTTAATGTACATACATTCAAAGTTCATCCATAATTACAAATTTTGCTTAACTAAAGGTTAAAGGAAGTAAAATGATAAAGTTTGTACACAGTATTGGCTTGTGTCATTTGGTCACTAAAATTGATCTTTGTCATCATAAATTAGGGATATACAACACTAGCACCCGAGACCGTTCTGAGGTAATTTTCCAAGTTGGTATATAAAAAGCCAAGTTGCTCTGAAGCCCTCAATGCTTTCGGAAAGATACAAAATACCTTGCATTATTAGTTATGATGTCTTGCATGTTGCATGTAATTCAGCTATATGGCATTGGTTCGGTTTGGGGAAGCTCTACGAAAGTTCTCCGATTTCTTGTGCAACCGTACTTTCTCAGGATAGAGTCGCTGCGAGTCGATGGATGGATGGAGCCAAGCTCTGCGTGACGACGATCATAGTTCTCCAAATGAACGCAACCAAAAAAGACCTGATAAAATAAAATAAAATGTTGACTACTCAAAACAGAGTGAGATATGAGACCATCATACTGTAGCAGGGCCTGCAGAAGCCATCATACATATTTTTGGGGAATAAAAGAGCAACATCTAGACATAAGCTAAACAAACAAAAATACAAGAGAAGTCAACTCATAAACCATAACGGACAACGGTACGAGAAGCATCATTGTTATGGAGCCATTACGCGTATTAAAGGTTGTAGGAGGGTTTAACGATAACCATAACATTTTCAGGCATTCCGCAAAAAGGTGACAAACATTAATTGTTTCTGTTGGTTACTTGAGGAAAAAACTGTCGTCTGATGGGAATATGAATAGTAAAAGCTGAAGCCAAAATTAAACATACAATAAGATCACACGACACCGCAACTATGGTAACAGCTCCTCTATTACAGCACCTCAACAGGCAATACAAAGTAGGACCAATCTTCGCACCAGCTCAAATTCAATCTTTCTAGTAGATGCCTATTCAACGACTAACATGACTAATGTTCCATCAGTCTCATTCTTAGAGTCAATTTTTGCCAGAGAACAGACATCAGAAAACAAAGACAACTTCGACTTCTTACTATCCCAATTTGAGGGGTCAATAAGTTCAAGTTAATGAACATGCATAATACGCATATTACAGGTGGATACGTCATTTCTTAAAGTATATCAACACTCTGGCTTTCAGTACATTCAGTGTTACCTATTGTTACCTTTGAATTAAGAAAATAAGTTATACTCTACTATAAGGGGGAGGTTAGCTCTTCAGGGGAAGATAGGAGAAAGGCAAAGAGAGGCATTACTGTGCCTATATATCTGACATTATACTTTTAGGAGATGTTTAGATGGTCAGCAGTAGGCTATAGGCCTACAATAGTGCAAACCCAGATTCACGTTTCATTTTGTTATTAACATTGTTTGCTTGAATGTCCTTCTGCAACACAGAGAAATATGGGTCATATGGAAAAGGCATCCATCTATACTATTCTTAGCCCATTTTGAATGGAGAATGACAACTGAACTGAGACATCCATGTAGGGACCAGTTGAAGAAGTCATACAAACCAACAAAGGGTAAAGCCGAGCAATGACGACGTTAAACAATCTCTAAAACACTCCCAACAACTCGATTAAGCATGATGAAAAAAGATCAACAGACAATCCAATTGAATCCAATTCAATTGTTGCATTCAAGCAACAGAGGCACGTGAAATGTGTCTACTGGTGAGCTGAATTGGTCTATGATATCCATGATGATATGCCATTTAGTTAAACAAAACAGACCCCTCATAACCATACTCTTTCGCAATTAAATGTGCCTTTTCCCTAAAAACTGTCAAGATCTGATCAGAGGGCACCCTTAAGCCTAGTTGTTATGCAAGTACTAGACTAGAAATGGTGCATGTATGATTTAAATGTGATTTCATTATTTACATCCTGGGCTTGCTATTGTTCAGGTCACTCTCAAATTAAGCACTTATCCCTCATTGGAATGACAACACACACACCCATGAACATATCCATTCACTGGAAATAGATTAGCTTCAGATAAACTGTGTCCCCTAACGATGAAAAATGTACAGGTTGACAGATAATTCAACTACATCCTGATATGTAACTAGTTCTACCTGCATGGCCAGTGGCAACATTCCATGATGCATTTTTGCATCTTGACTTCTCTATAAATGCTGTAGTTTCGGTGACCACAGAAACAAGTACTAGGCCTACACATATTCATCGAAGAACCAATTTGCTGGATACTTTCCACACCCTAGAGATAGACAGACAGACTACAAACAACCAGTAAGATATAGCCTAGCCTATATATTGAATGTCCAACAAAAGTCAAAATAAATGTCAGTTTCACAATGTTTTGCATATGCACTGTTACGCTTCACCATAGCTCAAAACTGAGATCATAACTAATGAACAGCAACATTTTATGGGGGGAGATTCAATGACAACCTATTGGCAGTTATTTCTGTAATAAAACATTAAAGGCATTATTCTCTGTAATATCACCCACTGCATGCTAGTTGGCTAGTTAGTATCCCTCTCGACCAATGGGTGTAAAAATGAATTTCTGAATTAGTAGTGCACGTACATTACGTGTATCCGGGACCAGTTGGTTAACAAGCTATGCAATGAGTTGGTGTGGTCTCACCAGACAAACTAGCCTGGTATTAAACAAAGTAAGCTTCATGATGAACATCCACCTGCCCTCATCACCTCTCCTCTCTAAAACAGAACAATCTGAACGTCCAACCATCTGAAACACACTAGACTCAACTCAAGCAATAGCTCCAAAAGTCATTTTATTTTAGTGCAAAAATAACATTGTTATCAAATGTTGTACAGGTCTGGTAATCTAAGGTGCTGGTATAAATAGGTAACTTAAAACATGAATAAGCAGTATTAGAAAGAAATTTAGGATGAACAAAGGATATGAGGTAAAATGATTTAGGAAACGGTGGAGTGAAAGATGAAGCGTTCAGCGTACTGAAACGAGAACATTCACATTTCATTGGACAAGCACATATTCTGCATTGATGAGGGTAGCCAATAGAAAAAGCTGAGTGACTGATTTGAGTTCCCACAATAATACCATCAACTCAAGTTCTATCCTAAAAATCGACCTAAATAACAAATTGTGAGATAACGATCCAAATTAGTGATACTTTTCATGAACTCTATATGTGTCTATGGGAATATAGCGGTACATGTTGTACATTTAAAATGTCAAGCCAAGGGTTAAAATAAGAGACAATACCCATAGTCAAATTCAGATTTTTGGTGGTGTGCTGCTATGACTTTCATTACCCTTTTCTTTACTGACATGTTACTTGCGAACATATTGGATGAAATACAAAAAATGCTGTTCCATTGGCATGTAGAAAAAAAAGGAAAAAGCCAAAAGCTTTGTACGACCAACAAATACTTTCCTAACAATTTGGTCTTACAGCTCAATGCTAAAGATCCCAAGACTTTCAAGCCACTTTTTTCTTGAAAAAACATTTAGAACATGCTTCAGGATAGCTTACAAAAACTAGGATTACAGAATGCAGGTTCACTGTCCCACATGGCAAACGTTGAAAAATGTTGAACCTCAATGCAAGACTCAAGCGATGCCTATCAGATAGATATATCACGTGTAATTATGAGGAAATGACCAGCAGTGTGATGTTACCATAACACTTGAACAGGTAACAAGAGGTAGAATTTAATTGCACATTTTAACCCTCAGTATTGAACTTTTATTTTAAGCCTCATATGCAATTTTGACATAGATGCCTGTATGCAGCATAAAGTCATCACCACCCATCCCACAGCCCTTATCAGTGACAAACTTTAGCTGAACCCCGGTGGTTCTTCAGACAGTTCAGGGCCCCCCTGGGACCTCCCCTCCCCCCTAATCCATACATTCCATTCTCACGGTTCTATATCCTATGGTGGGTGACCACATCCTCATAAAAAAGTCAAATTCCAACAAACACCAGAACACCTAAGCCTCTCCCCCACGTCTCATTGGACAAGCATCAACAGCCTACCACATCCGCCCCCCAAAGGGGCGGGGACATAATTTTCAAGTATTATTTTCGATGATTAAATTTATGTGACGTCATCACTTTTTGTCACAAAGTGTATACTATATTCTCTTGTGTGGTTAATGTTTGCTTGGGGCCTCAATTATTGCTTATAACTGCAGTGCAATAATCTGAAGGTAACCTTTGACATACAGTTGAAGTCGGAAGTTTACATACAATTAGGTTGAAGTCATTAACTCATTTATTAACCACTCCTTTCATGTTAACAAACTATAGTTTTGGCAAGTCGGTTAGGACATCTACTTTGTGCATGACAGTCATTTTTCCAACAATTATTTACAGACAGATTATTTCACTTATAATTCACTATATCACAATTCCAGTGGGTCAGAAGTTTACATACACTAAGTTGACTGTGCCTTTAAACAGCTTGAACAATTTCAGAAAATGATATCATGGCTTTAGAAGCTTCTGACAGGCTAATTGACATCATTTGAGTCAATTGGAGGTGTACCTGTGGATGCATTTTAAGGCCTACCTTCAAACTCAGTTCCTCTTTGCTTGACATTATGGGGAAATCAAAAGAAATCAGCCAAGACCTCAGAAAAAAAATTGTGGACCTCCACAAGTCTGGTTCATCCTTGGGAGCAATTTCCAAACGCCTGAAGGTACCACGTTCATCTGTACAAACAACAGTACGCAAGTATAAACACCATGGGACCACGCAGCCGTCATACCACTCAGGAAGGAGACGCGTTCTGTCTCCTAGAGATGAACGTACTTTGGTGCGAAAAGTGTGAATCAATCCCAGAACAACAACAAAGGACCTTGTGAAGATGCTGGAGGAAACAGGTACCAAAGTATCTATATCCACAGTAAAACGAGTCCTATATCGACATAACCTAAAAGGCCACTCAGCAAGGAAGATGCCACTGCCCAAAAACCGCCATGAAAAAGCCAGACTACAGTTTGCTACTGCACATGGGGACTGTGGGGGGACATGCAGTGTTCGGCTTGTAGCCAGGGTGCGGGAGCGAGGCTTGTCGCACACCTGTTGCGAATGAAGCCTTGTTAACGAATGGTTTAAGATGTGTGTGCCTCTGCTTTCAGGGAAGCCAGAGAGAAGGTCGACTGAAAAGTCGACGAGGGGTTTGGAGGGCTGGAAAGCCAGAGAGAAGAATTATAATTAAAATCTTAATAAACGGGACCATTCCCTCATCACCACACTGCGTCCGCCTCTGTGTACAAAAGGATCTCGTTACAGGGACAAAGATCTTACTTTTTGGAGAAATGTCCTCTGGTCTGATGAAACAAAAATTGAACTGTTTGGCCATAACGACCATCATTATGTTTGGAGGAAAAAGGGGGAGGATTGCAAGCCGAAGAACACCATCCCAACCGTGAAGCATGGGGGTGGCAGCATCATGTTATGGGGGTGCTTTGCTGCAGGAGGGACTGGTTCACTTCCCAAAATAGATGACATCATGAGGAAGGAAAATGATGTGGATATATTGAAGCAATATTTCAAGAAATCAGCCAGAAAGTTAAAGCAAATGTGGTCGCAAATGGGTCTTCCAAATGGACAATGACCCCAAGCATATTTCCAAATTTATGGCAAAATGGCTTAATGACAACAAAGTCAAGGTATTGGAGTGGCCATCACAAAGCCCTGACCTCAATCCTCGAGAAAATTTGTGGGCAGAACTGAAAAAGCGTGTGCGAGCAAGGAGGCCTACAAATCTGACTCAGTTACACAAGTTCTGTCAGGAGGAATGGGCCAAAATTCCACCAACTTATTGTGGGAAGCTTGTGGAAGGCTACCCAAAACATTTGACCCAAGTTAAACAATTTAAAGGCAATGCTACCAAATACTAACTAAGTGTATGTAAACTTCTGACCCACTGGGAATGTGATGAAATAAATAAAAGCTGAAATAAATAATTCTCTCTACTATTATTCTGACATTTCACATTCTTAAAATATAGTAGGGATCCTAACTGACCTAAGACAGGGAATGGTTACTAGTATTAAATGTCAGGAATTGTGAGAAACTGAGTTTAAATGTATTTGGCTAAGGTGTATGTAAACTTCCGACTTCAACTGTATGTTAATACAATGTTTCTAAGAATATGTCAGAGCAACATCTAAGTGGAACAGTGTGTACTAATTTTAAAACTGACATCTCTGGGATGTTAATATTATAATGTCTTGCAAACTTTATGTTCACACGTCTGGTTGACATTAGGTATGAGACGTTGCCTCAATAACACTTTGTGACTGCCTTACTATGATCTTAAAATCATTTGTGGTTGGCATAAGACAGTGAATAAACATCCTTTTACATACCTTTATACAATGTTTGGACTTAGACATTGCTGGAACATACCGTTTTCCATCATGATGGATATCCAACAATACAACCAAAAAACAATGTTAAAGCAACATTAGTTTAAAAACAAAATGCCCATGGGGCACTGTTATCAAGTGTTTCAATTAATCTACACTCTAACCATTGATTTAATTTACCTTTACAGATATACAGTGCCCGGCGTAAGTAATGGGACAGTGAAGCATTTTATCTTCTTTTGGCTCTACACTCCAAAAGTTTGGATTTTAAATCAAACAATTACTGTGTTGGAGCCAAATACTTTTAAGTTGTTATGAAGAATCCATATGAAGAAAAAGAGTAGGTGGTGGTTATAATGGTGTGGGGAATGTTTTCTTGGCACACTTTGGGCCCGTTAATACCAATCAATCATTGCTTGAATGCCACAGCCTATTTGAGTATTGTTGCCATGTGCATCCCTTCATGGCCACAATTTACCCATCTTCTAATGGCTACTTCCAGCATGATAATGCACCAGTCACAAAGCAAAAGTCATCTCAAACTGGTTTCATGAACATGACAATGAGTTCAGTGTTCTTCAGTGGCCTTCCCAGTCACCGGATCTGAATCCAAGAGAACACCTTTGGGATATTGTAGAACGGGAGATTCACAGCTTGAAAGTGCACCTGAAAAATCTGCAGGAATTGTGTGATGCAATCATGTCATCATGGACCAGAATCTCAAAGGAATGTTCCTAACATCTTGTGGAATTAATGCCACAAAGAATTGAGGCTATTTTGAGAGCAAAGGGAGACCCTACCCAGTATTAGTATAGTGTTCCTAATAAAGTGTTCGGTGAGTGTATTTAACAAAAGTGCCTGCCATATGGACACATGGAACAGAAATATTGCTTTTTCATAAATAGTGTACGCAAATAAAATAACAACAGGCAGCTGCCGCTTGATAAATCAAAAAATTACAAACGCAAAAGACGCTAAGCCTACTGTAGTCAGTGCAAATAGACCGTTGTGCGTGTCCTTTTAAAGTAACAGGCTAAAAGAGCAAAATAAACACAGGCAAGACCGGACAGGGGTAACAATGTTCCCCGCTGTACTAAAAACTCTCTCTGAGGCTGATACACATGTATTTCCTTACAAGTTTCGCCATCAAAGGAAAGCGACCCTGGTTGTTCTGCCACCATGCCTGAAATAACTAGTACTTGGGCAGAGGACTCAACTGCACGACTCAGGACACAGGCTTGATCCAAAAGAATAGTTTTTACTAGCAAAAGGTTCGGTACACAGGTGGGCAGTCAATAGGTTGCATATGTCCAGAAAGGGGTAGGCAAAACAGAGTACGGTACACAGGTAGTCAAATCCAAGATCAAGGCAGATAGTCCAACAAGGCAATCAAGGCGAAGTCACAAAAACACTCAAAGATCAAAAACCATGAAAACGAGACACTAGGGAAATTGCTGGGACGTATTGACACTGAGGCACAATAAACGAACTGGCAAGGAGACAGAGGAACACACAGACTATATACACTGGGAATGATGGTAAGGAACAGGTGAAATCAATCGGGGCGGGGTAGACAATTACACAAGCGGGAAAACACACAAGGGCACATAACGAAGTGACAGAAAAGAAAAACAATGTGAGTAAAACAGGAAATAAATGAATAACAAAAACAAAGACAAACAACACTAATACACAGGACGGGATGTTACAGTTGACCTTAGCCACGTGGAAGGTAGGGTGCACCCTCAGGGATCTGGGAAGTTTAAGACACAGCCACAGGATTAATAATTTTCTAAATAGGGAAGGGACTCACAAACCGGGGAGCCAGCTTGTGGGACTCCACCCGTAGGGGAAGGTCCCAAGTGAACAGCAATACCTTCTGCCCAGGCCAATAGGTGGGAGCGGGAGTTCGTCGACAGTCCTAACCCTGCTGGGCCTGGTTCCAGATGTGGCGGCACCGCCGGACGAACGCCTGGGCAGAAGGAACGCTGACTTCCGTCTCCAGGTCCGGGAACAATGGCGGCTGGTATCCGTAGGCACACTGGAAGGGGGAGAGGCCGGAGGCAGAGCACTGCAGGGTGTTATGGGTGTTATTCGACCCAGATGAGATGGTGGGTTTTGGGAGATGAGACACCGTAGGCAGGTCTCCAACTCCTGGTTTAGCCGCTCGCTCTGGCCGTTGGAGAGGCTGACGGTGGCCCCGAGGAGTGAGCAGAATGCCTTTCAGAACCACGATATGAATTGTGGCCCCCGGTCTGACACCACATCCTGAGGGAATCCATGAAATCGGAATACAACATTGCCTCCGCGTCTCCTTGGCGGATGGCAATTTAGGCAGAGGGATAAAATGCAAATTTTTTGAAAACCTGTCCACCACCGTCAGAATGGTGGTGCTACCTTCCGAGGGGGGTAACCCCATGACGAAGTCCAGAGAGATGTCAGGCCAGGGGCGATGAGGCACAGGGAGCTCCAACCCATAACCTCTTCAGTGGACCAACTTATGTGGGGGTTATGCTCGGAGAGCCAGAGATACCCCAGGATAAGAGGCTGTAAAGGGGAGTTGAACAGATGGAAGCTTAGGAATTCTGTGTGGTTATTGGCAATGATAAGTTGAATAGGTTTAGTGTGATGAGTGACTCTGCATAATAGGTGACCATCTAGAGTGTTGGTCTCTAAAGCAGGGGTGCCCAAATTCTTCCCAGTGGAGGGCCAAAATTTAATCTGAGGGGAGGGTCGTGGGCCAAAATGTTAATTTTGCAGTACATTAAGTTAAATATGGGTATATATAGTATGCGTGTGCAAAATAAACACTATCACAAAGTAATTTTGAAAAAGGAATGACACTGTTTATTGTGCTTCACATTAATGTTAAAAAAATTACTGATGTCAATCTGGCTTCTTTAAATTAGAAAAATAATTGAAGCACTATGAAATATTTGAAGACAGACATGGAACATTACTAGGCCTTGGGCCTATATCTTCAAATACAAAGACATTTAGTGCAAAGTAACATGGGACAAAACATGTCTCCATGGGACCAAAATACATTCTTCACTGGTTTGAACAATCATTTTTAAATCAGGAATAGTAGTAGAATTGGACAACAGCTTGAGAAGGTTTGTAGAAATCAGTACTGTACTTACAAGTGCAATAAACAAAGTAACATGGGACAAAACATGCCCCCATTAATCATACAGAGCAGAACATACTCTGACACATTGGAGGCCTAGGCCTACACATCCTGCCTGAAGTAGGCTAGGCCTATCAGTGGGAGACATGAAGCCTGTCCTTGGTTTTTAAAAGTCTCTCAATATCAGGCTCCAGCTGACTAACTGACAAAGTGAGAATGTCATGTAGGTGAGAGTCAGATAAAGCATTTCTCAGTTTGGACTTATTAAGATTCATCAGGCTGAAAGCCTGCTCACATACATAGGTACTTCCAAAGAGGGATAACATCACCTGTGCATGTTTGCGGATCTTGCCATATCTGTGTGCAGGAACACATTTGTAAAAGTCCTGTAAGGAAAGCTCTCTGAACCTGCTACGGAGGTCTGAATCAGACTGAAGTTCCAAAAGTTCCATTTGAAGCTCCTCACTGACTGCATCCACATTTACAGAAAAGGGTTGTGCAAACAGCTCAAATGCTGTTTCATTTCCACGAAAATCTTCAAAGCGATGGTCAAACTCCACCACAAGATTGCTGAGAATGTCGAGGTATTTTGGTGTGTCTTCCTCCATCAACCCAACTTCTCTGAGGCTGGGAAAATGTGCCAAATTTCCTGAATGTACAGACACAAAGACAAAAGGAGCAATGTAAGATGCAAGATTGTTCATTTGATTTTCAATTAAATACCAAACATCAATCAAATGAGAAAAAACTACTTTTTTTTTGTTTATGGCTGCAGTATGAAAAACAAATACTGCTTCTGTGATTGGATTTAATGCCTAGATTTAAATATAACATCAATTTTCCACAAACACAAAGTATGCATGCATCACACAAATATAATAACATGGTTGTGATCAATAACAAGCCTACTACATTGTTGTGTGTTCAATAACATCTTAAAGTTAGATCTCACCTTTTGAGAGATGTCTGCTAAGCAACTGGAGCTTTTGCTTGAAGGCTTTGACATGGTCATACATCTGAGTGATTATCTGGTCTCTCCCTTGAAGCTGAAGATTGAGGATATTCAGCAGCTCTGTGATGTCCACAAGAAAAGCCAGGTCTGCAAGCCAGTGATTGTCCGAGGGCACTTGGATGCTGTTCTTCTTTGTGGCTTGAAACACCCTGATTTCCTCACGCAACTCAAAGAAACGTCGTAAAACTTTCCCACGGCTCAGCCACCGCACCTCCTGGTGGTACAATACATCACCATACTGGGCATCCATCTCATCAACAAGAGCTTTGAACTGACGGTGTGAGAGCGCCTTTGAGCGAATATTATTGACAATGCCAACGACATCCTGCATCACGTTCTTCAGGCCGATGTTTTTAGCGCACAGTTGCTCCTGATGCAAAATACAATGGTATTTAAAAATCGAGCCACCAAACTCACAGACTTTGTCCGACACAAGTGCAGTTAGGCCTGCTCTCTTACCGACCATGGCCTGGGCTCCATCAGTCGTAATGCCAGATAGGTTTTCCCACTTCAACCCGTTCTTGTCCATAATTCGCTGCACTGCCATAAAAATATCGATACCTCTTGTTGTCCCTTTCAGTGTTTCAAGGCCCGCTAGTTCTTGACACACTTCAAAGTCCTTTTCCCCTAGGTGTGGAATATTCCCCCCTTTGGGACTTAATAGTCCCACATCCTATATTAATGAGTTGTAAATGATATACTAATAAAACATACAAGTGATTTTAAGACAATATACATAGGCAATTCACAGAAGTAAACATAACCTGTATGGCATCATCAATATGACATTCTATTAGCTCTTGGGGACACGCCTCCTTTACAGGTGGGGGCGAAAAACCCAGCCTCATATTTAGGAAAATTCCCCCACGGTTCTCACCTTATCCAATCATCATTGAGCAACCACTTCACAGGTCTGCAAATGAGCACCCGTCCCCATGAGCAACAACTTCCTACACATTTAAATGACTACACAAATTGTTAATAAAAAGTAAAACAACACATCAACCTATAATGGGACTTTATGTCCAACACAGGGGACCATTCCCTGTCTCTGAACCATGGCCATCCCATTGTGCCTCTATGCATACATTCAACATGGTCATTCTATCAGTACTACACACAATAATTGTTACACATAACACCTTAAAACACATCAATGTCCATTCAAATTGTCAATATTCCCAAAGGGAAGATAGTCCTTGTATGGCCAGGGTTTCGTCTTTCTTGAGGATTGTAGCAATGCTTCTCCCCTGTAGGTGTAGTTGTTTGCACTTGCTAGTCCTGGCTGGGAGTCTAGACGATCCTGTCATCATCGGATGAGGGGGCAGAAAACTCACTGTTGCCTCCCCAGTCGAGAACAGGATATAGGTCTAGTTGGCCTCCCATTCTGTTGAGTGCCATTGGAGCTATTCCTCTGGTTACACTCATCTGCTTAATTGTGCTCTGTATAAAAAAGGATCTCAAAACAGGCATTATACAACAAAATAACAGTCCTAACACTACAATCACAACCATTATTCCCATTCTCGCCAACATTCCTCCCCATGATCCTAGGATGTTGTCAAACCAGTCTAATTTCCCAAAGTCTGTGCCCTCATTTCTTCTGTGCTCCTGTACGATCTCACCCATTCCTTCATCTTCTTCTCTGGTTTGCCTGAGTTCTTGCCTCGGGACCCTGGTGCCGTGGTTCAAGTGGCACCAGGTTAGGCTCCCTCGGATTTGTATTGCAGTGGGGGTGGCTCTCACTACCTCGTACGGTCCCTCTCTCCTTGGCTCGTTCCACTTCCTTCTGAAGACTTTGATGTACACCTGGTCTCCTGGAATTCTCGGATTGGGCAGGGGTGTCTCCGGCTCCAGCTGCTTGTCTTTTTCCTGTGAACATATAACTTTGTGTATCTCAGTTAATCAATTCATATATTGTTTCAATTCTATCTGGCGTTGTTCAAGTGGTGGTCCTTTGTAAGGTCCTCTTATTGTTAGCACTGGCATGGGTCGACCCGTAAGCATTTCATGCGGTGTTAAATGCGTGTTTCTGTTAGTCTGCATGCGATAATTCATTAATGCAAGTGGCAAGGCATTTACACAATTAAGCTTTGCGCTGGCACATATCTTATTCAGCTTTGTTTTGAGGGTACCATTTATTCATTCTACCATTCCTTGTGATTGTGAATGGTAGACACAACCCAATCTTTGCTTTATTCTTAACTGCTGTATGACTTGTTTCACAGTTTTCTGAATAAATGCTGCACCGTTATCTGAGCTAATCTCATTAGTTACTCCAAATCTGGGTATTACTTCTCTTGTTAGAAATTTAACCCCTGTTCCCTGCTTCTACCCATCTGCTGAATCTATCTATTACAACAAGCATGTATCTTTTCCCAATGACCTTTTTTTATCATGTCTACATAGTCCATTATCAAATATATAATTTAAATGTTTTTAATTAATTAATTTATAAGTTTAAATGCATTTTCTACCATTGCCTGTACATAGGGTGCCCAATACCCTTGGATTTTTATCTTTCTCACAACTTCGCCCCTTGCGCAATGGTCAAAACCATGCGCACCAGTGATCAAAATCCCCAGTAGCACCGTAGGCGCCACTATAGTACCCTCATATGATCTCCACAATCCTGTAGAGTCTACCTTCGCCCCCCTTCGGAGCCACATGGATTGCTCAAACGGCCCTGCCATCTGTTGCATGCGTATTATATCCTCTAACTGCGTTATTGGTTCTATTAATTGATTATCTGACTTTTCTTTCATCTGACCCTGTCGTTTAACCAATATGGCTACTTCCTGTGGTATATATTATTTTTATGAATTCCTTATCCGCAGAATGTTTTACCAATGGGTTACTTGTTTCTTTCCAATTACTTTTTAATGCGGTTCTCATCCTTGGTCCCAAAACTCTTGCTCTATACCCTTTATTTACCATTAATGACACATGATGAGCAGCATTAGGTATATTATACCATTTTTGTACGAATTCTGATTCATCTATTTGTATAGCTGCTCCCTGTTTTCCCCTATAATATATTGTGACATTAATGGGACAACCAGATTTTTGGTTTGCTCCTGCCAAACTTGTTCTTGGCAGGAGTTGCAATTTAAGTCAAATCGTGGTCTCCTTGCATCTGGCAATTGGGCTTCAATACATTTTCTCCATCTTAACCAATTTTGCTCTATTTCATAATTTATTTCCCCTAACCAGTAATCATTTGCGCTTGCAGTTATTGGTATTTCTTGTATCTTTATTGCCATAGTATCTACATATACACCTTCTGGGGAACACCATATTTTCATCCCCAGCATGCATAATGCATCCCTCCCCAAGAGATTCACCGGTGACCGGTCAGAGGTCAGTATGGGCAGGGTTGTGGCTCTGTCTCCTATCTTCTATTTGAACCTACAGCATTGGTTCTTGATCAGCTTCTGTGGTTAATACTGGAAGCTAGTAACCATAATTTAGTCCCCTATATGGGTTGGCTGGTCCTTGTGGAGGCCTCTGCTGCTGCTGACCACAACCCTGTTTATTATTCTCCCTCGACTTCGGATTAGTCCAATCCCTTTGGAAATGTCCTGGTGTTTGACATCTCCAGCACACGTCAGGTGGACCTTTTGGGTTTGTTCTTTGGAACCGTCCTTGGGGTCTCTTTCTGCCCTTCCCTGGCTTACACTGCTGGGGCTGCTGGGTATACACCTGAACTACAGGTACGGTGGGTTGCTCTTGTCCCTGAGGTCTCAGCACTGGAAGTGGTTCTGGTGTGGCTCTGTATGGAACTGGTTTCTTGGTTTCGGTGCCCATTACGCCTTGTGCCTTCTTTTTGTTTCGTTCTGTGAGTTCCCCCAGCTGGAGCTGTGTTAACTTTCTCTGGTCCTCCTTTTCTTCCTCCTTTAGCCTTGACTCATCCTTGTGTGTTTTGGACGTGAGTCCCACCACATCCTCTAACCTGCTTTTCAGGGGACATGGCATTGACCACTGCGGTTCTGAACAGAGTTGTCATCAGTGGGTCTCCCTCTGGGTCTACTTCAGTCTCTAGTTTCCACTTCTTTGGTTGCTGGTGCAGGTATGTGGCAGGATCCTCAGTCTCTCCCAGTGGGTCTCCCTTCAGGGTCTTAATATCCAGCCTCTGTGGACATTCTTCTCTCAGGGTTGTCCACATCTCATTTCTGGTCTGGTCATATGACATCCCATCGGCTCTGGTATTGCCCTTTGCTCCTTCCAGTCCACAGCTTATGAGAACGTCTTCCATCTTTGCCACCCCCAGTACCTTGGCCAACAGGGCTATGAGGTCTCCCACCGTCAGCAGTTTCCCTGCAGTCTCTTCCTCAAGGCTTCTAATCCCTTTACCTGCTCCATCATGTATGTTAAGTAATCCGCTAACTATTCCCTGTAAATCCTGCATACCCCAGGGCACATAGTGTCCTTGATTTCCTTTTACCAGCATGATGGGGCAATGATATCTATCTGGGTGACCTATCTTTTCCCGATCCCTCAACTCTCGTTCAGTAGTCCTGGATCTTTCCTCATGTCTTCTCCTAATATGTTCTTTCCAGTCACTAATTATTTCATCTATTGTTTGTACTTGGTCTATCTCCCTCTGGCTTATTCCAGACCTCCTCTCCTCCTGTTCCTCGTCACCGGACCTCGGGTCATCTCTTGGGTCATCTCTGGGTCCCCAGGCGCCCCCTCATCTCTGGGTGTGCTGAATAGCTGTTTCTCTGTTCGGCGTGCGATTGGTTCCTTCCCTTTTCCTCTCTCTCTTACTCCGGCTTCCAATGGTTTAGATCTCTTCTCTTGCCTTGACTCTGACCTCCACACACCTTCTTCTAATCCTGCATAACAATCAAGCTCTATGGGGCTTCTAGATCCCCTGCTCACTTCACTTCCCTTCTCTTCTTTTAACATTGCTTCTCCTTCTGTTTTGAACAATTTCAACATATCTATTTCTCTCTTTCTTGAATTTACTCGAGTTTTGGGGTTTCTTATCAGTGTTCCCATTTCCTTACCCACTGCAACATCAAATGTCCCTTCCTTTGGCCACTTAATATAATTCTTACTGGTTAGTTTTTCCTATTTTTCTGACATCTCTTTTATTTGGTTATTTAAAAGACAGGGTTTTATTCTCTAATACTTCTACTGGAGTTACCATGGTAATCCCTTTCTCCATTTTTCCTTTTGCAGTAATTATTTTTAGGGTTATTGTAAAATGTCTTAATTTGCACTCTTTTCTGTAATTTTGTCAAAAGAGAACAATATTGTATTATTGGTTATCTAGGATTTTATCTAGACTTTTACAAATGTGTTCCTGCACACAGATATGGCAAGATCCGCAAACATGCACAGGTGATCTTATCCCTCTTTGGAAGTACCTATGTATGTGAGCAGGCTGTCAGCCTGATGAATCTTAATAAGTCCAAACTGAGAAATGCTTTATCTGACTCTCACCTACATGACATTCTCACTTTGTCAGTTAGTCAGCTGGAGCCTGATATTGAGAGACTTTTAAAAACCAAGGACAGGCTTCATGTCTCCCACTGATAGGCCTAGCCTACTTCAGGCAGGATGTGTAGGCCTAGGCCTCCAATGTGTCAGAGTATGTTCTGCTCTGTATGATTAATGGGGGCATGTTTTGTCCCATGTTACTTTGTTTATTGCACTTGTAAGTACAGTACTGATTTCTACAAACCTTCTCAAGCTGTTGTCCAATTCTACTACTATTCCTGATTTAAAAATGATTGTTCAAACCAGTGAAGAATGTATTTTGGTCCCATGGAGACATGTTTTGTCCCATGTTACTTTGCACTAAATGTCTTTGTATTTGAAGATATAGGCCCAAGGCCTAGTAATGTTCCATGTCTGTCTTCAAATATTTCATAGTGCTTCAATTATTTTTCTAATTTAAAGAAGCCAGATTGACATCAGTAATTTTTTTAACATTAATGTGAAGCACAATAAACAGTGTCATTCCTTTTTCAAAATTACTTTGTGATAGTGTTTATTTTGCACACGCATGCTATACAGTGGGGGAAATAATTATTTGATCCCCTGCTGATTTTGTTAGTTTGCCCGATTACAAAGAAATGAGCGGTCTATAATTTTTATGGTACTTTTATTTTAACAAATAGACACAGAATATCAACAAAGAAGTCCAGAAAAAACACATTATATAAAGTTATAAATTCATTTGCATTTGATCGAAGGAAATAAGTATTTGATCCCCAAGCAAAACATGACTTAGTACTTGGTGGAGAAACCCTTGCTGGTAAGCACAGAAGTCAGACGTTTCTTATAGTTGGTCACCAGGTTTGCACACATCTCAGGAGGGATTTTGGTCCACTCCTCTTTACAGATCCTCTCCAAATCCTGAAGGTTTCAAGGCTTTTGCTTGGCAACTCGAAGCTTCAGCTCCCTCCACAAATTTTCGATAGGATTAAGGTCTGGAGACTAGCTAGGCCACTCCATGACCTTAGTGTGCTTCTTCTTGAGCCACTCCTTTGTTGCCTTGGCTGTATGTTTTGGGTCATTGTCATGCTGGAAGACCCATCCACGACCCATCCTCAGTGCTCTGGCTGAGGGAAGGAGGTTCTCGTCCAAGATCTTATGGTACATGGCCCTGTCCATTGGCCCCTCAATGCAGTGAAGTCGTCCTGTACCCTTAGCAGAGAAACAACCCCAAAGCATAATGTTTCCACCTCCGTGTTTGACGGTGGGGATGGTGTTCTTGGGATTGTAGCATTCAGCATTTCTCTCCCTCCAAACACGAAGAGTCGAATTTATGCCAAAGAGTTCAATTTTGGTCTCATCTGACCACATCACCTTCTCCCAAGCCTTCTATGAATGATTTAGGTGTTCATTGGCAAACTTCAGATGGGCCTGTACATGTGCCTTCTTGAGCAGGGGGACCTTGCGGGCACTGCAGGATTTCAATCCGTTACGGTGTAGTGTGTTACCAATGGTTTTCTTGGTGACTGTGGTCCCAGCTGCCTTGAGATCATTACCAAGCTCCTCCCGTGTAGTTCTGGGCTGATCCCTCACCCTTCTCATGATCATCCTTACCCCACGAGGCAAGATCTTGCATGGAGCTCCAGGCCGAGGGCGATTGATGGTTATTTTGTATTTCTTCCATTTTCTAATAATTGCACCAACAGTTGTCTCCTTCTCACCAAGCTTCTTGCTGATGGTCTTGTAGCCCATTCCAGCCTTGTGCAGGTCTACAACTCTTACCCTGATGTCCTTTGAATGTTCTTTGGTCTTGCCCATGGTGGTGGAGAGGTTGGAATGGAAGAGATTGATTCTATTGACAGGTGTCTTTTATACCCATAACAAGCAGAGATTAGGAGTACTTTTCCTAAAGTGACAGGACTAATCTGTGTGCCTCATGGGCATATAACCGGTCTGTATGAGCCAGAATTCTTGCTGGTTTGTAGGGGATCAAATACTTATTTCCTTCGATCAAATGCAAATTAATTTATAACTTTATATAATGTGTTTTTTCTGGACTTCTTTGTTGATATTCTGTCTCTATTTGTTAAACTAAAAGTACCATAAAAATTATAGACCGCTCATTTCTTTGTAATCGGGCAAACTAACAAAATCAGCAGGGGATCAAATAATTATTTCCCCCACTGTATATACCCATATTTAACTTAATGTACTGCAAAATTAACATTTTGGCCCACGACCCTCCCCCCAGATTAAATTTTGGCCCTCCACTGGGAAGAATTTGGGCACCCCTGCTCTAAAGGCTTGTGCAGGGGATCAATGTCCAGTCTAAGTCTCTTGGCTAACCTCCAATCAATAAAATTCCCATCAGATCCGGAGTCCACAAATACAGAATGGTTGAGAGTCTGAGTTGGAATGATAATACGTGCAGGAGTGAGAGTACGAGAGGGATTGGCAGAAAAAATGGTTCGGCTCACCAGCACCGTCTTCTTTACTGATGAGCCTTGCCTTTTACTGGACACACTGATATGAAATGTCCCAGCTGGGCACAGTAGATACATCTGCCCTCCTGTATCCGATGATGATGTTCCACGGGAGTGAGCCGGGCTCTCCCCAGCTGCATAGGTTCCTCCAAGGCAGTAGGAGGCGCTGGTGCATCGGCCTCCAGGCAGAATCGTTGAGGAGGGCGCCACAAAGAAGAGCGATCGGCGGCGAATTGATCCCTCCTGTCAATTCTGTAAATTCTGATGGTCTCTTGTAGGTTGGAGTCCAGCGGCTCTTCTTGTCTGTCTAAGATGACAGCAGTTTTGCTTTATTCAGGCCTACCTCCTCCCCTCCCCTGCATCTAGCATGCTAGCTAGCAGGAGCTTCAAAGGGATAGCGCATTTCTTAAGGAAGAGAGCATGCGCAACTATCTCCCCCTCAAAATATGAAACAGTTTGATTGATAGATTATTGTAGCAAAACAATTGTTAATGATTATTATTTTACACTCATGATATTAGGTAAAGTATATCTCCATAAAAATATTAAAATCCACATTTTCAAAATCAATGTATTTCAACGGTTATGACGGTCATTTTTTTCACGGCTGTCCTTGTGTAACTGCCAGTGACCGCGTAACCGTCACAGCCCTAGCGAGCAGCACTAGAGGCTCAAGAGGCAGCATTGGAAGAGAAGTGTACTCTAGAGCTGGAGGAGGTTGAATTGAAAACAAAGAAAGAAAAATTTAACATAAAAACTGACATTGCAGCCTCCAACAGCAAAATAAAAGTCCTAGAGAAATATGAAACGTCTTCTCAAATAAGTGCAACAGGACAAGATGACATGAATGCTCATTGTGATAATATAAAGGAACAACCTGACTCAATGAACCTTGAGCAATCATCTGTTGGATATGCAAAAACAGGAGCAGTTCCTAAAACTCCACTTCAAAGAGTTGTTATGCAACGGCCAACCGAATATCAAGCTTGTCAAAGGCCAAAGCCAACTGTGCAAACCACTCTCAAATCTGACATAAAAAGTGAACATGCACAAACCACATCAGTGAATGAACAATTAAAAATGAATGAACCTGGAGATCAAAATATGATGTCCAATGTAATACAAAGACAAAATGATATTGCTGAGATCCTTGTTACTCAGCAAAGACTCACTCTATTTCCTGGGAGGGAAATCCTTGTTTTTGATGGAGACCCATTGAACAGACCTTTCATGCGAGCGTTCGAACATGGAACTGTAGATAAGAAAAGTAACAGTCAAGACAGACTTTACTTCCTGGAACAGTATACCACTGGACAATCAAGAGACCTGGTGCATAGCGGTCTGCATATGCAACGGCTATGTTAAGGCAAAGCTCCTCAAAAAGAACTTTGGAAACTAAATCAAGATCACCAGTGCTCAGCTGAAGATAAATAAAGAAGGCCAGAGAGCAATGTTAGGATGGGTGGTAAATGGACCACTCAATGCTGCTGCTGGTCGTCATAAAGTGTCTGCTAATAGGATCTCCACCGGCAGTTTCAAGTTCTTGTCCAGAAATATAACCATGACTTGTAAGAGGAAGACCGTAAATTCATGAGGATTGCCTCAGATTCTGTGACCCTTGAAGATGACCATTACTAGTCATGCAAGTAGTCATGCCAAACAACCGACAGGGCTCTACATCTCCTGAAGAAATTCAAGCGAGATGAGAAATTCTTGACGTAGTACAAAGACTTCATGAACAACATGATCAAGAAAGGTTTACTATAAAGTTTACTATGAAGAAACAAAATAGTTTTATTTGACTGCACAGCATCATATCAAGGCACATCCCTTAACAGTAAGCTCCTGTGTGGGTCCGGATTTGTCTAAAATGCTTCTTGGAGTTCACTTCTTGAGATTCCGTCGAAGAGGTTGCTGTGATGGCAGATACTGAAGGAATGTTCCATCTAGAGTTCGACCAGATCATGTTGATTATTTGTTTTTTCTATGGTGGCCTGATGGCAATACAGATTTGAAACTGGAAGAATACAAGATGAAAGTTCGTCTGTTTGGAGCCATTTCATCCCCGAGCTGTGCCAACATTGCAATTCAGAGAACCGTAGCCACCGAAGAGCATGCTAAAACACTAGTGAAAGAGCTCAGAGATGCATGTGCTGAAGGTGGATTCAAGTTGACGAAGTGGGTCAGCAATAGTCGAGCAGTGAAAACAGATGAAAGAACTAGACTGTGAAAAGCTGCCAGTTGAAAGAGCAAGGATGGGTCCCCCTGAAGTCTGGTTCCTCTCAAGGTTTCTTCCTCTGAGGGAGTTTTTCCTTGCCACTGTGCCCTACATTTTTCTCCCCTCTGGAGATTTTTTTCCATGGCTTACTTTTGGGGGTCTATGATTTGGTCTTAGATCATATTGTTTGTATTGTATTTATTATTTATATTATTTAGTATTATTTTTGTTGTGAAGCACTTTGTGACATTTGTCTATGTAAAATGCCCTATACAAATAAACTCGATTGATTCATCGAATCCTGGGTCTACGGCTGTATGAGACAAGCAAACGTGTGTTGGAACGACTCCACTCATGCTTGGGCAGTTGCTAATTGTTGTTTTTCATAGCCACTACATACTGTGATCATAAAGTAGAGATTCTCAGCTTTTATTTGATGGCATTTGCATACATACATTTCACCATTCAGAAATTGCAAAACTTTTTATGCATAGTCCCCTTATTAAAGTAATGGGACAATTGGCTTGACAGGGATTCTTGTAAGTCAGGTGTGTTCTGTCACATCATTTTTGGAGGCATAAGAGAGCTGTCAATGTCTAGTATTGACTCTAGGCTTTGCGTCTGCCTTTGGAGTCTGCTATTGGTGTCAACATGAGGACCAAAGTGTGTGTCAATGAAAATCAAGGAAGGCTTTATTAAAAACTATCAGAAGCATAGCCAAAACCTTAGGCTTGCCAAAATCAACAGTCTGGAACATCATTAATAAAAAATAAAAAAAGCACTACACAAATCGCAAACGGGCTGGTAGGCCAAGGCAGATTTCAACACTGGATGACCGAACAATGCTTACCATAATTAAGAACACCCCCAAAACAACTGTCCCACTGATCAGGAACACTCTCCAGGAGGTAGGTGTGAATGTGTCAGAGACTACCATCCGCAGAATACATCACCAGCCGAACTACAGAGGCCTTCACTGGAAGGTGCAAACCACTAGTTATCCTCAAAAAGGATGGTCACTTACAGTTTGCTAAAAAGTACCTAAAAAGCCTGCAGAGGTCTGGAAAAATGTCTTGTGGACAGATAAGATGAATATTATCATGTACCAGAGTGATTGCAATTGGAAAGTTTGGAGAAAAAAGGATCTGCCCAAGATTTACAGCATACCACCTCATCTGTGAAACATGGTGCAGGGGGTGTTAGGTTTGGGCATGTATAGCTGCCACTAGAACTGGCTAACTTAATTGATGATGTAACTGCTGACGGCAGTTATGTATTCAACTTTCATCTTGTCTGCTTAAGTACATTAGATTAGATTAGATTAGATTCAACTTTATTGTCATTGTGCAGAGTACAAGTACAGAGACAACGAAATGCAGTTAGCGTCTAACCAGAAGTGCAAAATAGCAGAAAGTGCAATGAACAGTATTTACAGGTAGTGCAATATATGATCAGTAGTAGTGCAGTATAATATAGTATAATATAAGCAGTATAATATAGCAGTGCAGTATAGCAGTATGTGAGTAGCAGTAGCATTATAGCAGAATAAATAGTTACAGTATGAGCAGTGTAGCAGCATATGAGCTGTATGGGTAATGCAGTCTAGCAGTATATATGTATTAACAGTAACATGAGGTAGATGCAGAATAAATATAAATATGGAATGCCGTATAAACAAGTATGTACAGTATGTGCAGTAGTATTAAAGAAAATATAGGATATGTGCATTATGTGCATTATGAACAGTATGAACAGGTATGTACAGAAGAGCAGTGGTATTGAGTAAGAGCAGGGGAGGGGAGTAATAGTGCAATAGTGCAATTGTCCGGGTGGGGGGGGGGGGGGGGGGTGGGGGTTGCGGGGGTAGTAGGTTGTCAGGTAGGTGTAGTGTTCGTGTTCAGCAGGGTGACAGCCGCAGGGAAGAAGCTGCCTCTGAACCTACTGGTTCGGGTGCGGAGAGACCTGTAGCGCCTCCCGGAGGGGAGTGGGGTGAAAAGTCTATGGTTGGGGTGAGAGATGTCCTTGACGATGCTGCGTGCCTTACGCAAGCATCGTTTGCCCTGGACAGCCTTGATGGAGGGGAGTGAGGAACCGGTGATGCGTTGGGCAGGTTTCACCACCCTCTGCAGTGCTTTCCGGTCCGATGCCGAGCAGTTGCCATACCATACTGTGACACAGTTGGTAAGGATACTCTCGATGGTGCAGCGGTAGAAGTTCACCAGGATCTGAGGAGATAGATGGACCTTCTTTAGTCTCCTCAGGAAGAAGAGACGCTGGTGAGCCTTCTTTATCAGGGTGGAGGTGTTGAGGGTCCAGGAGAGGTCCTCAGAGATGTGGACACCCAGAAACTTGAAGCTGGTGACTCGCTCCACCTCAGTCCCGTTGATGAGGATGGGGGTGTGTGCGCCAGCTTTAGACTTCCTGAAGTCCACAATGAGTTCTTTGGTCTTCTTGGTGTTGAGAGCCAGGTTATTGTCGTTGCACCACACTGTTAGGTGCTGGACCTCCTCCCTGTAGGCCGACTCATCGTTGTTGCTGATGAGACCGATCACCGTTGTGTCGTCTGCAAACTTAACAATGGCGTTTGAGCCATGTACAGGTGTGCAGTCGTAGGTGAAGAGGGAGTAAAGGAGGGGGCTCAGCACACAGCCTTGTGGGACGCCGGTGTTCAGGGTGAGGGTTGAGGAGGTGTGGTTGTGAAGCCTAACAGACTGCGGCCTGTTGGTCAGGAAGTCTAGAATCCAGTTGCAGAGGGAGGGGTTGATGCCCAGTTGCCTGAGTTTGGAGATCAGTTTGGAGGGGATGATGGTGTTGAATGCTGAGCTGAAGTCAATAAACAGCATTCTCACATAAGAGTTAGTCTTGTCGAGGTGGGACAGGGCGGAGTGGAGTGCCGTTGAAATGGCATCCTCTGTACTCCTGTTCTGCCGGTAGGCGAATTGAAAGGGGTCCAGTGTGGGTGGTAGGCAGGTCTTGAGTTGAGCTAAGACCAGCCTCTCGAAGCACTTCATGATGATGGGCGTGAGTGCCACTGGTCGGAAGTCATTTAAGCTCGTTGCAGTGGAGTGTTTTGGCACCGGCACGATGGAGGTGGTTTTGAAGCACGCGGGGACAGCTGCTTGGGCTAGGGACAGGTTGAATATGTCAGTCCAAACCTTAGTCAGCTGCACAGCGCAGGCCCTGAGGACGCGTCCGGGGATCCCATCAGGACCAGCAGCCTTGCGTGCGTTAGTCCTGCTCAGTGCCGCACACACGTCGGTGGGGGATAGAGTGAGGGGCTGGTGATCCGCAGGGAGCACAGCCTTGATGGCCAGCTCCTTGTTGTCCCTGTCAAAGCGGCCGTAGAAGTGGTTCAGCTCATCAGGGAGGGAGGCGTCAACGGAGAGGGGTGAGGTGTTAGATGGTTTGTAGTCAGTGATGGCCTGGATGCCCTGCCACATGCGTCGGGGGTCAGAGTTGTTTCTGAAGTGATCCTCTATCCTCAGCTTGTGGTTGTGCTTGGCCTTTTTGATGCCCCTCTGCAGATTAGCCCTGGATGAGCTATAGGCCCGAGCATCCCCTGATCTGAAGGCAGTGTCGCGTGCCTTCAGCAGGAGTCGGACCTCACTGTTCATCCATGGCTTCTGATTAGGGAAAGTGGTGATCCGCTTGAGTGTGGTGACACTGCTGATGTTGGAATTGATGTAGTCCAAAACAGATGAGGCATATGAATTAATGTCCGTGTGGGAGTCATGGGTGGCCTGAGTGGCAAACACACCCCAGTCAGTGTTTCCAAAACGCTGCTGGAGCGCTGAGTCAGCTCCCTCTGGCCAGACCTTGACTGTCCTCACTGTAGGTTTCACTCGTTTGATGAGTGCTGAGTACTTGGGCAGTAGGAACAATGAGAGGTGGTCTGATTGACCTAGGTGGGGGAGGGGAACGGCTTTGTACGCATCAGCCATGCTGGTGTATACTTGGTCCAATGTCCTGTCTCCTCTGGTGGGGCAAGAGACATTTCGGTGGAATTTGGGCAGTACAGTCTTTAAGTTGGAGTGATTGAAGTCACCCGCGACAATGAAGGCTGCCTCGGGATGCAGAGTCTGTTGTTTGCTAATGGCAGCATACAGTTCTTTCATAGCAATCTTAGCATTAGCATCCGGGGGGACATAGGCTGCCGTGATAACAGTAGACGTGAACTCTCTGGGCAGATAGAAAGGTCTACACTTAACCATGAGAAACTCCAGGTTAGCTGAGCAGTGACTCTCGGTGATGGTAGTGTCCGTGCACCACGTCTTGTTAACATAAATGCACAAACCTCCACCTCTGGTCTTACCGGAGTCGCCTGCTGTTCTGTCTGCTCGGAGAACGCAGCGCCCTGCTAGCTCGATAGCGTTGTCGGGAACCTCGCTGTTGAGCCAGGTTTCAGTGAAAACCATGATGTTACAGTCCATAATCCATTTGTGGGTGGTGATCCGCAGCCGCAGTTCATCCATCTTGTTTGCCAGGGAACGAACATTTGCAAGGAAAAGGCTAGGTAGTGAGAGTCGGTGTGGAGTTAGCTTTAGCCTAGCTCTCAGCCCACCTCGGCTCCCTCGCCTGTGTTTTCGTTTCCGAGCCGGTCTGGGGCCTCTTCCGGTCGGTGTAGCGGAGTTAGCTGGACCCGCTGTTTTGCTAATCTCGGGTATATCGTCGATAAAGATGACTGGAGTGCCGGAACCGATGTCCAGAAGTTCTTGTCGGCTGTACGATATGTACGCTAAACTGTTTTTAGCGAGAATACTTAAGATAAACAAGCAAATAACTACTAGTTCGCAAACTCTGGAGAGACACTGATGCATGCGCGCCGCCATCTTGGTCAAGTACATGCAAATGCCTCCAAATTCATTGGAGGGCGCTTCATCATGCAGTAAGACAATGACCCAAAACATACTGCCATAACTAGGGAGTTTTTCAGGGCCAAAAAGTGTAAAGTTCTTGACTGGCCAAGTCAATCTTTAATCTTTAATCTTAAATCCAATTGAACATGCATTTCATTTTCTAATGGTAAGATTTTAGGTAAAAATACCTCAAAACAACTGAAGATGACTGCAGTACAGGCCTGGCAGAGCATCACCAGAGAAGATACCCAGCATCTGGAGGGGTCAATGGGTCGCAGACTTAAGGCAGTTGTTGCAAGCAAAGAATTGTCGACCAAATACTAAACATGAGTGCTTAATTTGGACATTTGACATCACTTTTGTTTGAATTTCTGAATGGTGAAACCAATGTGTACACAAATACCATCATATCAAATACAAGCTGAGAATCTCTACTTTAACCTCATAGCAGTTGTTTGATTTTAAATCCAAACTTTTGGAATTTACAACAAAAACAAAAATGTTTCACTGTTCCATTACTTACGCAGGGTACTGTTTTTCCAACAGCTTCAGTGATTTCTGCGTAATTGTCTCATGTTGGTGGGGTATACTTCTGTTCTATTACATACTGAGGATTTCTTACGGGTATCATCTCATAACATGGCATAATATCAGCCTTTTAGGCTAGTGACCATCGAGAAGGTTTTCTGGCTTTTTCCGGGAAAGGGGAGGGACAACAGAGGACAATTAGATACTTAGTACATCTCAGGGACACTTACACTCACCGGCCATTTTATTAGGTATACCTATTAGGGATGGGCATTCGACTAAATTGTCTTAGTCGATCGTCGGGAGAATTAACGATCGATTTTCGATTAATCATTAATATTTTTATATTAAAATTCACTATTTATAGGCTATATTCAAAATGCAATGAAAATACAAAAACACAGCGTGTTTTCCTCATTGAGATCTTTATTACAAGATTTGTGGCAGTTAAACTTACAAGATGAACAACTCTTGTGGCAGTTAAACCGGATCCGTTCAATTGAAGATACGTGCTGCTGTGCTCTAGCAGCGGAGCCTGCAGCTAAGCCGGTGCTTATAAACACAACTGACCCTCGTTTTTTTTCCAAAATAATAATAATATTTAAAAAAAACAATCATGTTAAACAATAACTTAACCAAAAATATATAATACTTAGGTCGGACAGGTTTTGCCAAATGTAACTCAAAACTATCAAAAAAGGCACCAAGTCGAGAAAGAGGGAGATTAGCCTACCCAACAATGAATTAGGCTTATTAACAAAGCTTCATAAAAAATAACCAGTAACTCACATACAACTTCAGCACCAGTCTACTGATTTTTGTTGAGAAAGATGAGCATGTTAACATGCTCTGGGGTCAGACGCGACTGCAGCCTGGTGACCGTCAGTCCAGCCGCCGAAAACACCCGCTCTGAAGGGACCGACGTTGCCGTGATGCACAGGTACCTTTTTTTAAACAATTTTTTTAAAAACAAAATGGTCCCACACCAAACTTCGCCGTGACGTCTTCATGATTACTTTTGAAATACACGGAAACTCGCAGGTAACTGAGTAGGCCTGTGGCGTTTTTTTCAAATATTGCCCCCGTGTGGTAAAATTAAGCAATAAGCCCCAAGAGGCCGAGGGTTTCGCTGATTTTACAACAGGTAAGGGGAGTTGTTTGGCACGACGCGAAGCCTAGTTTCATCGACTAAAAAAATAATGTCATCGACGAAATTCTAATGATCAATTAATCGATCGTCGATTAATCATGCCCATCCCTAATACCTATTCAACTGCTCATTAACGCAAATATCTAATCCGCCAATCACATGGCAGCAACTCAATGCATTTAGGCATGTAGACATGGTCAAGACGACCTGCTGAAGTTCAAACCGAGCATCAGAATGGGGAAGAAAGGTGATTTAAGTGACTTTGAACGTGGCATGGTTGTTGGTGCCAGACGGGCTGGTCTGAGTATTTCAGAAACTGCTGATCTACTGGGATTTTCACGCACAACCATCTCTAGGGTTTACAGAGAATGGTCCGAAAAAGAGAAAATATCCAGTGAGTGGCAGTTCTCTGGGTGAAAATGCCTTGAGATGATAGAAAGGCAACAGTAACTCAAATAACCACTCGTTACAACCAAGGTATGCAGAAGACCATCTCTGAACGAACAACACGTCAAACCTTGAAGCAGATGGGCTACAAAAGGGGGTCCAACCCAGTAATAGCAAGGTGTACCTAATAAAGTGGCCAGTGAGTGTATATCTAGCAGTATGATTATCATGGTACTTATTCATGGTAAATTTAGCAGGATTAATGGTAATTATTATAGAAACGTGTGTACTATTATGGTAATTGGTCAAATAAGTAGCTTGAGAGAAAGAGTATCAGATTTATTGTTTACAAGAAACCCATTCCACAGTGTTAGATGAAGTTGTGTGGAAAAGGGGTGACAATATTATTTAAAAACAACTTTGATGCCATTGTTTAAACTAGATCTGCTAGGTCGATGCATCCTCTTGAAGATGCTGCTGGACGATAAACAGATTTGGCTTGTTAATCTATATGTTTATTAATTAACTCATATAATGTTTCTCAGTTGATTCCGCGACTTTCAGCTACATGGACATAAATATGTTCATATGCGCAGAGAAGCCGGGCAAATGTTTAGCGCTGTTTGACCCGAATAAGCGTGCGTCGGCTTTAATAATGCAACGAATTTTCATGTGAGACAGGAGTAAGGATTTTGGGTTTCAGTTGGATAATAATGCATTTATTTTGTATAACACTTTTTGGTGGATCGTTTGAAGGGGGAGAGCGTGCTGGACAAATTGTCACGCCTTTGTTTGTTAATAGGAAACAATCAAGAAAAAGATTACCCTCCCCCATCAACCATACAGTATATCACAGTATATCAATTTGGGGGCTCGGTCCGGGATCGCCTGCCCTGATTTCGTCGTCTCTCTGCCAAGAAGGTCAACTCGTATACGGTCAGGATATATTCCTGGAGCCCAAATCCTCCCTTTGAAAGTTCAGAACGCAAAGGTTGAGAGAAAAGGCGCCTGAAAGGAGAGAGATGGCGTTTTCAGGCACGGCGAGTCCGAAAAGACGTTGAGCTCGGAAGAGGTAAGACCACAATATTTGTAAAAAAAAAAAAAAAGGGGGAAAAAGGTGCTAGCTATTGGGTTGGATGCCCACACGGTTAGATTCCGTGTAAATTCTATCGGGTTGGATGCCCACACGGTTAGATTCCGTGTAAATTCTATTAGGTTGGATGCGGTTAGATTCCGTTGCAAATTCTATCGGGTTGGATGCCCACGCGGTTAAAAGTCCGTGTAAATTCTGGTTAGGTCTGCAGTTTGTTGTTTGTGTGTGTTTCTGTTTTTGTTTTTAATCTAGATAAACTTGTTGCTAAGAGCCGACGGGCTGATTGACACTTCGAGAAGTGGTGTCGAGGACACTCAACGTGTGGAAGGCACACATATATGAATATATACATATATTTTCTATTATAATTTTTTGGTATACCTAATAGTTAGAATTTGTATGAAACGCGTAAAGACCGGTGTGGAGACACATGAATAAAAGGTAAGGAACTCACCTATTGTCGTTGACGACACTTAACCTTTTTGAAATACCTGAAAAAGTTGCTACACTAATTGATAATGGGGAAAGCGGCCAGTAAAGCCAACCCGCTGCCTTCGAGCACGGAGGGATGCGCTAAGATAATGATTGAAAAATATGGTCGATGGACATGCGAACAATTGCCTATGTGGGAGATTTTGGGTTTTCCATTGAACGGTAGCTTTAGCCAACAACAGATTAACATGCTAGAAGACAGGCTTGAAGTATTAAATTATTATGCTACAGATAAAATTAAGAAGTTACAACAAGGGTCACGCCGAGTAGATTGGAAGGCGTTTTGGGCTTGGAAAATGGAGGGGGCAGTCAGACAGTCACAACAAGAACAGGCTGAACAGTTTAAGAAGGTAAAACAAGTCGAATTAGAAAAGGTAAAGCCAGGAAAGGAACCACAAGTTGAGTCAGATAGGCCAGGGCTTTCTAACCAGTGTCCTATAGTATTCTTGTCCGAACAGGTTGATGCGGATCTCGACTGCTCCTCTGTCCGTCCTCCACCCTACAGACCCTTGACAGCACCACGGGCAGATCTGGCTCGCCCGAACCCAGCGTCGACTTACGGACGCAATCGAGGGCGAGGAAGGTTCGGAGGCAAGCGCAGCAAGAACGATAATTTTACGTACCCTAGACAGATGGGGTGCTTCCGCTGCCAAGCAGAGGACCACTGGCAAAGAGAATGTCCCGAGCGAGCGAGAAACGGAGAAGAACGGAGCCTTAAAACAAGGAATTACGGTCAACAATCCGAGGGGAACGGAGCGGGAAGGATAGTGACGGTCAGAGGAGGCGGGAGAGGTCCCATCAACGGCGGTACCCGGTGAGATAAAACCAATACGCAAGCACACACGTACACCACAAGTAGACATACAGGCTATTAGGAAAGAAAGTGCATATGAGGTACTACCTAGAATAACATTGAAGGTGGCTGGCAGATCGGTTACATTTGTTAATAGATTCTGGAGCAGGGTACTCTGTCTTAAGAACAGAGGATTGGCAACCCCCACCGAAACTCAGTGGAAGGGTAATCACCATAGTCGGAGCAGAGGGAAGAGGGGTAAAAGAGAGATTCACAGTGTATGATGAAGATAGTTATCAATATAGTAAACATTCATTCATATTATCTGACTGCTGCCCAATTAACTTACTAGGTAGAGACTTGATGTGCGGGATAGGACTAAATCTGTGGTGTTCAGAAGATGGGATTAGAATAGAAAGACGTGTAATGCAAACTATATCGTTGGGTAATGCACCACTAAATTATTTTTACGAATGGAACTTGCCCGTCTCTCGGCTGAGATCAATTGCACAGAAATTGTTGGCGGAAGCCGAGCTAAGAATTAGAATTATTAAGTATGTTCACGGATAAAGATAATTTTCATTGTATAGCTAAGGTCTCGGAAATTCAGTATGAGTGTTGGAAACGTTTGGTTCAGAGAGAAGCCATAGATGATATTTACACTAGCTTTTTAGGCATTATTGGAAAGAGGCATTATTGTTCCATGTCCTGACAGCCGTTTGTCGTACTCTCATGTTCCCCGTAAAAGAGGCCAAACAGGAAGGCCAACCACAAACCTGGCGCTTTGTTCGGGATCTTAAAAAGGCTAATGAAGCAGTCCAAGCGCGCGCCCCTATTGTTACGGATCCATATACTAATTACACATATACGAAGTAATGCTACATATTTCTCAGTGGTCGACCTAGCTAATGCGTTCTCCAGTATTCCTGTACATAAGGATTCCAGTTCTGGTTCGCATTTCGCTTTAAGGATAAGTGATATGATATGATATATATATATATAGATAGGTATAGATAGATAGATAGATAGATAGGTAGGCTGATTGATTGATTGATTGATTGATTGATTTATAGATAGATACATGGTCTAGAGCCCCTAGTAAGAATTTGGTGTTGAAAGGGGGTAGGCACCCTTAACATATTTGGCAGAACAGAGCCACAAGGCAAGCCTGCAGAGAATACTATTTGTAAAGGTGTTGCTGTTGTTGTTGTTGTTGTTATTGTTATTTGTTTTTGGGCCATAAGCTCGCCAGAGTACAAACAGAATAGACACATTTACTAAAATACCTAAGATAATTACTCAGAAACACCTGTTATATATTTTTTAGTTTTTGTTTTGGGTTGGCCTAAAATGATAACCCATGTTTACCAAATGTTTATTTTATTTTGTTGTCACATGGAGAAGATCATGTGTCAAAAGGGGGGATGACGGATATTGTAAATAAGCATTATTCACAGAATTTGGCATAGTGTAGAAAGAGGGCAAATGGTTCCCCAATCAAGCCATCCTCCCCCTGATGGCCCATTTGATCATGTTATGATGAACTTTGTTGTTTTGTTGAGTTAAACCCCTGCGAGGGAAAGAAATATTGTTTAGTTTTTGTGGGCATGTTTTCTGTGAAGAAGTCGGACTGAACTGGGTTAAAGCTTTTCCATTGATCCTCACAGCTAGGCAAGGGAGGCCTAGAGCAAAGAACGGCCTGTCTCCTCATGGGATCCTGACTGGTAGACCAATGCTACGTGAATTACTCTATGCTAACATGCTGTGCTAACTTGACCAGAGTTTTAAGAGGCATCCACAGAACCATGAGGGAGGCACTCCTCACACCACTAGGGGGACCTCTCCACGACATCCAGCAAGGGGAGTGGGTGCTGATCAAGAACTGCAGGAGAAAACACTGGAGCAGTCCATGGTGGTTGGGTCCTTTTCCAGGTACATCTCGTCATGCAGTCTGCAGAGAGAGGCACGTGGGTACATGCCACACACGGCAAGAAGGCACCACCACTGGAGAGACCAGTGGGGACGTCAGCAGGCAGACCAGGAGCAACCCAGTGAGACCAGCCATCAGCGGGCAGACCAGGAGCGACCCAGCGAGACTAGACGTCAGCGGGCAGACCAGGAGCGACCCAGCGAGACTAGACGTCAGCGGGCAGACCAGGAGCGACCCAGCGAGACTAGACATCAGCGGCCAGGACCAGGCATGACCAGAACACGACAGGACCAGGCATGACCAGCCAGGAGGAGAGAAGCAGCAAGGCCCAAGACAAGGACAACACTGAGCCACCGCAGGGCTCCAACAAGAATCACGTGCTAGTAACCTCTGATTCCAACATAATTGAAACACCATGAAGCCGCCGAGACGATTGCGGCCTACGGAGTGGCTGTATATGAGCTACATAATGTGACATACTGTTCTCTAATAAGACAAGAGGCAAATTTTATCTGGGAAAGAGTGATTGTTCATGATAACGCAGGAAACCAAACCCAATTCGACCTCACCGTAGCTAAACCACTGCCAGCAAGTGTACTTAGTCTGCGGTCCAAAAGCTTACAGTTGTGTACCTAAAAATGCAGGTGGAACTTGCTATTTGGCCTATGTGACGCCCTTAATCAGGTGTGCACTTATCGCTTTCTTGATGAAAAATAGTTATATAGTGATGTCGGTGGTTGGCAAGGCATGTATAAGGAGGGCGGCCACCCATATAATGACAACTAACATGGTGCTCGAACGAATGGAGACAGGGGATGACTTTTCTAACCTGGATCCCTTTCCCGGGTTTAACTTATTTGATGAGGAGGATATGAGAACCTCCGTCCAGTGAAATATGATATTTAGGCTGAAGTGTTGTTAACATTCAAGGAATTAAATGTTAAAAGGAGGGATTGTTATGGAAAATACATTCATAGAACCATTTTCAGGTTATACACTTTCATATGACTGATACAACTTGTGTAACTACTGTGATGACATTTTCTCTTGCCACTCCTCTAAAGTTCTATAGCCATTGTTCTGAGAAGCACTGTATGATTTACCATATGAACAGCGGTGATCTCTGAGGGAGTGGTAGGAGAGAGCAATAGTGGGGGGACAGGCGCATCCTGTCGATAGGTGTGAAATGTTGAACGGCGATTAATCAATAAGAAAGTCTCCCCATTGTTCATTCTCTCCCGCCCTTTCTCACGTAAGCACAGGCCCATCAGCCGATAGCCTTGGCGGCGCCTGTATTATGTTTAAACTGTATAAAAGACGAACCTGATCATTGTCTCTTTAGACTTGTGCTGAACGGACCCCCGGTTCTACGCTGGGCTGCTGTTACGCTCTTGTCTCTTGCTTGCAAGCAATAAATACCGGACTCAGATATTGTGGCTACTCAGGACTTGTTTCTTGATTCTTACCTCCGAAGAGCTAAAGTACAGAGTGGTAAATCCTAGACTTCCACCACAACAGGCAGATACTAAAACTTTCTAAACCTGCTGTGCGGACATCAAAGAATTGGAGCAGCAGAGAAGCAGTGGAGGAGCTGCGTGACTGCCTTGACACCACAGACTGGGACATTTTTAGGACTGCTTCCAACAGCCTGGACGAATACACAGAGTCTGTGACGTCATACATCAGCTTCTGTGAGGACAGATGTATTCCAACACGCACCAGGGTGAGTTACAACAATGACAAGCCCTGGTTCACAGCAAGACTCAAACAGCTTCAATCAAGACTAAAACCTTGCGCCACCTGAACAGTTTCTTTCCCATGGCAGTGGGGCTCACAACCAAGCCCCCTGCCTCTCACTGACCCCCCCCCCCACCCTGTCACACAAACAATGCACTGACAGTGTAATTTATAATTATTTAAAATTATTCTAATTTATAGTGTACATGCCCCACAACCATTTCACAGCCTCTAGCCTCATTGCCATTTAGTCTCACACAGCCTACAAGATGTAATGTTCTGCTGCTCTTTTTTGTAAATTTGTAAATTTGTTATTGCTATTTTGTTAATACTTTGCTATTTTGTAAATTTCTTGTCAATATTTGCTATTTGTTTTTTATGTCCATGAACCAACCTCACCAAGTAAATTTCTTGTATGTGCAAATATACTTACAAATAAAATAATTCTGATTCTGATTCTGAATTCTGGTAACCTCTCCCTCAGTTCTTCTGCTTCTTTCTTCTTCTGGGTCATCCATATCTCCTGCCCCCACTGTTCCCCTTCACCAAACTCTGAGTCGTCAAAGTCGGTTGACTAGGCAATCTCTTCCCCATATCTGGGTGTGCTGTGTGGCTGTTTTCCTTTTCTGCGTTCTCTTTGTTTTTTTATTTGTTCTAGCTCCTTGTCTACTGCTTCCTGCAACAGTCTGTCATCCTTTCTTCGTTCTGACTCTGACTCCCATGTGCCTTTCTCTACCTGTTTTAGGGCTTCTTTAATCCCTGCATAGCAGTCAAGTTCTATGGGTTTCTCTGCTTCACTTTTTACCTTACGTTTCTTCTCTTCCTCCTTTTTCTCTGGTCCTACTTCCACTTCTCCATCCAGATGGATTGTTCCTGTTATTACTGTGACTGTAGGATGGAGGCATTGACTTTTCCTCCTTTTTACTTCCCTCTGTATCCTTCTTCAATCTCCTTAGCATCTTTTAACATTGCTTCTCCTTCTGTTTTGAACATTTTCAATATGTCTGTTTCTCTCTTCCTTTTCTCTTGTCTCTTTTGTGAATTGCTTCGAGGTTTATGGTTTTTTATCAGCGTCCCCATTTCCTTACACAGTCAAATGTCCCTTCCTTAGGCCATTTAGTGGGAAGGTTCCTTGTTAATCTTTCCCATTTTTCGGACATCTTTTTTATGTCTTTATTCAAAAGGGTGTTCTTGCTTGCCAGTAGGCCCACTGGAGTTGTCATGGTGGCCCCTTTCTTTATTTTCTCCTTTGTCCCTTTTCTCTCCGTCTAAAACTGCTTCTGCTATGGCAGTTTCCCTTCCGTGTGTGGATTATGACACTTATTTTTCCCACTGTGGTCGCTGCTTTGTATCTTCTTCCTCCCCAATCAATCTCTAATCTTTCTACCTCTGTATGACCCTGTAACAATGTCCGGTGGTACACAGAGGCAGACGCAGTATAACGATAAGGGAATTTCTCCCGTTTATTCACAAAGGGGTCCGCTGGCCCGGTTTGGCTTTCCAGCCTCGTTCAAAGTCTCTCTTTCGGTGCTCGGCTCGGCTCTGCTCTGCTCTCGTCGCCTGCTTCTCCAGCTTAGCTCCCTTATTGAAATGGCAGAAGCACACACATCTTAAACATTCGCCGGCGAGACTTAATTCGCAGCAGGTGTGCAACAAAAGTCTCCCCGACACAACCCCGGCCACGGTCCTGTAGCTCCCTCTACAGGCCGAACGCTGCATGTCCCCCCACATACCCCCACCGCCCGACACAGGCCGGGGACCCGACGGCCGATGACCTACTCCCCCCCCCCTGCACAGGAGAGGAAGTCTGCCACGACCATCTGCGCCCCCGGTCTGTGCCCGACGGAAAAGTTGAAGGGCTGCAACGCGAGGTACCACCGGGTGATCCTCGCGTTTACATCCTTCATGCGGTGGAGCCACTGGAGGGGGGCATGGTCGGAGTAGAGGGTGAAGGCGCGACCCAGCAGGTAGTAGCGGAGGGTGCCGACCGCCCACTTGATGGCCAGGCACTGCTTCTCCACCGTGCTGTACCGGCCCTCCCTCTCCGACAGCTTACGGCTCAGGTACAGCACCGGCCGGTCGGCCCCCTCCACGCGCTGGGTCAGCACTGCTCCCAGACCTCTATCCGACGCGTCCATCTGTAGGGAGAAAGGGAGGTTAAAATCAGGCGCATACAGGACCGTTTCTCCACAAAGAGCCCCCTTAAGGGCCTCGAACGACCCCTGGCACTGGCCCGACCATTGGACCGGATCCGGGGCACCCTTCCGGGTGAGGTCCGTCAAGGGACTGGCCAGCTCTGAAAACCCAGGTACGAACTGGCGGTAATATCCCGCCAGCCCCAGGAAGGCCCTCACCTCCTTCTTTGTCTTGGGCCGGGGAGAGGCGGCGATGGCCGCAGTCTTTTCAATCTGCGGTCGCACCTCCCCCCGTCCCAAGTGGTACCCCAGATACCGGATCTCCCTCCGCCCGATCACGCACTTTTTCGGGTTGGCCGTTAGCCCCGCCTGCCTCAGGGACCGCAGAACAGCAGCCACCCTCCGCACATGCTGCGGCCAGGTGTCACTGTGGACGACAATGTCGTCTAGGTAGGCCGCAGCATAGGCGGCGTGCGGCCGCAGAATACGGTCCATGAGGCGCTGAAAAGTGGCTGGGGCTCCGAACAACCCGAAAGGGAGCACGGTGAACTGGAATAACCCGAGCGGAGTGGAGAATGCCGTTTTCTCCCGGGACACCGGCGAGAGTGGAATCTGCCAGTATCCCTTCGTGCAATCCAATGTCGTGAAGTACCTGGCCGTACCAAGCCGGTCCAAGAGCTCGTCGACCCGGGGCATCGGATATGCATCGAACTTGGAGACCGCATTAACCCGTCTATAATCCACACAGAACCGTATAGTCCCATCTGGCTTGTTGACAAGCACGATGGGGCTACACCAATCACTGCGGGACTCCTCGACCACACCCAGCTCCAGCATGGCTTCCAACTCCCGGCACACAACGTCTCGTTTGTGCACCGGCAACCTATAGGGACGCGTGCGCACCGTTAAACCCGGCTGCGTTTCTATATGGTGGTCGATGAGCGTAGTCCGACCGGGCAGGAGAGAGAACACGTCGGTGAACTTAAGCTGCAAATCTGCAACGTCCGCGGCCTGGCTAGCAGAGAGATGGTTATCAATATCGACCGGAGTGCTACCTTTCGATTTTGGGACTTCCGGCCCGAACTCCTCTCTCTCTGGAACTATCGTAGCCAGAGCAACAGTGACCACGTCGTTCCATTTTTTTAGGAGATTGACGTGATACACCTGCAAGCTATCCCCCCGGTCCGAGCGTATAACCTCATAATCTACGTCCCCCATGCGACGTGTGACCACAAACGGCCCTTGCCACTTCGCGAGTAATTTCGTGCTGGAGGTGGGTAACAGTACGAGCACCTTGTCTCCCGGTGTAAACTCTCGTAGGGTAGCCCCCCTGTCATACAGGCGTTTCTGACGCTCCTGGGCTTGCAGCAAATGCTCACGTGAGATAGCCCCTAGGGCGTGGAGCTTTGTGCGCAAGTCGAGGACGTACTGGATCTCACTCTTACTGTCGCTAGACCCTTCCTCCCAATTTTCTTTAAACAGGTCTAGGACACCCCGGGGCTTACGCCCGTAGAGTAATTCAAACGGGGAAAACCCGGTGGAAGCTTGGGGAACTTCCCGCACCGCAAACAACAGGGGATCTAGCCATTTATGCCAATTCCGACTATCCTCGTGGACAAACTTCCGGATCATTGACTTCAAGGTCCGATTGAACCGCTCACAAAGGCCGTCAGTGGCCGGGTGGTAAACACTGGTTCGAATCGCCTTGATGTTCAACAAGCCATACAGTTCCTTGAGGGTGCGTGACATAAAATTAGTGCCCTGATCGGTGAGAATCTCTTTCGGGATTCCCACGCGGGAGATGACTTGAAACAATGCTTGCGCTACACTCCTGGCAGAGATATTGCGCAGAGGTATTGCCTCGGGGTATCGGGTGGCGTAATCTATAAAGACCAACACAAATCGATAACCCTGTGTGCTCCGCTCAAATGGCCCGATAATATCCATCGCAATGCGGTCGAATGGGTTCTCGACCAATGGTAAGGGCCGCAAGGGGGCCCGTGGGATGGCCGGGGGATTTACTAACTGACATTCCCGACAGGACGCGCACCACCTACGCACCTCTGCCCGAATCCCCGGCCAATAAAATCGAGCCATTATACGGTGCAGTGTTTTGTCATACCCTAGATGGCCCGCCATGGGGTTGAAATGAGCCGCCTGGAAGACCATTTCGCGGCGGCTGCGGGGAACCAGCAACTGGGTTACTTCCTCCTGACTATGTGAGTCACGACTTACTCGATATAACCTGTCGCTGATAATCGCGAAATAGGGGTGGGCGCGCACTGTGTCTGGCCGTATCAAAGTACCATCAACTACTATCACTTGGTCAAAGGCTGATCTGAGGGTCTCATCACGAGACTGCTCGAGGGGGAAGTCGCCTAGCAGCGGATAGTTCGGCGAGGAAGTCTCGGGGTGAGGCGCCCCCGCCGGCTCCGGCTCCCCGGCAGTGTCGCGAGGCGCCGCCTCGGCACAGAGCACATTACACGCCACACACCTCCCTAGCTGTCGTGCACGCATCCCGGTAGCCCTCTTTACCGCTTGAGGAAACCCCTCCCAATCCACACCTAGAATCAGGGGATGCGTGAGGCGTGGGCTAACCGCCGCCTGTACACTATGTTTTTTTCCCTCAAAATGAATTTCGATAGCGACCAGCGGATATTCGTGAATGTCCCCATGCACACACCTCACCCGCACCCTCGATGCCTTCAACAGCGCCCCCGGCCGAACCAGGCGCTCCTGGATCATGGACTGCATACAGCCCGAATCCAAGACCGCCTGGTGCGTATCACGTTGTATCCTTACCGGAATACGATACGCCGCTCCTGGTCCGGGGGGAGGGCCCGGTATGTCGCCGATGCGGACGACCTGCCCCACGTCCATCGCCTGACACTCGGCCTGCACGTGGCCCGGCCGTCCGCACCGCCAACACACCCCCCCTGTCGCTCGAGGTGCTCTCTGCGGGCGCCGGCCTCCCTCCTTCTGCTCCCCCGGCTCCTCCTGGGCGTTGGCCCCCCCCCCCTTGCCGCGGGGCCGGGGTTGGTCGTTGTGGCCCCCGCGGTGGGAGGGAGAGATGGTCCTCGGCCAGACCCACGGCGGTCTTTAGGTCCTGGGGGCGGTGGTACTGGACCCAGGCGGCGGTGCGGGCCGGGAGCCCCGCGAGGAACTGCTCCAATACCACCCGGTTCCCGACCTCCACCGCCGAGTTGTTCTCGGGGTCCAGCCACCGCCATGCGCTGTCCCCTAGCCGCTGGGCGAAGGCGAAGGGCCGGCACCCCTCCTCCATGGCCATGGCCCGGAACCGGCGTCGGTGTTCCTCCGGTGTCAGGCCCAGGCGGTCCCGAATCGCCCGGGCCAGGGACTGGTAATCCCGTTGGGCGGCCGCCGGCAAACTGTGGGCCGCGAGCTGCGCCTCCCCTGACAGGAGGGGCAGCAGATGGTAGGCCCACTCTCGGTCCGGCCACCCCGAGATCCTCGCCGTCCCCTCGAACACCGCGAGGAACGCCTCTGGGTCGTCCAGGTCCCCCATCTTCTGCAGCTGGACCTTGGGGGGACCTGGTGCCGCTCCGGTCCCCGGCGCCGGCCCGCCGGCCCTGTCCGCGAGCCTCGCCGCCGTCAGCTCCTCTAGTGTCGCCTGCTGGGTCTGCTGCAGGGCCGTCTGTTGCTCGAGAACGAGCGTTATCCTTGCAATCGCCGCTGTTAGCGCGTCCATCTAGCCTTTTTCCTGTGTCCCAGGTTGGGCGCCAATGTAACAATGTCCGGTGGTACACAGAGGCAGACGCAGTATAACGATAAGGGAATTTCTCCCGTTTATTCACAAAGGGGTCCGCTGGCCCGGTTTGGCTTTCCAGCCTCGTTCAAAGTCTCTCTTTCGGTGCTCGGCTCGGCTCTGCTCTGCTCTCGTCGCCTGCTTCTCCAGCTTAGCTCCCTTATTGAAATGGCAGAAGCACACACATCTTAAACATTCGCCGGCGAGACTTAATTCGCAGCAGGTGTGCAACAAAAGTCTCGCCGACACAACCCCGGCCACGGTCCTGTAGCTCCCTCTACAGGCCGAACGCTGCATGTCCCCCCACAGACCCTCTTTGGGTTTTATTATATCCTGACACTTTCCTGTTTCCCACCTTACTCGTTACCCAAATGGTCAATTTAGGGTCTTCAATCTGACCCCCTGGAAATATAGCCACAAAGTCCTCCTCTATCCCAAGCAATTGGTGTATAGGGAAGCTTGCGGTTGTTGGAGTATTTGATCCAATTGTTTCACTTTCCACACAGCTTTAAGTATTCTTATCCAGGGTGTTTCTGGGAACTTTTCTTGTATTTCTGCTAGGTTTATCCACCTTGTTATCCCCCACAGTTTTTGCTCTATTAGTTCCTGTTCTTGGAGACACTCCTCTTCTTCCTTATCTCTATATGTTCTTTCTCGCCAAAAATGTGTTCTTATTCCTTGTGTTTCTATATCGTCCATTTACCTCACCCACCTCCGAGTGTTTGTGGTTACCACTATGATAGGGCAAGGTGTTGACGGTGCTCTTCTTCTTTTTATCCCTGTTTGTGACAACTGTCGTTAATTTGGGCCGTGGTTTTATATTAAAGTGAGGGACATACACATATGGGGAAGACAGCTGTGGATATCCTTCCGCTGTCTCCAACTCACTCTCAATTTCCTTTATCTTTACTTCAATTAATATTCCCCCCAGTTGAATTTGGCACTCTGTTTCTGAATAGGACAACAATCTCATTTGCTGTTCTTTTCTGCCTATTAAATGGTCTATTACACACAGTTTTATTTCCTTTGTTTGTTCTCTTTTTTCCTTCAAATCTATTTCCCACATACTCTCTAGTAACCAGTTTATTATTTGATCTAAAAAATGTAGGGAGTGTACTTCTCTCAGCTGTGTTGCTTTTGGCCTCTTTGTCCTGTCTTATATGGAATGTTTATAATTGGTTAATATTACATCACCCCCTGTACTCCTTATTACTATTTCTTGTTCTTATGCTCTGAGTATCTACTTCCTCTAGGCTCTGCTCCTTTCATGCACCAACTTCTAAGTACCTCTTGATATCACTCCCTCCATAAATCAACATCTGGGTATCTCTTGATTTTACTCCCTCAGTACATCAACCTGCTTTCTTATGGAACATTTATAATTGGTTTTCATAATTCACTTTTGGCCTCTTTGTCCTGTCCTATGTGGAATGTTTATAATTGGTTTTCTCAATTTCCCATACCTCACTCTTGGCCTCTTTGTCCTGTCTTACTTGTTATGTTCTCTCTTTATTTGCTATAGAAATTTACCATACTTACAGCAGTCCTACGAATGCCCACTCTTAGACTTTCATAAGAGCAAGGAGTTCAAACTGAGTTCAATGTCCAGAGATGGTCACCAGAGATGGTCACTCTACTACAACCACTATCACAGCAAGGCTCAAACACCAATCCTATGCATTTCAATCAGTTTAGGGGAGAGGATAAGTGTACACTTCAAGGAAAAAGATGGAGCATTGGGACACATGAAATAAAAAGAGGAGTGGAGGATTCTGGGTAGGTAGGGCATAACAGGCCCCTAAGGAGAGTCAGAGAGGGCGGCAATTTCACAGAAGCGCATGACTCATGCTGTGTTGTTGTTGTCTCTCCGTCTCCCTCCCTCCCTCCCTCCCCCTACCTCCTCAGCTGGAAAAACACCCAGTCCCAGAGAGAGAGACCGCTGCGGTCTGGAATGAGAAAAATGGTGTGTCAATGAACCGAGTGATTGGCCCTGTTTCCATGTGCAACTGACACTATAGCTCCTCCCCGTTAATGAACCCTTTTATGCTCCAAGTTGAACAACTTTACCAGGAACCTGATGGACATTTGGTCATGAGTTGGATTATTGATTCATGGTTTAACTGATTAAATGTGTTACAGCATATTTTAGGTATTATGTGCGTTAATGCAAATAAGTCATTGGAGAATCTACACTCAGTTGATGACACAGGCCAAACACAGCAACTACAGGTTGATACTGATGTTTGGCATACAGTATACACCCATAACCATGTTTCTATTAAAACAATACTGCTTCCTCCTGTCTTCTCTGGTTGAGCAGACACATTTGATGCTTTGTGGTTGATTTGACCTTCCTTGGGTGTGCTATTGCTCTGCAGCTATTTGGGTTAGCACTGACAGAGAGCACTATGGTTGTCATACTGTAGGACTGATAACAGACTGATTAGTACATGTACACTATTGTCTTAAACCTGGGCTATCCGAAATGCCTACTGTTTTTGTGCATGGCTCACACACACACACACACACACACACACACACACGTTTTGTCCTTAGTCAGTGTTCAATGTGAGTGAGAACAATAGACTGTTGTGGGGTTTAGCCTACCCTGGTATGACATAAGCAGGTGCAATAGCTAGGCTATATCACTATTACCCCTATATACAGTGCATTCAGAAAGTATTCAGACCCCTTCACTTTTTCCACATTTTGTTGTGTTATGGACTCAATTTAAAATGGATTAAATAAAAATAATTTGCCATCAATCCACACACAATACCCCAGAATTTTAAAAACAAGTTTACTAAAATGTATTAAAATTGAAATACAGAAATACCTCATGTACATAAGTATTCAGACCCTTTGTTATGACACTCTTAAAATTAGCTAAAATGAATCAACAAACCAACAAACCACTCAATTTGATAAGATAGCATAACCAGAGAATATTCCCAGCGTCTGGTGGGGTCAATGTGTCGCAGACTTCAGGCAGTTATTGCATGAAAAGGATTGTCGACCAAATACTAAACATGAGTACTTTATTTGGACATTATATGAACACTTTTGGAGCCCTGAATAAACACATTGAATTGAAGCTGAGAGTCTTTACTTTGACCCCACAGTAATTGTTTGATTTCAAACCCAAACTGTCGGAGTATAGAGCTAAAAGACAACAAAATGCTTCCTCTTTCCAATACTTATGGAGGCCACTGTATCGATGCACACATTACACTCTTATGCGATGTGCTAAGGCTCTTATTTGAGCTGAAGGGATGTAAATAAAGTCTGTGGGGTGTGGTTTCGGGGTCGATTGTGGGGAGAGAGAGAGACAAGGATGGGAGTGGCTCAGGGGAGCGGAGCCGGGGCAGGGTTAATTAGCACAGGTGTGGGAAGTTGCTAATTAACCTTCTCCCCCTTTGAAAAGCAGTAGTGGCTGGAGCCGACTCGCACACGCCACGCTGCAGAGAGCAGAGAACCTACATGTAAATTATAGCCTATGACACATCGCTCTGTCGTTAGTCATGAGGGGGAGGGATCTAAAGATCTTGGCATACAGTTGCAGGAGGCCTTTCAGAACATTGAAACGCTGCATTACACAGCCACACTTGCAGGACAACTTCTCCAACCATTAGAGAACTAGAAGTATTGCAAAAGGGTGCCATTTCATTTGACTGTTAAGATGTAATTATGATTCTGTAATTATATTTTCCACATCTTTTATCATTTTATCCATATAAGATCAGTTCACTGCTCTTGGCAAATATACACAATAATTGCAACAGTTTTGAATCAATCCATTGTTGATGCTGGGTTCATATCAATTACGGAAATTGTTGTTTCAACTATTTGTACTTTGAATCTATCATTTGCCATCACATGGAGCTACAGGTGTGGTGGGTTACCTCTGATAAGGTTTTCTACCTCATGTAAAGCTACATTAACATTGATCCTGTTGTCTCTTTAAACTACACACAGCAGTCAGTCCTCGTTTTCAATACGGTGTGTGTTAGGGTTGAAGATGACTAGAAACTGTGTGTGTGTGTGTGTGTGTGTGTGTGTGTTAGGGTAAACGATGACTAGAATGTGTGTGTGTAAGGGTTAAAGATGACTAGAATCTCAGTGTATGTTGGGGTTAAATATGGTTTGTGTGTGTGTGTGTGTGTGTGTGTGTGTGTGTGTGTGTGTGAGAGTGAGTGTGTGTGCACGTACGGAGGGTGTGCTTCAGAGAGGGCCTGCAGGGGCAGTGAGCAGATAGTCCACAAGAACACTGCAAAAACGTGTCTGACTGGGGTTCGTGCCTCCACCATGCTAACAGAGGAATTACAGTTACTGTCTGTACCGTCTCATGTACCAATATCGTGATTGTTAGTTGTTCATTGCAAATCCCTAACCATAAGAAACTCTTACATATTGAGAGACTCTGAGATAGGGTCTTGTATGAGAGTCTTGAGAGTTCAAGTTGGGGAGGTGGTTTATTCATTTTGCAGTGCAAGAGGGACGGGTCCATTCCCTCCTGTGACCCTGTTTTCCACTGATGTCATGCTAATTGCATCTGAGTGTGTGTGTGTGTGTGTGTGTGTGTCAATACACCAATACATACACATCAGTATTAACCCTCAGTTTAATTTAAGGTAAAAAACACTGACTGCTGCGCCATACAGGATACAAGATTACTGGGAACAGATATTTGACGTTCCTATCTAATGGCATCAGGTTTATGAATCAACATATAAAACAACAATTGACTCATCACTAACAATTTAAATTGCTGTGTAAAATTATTGCAACCAAAAGAATGCTCACCATATGGGGCATTGAACAATCGGCACTATGCAGATTTTGTAGTGAGTGCGTGCGTGTGTGTGTGTGTGTGTGGTGGTGGGGCGGGGGAAAGACCTATTCCCAGGTGTTCCCTACAGAGACAATCCATGAACAGTCCAACAACATTCAGCGTTCTGTGAGAGATTCCATGTGGAGAGTGTTTTCCCTTGTCCAAGTCAGTGTTTCTCTGCTCAAAATAATTGATAAAGAATATAATAACACAATAACACACACACACACACACACACACACACACATCTACATTTACATCAACATCAACATAGAGGAGGGCACCAGTCAAATGTGGCTAAGTACTGTTTTCATTCAAAAAACAGTCACATTCTAGCAGCCGCAAAGCCTCAATGATGAAATACAGCCCACCCAAACTCCAGACAGCAGCGCCCTACAGTGGACACAGGACATTATGGACTAGTCCATCAAAGTGGATTTATTGCAGTGCTCTGAGGACAGCAACTACAGCACTACTAGAGACTAGTGCATTAGTCTCTCTCTGTTGTATTTGTTTGTTTGTTTTTTATTTATTTATTCTGTGAAGCACATTGTATTGCATCCGTTAGGGTTACTCAATTTGCCTCAAACTAAGGTCAAAGAGCACCCTCTTATAAAATGTGCCTAAATGGGACACTAATGGGACACAAAATGTGCCTCATCTCAAACTCAAAGAATGTGGAAATACACTACACTAAGATGTGTAACTGATGAAATGTCACACTGTTAACATTATTATATATAATGAGTTATTATTGATATTATTATTATTATTATTATTATAAGATTATTATATCATATATATATATATATATATACATACACTCACCGGCCACTTTTTTAGGTACACCTGTTCAACTGCTCGGTAACGCAAATATCTAATCAGCCAATCACATGGCAGCAACTCAATGCATTTAGGCATGTAGACATGGTCAAGACGACCTGCTGAAGTTCAAACCGAGCATCAGAATGGGGAAGAAAGGTGATTTAAGTGACTTTGAACGAGGCATGGTTGTTGGTGCCAGACGGGCTGGTCTGAGTATTTCAGAAACTGCTGATCTACTGGGATTTTCACGCACAACCATCTCTAGGGTTTACAGAGAATGGTCAGAAAAAGAGAAAATATCCAGTGAGCGGCAGTTCTCTGGGCGAAAATGCCTTGTTGATGCCAGAGGTCAGAGGAGAATGGCCAGACTGGTTCGAGATGATAGAAAGGCAACAGTAACTCAAATAACCACTCGTTACAACCAAGGTATGCAGAAGACCATCTCTGAATGCACAACACATCGAACCTTGAAGCAAATGGGCTACAAAAGGGGGTCCAACCCAGTACTAGCAAGGTGTACCTAATAAAGTGGCCGGTGAGTGTATATCATCATGCTATGGTGCCTCCTATTGATATAAAGAGAATACTATGTCATTGTAGTTGATAAAGTAACCGATTCTAAAACCAATGTACAAAATGTTAGATTTGTAATTTAAAAAACATTACACCAATTGTTCTATATTTGCATATCATAGTCTGGATTGAAATCATAAAATTACACAAAAGAGGACAGCAATAATAGCATTTTAGAGATATGGATTGCATTAAATGAGTGGAAGTGGCTTCAGCTGTTGACATTATAAAAGGGACATAATGTGTACAATGATCTATACAACAACATAGACAAGCATGTCTGTAAATACTGTAATATATGTATTTCTTACCTCATCATGTATCATGTAAAAAAAAAAAAAAATGTAAATAGCAGTAAAAGGCTATTGTTCTGTTATCCTTGGTAACATAGTGTGAAGTTCTTCTGTACACAACTACCAGAAACACCATTGGTTTCAACATGTGTAACTAATTTATTACTATAAAATTTCCCATATGATCTGATGTTAACAAAAAGTTTGCTCCAGGTGAGGCTCGAACTCACAACCTCGGCATCGCTCTACATTGTACTGCCATATAAGTACCGCGCGCTAACCGATTGCGCCACTGGAGCTCTATTTCTAGAGCTCAGCAGTTGAGCTTATGAATACTCCCACCATAACTTTTTCAACATGCATATAATGAACTTGTTTTGAGATTGTTCTGTCTGTTGTATCGTCAGGGCAACACATCACCTTGCCTGACGACTGTTTCTGATATTGTCAATGACCATTGCTTCTGGTTAACCCATCAAATGCCTTGTTTACGTTAGCTAAGCTAGCTAGCGACGTGACCTAGCCAAGCTAGTTAGCTGAACTGATGATCACACTCATCGAATGTCTTGTGATAACGTGGCTCAAGGGTTATTACATTGATCGGAAGAGATATCATTTTACTCAAAACAAAAATATTAAAACAATAAGTTAGTCTGGTCAATTTTCTCTAAATTCTGCTTTAAGTGTTTGTTATCTCTGTTAGTTACTTGTATCTCTCCTGTAACCATTTAACTTAAAACGTTGATGGATCAATCAGTCGTTGGTGTACTTGACATGACTTCACGCATGCTCTATCTCATATATTCAGTCATTGGAGCCAACATAGGGTAGGCCTAGTCTACTTGTAAAACAAATTGTTCTGTGACAGACTATGGGGCATACACATACAAAGTCACAGCACTGTAGGCTAATCAGTGTAGCTGTTTATCTGTTATTTCATGTTCATGCCAGGGTAGCCTATATATCCTTATAACTGAAGTTCAGTTAAGTTTTGTGCAGTACATTTACATTTACATTTATGGCATTTAGCAGACGCCTTTATCCAAAGTGACTTACAACAAATACATTTGTTTAAGTAAGTGAATCATCTATCCAACAGTCATCATAAGACAAAGTAATCAATGCTCACACCAGGGGCCATTGGCAGTCGTAATGCCAGAAGCCTTTTTTTAAATTGTATTATTATTATTATTATTATTATTATTAACAGGAGAGAACTTGTACAGGGGGGAAGTGGGGGTGAAGAGGTCTCAAGGGTTGGGATTAGGGTTAGTACAGGGGGGGTAGTGGGGGTGAAGAGGTCTTTAGGAGGGACTGTTAAGATGTAGCCTGAAGAGATGGGTTTTCAATTTTTCCAGCATGAATTTGTGTTTCTCAGGATTCTGGCAGCACAGAACAGGGAAGCCAAGCCATGGTGGACCGTGAGGTCATCTACAGTTACTGTCATAGATGGGGGGTCTGGATTGATTGGCACCTCCTATTGTTTTATGTTAAGTTGTCTTGTTTTCTATTTTTGGAGTTGAGTCCTTCAGGAAACCACCATTCAATCTCAACCCTATGTCAGGGATGAACACCTTCAGCCTCAAGGACTTGGTGGACAAGCAGCGGATCTTCCTCTCCAAGGGGGCTAACAAGAACTTACCTGATTGTAAGATCCATTGCATTTCCAGATTGAGCTACTAGCTGGTTCTTGAGCTTCAAGCTCCAGGATATCGACAGAGAGTGGAAGTGTGGAGAGATGGAGGTCATTTCACTGCCGAAAATTCATTATCCTTCTGGGGTTTGATTGGACAGTATACAGCGCTATACAATAATATAATTAGTAAGAACACGTGAAGTTAGTTACCTGAGAGAGTGTGGTGATGTTGTTGATGATGATGTAATTTCTGCTCTGCTGTACCTGTGACTGACTCTTCTCTATGGGCCTGGGGATACTGAGGGGATCAGAAGACAAACTGATCTGTGGATATGGCAACTGGTATTTGTCTTACCCTGCCCATATTTGTCTTATCCTACACATGACATATCGTCACTGTAACCATGCCGCAGCTACAGTAGTTCTATTTCTCTTGCTCACTCACTTATTTTCTTATTCTTACTTCATGTTCTGTAGACCTACATTATGTAAAAAGTCTAGTGGCTGCAGTGCTCATTATCATGTGAGTCTTGCTTCCCACCCCCATTGTAAACATATGCTCTCTCCACCACTTCACTAACAAGTGTTGCCCCTTTGATTTTATATGACTGCCCACACCACTAGTTTACTGATTGTGAGAATGTAAGCAACCTTTCACCCATCCTGTTGGACAGGGCAGGACTCCTCCTCTGTTATTCATTGCTCACTTTTGCAATTGGAAGTTTAAATAGAGAATCAGGGTCTCAGAAAAAGTGGATAAATCCTTAAAGAGACATTTTGAAGTGACAGTTTCACATCAGTTTACAATGATGATGGAGATCCACTTCTTGTTAACCTCTTAAGCTTTAGGGCTAACATTTCTGCCTAAAAACCATACCCAAACGAAACTAAACAAAAAATAAACAAAACAAATAAAATAAATAAAATAAAGCACAGTATTATGAACAATAATCACCTTTACACCTCCTGATTGGAAGTCACACCGCCCGTCTCATTGGCTACAAGGCTGTCTAGTTTTCCACAGCCTATACCTTCATTGTATGACTTCAACACGAAGAACATCGCATACAGTACGCTTTGGATGGAGTGACCATGTTGCGCATTTAGAGTGCGTACACACACTCAATCTTTGTCTGACCACTGCAAACTATACTACCTATGTTTATAACAACCTAATAAATAACTACATAGCTTACGTATGAGGTTTGATCAAACACAGAGACCTGTACGGTGACACCAAACATGTGTATGTTCTGTAATATTTTAGAGTATTCAGAGCGTCTGGAGCGTCAGGAACCTCCATATATCGAAGGTGACATAATTTGTGCCGTCACCAAAAACAAAGATATTATAGCACCATATTATAGCACTGTGATATATGGCATTCGCTTATGCAGTTTACTGTGTTATGACTAACCGATTAGACATCTAAACATATCAAATGAAAGCAGAAATCGGGCCCGTAATTGGGCCCATGCAGCTTACATGGACAAATGGATAGCTAAATGTCTAAAAATGGATAGCAGGCCTTTCTGCCGCCAGTGTGCAACAAGCTCATGTGAGTAGCTGCTTGGGCTAGTTTTCTTTACAGACAGTGTCAGTTTTAGTGAAGTTACAAACCTTGGTGTTGCCATATGTGTTATAACGTTTAGTTCATTGCAACCCACATACAGTACATAGTAGCCACAGAGTAATGTTGCATGCTATGTCAGCGAATACTGTCCTAAAGAATATAGTACCAGTACATTGTGTATAGATTGTTTTCTTTTGCTCAGGCATTTTTGCCAGCTGAACATCATGTTTGTTGGAGGTCCTAACACCAGAAAGGATTACCACACCGAAGAAGGGGAGGAGGTGAGAGAAATCTCATTATTAACATATCACACTGGCCAAATACTGTTGCAGATGTTTGACCTTTTGTGACACACACTTCATCATGCTTCATCATTGGATGACCAACTTCATATCTATGACCAGGAGATGTTGTCCTACTGATTGAAGGACAATACAATACTATCTTTACCATCTACAGTACCAGTAGATCCATTTAGACTAGATCTATTATTAGCATAAATCTCCTTCCCCCAAAATGGCATATTTATTCTGAGTAGCTTTATGTTTAGGACTCATTCATAATTTCATACAGCCAGCAGCTAGACAGCCACAGTAGCTTATTTTTCTCATGACTGCCCACATCAAAGTAGACAGTTATTTCTACCACAATAGGGCCAAATTCCACAATAGTGTTGCAATATCCCCATTTGGTCACCACTACTTAATCACTAGTACTCTGCTTGTTGGAGACCTCCTGAGTAAAGCCGTGTCAAGTTAATGCGTCTTTGAATGAATGGAAGGAGCTGAGATAAATAAAGAATCTGTCTCTGTGTCTCTGTTCATGTGCATGTGCAGTTTTGCAAACTGCTGCGCGATTTTATTTAGATTTGTCACCATTCATTTTGAGGGGATTTTCCCAGTACAGTTTTTTCCCATGACATAATTTGACCACTGGAGGGCACTGGATAAGCACATTCATAGTGAACACTAGCAGCTCAGGTGGAGTGGAGCGAAGAAGAGCACTGTTCTTCTGCTGTCCTTACTATGGTTCTTGCTTTTCCTACCATATAGTGTAATAATGCCTCGTATTTTTCATCGTATCTGTGACTGTGATTTTAAGAATCTCTATTTATTGCTGGAATATTATTAAGAATTATTTCTTCACTGCCATGTGGCCTGTATCACAGCTCTTTTAGCAGTAGCTCCAATGCAACACTCCATATCATTCCCTGACATGGAATGTCGTGGTCGTGCCCTTACCTGTTTTGGCATCACTTATCCCAGTTTTGAAAATATCCACATACTTTTCCATCATCAGAGATTTTCTCCGGCCCCACGGAATATCCAAATAGAGATTAAATCTTAATATCCATACAGATTAACTTTATACCAGTCATTACCCGGCACCACAGTTAAAAACTTGGCACTCCGCATGCAATTGCAATGCAGAGTGCCATATTTTGAGTTTTCCACTGTGGCTTCAGGTAATGACAGGTATAAAATTAATCTGTATCGATATTAAGCATCCCTTTGCATTTTTCGTGGGGCCAGAGAAAATCTCTGATAATGGAAAAGTACAGGGATATTTTCAAAACTGGGATAAGTGATGCCAAAACAGGTAAGGGCACGGCCACGACATTCCATCTCAGGGAATGATATGGAGCGTTGCATCAAAGCTACAGCTACAGAGTGTGAGGATATTTTCAAAGCTGGGAAAAGTCATGCCGAAACAGGTAAGATCGCTCTTGAATTAAGTCGCAACCATTTATGAATGAGTTACTAAGATGTGTAACTGATGAAATGTCACACTGTTAACATTATTATATATAATGAGTTATTATTGATATTATTATTATTATTATAAGATTATTATATCATATATATATATATATATATATATATATATATATATATATATATATATACATACATACATACACTCACCGGCCACTTTATTAGGTACACCTGTTCAACTGCTCGTTAACGCAAAAAGCTTGTTAACGCTAATCAGCCAATCACATGGCAGCAACTCAATGCATTTAGGCATGTAGACATGGTCAAGACGACCTGCTGAAGTTCAAACCGAGCATCAGAATGCGGAAGAAAGGTGATTTAAGTGACTTTGAACGTGGCATGGTTGTTGGTGCCAGACGGGCTGGTCTGAGTATTTCAGAAACTGCTGATCTACTGGGATTTTCACGCACAACCATCTCTAGGGTTTACAGAGAATGGTCCGAAAAAGAGAAAACATCCAGTGAGCGGTAGTTCTCTGGGCGAAAATGCCTTGTTGATGCCAGAGGTCAGAGGAGAATGGCCAGACTGGTTCAAGATGACAGAAAGGCAACAGTAACTCAAAGGTTGGTGGTGGTGGTGTAATGGTGTGGGGGATATTTTCTTGGCACACTTTGGGCCCCTTAGTACCAACTGAGCATTGTTTAAACGCCACAGCCTACCTGAGTATTGTTGCTGACCATGTCCATCCCTTTATGACCACAGTGTACCCATCTTCTGATGGCTACTTCCAGCAGGATAACGCGCCATGTCACAAAGCTCACATAATATATAGTAAATTTAAAGACAAATACTAGCCTTGGTAATCCCACACCTAGGGGAAAAGGTCACAAGGACACCAGATGGTCCTGGAACATCTCAGAGGGGTGAGATCAGATAAGTGGTGGTTGACTAGAGGGTATGGATGCTTTGAAGTAAAATGGTACACAGCTGTATAAACATAATCGAGTGATCTAGGGACAGGATGGATGGGTGATAAACACAGTTGTAAACAGCCAAGACAAAAGGGCTTTAGAAAACAGCCTAGGTCAATTGATCTCTCAAGTAGACTGACCGGCGCCAAGCCAAAAGGGGGCGTAGCCCTGGATGACGAAATGTAGTTCTTGAATATTATTGGTGTATGTAAATAGGAAGTAGACGTTTGTTGAATGAAGAGTGTTGACCTATGTGATGTCTATAAAAAGACAGGTAATGGAAGTGAAAAGTGTGATCAACTTTGCAAACCTGACACGGCTTCTTTCTCTGTGAATAAAGTCTTTGAATGAATCAACAGCTCCGGTTTAACGGTATGTTATTTCAAAAATACCATTACTTAAATTCTACTACACATCTCAAACTGGTTTCTTGAACAAGACAATGAGTTCACTGTACTCCAATGGCCTCCAGTCACCAGATCTCAATCCAATAGAGCACCTTTGGGATGTGGTGGAACGGGAGATTCGCATCATGGATGTGCAGCCGACAAATCTGCAGCAACTGCGTGATGCTATCATGTCAATATGGACCAAAATCTCTGAGGAATGTTTCCAGCACCTTGTTGAATCTATGCCACAAAGAATTAAGACAGTTCTGAAGGCAAAAGGGGGTCCAACCCAGTACTAGCAAGGTGTACCTAATAAAGTGACCGGTGAGTGTATATATATATATATATATATATATATATATATAGAGAGAGAGAGAGAGAGAGAGAGAATGAGTTATCCACATTAATTAATGAGTTATCAACATTTGTAACTGATGAAATGTGACCTTAATGTAAAGTGTAACACCGTTGATCATTTATGAATGGCTTACCAACACGTATTAATGGGTTACCAATATTTCAAACTGATGAAATGTGACCTTAATGTAAAATGTAACACCGTTAACCATGTATTAATGAATTACCAACATTAATAACTGATACAAATGTCACCTCAATGTAAAGTGTAAAACTGTTGATCATCTATGAATGACTTACCAGCCCTTATTAAATGAGTTACAAACATTTGTAACTGAGCATAATTAATGTGCACCTACAGTATAAGATCTAAAATAAGGCACTCCAAGTAAAGTAGCCTCACCTTTCATAAGCAATTATGAACAGTAATGATTAAGTAAAGTGATCCAACATTGCATTCATAAACAAATAATTCATAAATGTTGTATTCATGCTTGTCTATACTATAATTTTGACAGAGATGGTATTCATTTTTAACAAAACATAACCCAATAACAAACTACCAGCCTGAATTAAAATGGATAAATATAGAAAAAGTTTGAAAGGTGCGTTTCACATTGGCAACTTACAGGCTTGCTACAAGTGTTACTGGCTAACTAGCTAACACCTAGCCTCATTTAGCATTGCTAGTGAGCAACACCAGTGGCCCCACACAGCATATAGCTAACGTGTCCCTCTAGCTAACTACAGTATGTACTATCGGTGTTTAAACTACAAGTTGTTTCAAGCTTACGAGCATATATCTATCTAGTTAGTAGCATCACCTTTTAAGTAAGTTGCTAGTGCTTTGTGATTTACATCTTTCTTTCGAGGCATCAGCTGGCCATAGCCTACCGATTGTTTGTAAATGTTATTTATCATTTGATAGTTTTGACCAAATACTGAGTTAAGACAGCAACACAAGATAGCTTGCACATATAGGTTTGCAGTGTTGCCAACTTGGCGACTTTCTCGCTAAATCTGGCGACTTTCCAAATCCTCTTAGCGACTTTTTTTGTCAAAAGCGACGAGCGACAAATCTAGCGACTTTTTCTGGTGTTATTGGAGACTTTTCTGGTGTTTTGGAGACTTTTCTGGTGTTTTGGAGACTCTGACGTGAAAGCACGTATCGCTCTGCAGTTACTGTCCTCAACGAGCAGCGGGTGCTGCCGTGAGCCCCTCCCCCGTCCCAAAGCACTCACAGGCGGTCAGTCTCACAGTAGCCTCGCGCAGCAGTCCCAGCTGCAGTCAGAGCAGAGAGGAGAGGAGACCCACACCACTCTGCGTCCACACTGCAAATGAATCGCGCGTGCGCAAAGCTGCCGCTGATCCCGCCCTGGCTTACAGAGCGGGATGTAAATGTAATGTTTCTTCACTGTCACACTAAAATAAATTACTGCATTTGACTCACACAGCCTCAGTCACTTACTCACCTCGTCCACTGTGTGTGTGCCTCTCTGTGACATAAGCTAAACATCTAGCTAGTTAGCTCATCATGTCTAAACTGTACGCTCAAAAATACAGAAAGGAGTGGGGATCAAACCCTGAATTCAAAGGCTGGTTGAAGCCGTTTATTGGAGATGATACACGGGCATACTGCATGTATTGTAAGGCTGATTTCTACGCCAAACTTTGTGATATAAAAAAACACATGACAACTCCAAAACATATTCAAAAGGCAAAGCCTTATAACAGTTCCACCCAAAGCAAGCTGCCATTAATGAGTAAACAAATTGACTCTGCAAAAAAGGCTGAAGCCACCATGGCATTAGCTATTGCTGCAAACTGTTCCATGCTAGCATGTGATCACATTGGGGAAGCATGTAAAGCTGCTTTCTCAGACTCCACTGCTGCTACTCACTTCAAAATGCACAGGACAAAGTGCACAGAAATGATTAATGGTGTTCTAGCACCATACTTTCTAAAAAAGTTGGTCGCACATGTGGGTGACCAGAGTTTCAGCCTCCTCCTCGATGAGTCCACAGATATAAGTGTTTCTAAGTACCTGGGGGTTGTGATAAGGTATTTTAGTGACACCAAACACACAATTGTCTCAACATTTCTGGGGCTTGTTGAGTTGGAGGGAGGAGATGCCAGATCTATAGCCCGAGCTGTTGTGGCTTTCCTGGAGAAGTGTTGTCTTAAAAAAGAGAAACTCCTGGGGATTAACAATGGGGTCCATAAAGTGCTGAAGGAGGAGTATGGCCTCAAAGATCTGGTTCTTATTCGCTGTGTGTGTCACTCTCTGCAGCTAGCTGTAAGTCATGCTTCCAATGACACCATCCCCCGTAGTGTGGAGTACTTGGTACGGGAGACTTAGAACTGGTTCAGTGTCTCCAAAGCGCAGGGAGGCCTACAAGGCCATATATGAGACCATCAACTGTGGGGAGAAACCCTTACAAATAACCAAGGTGTGTGCCACACGTTGGCTCTCCATTGAACCAGCGGTTTCACGCATTTTGGACCAGTGGGAGGCGCTTAAACTGCATTTCGCATTCACCAAGTCCAGTGAACACTGCTACATGGCTGAGGTTTTATACTCCATGTACAGTGATCCTCAAAACATCTTGTATCTGACTTTTTTGAAGTCAGTGCTGGGTGAGGTACAGTTGGCCATCAAGGCTTTTGAGGGAGAGCAGGTAGATCCTGTTAAACTTCTTGACAGCTTGGTTAGCCTGATAAAGTCTGTGAGTAGCAGGGTGCTGAATCCACTGGCAAATATTGATGTACTCAAAGAGCCAATTGATGGATACATCAGTCCCAAACCATACCGTGGTTACCTTTTTGAGTCAAAGGCAGCTGAGCTCCACCTTGCGCCTGAGGACAAGAACAATGTCCAAAAGCGGTGTGTAGCCTTCACCATCTCCCTCACTAACGAGTTGAGGGTGAGACTGCCGGACAACATTGAAGCATTGCAGTACATGTCAGTTTTCAATGTAGAGGAAACTCTAAAGCACAACAAGAGCCTGGGAGAAATAGAAAAAATAGCCAAGTTCCTTGGCTACTCTCCTGCAGAGATTGACAAGATTGTCCAGCAATGGCGTACCATCCATCTTAATAAGTGGAATGAAACAAAAAACACAGTGGGCTTCTGGAATGAGATTTGGAAGTTCAGGGATGCAGCTGATATCAACCCGTTTCAGGAACTTGCCATGGCTGCTGTGTCTGTGTTGTCCTTGCCATACTCGAATGCTGAAGTCGAGAGATTATTCAGCCAGATGAGTGTGGTAAAAAGCAAACTTAGAAATCGAATGTCCTTGCAGACCCTTAACTCCATCCTGTATGTCTGATATGGTCTGAAGTTGTCTGGTGAGGCTTGCTATGAGCACAAACTGCCTGATAATGTTTTGCAGCTTTTTGGCACATCAGCTGCTTACTCATTTAAGTCAGCTCCCTCAGTTGCTGAACCTGCCATAGAAAGCCTTGACCAAAATGAAGATGACCTGCTCTTTCTGTGAGCCAGCACAGCGTGTGTGTGGAGGGGGGTCTGAAAAAAAAAAACAATGAACCTGAATTAGGGCCAGACTAGTTACCATCATTTTCTCACATTGCTATTGACAGTTTTTTCTATTGTCTCTTTTTGGTCCATTTAGATTGTTAATGTTGTCAAGTTAAAACCGTCTATACAAAAAAAAAAAATGTTATAGTTATGGCAAAAAATGTTCATGTTTTACTGTGACTTGTTGTAGGCTCCTAAGTGGAGCATAAGGTTAGAAACTAAACCAAACTTAAGAAAACAAAAAAAAAAAAAACTTACAAAAAAAAAACACGTCTCTTTTGGGTCACTTTGCCGGTCCCAAGCCCGGATAAAGGAGGAGGGTTGGACGTAGAGCTAGCAATTCCACCCCACATAACAGTATTTTGATTAAATTTGATTTTCTAACATTTAACAATACAGGACAAAATTGTTTTATGTAATGTGGGTCTAGACAAAGCATTAAAGTTATTTTGAGAAGTGATTTCAATGGCAAAATTAAAAAAACAAAAACAAGAATCAACAGAAGAAAGTTCATTTGTAGTTCTAAACATATTTAGGGTGTTTTTTACTCACTTTTGTCTCTCCCACGACGTTATTCCTCTCTCCTACAGCGTCCATTACAATTACATGCAAATTAGATATTATGCAAATTAGGCGATGACGTCATTTAGCGACTTCTAGCGACTTTTAGGACAGCCAATAGCTACTTTCCTTACTGAGGAGTTGGCAACACTGATAGGTTGTCAAACCCACTTCCTGGTTAGTTTTTTGAAAGTCCTTCAAAATGTAAGTTATTTTTCTCTTCAAAATAAGAGTACTGCCTTATAAAAGCTTTAAATACTAGTCATGCTGAATTGTTACCAGATAACCTGCTGTAACAGAAATAGTGACCTGTACATTGTGTCCCAGTAGCAGCCATTAAATCCAAACCTACAGACCTTGACCATCATTGCTTCAGACTATGATTCTTGCCTGTGCATTATGTCTCTCATTATATCATTTAGACCAGTGTTTTTCAACCTTTTTTGAGCCACGGCACATTTTTTACATTGAAAGAATCTTGCGGCACACCACCAACCAAAAATGTTACAAAATGACACTCTGTAGCCTGATACAATAATATCCGTAGACTCATCAAGTTGCAACGCAAATTTCCTACTGATGCGTATCTTTCCCAAAACATGACTTTCGATGTCTGTAGACATGTCATCAGTACGCCTGGCAATTGTGTTATCTGAGAGCGGGACTTTAGCTATGTCTTTAACCGCGTCAGGGCCGAGCATCTCGTTGACAATGGCTTTGCAGGCAGGTAGTATTAATGTCTCTGCCACAGAGTGGGACTTTTTTGATTTAGCTACGAGTTCGAGTGAAAGTAAATCCGAACGAAAGATAGCTTTCGCTGTATTGCCTCAAGCTTACCGTCTTTGCTTTCTTTTTACCACCACTCATACTAGGGCCTTTACCTGGGTCAGAATCTTGTCCAGGGCCCAGTTCGGAGTTTGCATTTTTCCTTTTTAAAAACTTCTCCATCACTGTCACCACGACCTGTCGCATGCGTCACTAATTCTCTTGTCTCTAAGAAGGAACGAGGCAATTAGCTACCTGCTGCCACCCGGACGAATATTACATTACTCTGCCAGTCACTATATTACAGCACAGACACTCGACAATGGCATATTATTTGCAGATAATAATTAATAAATGTTAGTGAAATTGGATAATTTCTCACGGCACACCCAACGATCTCTCACGGCACACTAGTGTGCCGCGGCACAGCGGTTGGGAAACGCTGATTTAGACAACATTTACATTTACCATTTAGGCCCTCATTGGACTATAGAGACATATTTTTAAATGATTACAGTATTAGGCAATTATCATGAAATATTATTGTTGTTGTTAACCTCAAACTGTTAACCTTAAACTGCATGGGCCCAATTACGGGCCGATCTCTGCTTTTATTATGTTTAGATATTTGATCAGTTAGTCATAACACAGTAAACTGCATAGGCGATTGCAATATACCAAAAGAAAGGTGCGGATCTTGGGTTTTGAACGATGCCATAATATATTTGTTTTGGTGACGGCACAAATGACGTGACCTCGATATATGGGCAGCGCTTCAAGTCGCAAAGTAAAAAAAAAAGATAAACGCTCCCGTCTCCAGATGCTCTGAATACTCGAAGAATATTACAGAACATACACGTGTTTGGTACTGGTTGAAACAGGACAGTCTGTTGGTTCTAAGTAGCAGGTCAGTGTTGTTTTCTGTTTAAGTCAAGTGAATCTACAGCCCAATGTGTCGAGATGTTAATTTTGCGTATTTTTTTTCCAAACAACAAACATCCAATCTGACTTCCAATCAGTATGTGTAAAGGTGATTATTGTTCATATTACTGTGCTTTATTGTATATAGTTGATGTATATGTTGTTGTTTTTTGATAGTCATCCAGAATTTTCTACAGTTGGGTGGATTGATAGGTTTTACTGATTTTATAATGTTCTTTGCACATTTCTATGGTTCTAAAAGAAAGTAAAGCATTTTTTAGATTAGATCAGAAGTACAGAGACAACGAAATGCAGTTAGCATCTAACCAGAAGTGCAAAAAAGCAGAAAGTGCAATGAACAGTATATACAGGTAGTGCAGTATATGAGCAGTAAGTAGTGCAGTATAGTATAAGTAGTGCAGTGTAGCAGTATATGAATAAGCAGTAGCATTATAAGCAGAATAAATAGGTTGCAGTATGAACAGTGTAGCAGCATATGAGCTGTATAGGTAATGCAGTCTAGCAGTATATATGTATTAACAGTAACATTCAGGTAGATAGCAGAATAAATATAAATATGGAATGCCGTATGAACAGTATAAACAGGTATGTACAGATATGTGCAGTGTATTAACAGTAGTATTAAAGAAAATATAGGGATATGTGCATTATGAACAGTATAGACAGATTATGAACAGTATAGACAGATATGTACAGAAGAGCAGTGGTATTGAGTAAGAGCAGTGGTACAGTAAGTGTGGATACAGTATGTACAGTTTATAGGAATTCTGTAATAGTGCAATTGTCCGGGGGGGGGTGTGCAGGGGTTGGTAGGTTGTCACCTAGGTGCAGAGTTCGAGTTCATTTGGACACTTTAGAGAGATTTCGGGACACCTGGAGAGGTTTCAAGGGAACCACTCACAAAAAGCCTTATAACTTCTATTCTGTTAGCAGTAGCAACACAATTATTTTGTACACATATTATTGACAAGTTGCTGAGGCTCTTTTCAGCTCTTGTGACCTATCGTAGACTTGTCAAGCAGTTTAGTTTGGGTATGTTTTTTAGACGGAAATTAGTCAACTAAGGCATAGAGCTTAAGAGGTTAATTAATCAATTTTCCTGCACTGTCCTATTGTCATATTTGGGTGAACTTTGTGGTGCTCCTATTGAAAAGCAATGAAGACAGTGAAAAGCCGTGACCGAGTAGCGCGGCCACTGCATCCACGTAGAGGCGGCGGTGCCAGGCGGGCAGCCGAGGTGGAGGAGCGGAGTGATCTTGCAGGGGTTTGGGGGCTAACCATTGCTTGCAAGTAGGGAGGGGCTGTTCCCTTTGCCGCCCGGTAGGCAAGCACCAGGGTCTTGAATTTGATGCGAGCTGCTACCGGGAGCCAGTGGAGGGTGCGGAGGAGGGGCGTGACATGGGAGAATTTGGGGAGATTGAACACCAGACGAGCGGCAGTGTTCTGGATGAGCTGCAGAGGCCTGATGGAGGAGGCCAAGAGTCCGGCCAAGAGTGCATTGCAGTAGTCAAGGCCGGAGATCACAAGTGTTTGGACCAAAAGTTGTGCTGCTTCTCTGGTGAGGAATGGACGTATCCTTCTGATGTTGTAGAGGAAGAATCTACTGATGTTCGCCACACAGGATAAGCGGTTGTCAAGGATCACCCCAAGGTTCTTATTGGCTATTGGTTATTCATAACTGTTCATGAACTCTATACAGTGCCTATAGAAAGTCATCATACCCCTTTGAAATAGTTACTCTATTTGTCGTACAGCCTGAAATAAAAACCCATTAAAAAAAAAAAAATTCCAGCTTTATGTACAAATTTAGCCATACAACATCAAACTAATGAAAAAAAAAGGCGACAGTTCTGAAAATTCATAAAAACATAAAATAAAAACAAGAATAACAGGGTTGGAAAAGTCATCAGTCCCCTGATTTAATACTTTGTAGAGCCACCTTTCGCTGCAATTACAGCCATCAATCTGTTTGGATATGTCTCTACTAGCTTTGCACACCTAGATTGGAAAATATTTGCCCATTCTTCCTTGCAGAATTGTTCGAGTTCAGTCAAATTCCGTGGTGAGTGGCGATGGACTGCTCTCTTCAAGTCCATCCACAGATTTTCTATCGGATTTAAGTCAGGGCTCTGACTTGGCCACTCAAGGACATTCACCTTTCTATCCTTAAGCCACTGCGTTGTTCTTTTGGCGGTATGTTTAGGATCGTTGTCGTGTTGGAAGGTGAATGACCAATTGCCCAGTCCCCGCTGAAGAGAAACATCCCCACAACATAATGTTGCCACCACCATGCTTCTCAGTAGGGGTGCTGTGTTTGGTTTTCGTCAAACATAGCGCTTGGAGTTCAGTCCAAAAAGTTCAATCTTAGTCTCGTCTGACCATAAAACCTTTTTCCACATGGCAACAGAATCTTCCAGGTGTGTTTTTGCATAGCACAAACGAGACTGAGTGTGGCACTTTTTCAGAAAAGGCTTCTTTCTTGCTACCCTGCCGTACAGGCCAGCTTTGTGTAAAGCTTGTGAGATTGTTGTCACATGCACAGACAGACCAGTCCCAGCCATAAAGACATGTAAGTCCTTCAAAGTTGCCTTTGGCCTCTTGGTAGCTTCTCTGATCAATGTCCTCCTGGCTCGGTCATCCAGTTTGGACGGACGGCCTGATCTAGGCAAGGTGTTGGTGGTGCCATACGCCTTCCACTTCTTAATGATGCTCTGAACGGTACTCAGAGGGATAGCTAAAGCCTTCGAAATCTTTTTGTAGTCTTCACCTAACTTCCTACTTCCTACAACTTTATCCCGGAGGCCTTTTGAAAGTACTTTTCCAACCATGGTGAATTCTTTGCAGAACCATGTACTTCTAGTAGTGGAATCCTCAAGAAACAGCTGGTTTTATTCTGAAGTAATCAAAACCACTACAATTGATGTCCATGTACTTCTAGTAGTGGAATCCTCAAGAAACAGCTGGTTTTATTCTGAAGTAATCAAAACCACTACAATTGATGTCAGGTGGGGGGCAATTAGCCTGGTGTTTGATCTGGAAGTTGATTGGTTGCACCTGAGCAAGTTTATAATGGTATACTCTCAGGGGCTGATCACTTAAGCAACCCAGGTATTTCACTATTTTTTAATAATTGTCCAGAATTTTTAAATTTTTTATTTTCACTTTGATGATGAGGGTTATAATGTGTACATACAGCTCAAAAAGGTTAGATTTGATTTATTTTAATTTCCAGGGTGTAATGTGACAAAGGGGGCCTTGTTGTTGAACTGTACGGGGGTTACTAGCCCTGAGAAGAGCTGAATATAAAGGTTTTGCGAAAAAGAAAAAAAAACATCTTATGAGAGAGAGATTGTGCACTCTGCCAGAGAAACAAGTCCCTGTGCAGACAGCCATTTGTCTCTCTCCTGCAGATCTGTAATAAATGGTAAACCTTGGTTGACTCAAATATGTCTTCTTTTATTTAAAGTATTAAAGTTGGGCCCAAGGGATTTTTCTTGCACCCCAACAATTCTCTTTATACAGTTGGCTGAAGTTTAGAGCCGAGCCATGACGCCACAGGTGAGTTATTTTTTCAGGTCATTCACCACGTCAAAACAACCACCAGGAGGCATCGTTGAGCATGATATGTTTATAGTGTGTTTACAAACATTGCCGCCTGATTAATTATGTGAAGAGTAGCTTATGAGTTGTTGTTTCAATTTGGATATAATGTTTCTCAGTTGATTCCGCACATTTCAGCAGTAGGCTACTGTATATGGACACAGCACACTCACAAAGCAAAGAGCGCAGTTCATGTCATACATTTTCTGCTCTGGCACTGAATGTATTTCACATGATTGAAATGAGAACTTTCATGAATCAGTCAAAAATGTTTACATGCCATGTGCAATGACGAGAATAAGTATAACAAATAAGTATATTTCATAAGGGGTGCTGCCTAAAATGTGACCCAGAGAAAATGTTGCATATCACCTGTTAAACAAGCAATTCTGGTGACTTTTGATGGGAGAATAACGTAGTGGTTAGTGCAAGTGAAAAGCATGAAATGATCGGGTCTCAGGTAAATGACACTAGGCCTACAGCTGATTTACCCGAGTGCACCCATCCGGACTCGATAAACAGCTCAGATCATGAGAGTGTTGCATATATTTGTCAGTATATCAATCCCAACTCACCCAAACCTGCACTATGGCTCTTGTATACAATCTAGCAGGAGCCTGTCAACGCGCACCACAACACAAAGTGATTGCATGTAGTAAAAGAGAGAGCAACGTAATGCAAGATGGATATGGAATTGGATGCAAGGTGAACACCTCGCATTTGAGATGGAGATGGATGTAAGGGAGATGGAGATGGGTGTAAGGTGAACACCTCGCATTTTGGCTATTTGTCCCGATTCCGACAAGGACAGAAGATGCCCTACACTTTGCTACCAGATAGGATGGGATAGGATAGGAATACAAGCCAGGTTATCTTTTTCTAATTAATTTCAGATCTACACAGGTTCCTTTGATAGGGGCTAGGAATTGTTTCTGCACTGCTCAGCAGTTTAAAGGGAAATATCTAACACCTTCGACATGTTCATTCAGAGGTTTATAAAATGGAAAAGAAACACTCAGCAGTGTTGGGGTCAATAGTGAACTGAATGATCATGGACCCTGACATGCATAGGGACATTGTGAACCTTAAACAGAGGGCATGAACTGTCAAGTGAGATTTGCTGGAATTAGATAAATGTAGCTACCTTTTGAAAATGTGTCAGTTATGAGTGTCAGTTATGATTGTCTGAATCTAATTTAACTAGATGGCGAACGTGGTCAAAACTTCACAGCAGCTCTGTTTGAGCTGACTGTGGAGTTCACAGAACCCAGCAGGCCATTGCTGCAAGATTCTATTGGCCAGGAATGTCAATACTAATACAGACATACAAAATGGGTAGGTGTTAACATACTGTAGCTCACTCTGAAATCAGTGAATGTAATGTTTTCAGACTTCTAAAGTGGTGTTGATGTGTCCATATCTCACATCTCATCATTTGTTGTCTAGATCTAGCTACTACATGCCTCAATCCAAAGTGAATGTAGGAAACATGTGTTGCCTGTATTGTAAGGCTATGGTTTCCATTTGTTTGTGATTAAAATATATAGCTACAGTAGACTACATCTGCACAGAAAATTGTGTGGGACATGGACCCCAAGATAAAAAGGTTCTTAGCTGGGAGTTGACCAGGGACTCTAATACTTTGGAAAGGCAAGGTAGCTTGGATATTGGGCGGTAGTTATCTAGGTCAGAGGGGTCACCACATTTATGGAGAGGGAGAACATGACCTACCTTCCAAACCTTAGGGATAGTACCTGTGATAACAGTCAGATTAAAAATATGTGTCAATGACTTGGCAGTCAAGGGGGCCTGCAATAGGCCTGGATCAAGCAGATCAGCCCCAATGGATTTGTTTACATCAATTTTAAGCAGGGCATCTAGTACAGCACAAGTAGAAAATGTTTGAAATGAAAACAGATTCGCTAGTAGTTAACTGGGGGCTGGGAGATGGGAGCGTAGTCGACCGCCTGACCATGGTCAGCCAAACCACCATTTCTCTCAAATAAAGAGCCTGCTGAAATAAAATGCTGGTGTAACAAGTTCCGTTGTACACAGAGGCGGACGCAGTGGTGTGGTGAGGGAATGGTCCCGTTTATTCATAAAGTTTTTAGTGGCTGCTCGTATCTGGCTTTCCAGCCCTCCAAACACTCGGCAACTTTTCAGTTGCCGTCTTCCTCCTGAAAGCAGAGGCACACACATCTTAAACCCTTCTGTTAGCGAGGCTTCATTCGCAACAGGTGCGCAACAAAACCTCGCCTCCGTAACTCTGGCCACGGTCCTGTAGCTCCCTCTACAGGCCGAACGCTGCATGTCCCCCCACATACCCCCAACGCCCGACACAGGCCGGGGACACGACGGCCGACAACCTACCCCCCCCCCCCCCCTGCACAGGAGAGGAAGTCTGCCACGACCATCTGCGCCCCCGGTCTGTGCACGACAGAAAAGTTGAAGGGCTGCAACGCGAGATGCCACCGGGTGATCCTCGTGTTCACATCCTTCATGCGATGGAGCCACTGGAGGGGAGCATGGTCGGAGTAGAGGGTGAAAGCGCGACCCAGCAGGTAGTAGCGGAGGGCGCCGACCGCCCACTTGATGGCCAGGCACTCCTTCTCCACCGTGCTGTACCGGCCCTCCCTCTCCGACAGTTTGCGGCTCAGGTACAGCACCGGCCGGTCAGCCCCCTCCACCTGCTGGGTCAACACTGCTCCCGGGCCTCTATCCGACGCGTCCGTCTGTAGGGAGAAAGGGAGGTTAAAATCAGGTGCATACAGGACCGTTTCTCCACAAAGAGCGCCCTTAAGGGCCTCGAACGACCCCTGGCACTGGCCCGACCATTGGAGCAGATCCGGGGCACCCTTCCGGGTGAGGTCCGTCAAGGGAATGGCCTACTCTGAAAATCCCGGCACGAACTGCCGGTAATAGCCAGCCAGCCCCAGGAAGGCCCTCACCTCCTTCTTCGCCTTGGGCCGCAGAGAGGCGGCGATGGCCGCAGTCTTTTCAATCTGCGACCGCACCTCCCCTCGACCCAAGTGGTACCCCAGATACCGGATCTCCCTCCGCCCGATCACGCACTTCTTCGGGTTGGCCGTCAGCCCTGCCTGCCTCAGGGACCGCAGAACAGCAGCCACACTCTGCACATGCCGCGCCCAGGTGTCACTGTGAATGACAACGTCATCCAGGTAGGCCGCAGCATAGGCAGAGTGTGGCCGCAGAATGCGGTCCATGAGGCGCTGAAAAGTGGCTGGGGCTCCGAACAACCGGAAAGGGAGCACCGTGAACTGGTATAGCCCGAGCTGGAGAATGCAATCTTCTCCCGGGATACCGGCGAGAGTGGAATCTGCCAGTATCCCTTCGTGCAATCCAATGTCGTGAAATATTTGGCCGTGCCAAGCCGGTCCAAGAGCTCGTCAACCCGGGCATCGGGTAGGCATCGAATTTGGAGACCGCATTAACCCTTCTATAATCCACACAGAACCGTATAGCCCCATCCGGCTTGTTGACAAGCACGATGGGGCTACACCAGTCACTGCGGGACTCCTCGACCACACCCAGCTCCAGCATGGCTTCCAATTCCCTGCACACAATGTCTCGTTTGTGTACCGGTAACCTATAGGGACGCGTGCGCACCGTTAAACCCGGCTGCGTTTCTATATGGTGATCGATAAGCGTAGTCCGACCGGGCAGGGGAGAGAACACGTCGGCGAACTTAGCTTGCAAATCTGCAACGTCCGTGGCCTGGCTAGCAGAGAGATGGTTATCAATACCGACCGGAGTGCTAACTTTTGATTTTGGGACTTCCGGTCCGAACTCATCTCTCTCTGGAATTATTGTAGCCAGAGCAACAGTGACCACGTCGTTCCATTTTTTTAGGAGATTTACGTGATACACCTGCAAGCTATCCCCCCGGTCCGAGCGTACTACCTCATAATCCACGTCCCCCATGCGACGTGTGACCACAAACCTTGCCACTTCGCGAGTAATTTCGTGCTGGAGGTGGGTAACAGTACGAGCACCTTGTCTCCCGGTGTAAATTCTCGCAGGTTAGTTCCCCTGTCGTATCGGCGCTTTTGACCCTTCCTCCCAATTTTCTTTAAGAAGGTCTAGGACACCCCAGGGCTTAGGCCCGTAGAGTAATTGAAACGGGGAAAACCCGGTGGAAGGTTGGGGGACTTCCCGTACCGCAAACAGCAGGGGATCTAGCCATTTATGCCAATTCCGACTATCCTCGTGCACAAACTTCCGGATCATTGATTTCAAGGTCCGATTGAACCTCTCACAAAGGCCATCAGTGGCCGGGTGGTAAACACTGGTTCGAACCGCCTTGATGTTCAACAACCCGTACAGTTCTTTGAGGGTGCGTGACATAAAATTAGTGCCCTGGTCGGTGAGAATCTCTTTCGGGATTCCCACGCGGGAGATTACTTGAAACAATGCCTGCGCTACACTCCTGGCAGAAATATTGCGCAGCGGTATTGCCTCGGGGTATCGGGTTGCGTAATCTATCAAGACCAACACAAATCGATATCCCTGTGTACACCGATCAAATGGCCCGATAATATCCATGGCAATGCGGTCGAATGGGTTCTCGACCAATGGTAAGGGCCGCAAGGGGGCCCGTGGGATGGCTGGGGGATTTACCAACTGACATTCGCGACAAGAAGCTGTCGCCGAGGGCGAGTCTAGTATGGCCTTTCCCCGGCCTAAACACCATTCCCAACGTTACCCAGTTAAGCACAGCAGGATTGGCCCGAGGTTTGAGAGCAACCTTGGTGAATCACCACGACACTGCGAGAAAGAGAAAAAGCTTAGCAGCTGGGGGCCCAACCTGACGAGGGACACCGCGACACATTTTATCTTTGATCTATCCTTCAAATAGGTCCAACTGCATAACTGCTTATGAATGATAAGTTGATAAAAATAGGTGTAAACTGCATTACTGCTTATAAATGATAAGTTGGTTCGAATATGTGTAACTGAATAACTAAATAAGAGGAATTAGAATGCAAGTGTATGACCCTGGGTCAACATATCTGCTTGGGCCTCATTGTGATGACAGCTTACTAACACAGAAGGTACTAAGAATATAGAAATATAGAACTGTTTGATTGTGTAATCTTACTCAGGGATGATTACTGAAGTCGGCTACCACCATACTAATGTTTGACTGTATAATTCTTACTCAGAAATGATTACTGAAGTAGGCCACCATACTAATGTTGATTGTATAATTCTTACTCAGGGATGATTACTGAAGTAGGCTAATCATGTGTGCTAATGTTGATTGTATACCATATGTACTAAATGTTAACTTTGAGAAATGCCTAGATTAGTATGGCACAAGAAGGGTTGATAGTGTAGGATCTGTGGGATGTAGTGGGTCTATGTTTAAGCATGAGTGTGATAAGTATGTCTAGTCGACATAACAACAGGTGCCCTTATGCCCATGATTAAGCATGGGTGCGAACTCAGGGTGATGCTTGCTAGATCGAATTCTATGCCTGACTAAATGAACTAGATCGAATTCTATGCCTGACTGAATTAACTAGATCGAATTCTATGCCTGACTAAATGAACTAGATCGAATTCTATGCCTGACTGAATGAACTAGATCGAATTATTATTATATGTCTTGTGACACTGAGAGTTGAGGGACAGAGACACTTCCACATAAGAGAGGGTGGGGGTAACAAAAAGCCCCATTGCAAGATTATAAAAAGAGCTCCCTGGAGCAGTACAATGGTCATTCCCCGCTGCGGAGCGTAACACCTGAAGGACCGGAGCAGGACTGAGTATGAAAGAGGAACCGGCCTCGCTCTGATCAAGTGAAACTGGGACTTCTCTAAATTTCACAGGCAGAGTAGGGACAGACTGATAGGTTTTTATTCTTTTCTAATTTTTATCGTTTTTGAATACTACCATTTTACAATATAATCACTCTGCCTGTAACGCTGCAATGCTTTAAGCCATCATTAAAGAATTTAACCTGCATTTAAAGGAACAGTTTTCTCAATTTTAATTCTTAATCTTAATGTTTATATTTTTTTAGTTTTTAGTTTTATACATATAAGGAAGTTTAGTATCCATCCATCATAAGCAATTTTACCTCCTCCTGGTGACATAAAACATTATAGACTACTGTGCATATTACATCTTAGGATCTGAAGGGTTATATCTGGCCCCTTATTACCTCCTTTGGGTAAGTTATCCTTACCAATAAACATTTTATCCGCAACCACACCATCGGGCACTCTTATAAGATTGGAGCAGTCGTTAACCATAGAGATTACCCACTTCGGTGTACGGTTTTATTGGGGTGACTTTTCAGTGCATCTGAGGTGGGTAGAGGAAGATTTGGGAGGAACTATGGGACGTAGACTGTTAACAGCGGAGTGAGTCCAATCGACACCAACCTACATAGGACCAGTCAGCAGCTGAAGTGGGTAAGACCCTGCAGGCTGAGGGTCCACACCTGTTATCAGAGGGTTGGTCGGAGGCTTCTGTACAGAGCCTGAATACCCGGGAGACAAAGCGCACCACCTACGCACCTCTGCCCGAATTCCCGGCCAATAAAATCGAGCCATTATACGGTTTAGTGTCTTATCATACCCTAAATGGCCCGCCATGCGGTTGAAATGAGCCGCCTGGAAGACCATTTCCCGGCGGCTACGGGGAACCAACAACTGGGTTACTTCCTCCTGGCTATGTGAGTCAAGACTTACTCGGTACAACCTGTCGCTGATAATTGCAAAATAGGGGTGGGCGCGTACTGTGTCTGGCCGTACCAAAGTACCATCAATCGCTATCACTTGGTCATAGGCCGATCGTAGGGTCTCGTCACGAGACTGCTCGAGGGGGAAGTCACCTAGCAGCGGATAGTTCGGCGGGGAAATCTCGGGTTGAGACCCCCCCGCCGGCTCCGGCTCCTCGGCAGTGTCGCGAGGCGCCGCCTCAGCACAGAGCATTGACATTACACGCCTCCCTCTCTGTCGTGCACGCACCCCGGTAGCCCGCTTTACCGCTTGAGGAAACCCCTCCCAATCTACACCCAGAATAAGGGGATGCGTGAGGCGCGGGCTAACCGCCGCCTGTACACTATGCTTTTTCCCCTCAAAATAAATCTCGATCGCGACCACAGGATATTCGTGAATGTCCCCATGCACACACTTCACCAACACCCTCGATGCCTTTAACAATGCCCCCGGTCGAACCAGGCGCTCCTGGATCATGGACTGCATGCAGCCCGAATCCAAGAACGCCTGGTCCGTATCGTGTTGTATCCTTACCGGAACACAATACGCCTGTCCTGGTCTGGGGAGAGGGCCCGGTATGTTGCCGATGCGGATGACCTGCCCCACCTCCATCACTGGGCAATTCGCCTGCACATGGCCCGGCTGTCCACATTGCCAACACACCCCCCCTGCCGCTCGGGGTGCTTCCCGTGGGGCCAGGGCTGGTTCTCGACATGCCTGCCCCTGCCATCTCGTCCTCGGGGCGGGCGCCGGCCTCTCCTCCTCCGGCAGCACGGCTCCTTCCGGGCGCCGGCCGTTCCTGCGGCGGGAGGGAGAGATGGTCCTCCGCCAAGGTAACAGCGGCCGCGAGATCCTGGGGCCGGTGGTACTGGACCCAGGCGGCGGTCCGGGCCGGGAGCCCCGTGAGGAAGTGCTCCAACACCACCCGGTCCCCGACCTCCTCCGCCGAGCTGTTCCCTGGGTCCAGCCACCGCCGTGCGCTGTCCCGCAGCCGCTGGGCGTAGGCAAAGGGCCGGCTCCCCTCCTCCATCGTCAGGGCCCAGGGCCAGGCGGTCTCGAATCGCCCGGGCGAGGGAGGGATAGTCCCGCTGGGCGGCCGTTGGCAGGCTGTGGGCAGCGAGCTGCGCCTCGCCCGACAGGAGGGGCAGCAGATGGTACGCCCACTCGCCGTCCGGCCACCCCGAGATCCTCGCCGTCCCCTCGAACACCGCCAGGAACGCCTCCGGGTCGTCCAGGTCCCCCATCTTCTGGAGGTGTACCTTGGGGGGACCTTGTGGCGACCCGGGCGCCGGTCCCGCTTTGATGGCCCCGACGAGCTCCTGGAGGAGGGCACGGTCCTCAGCCCTCACCGTCGCCATCTCATCCATCGCGGACTGCTGCTCCTGCTGGAGTTGGGCCTGCCACTCCAGTATGAGGGCCATCCCTCCGATGGCCGCGCTTAACGCCTCCATTTCCCCTCCGTCTCTCTGTGCCCCACGTTGGGCGCCACTGTAACAAGTTCCGTTGTACACAGAGGCGGACGCAGTGGTGTGGTGAGGGAATGGTCCCGTTTATTCATAAAGTTTTTAGTGGCTGTTCGTATCTGGCTTTCCAGCCCTCCAAACACTCGGCAACTTTTCAGTTGCCGCCTTCCTCCTGAAAGCAGAGGCACACACATCTTAAACCCTTTCGTTAGGCAAGGCTTCATTCGCAACAGGTGCGCAACAAAACCTCGCCTCCGTAACCCTGGCCACGGTCCTTTAGCTCCCTCTACAGGCCGAACGTTGCATGTCCCCCCACAGCTGGTTAAATCCATTACTTATCCGAATTTTCTCTGTTATGGGGCCAGCATCTGACAAAACTTCTTTAGGTAGAGATGAAGAGGAATTTCCACGCTTCAGGGCACTAATTGTTTTCCAACATTTTGTAGGATCACCAGCAGAATCAGATAGCACTTAGGAAGTAGCTTGATTTAGCCTTCTTAATTGATCTATTTCTCAGTTGTCTGAAAATCAGCCGATCAGCTGCTGAGTCTGTTTTTCTTGCTTTGCCCCAGGCCTGGTTTCTTAACAAAAGGAGATCTGAGAGTTCTGTGGAATACCAAGGATTAGATCTATTCTAATTCTAAAGCATAAATATAGATGAGAAATGTTCTAGAGCAAAGGGTCAGGTATGCAGCTGATAAGGGAAAGATTCGACCAATAAGGACCATGTAAAAAAACCTTGCTCACTAAAATGTTTAAAACTTATTTTTGTAATGAAGCGTGGAGCAGATTGTTTTATCCTTTCATCTCTAATACAATATCGGACAGTGATTCCTGATGTCATTTGAAAAAACACCACTGGATATATATTTATAAGGCCTATTTGTTCGAATGATGTCTTGCAGGGTGGATTTATCTGTATTCTTCAAGTTAGGCCATGTTGGTTTTGAGATTAACTGTGATAGTTGTAAGCCATCACACAAGTGTTTGATTTTAACTGAGGTTGGAAACAAACCAGTCTAGATTCAAATCACCTGTTATTATTACTTCTGAGTGTGCATAGGAGGATAGAAGTGCAGCTAAATTATCAAGGGTACTATGATGAGCAGATGGTGGGCGATACACTCCAATCAGCTTCGAGTTATTTCCAAAACACACACTTAGGACTAAACATTCATATTGATTTGGTACAGTGGAGGGCAGCAGAACAGATGCAATAAAACAGTTTTTGACAAAAAAAATAGCCATCTCTCCCTTCTCTGTCTGTCCTAAATATGGAATAGTCATTTAAGGACACATCATTGTCAGGCACTGACAAATTTAGCCATGTTTCAGAGATCACAAAAATTCTGGGTTTGCCTGTTGAGCCCATGTGTTAATGAAGTCCATTTTATTTATTAGGCTTCTGGCATTTAAATGTAGTAGTCCAAGCCCATTTCCCATTTCAAAATCGTCAGGTGTTTCTAGGGTGGGTAACTCCCCTGAGGCGTAGGCCAATTTGTTAGCCTGTACTGAAACAGGGTTTTTTGGCAGTGAATGGGGGAAATGGATTGGAGTTACCTTAACAGGGCTAGGACTAGCGTCCCTTCACCACTTTAACACGTTCTCCATATTGTTAGATAGGATCTCTGCTCCTCTTCTGTTTGGGTGTACTCCATCACGTTTAAAAAATGCTGGTCTCTCCCAAAACAGGTCAAAATTGTCGATAAATGGAATATCCTCAGTGTTGCAGAATGCTTTCAGTCACCGATGTAGCTGCCGTAGCCTGCTGAACCTCATGTCACCTGAACATAGTTGTGGAGAGCTGTATAAAGTCTGTTCTCAGTTTCTCCGAACAAGGCCAGTTTGATGTTGTTTGACCCAACATGAAGCTGTTGCTTAGGGGAGGGTGGGCAAGGAGAGAGGTGCTGGTGAGACTGGTGTGGCTGGCTGCTCACTGGAGGCCTCTGGGCAGATGTGGGTGGCTTCAGGGGTGGGGCAGTGGGTGATGGAACAGCTGTCAACTGGATGGGAGGAGGGGTAGCCACTTCCGGGAGGACAGTGCAGCTGGTGGGCCAGGGTGAAGGAGTTGAGGATGCTGCTGGGGCCAGGACCGCCGTTGTCCGAGTGGGAGAGGTATCCAAGGGGGCGTAAGGGGCTGATGGAGCTGGAGCATCATAGCCGAGAAGGTCAAAGCAGTTTGACAGCTTCACCAGGTCATCCTCAATGGGGGAAACCTGGGGAGCGATACTCTTGGCCACCTGCCTGGTTTTCTTCTTGTTACCTGCGACCACCGGTTTGGGGACCGGTCTAGTAATGGGAAGGCATCTGGGCTAAAGAGCTCCCCTACAGCAAGGGCCGAGCTGTAGGAGGTATGCTGTCTCAGCTGGTCCTGGAGAGCAATGATACAATCGTCTCTCACTTTCACCTCCTCTGTGAGGTGGAGGATGTCTACCTGTACCGATGCAGTTTCCCAGGTCCTCCACACCACTCTCTCCCACCTGGACAGGCAGAAGGGGGGCTATGTGAGAATGCTGTTTATAGACTATAGCTCAGCGTTCAACACCATAGTCCCCACCAGACTGGCTGATAAGATGATTGGTCTAGGACTGAACATTCCCCTGTGTGCCTGGATCCTGGACTTTCTGACGGCCAGGCCACAGGTGGTCAGGGTGGGTAGACACACCTCCAGCTCACTCACACTGAGCACAGGGTCCCCCCAGGGCTGTGTCCTTAGTCCCCTCCTCTACTCCCTGTACACCCACGACTGTGTGGCTAAGTCCAGCGAAAACTCCATCATCAAGTTTGCGGACGACACGGTCGTGGTGGGGCTGATCTCAGATAACAATGAGAAAGGCTACCTGGACGAGGTGGCGGACCTGTCACTCTGGTGTCAGGAGAACAGTCTCATCCTGAATGTCTCCAAGACAAAAGAGCTGATTGTGGACTTCGGGAGAGCACAACAACTAAGGGCCTACACACCGCTGGATATCGGAGGGACTGCTGTGGACAGGGTGAGCAGTTTTAAATACCTGGGAGTCCACATCTCAGAAGACCTGACCTGGACTACCCACATCAGTTCTCTGGTGGGAAAGGCAAGGCAGCGCCTGTTCCATCTCAGGCAACTGAGGAAATTCAGAGTCTCCCGGAGGATCCTTCAGTCCTTCTACTCTGGAGCTGTGGAGAGCATCCTGGCTGGCAACATCACCGTCTGGTACGGTAACAGCACGGCCCAGGACAGGCGAACTCTGCAAAGGGTGGTACGCCTGGCAGAAAAGACCATGGGAGCTCCAACCCCCCCTCTCCATGTCCTGTACACCAGGAGGTGTAGGACCAGAGCATACAGGATTATGAAGGACCCTCACCACCCGAAACATGGACTGTTCCAGCTGCTGCGGTCAGGAAAACGCCTCCGCTGTCATGCAGCAAAAACAGAGAGGCTAAGACTGAGTTTCTTCCCCCATGCCATCAGAATCATCAACGATGACCCCACCAGTGCCCCCCTCAAGTCACTCACACATGCACTGTCATTCTAACACATATGCACACACATAATCATCCATCTGCTATTTATATTGCTTACTGGCTATACTGTTTATATTGTTTATACTGTTTATACTGTCCATACTGTATATTTTTTAGTACTTCTATTTTTATTTTATTGTATTTTAAAACTTATTGTGTTGTTGCACTACTCTGTGGCACTGTCACTTTTGCATTTCACTGTATACTTGTATGCACGTGACAAATAAAGAAATCTTGAATCTGTAGTTCGATGAGCCGGTTACATCTTTCACACACGAAAGGTTCCTCTGACTCTAAACAGGAGTCTCCCTTCATAGATACTAAAAACATTTGACATAAGCCACATTTACAGTACAGTAACTATGTCCTCCAAGTTACAATTTGTGAGAGAGAAGGGCGACTGCAGAAGCTTCTGCAGAAGCCTCCTCAATGTCCACTGAAGGAAAATTAAAAGGAAGCATGTTCCAGTATTAGGATGTGTGCAGATATCCAGTACAGTAATATCCAAAATTAAAGAGTAGAAAAATAGAAATGTCCGTATAGGAACAAAAAGACCACCAAGAATCACACTGTTAAAAAAAAAAAACACCACGGACGGTATACACAGCAAGCCAAAGACAGACTTGAAACCATCCGGCACTAGGACCCACAGAAATCACTTCCAAAACACAATTCTCGCCAGCAGAAAAAAAACAGCAACGAGAGAGTGGAGACTTACGCAATGCGAAAAGCGGCAGACAAAAAGTTTGTTAGCGTACTCTCACATTGAAAAGTGAAAATGAACTCCAACTGTATCAGTTATTTTGCTGATGAGTAGGGCTGAACTGAAAAATAAGGTCAGATAACTCAGGGGACAGGGGCTATACAATGTGTGCGTATATTACCTTGATCTTCTCCTCCTATTTTTCTCCTGATGTTGCTGGAACTGCCCCTCATCCACAGCCAGCATCTTCCTGGAGTTAATCACATTGAGTTCTGTCTCCAGAGGTCTGATCCTTTATATCAGGGGTGTCCAAACTTTTTTCACTGAGGGCCACATATGGAAAAATATACAAACAGCTGGGCCACTCACTCAAGGTGAGGTGTATATTGCCTCACCTAGTATGGTAAATTTAAAGACATATAAGGGTTGTAATCCCACACCTAGGGGAAAAGGTCACAAGAAAACAGATGGTCCTGGAACATTTGGAGAATGCAGTCAGAAGGGGTGAGATCAGATAGGTGGGGGTTAACTAGAGGGTAGGAATACAATAAAGTACAATGGTTCAAAGCTGCAGAAACAGGTTAGAGTGATCTAAGGACAGGATAGATGAGTAATAAACACAGTTGGAAACAGCCAGGACAAAAGGCTTTAGAAAACAGCCTAGGTCAATTGATCTCTCAGTAGATTGACTACTCCAGGTAGGAGTATCTTCCTGGATGACGAAATGTAGTTCTTGAATGTTATTGGTGTATGTAGACAGGAATTAGAAGTTTGTTGAATGGAGTTGACCTGTGTGATAAATAAAAAGACAGGTAACGGAAGTGGAAAGTGTGTTCAACTTTGCAAATCTGAACCGGCTTTGTTCTCTGTGAATAAAGTCTCTAAATGAATCAACAGCTCTGGTTAACGGTATGTTATTTCAAAATACCATTATTTAAATTCTACGACACTAGTTTATTAAAGTTAGCAAAATCAATCAGCCTACATCACAGCTTTTCATGAATGGGTTTTCTATTATTTTTAGAACAAAAAGGGTTGGCAGCTCATTCTCAAAACAGCAGCTTCTGATTGCTTCTGGATGGTGGTCCCCCTTGACAGCCCTGTATGGGGGGGGGGATAAAAAACTAATAATATTTATATACAGTGGGGGAAATAATTATTTGATCCCCTGCTGATTTTGTTAGTTTGCCCGATTACAAAGAAATGAGCGGTCTATAATTTTTATGGTACTTTTATTTTAACAAATAGAGACAGAATATCAACAAAGAAGTCCAGAAAAAACACATTATATAAAGTTATAAATTAATTTGCATTTGATCGAAGGAAATAAGTATTTGATCCCCTACAAACCAGCAAGAATTCTGGCTCATACAGACCGGTTATATGCCCATAAAGCACACAGATTAGTCCTGTCACTTTAGGAAAAGTACTCCTAATCTCTGCTTGTTATGGGTATAAAAGACACCTGTCGATAGAATCAATCTCTTCTATTCCAACCTCTCCACCACCATGGGCAAGACCAAAGAACATTCAAAGGACATCAGGGTAAGAGTTGTAGACCTGCACAAGGCTGGAATGGGCTACAAGACCATCAGCAAGAAGCTTGGTGAGAAGGAGACAACTGTTGGTGCAATTATTAGAAAATGGAAGAAATACAAAATAACCATCAATCGCCCTCGGCCTGGAGCTCCATGCAAGATCTCGCCTCGTGGGGTAAGGATGATCATGAGAAGGGTGAGGGATCAGCCCAGAACTACACGGGAGGAGCTTGGTAATGATTTCAAGGCAGCTGGGACCACAGTCACCAAGAAAACCATTGGTAACACACTACACCGTAACGGATTGAAATCCTGCAGTGCCCACAAGGTCCCCCTGCTCAATAAGGCACATGTACAGGCCCATCTGAAGTTTGCCAATGAACACCTAAATGATTCAGAGAAGGTGATGTGGTCAGATGAGACCAAAATTGAACTCTTTAGCATAAATTTGACTCTTCGTGTTTGGAGGGAAAGAAATGCTGAATGCTACAATCCCAAGAACACCATCCCCACCGTCAAACACGGAGGTGGAAACATTATGCTTTGGGGCTGTTTCTCTGCTAAGGGTACAGGACGACTTCACTGCATTGAGGGGCCAATGGACGGGGCCATGTACCATAAGATCTTGGACGAGAACCTCCTTCCCTCAGCCAGAGCACTGAGGATGGGTCGTGGATGGGTCTTCCAGCATGACAATGACCCAAAACATACAGCCAAGGCAACAAAGGAGTGGCTCAAGAAGAAGCACACTAAGATCATGGAGTGGCCTAGCTAGTCTCCAGACCTTAATCCTATAGAAAATTTGTGGAGGGAGCTGAAGCTTCGAGTTGCCAAGCAAAAGCCTTGAAACCTTCAGGATTTGGAGAGGATCTGTAAAGAGGAGTGGACCAAAATCCCTCCTGAGATGTGTGCAAACCTGGTGACCAACTACAAGAAACGTCTGACTTCTGTGCTTGCCAACAAGGGTTTCTCCACCAAGTACTAAGTCATGTTTTGCTTGGGGATCAAATACTTATTTCCTTCGATCAAATGCAAATTAATTTATAACTTTATATAATATGTTTTTCTGGACTTTTTTTGTTGATATTCTGTGTCTATTTGTTAAAATAAAAGTACCATAAAAATGATAGACCGCTCATTTCTTTGTAATCGGGCAAACTAACAAAATCAGCAGGGGATCAAATAATTATTTCCCCCACTGTATATACCAGCGTGGCTGATGCTTAATAAGCTGTTCCCCTCCCCCACCTAGGACAATCTGATCACCTCTCATTGTTCCTACTGCCCAAGTACTCAGCACTCATCAAACGGGTGAAACCTACAGTGAGGACAGTCAAGGTCTGGCCAGAGGGAGCTGACTCGGCGCTTCAGCAGCATTTTGAAAACACTGACTGGAGTGTGTTTGCCACACAGGCCACCCACAACTCCCACACGGACATTGACTCATATACCTCCTCCGTTCTGGACGACATCAATTCCAACATCAACAGTGTCACCACCCTCAAACGGATTACCACTTTCCCTAATCAGAAGCCATGGATGAACAGTGAGGTCCGACTCCTGCTGAAGGCACGCGACATTGCCTTCAGATCAGGTGATGCTCAGGCCTATAGCTCATCCAGGGCTAACCTGCAGAGGGGCATCAAAAAGGCCAAGCACAACCACAAGCTAAGGATCGAGGATCACTTCAAGAACAACTCTGACCCCCGACGCATGTGGCAAGGCATCCAGGCCATCACAGACTATAAACCCACTAACACCTCCTTGCCTGATGGCTGAACCACTTCTATGGCTGCTTTGACAGGGACAACAAGGAGGTGGCCATCAAGGCTGTGCTCCCTGCAGATCACCAGCCCCTCACACTCTCTCCCACCGACGTGTGTGCGGCACTGAGCAGGACTAATGCACATAAGGCTGCTGGTCCCGATGGCATCCCCGGACGTGTCCTCAGGGCCTGTGCTGTGCAGCTGACTGAGGTTTGGACCGACATATTCAACCTGTCCCTAGCCCAAGCAGCTGTCCCCGCGTGCTTCAAAACCACCTCCATCCTGCCGGTGCCAAAACACTCCACTGCAACGAGCCTTAATGACTTCCGCCCAGTTGCACTCACGCCCATCATCATGAAGTGATGCGAGAGGCTGGTCCTAGCTCAACTCAAGACCTGTTTACCACCCACATTGGACCCCTTTCAATTCGCCTACCGTCAAAACAGGAGTACAGAGGATGCCATCTCAACGGCACTTCACTCCGCCCTGTCCCACCTTGACAATAGCAACACCTATGTGAGAATGCTGTTCATTGACTTCAGTTCAGCATTCAACACCATCATCCCCTCCAAACTGATCACCAAACTCAGTGAACTGGGCATCAGTACTTCCCTCTGCAACTGGATTCTGGACTTCCTAACCAACAGGCCGCAGTCTGTTAGGCTACATAACCACACCTCCTCAACCCTCACCCTGAACACCGGCGTTCCACAAGGCTGTGTGCTGAGCCCCCTCCTTTACTCCCTCTTCACCTACGACTGCACACCTGTACATGGCTCAAACACCATTGTTAAGTTTGCAGACGACACAACAGTGATTGGTCTCATCAGCAACAACGATGAGACGGCCTACAGGGAGGAGGTCCAGCACCTAACAGTGTGGTGCACCGACAACAACCTGGCTCTCAACACCAGGAAGACCAAAGAGCTCATTGTGGACTTCAGGAAGTCAAAAGCTGGCACACACCCCCCCATCCTCATCAATGGGACTGAGGTGGAGCGAGTCACCAGCTTCAAGTTTCTGGGTGTCCACATCTCTGAGGATCTCTCCTGGACCCTCAACACCTCTACCCTGATCAAGAAGGCTCACCAGCGTCTCTTCTTCCTAAGGAGACTAAAGAAGGTCCATCTGTCTCCTCAGATCCTGGTGAACTTCTACCGCTGCACCCTCGAGAGCATCCTCACCAACTGTGTCACAGTATGGTATGGCAACTGCTCTGCCTCTGACCGGAAAGCACTGCAGAGGGTGGTGAAAACTGCCCAACACATCACCGGTTCCTCACTCCCCTCCCCGTCACAGATAGGTTTTAGACTAGGGGTAAATAAAGGATGTTAATAGTTTATGTAATCGTACTCACAGATGGGGCTACACTGAAGCTGATTCACAAAAGACAGGAAAGCCAACTAGTTGTAGTAATAACATTAATCATAATAGTAATATGCATAATGCTAATATGAATCCTAATAATATACATAATAATATAGCGGTAGCTATAACAAGGACATTAAATAGGCTAGGCTAGTAAAAGCGGGAGACTATAAGTTGGTTACCACTCGAGCAGAATGTTTCTCTAGCAGTTGATCATAAGTATTAGGCTAATGATATAATAAAATGAAAGCACCTGAAATATTCTGGCCAAATGGTCGCAGGTCAGGTTCTCTCCTCACATTGTGACGCGTGTCTGACAAAGGTCAGTTAGGGTTTCATCTGGTTTTATATAGTTTCTATTTTGTTTATTTGGGCATAGCGGATCGATACACACCCAAGAGCACTACTTATTAAGGCCTCTACAGCATGGGCCGGACCCCAAAATTGTGAAGAAGCATGGTCCAAACCAGAACATTAATTTTTTTACATTTATGGCATTTAGCAGACGCCTTTATCCAAAGCGACTTACAACAAATACATTTGTTTAAGTAAGTGAATCATCTATCCAACAGTCATCATTAGACAAAGTAATCAATGCTCACACCAGGGGCCATTGGCAGTTGTAATGCCAGAAGGCATGTTTTTATTTTATTTTTATTTTTTTATTATTTATTAACAGGAGAGAACTTGTACAGGGGTGAAGAGGTCTCAAGGGTTGGGGTTAGGGTTAGTACAGGGAGGGTAGTGGGGGTCACACCAGGGGCCATTGGCAGTCGTAATGCCAGAAGCCTTTTTAAAAAAAAAAATATATATCTTTTTTTTTTACAGGAGAGAACATGTACAGGGGGGTAGTGGGGGTGAAGAGGTCTCTAGGGTTGGAACGAAGAGGTCAACAATGTTAACATGGTACCATGCTGTTTCTATCACCTCCCCTGTCAAACTTCACATTGTTGTTATCTATCGTCCTCCAAGTCCTGGGTGACTTCCAGTCGGAGAAGCTTGTCTCTCGTCTGGAGCACTTGACCTTCTCTCCTCCTTCGGCCTCACCCTGTCCCACTCTCCTCCCACTCATAAGGTGGGCAATCAGCTCGACTTTGTCTTCACAAGATCCTCCCATACCTCAAACCTCACTGTTACCCCTCTTCCGGTTTCTGATCATCATTTCGTATCCTTCTCCCTCCCTCTCAAATGCTCACCCTCCCAGCCAGTCTCTACCCACACTGTATCCTCTCGTCGCAACCTGCGCACCCTCTCACTCACCGCTCTCTCTTCCTCTGTCTTATCTGCCCTACCCTCTGTTGAATCCTTCTCTCTTCTTTTCACTGATGCAGCTTCCTCTACCCTCCTGTCCTCTCTCTCCTCATCCTTCGACTCTCTCTGTCCACAGATCTCAAGGCCGGTACCATCCACTCCACATGCTCCCTGGCTGTCTGAAACCCTGCAAGCTTGTAGATTAGGGCTCCGGGCAGCTGAGAGGAAATGGAGAAAATCTGGCCTTCCTGATGATCTAGACCAGGGGTGGGCAAACCTTTTGGCTCAGGGGCCACATTGACTTTTAAAATTTGACTGACGGGCCGGGCCAGCACCAGATGCATACATATCGAACATAAACATAAAAAAGGCATTACAGTGTTAATACTTACATTTACTTTTAGTGGGAACAGTGTTGTTGATCACCCTTTTTGACCAGTGCATCGAAGTCTGGTGTTAGTTTTGTTGTGGCAATTCTCAGAACAGATCTGAGGTGTTCATCACTCAACTGGGATCTGTGGGGTGCTTTGTTGGTGTTCATCACGCTAAAAGTCTGTTCACACACATACGTAGAGCCAAACAACACCAGCATCCTCTATGCCATCTTCTGGATGTTTGGAAATTTGGCTGTGCTTAATGAAGCATAAAACTCATCCAGTTTAAGAGAGTTGAACTTCTCCTTTAAGACAGTGTCACATTGGAGATCAATCAGTTCCAACTGCACCTCCTGTGGCGCCGTTTCAGGGTCTTGTGTGAAGGGACATGACACCAGCTGAAGTGATTTTTCCAAAATCAGAGAACCGATGGCAGAATTCTCCATGCAGGTTGTCCAGTGATTTCCTGTATTTTTTCGCATGTCGAGGGGCCTCTTTCAGCGTAGCCAGTGTGGGGAAATGAGCGAATGACTTGTTTGACATTTGCTTTGAGAATAAAGCTAGCTTGGTTTTGAAGGCTCTGACGTTTGTGTACATTTCATGCACAAACTGGTCTTTCCCTTGTAGCTTCACGATCAGCTCATTCATGTGTGTCAGTATATCCACAGCAAAAGCTAAATCACAAAGCCAATCTGTGTCACTCAGCTCAGGAAAATCGTCAGCTTTCTCAAGTAGCTCCAAAAATGAGATAATCTCCTGTTTGAGCTCCCACACTCGTTGACATACTTTCCCCAAACTTAACCAGCGGACATTAGAGTGGTAAAGCAAGTCCTGGTGATCAGCGTCAGTTTCTTCAAGAAACTTAATAAACTGACGATGCTGAAGTCCCCTCGCTCGAATAAAGTTAACGAGTTTTACAACTGGCTTCACTACGTGGTCAAGCTGCAATACGGATTTACACAGTGCTTCCTGGTGGATTATGCAGTGTAGGAAAATTACCTCCTGCTCAGGGTTGTCCTCTTTCACCCTCTCCTGGATTCTTTTGAGCAGCCCGACGTTTTTTCCAGTCAGATTTGGCGATCCATCTGTGGTAACGTTGGCAAGCGTACTCCAAGGTAGCTTGTGCCTCTTGATGACCCCCGACACGCTGTCATACAAGTCCTCTCCCCGCGTTTTCCCCCTCAGGGATTCCATGGCCAAAAACTCCTCCGTTATCTCAAAATTGTCATTAATCCCTCTGATAAAAATTACAAGCTGAGCGGTGTCCTTTATGTCATTACTTTCGTCCAGTGCCAAGGAATATAATGTAAATGACTCCGCTTTTTTGTTTAGCTGGCTAGCTAAGTCTTCGTCAATTAGCTCAACACGGCGAGTCACTGTCCTGCGTGATAAGCTAATTTTTTCAAATTTGTTCCTGCTCTCAGGACACAAGATACCTGCTGTCTCTACCATGTACTCTTTCAGAAACTCCCCTTCTGAGAAAGGCTTGCTGGTCTTTGCTAATTTGAATGCCAGCAAATAACTTGCCTTCGTGCTTGATTCTTGGATGGCAGTTTGTTGGATAAAGGTGTTTTGCTGAGCCTGCAAACTAGCTGCCAATCTCGGTCACGGCTTTTCACTGTCCTGGCGCCCCGCTGGTGGAATGAGCTTCCCACTGTCAGGACTGCAGAGTCACTACCGATCTTCCGCCATAGATTGAAAACCCATCTCTTCAGGCAACATCTTAACAGTCCTTCCTAAGACCTCTTCACCCCCACTACCCTCCCTGTACTAACCCTAACCCCAACCCTTGAGACCTCTTCACCCCTGTACAAGTTCTCTCCTGTTAATAAATAATAAAAAAATAAAAATAAAATAAAAACATGCCTTCTGGCATTACAACTGCCAATGGCCCCTGGTGTGAGCATTGATTACTTTGTCTTATGATGACTGTTGGATAGATGATTCACTTACTTATAAATACTTATGTATTTGTTGTAAGTCGCTTTGGATAAAGGCATCTGCTAAATGCCATAAATGTAATGTAAATAAGCATGGAATGTTGCCGGTAGTTCTGTTTGGTACATCTGTTTTGGGGTGCACTTGAATTATGAAATGTCATCATCGCGGTGTAAGTGGCTTTGTTCTCTTAAATCGATATCCTAACGGCTGTGGCTATAGTTTATAGTTTTAATGATGTGCATAATCTTGACTGTTCAGAGGAATATTCAAAGAATCAACTTCATCTGTTTATTTGTGTGCATCTCTTATCTGTCTTGGTTTACTCTTAGTTACAAAATAAAAAGTAAGTTATTGTGAATGGGACCCTAGGATAATTTAACTTTGAAACTATCTTTGTAGATGAACTCACTATTGTTAAAGTCGCTGGATATTGTGATATAGTGGTGTAAAGTAGTATACATTTGTATTGATTTGCAGTGACTATTGCTGGTCATATTTTAGTTGGATATGGGTTATAAGGAGGTCAGAAATAAGACTAGGGAGTTCTAGGATATGGATTTTTTTAGATGTTTTCTGTTATATTGACGTCTGAAAAGACAAGAAGTTTGAGCCCAAGTGTGGGGGGACATGCAGCGTTCGGCCTGTAGAGGGAGCTACAGGACCGTGGCCAGGGTTACGGAAGCGAGGCTTGGTTGCGCACCTGTTGCGAATGAAGCCTCGTTAACGAAATGGTTTAAGATGTGTGTGCCTCTGCTTTAGGAGGGAAGCTGAAAAGCGGAGACTGAAAAGTCGAAGAGGACCTGAGTAGGAAGTAACAATCTGAATAAACGGGGCTTTCCCTTATCACAACCACTGAGTCAGCCTCTGTGTCCAAGGACCTCATTACAGTGGCGCCCAACGAGGGGCACAGAGTGAAGGTGGATAAAAAAATAAAAGGAAAAAATGGATGCGTTAAGCGTGGCCATCGCAAGGATGGCCCTCATCCTGGAGCAGCAGGCCCACCTACAGCAGGAGCAGCAGTCCGCGATGGGAGAGATGGCGAGGGCTGAGGACCGTGCCCTCCTCCGGGAGCGCGTCAGGGCCATCAAAGCAGGACCGGCGCCCGGGTCGGCACAAGGTCCACCTCCAGAAGATGGGGGACCTGGACGACCCGGAAGCGTTCCTGGCGGTGTTCGAGGGGACGGCGAGGATCTCGGGGTGGCCGGACGGCGAGTGGGCGTACCATCTGCTGCCCCTCCTGTCAGGCGAGGCGCAGCTCGCTGCCCACAGCCTGCCAGCAGCCACCCAGCGGGATTATCCCTCCCTAGCCCGGGCGATTCGAGACCGCCTGGGCCTCACCCCGGAGGAACACCGTCGCCGGTTCCGGGCCCTGACGATGGAGGAGGGGAGCCGGCCCTTTGCCTACGCCCAGCGGCTGCAGGACAGTGCGTGGCGGTGGTTGGACCCAGGGAACAGCTCGGCGGAGGAGGTCGGGGACCGATTGGGTGTAGATTGGGAGGGGTTTCCTCAAGCGGTAAAGCGGGCTACCGGGGTGTGTGCACGACAGAGAGGGAGGTGTGAGGCGTGTAATGTGCTCTGCGCTGAGGCGGCACCTCGCGACCCTGCCGAGGAGCCGGAGCCGGCGGGGGGGTCTCAACCCGAGATTTCCCCGCCGAACTACCTGCTGCTTGGAGACTTCCCCCTCGAGCAGTCTCGTGACGAGACCCTACGATCAGCCTATGACCAAGTGATAGTGATTGATGGTACTTTGGTACGGCCAGACACAGTGCGCGCCCACCCCTATTTTGCGATCATCAGCGACAGGTTATATCAAGTGAGTCGTGACTCGCATAGTCAGGAGGAAGTAACCCAGTTGTTGGTTCCCTGTAGCCGCCGGGAAATGGTCTTCCAGGCGGCTCATTTCAACCCCATGGGGGGCCATTTAGGTTATGATAAGACACTAAACCGTATAATGGCTCGATTTTATTGGCCGGGAATTCGGGCAGAGGTGCGTAGGTGGTGCGTTTCCTGTCGCGAATGTCAATTGGTAAATCCCCCAGCGATTCCCCGGGCCCCGTTGCGGCCCATACCGTTGGTCGAGAACCCATTCGACCGCATTGCCATGGATATTATCGGGCAATTTGATCAGTGTACACAGGGATATCGATTTGTGTTGGTCTTGATAGATTACGCAACCCGATACCCCGAGGCAATACCGCTGCGCAATATTTCCGCCAAGAGTGTAGCGCAGGCATTGTTTCAAGTGACCTCCCGGGTGGGAATCCCGAAAGAGATTCTCACCGACCAGGGCACCAATTTTATGTCACGCACCCTCAAGGAACTGTACGGGTTGTTGAACATCAAAGCGATTCGAACCAGTGTTTACCACCCGGCCACGGATGGCCTTTGTGAGCGGTTCAATCGGACATTGAAATCAATGATCCGGAAGTTTGTGCACGAGGATAGTCGGAATTGGCATAAATGGCTAGATCCCCTGCTGTTTGCGGTACGGGAAGTTCCCCAAGCTTCCACCGGGTTTTCCCCGTTTGAATTACTCTACGGGCGTAAGCCCCGGTGTGTCCTAGACCTTCTTAAAGAAAATTGGGAGAAAGAGTCTAGCGACAGTAAAAATGAAATCCAGTACGTCCTGGACTTGCGCAGAAAGCTCCACGCGAGCATTTGCAGCAAGCCCAGGAACGTCAAAAGCGCCTCTACGACAGGGGAACTAGCCTGCGAGAATTTTCACCGGGAGACAAGGTGCTCGTACTATTACCCACCTCCAGCACGAAATTACTCGCGAAGTGGCAAGGGCCGTTTGTTGTCACACGTCGCATGGGGGACGTGGATTATGAGGTAGTACACTCGGACCGGGGGGATAGCTTGCAGGTGTATCACGTAAATCTCCTTAAAAAATGGAACGACATGGTCACTGTTGCTCTGGCTACAATAATTCCAGAGAGAGATGAGTTCGGACCGGAAGTCCCAAAATCAAAAATTAGCACTCCGGTCGGTGTTGATAACCACCTCTCTGCTAGCCAGGCCACAGACGTTGCACATTTGCAAGCTAGGTTCGCTGACGTGTTCTCTCCCCTGCCCGGTCGGACTACGCTTATCGACCACCATATAGAAACGCAGCCGGGTTTAACGGTGCGCACACGTCCCTATAGGTTGCCGGTACACAAACGTGACATTGTGTGCAAGGAATTGGAAGCCATGCTGGAGCTGGGTGTGGTCGAGGAGTCCCGCAGTGACTGGTGTAGCCCCATCGTGCTTGTCAACAAGCCAGATGGGTCTATACGGTTCTGTGTGGATTGTAGAAGGGTTAATGCGGTCTCCAAATTCGATGCCTACCCGATGCCCCGGGTTGACGAGCTCTTGGACCGGCTTGGCGCTGCGGGTTTTTTACGACATTGGATTGCACGAAGGGATACTGGCAGATTCCCCTCTCGCTGGTATCCCGGGAGAAGACTGCATTCTCCACTCCGCTCGGGTTGCATCAGTTCACGGTGCTCCCTTTCAGGTTGTTCGGAGCCCCAGCCACTTTCCAGCGCCTCATGGACCGCATTCTGCGGCCGCACTCTGCCTATGCTGCTGCCTATCTGGATGACATTGTCATTCACAGTGACACCTGGGCGCAGCATATGCGGCGTGTGGCTGCTGTTCTGCGGTCCCTGAGGCAGGCGGGGCTGACGGCCAACCCGAAAAAGTGTGTGATCGGGCGGAGGGAGATCCGGTATCTGGGGTACCACTTGGGTCGAGGGGAGGTGCGGCCGCAGGTTGAAAAGACTGCGGCCATCGCCGCCTCCCCGCGGCCCAAGACTAAGAAGGAGGTGAGGGCGTTCCTGGGGCTGGCTGGCTATTACCGGCAGTTCGTGCCGGGGTTCTCAGAGCTGGCCAGTCCCTTGACGGACCTCACCCGGAAGGGTGCCCCGGATCCGGTCCAATGGTTGGGCCATTGCCAGGGTTCGTTCGAGGCCCTTAAGGGCGCTCTTTGTGGAGAAACGGTCCTGTATGCGCCTGATTTTAACCTCCCTTTCTCCCTACAGACGGACGTGTCGGATAGAGGCCTGGGAGCAGTGCTGACCCAGCGGGTGGAGGGGACTGACTGGCCGGTGCTGTACCTGAGCCGCATACTGTCGGAGAGGGAGGGCCGGTACAGCACGGTGGAGAAGGAATGCCTCGCCATCAAGTGGGCGGTCGGCGCCCTCCGCTACTACCTGCTGGGTCGCGCTTTCACCCTCTATTCCGACCATGCTCCCCTCCAGTGGCTCCACCGCATGAAGGATGTGAACGCGAGGATCACCCGGTGGTATCTCGCGTTGCAGCCCTTCAACTTTTCGGTCGTGCACAGACTGGGGGCGCAGATGGTTGTGGCAGACTTCCTCTCCCGTGCAGGGGGGGGGGGGGAGTAGGCTGTCGGCCATCGTGTCCCCGGCCTGTGTCGGGCGGTGGGGGTATGTGGGGGGACATGCAGCGTTCGGCCTGTAGAGGGAGCTACAGCACCGTGGCCAGGCTACGGAAGCGAGGCTTTTGCGCACCGGTTGCAAATGAAGCCTCGTTAATGAAATGGTTTTAGATGTGTGTGCCTCTGCTTTCGAAAAGAGCTGGAAAGCTGCGACTGGAAAGTCGACGAGAGGAATTGATGAGTGTGAATAAACAGGGTTTGCCCTTATCAAAACTACTGAGTCCGCCTCTGTGTCCAAGGACCTTTTTACAGTCTGTTTCATGAGTAGATTTGTCATGCTGATAAGGTAAGATTTAATTTATTTTATTCCTTTTATTTACTTTAATTTCGTTAACTTCTTTACTCCTTTTATTTACATTAATTTCTTTTATGTCTTAAAATACTCTATTGCTATCCTTCTCTTCCTTAATGTTGTACTTGCCCTTTTAAAATGAGCATGTTGCATACACAGTAGTTCATGAGATACAGTTGAGGATTCTTACCAGGATTTTCATTGCATTAGGTTTCATTGCGCTGACACAATACTTAAGATTTGTTCTGTTCTAGTGCCAAGAGCCTAGTGCCAAACCTGAACCAGTTTGGCAGGAACAGCTGCTTTGCCCTCTGTTTCTAAGAATTATTACCCTCAGCAATATGGATGCACATCAATGTAAGCATGACAGAGAAAATAAGAACAAAGGGATACAAAAAGAGGTTATTTATTGTCAAATAGGCTTTTCAAATCAAATAGGCCTACTATAAGTTACAAGCGAAAAAATGTATACTTAAAGGAGTAATTAATATGCTTAAAATATATTCATACTTACTGAAACTACACTAAAATTGTGCTGACTTTGTACTTTTGTGCACTTACTCAAAGTATACTTTATTGTCATGGAATTCAATCTGGAGTTTAGTATACTTACAAAAAGTATACTAGATTAAATGTTTGTTTTTTTATGTTGTAATTGAGTATACTTACAAAAAGTAAAAAAGTTTGGTTATTTATTGGATTCAATGCTCATTTTGAGATTGGATTATGTATTAACAGTGCTACCCTGTGTATACTTTGAGTCCTGCTATCCCTCAATTATATGTATGAAGTTGCTTACTGTAACTGCAAATAATCAGGACCATAAGGTATTCCATTCAGCCTTATGTACAAGTCAGAAACCTATGGGCCTCCTTGCTTGGCAGTTGACCTGCTGCAAGAGTTACAGAGTTGCATGGTTACATGTCATGTCCCCCTCAACCTCAATAGTACTTCATGCATTAATAAAGGTTGAATATTAAAATGAAATTGAACATAAATACCAATGCTTTTTTTTATTTTTTTATATCTAATTGAATACACAGAAATATGCTAGTGACAGATTATTAACACACTTCTAATATACTTCATACTATTTGACAGTCACTATTTGAATATGACTAAGATTTCATTCTAAGTGTGTTGAAAGTACATCTCAGTATAATCATACTTATAAGTATACTTAAATATTAAGATAAGTCAATTTAACATATTTCAAGTAAACTTAATATGCTAAAAATCTACATAATTTACAATTGTAGTATATTAAATATAACTTAAATACAATTAAAGCTGGGTCATTTTAGTATCCTTAAATATACTTAAGTATATCATGAGTATAACTCACATAACTCAAACAAAATGAATTGAATATGGATACGAACATACATGACATGTCATAGGAACATTTCACTTTGTATTTGCTGTGTATTTCCTCTATAGCAGTGGTTCCCAAACTTTTAACAGTCATGTACCCCCTGTCGGTTATTTTGTAGCCTAATTGATATTCTATGAACATTATCCCTTACATATGAGACATTGTGATAATGTTATTTTTCTGTTGGATAGGGTGCATGCATTTATTTTTGGTACTGAGACTGCAGTCGGCTATTCAACACGACTGTTTGGGAAGGTAAATCACAGATTTATTTCGCAAAACCCCTAGATCGATCCACGTACCCCACTTTGACAATAGTGGCTCTATAGAAACCGGGGAGAAGGGCTGCACAAGGCTGAATTTCTGCAGACTAAAAGTTTTGGACTTGTTGCCATGAGGACTGCTGCAACGCCTCCAGGGGGCAGTAGTATCAAGGCTCAGGACAATCAAAGAGAGAAGGGTGGGCAAGACAGATGGAGAAAGGGTGCACGGACAGGTTGCTATTAAGCACTTTGTGACCAAAGCAAAGTGTTGGTAAGTGTGTGAAGGTATCAAACAAATAGATTGTATGTAGTTATGTGAGTGAGTTAGTCATCTCGGATCTCAGAATCTCATCTCTCGATTGAGGGGCGCACATGTGCGTGTATGTGATGGTGCTGAGTCGTGCTGTTCGAAGGGACATTCTGGCATCATTCCCTGCACTGCAATAGACAGACACCCAGTCTCTGCTCAGCTGTGGGTCTGGGTCTCTCTCTCTCTCTGGGTCTGTTTATGTGTGTGCCAGTCAGCTAGAACTACCTGTCCTGCTGAGTCAGTGCCAGTCAGACAGAGCAATGACCTGAAAAACTCTCCACTATTACACACTCAAGTAAATGATCATGTGCCTGCCTGTGTCTGCGCACGCACGCACTCAAACATTTCTGTCTGTCATGAGGACTGTTCCTGTAAAAACAAGAGCGACATGAAATGAGCAAGCTGGAATTATGAACCTACTGTAAACTAGTCATTACAGTTCATAAAACATTCTTATCATCACCAACACAGTGACAAGTTGAAAGTGCACAAAAAAGCACATACAGAGGAAGGGGGTCTCTGTTTTAAAATGTTTATTTTCATTTTTTAAATCTTCAGTATTTTTCTGTTTGACAGGAATGCATGAGATTGGCTCAAACATTGTCACGTTGTTGTATTTTTTGTCAGTCATCAAAGTCAAGTCAAAGTCAAAGTGGCTTTATTGTCAATTCTTCACATGTCAAGACATACAAAGGAATCGAGAGGACGTTTCTCACTCTCCCACGGTGAGACAGATAAAGTGCCCAGGCACAACAGATAACACATACTAAAAGTAAAACATTCAATAAAAATAATTTAAACAGTGCAAAAAGAGCAGTCAGTAAAGACAGTAAATAGCAGCCAAATACTGTGTATTCTGTATAAAAAAATAATAGTGCAATAGTGCATTGTAGCAATAGAATAGTGGATTGTCCAGAGTCCGTAGTGTTTTTGGGGGGGGGGGGGGGGTGGTGGTGGTTTCAGCTTCCTGACAGCTTGGAGGATGTGGCTGGGGGAAGTGAGGGGAGGGAATTTAGCTTCCTGACAGCTTGGGGTATGAAGCTTTTCGTGAGTCTGGTGGTGTGGGCACGGAGGCTCCTATACCTTCTTCCAGAAGGCAGGAGGCTGAACAGACTGTGTGCGGGGTGGCTTGCGTCGCTCACAATCGAGGTAGCTTTGCGGGTGAGGCGGGTGGAGTAAGTCTCTTGCAGGGATGGGAGTGGGGCACCAATGATCTTAGCAGCTGTGTTCACAATGCGTTGCAGTGCTTTCCTACTGTGTTCGGTGCAGCTACCGCCCCACACAGTGATGCAGCTGGACAGGATGCTTTCAATGGTGCCTCGGTAGAATGTTGTCAGGATCGGTGTGGGAGCTTTCGCTCGCTTCAGCTTGCGGAGGAAGTAGAGGCGCCGCTGGGCTGTCTTCGCCAGTGATGCGGTGTTGGTGGTCCAGGAGAGGTCCTCACTGATGTGCACCCCCAGGAATTTGGTGCTGCTCACTCTCTCCACAGCAGCACCATCGATGGTCAGTGGTGGGTGTTCGGTGTGCCCTCTCCGGAAGTCGACCACAATCTCCTTCGTTTTGCTGACATTCAGCAGGAGGTTGTTGTCTCTGCACCACGTGGTCAGAAGGTTGACCTCCTTTCTATAGTGGGTCTCGTCGTTCTTGGAGATGAGACCCACCAGAGTTGTGTCGTCCGCAAACTTCACCATGTGATTGGTGCTGTAGGTTGGTGTGCAGTCGTGAGTCAGCAGGGTGAAGAGCAGGGGACTGAGCACACAGCCTTGGGGGGCCCCTGTGCTGAGTGTGATGCTGCTCGAGGTGTTGTTGCCGACTCGTACTGCTTGTGGTCTCTCACTGAGGAAGTCCAGCAGCCAGTTGCAGAGGGAGGTGTTGAGCCCCAGCTGGTCCAGTTTACAGATCAGTTGTTGCGGGATTATGGTGTTAAATGCTGAGCTAAAGTCTATGAAAAGCATTCTCACATATGAGTCTGCTTTTTCCAGGTGGGTGAGGGCTGGGTGGAGAGCAGAGCAGATTGCGTCCTCTGTGGAACGTTTTGCTCGGTATGCAAACTGAAAGGGGTCCAGGGTGGGGGGGAGGATGGACTTAATGTGAGACATGACTAGCCGTTCAAAGCACTTCATGATGATGGGGGTCAGTGCTACAGGGCGATAGTCATTGAAGCAGGATGGAGCGGATTTCTTTGGCACAGGTATGATGATGGAGGTCTTGAAATGTGATGGGACAGCAGCTTGACGCAAAGAAGTGTTAAAGATGTCCGTGAAGACATCCTTAAGCTCCTCTGCGCAGTCCCTCAGCACACGGCCTGGGATGTTGTCTGGGCCTGTTGCTTTGCGGGGGTTGATGGTAGAGAGTGTCCTCTTCACACTGGCAGCAGACAGGCACAGGACCTGATCGTGGGGGGGGGGTGGAGTTTTCTGTGGGCTTGTAGTGTTTGTTGCTTCAAACCGTGCAAAGAAGCTGTTGAGGTTGTTGAGCAGAGAGATGTTGTTGTCGCAGGTCTGTGGCGCGGGCTTGTAGTCCGTTATGGTCTGAATGCCCTGCCACAGGCTCCGCGTGTCTCTGCTGTCCTTGAAGTGGCAGGTAATCTTATTTGTGTAGTCCAGTTTTGCTATCTTGATGCCACGGGACAGGCTGGCTCTCGCTGTTCTCAGGCCATTTTCATCCCCGGCTCTGAAGGCTTTGTCTCTGGCCCTCAGCAGCCGATGGACTGCTCCTGTCAGCCATGGCTTCTGGTTAGCCCGAGTGATGATGGTCTTTTTGTGGGTCACATCATCAGAGCACTTACGGATGTAGGAGAGGACAGTGTCTGTAAGCTCCTCATTGTCCGTATGGTTGTTCTGTGTGGCTGCTTGCTTGAACATGTCCCAGTCTGTTGTTGCAAGACAGTCCTTGAGAGCAGACCTGGACCCCTCCGGCCACACAGTTATCTCTTTCCGGACCGGTTTTCCGACTTTCACTCTGGGCCTATATGCTGGCATTAGCATGACAGTGATGTGATCAGAGAGTCCGATGTGGGGGAGGGGGGAGGCCTTGTATGCTCCTTTGTGAGAAGTGTAGACCAAGTCCAAGGTGTTTTCCCCTCTTGTTGGGAAATTGACATGCTGATGGAGTTTTGGTAAGACAGTCTTAAGGTCAGCATGATTAAAATCTCCAGCGAGGATGGTAAATCCGTCTGGGTGTGCTGTCTGTTGTTCACTGATGGCCTGGTACAGTTCACAAAGTGCCGCATTCCTGTCACTGTTGCTGGAGGTTGGAGGGATGTATACTGCGGCAAGACCGCAGTAAACTCCCTCGGCAGATAGAAAGGACGGCACTTTATGATCATAAACTCCGCCAGTGGTGAACAGTGTCTGCATACTACCACAGCGTCCCGGCACCACGCATCACGAATGTAAACACAAACTCCGCCGCCACGCTGTTTACCTCCGTTGACGAGGGCTCTGTCCGCTCGATAGCATGTCAGCTGCTCAAGTTGTACAGCGGAGTCGGGGATGTTGTCGTTCAGCCATGTTTCAGTGAAAACAAGTACACAGCAGTTACTCACTGTCCGATTCGCTGACCTCAGCAGTCGTATATGATCCATTTTGTTGTCCAAGGATCGTACGTTGGCCAGGATGATGGATGGTATGGCTGGGCGAGTTGGACTAGCCGCTAGCCTAGCCCGGATACCTCCGCGCTTGCCCCTCTTCTGCTTCCTCGCGCACCGCTTCCGACCTCTCCTTTCCGGGGGAGTGGTGGCAGTCGAGTCGAGTCGGGTCGGGTCGAGTAGTCGCGGGCCGGCGAAGTAATCCGAGCTCTTTGAGTGTCTCTGTTGTGGTGTCCAAAACGTTGTAAATCTTGCTCTCGCAGATGTCTAGCAGAGCCTGTCGACTGTACTTGTATTTCGACGCAGACAGACGAGAAAAACACGACAAACTTTCGGGCAAACACTTATTAAACAAACAAAACACCGCATTCTCTGGAGCGCGAGTGGTCGCTGCGTGTGCACGCGCCGCCATCTTGTCAAAATATCTTATCAACATCATTGTCATCATGTATGGACGCCACCATGCTTATTCTGCATCATACACAAAAAGGTTTTACATGTCTGTGTCCCTCCCCCACACCATCCCCTATCCCCACCCACTGACTTGATGATCACAAAATGAGCACAGGTCGGCGACCTCTGGGATGGAGGGCAGCGGAGTGCCAGCCATTCTACTACAGGGGAGTTGAGGGGGAGAAGACCCCCCCTCACTTCCCTTGTTCCCTTTCCTCTGTGCGTTTTGGATACTAGCCCATCAAACTGAAAAACAAGATTCTGTACAAGCCCTTTAGAAAAAGACAACCCCCAAAAGATGTATGGATGGACCCACAGAAAGAAAACCTCAAACAACCTGCCCTGGGATCCAGGCGGTCATTGGGGCTCAGCGTGCTGTCAGAGGAGGGTGGAGTGGACTCAGAATGAGGCGGGGTCAGGTCAGAGGGGGGCGTGGTTTCGGGGGAGCTTTCCTGCTGTCCGTTGGCCATGTGCTCAGTGGGCATGGGGGGAGGCTTTCCCGTCCCGCGGAGTGCTGGGTGGTCAGATGTCAGGGTGAGAGGGGGAGGGGCCGGCTCGGTGAGGGTGGGTGTCTGGAGCACCGCAGGGACACTGCAGGGGGTGGAGTTGTGCAGGAACCCCTCCCCCAGAGACAGGGAGGAGTCGTTGGGGAGGTCTTTTCAACCAGGCGCCACTGCATGACGCTGGTATCCTTTCCCCCTGTGGACACAAGGTGACTGTCGTTGTGGAGGAAGCTCACGTTGGTCACATGACTGCTGTGAGCGGTGTACTTGTAGCTGGGTGACTGAGGGGGAAGGAAATGCAATGATAAACAATAATCTAGTAATAATAAATATATATATATATTATCACACACACACATACACAGTGCCCTGCGTAAGTAATGGGACAGTGAAGCATTTTCTTCTACACTCCAGACGTTTGGATTTCCAATCAAACAAGTACTATGAGAATAAAGTACAGATTCTCAGCTTTTATTTTAACTGCCTGAAGTCTGCGACCCATTGACCCCACTAGACACTGAGTCTTCTCTGGTGATGCTCTGCCAGGCCTGTACTTCTTCAGTTGTTGTTTGTTTTAAGGTCTTTTTGCCTAAAATGTTATCAGGAAATGAAATGCATGTTCAATTAGATTTAAATCTGAGGATTGACTTGGCCAGTCAAGACCTTTCCACTTTTTGGCCCTGAAAAACTCCCTAGTTGCTATGGCAGTATGTTTTGGGTCATTGTCTTACTGTATGATGAAGCGCCATCCAATGAGATTGGAGGCATTTTCTTGTACTTGGGCTGACAAGATGTTTCTGTACACTTCAGAATTCATACTACTGCTGCTGTCAGCAGTTACATCATCAATGAAGACAAGTGAGCCAGTTCCAGTGGAAGCCATACATGCCTAAGCCATAATACCCCCCTCCACCATATTTCACAGATAAGATGGTATGCTGTAGATATTGGGCAGTTCCTTTTCTTCCTTCACATTTTAGTCTTGCCATCACTCTGGTACATGTTTATCTTTGTCTCATCTGTCCACAAGACCCTTTTCCAGAACAGGCTCTTTTAGGTACTTTTTATCAAACTGTAACCTGGCCATCATGTTTTTGTGGCTGACACATTCATGCCGACCTCCTGGAGAGTGTTCCTGATCTGTGGGACAGTTGTTTTGGGGGTTTTCTTAATCATGGTGAGCATTCTTCGTGCTTTCTTTCCTTTTAATGATGTTCCAAACTGTTGATTTTGGTAGGTTTAAGTTTAGATTTTCTTTTGTTTTTGCTATTTCATCATAATAGCTTCCCTGACTTTCACTGATGTCTCTTTAGTCCTCATGTTCACAGACACCAATAGCAGACTCCAAAGGCAAACACAAAGCCTAGAATCAATACTAGACATTGGGAGTTCTCTTATGACTGCAGAAATGATGTGAAGGAACACATCTAGCGAACCAGAAACACCTGTCAAGCCAATTGTCCCATCACTTTTGGGTACCCTGAAATAGGCTGACTATGCATAAAAACTGATCAGACATTTCTGAATGGTGAAACCAATATGGACACAAATACCATCAAATAAAAGCTGAGAATCTCGACTTTAACCTAATACTGTAGTAATTGGGTAACTTAGGGCTGGTCTACCTTGGATCTGGAGCAGGGGTACTGGAAGAGGTGCACTTTGCAGAAGTCATCAGCCAGCGCGATCACCTTTCTGTTGTGAGACCTGATCAGGGCATTGATGTCTGTGCCATCTGAGCCCTCAGGCCACACTCCTGGGAAACACACACAGAGAGCAAGTTGTCTCTCTCTCTCCAAGAGTATGTCAAAAACATACCACCAGGGGGCAGACCAATCCACACTCCGCAAACACATACTCTTTTTCTTATTTTCTCATACTTACATCTCTCATTCTCACAGAGATAGAGATAGAGAACGTGTACGAGAGATGGAGATGCAGAAATAGTGATTGCTTCACATGTATGCAATCTCAATTGTCAGGGGTCCTTTCAGTCTCAGCATGGGCTCAATCGACTGGCAGACTGAGAACTGTGGAATTTGAAAGTCAAGAGTTAACTAATTTTCCAGCCTCATAAAGTGATGAAAAATGTGGAGTGGAGGGCTAATGTGGGTCTCTATTATACTGGGCATGAGTTCGAGAGAGAGAGCGAGAGCATGTGAGTAAGTCGCTTTGGATAAAGGCGTCTGCTAAATGCCATAAATGTAATGTAAATGTAAGCATGTGATTGAGAACTGCAGTCTTAGTGTAGCAGTAGGCCCCACAGATACATCAATAGCATCCACAGAGCTTTACAAACCCACATGAAGACAGACAGACAGACAGACAGACAGACACACACACACCACTGTAAACTAGGTACTGACCAAAGACATGGAAGCCCAGTACACAGGTGTAAGTGGCCCAGTCAATGTCTTTACACTCGGAACGATTACGGATGTACTTGCAGCCATTTGGAATGTCCCCTGCAAAAGGTTACAGCTTAACTCCTGTACAATTCACAACAAATTCATGAGCCCCTTTGTGCTGGCAATAAGCGCGCACACACACACACACTGTATATGCAGTGCCCTGCGTAAGTAATGGGACAGTGAAGCACTTTTTTCTTCTTTTGGCTCTATACTCCAAAAGTCATTTCATCAAATGTCCAAATTAAGCACTCATGTTTAGTATTTGGTAGACAACCTTTTCATGCAATAACTGCCTGAAGTCTGTGACCCATTGACTCCACCAGACGCTGGGTATCTTCTCTGGTGATGCTCTGCCAGGCCTGTTATGCAGCCATATTCAGTTGTTGCTTGTTTTTAGGTCTTTTTGCCTAAAATCTTATCAGGAAATGAAATGTTTAATTGGACTTCAATCTGAAGATTGACTTGGCCAATCAAGAACTTTCCACTTTTTGACCCTGAAAAACTCCATTGTTGCTATTGTATATTTTGGGTCATTGTCTTACAGTATGATGAAGCGCCATCCAATGAATTTGGAGGCATTTGCTTGTACTCGAGCAGACAATGTGTGAATATGTTTCTGTACACTTCAGAATACATTCTACTGCTGCTATCAGCCGTTACATCATTAATTAAGACAGGTGTAGCAAAGTCCGTTTATACACAGAGGCAGACGCAGCGTTAAGGTGAGGGAACAACTCTCCCGTTTATTCATACAGTCTTTCGTAACCACTCTTTGTTGGCTTTCCAGCCTCCTCAAAAGTTACACTCTCTCTCTCGTCTCGCCCGTCTCGCCGTTTCCAGCTCAGCTACTGAAATGGCAGAAGCACACACATCTTAAACATTCGCCGACGAGACTTCATTTGCAGCAGGTGTGCAACAAAGTCTCGCCGACACAACCCCGGCCACGGTCCTGTAGCTCCCTCTACAGGCTGAACGCTGCATGTCCCCCCACATACCCCCACCGCCCGACACAGGCCGGGGACCCGATGGCCAACGACCTACTCCCCCCCCCCTGCACGGGAGAGGAAGTCTGCCACGACCATCTGCGCCCCCGGTCTGTGCACGACGGAAAAGTTGAAGGGCTGCAACGCGAGGTACCACCGGGTGATCCTCGCGTTTACATCCTTCATGCGGTGGAGCCACTGGAGGGGGGCATGGTCGGAGTAGAGGGTGAAGGCGCGACCCAGCAGGTAGTAGCGGAGGGTGCCGACCGCCCACTTGATGGCCAGGCACTCCTTCTCCACGGTGCTGTACCGGCCCTCCCTCTCCGACAGCTTGCGGCTCAGGTACAGCACCGGTCGGTCAGCACTGCTCCCAGCCCTCTATCCGACGCGTCCGTCTGTAGGGAGAAAGGGAGGTTAAAATCAGGCGCATACAGGACCGTTTCTCCACAAAGAGCCCCCTTAAGGGCCTCGAACGACCCCTGGCACTGGCCCGACCATTGGACCGGATCCGGGGCACCCTTCCGGGTGAGGTCCGTCAAGGGACTGGCCAGCTCTGAAAACCCTGGTACGAACTGCCGGTAATATCCAGCCAGCCCCAGGAAGGCCCTCACCTCCTTCTTCGTCTTGGGCCGGGGAGAGGCGGCGATGGCCGCAGTCTTTTCAATCTGCGGTCGCACCTCCCCCCGTCCCAAGTGGTACCCCAGATACCGGATCTCCCTCCGCCCGATCACGCACTTTTTCGGGTTGGCCGTCAGCCCCGCCTGCCTCAGGGACCGCAGAACAGCAGCCACACTCCGCACATGCTGCGGCCAGGTGTCACTGTGAATGACAATGTCATCTAGGTAGGCCGCAGCATAGGCAGCGTGCGGCCGCAGAATACGGTCCATGAGGCGCTGAAAAGTGGCTGGGGCTCCGAACAACCCGAAAGGGAGCACGGTGAACTGGAATAACCCGAGCGGAGTGGAGAATGCCGTTTTCTCCCGGGACACCGGCGAGAGTGGAATCTGCCAGTATCCCTTCGTGCAATCCAATGTCGTGAAGTACCTGGCCGTACCAAGCCGGTCCAAGAGCTCGTCAACCCGGGGCATCGGATATGCATCGAACTTGGAGACCGCATTAACCCGTCTATAATCCACACAGAACCGTATAGCCCCATCTGGCTTGTTGACAAGCACGATGGGGCTACACCAATCACTGCGGGACTCCTCGACCACACCCAGCTCCAGCATGGCTTCCAACTCCCTGCACACAACGTCTCGTTTGTGCACCGGCAACCTATAGGGACGCGTGCGCACCGTTAAACCCGGCTGCGTTTCTATATGGTGGTCGATGAGCGTAGTCCGACCGGGCAGGGGAGAGAACACGTCGGCGAACTTAACCTGCAAATCTGCAACGTCCGCGGCCTGGCTAGCAGAGAGATGGTTATCAATATCGACCGGAGTGCTAACTTTCGATTTTGGGACTTCCGGACCGAACTCCTCTCTCTCTGGAATTACCGTAGCCAGAGCAACAGTGACCACGTCGTTCCATTTTTTTAGGAGATTGACGTGATACACCTGCAAGCTATCCCCCCGGTCCGAGCGTACAACCTCATAATCCACGTCCCCCATGCGACGTGTGACCACAAACGGCCCTTGCCACTTCGCGAGTAATTTCGTGCTGGAGGTGGGTAACAGTACGAGCACCTTGTCTCCCGGTGTAAACTCTCGTAGGGTAGTCCCCCTGTCATACAGGCGTTTCTGACGCTCCTGGGCTTGCAGCAAATGCTCACGTGAGATAGCCCCTAGGGCGTGGAGCTTTGTGCGCAAGTCGAGGACGTACTGGATCTCACTTTTACTGTCGCTAGACCCTTCCTCCCAATTTTCTTTAAGCAGGTCTAGGACACCCCGGGGCTTACGCCCGTAGAGTAATTCAAACGGGGAAAACCCGGTGGAAGCTTGGGGAACTTCCCGCACCGCAAACAACAGGGGATCTAGCCATTTATGCCAATTCCGACTATCCTCGTGGACAAACTTCCGGATCATTGACTTCAAGGTCCGATTGAACCGCTCACAAAGGCCGTCAGTGGCCGGGTGGTAAATACTGGTTCGAATCGCCTTGATGTTCAACAAGCCATACAGTTCCTTGAGGGTGCGTGACATAAAATTAGTGCCCTGATCGGTGAGAATCTCTTTCGGGATTCCCACGCGGGAGATGACTTGAAACAATGCTTGCGCTACACTCCTGGCAGAGATATTGCGCAGTGGTATTGCCTCGGGGTATCGGGTGGCGTAATCTATCAAGACCAACACAAATCGATAACCCTGTGTACTCCGGTCAAATGGCCCGATAATATCCATCGCAATGCGGTCGAACGGGTTCTCGACCAATGGTAAGGGCCGCAAGGGGGCACGTGGAATGGCCGGGGAATTTACCAACTGACATTCCCGACAGGAAGCGCACCACCTACGCACCTCTGCCCGAATCCCCGGCCAATAAAATCGAGCCATTATACGGTTCAGTGTTTTGTCATACCCTAAATGGCCCGCCATGGGGTTGAAATGAGCCGCCTGGAAGACCATTTCGCGGCGGCTGCGGGGAACCAACAACTGGGTTACTTCCTCCTGACTATGTGAGTCACGACTTACTCTATATAACCTGTCGCTGATAATCGCAAAATAGGGGTGGGCGCGCACTGTGTCTGGCCGTATCAAAGTACCATCAATTGCTATCACTTGGTCAAAGGCTGATCTTAGGGTCTCGTCACGAGACTGCTCGAGGGGGAAGTCGCCTAGCAGCGGATAGTTCGGCGGGGAAGTCTCGGGGTGAGGCGCCCCCGCCGGCTCCGGCTCCCCGGCAGTGCCGCGAGGCGCCGCCTCGGCACAGAGCACATTACACGCCTCACACCTCCCTAGCTGTCGTGCACGCATCCCGGTAGCCCTCTTTACCGCTTGAGGAAACCCCTCCCAATCCACACCTAGAATCAGGGGATGCGTGAGGCGTGGGCTAACCGCCGCCTGTACACTATGTTTTTTTCCCTCAAAATGAATTTCGATAGCGACCACCGGATATTCGTGAATGTCCCCATGCACACACCTCACCCGCACCCTCGATGCCTTCAACAATGCCCCCGGCCGAACCAGGCGCTCCTGGATCATGGACTGCATGCAGCCCGAATCCAAGAATGCCTGGTGCGTATCATGTTTTATCCTTACTGGAACACGATACGCCGCTCCTGGTCCGGGGGGAGGGCCCGGTATGTCGCCGATGCGGACGACCTGTCCCACGTCCATCGCCTGGCACTCTGCCTGCACGTGGCCCGGCCGTCCGCACCGCCAACACACCCCCCCTGTCGCTCGAGGTGCTACCTGTGGGGCCGGGGTCGGCTCTGGATGGGTGCGCCCCTGCCATCTCGACCTTGGGGCGGGCGCCGGCCTCTCTCCTTCTGCTCCCTCGGCTCCTCCTGGGCGTCGGCCCCTGCCGCGGGGCCGGGGTTGGTCGTTGTGGCCCCCGCGGTGGGAGGGAGAGATGGTCCTCCGCCAGCCCCACGGCGGTCTTGAGATCCTGGGGGCGGTGGTACTGGACCCAGGCGGCGGTACGGGCTGGGAGCCCCGCGAGGAACTGCTCCATTACTACCCGGTACCCGACCTCCACCGCCGAGTTGTTCTCGGGGTCCAGCCACCGCCATGCGCTGTCCCCCAGCCGCTGGGCGTAGGCGAAGGGCCGGCACCCCTCCTCCATTGCCAGGGCCCGAAACCGGCGTCGGTGTTCCTCCGGTGTAAGGCCCAGGCGGTCCCGAATCGCCCGGGCCAGGGACGTGTAATCCCGTTGGGCGGCCGCCGGCAAACTGTGGGCCGCGAGCTGCGCCTCCCCTGACAGGAGGGGCAGCAGATGGTAGGCCCACTCTCGGACCGGCCACCCCGAGATCCTTGCCGTCCCCTCGAACACCGTGAGGAACGCCTCTGGGTCGTCCAGGTCCCCCATCTTCTGTAGCTGGACCTTGGGGGGACCTGGTGCCGCTCCGGTCCCCGGCACCGGCCCGACGACCCTGGTTAGGTCCTGGAGGAGGGCACGGTCCGCGGTCCTCGCCGCCGTCAGTTCTTCCAGCGTCGCCTGCTGGGTCTGCTGCAGGACCGTCTGTTGCTCGAGGACGAGCGCTATCCTCGAGACCGCTGCTGCTAGCGTCTCCATTCTGTGTCCCAGGTTGGGCGCCAATGTAGCAAAGTCCGTTTATACACAGAGGCAGACGCAGCGTTAAGGTGAGGGAACAACTCTCCCGTTTATTCATACAGTCTTTCGTAACCACTGTTTGTTGGCTTTCCAGCCTCCTCAAAAGTTACACTCTCTCTCTCGTCTCGCCCGTCTCGCCGTTTCCAGCTCAGCTACTGAAATGGCAGAAGCACACACATCTTAAACATTCGCCGACGAGACTTCATTTGCAGCAGGTGTGCAACAAAGTCTCGCCGACACAACCCCGGCTACGGTCCTGTAGCTCCCTCTACAGGCCGAACGCTGCATGTCCCCCCACAACAAGTTAGCCAGTTCTCGTGGCAGCTATACATGCCAAACCATAACACGCCCTCACAGATGAGGTTGTATGTTGGAAATCTTGGGCATGTTCTTTTTTCTTCAAACTTTCCTCTTGAAATCACTCTGGTACATACTATTCGTCTTACCTGTCTACAATACCTTTTTGAGACCTCTGCAGGCTTTTAAGGTACTTTTTAGCAAACTGTAACCTGACCATCGTTTTTGAGCATAACTAGTGGTTTGCACCTTGCAGTGAAGCTTCTGTAGTTTGGCTTGTGACGTATTCTGCGGATGGGGTTTTTCTAAATTATAGTGAGCATTCTTCGGTCATCCACTGTAGACATTTTCCTTGGCCTATCAGGGCATTTGCGTTTGCTGAGCTCTTTTTAATGATGTTCCAAACTGTTGATTTTGTCAAGCCTAAGGTTTTGGCTATGTTTCTGATGTTTCTGGGGGGTTTTTTCTTCTGAATTTTCAACCTAATATTGACTTCCTTGACTTTCATTGACACCTCTTTGGTCCTGATGTTCAATAGCAGACATCAATAGCAGACTCTAAAAGCAAACCCTAAGCCTAGAATCAATACTAGACATTGACATCTCTTTTATGCCTGTACAAATTATGTGACAGAACACACCTGAAAACCCATGGGCAGCTTAACTATCCCCTTGTCCCTGTGCGTGAAAACCAAAACACTATGCCGTGTATAGTTTTAAACCATAACAAGAAACAGCTAAATATGCACGTGGCTTGGCTAATTCACTTTCAACAATAGACACCAAACAAAACACAACAGACGACGACTCCCGAACAGAGGACAGGAGGGGCTTTAAATAGACGGATGGACAGTTGATTGGTCCGGAACCGGTGCGCGAATGATGACGGATGGGCCAATCGTGGACGGACACCTGTATGAGAGTGAGAGGAGGAGACATAGACGGGAACACAAAACACAGCACGACAGGAGAACCCACCCGCATACAGTATGAGGGACGTAACAGTCGCTTACCTGCACTTCCACCTGGAAACCGTCATTAAACATCCCCCTCAGGATGAAGTTACGGGAAGTGCCCACCAAAAACTGCTCTCCCTTGCCCTCGGCCACAGCCCGAATGGTTCCATATTGATCAGGGACCTGGAAGAGGAGAACAAATCTGATTAGTACCAAATGCTAAGTGTGCTATTTATTCAGGGCATGTTTCTATGCGATGAACGGGGGTATAGGTTGTTTGGGAATGAGAATAGTTTTGTGTAGAGTCACTGCACCTCTATATCTCTCTCTGGGTTGAGGTTGTGGTCCCACAGAATGATCTTGTGGTCCTTTCCACCTCCTGTGAGCAGGGTCCCGTTCCTCATCTGGCACAGCATGAACACACTGCCATCATGGGCCTTGATCTGATGACTGATCTGAAACGCACCTACAGGGAGGAGGGGAGGGGGGGTTGGAGAAAAGAAAGGAAAAGAGAAGAGAAGGAAAGCAAAGGATAGGGAGAGCAGGAAAAATGTGCCAGAAGGTTGAGGGGGAGGGAGGGAGGAATGAGAGAGAAAGACCGTAAAAAAGCTCACAGACAAGATTTCTGGGAATAGGATACCACAAACAGTTGACATTCGCAAATGTGGTTAATGTGCCTCGGTACAGGCCAGCTCTTGTTGTTCTCAGGGGAGCCTTTCATAGGGCTAAGTGTGTGTGTGTGTGTGCGTGCGTGGATATACAAGTGTGTTTTTCGATGGTTGATATGGCCGCATTCTCCACATTCCTGGATATCGCTCCTCCTGAAATAAAAACAGACACTGCAGAGGGGGCAGTTCTAACCCCCCCCCCTTAGGTCCCTTCCCTGGGGCTGGCTCCATGGTGATCCTGCTCCACACTAGCATGATGCCACCATAGTCTCCAGCCAGGATGTCCCCATTGCTCAGGAAGACCAGACACTGCACAAACTTGGGCTTCTCATATTTCTGAAAAGACGAAGGAGAATAATAATAATAACAATCTATAAACTGCCTTTGAAACACGGCGTGTACATAATTTGGACTGATTCCAAATGCATTTTGTGCTGTGATCAAAACACAAGCTTTTTGGGAACATTTATGTAACCTAACCTACCAAATGAACAAAATGAATGTTCCTAGTCACAACCCAGTCTCATATCATGAACGCAAACAAATAAGTAGAAAGTGACACTGACCATGGAAGACACCCCCCTTTAGGGGACTAGAGAATGACACTGTGTATGGGTATAAAGACATGGATGTGTCCTCCTCACCCCAAAGATGCCCTGCTTGCGTGCCAGTGAGGTTCCACTCCAGGTCCAGAAGAAGATGTGAGACTTGCCACAGGTCACTATGGTGTTGGCATCGGTGGGGTGGAACTCCACTGCAAGAACCACGTCATTGGAACTCTAGGGAGGGCAGAACAGAGACCATCCTGTCAAGACACAGTCACTAAGGGCACTGTGGAAGAAAAATATATAGCAAGTGACATAGAAAATTTGGTATTTAATGCCACAGGTGTCAGACCTTGATTTCAGCGATCTTGGATTTCTTTTGCCAGTCCCAGATAGTCAGCATGTGGTCATTACAATCATCAATCACAGCCAGGTGTATACCTGAGTCCTGTTAGAGGGAAGGAGGGAGGGAGAGAGGGATGGATGGAGCTTTAGAATTCAGCACTAGTACAGATCTATTGCTTTTCAGGTAGACCTTTGATAACGTAAGCGATTATGATTAACCCAACCTTGAATGCCTGTTTGCATGTTCATTGTGTGTGGGAGAACATTTGTGTTTGTATGTGGGTGAGGTGACAGGCAGTATAAGCAGCTTGAATGTGCAACAGCAGAGACAGAGAGAATGGGAGAGATGAGGGACTATAAACGACTATTGATTAGAGTAGGTATGAGGCATTCAGCACCTCAATGAGACTGTACACTGACCCACTAGCCTGATCCAGATACACAGAGCACCTAGAACCCCAGAATACAGTCTAGAACATCTGTTCTCAACCTCCTAACCACTGGCTTTGATACAAGTGTATGACCTCTAATCTGTGTGACCTGCATAAGGGTATATACAGTGCCTTGCGTAAGCCATCATCAGGCTGAAATATCTGAAAAAGATCAATCAGAAACAGCCAAAACCTTAAACCTACCAAAATTAACAATTTGGAACACAATTAAAAGGAAAGAAACCACTGGTGAGCTCAGAAATTGCAAATGGCCTGGTCGGCTAAGGAAGACTTTGACAGTGAATGACGGAAGAATGTTCATCATGACTGAGAAAAACCTCAAAACAACTGTCCCACATATCAGGAACACTCTCCAGGAGGTAGGCGTGAATGTGTCAGAGTCTACCATCCGCAGAAGACTTCACCAGCAGAACGACAGTGGCTACACTACAAGGTACAAACCACTAGTTAGCCACAGGATGACAAGTTTATGGATGTTAAGGATGGACAGTTCTGGAAAAAAATATTGTGGACAGATGAGACAAAGATTAACATGTACCAGAGTGATAGTAAGAGTAAAGTGTGGAGAAACCTCATCTGTGAAATATGGTGGAGGGGGTGTAATGGCTTGGGCATGTATGGCTTCCACTGGAACTGGCTCACTTGTCTTCATTGATGATGTAACCGCTGACGGCAACAGCAGGATGAATTCTAAAGTGTACAGAGACATCTTGTCAGCCCAAGTACAAGCAAATGCCTCCAAATTCATTGGACATACAGCAGGACAATGACAAAACATACTGCCATAGCAACTCTGGAGTTTTTCAAAGCCAAAATGTGGAAAGTTACCGACTAGCCAAGTCAATCTCCAGATTTAAATCCTGTTGAACATGCATTTCATTTGCTGAAGAGGAGACTTGAGGCAAAACGTCCTCAAAAGAAACAACAACTGAAGATGGCTGCAGTACATCCCCTGTGGGGATTAATAAGGTGTTATGTTATATATCCGTATTATGTTAACTCAACCAGTACAATGATGAATGGTGAAGCTGGGGTACCTACCACTTTAGAGAAGGCCAGGGAGCCCACCCCTCTCTCGAAGGTGCCCAGGCCGATGACCTGCAGGGTGGACAGACTGACAGAGTCCCACACCCTCACATGGGGCTGCAGTGGCAGGACAAGAGAGAGAGAGAGAGAGAGACACACACACATCTAACCAACTAGAAGTGTAGCTGAAGTGTCTGAGTTTGGACATCTCAACACTCCTCAGGAGTATCCTCGTTTCCTTGTCTCCTTTCCTTTACATGATGAAACCCAGTGAGTACTAGTGTTCATGCAGGAGTGATGACCAGTAAAGGCAGTCAGCCTTCGACAGGTACAGTAGTCAGCTCCAGAGCAAGATCTGGCTGAGAGACAGACAGGATGCTAGCCTAGCTTAGGATAGCATAGCGCTGCAGGTGACAGTCCTGTCAGTAACAAGGTCAGAGCCTGTTTGGTATGTTAAGGGCTTAGACATAATGAGTTGGATTAAGGTGGGAATCATTAGAGTGAATATGGATCAACCTGTTAAAAAAAAAAAAAAAAAAAAAAAAAAAAAAAGACAGTCTGACAGGACAGGATAACATGAAAAAGCAGATGAAAATTAATCTCTTCATATTCCTCCATGGATATACAGTTGTGGTTAGAAGTTGACATACACTTGTAAAGAACATGTATGTCATGGCAGTCTTGAGTTTCCAATCATTTCTACAACTCTTATTTTTCTGTGATGGATTGATTGGAGCACATACTTCTTTGTCACAAAAAACATTCATGAAGATTTTCTCACATTTTCAGAAGACCCAGAATAAATTCATAAAAGAACCAAACTTTATGAATGTTTTTTGTGACAAAGAAGTATGTGCTTCAATCAATCCATAGAACATTTACACCCCCTACTTAATTTTCCATCATACTGTTTAGCCGAGCTTTAAACTCATTTAAAAGGACGAGCTCCTGTAATTTCAGGACCTTCTGAAGCTCAATCCAAGCGGAAGGGGGAGAGAACTGGAAAGCTGTTTTCCCTAGCTCTGTACGGGTCTAAGACACAGTCAACAGAACAGTCACAAGAGTGCAGGCAATAGTTGTCATTTGACTGGTGGACAATATACTGTACAGTGCCCTCCATACGTATGGGAAAGAGGAAGCATTTTGTCTTCTTTTAGCTCTATACTGCAACAGTTTGGATTTGAAATCAAATAATTACTTTGGGGTCAAAGAAGAGAGGGGTCAGATTGGGTTATTGTTTGTTTTGGGTTAGGGTTTGACATAAAGGGTTATAACCCTTTATGTCAAAATCTTCCCATCAGGAAATTAAATGCATGTTCAATTGTATTTAAATCTGAATAAGAACTTTCCACCTTCTGGCCCTGAAAAACTCCCTAATTGCTATGGCAGTATGTGGGGTCATTGTCTGTATGATGAAGCGCCATCCAATGGATTTGGAGGCATTTGCTGGTTTCTGTACACTTTGGAATACATTCTGCTGCTGCCATACGCAGTAACATCATCAATTAAGACAAGTTAGCCAGCTCTTGTGGCAGCTTTACATGCCAAAACTATAGCACCCCCTCCACCATGTTTCACAGATGAGGTGGCTTGCTGTAAAACTTGGGCAGATATTTTTTCTCCAAACTTGCAATCACTCTGGTACATGATAATAGTCCAGGAGCACATTTTCTAGACCTCTGCAGGCATTTTAGCAAACTGTAACCTGACCATCCTTTTTGAGGATAACTAGTGGTTTGCACCTTGCAATAAAGCCTCTGTAGCTCAGCTGGTGACATATTACCTGGATGGTAGTCTCTGACACATTCACGTCTACCTCCTGGAGACTGTTTCTGATCTGTGGGACAGTCTTTTTTTCTTAATTAATTAATTAATTATTAATTATGGTGAGCATTCTTCAGTCATCCACTTTATAAGTCTTTGTAAACAAGTCCTAAACACAGAGGCGGAGTCGGTGTCGGTGATAGGGAAATCTCCCGTTTATTCAGAATGTTTGTTTCAATGGTTGTTTCAATGTTCGTTGGGACTTTCCAGTCCCCGCTTTCCAGCCCTTCTCCTCCGGAAGCAGAGGCACACACATCTTAAAACCTTTCGTTAGCGAGACTTCATTCGCAACACCTGCGCAATCAGCCTCGCTTCCGAACCCTGGCCACGGTCCTGTAGCTGCCTCTACAGGCCGAACGCTGCATGTCCCTCCACATACCCCCACCGGGGACACGACGGCCGACAACCTACTCCCCCCCCCCTGCACAGGAGAGGAAGTCTGCCACGACCATCTGCGCCCCCGGTCTGTCTTTCTCCACAAAGAGCTCCATTAAGGGCCTCGAACGACCCCTGGCACTGGCCCGACCATTGGACCGGATCCGTGGCACCCTTCTGGGTGAGGTCCGTCAAGGGACTGGCCAGCTCTGAAAATCCCGGCATGAACTGCCGGTAATAGCCAGCCAGCCCCAGGAAGGCCCTCACCTCCTTCTTCGTCTTGGGCCGCGGAGAGGCGGCGATGGCCGCAGTCTTTTCAATCTGCGGCCGCACCTCCCCCCGACCCAAGTGGTACCCCAGATACCGGATCTCCCTCCGCCCGATCACGCACTTCTTCGGGTTGGCCGTCAGCCCCGCCTGCCTCAGGGACCGCAGAACAGCAGCCACACTCTGCACATGCTGCGCCCAGGTGTCACTGTGAATGACAATGTCATCCAGGTAGGCCGCAGCATAGGCAGAGTGCGGCCACACAATGCGGTCCATGAGGCGCTGAAAAGTGGCTGGGGCTCCGAACAACCCGAAAGGGAGCACCGTGAACTGGTATAGCCCGAGCGGAGTGGAGAATGCAGTTTTCTCCCGGGATACCGGCGAGAGTGGAATCTGCCAGTATCCCTTCGTGCAATCCAACGTCGTGAAATATTTGGCCGTGCCCAGCCGGTCCAAGAGCTCGTCAACCCGGGGCATCGGGTAGGCATCGAACTTGGAGACCGCATTAACCCGTCTCTAATCCACACAGAACCGTATAGCCCCATCCGGCTTGTTGACAAGCACGATGGGGCTACACCAGTCACTGCGGGACTCCTCGACCACACCCAGCTCCAGCATGGCTTCCAATTCCCGGCACACAATGTCTCGTTTGTGTACCGGTAACCTATAGGGACGCGTGCGCACTGTTAAACCCGGCTGCGTTTCTATATGGTGGTCGATAAGCGTAGTCCGACCGGGCAGGGGAGAGAACACGTCGGCGAATTTAGCTTGCAAATCTGCAACGTCCGTGGCCTGGCTAGCAGAGAGATGGTTATCAATACCGACCGGAGTGCTAACTTTTGATTTTGGCACTTCCGGTCCGAACTCATCTCTCTCTGGAATTATCGTAGCCAGAGCAACAGTGACCACGTCGTTCCATTTTTTTAGGAGATTTATGTGATACACCTGCAAGCTAACCCCCCGGTACCTCATAATCCACGTCCCCCATGCGACGTGTGACCACAAACAGCCCTTGCCACTTGGCGAGTAATTTCGTGCTGGAGGTGGGTAACAGTACGAGCACCTTGTCTCCCGGTGTAAATTCTCGCAGGTTCGTTCTCCTGTCGTATAGGCGCTTTTGACGCTCCTGGGCTTGCTGCAAATGCTCGCGTGAAATAACCCCTAGGGCGTGGAGCTTTGTGCGCAATTTTCCTCCCAATTTTCTTTAAGAAGGTCTAGGACACCCCGGGGCTTACGCCCGTAGAGTAATTCAAACGGGGAAAACCCGGTGGAAGCTTGGGGGACTTCCCGTACCGCAAACAGCAGGGGATCTAGCCATTTATGCCAATTCCGACTATCCTCGTGTACAAACTTCCGGATCATTGACTTCAAGGTCCGATTGAACCTCTCACAAAGGCCATCAGTGGCCGGGTGGTAAACACTGGTTCGAACCGCCTTAATGTTCAACAAGCCGTACAGTTGTTTGAGGGTGCGTGACATAAAATTAGTGCCCTGATCGGTGAGAATCTCTTTAGGGATTCCCACGCGGGAGATTACTTGAAACAATGCCTGCGCTACACTCCTGGCAGAAATATTGCGCAGCGGTATTGCCTCGGGGTATCGGGTTGCGTAATCTATCAAGACCAACACAAACCGATATCCCTGTGTACACCGATCAAATGGCCCGATAATATCCAGAGCAATGCGGTCGAATGGGTTCTCGACCAATGGTAAGGGCCGCAAGGGGGCCCGTGGAATGGCCGGGGGATTTACCAACTGACATTCGCGACAAGAAGCGCACCACCTACGCACCTCTGCCCGAATTCCTGGCCAATAAAATTTAGCCATTATACGGTTTAGTGTCTTATCATAACCTAAATGGCCCGCCATGGGGTTGAAATGAGCCTCCTGGAAGACCATTTCCCGGCGGCTACGGGGAACCAACAACTGGGTTACTTCCTCCTGACTATGTGAGTCACGACTTACTCTATATAACCTGTCGCTGATAATCGCAAAATAGGGGTGGGCGCGCACTGTGTCTGGCCGTACCAAAGTACCATCAATTGCTATCACTTGGTCATAGGCCGATCGTAGGGTCTCGTCACGAGACTGCTCGAGGGGGAAGTCGCCTAGCAGCGGATAGTTCGGCGGGGAAATCTCGGGTTGAGACCCCCCCCCGCCGGCTCCGGCTCCTCGGCAGTGTCACGAGGCACCGCCTCAGCACAGAGCACATTACACGCCTCACACCTCCCTCTCTGTCGTGCACGCACCCCGGTAGCCCTCTTTACCGCTTGAGGAAACCCCTCCCAATCTACACCTAGAATCAGGGGGTGCGTGAGGCGCGGGCTAACCGCCGCCTGTACACTATGTTTTTTTCCTTCATAATGAATTTCGATAGTGACCACAGGGTATTCGTGGATGTCCCCATGCACACACTTCACCAACACCCTCGACGCCTTCAACAATGCCCCCGGTCGAACCAGGCGCTCCTGAATCATCGACTGCATGCAGCCCGAATCCAAGAACGCCTGGTGCGTATCATGCTGTATCCTTACCGGAACACGATACGCCGCTCCTGGTCCGGGGGGAGGGCCCGGTATGTTGCCGATGCGGACGACCTGCCCCACCTCCATCACCGGGCACTCGGCCTGCACATGGCCCGGCCGTCCGCATCGCCAACACACCCCCCCTGTCGCTCGGGGTGCTGCCTGTGGGGCCAGGGCTGGCTCCGGATGTACGCGCCCCTGCCATCTAGTCCTCGGGGCGGGCGCCGGCCTTTCCCCTTCCGGTCCCTCGGCTCCTCCCGTGCGCGGGGCCGGGGTTGCTCGACGTAACTCCCGCGGTGGGAGGGAGAGATGGTCCTCTGCCAACCCTACGGCGGCCGCGAGATCCTGGGGTCGGTGGTACTGGACCCAGGCGGCGGTTCGGGCCGGGAGCCCCGTGAGGAATTGTTCTAACACCACCCGGTCCCCGACCTCCTCCGCCGAGCTGTTTCTCGGGTCCAGCCACCGCCACGCGCTGTCCCGCAGCCGCTGGGCGTAGGCAAAGGGCCGGCTCCCCTCCTCCATCGTCAGGGCCCGGAACCGGCGACGGTGTTCCTCCGGTGTGAGGCCCAGGCGGTCTCGAATTGCCCGGGCCAGGGACGGGTAGTCCCGTTGGGCGGCCGCTGGTAGGCTGTGGGCAGCGAGCTGCGCCTCCCTTGACAGGAGGGGCAGCAGATGGTACGCCCACTCGCCGTCCGGCCACCCCGAGATCCTCGCCGTCCCTTCGAACACCGCGAGGAACGCCTCCGGTTCGTCCAGGTCCCCCATTTTCTGGAGGTGGACCTTGGGGGGACCTTGTGCCGACCCGGGCGCCGGCCCCGCCTTGATGGCCCCGACGAGCTCCCGGAGGAGGGTACGGTCCTCAGCCCTCGCCGTCGCCATCTCCTCCACCGCGGCCTGGTGCTCCTGCTGCAGGTGGGCCTGCTGTTCGTGGATCCTCGTCATCCCGGCAATGGCCGCACTTAGTGTCTCCATTTCCTCTGTGTCCCAGGTTGGGCGGTGTCGGTGATAGGGAAATCTCCCGTTTATTCAGAATGTTTGTTTCAATGGTTGTTTCAGTGTTCGTTGGGACTTTCCAGTCCCCGCTTTCCAGCCCTTCTCCTCCCGAAAGCAGAGGCACATACATCTTAAAACCTTTCGTTAGCGAGGCTTCATTCGCAACACCTGCGCAATCAGCCTCGCCTCCGAACCCTGGCCACGGTCCTGTAGCTCCCTCTACAGGCCGAACGCTGCATGTCCCTCCACAGTCTTCTTTGGCCTACCAGCCCGTTTGCGATTGCTGAGCTCACCAGTGCTTTCTTTCTTTTTAAATTGTGTTACAAACTGTTGATTTTGGGAAATGTAAGTCGCTTTCTGATAAAGGTGTCTGCTAAATGACAAATGTAAATGGGAAGTCTAACGTTTCTGATTGATTTTTCTGATATTTCAGCCTCATTATGGCTTTCTTGACTTTCATTGATGTCTCTTTGGTCCTCCAAGAGCAGACTCCAAAGGCAAATGCAATGCCTAGAATCAATACCAGACATTGACAGCTCTCTTATGCCTGCAGAAATGATGTGACGGAACACACAGAACTAACCAGAAACACATGTCAAGCCAATGTTCCAATACTTTTGGTGCCCTGAAATAGAGGGACTATGAATAAAAAGGGGTGTCATTTCTAAATGGTGGAACCAATCTAAAAAAAGAAAACATTTAATTAAAGCTGAGAATTTGTACCCATATTAATTATTTGATTTCAAACTGTTGGTATACAGAGCTAAAAGAAGACAAAATGCTTCCTCTTTCCAATACTTACAGAGGGGCACTGTATTTACACAAGCAAAATGGGAGCTGACTCAGTATGGCCTTATAAATAAAAAAATTACCAATGAAGAGCAAAGGAAGGCCAGCCCACTCTCATACATTGGACTTACTAACAAACCTCAGTGTCCCATGGTACAGTGTCCAGCAAACGTAATGACGCCACAGGGGCATACATGCACACGATATCACCATAATGAATTATAGGCACACATGTAGGTAGCGGAGATGAGCCATTTTCTTGCTTCAAAAGAAAAACATGACTTGTTTAAAGTTTAAAAGTGAGAAACTCATCTATCAAGAAATCCAAGTACTTGAAAGAGTACTTGAAAGAGTAAGTTGCTACTCTTTCAATTTGCTTATCCTGTTTAGTGACTGTACTTGGATGAGACTGTGGTTTCATTTTAGATTTCGTGAAAACCTGCCTTGTATCAACGGTTCAGGCTGGTGGTGTAATGGTGTGGGGGATATTTTCTTGGCACACTTTGGGCCACTTAGTACCAATTGAGCATCGTTTAAATGCCACAGCCTACCTGAGTATTGTTGCTGACCATGTCCATCCCTTTATGACCACAGTGTACCCATCTTCTGATGGCTACTTCCAGCAGGATAACGTGCCATGTCACAAAGCTCAAATAATCTCAAACTGGTTTCTTGAACATGACCAGCACCTTGTTGAATCTATGCCACAAAGAATTAAGGCAGTTCTGAAGGCAAAAGGGGGTCCAACCCGGTACTAGCAAGGTGTACCTAATAAAGTGGCCGGTGAGTGTATGCACATACAGGAAATTGACATGGTGAGGTTGGTGCATGGGACATAAAAAACAATATAAGCAAAATATTAACAACAAATGTACAAAATAGCAAAATATTAACAAAATAGCAAAAAAAACAAAAAAAATAGAACAATAAAACAATAAGTTATGTTGGCTGTGCGAGGCTAAGAGGCAATGAGGCTAGAGGCTGTGAAATGGGTATGCAGCATGTACACTATGAATTCAAATAATTTTAAATAAATATAAATTACACTGTCAGTGCATTGTGTGTGTGTGTGTGTGTGAGTGAGAGAGAGACAGGGTGGGGTGGGGAGGGAAGTCCCAGAGTCAGTGAGAGTTAGGGAGCTCGTTTGTGAGCCCCACTGCCATGGGGAAGAAACTGTTCAGGTGGCGCAAGGTTTTGGTCTTGATAGACCGGAACCTTTTGCCGGATGGAAGTCTATGGAAGAGGTGGTGACCAACTTCCTTTCTGTAGGCGGACTCATCTCCATTGGAGATTAATCCAATGAGGGTTGTGTCATCTGCGAACTTCAGGAGTTTGACAGAAGGGTGGCTAGAGGTGCAGCTGTTGGTGTAGAGGGAGAAGAGTAGAGGAGAGAGCACACAACCTTGTGGGGCTCCAGTGCTGATTGTCCGGGGCTCCGAGACAAGCTTGCCCAGCCGCATGTGCTGCTTCCTGTCTGTCAGGAAGTCAGTGATCCACTTGCAGGTGGGCTCGGGCACGCTCAGCTGGAATAGCTTGTCCTGGAGAAGAGCTGGGACAATGGTGTTGAATGCGGAGCTGAAGTCCACAAACAGGATCCTGGAGCAGGTGCCAGGGGAGTCTAGGTGCTGGAGGATGAAGTGGAGTCCCATGTTGACTGCGTCGTCTACAGACCTGTTGGCTCTGTAGGCGAACTGCAGTGGGTCGAGGAGGGGGTTGGTGATGGCCTTAAGATGGGTCAGCATGAGGCACTCAAAGGTCTTCATTACCACAGAGGTCAGGGCAACTGGTCTAGTTTTTAAGGCCTGTGATCCTCGGCTTTTTGGGAATGGGGATGATGGTGGATGTTTTGAAGCAGGCAAGTACCATGCATTCAACCAGTGAGGTGTTAAAGATGTTCGTGAACACTGGAGACAGCTGGTCTGCACAGTGCTTCAGTGTGGAGGGGGAGACATTGTTTGTTTAATGTGTGCCATGAATCGAGCTATTGGTGCTGTCGTACCACAAATGACGTTGGAAATGACTGATCTTGACGACACCGACCCTGACTCCTCTCCCAAATGCTTCTACCCCAACCTGTACCCAGTTCCTGGTTATATGGATGATGATGAATATGATTGTTACGATGACTATGCAAAGCCCAGGAAAAATTGCTGATGATGATGAACTTGACCATTTGTCCATGGGAACTTCGCCCAATAGTGAGCAAACTGTTGTCTCAATCTATGATTATTTTGTTTTCATGCTAGCTTCAAAGAATAAACAATGCTCTATCTTTCTGTTTTTCTAATTTATAGAACAGTTGAGACTCAAAAGGAAAATAAAAAAATGATAGAAAAATGAATGTTAGATGATTAGTAGATTAGTGGGGTAGATTGTAGGAAAGGTTAACTTAGAATACTGTACTGTATTTTCACTGTACTGTATTCGTCAACTGTTGTACCGCTGTAATTTTCCATAATATGCGGAAGCGTGCTGAATGTAAGAGTCGTGTGTAAAAGATAATCTATGAAGAGCTTACTGTCCGACTGAAAGCACTCAAAGTCTCCAACCAAGACAAGATACTGTCCAACCAGACACATTTGATCATAAACTGCTGGCGTTAAGGGCCGTGTAATGCTGGGAACCATCTGACCTGTTTTGCATATCCTGTTGTACCTCAAAATAATGTATGTGTTACGGTTCCCCCTCCTAACCATCCCTCTGGCGCCACCTTGAGGCCCCGGCGATCATCGCTGGAGCATCCAGCTCCCAGTCGACGGCGCACCTGTTCCCTGTCTCCCCTCAGCACACCTGCAAACCATCTGCAATCACCGCCCTATAAGAACCCTGCCTGATCTTCACTCCAGTGCCAGATCGTACTGTGTCCATGGTAACCTTCCCAGTAACCCGCATTACGCTTCGAGCCTTTGTTATCCTCTTGTGTTTATTTGTGTTTCACCGCGTTCCCTTGTGCCCATCCAGATACCTCGTCCTCCCTGGTTTTCCCCCTCGTCGACCCTTCCACGGACCTAGCCTCTTACCAACTACTGGACCTCCCTGCCTCCCGACCATCTGCCTGTCCGACTACCCGTCTACCTGCCCGACCTCCTGCCTGTTTGACTGCCCGCTCTCCTGCCGACCCCTGGACCGAACTTCGACTACTCTCTTTGGATTATCTACTTGTCCCCGTTCATTATTAAATACGCCTTCGGGCTTTATCTACCCTCTCTGTGTGCCGTCGTTTGGTTCCTCAGACCTTCTGTGTAACAGTATGAGCAGAACTAACTATATAAAGAGGCCTGCCACTGATGTTCGGGGGGATACTTGGGGCATGCTTACTTAGCGTGTCTTAACTGTGCTCTCTGCTGCAGCATTAAAATAAAACTTTTTAAAAAGCTTGAAGTAATTTTTCAGTACTCTCTATCTATAAGTAATAGATTTCCGCGACAAGGATGGGATGGTTGACTCCAGTCGCTGACCGCTCCCGGGGAGACTGAGGTAAAGCCGCATGAACTCCAGGGTAAAGAAAGAATACTCATTCAGAGACAAGTAACATTTCCCTAGCAAGAAGACAACCTGAAGCATAATTGTATATTCACTAAAATTGAAGAACTTTCAATTGTTGTGATGCTATTTCAATGAAGTGAAAAAGCATAAAAGGATGGAATGTAAGATTTAGACTGTTGAGAAACAGGCTTATCAGGCCAACCATTTGGAACTGGTTTTCACCACACCCAGTGATGGTGAGTGATCAAGTTAAGTGTGACAAGATTTATCAAACCAATAAACATAGAGATGTTAATGTTTTGTATACTGTTTCAGACTGGGTGATAGATCAAAGGGTAAAACACTACAAGAGCTGATGGAAAACTCAGTTTCAGACCACACGGCTGGACCCAAAGTATGGACTTGCTCTGCTGCTTGATGCACCAAGTAAAAGATTCCTTAAACTCAGAAGTTGTGCTATATTTTCTTACAGACCTGTTGCCATAAGAAAAGTACAACAAATGTAGCACAAACACCAAAATAAATGTAAGATCCCTTGCCATTCATACTTCTATTTGCAAATTACTACAACCCAGACTCACAGTTGGCTCAACTACTAGCGGATCTTTGTTTTCATTTCAACAATTTTCTACTTGTGTACTTGTGTGACTTCTACTGAAGTCTGCAACCCATTGCTCTGCCAGGCCTGTACTGCAGCCATCTTCAGTTGTTGCTTGTTTTAAACTCTTGTTGACTAAAATCTTTGAGAAGACAAAATGAAATGCATGTTCAATTGGATTTAAATCTGAAGATTGACCCAGAAAAACTATGGCAGTATGTTTGGGTCATTGTCTTACTGTATGATGAACCGCCATCCAATGAATTTGGAGGCATTTGCTTGTACTCGAGTAGGCAAGATGATTCTGTGCACGCGCACACACACACACACACACACACGTATGTACGTTAGCCACTTCTAGTGGCAGCTATACCTGCCCAAACCATAAGACACCCTTCACCATGTTTCACAGATGAACTGGTATGCTTTAAATCTTGGGCAGATCTTTTTTTCTCCAAATTTTCCTCTTACAATCACTCTGGAACATGATAATATTAATCTTATCTGTCCACAAGACCTTTTTAGCAAACTGTAACCTGACCCATCCTTTTTGAGGATAACTAGTGGTTTGCACCTTGCAGTGAAGCCTGTAGTTCGGCTGGTGACGTATTCTGCGGATACCTCCTGGAGAGTGTTCCTGATCTGTGGGACAGTTGCTTTGTTTTTTTTCTTAATTATGGTGAGCATTCTTTGGTCATCCACTGTACAAGTCTTTCTTGGCCTACCAGCCCGTTTGTAGTATCACACAGGTTCAGTAAGGCACGGCAAGGAGGACGCAGCTGGCGTCAGGGACGAACACTCCCACACGCTGTTCTCACTTGCTGATTGTCACCTGTTCATGGGACAGGCTATAAAAGCCAGTTCATGTAGTTTTACTATAGCTTGAGCAGTCGTTCACGCTGCCCATTCGTTCAAGTTTCCCACCACCACCCCAGCTTCCACCTGCAGGGGGTTGAATTTCATGGTTCTCCCCGCTTTTATTTATTAGTTTATTGTTGTTTATTCAAGCGGGGGGTTAGAAGTTTAAGGGCTCCCCGCTATGTATATTATATTGTATTACAATGTTGTTTAATTCAGCGAGGAGCTATATCAGAGTGGAACCATCCATTACGTCAACTCGGTACATTCATTAAATTGCACATTCATCAATTGTACATTCATTAAACTAAATACATTTACATCACTGACTTAAGTGTCCTGACTGAACTGTTGATTTTGGCAAGCCTAAGGTTTTGCCTACGTTTCTGATAAAATAAAAAAATCTGATTTTTCAGCCTAATGACTTTCATTGACACTTCTTTGGTCCTCATGTGAACAGACACCAATAGCAAACTCCAAAGGCTACACAACACAAAGCCTAGAATTAATAATTGACATTGACAGCTCTCTTATGCCTGCACAAATGATGTGACAGACTTCCTTGATTTAACAAAAACACCTGTCAAGCCAATTGTCCCATTACTTGTGGTGCCCTGAAATAGGGAGACTATGTATAAAAGGTGTTGTCATTTCTAAATGATGAAACCAATATGTACACAAATACCCTCAAATAAAAGATAATCTCTACTTTAACCTCATAGTAATTGTTTGATTTCAAATCCAAACTATTGGAGGATAGATCCAAAAGAAAAAAAAATGCTTCCCTGTCCCATTACTTACGCAGGGCACTGTATATGCCAATGACACTGTTTATATATGCTGTTGCCCCCACAATTGCCCAGGCTCTTTCTGAGCTACAGTCTGTATTTATTGTCCCACAGAAAGCATTTGTTGAACTGAAATTGGTATTTAACGCTGGAAAAAACAAGTACAGGGACTTCACAGGCTAGCTGTAGACCTTCTCATGTTAGCCTGCTAGTTCAGAGAGTTAGTCAGTGGAACAGTTAAGCCAAGTTGTAGTGTCGAAAGTGTGACCCTCCCCCGACCTGCATCTCCACCTGAGCATGCCGCTCAGACCTTCAGAAGGGGGCTGTGGCGCTCATGGCAGGCTCCCTTATGGACGAGTGGGGATGGTGGTTTCACATGGGTATCGATGGATTCTGGATGGATCGGATGGAGCGCCCAGGCGTGGGGGGCGGGCTCCATCTAGTGTCCTCAGGCTAGAAGTGTCCGGGGAAGCTGAGAGCTCGGCTCAGGGGATGATTCAGGATGGGCTTAAAGAAGAGGTTGTTGAGCCAGAGGGGGGAGAGGAAGATGGTGATGTCAGTGTCTGTCCTGGGGCCCTCCCTGTGACGGTTCCCGCTCCCTCTCCACTCTCTGAGGAGCGGCAGGTGGGGTCAGGGGTGGCGGATGGGGGGGTACCTACGGAGGCTGTGGCAACGGAGGCTACGGAGGAATATGTTGTATGGCTCCTTTGTGACATGGATTACCCGCAGCTGGATTTTGATGCTGAGAGTATGTACTACTAACACACTGAAACATAATCCGCAAAAATATACTACGTATATGATGGTATGTGCTACTAACACATTGAAATATAACCAGCAAAGAAGCACACTATATTATACTGATGTTATGTACTACTAATATGCTAAAGTATAACCAGCAAAACATATTATATACGACTAGTGATATGTACTACTAAGGTACTGAATGTCTAATGGCAAGAAATACTATTCAGACATAAAACTAATCAGATAACTTGGGGTTGATTTATGTTGAAAGGAGGTTTTGCCTGTTTTATGATTTGAAGGATGAAACTGATCTGTCTAACTGTGTGTAACAAATAAAGTTGAAATGTAATTGGAAAGGGATTCATCTTCGAGGAGGACGGATTCCTTTTGAGGCCAGGAGGTCTAGCCCAATCAGGGTTTCCACGACCAAAATCCTCTCTGGAGAGAGTTTTCGAATCGGAAAGCCCCCAGTCTGAACTGCTGTTAGTATCAGAAGTTGGCCCACTCTTTTGGCTGCCTATATTCAGCGGAAGGGATTGCTAGAGGGGGTTGAGTGACCACTTGTACTAGGAGGTGGGCCATTGTAGATCCTCGGCTGAGGGTACAGTGCTGCTTTGGAGAAATCGTCCGGGCTGATTCGAGAGTATTTCGGCAGTGGCCACTGTCGATACTGTACGGAGCCTCTCTAAAGTTATTATAAATTAGACAGACTAGGGACAGCCAGAGCGAGACTTATTTTACTTATTTTACTTCAAGAACTATAATGCCTATTAGTATTTGGTTTTATTTCCTTTAACTCTTTGGTAATTCCTTTTACTCCAATCTATTTACTTTCACTTTAATTTCTTTGATTTATTTTATTTTACTCACTTTAGTATTACACTTTTGTTATATTTTGTTAAAGTACTTTACTCTGTTACTGTAGCATTACAATACTCATAAGTATACATTATTTTACTCTAATTAGTATGATTACTTTGAAAAAATTTGATTTATTTTATTTTAGTTCATTTCGCTAATTTCTTTAATTCCTTTTATTTCTTTTTATACCACGTAGGTTTACTTTAATTACTTTGCATCTTCTATTTTTATTATTTTTTCCTTAAATATTTCTTTTTACTCGGGAGTCCCTCATGTGAGGGTGTGGTGATAGACCAGAAGCACTTTTTCGAGGTGATCGGGGGTTATCGGAGTCCCTTGGCTGAGGGTGCGGTGATCGACCAGAATGAGAGAACGGGAGAATTTGTAACCCTCGGTATTTAGACTTACAGTAATTACTTTTCATCTTCTTTTGTATTTTTATTATTTTTCCATTAAATCACTTTATTGATATATTGTATTATCCTGCTGTCATGCTTAATGCTTGAATAAAGAACAACTCTGAAAACCTAGGAAAAGTTTCATTAGATTTATACTGAGTATAGTACTTACCACCTGAAATGATGTGTTATCCTCCTTGCTAAACATAAAAAGATAGATTACACTGTGCATATTACACCAAAGGATCTGAATGGTTATTCTAGCCTCTTTATTAAAATATCCCCTTTGGATGAATTGTCCTCATCTATAAATCTGATTGCTGCAACCACACCAACTGGCACTCCTAAGAATAGAGCCGTTGTTAACCATTGAGGCTTCTGATTTGAAGGTCACTTACAGGGCTTGGTATTAAGCGGTAGCAGGGGAAACTGTGGGGAGTAGACGGTTAACAGCAGGGTGAGTCTATTCGACACTAGCCTATGATTATGTTCTTGAATCCTAGTAGGGTAAGACCCTTTAGGCAGAGAATTTAACCTGTTAGTAGGAGGGCTATTTTTTATTCATTTTTATTCACCGGGAGACAGTAGTTAGCTACAAGTACTACAGTACGCTTCGGACAGTCAGCGAGTGAAGAGTGGGAAGGATGAAATGGCATGATTGCAGCATCCCTTTATTGGGAAGTGTGACAGGCAGGGCCATGACTTGCAAGCGTCACCGGCCTGTACCAGGCGTGATTGAATAGGGGTCTTCAGCGAGAGAGAGAACAGTACAACTAAACAGAAACACTGGCAGAGATCGAGAGACAGAGAGTGTGACAGTATTTGGACGAGGTCCACTGGGAAGAGAAGGAAGGATACACCCACTCCAGCTTGAGTCTCTCTGGGGGCAGCTCTGTACGAACATCGTCATAGCTCTCCACGTCGGAGGGAATGAACATGGTGATGGGGCGAACATTTTTTGTAGTCCCCCTCTGTGGAGGAGAGAGAGAGGTCAGAGGTCTCCATAACCTAACATTAATATGCCAACTACCAATAAATATGAATGCTGTTGATACTAAACCCAGTCTCACACACACACACACAACCCTACAGCCATCATTGACATTTAATAGCATGACAGTATATGGTCTTCTCACCGTAGAAAAAAACCCCATAGGAATAGATACTGTTGCAAAAATAAGTCAGACAAATACAGATCCTTTCATATAAGGTGAGTCAGAGAGCATGACATGACTTAAGTCCATTTAACGGCAGGAATTCAGCAGTCCAACTTCTCAGCGCCCTCTGACACACAATCACGCAGGGTGAGAAAAACTGCAAAACCTCAAAAAAGCCTTTCTGAGTTAATCAGAGAGTTGCACATGCTTTTTCACTCCAGGGATGAGATACATACAGACAGACAGACAGAGAGAAGCATTGCCATGCAGAGAAGCAAAGCAGTGACTCAGAGACCCAATAAACCCAGCTGGAATAACTAAACAGGAAAGGGGGATAGAAGAGAGAGAGAGAGAGGAGAGCAAAATGGGGGGGGGGACTTGGAAGGTACAGTAGATTTGCAATAGACTGGGATCTCAGGGATGTGTTTACCTTGTCCCCCCTCAAGCTCTGTCACCCAAAAGAGAGAGAGAGCAGCTTGTATGGTGAATTAACATAACTTAACTAGAGGGCCCAGAATGCATGTCAGGAACTATCAACTCTGTCTGCACTATAATAAGCGCTACACTGCCTCAGTGATTCAAATAAGTAAATTATGATCTCCAACCCTCCTAAACGAATGCTTCCTCCTTTCTACAGTATATCAGTGCCTATTTACAGCAGGAAAAGGCCAGTATTCCCTGATGGTTCTCTGTGTTTGACATGGAGAGAGTGATATAGATAGAGAGAGATGGAGAGATAGATCAGCCGAAAAGCAGAGTGAGGGTTTAGCAAGCGCTCGATCCGTGGTTGCTCTGAAACACTAAACTAGGGGAGGCGGGACTTACCTGCTTGACTGTTTTTCTCACGGGTTGACATTTTGGCTGGTCATGAGACAAAAGCAATGTCACTCATAACACACAGACAAACACACACATATAAATGATACTACACAGGAGAGAAAACTGCTACAATGATAAAGAAGAGACAACATAGATTGGGTCTACAGTACAGTACAATATGTATAGGATGAATGGTTTAGGGCAGGATAGATGGGATATGCAGGAAACACAACATGCTAGGGCAATCAAATACAGGCTCTAGAACATGTGTTGTACATGTACTGTACTCTAGAACATGTACTCTAACCCCTAACCAGGATTTAAACATCTCAGTGAAATAAAGAGTGCAAATACACTTTGGGTTTAAATAAGTAAAAAGTAGTATGAGAGAGTCTTACCTTGGCTAATCACAGGGTCTTTATGCCTAGAGGAGAGTGGAACAAAAACAATAAGGTCACTGTGTGTGTGCGTGCGAGTGAGTGTGCTAGCTAGCGAGAGAGATTGAGAGTGAGAGTGTGTGACTGACTCACTTATCAGCGTTCTTTGCCAGCAGTTTGGAGGTGGAGGCAGCCTTCACCAGTTTGTTCCTGTTCTTCTCGCCACTCTCCCACATGCTGCTCTGAGAACGCTCCATCCATGTGCCCCACTTTGCACTGTGACCCCTGATAGACACGCACGCACACACAGACACACACAAAGAAACAGTCAATTTAATACCACAGAGAGGAAGGGAGGGAGAGAAAATATAAGGTTAGAAAGAAAGAGAGCAGTAGTATGGAGGAGTGCGATTGTGATATTAGAGGCTCATTTACATTATCTGACATTAACATCTGTGTGCTCAACTAGAGAAAGTGCACCTGTGTTTGATGCTATATTAAGCTTATTACAATTCCATTTCATTCACACATGGCACCCCTCCTTCGGGACACAGAGGAAGCAATTCAAGTCAGAGTAATAGAGGACGGGGAGAAATAGGTGAGACTGAAACTGAAAGAGAAAGGAGGCAGAGAGAGAGAAGATGGAGTGTGAAAAAAGACAAATCCTCATGAGACAGAAACGTGGATGGGCTAGTTCTGGATCACTTCTGCACTGGGGAATCAACAGGGGGCAGCACAGACACTGAGGGGTGTGGATAGAGATGCCCTGCATCCCAATTCTCCACCCTTTTAAGTGCACACTTCAGGGAAAATAATGGTGGGGAATTGAGATGCAGGGCTGGGGCTAAATGTCGGAGAAGGGGTGCTTTAATAGTGTGCGTCACTGCTGCAGTTACAGTGTCTGTCTGTATACCGAGACAGGGAGGACAGACACCTAGATATTCTCTGCTTATTCTAACTGCTAGAAAGACACACACACCACAGCCTGTGAGACCCCCAATGTCTTGTTTCTTTTTGAGCTCTCTCTTTCGGGGCCAACTGTGAGAGAAGGCGGCGGTAAAACAGTTGAGCCACGGCCAATTCAGGGCCCTGATGGCGGCTGCAATGTTTGCAGCATTGTCAGTTCTTACGGCCGCGTGGAGCGCATCAGCAATGTTGTCCGCTGTGTGGTTTTCTGGAAAAAAGCTAGTCTGCATTTTGACTGTAGTTTCCAGTCGGGTGTGACAAAGTGGACGGTTAACGACGTGTATGGCGTCGTGTTAACTGACGACCACATGTCCGCACGAATAGCTGTTTGAACCCAACAGCAGCACTTGATACAGTCAGATATCTCATCCGTGCAGCTGTTAATGGGTGTTTTATAGTTTAAGGTGCGGGTGTAGATCCCATTAGTGCGGGTGTAGATCCCATTCGTTTTTCCATCTCTGGCCGTCATCTTTTTCATGCAAGTCTTGCAAATAACCTCGTCCAAATCGACAGGCTCTCCCCTTATCGTCGGGTCGGAACCCGAAATGCTGCCATACAGCAGCAACGGCATTCTTTTTTAGTTGAAGTCATTAGGCACTAGTGGAAGAGGTCACGGGCAACACCCTAAAAGTTACACTTGTAATTCTTTCTCCGACCACGCTGGCAGCGGCGCTCTTACACGTTGTGAATTGACAAACAGCGTTTCATTTGGCAGTTAGACAGATAGATTTAATTACGTTATTGACAAGCATACCGTGGGCATTTTCAAATCCCGCGGGATACCGTATTAGCGTTATACTGTTCAACCGTAATAGTTACCCCTGCCGCTCTTTGTATAATACTTTACTGGACATTGGATATACTACCAACTGGAATATGCCTCCCATTCACTCCTTCGAATGGGATATACAGTGGGGGAAATAATTATTTGATCCCCTGCTGATTTTGTTAGTTTGCCCGATTACAAAGAAATGAGCGGTCTATAATTTTTATGGTACTTTTATTTTAACAAATAGAGACAGAATATCAACAAAGAAGTCCAGAAAAAACACATTATATAAAGTTATAAATTCATTTGCATCTGATCGAAGGAAATAAGTATTTGATCCCCAAGCAAAACATGACTTAGTACTTGGTGGAGAAACCCTTGCTGGCAAGCACAGAAGTCAGACGTTTCTTATAGTTGGTCACCAGGTTTGCACACATCTCAGGAGGGATTTTGATCCACTCCTCTTTACAGATCCTCTCCAAATCCTGAAGGTTTCAAGGCTTTTGCTTGGCAACTCGAAGCTTCAGCTCCCTCCACAAATTTTCGATAGGATTAAGGTCTGGAGACTAGCTAGGCCACTCCATGACCTTAGTGTGCTTCTTCTTGAGCCACTCCTTTGTTGCCTTGGCTGTATGTTTTGGGTCATTGTCATGCTGGAAGACCCATCCACGACCCATCCTCAGTGCTCTGGCTGAGGGAAAGAGGTTCTCGTCCAAGATCTTATGGTACATGGCCCCGTCCATTGGCCCCTCAATGCAGTGAAGTCGTCCTGTACCCTTAGCAGAGAAACAACCCCAAAGCATAATGTTTCCACCTCCGTGTTTGACGGTGGGGATGGTGTTCTTGGGATTGTAGCATTCAGCATTTCTCTCCCTCCAAACACGAAGAGTCGAATTTATGCCAAAGAGTTCAATTTTGGTCTCATCTGACCACATCACCTTCTCCCAAGCCTTCTCTGAATCATTTAGGTGTTCACTGGCAAACTTCAGATGGGCCTGTAAATATGCCTTCTTGAGCAGGGGGACCTTGCGGGCACTGCAGGATTTCAATCCGTTACGGTGTAGTGTGTTACCAATGGTTTTCTTGGTGACTGTGGTCCCAGCTGCCTTGAGATCATTACCAAGCTTCTCCCGTGTAGTTCTGGGCTGATCCCTCACCCTTCTCATGATCATCCTTACCCCACGAGGCAAGATCTTGCATGGAGCTCCAGGCCAAGGGCGATTGATGGTTATTTTGTATTTCTCCCATTTTCTAATAATTGCACCAGCTTCTTGCTGATGGTCTTGTAGCCCATTCCAGCCTTGTGCAGGTCTACAACTCTTACCCTGATGTCCTTTGAATATACCCATAACAAGCAGAGATTAGGAGTACTTTTCCTAAAGTGACAGGGCTAATCTGTGTGCCTCATGGGCATATAACCGGTCTGTATGAGCCAGAATTCTTGCTGGTTTGTAGGGGATCAAATACTTATTTCCTTCGATCAAATGCAAATTAATTTATAACTTTATATAATGTTTTTTTTCTGGACTTCTTTGTTGATATTCTGTCTCTATTTGTTAAACTAAAAGTACCATAAAAATTATAGACCGCTCATTTCTTTGTAATCGGGCAAACTAACAAAATCAGCAGGGGATCAAATAATTATTTCCCCCACTGTAAGTGGCATGATCTCTAAAATGGACTTCATTAACATTTGGATCCGTGAGGCAAACCCGGATGTTTTTTATTTTATTTTAACAGAAACATGGCTAAACACATCAGTACATAACGATGATATAACACTTCTTGGCTACAATATATTTAGATCTTATAGGTTAGGAAGAGGGATTTTTGTGAAAAATTGTTTTACTGTGTCGGTAAACTCAACAACTGTACTCAAGAAATTTGAATACCCTAGTATGTTGCTAGGAGCCACCAGTTTAACGGTGATAGGGGTGTATCACGTCGACGCCGCTGCCTTTAACTCTGTTACAGACAAACATGCTCCCGTTAAAAAACTAAGGATAAAGGATAGACATAATCCATGGTTTACTAATGAACTGTCAGAGGCTATCCACACAAGGAATATTGCCTGGGCCAAAGCTAGACATGCTGACTCTGCTGCAGAATGGCAGTCATTCAAACAATTGAGAAATAGATGCATTGTTATGACGAGGAAAGCATAATTTGCTTATTACATGGGTATAGTAGTGGTGGAAACCCAGCTAAATTCTGAAAAACAGTTAAATCACTGAAACATAGCTCCGCCCCTGCACTGTCGCAACAAATCATGTCAGATTCTGGCCCCATAAATGACAAAAGGAAAATTAGTAATGCTTTTAATCAACACTTTGTGTCCACAGGACACTTGTTTGATAAACTAGGTTTATCAGGTGTCCCAAAAATTGTGGGGAATGAGGAGGTTACAATCATCTGCCGGCCTAAGCTTAACAATGACATTAAGCCCATATTCTCATTTAGACAGTTCTCAGATTTAGAAGTACTTGAAGCTCCATTAAATATAAATGTAAACAAGTCAACGGGAGCTGACCTCCTGGACCCTGGTCTGCTGAAGCTTGCAGCGACCTCTTATAGCTCGGTCCCTAGCTCATATTTGTAATCTATCGCTTAGCTCTGGGACTATCCCCAAGATATGGAAAGCAGCCCATGTGCTACCACTACATAATGGTGGGGACTGCAGCGACCTTAATAATTATCATCCAATTTCCAAGCTTTCATGTGCAGCTAAAATATTAGAATCCTTATTCAACTCTCAGCTTCATTCATTCTTGTCCCAGAATGGTATCTTGAACACATTTCAATAAGGCTTTAGGCCAGGACACAGTACTATTTCTGCAACATCCCTTGTAATCAATGATACTGTTTGTTCCCTCAATAAAAAGCAGCATCGTGCTGCCCTGTTTATTGACCTATCAAAAGCTGTTGATACAGTAAATCATTCACTGTTAGTGAGTAGTCTACAATAGGTTTTGATCAGAATGCTTGTCAGTGGTTCCTTAACTACCTCATGAATAGAACTCAGTGTATAGTTGCTGACAATGTTCAGTCACAATCTCTAGAGATCACAAAGGGAGTGCCTCAGGGTTAAATTTTAGGTCTGTTACTGTTTACACCGTATACAGTGCCTATAGAAAGTCATCATACCCCTTTGAAATAGTTACTATATTTGTCGTACAGCCTGAAATAAAAACCCATTAAAAAAAACTTTTTCCAGCTTTATGTACAAATTTAGCCATACAACATCAAACTAATGAAAAAAAAGGCGACAGTTCTGAAAATGTATAAAAAATGAAAAACAAGAATAACAGGGTTGGAAGAGTCATCAGTCCCCTGATTCAATACTTTGTAGAGCCACCTTTTGCTGCAATTACAGCCATCAATCTGTTTGGATATGTCTCTACTAGCTTTGCACACCTTGATTGGAGAATATTTGCCCATTCTTCCTTGCAGAATTGTTCGAGTTCAGTCAAATTCTGTGGTGAGCGGACTGCTCTCTTCAAGTCCATCCGCAGATTTTCTATCGGATTTAAGTCACGGCTCTGACTTGGCCACTCAAGGACATTCACATTTCTATCCTTAAGCCACTGCGTTGTTCTTTTGGCGGTATGTTTAGGATCGTTGTCGTGTTGGAAGGTGAATGACCTGCCCATCTTCAGCTGTCTAGCAGAGGGATGCAGGTTGTCCTCAAGAATTTGGGTGTACTTGGCAGCATCCATTTTCCCTTCAATCCTGACCAATTGCCCAGTCCCCGCTGAAGAGAAACATCCCCACAACATAATGTTGCCACCATGCTTCACAGTAGGTATGGTGTGTTTTGGGTGGTGTGCTGGTGTTTGGTTTTCGCCAAACATAGCACTTGGAGTTCAGTCCAAAAAGTTCAATCTTAGTCTCGTCTGACCATAAAACCTTTTTCCACATGGCAACAGAATCTTCCAGGTGTGTTTTTGCATAGCACAAACGAGACTGACTGTGGCACGTTTTCAGAAAAGGCTTCTTTCTTGCTACCCTGCCATACAGGCCAGCTTTGTGTAAAGCTTGTGAGATTGTTGTCACATGCACAGACAGACCAGTCCCAGCCATAAAGACTTGTAAGTCCTTCAAAGTTGTCTTTGGCCTCTTGGTAGCTTCTCTGATCAATGTCCTCCTGGCTCGGTCATCCAGTTTGGACGGACGGCCTGATCTAGGCTAGGTGTTGGTGGTGCCATACGCCTTCCACTTCTTAATGATGCTCTGAACGGTACTCAGAGGGATAGCTAAAGCCTTCGAAATCTTTTTGTAGCCTTCACCTAACTTGTGCCTTCCTACAACTTTATCCCGGAGGCCTTTTGAAAGTACTTTTCCAACCATGGTGAATTCTTTGCAGAACCATGCACTTCTAGTAGTGTAATCCTCAAGAAACAGCTGGTTTTATTCTGAAGTAATCAAAACCACTACAATTGATGTCAGCTGGGGGGCAATTAACCTGGTGTTTGATCTGGAAGTTGATTGGTTGCACCTGAGCAAGTTTATAATGGTATACTCTAAGGGGCTAATCACTTAACCAAACCAGGTATTTCACAAATTAATTTGTCCAGAATTTTTTTAATTTTTATTTTCACTTTGATGATCAGGGTTATAATGTGTACATACAGCTCAAAAAAGTTAGATTTGATTTATTTTAATTTCCAGGGTGTAATGTGACAAAAGGTAAAGATTTCACAGGGTATGATGACTTTCTATAGGCACTGTATAAATGATATTGGCTCCTTAGTTAAGGACTGTAAACTGCACGTTTATGCGGATGACACTGAGCTTTACTCTGCAGCCTCTTCTATGGATGGAGCTTTCTCTAAACTACAGACCGCTTTTGATGCCGTTCAATGCTCACTTGTGGACCTCAATTTAGTACTAAATGCAGCCAAAACTAAGTATATGCTTTTCTCTAGAGCAGTGGTTCTCAACCGGTGGGGCTCGAGTAGGCTACAGGATGGGAGGGAAAAAAAGAAACACGAAAAATCACGGACTCACTGGCTATTAGTAGACCAACAAAGGAGATGCAACAGATTCCCCCCCATGTCGAAATGCAAGTGGTTGGACTATTATAACACACAAACAAATCAACCACACAGTTTCATTTCAAATCTACCAATACAGGGGGTAGTATTTTGAGCCTGTGACGCAACGTCACGTAAGTGCTACTATATAAGCGTCCGCACACGCGTCGTAGCTCCATTCACTCTAGTCTCGTCTCTTGCCAAGTTCGCTTGTGCCAACTCTCGCTAGTCTATCTGTTATTCAAGATTCAAGATTCAAGATTCTTTATTTGTCACGTGCATACAAGTATACAGTGAAATGCAAAAGTGACAGTGCCACAGAGTAGTGCAACAATACAATAAGTTTTAAAATACAATAAAATAAAAATAGAAGTACTAAAAAATATACAGTATGGACAGTATAAACAGTATAAACAATATGAACAGTATAACCGGTAAGCATATAAGTAAGCAATATAAATAGCAGATGGATGACTATGTGTGTGCATATGTGTTAAGATGACAGTGCATGTGTGAGTGTCTTGAGGGGGGCACTGGTGGGGTCATCGTTGACGATTCTGATGGCGTGGGGGAAGAAACTCAGCCTTAGCCTCTCTGTTCTTGCTGCATGACAGCGGAGGCGTTTTCCTGACCGCAGCGGCTGGAACAGTCCATGTTTCGGGTGGTGAGGATCCTTCATAATCCTGCAGGCTCTGGTCCTACACCTCCTGGTGTACAGAACATGGAGAGGGGGGGTTGGAGCTCCCATGGATTTTTCCGCCAGGCGTACCACCCTTTGCAGAGCTCGCCTGTCCTGGGCCGTGCTGTTACCGTACCAGACGGTGATGTTGCCAGCCAGGATGCTCTCCACAGCTCCAGAGTAGAAGGACTGAAGGATCCTCTGGGAGACTCTGAATTTCCTCAGTTGCCTGAGATGGAACAGGCGCTGCCTTGCCTTTCCCACCAGAGAACTGATGTGGGTAGTCCAGGTCAGGTCTTCTGAGATGTGGACTCCCAGGTATTTAAAACTGCTCACCCTGTCCACAGCAGTCCTTCCAATGTCCAGCGGTGTGTAGGCCCTTAGTTTTTGTGCTCTCCTGAAGTCCACAATCAGCTCTTTTGTCTTGGAGACATTCAGGATGAGACTGTTCTCCTGACACCAGAGTGACAGGTCCGCCACCTCGTCCAGGTAGCCTTTCTCATTGTTATCTGAGATCAGCCCCACCACGACCGTGTCGTCCGCAAACTTGATGATGGAGTTTTCGCTGGACTTAGCCACACAGTCGTGGGTGTACAGGGAGTAGAGGAGGGGACTAAGGACACAGCCCTGGGGGGACCCTGTGCTCAGTGTGAGTGAGCTGGAGGTGTGTCTACCCACCCTGACCACCTGTGGCCTGGCCGTCAGAAAGTCCAGGATCCAGGCACACAGGGGAATGTTCAGTCCTAGGCCAATCATCTTATCAGCCAGTCTGGTGGGGACTATGGTATTGAACGCTGAGCTATTGTCTATAAACAGCATTCTCACATAGCCCCCCTTCTGCCTGTCAAGGTGAGAGAGAGTGGTGTGGAGGACCTGGGAAACTGCATCGTCTGTAGATCTGTTTGGTCTATATGCGAACTGCAGTGGGTCCAGGGTCGGAGGGAGGGAGGAGCAGATGTAATCCTTAATCAGCCTCTCGAAGCACTTCATGACCACTGAGGTTAGAGCCACGGGTCTGTAGTCATTCAAGCAGGCTGGGGAGGTGATCTTGGGCACAGGGACGATAGATGATCTTTTAAAACAGGTGGGAACTACTGAATTAGCCAGTGAAAGGTTGAATATAGTGGTGAACACAGGAGCTAGCTGGTTAGCACAGGTCTTAAGTACTCTCCCAGGTATGCCATCCGGGCCAGCAGCCTTCCTAGTGTTCACCTTCAGCAGAGCCCTCCTCACGTCGTGTTCCGTCACGGAGAGTGCTTGCTCTGCCCCAGCGTGTGAACTCCCATCAGCCACGCTAGCCAGCGCTCTGACGTTGTTGTTGTTAGCCGGCGCGCTAGCGGTGGTGTTGCCAGCCTCAAACCGTGCATAAAAAGAGTTCAGGTCTTCGGCTAGGGAGGCATCTGCACTTCCGGTTGAGGAGGGTGTGTGCCGGTAATCCGTAATAGATCGTAGTCCTCGCCATAGTCCCCTGGTGTCGTTGCTCTCCATCTGCGCCTGCATTCTGTCTGCGTATCTCCTCTTGGCGGCTTTCACCGCCCTTCGCAGTTTGTAGGACTCCACTTTATACTCCTCCATGCTGCCGGATGCCAGCCCGGAGTTGTAAGCGGCGGTGCGAGCCCTCAGAGCGGCACGGATGGAGCTGTCGACCCAGGGTTTCTGGTTGGGGTAGATCTTTACCATTGTCGTTGGTACGATGTTATCGGCTAATGTAGAGATGAAGTCCAAGACGGTCTCTGTAAACTCGCTGACATCGCTGGAACTTGATTGAAACATATCCCAGTCGACGTCACTCAGCGCGTCTTGTAGCGCGGCCTCTGATTGGTCGGACCACCGCTTTCCCTCCCTTTTCACGACCGCTACCTGTTGGATCCTCTGTTTGTAAACAGGCATCAACAGAATGGCGCAGTGATCTGATTTCCCAAAGGGAGGGTGGGAAACAGCTTTGTACCCATTCTTAAACTGAGTATAACAATGGTCCAAAGTTCTATCTCCCCTGGTGGCACACTTGATGTGTTGACGGAAGTTAGGCATAACTTTTTTAAGGTTAGCCCGATTGAAATCACCTGTTACTATCATCGCCGCCTCAGGGTGGTTGCTCTGATGCCGGCACAGCGTATCATGTAGGGTCGATAGCGCTGCCTCGGTGTTGCCCTGTGGTGGAATGTAGACGGCTGTGATGATGACTGAGCTAAACTCCCGGGGAAGGTAGAATGGGCGGCATGAGATGGTCAGATGCTCCAGGTCAGCCGAGCAGGACTGAGAAAGCGTCGTTACGTTGTTAGGGTTACACCAGTTGTTGTTGGTCATGAAACAAACTCCACCACCCTTGGATTTGCCGGACTCCTCCGTTCTATCCGCCCGGAAAACAGAGAAGGACTCGGAAGGGCAGATGACTCGGTCCGGTACCAACGAGGTAAGCCATGTCTCTGTTAGACAAAGGATGTTACAGTCTCTTACGTCTCGCTGGAAAGTAATCCTCGCCCTTAGATCATCCATCTTGTTCTCCAGAGACTGGACATTAGCAAGAAGTATGCTAGGCAGAGGTGGACGGTGGGCCTGAGCTCTCAGCCGGTTTCGAATGCCTGCCCGCTTTCCCCGGTGTTTCCTCCTCTTTTTTGGCGCGCTCCCATTGTTGTTATCGTGGGGGGTCCTTCTGATCTCCGCCGGCCACGCCGTGTCGATAGAATAATTATCCAAAATACTTGGTCTTAAGTTGTAGTTTAAATGTAGAAGTGTGTCCTTGTCGTAGGATATCAGTGCCTGTGAGTTTCTCACAATGAGAAAATTTAGAAAACACATAAAAGCTAAAAAAACGCACATCCTCTGAGGAGCTCCCACAACGGCGACCGGCATCGGCGGCGCCATTTTTCCATCTTTTTTATCAATCTCGATATCAATTTACTTAGGCCTATACTTCAAAACCCAAACAGTCTTTTTAAAGACTAACCCCACAAACAGTCTTTTTAAAGATTATCCCCATCTCAGCCCTAGCCAGTAATTTTTTTAACTGCTAGGCGTGCACTTAGCTAACTAGCTAGCAACTTTTTCACCGTGTTGCAACACAACTATACGACCCACGCGACTAAGACACACACACACACACACTCACCCACTCACTCACTCACTCACAAAGGACTACAATTGTTATGTCTTAAAATAAAATCTGCATTGCCTGCAAAATCGTTATTGTGTACTGTTGTATTAAAGATCGTGCCTAAGTCCCGACTGATTAGCCCCCGATACTAGTCTCTCAACATAGCCACACACGCACACATCGTTACATCATAGCCTAAACTTTATTGAAAACACAACTAATCCACATCCAAATTATTTCAAAACCAAACAAAAATGGAGAGATTTCTAGTGAGGACCAACAAGGCAACCGACGCACCACCAGCTGCAAAAAAGCTTCGAAGGTACGATGAATGAAATACCGCAAATACCGCAATCGTGCACAAATCAAGGATGATTTGAGGCTATGTTTATCAGACATTGCGCCAAGAATTGAGGATCTTTGCAAGGCAAAGCAGGCTCAGGTCTCACATTAACATCGCCAACCTGCAAGCTTCTGTAAAAAATGCAGATGATATGCCTACTATTAGGCCTAGTAATAATAACAATAATAAAGCATAAATTCATATCAGAGGTCTGGTGCCAATTCCCAATTATAGCAGTAGCCTAGTAATGATAATAGGCCTACTGATGATAATGATAATAATAATAATAACAACAACAATAAAGCATGTAACCTCATATAATTATATAGCAATAGCCTAGTAATGATAATAGGCCTACCACTACTCATAATAATAATAATGCCTGCAAGCTCACATTAGAAGTCTGGTGCTACTGCCAATTATAACAATAGCCTAGTAATGATAATAGGCCTACCTACCGCTACTGATGATGATGATAATAATAATAATAATAATAATAATAATAATAATAATAATAATAATAGTGTGGGCCTAACAATAATAGCCTAGGGCTATCTATCTATCTATCTATCTATCTATGCAAGGTGGTGTAGTGGGGGTGGCGCCGGGAAGGGGGGGGGGTGGCGCCGGGAGGAGGGGGGGCCCCAACTGCAATGAACCAGCTTTGGGGGGGCCCAGCTTGCAAAAGGTTGAGAACCCCTGCTCTAGAGCTTGCAAGTCTGTGGCCATGGATTCAAAGATCTGCACCTCAGATGGTTCCCAAATTGAGAGTCATACAAATATCTTGGTATCTGGATTGATGATAAATTGTCATTTAAAACACAGTGCCAACTGAAGCCCACTTTAGTCTGAAGGCAAACTATTAGGCTAGAAGCTTCCATAGAGAACTCCACCCCCACCACTATCGTCAGTGAGGAGCTAAAAGTAGCCTACAAAAAGCTGGGTCCATAGACTGGATCAGATAAATTACGCTAGCAATGGCTAGCAGATGAGTATTCTGGCTAATGTGCTTGGCATGGCAGAATCCCTAACTAATCATGTGAGTCTTGCCCAGGCTAATAGGCCGGGATGGGTTCAGAAGGGTGCTCATTGAGAAAAACGCTAAATGGTTATCCAGTCTAATTGTTTTATGGGTAATGTGTGCGTGAGGTTGACCGGTGCTTAGATGAGGTGTGTTTGTGTGTGCGTGTGTGTCTTTTGACTGGTACGGAGCACAGCTGCTCTATGACAGATAGGGCCTCCCTGATTCCTAATGATACTGTGAGAGGGCTCACACTGCTGCGGATGAGTGCCAACGAGACATCTGCAAACTATTCCCCTCTCTCCTCTTTTCCCCTCTCCTAACCAAGAGGGCTGGGCAACAAGTGAGGTTACAGCCAGCCTACAGTAAAAGCTATGGTCAACAGTTTTGAGAAAGCTGCTGTGTATGCCTGTGTGTGTGTTGGGATAGAGCGATGAAGGTAGAGTCAGAGAGAGAGAGATGAGGAAATGGTAAAGATAGGCAAGTAGGCCCAAGCGGAAAAAAGTACTCAAGTGTATTCTCAAAGTATACTTTAATTTTATGCCCTTAAATTTGTGCTTCAGTATATTTTAAATTGTACTTTAGTATACTTACAAAAGGTACACATTGTCATGTAATTGAATCTGCATTTTAGTATACTTACAAATAGTATACTTTGTCATATCCTTAAATGTGTACTTCGATATACTTATACAATAGTGTACTTGTATTTCAAACATTTGTAATCCCATACTTTTGATTTTTCATTTTGACAAATGAGAGTCCCTGAGTGTTAGGTAACCTGGTCCTTCAACTTTAATGCAGTTGCACCTCTAATGGGATCAATTAGAAACTCAGTTTTGGCAAGTAAATATCTTGGTCGTCTTGGGCCATGAGTAAACCATCTCAGCGACAGCTTTGAACAAAAACATTTGTAGAATACCCTGAAAAAAAATCCCATTAAAAATATTAAATGAAGTATGCTTAGAATAATGTTAATATACTTAGTTAGTTAGTATATTTCATGTAAATTACATATTAGCCAGCATTCCTGTCTCACATGTACGTTTTTGTTAACAACAAGACTTACAGTTTGATTATTTATTGGATTCAATGCTCATTTTGGATAGTTCACATCCTGCTATACACCACAATTATGTGTATGAAGTTGCTAACTAATTAATATAGGACCATAATTAGGACCAAGATAAGGTATGCCATTCAGCCCCATGTACAAGTCAGAAGCCAATGGGCTCCTTGCTTGGCAGTTGACCTGCTGCAAGAGTTACATGGTTACATGTCATGTCCCCCTCAACCTCAATAGTACGTCATGCATTAATAAAGGTTGAATATTAAAATAAAATAGAACATAAATACCAATGCATTTTCGATCTAATTGAAATGTACTTTTAGAATACACAGAAATATGCTAGTGACACATTATTAAACACACTTCTAATACAGTTCATACTGTTCAACAGTGTCTTTGAATATGTACACATTCTAAGTGTGTTGAAAGTACATCTCAGATAATCTTCTTATAAACATACTATAATATGAATTAGGAGGGGTCAATTTACAATTTTAGTGTATTAAATTCAACTTAAATACAATTTAAGATGGGTCATTTTAGTATCCTTCAATAAAGAGCATTGGCACAGTAGGGGGAGAGGAATGTGAAGTGGGCATTGGAGGAACCTTTTGGCCGGGGAGGTCTCCTTGCTCTCTGCAGCCTGCCTTTGGGACTGGGGGGGGTGGGGGGAGGGGGGATGGCTGGTGACCGGGGACAGAGCTGGCAGGGGGCTGGCGGGAGCTTGGGGGGCTTTATCGTTAGCCTGGGGAGGCTCCTCCTTCTCTTTGATGCCCTCCATCTGAGGCTTCTCCTTCTGCTCCGGACCGCTCGGGGGGGGGTCAACTAGGGGACACAAAGACGTCAACCACGGGGGGAAAGACAGGGAGACACAACCAGAGGGGTCATGGGAACCATGAACACGCCATCAACCAGGTAGTCTAGTATAACCACGTGTGAGGTCAGGGGTCAGACAGGTCAAACAAGGTCACATAGAAAAATTATCCGCGAGACTTGAATGGAGAGGTCTCTAAAACCACATCAGAAATAATTCCAGGTCAACGAGAAGGTCAGAACTAACTAGCATCCTCACTGTGGAGTTAGACACGGATCGATCTAAGGCCTGTGTCGAAATTCTTCACCTACTAGTTAGAGGTACAGTGGGGGAAATAATTATTTGATCCCCTGCTGATTTTGTTAGTTTGCCCGATTACAAAGAAATGAGCGGTCTATAATTTTTATGGTACTTTTATTTTAACAAATAGACACAGAATATCAACAAAAAAAGTCCAGAAAAACATATTATATAAAGTTATAAATTAATTTGCATTTGATCGAAGGAAATAAGTATTTGATCCCCAAGCAAAACATGACTTAGTACTTGGTGGAGAAACCCTTGTTGGCAAGCACAGAAGTCAGACGTTTCTTGTAGTTGGTCACCAGGTTTGCACACATCTCAGGAGGGATTTTGGTCCACTCCTCTTTACAGATCCTCTCCAAATCCTGAAGGTTTCAAGGCTTTTGCTTGGCAACTCAAAGCTTCAGCTCCCTCCACAAATTGTCTATAGGATTAAGGTCTGGAGACTAGCTAGGCCACTCCATGACCTTAGTGTGCTTCTTCTTGAGCCACTCCTTTGTTGCCTTGGCCGTATGTTTTGGGTCATTGTCATGCTGGAAGACCCATCCACGACACATCCTCAGTGCTCTGGCTGAGGGAAGGAGGTTCTCGTCCAAGATCTTATGGTACATGGCCCCGTCCATTGGCCCCTCAATGCAGTGAAGTCGTCCTGTACCCTTAGCAGAGAAACAACCCCAAAGCATAATGTTTCCACCTCCGTGTTTGACGGTGGGGATGGTGTTCTTGGGATTGTAGCATTCAGCATTTCTCTCCCTCCAAACACGACGAGTCGAATTTATGCCAAAGAGTTCAGTTTTGGTCTCATCTGACCACATCACGTTCTCCCAAGCAGTGTTGCCAACTCCTCAGTAAGGAAAGTAGCTATTGGCTGTCCTAAAAGTCGCTAGAAGTCGCTAAATGACGTCATCGCCTAATTTGCATAATATCTCATTTGCATGTAATTGTAATGGACGCTGTAGGAGAGAGGAATAACGTCCTGGGAGAGACAAAAGTGAGTAAAAAACACCCTAAATATGTTTAGAACTACAAATGAACTTTCTTCTGTTGATTCTTGTTTTTTTGTTTTTTTTAATTTTGCCATTGAAATCACTTCTCAAAATAACGTTAATGCTTTGTCTAGACCCACATTACATAAAACTATTTTGTCCTGTATTGTTAAATGTTAGAATATCAAATTTAATCAAAATACTGTTATGTGGGGTGGAATTGCTAGCTCTACGTCCAACCCTCCTCCTTTATCCGGGCTTGGGACCGGCAAAGTGACCCAAAAGAGACGTGGTTTTCTTTTTTAAGTTTTTTTTTTTTTTTTTTTCTTAAGTTTGGTTTAGTTTCTAACCTTATGCTCCACTTAGGAGCCTACAACAAGTCACAGTGAAACATGAACATGTTTTGCCATAACTATAAAAAAATTTTTTTTTTGTATAGACGGTTTTAACTTGACAACATTAACAATCTAAATGGACCAAAAAGAGACAATAGAAAAAACTGTCAATAGCAATGTGACAAAATGATGGTAACTAGTCTGGCCCTAATTCAGGTTCATTGTTTGTTTTTTTCAGACCCCCCTCCACACACACACGCTGTGCTGGCTCACAGAAAGAGTAGGTCATCTTCATTTTGGTCAAGGCAGGTTCAGCAACTGAGGGAGCTGACTTAAATGAGTAAGCAGCTGATGTGCCAAAAAGCTGCAAAACATTATCAGGCAGTTTGTGCTCATAGCAAGCCTCACCAGACAACTTCAGACCATATCAGACATAAGAGAATATAGTATTCACCTTCTGTCAAAAGGTGATGACGTCACATGAATTTAATCATCAAAAATAATACTTGAAAATTATAAGTCCCGCCCCTTTGGGGCGGATGTGGTGGGTGTTGATGCTTGCACAATGAGACGTTGGTGAGAGGACAAGGTGTTCTGCTGATTGTGAAATTAGATTTAGGAACTTGACAGTTTTATGTGGTGGGTGTTGATGCTTGCACAATGAGACGTTGGTGAGAGGACAAGGTGTTCTGCTGTTTGTGAAATTAGATTTAGGAACTTGACAGTTTTTTGAGGATGTGGTCACCCCCATAGGATATAGAACCGTTAGAACGTTTGGATTAGGGGCCTTTTCTCTTTCTAGGAAACCAGGGGCCCTGAACTGGCTGAAGACCAACCAAGGGCCAGCTAAAGTTTGTCACTGATAAGTGCTGTGTGATGTGTCGTGATGACTTCATGCCGCATACATACATCTATGTCAAAATTGCATATGAGGCTTAAAATAAAAGCTCAATACTGAGGGTTAAAATGTGCAATAAAAAAATAAAATCAAAAAAGGCTATTAAAAAATGGTTAGGCTGCTACTCTAGTGGTAGTAATGTGTTCAATAATGAAGAATAAAAATAAGTGTTCAATAATGAAGAATAAAATGGGGAATTAAAAAATGGTTACATTTTTAAAAATGTTTAGTTTCAAACATGGGTATGACACATGTCGCGGGCGTGTCACTGATAAGATCACGTGTTTCCCGGGCAAAAGGTGTATATATATGACCCTGTGTGAGATCTGTAGTAGTTGTCACTATATGACAGTGTCTAAAATGTCGTCTACAAGTATGATGTGGGAATTGGACGGCGGTCGTGTAGTGCGTGTAGAGTTTGCATCAGGAGGTGCATTCCCCTATGTGGACATACACACTTTCGAAAAAGAATCTGAGAATCTTCTGAGAATCTATTCATCAGAATTCGAAAGATTGAAGGGTCACATCCTGGAATTCATCCGCTACATGTATTCTGTGCACGACGAGTACCGAGCCGTTCCCTGCAGGAAGCTTTTCTTGTTGACTGTTCAAGATCTCACATATGGCTGTTGGTGCGATTCCAGACAGAGGCAGAGTCTTCTGAAAGACCAAAGACGGTGATGGAGAAAGAGCGCTACTGGCCGATTAAACTGGCAATCAAAGTGGTAGACTTCTCAAGGTTGACAAATCTCCTGAAAGCTATCACCGAGTTTTTCAATCAGGAAAGTCAGAGACTGAGACTCATCCAGCTGGCAAAACGTCTGAACACGTGCTCTGGTAAACGGATCTCAGGCCCGTCCAGGCGTTTAACCCCTAGATCTCTGTCTGACTCTGAGCCATACAGACGTAATCTTTTTCCAGAAGACATGCTTGAAACAGACGGTGTTGAATCACAGTAAATCATGCTAGACACCTCTACTACCAATGGCTACTAGACACGCCTACTAGACACAAGCCCTTCCCCCCCCCCCCTCACCTTCAATCTATTTAAGAAGTTTGGAAAAACGAGTTTGTGCGACATTACTTCAACATGGCTGATTTTTTCACAGTCAACGATTTGCCTTCATCAAGTGAAGACGAAGGCTACTCTACAGCTGGGGAATGTAAACCCCTAGAATCTCAGGACGAAGAGTCCTTTCTCAGGAATCTGGCGGCTACGATGATTTGTATAAACCGGTTCTTGAAGACTATCGGAATGCCCAGACGGACGACCTCACGAGGTGGAAAGCCCTAGAACATCAGAGTGATTCCGAGGAGACTATTAGCCTTGTCACCTACTCTCCCGACTCGCCCGACAGCGACGTGTCAAATACTCCGTACTGGCCTCTTGAATTCCCCGTCAAAAGATATAGGCCATATACCGACAAGCCAACATCGGACAAAGCACCCTGTCTGTACACCCCTGGGTGTCAGGCTTCAGATTTTGCTGCCCCCGTGGCTGAAGATCGTTCTGTCCTCAACGCCTATCCTACACCTCCGACTTCGCCTCGCCTGCAAGTAGCGGGATCCCCTGTGGTTCAGAACGAACCCTGTGCCGAAGCTTGCATCACTGCTCAGGGGACACCCCTGAACCCTCCCTTGTATGAGCCGATGGTTGTTGTGGTTAAAGAAATTCTAGAGAACCGGCTTCAATCTCAGCGTCAGGGTGGTGATGTTTTTCTGGACACGGTGAAGGCCAGCGTTGCCATTGTGTTAACATTGGTGATAGAGGATCAGATAAAAAACGAATGTTATGGGTGTAAAACCGGTCATCCAAGCCAACGTCAGCATGCTTGTCTGTACCCTGTAGAGCGTGATTACTTTTACAGCAACTTTGAGGCGCTGATGACCGCCCTGTGGACATGGAAATTTCTCCCGACTCTTATGGTTGCTCTGGAGACGGTTGGATTAGGTGAGATAGCAACCGGCCGTGTTCAAGGAGCAGCCGAGGCCTTTCTATACGGTCTGAAGTATGAAGAAAACATCCAGGGGAAGCTTAAAGAGATCGTTGATGCGTATGTGGGGGCTGACAAGGACCGGGATCATATGACAGATGAACTCATATCCTACTGGAAGAGTGTTGAAATAGTTCACACCCTCTTTTGAACTAGTCTAAACTGATCAAAAATGGGGAATGCTTTCAGACTATTCTTTAACTTTTTAAATTCCGCTTCAGGTCATCCTGGGGTCAGCTCTCTTGTAAAACGTGCTATTGCTAATCGTGTTAATGATGAATCTTTATTTCAAACATGTAGCGATGTTGACATTGAACAAGTTGTCCGTTTTGAGAGGTCATTGGATATTGTGAGAGGTTGTGTGTCTTTTAACCATTGTATTCTACAAAGTGTCCTAATGAGGGTTTTATTGTGTTTGAAAAATGTATTCTGCAATGTATTCTACGAAGTATCCTAATGTTGTTTTATCGTGTTTGAAAAATGTATTCTACAATGTATTCTACGAAGTATCCTAATGCTGTTTTATTGTATTTGAAAAATGTATATCTCATTAAATTCTTATTCATACGTCACCCCACCTCGTCGTTTTTTACATATTCTGGGCTGGATATAATCAGGGTTCATCGTTAACCATGCGGTTAGTCTGTTTTAGTACAGTTGTAAGAATGGATGTGACTGTCGATCTGGCATTCCAAATGCCATGTAGCATGCTAATAGTGGGGCCTAGTGGCTCAGGTAAAACTTTTTTTGTAAAACAATTACTTGAAAACATGGAGAGTACATTTTCAAAAGTGCCGGCTCGTATAATCTGGGCATACTCTTCATACCAGCCAATGTATGACGAGCTCAGTCAAAATGTCAATATCGAATTTATAGAAGGTATTCCCGCAAACTTTAATGATGAAAATCTATTCCCACGGAACCAACACAATCTTTTAGTGGTAGATGACTCCATGGATGTGGGTGGCAATCATGAAGAATTAATGAAAGCGTTCACAGAATATCGACATCATAAAAAATTGAGCGTATTTTATCTGCTTCAGAATTTGTTTAATCAAGGGAAACATTCGCGCACGATTAGTTTAAACACTAATTACATGGTGCTGTTTAAATCACCACGTGATAAAATGCAGATCCGGGTTTTAGCTCAACAAATGTATCCCGGCCTGAAAAAATTCTTTTTAGAAAGTTATGAAGATGCTACAAGGGAACCGTATACATATTTAATCGTTGACCTGCGTCCTAATTGTCCAGAACCCCTAAGACTGAGGAGTGGAATACTCCCTGGAGAGTGGCCGGTGGTCGATCAAACTAAAAAGTGACAAGAGACTTTTTAAATAAATAAACAATGTCTCAACGGATGAAAAGAAACCTTCCCATTTTAAAAGCTTTGCTCGCTCTAAAACCCTCTGAGAGAAGAAGTTTTCTATGTAGAGGGTCGGAAGATCTCATACTAGCCCTGTGTGAGATTGCATTAAACATATTGAAGGGAAACATACCTCTCACCCCTGGACAGTTCACTAAATTAAAAAAACAGAAACAATTTATCAAGCTTTTTGCCCAGCGTAAAACCGGATTTAAACACAAGCGGAAAGTGCTGACGCAATCGGGGGGCTTCCTATTGCCATTATTAGCGACCGCAATACCATTTATAACTAGTCTGTTCTCTCGTCAGAGATAGTCATAGACACTCTGGGCATGGCTGCGTTTAATAAAATGTACATGATTTCTCCACAACAGCTGGATAATTTAACCCAAAAGAGTTCACAGAGCATTGGTGAGCGAGCCCAACATGTCTTGCAAAACAATATGGAACGAGTTCTGAAACAGACAAGTGTTGACTCGCATACTGAAGCCAAGCAGTTCAATGATTTACTCGATAAATATCTAACCTTGCACCGCAAGGGGGCGACTCAAGATCGCGAAATCGTTTTTAAACTACCTGACAAACCCTCTGAGAAATCAGGTGAAGGGGATGAGGGCTACATAAGAGTGGGGGAGGAGGAAGAAGCTTCAGACAACCTGGAGGATGAGATTTTGGAGAATATAGGTTCTCGCAATCGAAAAAACGCCGCCTACATTCTGCAGAAGCTTCGTCAATCAAACCTTCTAAGATGGAATCGTTCAGGCGAGATAATTGTCCAGGATACCCCTATTAAAGGATCTCATATTTTCGATTTGATGAAGACGCTGTCAAACCGTCGGTTCCATTCCGGAACTCTACCGCGAGGCTGGGATGTTTTTTTAAATACAATTTCTGAATTAAATATTCCAATCACAACGGTTACGAACACCCACGCTCGCCAGCAATTACGACTTAAACCCTCCAAAACCGCGAGTGAATCAATTCCTCAGATACGTCACAGCAAGAGAAACCGTGGAGAAAAAAAAAAAAATCTCCATTGTCAACATCATTATTATTAGACATGTCTTACGCCAGGACCCCTTCTAAAACCCCAATGGACATGTTACAGATGGCTACATCTGCAGACTCTGAATGGTCAACCCCCACCGAATGGCAACTCTCTACACCCATCCATCCTAGATGGTTAGATTTCAATCGAAAAAAATGAATTCAAACAGACTGTATGATGTTTTAATCAATAAAATGATTTATTGAAATTAATATATGTCCGAAAAGAGTATTCATTCATGACAATTATAACACTCTTTAAACAGTTTTAAAGAGCAGGCATTCTGATTATACATTTTAACAGTCTTCACCCGTGAAATACATTTAGCATATTTCTTGACAAACTTGCTGACCATAACATCATTCTTTTTTAAATGATCAGAATACAATCGCATTGTTTCTTGAAAGGAGAGTCCTTTAAATCGATGACATAGGTAGAATACTACATGGGCTCCGCAAGTCGTTGAATAATCATCTTGAACCTTCTGTTTGTTATAGAGTATTTCTTGAGCATTCCTTGATAGAAAACGCATAAACGCTTCAGGGTAGAATCTGTGATCTGGAGGATTTGCATATGAATCAAAAAATGTTGCCTTGTCAGGTTCAGCTTCGATAATCATACCCACCCAATGTTCGCCTTCTCGGTTCTGATCGTGCGTGTTAACGACTAGATAGCTGGGGCGTCTAGCTATCTTGGAGGGTAGTAAATCACTAGGCCAAACACCTGCAAAAGCATCACCTAAAATTGGCTTTAATATAGACTCCAGCTGATGGTTATCCATCCTTTTATCAGGTTTAAAGGTTTCCACTTTTTTTTTAATAGTCGATCAGGACTTGACGCTTTGAGTTTATCTCTATAACACTGTCGTAGCAGGCATACACTATCAGGGTCATTGTCTGAGGGAGGGCTATTCTGAATCTTAAATCCAGACGACATGTGCCATGCACCGAGGGTGAGAGAGCCTCGCTGTCTAATTCATCATCCCTTGACAAATTGAACAGGAACAGCGAGTATCCATTTTCAAAGTTGTCACGGTTGATGCAGAGCGGAGAGTCTCTGATATGTCGGTTTGTACCCACATATAAGTTGTAAAATTCTCGAACACTCTGATGGGTGTCAAAGTGGGGTTGGTAGGGTTTTGCGGGGATAAAGCGTGAATTTACACTGAGACTGAGATATTCAAGATCCGAGTGATGGAATCTGAATGGGTTCTTATCTCTTGCGCCTACGAAAGCTCGATGATCAACTAATCCCGCTACTATATATTTAGGGAGCCTCCCTAAATATAAATTGTCTTGCGCGCACACCCGGGAGCCTCTAGGGATTGTATAATTCTTAACGACTACCCGGCTTATAGGGTATAACGCATTGGATTTCATCAGAGCAGCCGAATGTCCTAACATGACATCGGGTGAAACCTGTACTTTTTTCGCAAAAATACTTGCAGATAGGATTTTTAATGCATACTCCTGGTCAGCAGCCGACACCAGTGTAAAAGCACTTTTGGCTTTCACCAGTTTCAAACGAACATCGACATTGTTTAACAAGAGTCTTTCGGAGAAAAATATGTCACTGTGTAGAGGCCCCATTAGTTCGAATGCGCGTGAACCTCGACAGAAGCTCGCGCGCTTAACAAGTCCTGTGTTAGGACCATCAGCGGCAATAGATACAGAGTCCAAATTTACACCTTCATCTTTGTACCATAGCCCCGCGGAAAACTGACTCTCCAAGGTTTCTTTTGAAAAGTTGAGCAGAGTTTCAATAATAGATCTGTAAGGATGTGTAGCGGACGATGAGCTAATGAGAACATCATTTAGACTAACATCTACCTGGGAGAATATAGTATTTAAGGGGTATTGTATTATTCCACAATTATCACCGCCCGCCAGATCTGTTCCATCAGCCTTGGTAATCTTGAGTCGTAGATATAGCAATGTTGAGTTTAGATCTAGATATGCACTTCCACTTCCTGATATCTGAAAATCCAGAACCTCTTGATCCACAATAGAGTTTAGAGGATGGATCTCCACGTAACCGCTTTGTTCTATAGACAATTGGGTCATGGGCGGTGCAAAAAGGTCAAGTTCCGATTTGGTGCACTCTGCTGAGAGATGATGTACAAGAGACATTCTTCTTATTCTTATTATTTTTAGAATATATTTCCGTCACTTTGTTTTTTAGACTTTCTGGGTTTTTTTGATATGCGTTTCTTAGAGGTGCGATGCTCTAACAATGCCACAGATCTTTTTCTTCTTCTTCCTCTGGCAAGGCGTCCTATTCCAGATCCTTCCTGAGACCTGCTGGCGCGATCGGCGATATGACGGGTTACGGCCCCCACAACGTCAGATGCTATCCCCTTCGCTGCTGTTTTCAAATGCGGTTTAACTATATATGCACCGCGCTTAAGAAACGGTAGGACAAATCTGAACGCCCTACTTAAGATAGACCCTAACCCTCGACCATATTGCACAGGAGTACCTACAAACCCACTTAGACTGCCGCGACCTGTTTGGTTTACGTAATAATTCACAAATCTTTGTGAATCCATTTATTTTATTTTTTTGCTGCTGTTTTTGCTTTGTTCTATAGATTCAGATGAGAGACTTGGGTTTAAAGTGCAGCTTGCAAATTGTCTTCCCGTATGTGAATCGAATCGGCTTGTTTAAATCCGTTTTTAGCTCAATCTGTATATCCTGTATGCGCTGTTTATTAACAGTAACGTAGTGTAGCCTGCTGTAGGAGAGAGTGATTACATCCCCGTAAGATCCTTCTTTTTTAACGATTCTTGGAAGAGGAACCGCATAGTCACCAATATGCTGTGCTTCCACGATATTCGTATAGACGAAAAAATTATACTGCCCCGCATTAATATCGCTGGGATATTTACTCAACGGTTTTCCACCCGACCGTGTCCAAGCGTCGGGTTCAAACCCTAGCATGTAGGCTAGTGGAGCCTTGAACCTGAGAGAATATTTGTCAGGTCCTAATATAGAAATTCTTTTATGTATAGAACAGTAATGTAAATGTAGATCTGTTTTTTGTTTCTTAAATACGGTATTTATCTCCTTCACTAGCGCCTCGATATTGTCATAATGACCTGTAGGGATTTTCAGGTGGTTTGGAGGGTCCCTCGGTCTCGAATGGTCTTTCAGATCATAGGTATCTTCTAAACTTAAAATATTATTCCAGGTATGACAGTACATTATCTCTGCTAACGCCACCTCATAAGGTCCATGTAACTCTATAGGCTGAGACAGCGTTATCGTATAATTTGAACTGTTATTGCTAGGGTAAACGCTGTGACATGCATTTGAAGGGAGAGTCACATAGAAAGATTCTCGCTCCTCCATCCTTGCTTCTTCTAGTTTGGCTTCTTGTTTTTCTTCCTCCCGAGCTCCATGACCTCTTTAGCCGGCAGCCATGAGTCAAACTGACTAGGCCAACCTTGCCAGTGGACTAAAACCATCTTCCGTCCATTTTGAATTTTCTTGTCTAAAATCCTTTCTACCCGAAAGACTGTGTCAGAGGTGATTCTCACCTTCTGCAGTTCTGCCTCATAGAACGTGCCAGTAAGAATTTCACCTTTTATATCCCTTAATTTATAAACGGTCGGGAGTCTAGGGATACATTCGTTAACTATAAAGTATTCATCAGTGAATGATTGTTCGTACATTTTATCGAATATCCCCCTGTATTTGGAAATCCGCACAATGTCACCCTCTTTGAATTTAAACACAGGGGTCATACTGTTCAGAGGTAAAGTCCCGTATAAATTCTCAAAGACTTGCATGCTATTGGAGGATGTTACCTCAACAGGTTTCATTTTGATACTGCTATGATAACTATTATTATAGCTATCAAGCAAATCCCGAATCACATCAATATATCTGCGGGTGTTCTTAGCTGTGAAAAACCTCCACATCTTTGTCTTCAGCGTACGGTTAAAACGTTCCACGACTGACGCCTTCAAATCACTACCCGTTGCAAAGTGTTGAATATTATGTTTCTTCATTAGTTTTTCAAAGATACGGTTAAAAAATTATTTTCCAGCATCCGTTTGGATTTTAACTGGTATACCGCTCTCCTCTAAGACTGCTGCAAAGGCCTCCGCAACTACGACGGCCGTCTTGTTTTTTAAAGAGCGTGCATAAGCTTTTTTTGAAAATACATCTATTACTGTAAGCAGAAATTTAAAATTATCATTGTCTTCAGACAGTGCACCCATATCGCAAAGATCCGCTTGAAATTGATACATAGGACGTGGCGCAAAAACACGATTTCTAGCATAGGTTTTTCTAGCCGTTTTGTGTAAGGTATACGCCTCCTGACCAGACAGCCACTCTCGTACTTGATCAGTGCTAACTTTTTCAGCCGTCTGCTCTTCGACGGCTTTTTGAAGTTTTTCTACCCCTCCAAAAGATCCCGGGTGTGCAGGGTCATAATATATTCTCTTCATTACACGCTCAGCCTTTTTTGAGGTCATGACGACTAGCAATCATGCGAGATCTGAGTACAATGGCAATTTTGCATAATTATTTATTGATTACAAGTCATTACATCTGAATGATTAATACAAGTTTTTAATACATCCCCACAGAAGTGTGTAAGACATTTAGGGCCCTATCAACATCAAATGCTAGACCATTCTTAAAACGATATGTTGCTACATCAATTATATAGGTATACAACACCATGAAATGACTAAATTTGAAGCTATGCATACTTCTCTAATAATTCCATCTAATGTTTTTTCAAATTTCTCCGCATCCGAGGCATTTGAACCAATATACACCAATTCCTTCCAACGGTTAAAAGACACACAATCTCTCACAATTTCCAATGACCTCTCAAAACGGACAACTTGTTCAATGTCAACATCGCTACATGTTTGAAATAAAGATTCATCATTAACACGATTAGCAATAGCCCGTTTTACAAGAGAGCTGACCCCAGGATGACCTGAAGCGGAATTTAAAAAGTTAAAGAATAGTCTGAAAGCATTCCCCATTTTTGATCAGTTTAGACTAGTTCAAAAGAGAGTGTGAACTATTTCAACACGCTTCCAATAGGATACGAGTTCATCTATCATATGATCCCGGTCCTTGTTAACCCCAACATACGCATCAACGATCTCTTTAAGTTCCCCCTGGATGTTTTCTTCATACTTCAGACCGTATAGAAAGACCTCGGCTACTCCTTGAATACGGCCTGTTGCTATCTCCCCTACTCCAACCGTCTCCAGAGCAAACATAAGAGTCGGGAGAAATTTCCATGTCCACAGGGAGGTCATCAACGCCTCAAAGTTGCTGAAAAAGTAATCACTCTCTAGAGGGTAGAGACAAGCATGCCGACGTTGGCTTGGATGACCGGTTTTACACCCATAACATTCGTTTTTTAAATGTTCATCTATCACCAGTGTTAACAACATGGCAACGCCGGCCTTCACCGTGTCCAGAAAAACATCAACATCCTGACGCTGAGATTGAAGCCGGTTCTCTAGAATTTCTTTAACCTCTACAACCATCGGATCATCCAAGGGAGGGTTCTGAGGGGTCCCCTGAGCAGTGATGCTAGCTTCCGCAGCGGGTTCGTTCTGAGCCCCAGCGGACCCTGGTACTTGCAGGCTAGGCGAAGTCGGAGGTGTCGGATAGCCGTTGAGGACAGAATGATCTTCAGCCACTGGGGCTGCAAAATCTGAAGCCTGACCCCCAGGGGTGTACAGACCGGGTGCTTTGTCTGATGTTGGCTTGCCGGTATACGGCCTATATCTTCTGACGGGGAATTCAAGAGTCTCGAACAGAGTATTTGACGCGTCGCTGTCGGGCGAGACGGGTGAGTAGGTGACAGGGGTAATAGGCTCCTCGGAATCGCTCTGATGCTCTAGGGCTTTCCACCTTGTGAGGTCGTCCGTCTGGGCATTCCGGTAGTCTTCAAGAACCGGTTTATACAAATCATCGTAGCCGCTAGATTCCTGAGAAAGGCTCGGAAGATAGCTGAGAAGCTTAGACTCTTCATCTTGAGATTCTAGGGGTTTACATTCCCCAACTGTAGAGTAGCCTTCGTCTTCACTTGAGGAAGGCAAATCGTTGACTGTGAAAAAATCTGCCATGTTGAAGTAATAAGTATTGTCGCACAAACTCGTTTTTCCAAACTTCTTATATAGATTGTAGGTGAGGGGGCGGGGGAAGGGGCATGTGTCTAGTAGGCGTGTCTAGTAGGACTGGGTAGTAGAGGTGTCTAGCACGATTTACTATGATTCAACACCGTCTGTTTCAAGCGTGTCTTCAGGAAAAAGATTACGACTGCATGACTCTAAGTCAGACAGAGATCTAGGGGTTAAACGCCTGGAAGGGCCTGAGATCCGTTTACCTGAGCACGTGTTCAGACTTTTTGCCAGCTGGAGGAGTCTCAGTCTCTGACTTTCCAGCTTGAAAAACCCAGTGATAGATTTCAGGAGATTTCTCAAGGTTGAGAAGTCTACCACTTCGAATGCCAGTTTAATAGGCCAGTAGCGCTCTTTCTCCATCACCGTCTTTGGTCTTTCAGAAGACTCTGCCTCTGTCTGGAATCGCACCAACAGCCATATGTGAGATCTTGAACAGTCAACAAGAAAAGCTTCCTGCGGGTTACGGCTCGGTACTCTAAGATCCACGCCCATCTCTATAGAAGCTTTCATACCCTCCAGGGGCACGTTTTGTGTGTCGTGCACAGATTGCATGTAGCGGATGAATTCCAAGATGTAAGCCTTCAATGTATCGAATTCTGATGAATAGATTCTCAGACGATTCTCTGATTCTTTTTCGAAAGCGTATATGTCCGCATAGGGGTGTGCACCTCCAGATGCAAACTCTACATACACTACACTGCCATCCATCAATTCCCACATCATACTTGTAGACGCCATTTTAGACCCTGTCATATAGCCTCAACTACTACTACAGATCTCACCCATGCTCATATATATATATATATACACCTTATGCCCGGGAAACACGCGTCTCATTGGGCAAGCCTCAACAGCCCACCACATCCGCCCCCAAAGGGGCGGGGACATAATTTTCAAGTATTATTTTCGATGATTAAATTTATGTGACGTCATCACTTTTTGTCACAAAGTGTATACTATATTCTCTGAGGTGGTATGCTTTAAATCTTGGGCAGATCCTTTTTTCTCCAAACGTTCCTCTTACAATCACTCTGGTACATTATAATATTAATCTTATCTGTCCACAGGACCCTTTTCCAGACCTCTGCAGGCATTTTAGGTACTTTTTATTAAACTGTAGGTGACCATCCTTTTTGAGGATAACAAGTGGTTTGCATCTTGCAGTGAAGCCTCTGTAGTTCAGCTGGTGACGTATTCTGTGGATGGTAGTCTCTGACACATTGACACCTACCTCCTGGAGAGTGTTCCTGATCTGTAGGACAGTTGTTTTGGGGTTTTTCTTAAACATTTTTCAAAGAAGCATTCTTCGGTCATCCACAAATTTGCGATTGCGGAGGTCACCAGTGCTTTGTTTTCTTTTTAACGATGTTCCAAACTGTTGATTTTCTGATTGTTCAGCCTAAAAAAGGCTTCCTTGACTTTCATTGACAATGCTTTGGACCTCATGTTGACAGACACCAATAGCAGACTCCAAAGAAAACGCAAAGTCTAAAATCAATTCTAGACATTGACAGCTCTCTTATGCCTGCACAAATGATGTGACAGAACATGCCCGGTGTACCAGAAACACCTGTCAATCCAATACTACTGGTTCCCTGAAATAGGGGGACTATGCATCAAAAGGGTTGTCATTTCTAAATGGGGAAACAAATCTGAAAAAAGAAAACATTGAATTAAAGCTGAGAATCTCTACTTTAATCTCATAGTAATTAAAAAAAGATAAAATGCTCCCTCTTTCCAATACTTATGGAGGGCACTGTTTTTAAGTTGATAAAATAATACATTATTACCTTAATGTCATTTTGTTACCATAATTCTGCTACTGGATGTAAATCCACTTCTTTTACTGTACAACCAAACTCAACCAAAATATTTTCAAACTCAAGGTATCATATGATAGCTAACACCCCACTCTTTCTGCAGACATATTTGCAGAGTTTATGTTTAGGTTACATAGAAAAAAACTGTGAGATTGTATGGTCAATTGCTAGTATTCATTGCATAGAGCTGTATGGTTTGTTAAACTTTGTGTGATAGAAATATTATTGATAGAAATGTTTTAGACAGAATACTGCTGCATTGCTTAAAAGAATGTACTAGGCCTTGCCCTTATGGTGAGGCTGACAGAGCTACTGGGCAAAACGGGGTTTGAAGGTTGGAAAAATAAACTGTGGGAGAAAACAGTACTCGTGTCACCTGTTATTGACACAATATGTTCCAATCCTCAACATTCCTATCTTTGTCCTTGGTTGAGGCACGGTGTGCTCCAACCCTCCCTATAAGAAAGGAAAGTTGCTGAGCTGCTTCAGAGATTTCACTAAACTCTGTTTAGAGTGTCTCTCTGCTTGCAAGTGTAATAAAGACTTATATTGTGGCTAAACTTGTTTTGACTCTTGAATCTCACCTTTGCTGAAATACTACAGTGGGGAATTTCCACAACATTTGCTACCAAGGGTTGTTGTTTGGCATAAGTTTGAAAGTAAAAATTCTAGTCCCAGCATCATTCTGTTACCGTGGAATTGCCCATAGGTACACACACAAAGCAATATCCCCCTCAAACATTGCTAATTGTATGTAGAGTCTGTCTGTCTGTCTGTCCACATTGCTCTCTGCAACCAAGCCTTCCCCCAAGCCCAGACTCAGGAGAGAACCGTATTTATTGTCATTCCCGCTGTAATGTAATATACTGTTATGGAGGGAAAAAAATAAGGAGAAAAATGTGGGAGGTTGGGAGGCGACTCAAGAGTGAAGATACTTCTCACACACACACACAGCCTGTGGCATTGTTATTGCGATTTGATAAAAACTGAGAGAGTAATTGATGCCTGGGAAGCTACAGTACATTGCCTTCAATAAACCTCAGTGGCATGGCACTGCGCATTGCAATTGCATTTCCGCTTCTTCGTTCTTCTACAAATATGGCTTTGCCAATCACCCTCTGGTTTCTGGTTTTTAGTGCCATGTTTGGAGTTTTCCACCGTGGCGTCAGGTAATGACAGGTATAAAGTTAATCTGTATGGATATTAAGCAGCCCATTGGATATTTTGTGGGGCCGGAGAAAATCTGTGATGATGGAAAGTACGTGGATATTTTCAAAACTTGGATAAGTGATGCCGAAACGGGTAAGGGCATATTGAATTAAGTTGTAAGCTCCGGTGAGGTCGGAAATCCGACTCGGTGTGAATATCGACTCATTTAGCGTCTATTTCCGGTTCATTTCCTGGTTTTGATATTGCGCAATTATCAGACGTATGAGTGTATGTGTATTTCATGGATGTTTTTGGGTGCGATTTAGCTAATATGCGTTTGTATTTATGGATCGTAAATTAGGTGTAACTTAGCTAATATGCGTTTGTATCGAGCTAGCTTTATGCAACGTAGATTCACTACAGTATTTATCCAATTAAACATTAGGCAGCCATAAGCGCTGTTAAACTCGATCATTCTAATGAAATCACCAGAGTACATTTTTACACCGAGTCGGATTTCCACACCGCAACAGATCATCATATACACTTGTTGCCTCGCTTTCTCAGGTCGTCCGCGTAGCATGATAGAGATGTCCCTGCTCTTTTACGCGAGGTGCTGGGTCGATCCCTGCCTGGAGCATGTTCTTTTTTGTTGATGTGATTTCATTTTAATGATCGAATTGAACAGCGCTTATGGCTGCCTACTGTTTAATTGGATAAATACTGTAGTGATTCTCTACATTACATTAAGCTATCTCGATACAAACGTATATTAGCTAAATTACGATCTATAAATACAAAGGCATATTAGCTAAACTTCACCCGAAAACATCAATTAAATACACATTCATATAAATTCATTAAAAACACTTATATTTCTGATTATTGCGCAGAATCAAAACCCAAAATAGACGCTACCCGAGGAGATATTCACACCGGGTCAGATTTCCGCGTTACGATAGTCGATGTGGCGATGAAAACTGGTGGGACTGATTCGACACGGTTGCATACAGCTGGCTGTGTAACATCGTGGATGTTGAAATTCCTAAAGAAGAAGTGCATCCGAACTGTAACATCATTTGTGTGTGTACGAGTCAAATGTCGCACTTCCAAATAATAGTTCCATTGTTAAGAGTTAAGCATGTTCTGCCAACAAAAATCTGCCATGTAAATAACTAAAACATTTTGATTCCGAGGTGGGACGCAAACTCAAAACCTTCACGCGGCTTACCATGAACAATACCACTCATCTGTCGTTCCTTAACATCGAAAGTTTGTGTTTCATCATATGGAATTCTGCATTGGTTTTGCACACACAAAATCACTGAGACGCCCCATAATAACTTGACACTGACGTTTTTCAGAATTTACTCCGAGTATTACGGACACATTCTGGCAGACACTTTCGCATGGACATGATTTATTGTGAGATGTGCAGAGCACTCTTAAGCTGTCACCAAAAAGCGAGGGTTTAGTAATGATTCTGCTGCCATGGCTGCCACCTGTAGGTGACTGAAGTGATTACACAGTGTCATCATTCCGACTGAAATGACTCCAACCAAAGAGAGTAGTTCGAACACTTGGCTATCGCATTAATTTAATCTCTGCTTAAAGTGTTGTAAGCGTTCATCGGGGGGTGTAACATGCACATGTCATTGCACCTCGTTAAGACGCTCTGTCGGACAATAGGTCATAGCGATGCTTACAGGCTAATCACAAGTTATTATTATTATGATTCGTACACACACATATTATGTTACAGTTCGGGTGCAGTTCTTTATTGGGAATTTCAACATCCACGATGTCACACCCAGCTGTATGCAATCGTGTCGAATCAGCGCCACATCGAGTATCGTAACACCAGCAAGCCAATACCACGACACTGGAGTGTCGCGTCGGAGCAAAATTGTAGCCAACCTCTGTGTCAAATACAAACGAGTGTTCTAATGTTTCAATGTAACAACGTTCACTAAATTATAAATACAGCATTGACGTGTATACATGAAGATACCATACATTCCAAGCTGCTTTTATGTTTGCATTGATCACGTTCAACAGACGGACAGACTATCTATTAATAGTCTTAACTCACCCAAACTGCCTGGGAAACCGTCCATTTCTGGGAGAAATATCCGAGCAAATTCCAAGCGCTATTCCTGTTATGACGGGTCCGAGTCTAGCGTCGTTTTTCAGCCCTGTATTCGAGGAGCAATGGGGGACTGTCGGCCTCAATACGGGCTATCCAGGCGGGCAAGACTGAGGTTATTACACAAGCCGACCTTCTCACGGAGGTCGGCCTCTTCAATGACAAACGAGGGTCTGCCGAGTCACTGTGATTTCTCAGTCCGGACAACACCGTGGTTCTAGGGACAGCTGATCACGCTCTCTCGCTTGACTCCGGCGGTGGAGGAAAAGATGGGGGGGGGGGGAAAGCAATGCTCGGTTTTCGCGTTTCCGACTCCGCCCGCTTCGGCACAGTCAGCTTCCCGTCAAAGACCGAAGAGCAGAGTGGCTGCAGTGCAACAGCTATGAATACAGCGTGTGTGTGACAAGACGATATGAATTTGGATTTCATGCAACATATTTCAACTATAATAGATAGGCCTAATTTTTTTAATTTGTTTAATTTATCTTATTTGACTAGGTAAGTTAACTGAGAACATGTTCTTTTTTGCAGCAACAGCCTGGGGAAGAGTTACAGGGGAGGGAAAAAGCAGGCCATTGTAGTATGAGGGCCAGATTGAGAATTTAGCCAGGACACCAGCATAAACACACCTACTTTTGCAATAAGTGCCATGGGATCTTTAACAACTTGGGAGTCAGGACCTCAGTTTAACCTCTCATCCAAAGGACAGCATCCCCTTCACTGCCCTGGGGCACCTAGACCAGAGGGAGGAGTGCCACCTACTGGTCCTCCAACACCACTTCCAACAGCCTGTTTTGGTACCCACATCCAAGGATTGACCAAGGCATACCTAGCTTAGTTTCCCAGACAGGCCAGCAGAGGGATACAGGGTGGTGTGGCTGCTGGCTAATGGAAGCACTGCTAATAATTCTCAGTGTTCACAGCTCACTATCTTAGATACCCCATCTTTCAGATGTATTTCAAGTCAAGTTGACACTGTGTGGGAGGAGAGTTCCCACTGAAACTACAGCAGTAGTACACTTCCTGCCTATGTATCTCTGGCTCATATTGTGCATGCCCACATTTGACTTGGGAGGTGTTCTATGAAGTTGTCTAACCCGTGGTCAACCAGTTATCCTTTCCCATAGAAGTCTTTGGGATGACATCAGCACACATACACTCACCGGCCACTTTATTAGGTACACCTTGCTAGTACCGGGTTTGACCCCCTTTTGCCTTCAGAACTGCCTTAATTCTTTGTGGCATAGATTCAACAAGGTGTTGGAAACATTCCTCAGAGATTTTGGTCCATATTGATCCATATAGCATCACGCAGTTGCTGCAGATTTGTCGGCTGCACATCCATGATGCGAATCTCCCGTTCCACCACATCCCAAAGGTGCTCTATTGGATTGAGATCTGGTGACTGTGAAGGCAGTCCACTCATTGACTGTGGAGTACAGTGAACTCATTGTCATGTTCAAGAAACCAGTTTGAGATGATATGAGCTTTGTGACATGGCGCGTTATCCTGCTGGAAGTAGCCATCAGAAGATGGGTACACTGTGGTCATGAAGGGATGGACATGGTCAGCAACAATACTCAGGTAGGCTGTGGCATTTAAACAATGCTCAATGGGTACTAAGGGGCCCAAAGTGTGCCAAGAAAATATCCCCTACACCATGACACCACCACCAGAAGCCTGAACCGTTGATACAAGGCAGGATGGATCCATGCTTTCATGTTGTTTACGCCAAATTCTGACCCTACCATCTGAATGTCGCAGCAGAAATCGAGACTCATCAGACCAGGCAACGTTTTTCCAATCTTCTATTGTCCAATTTTGGTGAGCCTGTGCGGTCTTCTGCTGTAGCCCATCTGCTTCAAGGTTCGACGTGTTGTGTGTTCAGAGATGGTCTTCTGCATACCTTGGTTGTAACAAGTGGTTATTTGAGTTAATGTTGCCTTTCTATCATCTCAAACCAGTCTGGCCATTCTCCTCTGACCTCTGGCATCAACAAGGCATCTTTGCCCAGAGAACTGCCGCTAACTGGATATTTTCTCTTTTTTGCACTTGTAACAAGGTCCATTGTACACAGAGAGGCAGACGCAGCGTGTTGGTGAGGGAATGTCCCGTTTATTTATCAAGTTCGTAATCCTTTGGCTTTTCAGCCCTCCAAAACCAAAACACTCGGCGACTTTCCAGTCGCCGTCCTTCCCTCTCGAACGCAGAGGCACACACATCTTAAACCATCTAGTCAACGAGGCTTCATTTGCAACAGGTGTGCAACGGAGCCTCGCTGACGTCACCCTGGCCACGGTCCTGTAGCTCCCTCTACAGGCCGAACGCTGCATGTCCCCCCACATACCGACACAGGCCGGGGACACGACGGCCGACAACCTACTCCCCCCCCCCTGCACGGGAGAGGAAGTCTGCCACGACCATCTGCGCCCCCGGTCTGTGCACGACCGAAAAGTTGAAGGGCTGCAACGCGAGATACCACCGGGTGATCCTCGCGTTCACATCCTTCATGCGGTGGAGCCACTGGAGGGGAGCATGGTCGGAGTAGAGGGTGAAAGCGCGACCCAGCAGATAGTAGCGGAGGGCGCCGACCGCCCACTTGATGGCCAGGCACTCCTTCTCCACCGTGCTGTACCGGCCCTCCCTCTCCGATAGTTTGCGGCTCAGGTACAGCACCGGCCGGTCAGCCCCCTCCACCCGCTGGGTCAGCACTGCTCCCAGGCCTCTATCCGACGCGTCCGTCTGTAGGGAGAAAGGGAGGTTAAAATCAGGCGCATACAGGACCGTTTCTCCACAAAGAGCTCCCTTAAGGGCCTCGAACGACCCCTGGCACTGGCCCGACCATTGGACCGGATCTGGGGCACCCTTCCGGGTGAGGTCCGTCAAGGGACTGGCCAGCTCTGGCCCTCACCTCCTTCTACGTCTTGGGCCGCGGAGAGGCGGCGATGGCCGCAGTCTTTTCAATCTGCGGCCGCACCTCCCCCCGACCCAAGTGGTACCCCAGATACCGGATCTCCCTCCGCCCGATCACACACTTCTTCGGGTTGGCCATCAGCCCCGCCTGCCTCAGGGACCGCAGAACAGCAGCCACACTCTGCACATGCTGCGCCCAGGTGTCACTGTGAATGACAATGTCATCCAGGTAGGCCGCAGCATAGGCAGAGTGCGGCCGCAGAATGCGGTCCATGAGGCGCTGAAAAGTGGCTGGGGCTCCGAACAACCCGAAAGGGAGCACCGTGAACTGGAATAGCCCGAGCGGAGTGGAGAATGCAGTTTTCTCCCGGGATACCGGCGAGAGTGGAATCCAACGTCGTGAAATACTTGGCCGTGCCAAGCCGGTCCAAGAGCTCGTCAACCCGGGGCATCGGGTAGGCATCGAACTTGGAGACCGCATTAACCCGTCTATAATCCACACAGAACCGTATAGCCCCATCCGGCTTGTTGACAAGCATGATGGGGCTACACCAGTCACTGCGGGACTCCTCGACCACACCCAGCTCCAGCATGGCTTCCAATTCCCTGCACATAATGTCTCGTTTGTGCACCGGCAACCTATAGGGACGCGTGCGCACCGTTAAAACCGGCTGCGTTTCTATGTGGTGGTCGATAAGCGTAGTCCGACCGGGCAGGGGAGAGAACACGTCCGCGAACTTAGCTTTCAAATCTGCAACGTCCGTGGGCTGGCAAGCAGAGAGATGGTTATCAATACCGACCGGAGTGCTAACTTTTGATTTTGGGACTTCCGGACCGAACTCATCTCTCTCTGGAATTACTGTAGCCAGAGCAACAGTGACCACGTCGTTCCATTTTTTTAGGAGATTTACGTGATACACCTGCAAGCTATCCCCCCGGTCCGAGCGTACTACCTCGTAATCCACGTCCCCCATGCGACGTGTGACCACAAACGGCCCTTGCCACTTCGCTAGTAATTTCGTGCTGGAGGTGGGTAACAGTACGAGCACCTTATCTCTCGGTGTAAATTCTCGTAGGGGAGTTCCCCTGTCGTACAGTCGCTTTTGGCGCTCCTGGGCTTGCAGCAAATGCTTGCGTGAGATAACCCCTAGGGCGTGGAGCTTTGTGTCCAGGAGTCCAGGACGTATTGAATCTCATTCTTATTGTCGCTAGACCCTTCCTCCCAATTTTCTTTAAGAAGGTCTAGGACACCCCGGGGCTTACGCCCGTAGAGTAATTCAAACGGGGAAAACCCGGTGGAAGCTTGGGGGACTTCCCGTACCGCAAACAACAGGGGATCTAGCCATTTATGCCAATTCCGACTATCCTCGTGTACAAACTTCCGGATCAAGGTCCGATTGAACCTCTCACAAAGGCCATCAGTGGCCGGGTGGTAAACACTGGTTCGAACCGCCTTGATGTTCAACAACCCGTACAGTTCTTTGAGGGTGCGTGACATAAAATTAGTGCCCTGATCAGTGAGAATCTCTTTCGCGATTCCCACGCGGGAGATTACTTGAAACAATGCCTGCACTACACTCCTGGCAGAGATATTGCGCAGCGGTATTGCCTCGGGGTATCGGGTTGCTTTACCAACAACTGGGTTACTTCCTCCTGGCTATGTGAGTCACGACTTACTCGGTACAACCTGTCGCTGATAATCGCGAAATAGGGGTGGGCGCGTACTGCATCTGGCCGTACCAAAGTACCATCAATCGCTATCACTTGGTCATAGGCCGATCTTAGGGTCTCGTCACGAGACTGCTCGAGGGGGAAGTCGCCTAGCAGCGGATAGTTCGGCGGGGGAATCTCGGGTTGAGACCCCCCCGCCGGCTCCGGCTCCTCGGCAGTGTCGCGAGGCACCGCCTCAGCACAGAGCACATTACACGCCTCACACCTCCCCCTTTGTCGTGCACGCACCCCGGTAGCCCGCTTTACTGCTTGAGGAAACCCCTCCCAATCTACACCCAGAATAAGGGGATGTGTGAGGCGCGGGCTAACCGCCGCCTGTACACTATGCTTTTTCCCTTCAAAATGAATTTCGATCGCGACCACAGGATATTCGTGAATGTCCCCATGCACACACTTCACCAACACCCTTGATGCCTTTAACAATGCCCCCGGTCGAACCTGGCGCTCCTGGATCATGGACTGCATGCAGCCCGAATCCAAGAACGCCTGGTGCGTATCATGTTGTATCCTTACCGGAACACGATACGCCGCTCCTGGTCCGGGGGGAGGGCCCGGTATGTCGCCGATGCGGACGACCTGCCCCACCTCCCTCGGCACTCCGACCGTACATGGCCCGGCCATCCGCATCGCCAACACACCCCCCCTGTCGCTCGGGGTGCTTCCTGTGGGGCCAGGGCTGGTTCTCGACATGCCTGCCCCTGCCATCTCGTCCTCGGGGCGGGCGCCGGCCTCTCCTCCTCCGGCAGCACGGCACCTTCCGGGCGCCGGCCTCCGCGCCCCCTGGCGCGGGGCCGGGGTTGGTCGCCGGGGCTCCTGCGGCGGGAGGGAGAGATGGTCCTCCGCCAAGGTAACGGCGGCCGCGAGATCCTGGGGCCGGTGGTACTGGACCCAGGCGGTGGTCCGGGCCGGGAGCCCCGTGAGGAAGTGCTCCAACACCACCCGGTCCCCGACCTCCTCCGCCGAGCTGTTCTCTGGGTCCAGCCACCGCCGCGCGCTGTCCCGCAGCCGCTGGGCATAGGCAAAGGCGTAGCGTAGGCTCCCCTCCTCCATCGTCAGGGCCCGGATCCGGCGACGGTGTTCCTCCGGGGTGAGGCCCAGGCGGTCCCGAATCGCCCGGGCGAGGGAGGGATAGTCCCGCTGGGCGGCCGTTGGCAGGCTGTGTCTGCCTCGCCCGACAGGAGGGGCAGCAGATGGTACGCCCACTCGCCGTCCGGCCACCCCGAGATCCTCGCCGTCCCCTCGAAGACCGCCAGGAACGCCTCCGGGTCGTCCAGGTCCCCCATCTTCTGGAGGTGTACCTTGGGGGGACCTTGTGGCGACCCGGGCGCCGGTCCCACTTTGATGGCCCCGAAGAGCTCCCGCAGGAGGGCACGGTCCTCAGCCCTCACCGTCGCCATCTCTCCCATCGCGGACTGCTGCTCATGCTGGAGGTGGGCCTGCTGTTCCGATATGAGGGCCATCTTTCCGATGGCCGTGCTTAACGCCTACATCTCTGTGTCCCAGGTTGGGCGCCAATGTAACAATGTCCGTGACACACAGAGGCAGACGCAGCGTGTTGTTGAGGGAATGTCCCGTTTATTAAGACAATCGTTATTTCGATGTGACTTTCCAGTCTTTCAAAAACACTCTGCGACTTTCCAGTCGCCCTCCTTCCTTCCCTCTCGAAAGCAGAGGCACACACATCTTAAGACCTTTCGTTAGCGAGGCTTCATTCGCAACACCTGCGCAATCAGCCTCGCCTCCGAACCCTGGCCACAGTCCTGTAGCTCCCTCTACAGGCCGAACGCTGCATGTCCCCCCACAACAATATAATATAGTAATAAAAAAAGTACAATAGTAATAGTGCAAGCTGTGTTTTTGTAACCTATTTTACTCTGTTTTAATTGCCTTGGAGTTGCGCTAGCTGAGAGATTCTGATCATTTTCCACCCCTGCCTTTCACTCCACACTGTGTGGGAATGTGGACAAGAAGGAGTTGCATACTATACAGAAGCCATGGGTGGGGGGTTGATGTGTACTGGGAAGGGGGCTCTCCTCCCAGCCCAATAGAACACCATATACAGGTCTATACTCCAACAGTTTGGATTTGAAATCAAACATTTACTATAACTTTAATTTAGGAAGTACAACATACTCTATTATTATTTAGTGTTTCAGGAAGTATTGGAACAAATCATATAATGTCTAAATAAAGTACTCATGTTTAGTATTTGGTTGGCAATCCTTTGCATGCAATAACTGCCTGAAGTCTGTGACCCATTGACCGCACCAGACACTGGGTATATTCTCTGGTGATGCTCTGCCAGGCCTGTACTGCAGCCATCTTCAGTTGTTTGTCCTGGGGTATTTTTGCCTAAAATGTTATCATCAGGTAATTAAATGCATGTTCAATTGGATTGAAATCTGAAGATTGACTTGGCCAGTCAAGAACTTTCCACTTTTTGGCCCTGAAAAACTCCCTAGTTGTTTTAGCAGTATGTTTGGGGTCATTGTCTTACTGTATGACGAAGCGCCATCCAATGAATCTGGAGGCATTCGCTTGTACTCGAGCAGACAATGTGTTTCTGTACGCTACAGAATACATTCTGCTGCTGCTGTCAGCAGTAACATCAATTAAGTTAGCCAGTTCTTGTGACAGCTATACATGCCCAAACTATAGCACTCCCTCCACCATGTTTCACAGATGAGGTGGTATGTTGTAATTCTTGGGCAGATCCTTTTTTCTCCAAACCTCCCTCTTGCAATCACTCTGGTACATGATAATATCCGTCTTATCTGTCCATAATGGTCAGGCTAGTGAACCCAAATGCAGAACACAGAGAACAAAGGCAGATGATGGTTGAACCCAATAGATGGGTGTGTTTATTGTAGAGGCAAGGGTGTGCTAGGAGAGAGGATGAGGGAATACAGAGTAGCAGGGTGGAATGGCAAGCAGGGAAGAGGTGGCTGGGCAGGCAGGACAGGTAACAGGAGGCTGGAGTCAGAGGCAGGAGTCAGGCTGGGGTACTGCAGGAACAGGGAAACAGGTATTACTAAATATATCAGAATACTGGTGGGACAGTATATAGAAAGGCTGGAAGCGCAACTTAACAGATAAACTGAAGCTATGATCTGGCAGCGTGGTGAAGTCTGGACGGGGTCTTTATGGCAGGACTAATGATGGGAAGATGACAGACAGCTGGTAACCTGACTCCCGCACACCTGACTCCACTTCTGACCATCAGGGAGAGGGCGACAGAGCGAGAGGAGGGGCACTGCAGGCTAGATGGAAGTGGAGGGCGTGACACATAAGACCGTTTTCCAGACCTCTGCAGGCTTTTTAAGCACTCTTAATCAAACTGTAACCTGGCCATCCTTTTTTAGGATAACTAGTGGTTTGCACCTTGCAGTGAAGCCTGATCCCCTCAAAACTGGACTCCAGTTCCTGTGGTGGAATACCACGTTAAAATGCCGAAGACTAGAGCTGATGGTTTATTCAGAGACTTTTATTCACAAGTAATAAAAGCCGATCTGGTTCGCGAAGTAGATCACGTTGTTCTCCCTATCCACCATCTTTATACTTTCAAATTTAGGTTTCCTCCCTCCTATGCAAATCATTCACCCTTCCTGGCTGTATACACCAATAACATTCGGTTCCTATATCTCGTCACGGCCTGGTTTCCCCTCCCATTTCTGAAGACAATTCTCGCGTTACTTCATATTGGTGATGAGCTCATTGTGTTTATTACTGTGATCCTCGTGCCTGGTTCTTGATGACCTTTTCTTCACCTACCAACTGCCCTTGTGTGTGCTTCTGCCATTTCAGTAGGAGAGGTGGGCTGGGAGCGAGAGAAGGAGAACTCGACAGGCAACTGGAAAGTTACCGAGTGCATGACGGCTGGAAAGCCAAGACAGAACATTATCGCTATTACCTTGAATAAACGGGAGCAATCCCTAACCCCTACACTGCGTCTGCCTCTGTGTACCATCGGACATTGTTACATTGGCGCCCAACCTGGGACACAGGAAAAAGGCAAGATGGACGCGCTAACAGCGGCGATAGCAAGGATAACGCTCGTTCTCGAGCAACAGACGGCCCTGCAGCAGACCCAGCAGGCGACCCTGGAGGAGCTGACGGCGGCGAGGGTCGCGGACAGGGCCGGCGGGCCGGCGCCGGGGACCGGAGCGGCACCAGGTCCCCCCAAGGTCCAGCTGCAGAAGATGGGGGACCTGGACGACCCAGAGGCGTTCCTCGCGGTGTTCGAGGGGACGGCGAGGATCTCGGGGTGGCCGGACCGAGAGTGGGCCTACCATCTGCTGCCCCTCCTGTCAGGGGAGGCGCAGCTCGCGGCCCACAGTTTGCCGGCGGCCGCCCAACGGGATTACCAGTCCCTGGCCCGGGCGATTCGGGACCGCCTGGGCCTGACACCGGAGGAACACCGGCGCCGGTTCCGGGCCATGACCATGGAGGAGGGGTGCCGGCCCTTCGCCTTCACCCAGCGGCTGGGGGACAGCGCATGGCGGTGGCTGGACCCCGAGAACAACTCGGCGGTGGAGGTCGGGAACCGGGTGGTATTGGAGCAGTTCCTCGCGGGGCTCCCGGCCCGCACCGCCGCCTGGGTCCAGTACCACCGCCCCCAGGACCTAAAGACCGCCGTGGGTCTGGCCGAGGACCATCTCTCCCTCCCACCGCGGGGGCCACAACGACCAACCCCGGCCCCGCGGCAAGGGGGGGGGGGCCAACGCCCAGGAGGAGCCGGGGAAGCAGAAGGAGGGAGGCCGGCGCCCGCCCCGAGAACGAGATGGCAGGAGCACGCCGATCCGGAACCAGCCCCGGCCCCGCAGAGAGCACCTCGAGCGACAGGGGGGGTGTGTTGGCGGTGCGGACGGCCGGGCCACGTGCAGGCCGAGTGTCGGGCGATGGACGTGGGGCAGGTCGTCCGCATCGGCGACATACCGGGCCCTCCCCCCGGACCAGGAGCGGCGTATCGTATTCCGGTAAGGATACAACGTGATACGCACCAGGCGTTCTTGGATTCGGGCTGTATGCAGTCCATGATCCAGGAGCGCCTGGTTCGGCCGGGGGCACTGTTGAAGGCATCGAGGGTGCGGGTGAGGTGTGTGCATGGGGACATTCACGAATATCCGCTGGTCGCTATCGAAATTCATTTTGAGGGGAAAAACCATAGTGTACAGGCGGCGGTTAGCCCACGCCTCACGCATCCCCTGATTCTAGGTGTGGATTGGGAGGGGTTTCCTCAAGCGGTAAAGAGGGCTACCGGGATGCGTGCACGACAGCTAGGGAGGTGTGTGGCGTGTAATGTGCTCTGTGCCGAGGCGGCGCCTCGCGACACTGCCGGGGAGCCGGAGCCGGCGGGGGCGCCTCACCCCGAGACTTCCTCGCCGAACTATCCGCTGCTAGGCGACTTCCCCCTCGAGCAGTCTCGTGATGAGACCCTCAGATCAGCCTTTGACCAAGTGATAGCAATTGATGGTACTTTGATACGGCCAGACACAGTGCGCGCCCACCCCTATTTCGCGATTATCAGCGACAGGTTATATCGAGTAAGTCGTGACTCACATAGTCAGGAGGAAGTAACCCAGTTGCTGGTTCCCCGCAGCCGCCGCGAAATGGTCTTCCAGGCGGCTCATTTCAACCCCATGGCGGGCCATCTAGGGTATGACAAAACACTGCACCGTATAATGGCTCGATTTTATTGGCCGGGGATTCGGGCAGAGGTGCGTAGGTGGTGCGCGTCCTGTCGGGAATGTCAGTTAGTAAATCCCCCGGCCATCCCACGGGCCCCCTTGCGGCCCTTACCATTGGTCGAGAACCCATTCGACCGCATTGCGATGGATATTATCGGGCCATTTGAGCGGAGCACACAGGGTTATCGATTTGTGTTGGTCTTGATAGATTACGCCACCCGATACCCCGAGGCAATACCTCTGCGCAATATCTCTGCCAGGAGTGTAGCGCAAGCATTGTTTCAAGTCATCTCCCGCGTGGGAATCCCGAAAGAGATTCTCACCGATCAGGGCACTAATTTTATGTCACGCACCCTCAAGGAACTGTATGGCTTGTTGAACATCAAGGCGATTCGAACCAGTGTTTACCACCCGGCCACTGACGGCCTTTGTGAGCGGTTCAATCGGACCTTGAAGTCAATGATCCGGAAGTTTGTCCACGAGGATAGTCGGAATTGGCATAAATGGCTAGATCCCCTGTTGTTTGCGGTGCGGGAAGTTCCCCAAGCTTCCACCGGGTTTTCCCCGTTTGAATTACTCTACGGGCGTAAGCCCCGGGGTGTCCTAGACCTGTTTAAAGAAAATTGGGAGGAAGGGTCTAGCGACAGTAAGAGTGAGATCCAGTACGTCCTCGACTTGCGCACAAAGCTCCACGCCCTAGGGGCTATCTCACGTGATCATTTGCTGCAAGCCCAGGAGCGTCAGAAACGCCTGTATGACAGGGGGGCTACCCTACGAGAGTTTACACCGGGAGACAAGGTGCTCGTACTGTTACCCACCTCCAGCACGAAATTACTCGCGAAGTGGCAAGGGCCGTTTGTGGTCACACGTCGCATGGGGGACGTGGATTATGAGGTTATACGCTCGGACCGGGGGGATAGCTTGCAGGTGTATCACGTCAATCTCCTAAAAAAATGGAACGACGTGGTCACTGTTGCTCTGGCTACGATAGTTCCAGAGAGAGAGGAGTTCGGTCCGGAAGTCCCAAAATCGAAAGGTAGCACTCCGGTCGATATTGATAACCATCTCTCTGCTAGCCAGGCCGCGGACGTTGCAGATTTGCAGCTTAAGTTCGCCGACGTGTTCTCTCCCCTGCCCGGTCGGACTACGCTCATCGACCACCATATAGAAACGCAGCCGGGTTTAACGGTGCGCACGCGTCCCTATAGGTTGCCGGTGCACAAACGAGACGTTGTGTGCCGGGAGTTGGAAGCCATGCTGGAGCTGGGTGTGGTCGAGGAGTCCCGCAGTGATTGGTGTAGCCCCATCGTGCTTGTCAACAAGCCAGATGGGACTATACGGTTCTGTGTGGATTATAGACGGGTTAATGCGGTCTCCAAGTTCGATGCATATCCGATGCCCCGGGTCGACGAGCTCTTGGACCGGCTTGGTACGGCCAGGTACTTCACGACATTGGATTGCACGAAGGGATACTGGCAGATTCCACTCTCGCCGGTGTCCCGGGAGAAAACGGCATTCTCCACTCCGCTCGGGTTATTCCAGTTCACCGTGCTCCCTTTCGGGTTGTTCGGAGCCCCAGCCACTTTTCAGCGCCTCATGGACCGTATTCTGCGGCCGCACGCCGCCTATGCTGCGGCCTACCTAGACGACATTGTCATCCACAGTGACACCTGGCCGCAGCATGTGCGGAGGGTGGCCGCTGTTCTGCGGTCCCTGAGGCAGGCGGGGCTAACGGCCAACCCGAAAAAGTGCGTGATCGGGCGGAGGGAGATCCGGTATCTGGGGTACCACTTGGGACGGGGGGAGGTGCGACCGCAGATTGAAAAGACTGCGGCCATCGCCGCCTCTCCCCGGCCCAAGACAAAGAAGGAGGTAAGGGCCTTCCTGGGGCTGGCGGGATATTACCGCCAGTTCGTACCTGGGTTTTCAGAGCTGGCCAGTCCCTTGACGGACCTCACCCGGAAGGGTGCCCCGGATCCGGTCCAATGGTCGGGCCAGTGCCAGGGGTCGTTCGAGGCCCTTAAGGGGGCTCTTTGTGGAGAAACGGTCCTGTATGCGCCTGATTTTAACCTCCCTTTCTCCCTACAGACGGACGCGTCGGATAGAGGGCTGGGAGCAGTGCTGACCCAGCGCGTGGAGGGGGCCGACCGGCCGGTGCTGTACCTGAGCCGTAAGCTGTCGGAGAGGGAGGGCCGGTACAGCACCGTGGAGAAGGAGTGCCTGGCCATCAAGTGGGCGGTCGGCACCCTCCGCTACTACCTGCTGGGTCGCGCCTTCACCCTCTACTCCGACCATGCCCCCCTCCAGTGGCTCCACCGCATGAAGGATGTAAACGCGAGGATCACCCGGTGGTACCTCGCGTTGCAGCCCTTCAACTTTTCCGTCGTGCACAGACCGGGGGCGCAGATGGTCGTGGCAGACTTCCTCTCCCGTGCAGGGGGGGGGGAGTAGGTCGTCGGCCGTCGGGTCCCCAGCCTGTGTCGGGCGGTGGGGGTATGTGGGGGGACATGCAGCGTTCGGCCTGTAGAGGGAGCTACAGGACCGTGGCCGGGGTTGTGTCGGCGAGACTTTTGTTGCACACCTGCTGCGAATTAAGTCTCGCCGGCGAATGTTTAAGATGTGTGTGCTTCTGCCATTTCAGTAGGAGAGGTGGGCTGGGAGCGAGAGAAGGAGAACTCGACAGGCAACTGGAAAGTTACCGAGTGCATGACGGCTGGAAAGCCAAGACAGAACATTATCGCTATTACCTTGAATAAACGGGAGCAATCCCTAACCCCTACACTGCGTCTGCCTCTGTGTACCATCGGACATTGTTACAATCCCTTATCCTGTTTTCTCACGGAATAAGTGTATCTGGTTTCTATAACCCACTATTAGCTTCTTTGTTCTGTCTCACATGGAATGTTTACAAGTGGTTTTGTTTACATCATCTCCTGCACTTCTTATCTACTATATCCTGGCTTCTCATGCCCCCATGTAACCTCTAAGAACCTCTTTCACAAATCAACCTCTGGCCATCTGCGTTCTTATTCTCTCTCTACTTCAACCTTTTCTCTGTGGAATTAGGCATCTTTATTCTCTATAAAAATGTACCATATTCCCACCCCACAATTGTCCCACCAGGAAGCTGCCCTTCACTATGGACCCCTGAACTCTTGCACCACATTCCACATTAGTTTACTGTTTAGCACCTGATCAGCCAGAGGAGGATGGGTCCCCCCTGGAGTCTGATTCCTCTCAATGTTTCTTCCTCACAGGGAGTTTTTCCTTGCCACTGTGCCCTATATTTTTCTCCCCTCTGGGGGTCTATGGTTTGATGTTTTTATTGTTTAGTGTTGTTTAGTATTGTTTTGGTTGTGAAGCACTTTGCAACATTTGTCTATGTAAAAACTGCTATACAAATACATTTGACTGATTGATCTGTGGGACAGTTTTTTTTTTTTTTTTTCTTAATTATGGTGAGCATTCTTCGGTCATCCACTGTACAAGTCTTCCTTGGCATACCAGCTCATTTGCGATTGCTGAGCTCACCAGTGCTTTCTTTCTTTTTAAATGTGTCATGAATCAGAGACTGAACCCAAATGCAGACTAGGGACAATCAGGTAAGTGTAAAGCAAGTGGATTTAATAAGACAGGTATAATAGAAAGGAACAGGCAGGCATACGGGTAGTCAGACAGGCAGTGGTCGCACAGGCAGATGGGTAATCGAGCAGGCAGACGGGTAATCAGACAGGCAGGGTACTGGAGCCGGAAGCGTGGCACAAAGACAAAACCATGAATGGCAAACAACCCAGCGTTGACTAGCAGCCGGTGCAGGGTATAAATAGTGGAGAGTCGATTACTCGATTGCCGACAGGTGTGCTAGTCACCTGAGATCATGGAGGCGGAGTCGTGACAATATCAGAATCAGAATTCTTTTATTTGGCCAAGTATATGTGCACATACAGGAAATTGACTTGGTGAGGTTGGTGCATGGGACATAAAAAAACAATAGCAAATATTGACAAGAAATTTACAAAATAGCAATAACAAATTTACTAATTTACAAAAAAGAACAGCAAAACAATACATTTTGTAGGCTGTGCGAGGCTAAGTGGCAATGAGGCTAGAGGCTGTGGGTATGGGGCATGTAAATATATATATATATATATATATAAATTAGAATAATTTTAAATAATTATAAATTACACTGTCAGTGCATTGTGTGTGTGTGTGTATGTGACAGGGTGGGGGGGGGCGGAAGTCCCAGGGTCAGTGAAAGGCAGGGAGCTTGTTTGTGAGCCCCACTGCCATGGGGAAGAAACTGTTCAGGTGGCGCAAGGTTTTGGTCTTGATTGACCGGAACCTTTTGCCGGATGGAAGTCTGTAGAAGAGGTGGTAACCAGGATGGGAAGGATCAGCTATGATCTTTCCTGCTCTCTTACTGGTCCTGGAGTGGAACAGGTCCAGGAGAGATGGCAGGTTGCAGCCGATGACCTTCTCGGCTGACCGAATGGTCCGCTGCAGTCTGCCTTTGTCCTTGGCAGTGGAGGCAGCGAACCAGATGGTGATCGATGAGCTGAGGATGGACTCAATGATGGCCGTGTAGAACTCGACCATCACTTTCTGCGGCATGTTGAATTTCTTCAGCTGGATGAACATCCTCTGCTGGGCTTTCTTGATGGTGGAGGTGATGTTCTCCGCCCACCTGAGGTCCTTTGAAATGATTGTCCCCAGGAATCTGAATGACTCCACAGTGTTAACTGGTGTTAAATGATGTTAGAAACTGTTGGTTTTGGTAAGTCTAAGGTTTTAGCTACATTTCTGATTGATTTTTCTGATGTTTCAGCCTCATAATGGCTACCTTGACTTTCATTGATGTCTCTTTGGTCCTCATGTTGACAGACACCAATAGCAGACTCCAGAGGCAAATGCAAAGCCTAGAATCAATACTAGACATTGACAGCTCTCTTATGCCTGCACAAATGATGTGACAGAACACACCTGACTAACCAGAAATACCTGTCAAGCCAATTTTCCAATACTTTTGGTACCCTGAAATAGGGATACTATGTATAAAAAGGGTTGGCATTTCTAAATCGTGAAACCAAACTGAAAAAAGAAAGCATTGAATTAAAACTGATAATCTCGACTTTAACTTCATAGTAATTGTTTGATTTCAAATCCAAACTATTAGTATAGAGCTAAAAGAAGACAAAATACTTCCTCTTTCCAATACTTATGGAGGGCACCTGCACTGACTTTAGTGTATTAGTTGAGAGATGTTGTGTGTTGATGTTCTTTGTGTCTGTATGTTTTCATTGGTCTGGTGCAGCTGCATTTGTCCTGTGGGGATGAAAAGTATTATCTTATCTTATCTTTTGCCTTATTGATTTTCCACACTATAGTACAAGATTCAAGAAGATGATTCAAGATTCAAGATGGTTTTATTGTCATATGCACAACAGTTACAGAGCAATCGCTGGCAATGAAATTCTTAAGTCTTGGGCTCCTCCAACAGTGCAATAAGAAGTGTAAATAATAAAAATAAAGAAACAACAACAATAACAATATTTACCTAAATATAAAACTAAATAAATGTAAATGTAAAATGTAAAAAGTGAAATGTAAACAGACGTTTTTATCCAGATGTCGACTGGTATAAAGTGGCATTTTATAGTGGCATGTTATAAAGTGGCATAGTTAAAGTGTCATTGTGGTGAGCTAAGTAGCTCAGGAGTTCAACAGTCTTATAGCCTGTGGGATGAAACTGTCCCTGAGTCTGGTGGTGCGAGACCGGATGCTGCGGTAGCGTCTGCCAGACGGGAGCAGCCGAAACAGTTTGTTGCTGGGGTGATGAGGGTCTTTAATAATCCGGTTAGTCTTCTTCCTGCAGCGCTGAGTGTAGAGGTCCTCCATGGATGGCAGCTCCGTCCTGGTAATGTGCTGGGCAGCTTTCACCACCCTCTGTAATGTCTTACGGTTGAGGGCGGAGCAACTGCCGTACCAGGCGGTGATGCAGCCAGTCAGGATACTCTCTATGGTGCACCTGTAGAAGTTGCAGAGTATCCTGGAGTCCATGTTGAACCTCCGCAGCCTGCGGAGGAAGAAGAGCCGCTGTCTTGCCGTCTTTGTGATGGCGTCGGTGTGGTGAGTCCAGGTCAGGTCCTCGCAGATGTGGACCCCGAGGAACTTGAATCTGCTGACTCTCTCTACTGCCGTCCCGTTGATGGTGATAGGGGCGTGCCCGGCTCCCTGCCGCTTCCTGTAGTCCACAATCAGCTCCTTAGTTTTGCTGAGGTTGAGCTGGAGGTTGTTGTCCTGGCACCAAGATGTCAGGACTCTCACCTCCTCTCTGTACGCCGTCTCGTCGCCGTCGGTGATCAGGCCGATGACGGTCGTGTCGTCAGCAAACTTGATGATGGTGTTGGAGCTGTGTGTGGCCACGCAGTCATGTGTGAACAGGGAGTAGAGGAGAGGGCTGAGCACGCAGCCCTGGGGTGCGCCGGTGTTGAGAGTCAGGGTGGATGATGTGGCGCCTCCTATCCGCACTGCCTGGGGTCTGCCCGTCAGGAAGCTCAGGATCCAGTCACAAAGCGTGGTGTTGAGCCCGAGGTCCCTGAGCTTCACAGCGAGCTTGGAGGGCACAATGGTATTGAATGCTGAACTGTAGTCAATGAACAGCATTCTCACATATGTGTTCTTCTGGTCCAGGTGGGAGAGGGCAGTGTGGAGGGCGAGGGCGATGGCGTCGTCTGTGGACCTGTTTGCCCTGTATGCAAACTGCATGGGGTCCAGCGAGTCAGGGAGGGAGGAGGTGATGAATGATTTGACTAACCGCTCAAAACACTTCATGACGATGGAAGTCAGTGCTACTGGTCGGTAGTCGTTGAGGCAGGATGTTTTTGACTTCTTTGGGATGGGGATGATGGTGGACTTTTTGAGACATGTGGGGACCACCGACTGGAGCAGTGACAGGTTGAAAATGTCTGTAAACACACCTGCCAGCTGATCTGCACACACCCTGAGAGCCCGGCCAGGTATGCCATCCGGACCAGGGGCCTTGTGTGGATTAATCCTTTTGAAGGATTTGCACACATCTGCCCTTGTTATTGCTAGTGTGCAGGGGTCCTGGTCCATCTGTACTTCCTCAGCCGGAGAGTAGCTCTCAAAACGTGCGAAGTAGGTGTTAAGGTCATCTGGGAGAGATGGAGACACTTCCTCAGTCACACTCGTAGTCCCTTTAAAGTCTGTAATTGTTCTGAGTCCGGTCCACATGTGCCTTGAGTTGGAGCCCTCAAAGTTGGACTCCATTCTGTCCTTGTATTGTCTCTTAGCAATGTTAATAGCTTTCCTGAGTGCATACCTGGAATTGCTGTACTCCTCCAAATCACCTGAGTTGTAGGCGGCAGTCCGTGCCTTAACCCTCGTATTGTCTTCACTTTTTGGACCCTTTGGAAGTCTTCGGGTCAAATTGACCCGGGACATTATTGGGGCTTTAAAAGCAATACAAAAATACAAATTTCCATTCAAAACTCTTTAACATATATTGTCTTTATCTCAATTCCAAACAATATAGATAACATGTATGATTAATATTTGCAATTAATCTCTGCTAGATCATATTTAACAGTGGAAGTGTAATTCGTTTTTTGTGATAAAGTTCTGCTTAAAAGATAAGCAGAACTTTATCATATCTGATAAAAGATCTGCTATAATAAGGACTTGGGTGGAATGCTTATCTCTGAAAAGTTGAAATGAAACAATGTTTTCATTGATGTTTATTATTTTTCAGGAGATATTCTCATTTGATTTTCATCTTTATCTTATTATAATCAAAGCTGTGAAAAGCAAATACAGGTGATGAACGACAATAGAAACACGAGAACCAAACTTAGATCGATTTAGTCACTGGATATAAAATACATCTCTCAAAAATGTCTCCAAAATAATTTGAGATGATTTACAATAAATAGAAACACAAAACATGAACGAAATGCTTTATTCACTGTCAATGAAATACAGTACACTGAAAAATACATCTTTCAAGCAATTCTGAAATAATATTGGATACATACAATTTGAGAGTATGTGTACTACAGACTTTTAGCAGTTTCTGCATGTGGTTTGTGTCTTTGAGTCCTTTGAGGGTTCACACACCTCGCTGTGCTTCCTCTTGTTGCCACCAGCTGCAATCTAGAATAATGAAAATACTTTATTAGTTCAGGATTTTTTTCCCACCACATCTTCTAATAGTCAATTTCAATTTGACCCACATACATACAGAGATACTCAGAAACATACACACACACACACACACACACAGATACATGCACACATAAACAACAACAACAACAACAGGACACTTACTTCAGGCACTGGAGGTTGTGGTTGTGTGGGTCGTGCAGGTGGGACAGCAGGAGCCTCCTCCACCCTCCTCACTATGGCTAGAGAAGCTGGGTTCCTGGGCACATGTTGTCTCCTCTGTATGTGCGGTGTCACCAGTGCTCATAAGCATCACATTTTTGCCCTTTTTGGGTATGTAGGATACCAGGGCCATGTTGGCCGTAAACACAAAGTGGGAGGAATGGACTGGCCTGTTCTTTACAGTTGGGAGCTCTGTCTTATTTTTTCTGACTGTTCCACCCATTGTCAGCTTTCTTTTGAGAAGTTCCTGTCCCGGGCTGTACGATGTGAAAAAATTATCCCAAGTGATGTTGTGGCCACTGAGGCCCTGTGACATATCCAGTACCACCCGTGTTCCCTGGTGTCTCTCAGGGTCTCCTCCCTCTGGCTTCCCAGAATGTTTTGTAACAACATTGTGCAGATTCTGTGTGTGTGTGTGTGTTTGTATGTGTGTGAGTGAGTGTGTGTGTGCGTGCATGTTTCTGTGAGTCTGTGTGTCTCTGTGTATATGCGGGTCAAATTGACCCGAAGACCTTGTGAAGGACATAAATGTGTAGGGGGGGTGTAGCATGTGCACTCAATGATTTTTTTTTCTTTGACATGTTCTTCACAGTAAATAAGCCAAGGCCATGGAGTTTCAGGTTGAAAAAATGTTTCCTTGTATATTTTTTCTTCAATTAAAAATTTAACACGGGTCAATTTGACCCGAAGACCACACAAGGGTTAAGTTTGGCTCGGACTTCTCCATTAACCCAGGGCTTCTGATTGGGAAATGTCCGTACAGTAATCCGCGGCACGACGTCATCAATGCATTTGCCAATGTAGCAAATCACCGAGTCCGTGTGTGTGTTTAAATTGTCGTCCTTAAACACATCCCACTCCGTAGTGCTGAAACAGTCCCGTAATGCGGAGTCTGATTGGTCAGACCAACGTTGAATGGTCCGCGTCACCGGCCTGTCACGTTTGAGTATCTGCCTGTAGGAAGGCAGAAGCAGTACTGAGCTGTGGTCTGATTTGCCGAATGGGGGTCGTAGGAGGGCCTTATATCCGTCGCGGAAGGGAGAGTAAACATGGTCGAGCGTGTTTGCGCCTCGCGTGGGAAAGCTGATGTGCTGGCGGTATCTCGGCAGGACTTTCCTCAAGTTGGCTTTATTAAAATCCCCAGCCACAATGAAAGCAGCCTCGGGCCGTGAGGTCTCCGTCCTGTCGATAACTCCATACAGCTCGTGCAGCGCTTGGTTGGTATCAGCGTCTGGTGGTATATAGACAGCTGTAAGCACAACCGATGTAAACTCCCTGGGCGAATAATAAGGTCGACATCCGATCATGAGGTGCTCTAAATTGGGAGAACAGTCCGATGAAAGTATCTCCACGTCTGAACACCACTTGTTATTCACCATGGGTTGGGAGGGGGGGGGTGGTTTCAGCTTCCTGACAGCTAGGAGGATGTGGCTGGGGGAAGTGAGGGGAGAGAATTTAGCTTCCTGACAGCTTGGGGTATGAAGCTTTTCGTGAGTCTGGTGGTGTGGGCACGGAGGCTCCTATACCTTCTTCCAGAAGGCAGGAGGCTGAACAGACTGTGTGCGGGGTGGCTTGCGTCGCTCACAATCGAGGTTGCTTTTCGGGTGAGGCGGGTGGAGTAAGTCTCTTGCAGGGAAGGGAGTGGGGCACCAATGATCTTAGCAGCTGTGTTCACAATGCGTTGCAGTGCTTTCCTACTGTGTTCGGTGCAGCTACCGCCCCACACAGTGATGCAGCTGGACAGGATGCTTTCAATGGTGCCTCGGTAGAATGTTGTCAGGATCGGTGTGGGAGCTTTCGCTCGCTTCAGCTTGCGGAGGAAGTAGAGGCGCCGCTGGGCTGTCTTCGCCAGTGATGCGGTGTTGGTGGTCCAGGAGAGGTCCTCACTGATGTGCACCCCCAGGAATTTGGTGCTGCTCACTCTCTCCACAGCAGCACCATCGATGGTCAGTGGTGGGTGTTCGGTGTGCCCTCTCCGGAAGTCGACCACAATCTCCTTCGTTTTGCTGACATTCAGCAGGAGGTTGTTGTCTCTGCACCACGTGGTCAGAAGGTTGACCTCCTTTCTATAGTGGGTCTCGTCGTTCTTGGAGATGAGACCCACCAGAGTTGTGTCGTCCGCAAACTTCACCATGTGATTGGTGCTGTGGGTTGATGTGCAGTCGTGAGTCAGCAGGGTGAAGAGCAGGGGACTGAGCACACAGCCTTGGGGTGCCCCTGTGCTGAGTGTGATGCTGCTCGAGGTGTTGTTGCCGACTCGTACTGCCTGTGGTCTCTCGCTGAGGAAGTCCAGCAGCCAGTTGCAGAGGGAGGTGTTGAGCCCCAGCTGGTCCAGTTTGCAGATCAGTTGTTGCGGGATTATGGTGTTAAATGCTGAGCTAAAGTCTATGAAAAGCATTCTCACATATGAGTCTGCTTTTTCCAGGTGGGTGAGGGCTGGGTGGAGAGCAGAGCAGATTGCGTCCTCTGTGGAACGTTTTGCTCGGTATGCAAACTGAAAGGGGTCCAGGGTGGGGGGGAGGATGGACTTAATGTGAGACATGACTAGCCGTTCAAAGCACTTCATGATGATGGGGGTCAGTGCTACCGGGCGATAGTCATTGAAGCAGGATGGAGCGGATTTCTTTGGCACAGGTATGATGATGGAGGTCTTGAAATGTGATGGGACAGCAGCTTGACGCAAAGAAGTGTTAAAGATGTCCGTGAAGACATCCTTAAGCTCCTCTGCGCAGTCCCTCAGCACACGGCCTGGGATGTTGTCTGGGCCTGTTGCTTTGCGGGGGTTGATGGTAGAGAGTGTCCTCTTCACACTGGCAGCAGACAGGCACAGGACCTGATCGTGGGGGGGGGGTGGAGTTTTCTGTGGGCTTGTAGTGTTTGTTGCTTCAAACCGTGCAAAGAAGCTGTTGAGGTTGTTGAGCAGAGAGATGTTGTTGTCGCAGGTCTGTGGCGCGGGCTTGTAGTCCGTTATGGTCTGAATGCCCTGCCACAGGCTCCGCGTGTCTCTGCTGTCCTTGAAGTGGCAGGTAATCTTATTTGTGTAGTCCAGTTTTGCTTTCTTGATGCCACGGGACAGGCTGGCTCTCGCTGTTCTTAGGCCATTTTCATCCCCGGCTCTGAAGGCTTTGTCTCTGGCCCTCAGCAGCCGATGGACAGCCCCTGTCAGCCATGGCTTCTGGTTAGCCCGAGTGATGATGGTCTTTTTGTGGGTCACATCATCAGAGCACTTACGGATGTAGGAGAGGACAGTGTCTGTAAGCTCCTCATTGTCCGTATGGTTGTTCTGTGTGGCTGCTTGCTTGAACATGTCCCAGTCTGTTGTTGCAAGACAGTCCTTGAGAGCAGACCTGGACCCCTCCGGCCACACAGTTATCTCTTTCCGGACCGAACATCAAGGCGATTCGAACCAGTGTTTACCACCCGGCCACGGACGGCCTTTGTGAGCGGTTCAATCGGACCTTGAAGTCAATGATCCGGAAGTTTGTCCACGAGGATAGTCGGAATTGGCATAAATGGCTAGATCCCCTGTTGTTTGCGGTGCGGGAAGTTCCCCAAGCTTCCACCGGGTTTTCCCCGTTTGAATTACTCTACGGGCGTAAGCCCCGGGGTGTCCTAGACCTGTTTAAAGAAAATTGGGAGGAAGGGTCTAGCGACAGTAAGAATGAGATCCAGTACGTCCTCGACTTGCGCACAAAGCTCCACGCCCTAGGGGCTATCTCACGTGAGCATTTGCTGCAAGCCCAGGAGCGTCAGAAACGCCTGTACGAAAGGGGGGCTACCCTACGAGAGTTTACACCGGGAGACAAGGTGCTCGTACTGTTACCCACCTCCAGCACGAAATTACTCGCGAAGTGGCAAGGGCCGTTTGTGGTCACACGTCGCATGGGGGACGTGGATTATGAGGTTATACGCTCGGACCGGGGGGATAGCTTGCAGGTGTATCACGTCAATCTCCTAAAAAAATGGAACGACGTGGTCACTGTTGCTCTGGCTACGATAGTTCCAGAGAGAGAGGAGTTCGGTCCGGAAGTCCCAAAATCGAAAGGTAGCACTCCGGTCGATATTGATAACCATCTCTCTGCTAGCCAGGCCGCGGACGTTGCAGATTTGCAGCTTAAGTTCGCCGACGTGTTCTCTCCCCTGCCCGGTCGGACTACGCTCATCGACCACCATATAGAAACGCAGCCGGGTTTAACGGTGCGCACACGTCCCTATAGGTTGCCGGTGCACAAACGAGACGTTGTGTGCCGGGAGTTGGAAGCCATGCTGGAGCTGGGTGTGGTCGAGGAGTCCCGCAGCTATTGGTGTAGCCCCATCGTGCTTGTCAACAAGCCAGATGGGACTATACGGTTCTGTGTGGATTATAGACGGGTTAATGCGGTCTCCAAGTTCGATGCATATCCGATGCCCCGGGTCGACGAGCTCTTGGACCGGCTTGGTACGGCCAGGTACTTCACGACATTGGATTGCACGAAGGGATACTGGCAGATTCCACTCTCGCCGGTGTCCCGGGAGAAAACGGCATTCTCCACTCCGCTCGGGTTATTCCAGTTCACCGTGCTCCCTTTCGGGTTGTTCGGAGCCCCAGCCACTTTTCAGCGCCTCATGGACCGTATTCTGCGGCCGCACGCCGCCTATGCTGCGGCCTACCTAGACGACATTGTCATCCACAGTGACACCTGGCCGCAGCATGTGCGGAGGGTGGCTGCTGTTCTGCGGTCCCTGAGGCAGGCGGGGCTAACGGCCAACCCGAAAAAGTGCGTGATCGGGCGGAGGGAGATCCGGTATCTGGGGTACCACTTGGGACGGGGGGAGGTGCGACCGCAGATTGAAAAGACTGCGGCCATCGCCGCCTCTCCCCGGCCCAAGACAAAGAAGGAGGTGAGGGCCTTCCTGGGGCTGGCGGGATATTACCGCCAGTTCGTGCCTGGGTTTTCAGAGCTGGCCAGTCCCTTGACGGACCTCACCCGGAAGGGGGCCCCGGATCCGGTCCAATGGTCGGGCCAGTGCCAGGGGTCGTTCGAGGCCCTTAAGGGGGCTCTTTGTGGAGAAACGGTCCTGTATGCGCCTGATTTTAACCTCCCTTTCTCCCTACAGACGGACGCGTCGGATAGAGGGCTGGGAGCAGTGCTGACCCAGCGCGTGGAGGGGGCCGACCGGCCGGTGCTGTACCTGAGCCGTAAGCTGTCGGAGAGGGAGGGCCGGTACAGCACCGTGGAGAAGGAGTGCCTGGCCATCAAGTGGGCGGTCGGCACCCTCCGCTACTACCTGCTGGGTCGCGCCTTCACCCTCTACTCCGACCATGCCCCCCTCCAGTGGCTCCACCGCATGAAGGATGTAAACGCGAGGATCACCCGGTGGTACCTCGCGTTGCAGCCCTTCAACTTTTCCGTCGTGCACAGACCGGGGGCGCAGATGGTCGTGGCAGACTTCCTCTCCCGGGCAGGGGGGGGGGAGTAGGTCGTCGGCCGTCGGGTCCCCGGCCTGTGTTGGGCGGTGGGGGTATGTGGGGGGACATGCAGCGTTCGGCCTGTAGAGGGAGCTATAGGACCGTGGCCGGGGTTGTGTCGGCGAGACTTTTGTTGCACACCTGCTGCGAATTAAGTCTCGCCGGCGAATGTTTAAGATGGGTGTGCTTCTGCCATTTCAGAAAGGGAGCTAAGCTGGAAACGGCGAGACAGGCGAGGAGAGCTGAGAGTGGAGAGAAAGGGCGACTGGAAAGTCGAACTGAGGAACTTTATGAATAAACGGGAAAGTTGTTCCCTTACCTCAAACGCTGCGTCTGCCTCTGTGTACAACCGGACATTGTTACAATAAGTTAAAACAATAAAAAGGTGAGGAGGGGCGTGAGACACGGCAGCCTTCCTCGGCGCCATCTTTCTCAAAGTACAGTTCAACAAAGTTCACTATAGTACAGTATGTTTCTTTCCCTCGTGAGAGTTCAGCCTAGCCATGGTATGTACTATCCAGAGAGCCCCCAGGCCCCTGTGAGTGGAGTTGGGAAACCCCAGGCCACATTTCCTCCTCTCATGACTCTCTGTTACCCCCTCTGTTCTTTACTTTCATTAGGGCTTCAGATACCCTCAGAACTACAACCCCCAGCGTACCCCCAAGGGGAACCTCCAGGTTGTCCAGGATACCCTCCAAGATTCTTTGCTGTCTGGGAGGGGAACACAGTGGAGTTCTGCACTGCGATAGAGAAGTCTTGCAGAGGGCAGGCTTTCCCAGGAAGGAGGAAGAGCTCCGTCTTGTCAAGATTGAGCTTGAGGTGGTGAGCAGACATCCAAGCAGAGATGTCTGTGAGAAACGTAGAGACACGTGTTGCCCCATGTGTGTCAGAGGAAAGAGGAAAAAAGTTGGGTAACACTTTACATTAAGGTCACATTTCTAAAGGGTTTTTAAATGGTTTATAATTAGTTAATAAATCACTCATAACCAACTGAGACCCTCCACTTATTGATTAATTTCTGGTATGGCAAGACCTCATTGGACAACAGCAATAGCAGTTCCAAGCCGCTCTGGGTACACTTTTATGATAATTATGATAAACATTTAGAAAATTGATTAATTAACAACAACATTAACATTTCATGATAATTGTCTAATACTGTAATAATATGGCTCTATAAAATGTCTCTATAGTCTAATGAGTGCCCTATGTTGTCTAAATGGTACAATGGTATAATGAAAGAGACATAATGCACAGGCCACACTGTGCTGAAGCAATGATGGTCAAGGTCTGTAGGTTTGGATTTAATGGCTGCTACTGGGACACAATGTATAGGTCACTCTGTCTGTTACAGCAGGTTCTCTTGTTAGAATTCAGCATGACTGGTAATTAAACCGTTTATGGGTGTCACGGCTTTGCCTGGCTCCTCCTCCGCTGTGTGTTAATTGTCTCCTGCAGGTGGAGTGGATGCAGCGGTACTAATTGGTCTGAGAGGTTTAAGAAGGCTCTCCAAGCTGGCTGGGTTGCCTCTGTTACACAGAAGGTCTAAGGCCGAAGGCGTATTTAATAATAAAAGGGAAAAGGGTAGGGGAGAGAGAGATAATCCAAATGAGTAGTCCAGGGTTCGGCAGGCAGGCGGGTAGTCAGACAGGAATGGGATAGGTCCGTGGAAGGTGGACGAGGGGGAATCCGAGGAAGACGAGGGTTCTAGGGGATCACAGGAGAACGAGGTGAGTCACAAGGGAAAAGACAAAACACAAGGAACAGCTAGGAACTCTGGAGGGCTAGAAGCGGCTGTGGGTCTCGTGGAAGGTTTACCGTAAGTCACAGTATGATCTGGCACTGGAGTGAAGATCGGGCAGGGCTTTTATAGGGTGCTGATTGGGGATGGGTCACAGGTGTGCTGATTGGGGATCGGGTCCAGGTGCGCTGTCGACTGGGAGGAAGACGCTCCAGTGATGATCGCTGCAGCCTCAAGGTGGTGCCAGAGGGTTGGTTAGAAGGGGGAACCGTAACAGTACCCCCCTCCCTACGGGAGACACCGGGCGACCGTCCTGGAGCATCTGGGTGGGCCCGATAGAAGTCGGCCAACGAGGAGGGGTCCGCGAAGTAGGAGGCCGGGACCCAGTCCCGATCCTCGGGCCCATAGCCCTCCCAGTCGACCAGGTACTGGAACCTGCGACCCCTACGGCGGGCCGCCAGGACCTCCCTCACGGTCCACACAGGGTTGCCGTCGTCCAGCACTCGGGGTGGAGGGGGGGCTCCGACAGGGGGAGACAGGGGGCTAGAGACTGCAGGCTTGAGCGGGGACACGTGGAAGACAGGGTGAATGGACATGGAGGTTGGGAGGGTGAGACATACTGCTGTGGGGTTGATGATCCGGTTGACCGTGAAGGGGCCCACGTAGCATGGGGCGAGCTTCCGGGAGGTGGAGGGGAGGTTGAGGTCCTTGGCCTGTAGCCAAACCCGTTGGCCTGGACGGTAGGTGGGGGCAGGTCTGCATCTGCGGTTGGTGGTGCGTCTGGACCGCTCAGTGGCTCTCTCCAAAGCGGCCCGAGCGGTCCTCCAGACCCGCCGACACCGACGGAGGTGGGCCCTGGTGGTCGGGACAGCCACCTCCACCTCCTGGCTGGGGAACATGGGAGGTTGGTAACCCATGGAACACTCAAAAGGGGACATCCCGGTGGCATTGCTGGTCATTGAATTGTGTGCATACTCCACCCAGGGCAGGCTCCAGGTGGAAGGATGACAGGAGGAGACACACAACGGAGAGCCGACTCCAAGCACTGGTTGGCTGGCTCTGCATGGCCATTGGTCTGTGATACCCGAAGGAGAGGCTGACCGTGGCCCCAATGCCCTTGCAGAAGGCCTGCCACACCCGGGAAGTGAATTGGGGACCACGGTCAGACACGATGTCCTGGGGAATGCCATGGAGACAGACAACGTGGAGCACCAGGAGGTCGGCGGTCTCAGCAGAGGAGGGGAGTTTGGGAAGGGCGATGAAGTGGGTGGACTTCAAAAACCGGTCATGATGGTGAGGACCATGGTGTTACCCTGGGAGGCAGGAAGACCAGTTACGAAGTCCAGGGCTATGTGAGACCAAGGGCGGCTGGGGATAGGAAAGGGTTGTAGTAGTCCGACAGGAGGTTGATGGGACGCCTTACTCCAGGCGCAGATGGTGCATGCGGCCACGTACTCCCGGATGTCCGTCTCCATGACGGGCCACCGGAACCGCCTCCGATAAATGATAGCGTCCGGCTCACCCCTGGGTGACACGCGAACTTACTACCATGCCCCCACTCCAGGACTCGGGATCGGGCTGACCGGGGAATGAAGACACGTCCGGGGGGTCCTGGGCTGGGGTGGGTACGCTGCCTAGGTGACGATGCCAACCACTCGGGAGGGGGGAAGGATGGTATCGGGGGTTGATGGAGCCACCTCCTCCGGGGCCAGGTGGGAGAGTGCGTCGACCTTGGTGTTAGTGGAGCCCGGCTTGTAGGAGATGGTAAACTCGAAGCGCGTGAAGAAGAGGGCCCAGCGTGCCTGGCAGGAGTTGAGCCTCTTGGCCGACTGGATGTAGGTCAAGTTCTTATGGTCAGACCAAACCACAAAAGGCCGCTGGGCCCCCTTGAGCCAGTGTCTCCACTCCACCAAGGCCGCATACACTGCCAGCAGCTCCCGGTTGCCCACGTCATAATTCCTCTCCGCCGGTGTTAGCCGCTGGGAGTACGCACAGGGGTGGAGTTTCTGGTCCTTCGTGGACATCTGGGACAGGGCGGCCCCGAGGCCGGTGTCAGACGCATCCACCTCCACAAAGAACTGACGGGTAGGGTCGGGGTGGATGAGCACCGGGGCCGCCGTGAACAGACTCTTCAGGGTCGAGAAGGCGGCCTCTGCCTCCGAGGTCCAGGAGTAGGGCGGAGCGTGGAGGTGAGGGCGGTCAGTGGGGCGGCTACCTGGCTGAACCGCCTGTAGAATCCCGAAGCCCAAGAAACGTCTCAGCTGCTGGCAGTTCAGGGGTTGGGGCCACTCCACCACCGCCTGGTTCTTCCTCCCGTCCGCCCGTAGGTGACCCTTCTCCACAATGTGGCCCAAGTACTCTCGGCACTTCTCGGCCTTCACGAAGAGTCTGTTCTCCAGGAGTCGCTGGAGGACCAGCCAGACGTGCTGGTGGTGCTCCTCCTCCGTCCTGGAGAACACCAGGATGTCGTCCAGGTAGACCACCACAAAGATGTTCAACATGTCACGCAGCACGACTTTCACCAAGGCCTGGAAGACAGCCGGGGCATTAGTGAGCCCAAAAGGCATCACTAAATACTCAAAGTGCCCCAGGTGAGTGTTAAAGGCCGTCTTCCTTCCTTTATGCGCACCAAATGGTGCGCACTCCGGAGGTCGAGCTTAGTGAAGACGGCTGCGTGACGGAGGGGCTCGAAGGTTGAACTAAGGAGAGGGAGTGGGTACTTATAGGTCTGGGGGTGGGGCGACCGGTCTGGGAGGTCCGGGTAGAGAGGGGGTGGAGTGGAGGCAGTTAGCATGACACCCCACGCTCCATCCCAGGATCCTCCCAGTGGCCCAGCATACAGTCATGAGAAAAAGTTAGGACACCCCCCAAAATATTAAGTTATTCTCTTAAAAATATGGACATATCAATATGTTATCTTCTTTCTAACAATGTCTATAGATAAAGGGGATGTAATTGAACAAAAAACTATGAAAATGTAACTTTGTAATCATTTATTTAACGAAAAATTAACAATAATGCCAATTCCTACTGAGGAAAAAGTTAGGACACCCTATGCCCTAATAGCTAGTATTGCCCCCCTTGGCTGAAATAACCTCAATTAGACGTTTCTTATAACTGTCTACAGGTCTCTGACATCAATTGGGAGAAAGTTTTTCCCACTCCTCCTTGCAGAATTCTTTCAGCTGTGTGATGTTCGAGGGGTGTCTTGCATGCACAGCCAGTTTCAAATCAATCCACAGCATCTCAATAAGATTAAGATCCGGGCTTTGACTTGACCATTCCAGAACTCTCAATTTATTTTTCTTGAGTCATTCCTTGGTAGATTTACTGGAATGTTTTGGGTCATTGTCATGTTGCATGGTCCACATCTGCTTCAGCTTTCGAACAGATGGTCTCACATTTTCCTCAAGCACCCTCTGATACAATACAAAATTCATAGTGGATTCTATGATGGTGAGCTGACCAGGCCCTGCTGCAGAAAAGCAGCCCCAAACCATGACATTTCCACCCCCATGCTTCACAGTTGGTATGAGGTTCTTGTTCTCAAATGCTGTCTTGGTTTTGCGCCAAACATGTCTACTCTTACTGTGCCCAAATAGTTCAACTTTGGATTCATCTGTCCAAAGCACATTGTTCCAGAAGTTCTGGTCTTTCTCTAGGTGTTCTCTGGCAAACTTTAGTCTTGCCCTGATGTTTTTTTTTGACAGCAGGGGTTTCCTCCTTGCACACCTCCCATGTAATGCAAACTTGTTCAGTCTCTTTCTTATGGTGGATGCATGTACTTTGACATCAATTGTGGCAAGAGATACCTGTAGGTCTCGTGATGACATTCTGGGATTGTTGGAGACTTCTTTAAGCATCTTTCGGTCAGCTCTTAGGCTGAACTTGCTTGGGCGGCCTGACCTGGCCATGTTGGTGGTGGTTTTAAATGTTCTCCACTTGTAAATTATTTTCCGGACAGTGGAATGGCCAATTTCGAATAGTTTGGAGATCTTTTTATATCCCTTCCCAGACTCATATGCATCTACAATTTTTCTTCTGAAGGCCTCAGAGAGCTCTTTTGATCTCGCCATGGTGATGCAACTCACTTCAACAATCAAGAGCAAACCAAACTAAATATCTGAGGTTTAAATAGGACAGGCTCCTCCAAAATCCTCTGTAACGATGTTCTAATCATTTGCACCTGATGTGGTGCTCTTTATTATAATTTTAGGCATTTTAAGTGGAACTAAATGTAGGGGTGTCCTAACTTTTTCCTCACAAGAAGATTGCATTTCTATTAATTACATTTTACCAATAATTTTTTAAATAATTTGTTTCAGTTGTATTTGTTTAGTTATATTACCTCAATTTTTCAATATTGTTCAAATGAATATCAAATGTCCATATGTTTGAATATGTTGAAGAAGACAAAGGTTTTCATAGGGTGTCCTAATTTTTTCTCATGACTGTATGTGGGGGTTGTGTCTCTCCAACCAGGGTCTACCTAACACCAGGGGGGCCGTGGACGCTGGGATGACAAGGAGCCGGAGATCTTCACTGTGGTTACCCGACAGGGTGAGGGTGAGAGACACAGTGCTGTGGGTGATGGTACCCAGGGGTTGGCCATCCAGAGCCTGGGCGTGAATGGGGGTATCCAAAGGGAGCAGGGGAATCCCAGCCTCCTTAGCCAGGGTGGCATCAATGAGGCTGTCGTCGGCCCCGGAATCCAGGAGGGCGCCCAGGCTATAGGACTCCTGGTTCCAGGCGAGAGTTGTGGGGATGAGCCAGGTTTGAGGGGTGCCGGGGTGGGCAAGTGTAGTATGGCTTACCAGGACCCCTCCCTCTGGTAAGCCATGTCTTTTGCCGCGGGGGGTCGAGGACGAGTCGGGCAGGCTCGGATGTAATGACCGGTCTGCCCGCAGTAGAGGCAACGCTGGTCCCGGAAACGCTGCTTGCACTCCACAGCGAGGTTGACGCTCCAGCGATGATCGCCGGGGCCTCAAGGGGGTGCCAGAGGGCAGGTCAGGGAGAGGGACCATAACATAAACATTCATTACTGTTCATAATTGCTTATGAAAGGTGAGGCTACTCTACTTGTAGTGCCTTATTTTAGATGTTATACTGTAGGTGCACATTAATTATGCTAATTTACAAATGTTTGCACCCTAGAAATTAAAATAAATCAAATCTAACTTTTTTGAGCTGTATGTACACATTATAACCCTCATCATCAAAGTGAAAATAAAATTTGTAAAAAATTCTGAACAATTATTAAAAATTAATACCTGGTTTGGTTAAGTGATCAGCCCCTTAGAGTATACCATTGTAAACTTGCTCAGGTGCAACCAATCAACTTCCAGATCAAACACCAGGCTAATTGCCCCCCACCTGACATCAATTGTAGTGGTTTTGATTACTTCAGAATAAAACCAGCTGTTTCTTGAGGATTCCACTACTAGAAGTGCATGGTTCTGCAAAGAATTCACCATGGTTGGAAAAGTACTTTCAAAAGGCCTCCGGGATAAAGTTGTAGGAAGGCACAAGTTAGGTGAAGGCTACAAAAAGATTTCGAAGGCTTTAGCTATCCCTCTGAGTACCGTTCAGAGCATCATTAAGAAGTGGAAGGCGTATGGCACCACCAACACCTTGCCTAGATCAGGCCGTCCGACCAAACTGGATTACCGAGCCAGGAGGACATTGATCAGAGAAGCTACCAAGAGGCCAAAGGCAACTTTGAAGGACTTACAAGTCTTTATGGCTGGGACTGGTCTGTCTGTGCATGTGACAACAATCTCACAAGCTTTACACAAAGCTGGCCTGTACGGCAGGGTAGCAAGAAAGAAGCCTTTTCTGAAAAAGTGCCACACTCAGTCTCGTTTGTGCTATGCAAAAACACACCTGGAAGATTCTGTTGCCATGTGGAAAAAGGTTTTATGGTCAGACGAGACTAAGATTGAACTTTTTGGACTGAACTCCAAGCGCTATGTTTGACGAAAACCAAACACAGCACCCCTACTGAGAAGCATGGTGGTGGCAACATTATGTTGTGGGGATGTTTCTCTTCAGCGGGGACTGGGCAATTGGTCAGGATTGAAGGGAAAATGGATGCTGCCAAGTACACCCAAAGTCTTGAGGACAACCTGCGTCCCTCTGCTAGACAGCTGAAGATGGGCAGGTCATTCACCTTCCAACACGACAACGATCCTAAACATACCGCCAAAAGAACAACGCAGGCTTAAGGCTTAAGGATAGAAAGCTGAATGTCCTTGAGTGGCCAAGTCAGAGCCCTGTCTTAAATCCGATAGAAAATCTGTGGATGGACTTGAAGAGAGCCGTCCATCGCCGCTCACCACGGAATTTGACTGAACTCGAACAATTCTGCAAGGAAGAATGGGCAAATATTCTCCAATCTAGGTGTGCAAAGCTAGTAGAGACATATCCAAACAGATTGATGGCTGTAATTGCAGCAAAAGGTGGCTCTACAAAGTATTAAATCAGGGGACTGATGACTTTTCCAACCCTGTTATTCTTGTTTTTCATTTTTTATACATTTTCAGAACTGTCGCCTTTTTTTTCATTCGTTTGATGTTGTATGGCTAAATTTGTACATAAAGCTGGAAAAAGGGTTTTTTAATGGGTTTTGATTTCAGGCTGTACGACAAATATAGTAACTATTTCAAAGGGGTATGATGACTTTCTATAGGCACTGTATGGTCAGAGGTTTTCTCCATAAGTACTCACGATAGAAGAATACTCACGTAACTTCATTATCAATGTGGTCTACTCATTGATATACCCAAACTAGCTCAGAGCACTAACCACACATCGGTGAACACAGAGAAGGGGTGAGTAGTGGATAGATATATCAACAAATAAAATCTGTGAACCTGCACGGTGGACATCATGAGGTTTAAATGAGGAACGTGGACATTAGGATTTCAAGGGCCATGGTTAAAAAAACATGGTGACAGCTGTTCTGTACTTGTCACGCCCTTCACTTCCATCTAGCCTGCAGTACCCCTCCCCTCCTGCTGTCGCTCTCTCTCTGATTACAGGAGTGGAGTCAGGTGTGCCGGAGTCAGGTTAACCAGCTGTTTGTCATCATCTCATCATTAGCCCAGCCATAAAGACCCGGTCCAGACTTCACCCCTCTGCCATATCGTAGCTTCAGTTTACTGTTAAGTCGGGCATCCAGCCTTTCCATTATACTGTCCCGTCAGTATATCCTTTGTATATTAATTCCTGTTTCCCTGTGCCTGCAGTACCCCAGCCTGACTCCTGCCTCTGACTCCAGCCTCCTGTTACCTGCCCTGCCTGCCCTGTCTACCTGCCTGCCTGCCCTGCTGCCCTACCCTGCTTGCCATTCCAGCCTGCTACTCCATTCTCCCCTACTACCTCATCACCTCTGTACTGCCCGAACTCTGCTCAGCTCCTCTCTGCCTTGGTCCCCTCATCCTCTCCCTCGCTCTACCTTGCTTCTACAATAAATTCACCCATCATTTGGGTTTACCATCATCTGCCTATTTCTCTGTGTTCTGCATTTGGGTTCACTAGCCTGACCATTACAGTACTTTGGGAGATATTCACATTGTACTGTATGTAAAGATGTGTTGAATCGGTTTGGTGCCGGCCGAATCAACCTCACAATTCAGGAAATACTGTGTAACCACTGTGCAACCATTGCAAATACTTTTTGCAATGATTTCACATCAGGGTTAGTTTTAAAGCATTTATAAGTGCATTTATGAAGCATTAATAACTGGCTCCTGATTGCAAGTTCCCTATTTGGCAAGCACCAACTTACCTCTGGTACTTACCTCAATAAATTCAGCACAATTGGTAACTACCTACGACTAAATGGCACACTGATTCAGTAGATCTAAAAGAAACAGTGATTGATTATTAATGTAGAATTATTAAGTAATAGCGATTTTACCCAGTACTTTCTGAGTAGCAGTCCCTGCTGAATACCTGATTGTAAAATAAAGGGTTACCAAAAATACTTATAATAATGCACACATAGAGGGCACAGGCAGAGAGAGGGAACATGTGTTCAATTATAATAGAGAGGGGAGGATAAGCAATATTGGGCGTTATGTGTATTTACAGTGGTGGAGTGCACAGTGCAGACACAGTGAGCCACTCAAATACGCACACACACACACACACACACACACACATTTGAATACTTTACTTGGGTTCACGGTAAAGCATTACATCAAAGTATACAAAAAAGTATACAAAATATGACAAAGGTCACACACACACACACACACTCATTCTTTCTGGGGTTTCTCTCCTCTTTTTTATTTCCCTCCCTTTCTTTCTCTAAAATGTGAGAAAGGCCCAACTTGTTATTTTGCGTGATAATCTGGAAAATGTACATTTCCATCACAAACATGTTGTTACGGTTCCTCCTCCTAACTGACCCTCTGGCACCACCTTGAGGCCTCGGCGATCATCGCTGGAGCGTCCAGCTCCCAGTCGGCAGCGCACCCGCAATCCATCACCAATCACCTACCTATAAGAACTCTGCCCGGTCGTCACTCCAGTGCCAGATCGTACTGTGACTCATGGTAACTTCCCACGGGAACCGCAGACGCTTCAGCCCTCCTAAGTATCCTCGCTATTCCTTGTGTCTTGTCTTCCCCTTGTGACTCACCTCGTTCTCCTGTGCCCCTCCAGAACCCTCGTCTCCCTCGGACCCCTCCTCGTCTATCCATTCCACAGACCTAGCCCCTACCTGTACCTCGACCCCCAACCCCTCTCAACTACTGGACCTCCCCTGGACCGGACCCCGACGACCCCCTTGGATTACACCTCTACCCTCTCTGTGTGCCGTCATTTGGTTCTCCAGACGTTCCTACGTAACACGTCTACATTTTTGATTATTGGCTAACTACTTCCAGCAGTGTTATACAGTCGGCGGTCCGGTAAGGCATTGTGTTGACATTTAAGTTAATGGTAGAAAATGAATTAGCGGTCATGTTTATAAGTTAAAGATGTGACCCAACCGAAAAAATACAGCCAGATTACTCAACAGCATGACAAGGCACAGCCTGCCCAGAGCTGATAGGCCGTCAGACAGCTCTTCAGAGGCTAAATATACAGTAGAACCATTAGCTGCATGTATCAAGAATGACTACATTGTAAATGTACAGTGCAGTTGTCAGGTATGATTGGTCTTACTTCTCAAGAGGGTATCCGGCCACACTGACCGGTTTCTCCCATGGGAGTAATGGAGGGTGACTGTCATGATGTAGATCTGTTGCCTATTGTTGCTACTTTGTCATATTTCAGAAAACTCATCACTAAATTATGACTGGAAATGAACCACACCACCCCCCCCCCCCCCCATCCAATTTTTTTTAGAGAAACAACAAATTGTGTATGTTATGTATGTTATGCAATTGTGTCATTACCTGACCACGTGTCACATTCTTCTGGACCTGTCCGCTGCATTCGACACAGTAAACCACTTGATCCTTCTCTCCACCCTCTCAGAATGGGGCATCTCGGGGTCTGCACTCTCCTGGTTTGCATCCTACCTGGCCGATCGCTCCTACCAGGAGCCCTCACCACTGGGGCCCTTACTGTTCTCCCTCTATACCAAATCTCTTGGCTCTGTAATTTCCTCACATGGTTTCTCCTACCACAGCTATGCAGATGACACTCAACTCTATCTCTTTTTCCCCCCTTCTGACTCACAGGTGGCAAGGCGTGTCTCTGCGTGTCTTGCAGACATTTCTGCTTGGATGTCAGCCCACCACCTCAAGCTCAACCTTAACAAGACTGAGCTGCTCTTCCTCCCAGGGAAAGCCTGCCCTCTCCAAGACTTCTCCATCACAGTAGAGAACTCTACTGTGACCTCCTCCCATACAGCCAAGAACCTTGGGGTGATCCTTGACAACCACTTATCCTGTGTGGCGAACATCACAGCGACAGCACGCTCCTGTAGATTCTTCCTCTACAACATCAGAAGGACACGTCCATTCCACACCAGAGAAGCAGCACTGTAGAAGCAGCACAGCAGTGTTTGGTCCAAACACTTGTGATCTCTCGCCTTGACTACTGCAACGCACTCTTGGCTGGTCTCCCTGCCTCCACCATCAGGCCTCTGCAGCTCATCCAGAACACTGTCGCCCGTCTGGTGTTCAATCTCCCCAAATTCTCCCATGTCACTCCCCTCCTCTGCACCCTTCACTGGCTCCCGGTAGCAGCTCACATCAGATTCAAGACCCTGGTGCTTGCCTACTGGGTGGCAAAGGGAACAGCCCCTCCCTACTTGCAAGATTTGATTAACTGTTTATATTTAGGGAGTTCGTGAGTTAAGTTGCCCTTGTTAAAGTCCCCAAGGACAATAACTGGGGAATACGTGTTCACTCTCCTTCTCTCCACTCCTAATATTTGGTCGGCGAGTTGACGTTGAGCCACTTTCACGTCAGCTTGCGGGGGGATGTAAACTTCAGCCAATATAAAAGAAGTGAATTCACGTGGAGAGTAAAACGGTCTGCAGGTGATGAAAAATGATTCCAGGTCAGGAGAACAAGTTTGCCATGTTCAGGCCGAGTGCCCAGTGATGGAGGTGGGGCAGGTCGTCCGCATCGGGGACATACCGGGCCCTCCCCCCGGACCAGGAGCGGCGTATCTTGTTCCAGGTGTTCTTGGATTCGGGCTGCATGCAGTCCATGATCCAGGAGCGCCTGGTCCGACCGGGGGCATTGGTAAAGGCATCAAGGGTGTTGGTGAAGTGTGTGCATGGGGACATCCACGAATATCCTGTGGTCGCTATCGAAATTCATTATGAGGGGAAAAAACATAGTGTACAGGCGGCGGTTAGCCCGCGCCTCATGCATCCCCTGATTCTGGGTGTATAATGGGAGGGGTTTCCTCAAGCGGTAAAGCGGGCTACCGGGGTGCGTGCGCGACAGAGAGGGAGGTGTGAGGCGTGTAATGTGCTCTGTGCTGAGGCGGCACCTCGCGACACTGCCGAGGAGCCGGCGGGGGGGTCTCAACCCGAGATTTCCCCGCCGAACTATCCGCTGCTAGATGACTTCCCCCTTGAGCAGTCTCGTGACGAGACCCTACGATCGGCCTATGACAAAGTGAGAGCAATTGATGGTACTTTGGTACGGCCAGACACAGTGCGCGCCCACCCCTATTTTGCGATTATCAGCGACAGGTTATACAGAGTAAGTCGTGACTCACATATTCAAGAGGAAGTAACCCAGTTGTTGGTTCCCCGTAGCCGCCGGGAAATGGTCTTCCAGACGGCTCATTTCAACCCCATTCGGGCAGAGGTGCGTAGGTGGTGCGCCTCTTGTCGCAAATGTCAGTTGGTAACTCCCCCAGCCATTCCACCGCCCCCCTTGCGGCTTTTACCATTGGTCGAGAACCCATTCGACCGCATTGCCATGGATATTATCGGGCCATTTGATCGGTGTACACAGGGATAACGATTTGTGTTGGTCATGATAGATTATGCAACCCGATACCCCGAGGCAATACCGCTGCGCAATATTTCTGCCAGGAGTGTAGCGCAGGCATTGTTTCTCCCGCGTGGGAATCCCGAAAGAGATTCTCACCGACCAGGGCACTAATTTTATGTCACGCACCCTCAAAGAACTGTACGGGTTGTTGAACATCAAGGCGGTTCGAACCAGTGTTTACCACCCGGCGACTGATGGCCTTTGTGAGAGGTTCAATCGGACCTTGAAATCAATGATCCGGAAGTTTGTACACGAGGATAGTCGGAATTGGCATACAGTGGGGGAAATAATTATTTGATCCCCTGCTGATTTTGTTAGTTTGCCCGATTACAAAGAAATGAGCGGTCTATAATTTTTATGGTACTTTTAGTTTAACAAATAGAGACAGAATATCAACAAAGAAGTCCAGAAAAAACATATTATATAAAGTTATAAATTAATTTGCATTTGATCGAAGGAAATAAGTATTTGATCCCCTACAAACCAACAAGAATTCTGGCTCATACAGACCGGTTATATGCCCATGAGGCACACAGATTAGTCCTGTCACTTTAGGAAAAGTACTCCTAATCTCTGCTTGTTATGGGTATAACAGACACCTGTCAATAGAATCAATCTCTTCCATTCCAACCTCTCCACCACCATGGGCAAGACCAAAGAACATTCAAAGGACATCAGGGTAAGAGTTGTAGACCTGCACAAGGCTGGAATGGGCTACAAGACCATCAGCAAGAAGCTTGGTGAGAAGGAGACAACTGTTGGTGCAATTATTAGAAAATGGAAGAAATACAAAATAACCATAAATCGCCCTCTGCCTGGAGCTCCATGCAAGATCTTGCCTCGTGGGGTAAGGATGATCATGAGAAGGGTGAGGGATCAGCCCAGAACTACACGGGAGGAGCTTGGTAATGATCTCAAGGCAGCTGGGACCACAGTCACCAAGAAAACCATTGGTAACACACTACACCGTAACGGATTGAAATCCTGCAGTGCCCGCAAGGTCCCCCTGCTCAAGAAGGCACATGTACAGGCCCATCTGAAGTTTGCCAATGAACACCTAAATGATTCAGAGAAGGCTTGGGAGAAGGTGATGTGGTCAGATGAGACCAAAATTGAACTCTTTGGCATAAATTCGACTCTTCGTGTTTGGAGGGAGAGAAATGCTGAATGCTACAATCCCAAGAACACCATCCCCACCGTCAAACACGGAGGTGGAAACATTATGCTTTGGGGTTGTTTCTCTGCTAAGGGTACAGGACGACTTCACTGCATTGAGGGGCCAATGGACGGGGCCATGTACCGTAAGATCTTGGACGAGAACCTCCTTCCCTCAGCCAGAGCACTGAGGATGGGTCGTGGATGGGTCTTCCAGCATGACAATGACCCAAAACATACGGCCAAGGCAACAAAGGAGTGGCTCAAGAAGAAGCACACTAAGGTCATGGAGTGGCCTAGCTAGTCTCCAGACCTTAATCCTATAGAAAATTTGTGGAGGGTGCTGAAGCTTCGAGTTGCCAAGCAAAAGCCTTGAAACCTTCAGAATTTGGAGAGGATCTGTAAAGAGGAGTGGACCAAAATCCCTCCTGAGATGTGTGCAAACCTGGTGACCAACTACAAGAAACGTCTGACTTCTGTGCTTGCCAAGAAGGGTTTCTCCACCAAGTACTAAGTCATGTTTTGCTTGGGGATCAAATACTTATTTCCTTCGATCAAATGCAAATTAATTTATAATTTTATTTAATATGCTTTTCTGGACTTTTTTTTTTAATATTCTGTGTCTATTTGTTAAAATAAAAGTACCATAAAAATTATAGACCGCTCATTTCTTTGTAATCGGGCAAACTAACAAAATCAGCAGGGGATCAAATAATTATTTCCCCCACTGTAAATGGCTAGATCCCCTGCTGTTTGCGGTACGGGAAGTCCCCCAAGCTTCCACCGGGTTTTCCCCGTTTGAATTACTCTACGGGCGTAAGCCCCGGGGTGTCCTAGACCTTCTTAAAGAAAATTGGGAGGAAGGGTCTAGCGACAGTAAAAGTGAGATTCAATACGTCCTGGACTTGCGCACAAAGCTCCACGCCCTAGGGGTTATTTCACGCGAGCATTTGCAGCAAGCCCAGGAGCGTCAAAAGCGCCTATACGACAGGGGAACTAACCTGCGAGAATTTACACCGGGAGACAAGGTGCTCGTACTGTTACCCACCTCCAGCACGAAATTACTTGCGAAGTGGCATGGGCCGTTTGTGGTCACACGTCGCATGGGGGACGTGGATTATGAGGTAGTACGCTTGGACCGGGGGGATAGCTTGCAGGTGTATCACGTAAATCTCCTAAAAAAATGGAACGACGTGGTCACTGTTGCTCTGGCTACAATAATTTCAGAGAGAGATGAGTTCGGACCGGAAGTCCCAAAATCAAAAGTTAGCACTCCGGTCGGTATTGATAACCATCTCTCTGCTAGCCAGGCCACGGACGTTGCAGATTTGCAAGCTAAGTTCGCCAACGTGTTCTCTCCCCTGCCCGGTCGGACTATGCTTATCGACCACCATATTGAAACGCAGCCGGGTTTAACGGTGCGCACGCGTCCCTATAGGTTACCAGTACACAAACGAGACATTGTGTGCAGGGAATTGGAAGCCATGCTGCAGCTGGGTGTGGTCGAGGAGTCCCGCAGTGATTGGTGTAGCCCCATCGTGCTGGTCAACAAGCCGGATGGGGCTATACGGTTCTGTGTCGATTATAGAAGGGTTAATGCCTCCAAATTCGATGCCTACCCGATGTCCCGGGTTGACGAGCTCTTGGACCGGCTTGGCACGGCCAAATATTTCACGACATTGGATTGCACGAAGGGATACTGGCAGATTCCACTCTCGCCGGTATCCCGGGAGAAGACTGCATTCTCCACTCCGCTCGGGCTATACCAGTTCACGGTGCTCCCTTTCGGGTTGTTCGGAGCCCCAGCCACTTTTCAGCGCCTCATGGACCGCATTCTGCGGGCACACTCTGCCTATGCTGCGGCCTACCTGGATGACATTGTCGTTCACAGTGACACCTGGGCGCAGCATGTGCAGAGTGTGGCTGCTATTCTGCGGTCCCTGAGGCAGGCGGGGCTGACGGTTAACCCGAAGAAGTGCGTGATCGGGCAGAGGGAGATCCGGTATCTGGGGTACCATTTGGGTCGGGGGGAGGTGCGGCCGCAGATTGAAAAGACTGCGGCCATCGCCGCCTCTCCGCGGCCCAAGACGAAGAAGGAGGTGAGGGCCTTCCTGGGGCTGGTTGGCTATTACCGGCAGTTCGTGCCGGGATTTTCAGAGCTGGCCAGTCCCTTGACGGAACTCACCCGGAAGGGTGCCCCGGATCCGGTCCAATGGTCGGGCCAGTGCCAGGGGTCGTTCGAGGCCCTTAAGGGCGCTCTTTGTGGAGAAACGGTCCTGTATGCGCCTGATTTTAACCTCCCTTTCTCCCTACAGACGGACGCGTCAGATAGAGGCCTGGGAGCAGTGCTGACCCAGCAGGTGGAGGGGGCTGACACTATGTTTTCTTGACCTCAGCAGGTTTTAGTCTACCCTGCTTGTCCTCTCTATGAGATGGCCTGTGGATCCATTAAGGTGGCTATAGAGGGTAAGAACCAACCTGATATACTGTCCTGGTCCGGTCCACATGACTCAAGGAGGAGACGTATTTTCTCCAATGATTATGGAAAATTAGTCAACAGCTGCCATAGGAATGAATTAACTACTTGAACCTGGATTCAGTAGAGATACAAATAAATGAAATTATGCATTTTCAACTGGATTTTCAGCCTCATTCCGTATGGAATGTTTTGTGGAGATGACAGAGGAGAGAGCTATAGGGTCTGAATGGGGTCAGATGTGAGCCTGTCTAAGCTTATAAAGTGATGTGATTTGAACGGACCTCCTTTAATGTTGCCCTAACTGCATGGGGAATGACCTGGTCATCTCAATAGGCAACACAACAGCTTGATATAAACTTGCAGTAGTATTGACCACTGAAAACGCTGGATTTGTCCCCTCAACAGCTAGATAGCATGTCTAGTTTTAAGAGGTGAATATCTTTATTGTGGGTTTGATATTATTGAGAAAAAAAGATGTAGCTTATTTTTTACAGCTCAGCATAAAGTCTACATTTTGGATAAAGGTTCTTGTATCGGCCTACATTATGAATCGTGAACTGTAACAAAGGCATTTCTTGATCAACATGATTATGATCTCTCTTTGACAGCATATTTTAATTTAGAAACAAACGCATGCATTGAAACCGCTTTGAGAATGTTGAGCATGCCTGTCAAAATGGGTGCCTCAATGTCGACATAGACAAAAGTTTGTTATAAGAACCGGTCCAGTGTCAATCTTCTATATTCACCTCTTTGAGTGGTTTTTGAGTGGAGAAAGCTGACCTGAGAGCAGCGCTTCTGGCCTATCTATTATGCATTGATCGATACATATTCCTCTCAACTTCAAGATGAGCTACACAAATGTGAGTTATGAGCTGGTTTGGGAAACACTCTTCAAACTACATTGCACGTTAGCCAAGTCCTGCTTGAAGAGGTTTGTGAAACTCAAAGATCCATCGTTATTGGGAAACTTACACCTGGACTGATGGTCATGTGGCCTACAGCACTACCTACTTTGGAATAGAGAATTGTAGCTGACTCTTTCCAAAATCATCCCAAAATACATCTCTATTGCATTTTACATGTATCACATGAGAGCTTATTCCTATTTCTAGAAATGTGTAATTTCTAAGCCAGGCTTGTGCTCTCTGACCTGTTGTGGCCCTCAGACCGTGAGTGTTTCATGACCGCAGCACTAAACATCTGCCCCCAATAGGGATGGACCGAGCGGTCATGGGCGGACAGGCTTCTTTGATGTTGGTTGAAGAAAACCATGGTGACCACATCAGAACATCTCCCTGGGTCTGTGGCACAGGATAGACCTGCTTCATCTCACAGTCAATTGCAGAATTGTCTTCACCTGACCCTCCCTGTGGTTCCCATCTCTTGCCATTCTCTCACCCCCATCCTCCCCCAATGCCAAAAGCCACATGGCTAGTCTCTCCTCTGGTCTGTCCGGCGCCTGCTCTCCATGTACCGTGTGACGCAGGTCAGTCACATGCGCATACACACAGCAGGTGTTTGATACCTAGCCCACAATATTTAGCCCACAACATTGGCACAGAAGCCGGAGATGTGCACAAACCGGCATCTGGTCATGAATCTGGTGACACTCAAGTTTATATTTCAATGAAACAAGGAGAAGTACCACGGCTGGACGCTTTAGAAGCTTGTGTTTTGGACATAAAAAAGTGGATGGCGGGCAACTTCCTACTCCTCAACTCGGACAAGACTGAAGTGCTCTTCCTTGGCCCGAAGAAACAGAGAAACCAACTATCTGATCTGACACTCAGTCTCGACGGCTGCAGGATCACTCCTAAGCAGGCAGTAAAAAACCTTGGTGTTACTATTGACCCTGATCTTTCATTTGATACACATATCAAAACCATTACGAGAATCGCGTTCTTTCATCTCTGTAACATATCTAAGATTAGACATTTTCTATCATTTAGTGATGTTGAAAAGTTAATTCACGAGTTTGTATCCTCACGACTTGATTACTGCAATGCACTATTATCTAACTCCTCGCTGAAAAATCTCCAACTAGTACAAAATACAGCTGCTAGAATCCTTACGAGAACCAAAAAGTATGATCACTAGGGTTGGGCAGTATAACAATAATACGGTATAAGGATTAAAAAAAAAAAAAGACCACGGAATGCTTTTCAATACCATCATAAGATTTCTGCTCCATTATCTATCAAACTGCCAAATTAAGCGCTGTGTGTCAATTCACAATGTGTAACAGCGCCGCTGCCAGCGTGGTCGGAGAAAATATTTAAATAATTTCACGAGTGTAACTTTTGGGGTGTTGCACGTGACCTCTTCCACCTAAAGTTAGAGAAGGAGGGGAAAAAAAGATGACGCGAAAATGCCATTGCTGCTATATGGCAGCATTTCGGGTTTGGACAAGGTTGTTGTTGTTGTTTCGGGTTTGGACAAGATTTGCATGAAAAAGATGATGGCCAGAGATGTGAACACTAATCTACACTCGCACCTCAAACTGAAACACCTATTAACAGCTGCACGGATATCTGTCTATATCAAGTGCTGCTGTCGGGTTCAAACAGCTATTCGCTGACAACGGATATGTGGTCGTCAGTTAACATGACGCCATACATATCGTTAACCATCCACTTTGTCACACCCGACTGGAAACTACAGTCAAAATGCTTACAGACAAGCTTTTTTCCAGAAAACCACACAGCGGACAACATTGTGCACTCTGCGCGGCACTTGGATGTGAATAAATTCTCAGCCATAACGACTGACAATGCTGCTAACATTGCAGCCGCCATGAGGGCCCTGAATTGGCCATGGCTCAACTGTTTTGGCCACAACCTCAATCTGGCGGTGACAAAGGCTTTCCCTCCGAGTCTGCCCTGCAATTACCTTTGGCCCTTCTACCGAGTTGGTACAGGTTGGGGGGTCGGCATCTGCTGCCTGGGCCGATCTCAGTTCCTTCTTCCCATTCAGTGGTGGGTGGGCTCTTGTGATGTGCAGGCTTGGGTTGGCAGGGGCCTCTGTTGTAGGCCCTTCCAGTGCAGGCGTATGGCCCAGTACTGTGGGCTGGGATGGTCGCGGTGCTGGCTCGGGGCATCTCAGACTCCCTTCATCAGGAAATATCCCTTAGATGTGCTGGGGGCCTCAGGCCACCTGCTTTATGCTGATTCTCTCCTACTGTTTAATCAGTTTGCAACAGCCTCAAATATTGTGTTGTCCTCTTTGTGCTTATCTGTCCGAGGGGCTCTCAGCCCCTCAAAACTAGACTCCAGCTCCTGAATTCGTCCTGGCTGAGTCTACTCCACCCAAAAACCTGGTCCTTGCCGCCCCACCCAGGTCCTACCAGAAAGCTGCCCTTCACTATGGACCCCTAATCTCTTACACCACACCACATTCCACATTCATTTACTGTTCAGCACCTGATCAGTCAGAGGAGGATGGGTCCCCCCTGGAGTCTGGTTCTTCTCAAGGTTTGTTCCTCCTCCGAGGGACTTTTTCCTTGCCACTGTGCCCTATATTTTTCTCCCCTCTGGGGAGTTTTTTTTGCTTACTTACTTTTTTTTGCTTACTTTTTTTGGCTTACTTTTGCGGGTCTATGGGTCAACGGAGGTTGGGCAGACTCTTTTGGACAGACTTGAGAAACATGGAGGTCATGTTGACAACACTGACATAGCACAGCTTTGTTTATATGCACGATTTTATGATGGCAAGTGCATTCGGGAGGACGTGCTGGGCCTAATACCATTGGAGGGTCACACGACTGGTGAGATAATTTTTCAGAATGACAACTGATGGTGCTCCGGCTATGTCAGGAAGGGTGCAGGGTCTGTCTGCCCGGCTGTCGGATCTTGCACCACAGATGAGGTCACTACACTGCCTTGTTCACCAGAGCGTTCTGTGTGCTAAACTCAGTGGTGATTTAAAAAACACGATCAACATCTAGCCTGCAACACTGTTTGTTTTGGAAACTGCTATCAGACATGTTAGCTGAGTATAATGATCTACTTTTACATAATGATGATCGGTGGCTAAGCAAGGGTAATGCACTTAATGAAATTATGGAGGAGATGGTTGCTTTTCTCCAAATTGCCGACACAAGAAAGCCAACACATATCTATTGCAAATGCTGGATGAGGATGGCAGAGGTTTGCTTTTTAAGTGACATCTTCAAATCACTTCAATGGACTTAATTTGGGACTACAGGGGAATGATAAAACGGTTATGATATTATTGGAAAATTGACTGCTTCTCAAAAGAAATTTGTTCTATTTTCATCCAATTCGCGCCCTGAGAAAATGCTACATTTCCCTACACTTGTGGGACTATATCCATTCATCATCAGCCCAGATCACTCCAGTGATGTCTGAGTTTTGGGATAAATTGAGGGCGAACTGCAACAACATTTGATGACTTCGATCTCCCGCCAGAGGTGATGCGGTTTGTCAAAGACCCGTTGTCTGTTGATGCAGGGGGAGACTTCTCAGTAAAAGCCGAGAACAGGTGCTGACATCACTCGAGGGCCCACTTCAACTGGAGCTGATTGATATTCAAACATCAGCTGACCCGAGGCAGGCGCTTCAGTCTGTGGGCTGTGCAAAGTTTTGAACTGAGCACGTCAATGGAGAGCAATTCCCAAACACAAGAAGATTGGTATTTTTTCTTCCAATTATGTTTGGATCAACGTACATGTGTGAATCCAGCTTCTCTCATATTAATGCTATTAAAACAAACACCCGACACATGAACACCATCATCACTGACTCATCACACATTTTGAGATTAACTGTGATAGTTGTAAGCCATCGCACCGGTGTTTGATTTTATCTGAGGTTGGAGACAACCAGTCGAGATGAAAATCACCTATTACCACTACTTCAGAATGTAAATAGGAGGAACTGCAGCTAAGTTATCAAGGGTACTATGATGAGCAGATGGTGGGGAATACGCTATCACAGACAACTTAGTTATTTCCAAAACACACACTTGGACTTGGTGTGACAGAATGCGTTCAGCCACCGATGTAGCTGCCATAGCCTGCTGAACCTCATGTCACCTGAGCGAAATGGGGGTAGTGGACCAGAGATCACTGGCTGTAGTACTGATTCCTTAAGGGTTGTGGAGAGTTGTATGAAGTCAGTTTTTGCCTCCCGGTTACATTCCAGGACTAAAGGAAGCATCTGGTTTACAGTGCATTCGGAAAGTATTCAGACCCCTTCACTTTTTCCACATTTTGTTATGTTACAGCCTCTGGCACCACCTTGAGGCCCCGGCGATCATCGCTGGAGCGTCAACCTCCCAGTCGACAGCGCACCTGTTCCCTGTCTCCACTTAGCACACCTGCGACCCATTCCCAATCACCCGCCTATAAGAATCCTGCCCAGCCTTCACTCTGGCGCCAGAACGTACTGTGTATATGGTAACCTTCCCAGTAACCCACTTTACGCTTCCAGCCTTTTCATATCCCCCCGTGTTTCTAGTGTTTGTTTTGTGTTTCATCGCGTTCTCTTGTGCCCCTCTAGAACCCTCGTCTTCCTCAGATTCCCCTTGTCTACCTTCCACGGACCTAGCCCATTCCTGTTTGATTACCCGTCTGCCTGCTCGACCTCTCCCTGTCTGACTACCCGCCTGCCTGCCCGACCCCTGTCTGTCTGACTACCCGCCTGCCTGCCGAACCCTGGACCGACCCTGGACTACTCTCCCTAGGATTATCTCTCTCTTCCCTACCCCTCTCGCCATTACTTTCTATTAAATACACCTTCGGGATTAAACCTACCTTCTCTGTGTGCCGTCAATCTGGTTCTTCAGACGTTCACGGGTAACACTCACTCCTCAAACCACCTCCTCCCCCTCCTCCCTGTCTGCAGATGACTGTCACCTACTTTGAAAAGAAGGTTCATGATATTAGCAGCTCTTTCTCTCTACCTCTCACCAACACTGCTACCACTCCTCCCAAACCCACTGCACTACACTCTGTCTCTGGTTTATCAGCTCTTTCCCCCCTCTCCCCTGATGATATTCTAAAACTGGTCACATCCAAGCGGGCAATGACCTGCCTTCTTGATCCTATCCCCTCCCCCTTTCTCCAATCCATTTCCAAAGACCTCCTTCCGTTCTTTACCACCATAATGAAATCCTCTCTATCCACAGGATCTGTCCCAGCTGCTTTTAAGACAACCAGAGTCAAGCCTCTTCTCAAGAAACCAACTATTGACCCGTCTGCTGTCCATAACTACAGACCGGTATCCCTTCTCTCCTTCTTATTTAAAACCCTTGAACGTGCTGTCTCTAACCAACTGTCTCACTATCTCCTTCAGAACAACCTCCTTGATCCTCACCAATCCGGCTTTAAGGCTGGGCACTCTACTGAGACTGCTCTCGTTGCTGACCAATTTGGAGTTATAAACTCACGCCACTCCCCCCCCCGCTTTATCACACCTGGAACAAAGGCCCCGGCGACTGCCAGGAGCTTAGCTATTGATTCATTTGATACGATAGTCCAACGACTGATTAATTATTAACCTTTAAGAACGTGGGTTTTTTTTCGAGTTTTTTTCGTTTTTCGAGTGTTCTATAGTAGCATTCTATAGTCCTTGTTAGAGCAGCCGACTGGGGATATGCAGAGCTAGCATTTCAAACTGTGGATGCGCTGATATTGCGCAAATAAAGTTGCAATTATAATGGGACAAGTTGGAGGTGTCTGCGCAGTTATTGTGCATGAATGATATGGAGGATGTAGCGAGTGATTATTGACGGAAGGAGAACAATGTTAGCTTGTGTTAGCAATCGAGCCATAGTGCTAGCCCACACAGGGTCATTGTTGCGCTGCGATTGGAATACTCAGGTAGCTACATTCTAAACACACCTGTGTGACGGTACGCTTTTATGGAAAAGAGTACGTTCTTAAAGGGTAACAGATGCGTATCGTGTGCCAAACACATTCATCAGTAGTGTGCTACCTGTGATTCTTCCCAGTTATCGAAACCCCTCATTCCTTTCAGTCCTTCCTTACCTCATTTGTTTTGTGCTGTTTATATTACTCTTTAGTTAGAAAATAAAGCTTTCTTTGTGTTTTGATCTCTATATCTGAGCTGTGTGTGTGAACGTTTGCATCCATGAAAACGTAGAATCTGCTACCTTTAGAGAATTGAGACGAAATATTGGTCAAGATAGATAAAGTAAATGTAAGGAGTTTAGCTTAAAGATCTCTTCTCTTTAGTGGTGCGCCGCCTTTATAGTTACTGTTTCATTGGAATAAAAGCAGATAAATCATAAACAAATTGGATATTGATAATTGATAAGCTATTATACATAGGAAATACCTTTTACATAAAAGAGAGCAGCCCTAATTAAATCAGTAACACCCTCTGTTCATCTCTACTCTGCTCTCCTGTCTCCTCAAGGTAAACGTTGAACATTCGAACAAGGCACTCTCTGGGGATGGCAACGACAGGCATCATCATAAAGTGCATTACAGACATTAAGGAACAACTTACACTGAAAGACACACTCGACAACACACCTGCTTACAGGTGAGCACTTTAGTCAAAAATCGTGCGTTCAGCAATGTATTTCCATCTACCCATGGTAAATCGCACACACTCCAAGGTGTGCCAGGGTGGATGATAATCAGGGGGATAAAGAGAGTGAAGAGGTCAGAGAGTCAGAACTGATAGCAGGATTTCAGGTTAGTTTTACCTACAAATCTCACTCGAAATGCACTTAAACAAGCCTTGGTTTGATCTTTGATGAGCTCATAGCCTTTGAGTATGGTGATTACAAAGCAAAAAAAAAAAAGGTTCAAGTCTGACAGGCATTAGAGATGGTCCAAGCCTGGCAGTGGTAACTCATGTGACCACTGGGTTGGAAGACGTATGCTGCTCACAAAACCACTGTATAACAGACTAAATCAATTTCCGTGGCAGCGAGCTGAAACTGGCTCCCTTCAGTTCTCCAACTTAAAAGAGGATATTTTTTTCATGATATCTTCAATTTTTGGCTTGAGCCGTTGCGGCGAGACAGACATATCTGGCGTGCAGAGGGCTCCATTGAGTCAAGTGGTCATGAGTTGCACAGGAAAGCGTTTATGCAAACATGCACCAAGAAGCTTAGCACACAGCTACAAGAAAGCTCATGTCACTGACTATGTACTTGGCTATTTGTTGTTTTTGATGTATTTGTCATGGTTCCCTTCAACATTTTCATCCAAAAAGGGGGTTACTCCATTTTCTATCACTGATGATGATGACTGTTAAGGGCAATTCCACGGGGGTTGGGACTCGATTTTTCACTTTCAAACGTATGCCAAACAAAAATACTTGATAGCAAAGTTTAACAAACCATACAACTCTATGCACAAGGACTACGTCTTACAATTCCCACTGAAAACGTAAAAAAAACACATTTACTGTACTTGTAGACAGATTTGGTGGCACCAGCCATGTGATTTAAATGTGATTAAATGTGGCTGAGACAAAGACAGATCTTGATCGCGTGATCTTCCCTTGTGAATGGTGATCAATGGCCCCCCTCTCTCAGCCCGGAACACCTATTTACACTTGAATGGGCATGCCTGGTGGATGTTCAGAAGAAATCGCACCGACTGTCGTCAATTCCTTTGCTATTGTAATATATATAGTATAGGCCAACTGGCCTCTCCCACCTATGTTCTATTGCTTGGAGGATATTTAAGGACGATAGAGACCATTCATTATTTGAGTTTCTCGAGGTAGCCTATGGGCACTGGTTTCCTGTGTTGTCCTTGATACACAGTCTTAGACGTACAGTATGGTTAAACTTCCATTTGTTTACTCCAGTTATATGTTCCTTTGAAACTTAAATTAATACAATTAAATTAAATTGATTCATTTGTTGATACTCTATTCTCATTCTCTTCCTATGTGCATTAATGTGATGATGTGCGCTAGATGAAGGTTCTGTTAAAACAGCACAACATAATCGTGACAAGGTTATCCCATAAATGTCTAATGTTCACATGTATCGTTAACAACACGTAGAGTCAAGTCATCGGCTTCAGGTATTGGACCAAGCGTAAACTCCTTGCATAACTTGTGAGCACTTGTGTAGAGTCCGCTGTATCATGTCCGTAACTGTCTGAAATTGTACTTGGGAATAAACGTATGTCTTTATTCTTAACCTGTCCAGTCCTTTCTCTATTGTTCAGTGTTTCTATTCCAATTCTTCATATTTTAAGAACTCTGCAAAGTTTGGTAACGGAATGCCCATAAAATATCCCTGGGTTTTTTATGTCCAATCTATGCTCGTTGTCGTCGTCATTGACAAACGTAATAAATACTGCACACTCAACTTCAAAACTTCTGTAATTAAAAAAATTGTTGGAAAGAAACTGGAAAATCACTTTTTACAATAGTCATGGCTGGTTTGAGGCTGAAAAGTTTGTCTGTCCCATTGTAACCATGGTAACGTTTTAACAGCGCATATTTTAGCCGGGCTACTTTTTATCCTTCTCGTAATTGCTTGTGAGTTATCAGACAGATCAGTGTGGACAGAGTCATGCTGTCTGTCGTAAGACAATGATGTTAGGACATATGCCAAACAAAAACTCTTGATGGCAAAGTTTAACCAACCATACAATTATATGCATAAGTCCTTATGCATATAATTGTATGGTTGGTTAAACTTTACCATCAAGGGTTTTTGTTTGGCATATGTTTGAAAGTGAAAAATCCCAGCAACATTCTGTTACCGTGGAATTGCCCAACTACGACTATATGATTTCCCACTGTTTTTCGACTGTCCCTGTGAGAACCCTTTGGAACCCTTTTGAGTTCCATGTAGAACCCTCTGTGAAAAGAGTTCCCACAGACACCCTTTTAGGTTCTTTACAACCTATACAAAAAGTAAATGTAGCCAATTCAATTTCAGTAATTCTGTAACTGATTTGATCATTCTGTTACAGATTTGGTAACCTTGTTGAGACCAGACTTCCCTTGCTCAGAAAGCCTGGGGAAATCATTTGCAGAAAGTAGCAACAAAGGGGTGGAAACCTGTTTGAACTGAGTGAGGCCTCACAACACGTTAAACCAATCAAATATCTTGCTTGGGCAGAGCTCCAAAAGGTTTTCCAGTTTTTCCTTCAGGTTATCTTCCATTTTCGTCAATGTTGCAAGCTAGCATGGGCAACAACTCTCTGCAAAATACAACCCGGTCGGGACAGACAATGCACATAACAAGCATTCTAGAGCATGTGGGGGTGAAATTGCGAGCACATTCTCCCATCGCTCTGTCCAGTTCAATCCAAGTCAGATCTGCTAATCTAAAATTCCCCAGACCTCCAAAGGAGGCGTGAGAACAACGTGATTTAGAGGTACAGTATGGCTACGCAAGACTACCGTTTTTGTAACAGGTTGACCAGTTTGAATCACTTATTAATTCATGAACTAAATCGATATCAGTAACAACACTACTTACAACACTAAATACTTGGTAGGTCTACCTATACTTGTTACCTTTGTTAACTTTCATTATCCACGCTCCTCATGTATATAATATCTTAAACGTGGATTTTTGGTAACAGGACGACCCAATGATTCTTTAACTTACAGAAGCCAAACAAAATTATATGAGTTGACCGGGGTCGAACTTGAACATTGTACTGGACCTTTTGCTTAAAGGTGGACTCAGCGATATTGTAGCGAACACTTCTTAGAGATTAATTCACCAACGTGTTTGTATTGTGTTACATGGGCTAGCGCCCTTTAAGACTGGGTCACAGTTGTGACGTAAGGGGTTGTGCATTTTGTTTTTATGCGCCAGTAGTTTTGACTGTGTTGATGCGAGTTGTGAGCGAAAAAATTTAACTCAACGCATTTGGGCTTTTCACTGCAAACAAGTCTCCGGTTCCTTTGTTCCCTTCGACTCCTAGAGTGGTGACCCTGACTAGTTTTTGGGACGATTTCCAAGATGACGATGAACGCAGTCTCGCTTAAATTACCAGAGTTTTGGGAACGGCAATCTACAGCCTGGTTTGCCAAGACCGAAGCACAATTTGCACTTCAAGGAATTGTTGCAGATGACACCAAGTACTACTATGTGGTCTCTGCTCTCGGAAGCTCAACAGCAGCCAGGGTTGTGAGTTTTCTCGAGGACCCTCCTGAGCACGACAAATATGCGGCATTGAAAACTTACCTCCCAGAGACTTTTGGATTAACTGAATCTGAACATGCCTGTCAGCTTCTCTCTCTGCACGGCCTTGGTGACTCCAAGCCTTCGGAGCTGATGGACAGCATGCTAACTCTCCTAGGGAATCACAAGCTGTGTTTCCTTTTTAAGGAACTATTCTTGCAACAGCTACCAATGCAGGTTTGGGCAGTGTTAGCTAACACAGCAACAAAGGTTTACCGTGCTCTGACTAAGGAGGCTGATATATTTTTCTCCGCTGGTCAACAGCGCTGCACGGCCATTCTAGACCACGCCCACGTCAACTCATCGCTGCCAGGGGACATTGTAGCCGTTGCCACAGCAGGCCAATGACAGCAACCCACGGACCTGTGCTACTACCACGAAAAGAAAAAAAACGGCACCGCCGTTGTGAGAGCTCCGCAGAGGCTGTGCGTTTTATTTGTTTTTATGTGTTTTCTAAATTCTCTCTTTGTGAGAAACTCACTGGCACTGATATCCTACGACAAGAACACACTTCCAAATGGAAATTACAACTTAAGACAAAGTATTTTTGACAACTATTTCATTGACCCGGCGTGGCTGGCGGAGATCAGAAGGACCCCCCACGATAACAACAATGGGAGCGCGTCTAAAAAGAGGAGGAAACACCGGGGAAAGCGGGAAGGCATTCGGAACCGACTGAGAGCTCAGGCCCACCGCCCACCTCTGCCTAGCATACTTCTTGCTAATGTCCAGTCTCTGGAGAACAAGATGGATGATCTCAGGGCGAGGATTACTTTCCAGCGAGACGTAAGAGACTGTAACATCCTTTGTCAAACAGAGACATGGCTAACTTTGTTGGTACCGGACCGAGTCATCTGCCCTTCCGAGTCCTTCTGTTTTCCGGGCGGATAGAACAGAGGAGTCCGGCAAATCCAGGGGTGGTGGAGTTTGTTTCATGACCAACAACAACTGGTGTAATCCTAACAACGTAACAACGCTTTCTCGGTCCTGCTCGGTGGACCGGGAGCATCTGACCATCTCATGCCGCCCATTCTACCTTCCCGGGAGTTCAGCTCAATTATCATCACAGTCGTCTACATTCCACCACAGGCGAACACCGAGGCAGCGCTATCGGCCCTACACGATACGTTGTGCCGGCATCAGAGCAACCACCCTGATGCAGCGATGGTAGTAACAGGGGATTTCAATAGGGCTAACCTTAAAAAAGTTATGCCTAACTTCCGCCAACACATTACATGTGTCACCAGGGGAGATAGAACTTTGGACCACTGTTTTACTCAGTTTAAGAATGGGTACAAAGCTGTTTCCTGCCCTCCCTTTGGGAAATCAGACCACTCCGCCATTTTGTTGATGCCTGTTTACAAACAGAGAATCTTACAGGAAGCGGTCGTGAAGAGGGAGGGAAAGCAGTGGTCCGACCAATCAGAGGCCGCGTTACAGGACGCGCTGAGTGACGTCGACTGGGATATGTTCCAATGAAGTTCCAGCGATGTCAGCGAGTTTGCAGAGACTGTCTTGGATTTCATATCAACATTAGCCGACAGCATTGTACCAACGAGAACGGTCAAGATCTACCCCAACCAAAAACCCTGGGTCGACAGTTCCATCCGCGCCGCTCTGAAAGCCCGCACCGCTGCTTACAACTCCGGCCTGGCATCCGGCAGTATGGAGGAATATAAAGCGTCCTACAAACTGTGGAGGGCGGTGAAAGACGGCAAGAGGAGCTATGCAGACAGGATGCAGGCGCAGATGGAGAATAACGACACCAGGAGCCGATGGCGAGGACTACGGTCTTTTACGGACTACCGGAACACACCCCCCTCAACCTGGAGTGCAGGTGCTTCCCTAGCCGAAGACCTGAACTCTTTTTATGCACGGTTTGAGGCTGGCAACAACACCGCTAGCGCGTCGGCTAACAACAACAACAACGTCAGAGTGCTGGCTAGCGCGGCTGATGGAGTGCATACGCTGGGGCAGAGCAAGCACTCTCCGTGACGGAAAAACAACGTGAGGAGGGCTCTGCTGAGGGTGAATATAAGGAATGGCATACCTGGGCGAGTACTGAAGACCTGTGCTAACCAGCTAGCTCCTGTGTTCACCACTATATTCAACCTCTCACTGGCTAATTCTGTAGTACCCACCTGTTTTAAAAGATCCTCCATCGTCCCTGTGCCCAAGATCACCTCCCCAGCCTGCTTGAATGACTATAGACCCGTGGCTCTAACCTCAGTGGTCATGAAGTGCTTTGAGAGGCTGATTAAGGACTACATCTGCTCCTCCTTCCCTCCGACCCGCTGCAGTTCGCATACAGACCAAATAGATCCACCGATGCAGTCTCCCAGGTCCTCCACACCACTCTCTCTCACCTTGACAGTCAGAAGGGGGGCTATGTGAGAATGCTGTTTATAGATTACAGCTCAGCGTACTATAGTCCCCACCAGACTGGCTGAAAAATTGATTGGATTGGGACTGAACACTCCCGTGTGCCTGGATCCTGGACTTCCTGACGGCCAGGCCACAGGTGGTCAGGGTGGGTAGACACACCTCCAGCTCACTCATCCTGAACACAGGGTCCCCCCAGGGCTGCGTCCCCTCCTCTACTCCCTGTACACCCACGTCGTGGTGGGGCTGATCTTATGGTAAATTTAAAGACAATATAAGGGTTTGTAATCCCACACCTAGGGAAGAGGTCACAGGAAAACAGATGATCCTAGAACATTTGGAGAAGGCAGTAAAGAGGGGTAAGGTCAGATTGAGGGGTTTGCTATAGGTGAAGAAAACAAAGGATCAAAACGGGAGAAAACAGGATAGAGTAAGTAAAGTTAGGGTAATTAAGTAATAAACAAAGTTGTAAACAGCTTCAGCAAAAGGCTTTTGAAAACAGCCTGGGCGTCAGCAAGGTCTGATCGGATAAACGGGTGCCAGGCCGGTGGGCGGCGCACACCTTGATGACGAAATGTAGATCTTGAATGTTATTGGTGTATGTAGACAGGAATCAGGAATACGTTGAATAGAAGGCGTTAACCTGTGTGAAAGAAGACAGGTGACTGAGGAGATAACGGGGTCAACTTTGCAAATTTGAACGGCTGCATATTCTGCATGAATAGTCTTTGAATGAATCAACAGCTCTGGTTAATGGTATTTTATTTCAAAGTATTATAGCTTAAATTCTACGACAATCTCAGACAACAAAAAGAAAGCCTACCTGGACGAGGTGGCGGACCTGTCACTCTGGTGTCAGGAGAATAGCCTCTTCCTGAATGTCTCCAAGACAAAAGAGCTGATTGTGGCCTTCAGGAGAGCACAACAACCAAGAACCTACACGCCGCTGGACATTGGTGGGACTGCTGTGGACAGGGTGAGCAGTTTTAAATACCTGGGAGTCCACATCACAGAAGACCTGACCTGGACTACCCACATCAGCACACTGGTGGGAAAGGCAAGGCAACGCCTGTTCCATCTCAGGCAGGAAATTTAAAGTCTCCCAGAGGATCCTTCAGTCCTTCTACTCTGGAGCTGTGGAGAGCATCCTGGCTGGCAACATCACCGTCTGGTTCGTTAACAGCACGGCCCAGGACAGGCGAGCTCTGCAGAGGGTGGTACGCGTTGCAGAAAGGACCATGGGAGCTCCAACCCCCCCCCCCCCTCCTCCATGTCCTGTACACCAGGAGGTGTAGGACCAGAGTCTGCAGGATAATGAAGGACCCTCACCACCCGAAAAATTGACTGTTCCAGCTGCTGCAGTCAGGCAAACACCTTCACTGTCATGCAGCAAGAACAGAGCGGCTAAGACTGAGTTTCTTCCCCCATGCCATCAGGATCATCAACGACGACCCCATCAGTGCCCCCCTCAAAGTCACTCACACACTCACTGACATCATAACACATACGCACACACATAATTACCCATTGCAGACTCATCTTTCACTGTAATTAACTGTACTGACAACCTGTCAATGCCATTTTATATAGTCATTCCATTGTGTACATTGCTTACATTGCTGTTCAAACTGCTGTTTATATTCTATTTATTTTAAATGTATTTTTTGGGGGAACATGCAGCGTTCGGCCTGTAGAGGGTGCTACAGGACCGTGGCCAGTGTGCGGGAGCGAGGCTTTGTCGCACATCTGTTGCGAATGAAGCCTCGTAAACGATGGTTTAAGATGTGTGTGCCTCTGCTTTCATGAGAAGGATAGAACTGAAAAGTCGGCGAGGGTTTTGGAGGGCTGGAAAGCCAGAGACGAATAATAACTAAAACTTTATGAATAAACAGGACCATTCCCTCATCACACCACTGCGTCCGCCTCTGTGTACAACGGATCTTGTTACAGTATTGTTGCACTCCTCTGTGGCACTGTCACTTTTGCATTTCACTGCATACATGTATGCACGTGACAAATAAAGAATCTTGAATAGTATGGCCCCAAAGCAAGGAAGTGCTGCTTCAGTGCGTCGGGAAACGACGTGTCGGCTGTTCAGGTAGCTTATTGTTTATTACTGACACTGACTCTGGACAACGTTTCCTTTGTGACATGGGGGCTCAAGTGAGCATCCTGCCCGCATCACGCTTGGACATACAGGGTGATGGCCACGGCCCCACCCTTGAAGCTGCCAACGGCAGCCCCATCCGTACTTTCGGGACACAGAGTGTGGCGCTGTGTTTGGGAGGACAGCGTTTTGGCTAGGATTTTGTTATGGCTAATGTGTCCACCCCCCTCCTCGGCGCCGATTTCCTCTGCATTAATGACCTTTTGATGGATGTCAAGAACCAACGGCTCATCAATGCAGAGACTTTTAGTTTGCTCGCATGTGCATTCAGTGGTTCGGGCACAACAAAGCTGTCTAGCACGCTCTCAACCTCTGATGTGTTTTCCCACCTCCTTGCTGAATTCCCGGACCTCACAGAGCCCACGTTGAACATCACGTTGAACATTGGCCCCTGCCCACCAGTCTATGCTCGTGCCCGGCGTCTCAATCCAGCTGAACTCGCCGTTGCTAAAGCGGAGTCCAAGTGGCAATTACCGCCACCTCAGTGGGATTACGACCTCTGACCACGACCCGAATCCACACATCCAGGACTTTTCGGCCCATCTGGCTGGGAAAGTTGTTTTCTCCAAGGTGGACCTCGTTCGCGGCGACCACCAGGTTCCCGTCCAGCCGCAGGATGTCCCGAAAACACCAGTGATCATCCCGTTTGGCCTGTTTGAGTTCCTGCACATGGCGTTCGGCCTCAAAAACGCAGCACAGGCTTTTCAACATCTAATGGATACCGTGCTACGAGACCTGCCATTCCTGTTCATCTATCTGGATGACATTCTCATCGCCAGCACCTCCAGGACGGAGCATTTGTCTCATCTACGGACTCTCTTTGAGCGGCTCAACTAGCACGGCCTGGTTATTAATTATTATTATTAGGTGCCAGTTTGGGTGACCTCCATCGACTTCCTCGGACACCGCATCACAAAGGAACGGGCGGTGCCCCTGCCATCAAAGGTAGACACCGTGACGGATTTCCCGCGTCCACTCACGGTGAAGGCCCTGCAGGAGTTTTTGGGCATGGTGAACTTTTACCATCGCTTTGTTCCTCGAGCAGCTCAGCTCATGCAGCCCCTTTACAAGGTTCTCAAAGGCAAGTCCACGAAGCACGCGGTCGACTGGTCCACGGAGAGGGACAGAGCATTCACGGACGCCAAGAAAGCTTTGGCTAATGCGACCATGCTTGCACATCCCTTACCTAATGCACCGATTGCTATCACCACAGATGCTTTGGACTATGCAATTGGTGCTGTGCATGAGCAGTTGGTAAACAGTGCCTGGCAGCTGCTCGCTTTCTTCAGCCAGCAGCTCCGCTCCAACGAGCGGAAGTACAGCACCTTCGATCGGGAGCTCCTCGGCCTCTACCTCGCCATTCGACACTTCCATTTCCTGTTGGAGGCCCGGCCGTTCACAGCTTTCGTGGACCACAAGCCATTGACTTTCACAATGGCGAAGGTTTCAGAGCCGTGGCCTGCCAGTCAGCAGCGCCAGCTGTCCTTCGTCTCGGAGTTTACCACAGACATCCAACATGTTGCGGGTAAGGACAACCACATGGCCTCCCCCAGGCCGTCGACTACACCCGTATGGCAGTGAATCAGGCCTCCGACCCGGACGTTCAGGCTTGCAGGGCGGCTGTCATGGGACTCCAGTTGGAGGACGTTGTGTTTGACGACGCCGGTACCACGCTCCTGTGCAACATTTCTCCCAAGCAGCCACGGCCCATCGTGCCCGATGGGTGGAGACGGCAGGTTTTTGACGCCATTCACAGCCTTTCCCACCCAGGTAGAAAACCGTCTCAAAAGTTGGTGGTGGCTAAGTTGCATTGCCATACAAAAGCTCCACTGGCACATTTTTCGGGTGCCCAAAAGGAGGTTTGACCATGTTAATGTGGACCTAGTGGTGCCCCTGCCACCCTCCCATGGGTTTACCTACCTCCTCACGATGGTTGACAGAACCACCCGATGGCCAGAGGCCGTCCCGCTAAAAGCAACCATGTCCGCCGAGGTGGCTCGGCGTTCATTGGCACTTGGGTCATCCGGCTCAGCGCCCCATCTGACGTCTCCTCTGACCCAGGACCACAGTTCACATCTGAGCTCTGGAACGCAATCGCCGGAGGCCTGGGGGTGAAGCTCCATTACACCACCGCATATCACCCACAGGCTAATGAGTTGTGTGAACCGTTTCATCACTCCATGAAGGCCACGCTTCGGGCCAGCCTTAAGGACGCCAGTTGGGTCGACAGGCTCCCATGGGTCATGCTGGGTCTCAGGACCGCCCCCAAGGAGGACCTTCAGTCCTCATCCGCTGAGCTGGTCTATGGGCAGCCGCTGCGAGATCCTGGGGATTTCGTCCCCTACGCCACGGCCCCCTGTTCAGCAGCCAAACAGCGAGCCATGCTCCTGGACAGCGCCAAGGTTTTCACACCTGTGCCCACATCGCAGCACGGGCTCCCTCAGCTGCCTAGCCTGCGGATTATGTGTTCATCTGCCATGACGGCCACTGAGGACCTTTTCAACCTCCCTGCGATGGTCCATTTCACGTCCTGGAGGCCGGGAACAAGGCTTTCCTGGTGGACATCGGTAAGCCGGACTAAGTTTCAGTGGACCGCCTGAAGCCAGCCCACCTGGACCTGGACGAACCCGTCGGATTGGCTAAACCCCTGCGGCAGGGTCATCCTCCAGCCTTTCCCCTTCGCCTCCACAAGGCTCCTAAGGAGCTTCCTGTGGGTCCCCCGGGCCCCCCTCCGGTTTTACGGAGCCATTTCGGATGGGTGATCCCCACGTTGACATTGCCAGTGCTGGTGAATTCTGGGGGGACGTATGTAGCGGACACTACTGAGAGACACTGATATAATTCACCAGCGTGTTTGTATTGTGTTACATGGGCTAGGGCCCTTTAAAACTGGGTCGCAGTTGTGACGTGAGGGGTTGCACATTTTGTTTTTATGCAGCAGTTGTTTTCACTGTGTTGATGCTAGTTGTAAGCGGAAAAATTAAACTCAACGCATTTGGGCTTTTCACTGCAAACAAGTCTCCAGTTCCTTTGTTCCCTTCGACTCCTACAATATGATGTAACCACAGGAAGTGGAATGACTTCAGATGTTTCAGATTCACCCAAGCAAGATGTTTCACACGTAGCGATTCTGTAGGTCAAACACAACAATGCAACGTGATAGCCACGTGACAAAAAGCTTGGTGAGTGAATTGTCTTCAATTTTGCAAGTTCTCTCTTCTGTAAGTCTCCCCACTATTTCATGGTTTCATATCGCTGAGCCTGCCTTGAAGAATGAACTTTGACACAAGTAGATGCAAGTCCATTGATTTTTCAAGTAAGAGCTGGGAGGTGGTTGCAGGTGTATCGCCAGGGAACACATAAAAAAACAGAATAATAAACGGCTGTAAAAGCCTTGTACTTAAGGGGTTCTGAGGAACCAGACAGCTTTATCTTATAGCTTTAAGACTTCTAATAAACACCATAGTGTGCGCTTCATATTGAATGGGAAACACAAACAACAAAATAAACACTGGACTCCAGTGTTTGACTTGGTACAGTTGATGTTGCACAACCATAAGTCAGCACTTAGTCTTTTTGAATCAATTCAAAAAGGGACTGGCAAGCACCGCAGAAGATGATGTTGTCACAGAAGACCCCTAGGGCCAAATCCTCCCACTGAAAGACAACTCAATTGTTACGGTTCCCCCTCCTAATCAACCCTCTGGCACCACCTCAAGGCCGCGGCGGTCATCACTGGAGCGTCTTCCCAGTCGACAGCGCACCTGGACCCGATCCCCTATCATCACACCTGCGACACATTCCCAATCAGCACCCTACATAAACCCTGCCTGATCTTCTCTCCAGTGCCAGATCGTACTGCGTCCCACGATACCCCGGCCTCCCTGGTGTTTCCCCTCGTCGACCCTTCCACGGACCTAGCCCCCCTCCCCGACTACTGGACCTCCCGGCTTCCCGACCATCTGCTCGTCCTACTACCCGCCTGCCTGCCGAACCCTGGACCGACCCACGACTACTCTTTTGGATTATCTCTCTCCCCTACCCCTTTCTATACCCCCAAATAGACAATTCCACATGCCCTGGAGGTTGACAGAATGAAAGTAAAAGCTAGATGCATAATCAGACAGCTAAGCTCTCATTAATTCAATGGCTTTGATCAGATTCATAAAAAATTGATTGCCTGGGAAGGTATTAATTTCAGCTTTCTCTGTTGAAAGTGAGCTGGAGAGGAAGTGAGGTTGGTGTGTGGTATAAGGGGAAAAGAACATCACAAGACAGTGTGTGTGTACCACATTGACACTTCCTGCTATTAAGAGGAGGTGGAACTAGTGCTATGGAAAATACATTCTTAGAACTATTTTCAGGTTATACACTTTCATATGACTGATACAACTTGTGTAACTACTATGATTACATTTTCTCTTGCCACACCTCTAAAGTTCTATAGCCATTGTTCTGAGAAGCACTGTATGATTTACCATATGAACAGCGGTGATTTTGGAGGGAGTGGTGAGAGACCGCAGTAATGGGGGAACAGACATATCCTGCCGATAGGTGTGAAATGTTGAACGCCGATTAATCAGTAAGAAAGCGCTGATTGATCAATAAGAGAGTCTCCCCATTGTTCATTCTCTCCCCCCCTTTCTCACGTAAGCACAAGCCCATCAGCCGATAGCCTTGGCGGCGCCTGGCATTATGTTTAAACTGTATAAAAGACAACTCTGATAATCGTCTCGTCAGACTTGCGCTGAACGGAACCCCGGATCTACGCTGGGCTGCTGTTACGCTCTTGTCTCTTGTTTGCAAGCAATAAATACCAGACTCAGATATTGTGGCTACTCAGGATTTGTTTCTTGATTCTTACCTCCGAAGAGCTAAAGTACAGAGTGGTAAATCCTAGACTTCCACCACACTAGGCTTCACCTGCGGAACTTGTCTCTCATCTTTTCCGGGTGCGGCACATCTCCGCCCGCATGTAGTGGCGACTGGTCTCAAACTCTGTCTCCATAGCCTCCATCTTGTGAGTGGTGTGGGACAGCCGCTGGTGCATGTCTTCATTCTGCTGCTGCAGGATCCTGAGCAGGGGAGAGGGGAGGGGTCAGTCCAGACGTAGTGGGATAATAAAACACATATTGTGGAAAACACAGATGTTACTACACCAACACTAACAGACAGAGAGCCACAAGTGGAACTATCCCTTCCCTGCTTTCAGCCACCGCAGACCACTATGTAAAAAAGGGCTGTAATTTCTAAATAGTGAAATCAATTTTTTTTTAAAAACCATTGAAATTACTCGCTTCAGCCACAGAACTCATCTCATTGATCAGTCAGTAATTACTCAATTCAAATGTTAGAATCACAAAGCCTACAGTACACATAGTGAAGGGTGAAAATGAGATAACAGCACTCATGTATGAGGTGAGTGTGTATAGATGACTCTTGTGCAAGTGTCTCTTTCTGTACTGTGTGTACATGTGAATTTCCCTGTGTGGGAAAGGGTATAAGAGACAGAGAGAGTTTGTGAGTATCCACGTGTCCCTGTCTGTTTGTGTGTGTGTGTGTCTGCTTTTTCTTGTGATGACTGATGGTTAGATGATTCACTTACTTAAACAAATGTATTTGTTGTAAGTTGCTTTGGCAGGTAGCCTGGAGGTTAGAGAGGCCAGCCAGCAATCGGAAGGTTGCTGGTTTGATCCCCCCCCACTCCAGGAGGAGCCGGATGGGAGCTGGTGACTGGAGGGTTACTGGCATCATATCCAGGTGCCACTGCTGTTGTGCCCTTGAGCAAGGCACTTAACCCCTAACTGCTCCAGGGGTGCCGGAATATGGCTGACCCTGTGCCCAGAGCTCTGTTCTCCCTTGGGGGTGTGGGGGGTGTGTCCAAAAATTACCACATTCCAAAAATTGATGAGAATTGATTGCATGGCCAATAAACAGTCTTTGTCTTTGTCTTAAAGGTGTCTGCTAAATGCCATGAATGTAAAAATGTAAATGTAAGCTCTGACAACTGGTGTCAATGGAGCCTTGTGCCTTGAGGAATTCCAGGGGCAAGAGTGGACGGGAGTCATTACAGCAGCACTCAACCTAGGTCCGGTTGTAGTCAGACACTGGACATCTTTCAGAATCATTCAACATCCCACACTTGGCATCTAGGCCAATCAATTAATTTGCCTGTGCCAAAAAGCAGCTTACGCTTCCATTGACCACCATAGGAAGCAGCCGCTATGTCAGCTGCAATTCATTTAACACAAACACTGCAGGCCAATGCCGCTGACAGCTTGCTCATGGACTTACACCAAGGTTCTTTTTGCTAAGCAAACAAAGTTCATATGGAGAGGCTGAGCTTAAAGGGATGGTTGACTATTTTGGCATTCCCTTTAAGATGCATCCATGTTGTGGATTGATCCAGATGGGTTTTAGGCCTATCATTATTATTTAGCCATGTCCACCATTCTCCAAGCTCCTATAGCAGGGGTGTAAACATTTTGGGATTTTAGCTTCCCACACAGTGAAGATAGAGCTACATTTACACTGTGGACATCTCAACATTGGGCTGAATGAGAGGCAGGCAGAATAACACTGAAAACCAGCAGAACATACAAGCCTTGATGTATAACATCGTTTTAGGATATCAAAAAACCTTGTGAATTTATTTTTATTCCGTGGCTGAAGCATCTCAAATTCAAAAGGTATGCCAATACATATTATTTGACAATGCATAAAAGATCCATTCACTTGATCCTGTCTGCATCTGATAAGGAGTCCTGCAATAAAGAAAAAAACATGTAAGTTTGGGAAAAGTGGATGTGTAGGCAACAAAAATAATTTTGTTTACTGGCTATTATTTTCTTTAAAAAATTAAGCATTGTCAGGTAAACATGGGAGTGACAATACTCTCATAGCAGGTCTCTCATACTGCATTTGCTTTCAAGTTAAAAACAACCATATAACGCACACAAATAACACACAGGTGCTATGTTAATTACTCATTTTGTACCACGGCATGAATTGACTTGTTTGAATGTTTGTTGGATTTTAGTGTTGGCCTCATCTCTGGGGGAGTCAAAGGTTTACAGCCTGGATGAGCAGCCAGGGGAACATTTTATATGATGTGTCTCTGCACTCAATATTCTGCCATATATAAAGCAATCATTTTCCAGAGAAAGGGTGTCTACACATATAGTGTACAGTACTTAAGAGGTTGTTAACAGCTCTGTATTTAAAAGTATCATATCTGTAGGCTAATTGCACTGTGAAACAAGAAAGCAGGCCAATCGATATGACTAAGTTGTATGTTTGTGAGGGGACATGCAGCGTTCGGCCTGTAGAGGGAGCTACAGGACCGTGGCCAGGGTGACGGAAGCGAGGCTGGTTGCGCACCTGTTGCGAATGAAGCCTCGCTAACGAAAGGGTTTAAGATGTGTGTGCCTCTGCTTTCAAGGAGGAAGACGGCCACTGAAAAGTTGCCGAGTGTTTGGAGGGCTGGAAAGCCAGATACGAAAAACTAAGAACTTTATGAATAAACGGGACCATTCCCTCACCACACCACTGTGTCCGCCTCTGTGTACAACGGAACCTGTTACAGTGGCGCCCAATGTGGGGCACAGAGAGACGGAAGGGAAATGGAGGCGTTAAGCGCGGCCATCAGAGGGATGGCCCTCATACTGGAGCGGCAGGCCCAACTCCAGCAGGAGCAGCAGTCCGCGATGGGAGAGATGGTGACGGCGAGGGCTGAGGACCGTGCCCTCCTCCGGGAGCTCGTCGGGGCCATCAAAGCGGGACCGGCGCCCGGGTCGCCACAAGGTCCCCCCAAGGTACACCTCCAGAAGATGGGGGACCTGGACGACCCGGAGGCGTTCCTGGCGGTGTTCGAGGGGACGGCGAGGATCTCGGGGTGGCCGGACGGCGAGTGGGCGTACCATCTGCTGCCCCTCCTGTCGGGCGAGGCGCAGCTCGCTGCCCACAGCCTACCAACGGCCGCCCAGCGGGACTATCCCTCCCTAGCCCGGGCGATTCGGGACTGCCTGGGCCTCACCCCGGAGGAACACCGTCGCCGGTTCCGGGCCCTGACGATGGAGGAGGGGAGCCGGCCCTTTGCCTACGCCCAGCGGCTGCGGGACAGCCCGCGGCGTGGCTGGACCCAGGAAACAGCTCGGCGGAGGTGGTGTTGGAGGACTTCCTCACAGGGCTCCCGGCCCGGACCGCCGCCTGGGTCCAGTACCACCGGCCCCAGGATCTCGCGGCCGCCGTTACCTTGGCGGAGGACCATCTCTCCCTCCCGCCGCAGGAGCCCCGGCGACCAACCCCGCGCCAGGGGGCGAGGGGCCGGCGTCCGGAAGGAGCCATGCTGCCGGAGGAGGAGAGGCCGGCGCCCGCCCCGAAGACGAGATGGCAGGGGCAGGCATGTCGAGAACCAGCCCTGGCCCCACAGGAAGCACCCCGAGCGGCAGGGGGGGTGTGTTGGAAATGCGGTCGGCCGGGCCATGTCCAGGCGAATTGCCAAGTGATGGAGGTGGGGCAGGTCGTCCGCATCGGCAACATTCCGAGCCCTCCCCCCGGACCAGGACAGGCGTATTGTGTTCCGGTAAGGATACAACACGATACGCACCAGGCGTTCTTGGATTCGGGCTGCATGCAGTCCATGATCCAGGAGCGCCTGGTTCGACCGGGGGGATTATTAAAGGCATCGAGGGTGTTGGTGAAGTGTGTGCATGGGGACATTCACGAATATCCTGTGGTCGCGATCGAGATTCATTTTGAGGGGAAAAAGCATAGTGTACAGGCGGTTAGCCCGCGTCTCACGCATCCCCTTATTCTGGGTGTAGATTCGGAGGGGTTTCCTCAAGCGGTAAAGCGGGCTACGTGCACGACAGAGAGGGAGGTGTGAGGCGTGTAATGTGCTCTGTGCTGAGGCGGCGCCTCGCGACACTGCCGAGGAGCCGGAGCCGGCGGGGGGGTCTCAACCCGAGATTTCCCCGCCGAACTATTCGCTGCTAGGTGACTTCCCCCTCGAGCAGTCTCGTGACGAGACCCTACGATCAGCCTATGACCAAGTGATAGCGATTGATGGTACTTTGGTACGGCCAGACACAGTACGAGTGGGAACACTCAAGGTAAGGTGAGGGACTGGGACACTCTTGATAGAGACTGGGAACAGGCTGACCACGGTCAGATGGTTGGGGAGTTGGAAGGAGGACGCAGGCAGAGAGAAGTCCAGTTTAGCCGCAACGGGCATTTATTGATAATTCTTTTCTTTCAAGTACTCTTTCTTTAATATTTCTGGAAATTGGTTACATTGCGTGTGTGCTGTAACAACAAAAGAGGCAAAAAACATAGCCATCAGAAATAAGAACTTCATAATCAGCACACTTCACATTCAGTGTCATAAGTTGAGTGTTGGCCCCAAATGGGCCTCCACACTAACATCTCACATTAGCAAATCACATAATTAATTAATTAACTGTTCGAACAGCACAATACATCATTATAAAGTTGCATAACTACCATGGCAGCATTAACATAAATTATTCCAAAGGATAAATCAATATACTGCAGATTTAAATATTTACATCACTACTTCCGGTTACCGGCATAGCACTCACATTATCACCGCTTGCTACACAAACAATACTTGCAGGCGCGAACTTCAAACCACATGCAGGTGTCGAATAATGTTGGATATACAGCCAAGATCAAAGGCAGGAGGAGAGGGAAACCACACTCACGTTTCAAAGACGCACACAGGATAATTTCGCAGGCCAGGAGATAGGAGACGTGTCGGGATCTCGGGCAAACGATGGCACCTCGCAGCCAGGTAGGTTATATTGCGGTTCTAATCAGCTGATTGTCATCAGGTGTTTGCGTTACGTGTGAGTTGTGGCATGGTTGCATGAGTGCGTACTGGGCAGGGACAGTTGAAGCAGCGCGATGACACAAACCAGTTATTCAGGAAGTGAGTGGGGATTTTGTACAACGCGCCCACCCCTATTTCGCGATTATCAGCAACAGGTTATACCGAGTAAGTCGTGACTCACATAGCCAGGAGGAAGTAACCCAGTTGTTGGTTCCCCGTAGCTGCCGGGAAATGGTCTTCCAGGCGGCTCATTTCAACCCCATGGCGGGCCATTTAGGGTATAAGACACTAAACCGTATAATGGCTCGATTTTATTGGCCGGGAATTCGGCCAGAGGTGCGTCGGTGGTGCGCTTCTTGTCGCGAATGTCAGTTGGTAAATTCCCCCAGCCATTCCACGGGCCCCCTTGCGACCCTTACCATTGGTCGAGAACCCATTCGACCGCATTGCCATGGATATTATCGGGCCATTTGATCGGTGTACACAGGGATATCGATTTGTGTTGGTCTTGATAGATTACGCAACCCGATACCCCGAGGCAATACCGCTGCGCAATATTTCTGCCAGGAGTGTAGCGTTGTTTCAAGTAATCTCCCGCGTGGGAATGCCGAAAGAGATTCTCACCGACCAGGGCACTAATTTTATGTCACGCACCCTCAAAGAACTGTACGGGTTGTTGAACATCAAGGCGGTTCGAACCAGTGTTTACCACCCGGCCACTGATGGCCTTTGTGAGAGGTTCAATCGGACCTTGAAATCAATGATCCGGAAGTTTGTACACGAGGATAGTCAGAATTGACATTAAATGGCTAGATCCCCTGCTGTTTGCGGTACGGGAAGTCCCCCAAGCTTCCACCGGGTTTTCCCCGTTTGAATTACTCTACGGGCGTAAGCCCCGGGGTGTCCTAGACCTTCTTAAAGAAAATTGGGAGGAAGGGTCTAGCGACAGTAAAAGTGAGATTCAATACATCCTGGACTTGCGCAAAAAGCTCCACGCCCTAGGTGTTATTTCACGCGAGCATTTGCAGCAAGCCCAGGAGCGTCAAAAGCGCCTATACGACAGGGGAACTAACCTGCGAGAATTTACACCAGGAGACAAGGTGCTCGTACTGTTACCCACCTCCAGTACCACCGGCCCCAGGACAAGTGGCAAGGGCCGTTTGTGGTCACACGTCACATGGGGGACGTGGATTATGAGGTAGTACGCTCGGACCGGGGGGATAGCTTGCAGGTGTATCACGTAAACCTCCTGAAAAAATGGAATGACGTGGTCACTGTTGCTCTGGCGACAATAATTCCAGAGAGAGATGAGTTCGGACCGGAAGTCCCAAAATCAAAAGTTAGCACTCCGGTCGGTATTGATAACCAGCTCTCTGCTAGCCAGGCCACGGACATTGCAGATTTGCAAGCTAAGTTCGCCAACGTGTTCTCTCTCCTGCCTGGTCGGACTATGCTTATCGACCACCATATAGAAACGCAGCCGGGTTTGACGATGCGCACGCGTCCCTATAGGTTACCGGTACACAAACGAGACATTGTGTGCAGGGAATTGAAAGCCATGCTGGAGCTGGGTGTGGTCGAGGAGTCCCGCAGTGACTGGTATAGCCCCATCGTGCTTGTCAACAAGCCGGATGGGTCTATACGGTTCTGTGTGGATTATAGACCGGTTAATGCGGTCTCCAAATTCGATGCCTACCCGATGCCCCGGGTTGACGAGCTCTTGGACCGGCTTGGCACGGCCAAATATTTCATGACATTGGATTGCACGAAGGGATACTGGCAGATTCCACTCTCGCCGGTATCCCGGGAGAAGACTGCATTCTCCACTCCGCTTGGGCCATACCAGTTCACGGTGCTCCCTTTGGGGTTGTTCGGAGCCCCAGCCACTTTTCAGAACCTCATGGACCGCATTCTGTGGCCACACTCTGCCTATGCTGCGGCCTACCTGGATGACATTGCCATTCACAATGACACCTGGGCGCAGCATGTGCAGCAGGTCCCTGAGGCAGGCGGGGCTGACGGCCAACCCGAAGAAGTGCGTGATCGGGCGGAGGGAGATCCGGTATCTGGGGTACCACTTGGGTCGAGGGGAGGTGCGGCCGCAGATTGAAAAGACTGCGGCCATCGCCGCCTCTCCGCGGCCCAAGATGAAGAAGGAGGTGAGGGCCTTCCTGGGGCTGGCTGGCTATTACCGGCAGTTCGTGCCGGGATTTTCAGAGCTGGCCAGTCCCTTGACGGACCTCACCCGGAAGGGTGCCCCGGATCCGGTCCAATGGTCGGGCCAGTGCCAGGGGTCGTTCGAGGCCCTTAAGGGCGCTCTTTGTGGAGAAACGGTCCTGTATGCGCCTGATTTTAACCTCCCTTTCTCCCTACAGACGGACGCGTCGGATAGAGGCCTGGGAGCAGTGCTGATCCAGCAGGTGGAGGGGGCTGACCGGCCGGTGCTGTACCTGAGCCGCAAACTGTCGGAGAGGGAGGGCCGGTACAGCACGGTGGAGAAGGAGTGCCTGGCCATCAAGTGGGCGGTCGGCACCTCTCCGCTACTACCTGCTGGGCCGCGCTTTCACCCTCTACTCTGACCATGCTCCCCTCCAGTGGCTCCACCGCAAGAAGGATGTAAACGCGAGGATCACCCGGTGGTATCTCGCGTTGCAGCCCTTCAACTTTTCGGTCGTGCACAGACCGGGGGCGCAGATGGTCGTGGCAGACTTCCTCTCCCGTGTGGGGGGGGAGTAGGTTGTCGGCCGTCGTGTCCCCGGCCTGTGTCGGGCGGTGGGGGTATGTGTGGGGACATGCAGCGTTCGGCCTATAGAGGGAGCTACAGGACCGTGGCCAGGGTTCGGAGGCGAGGGTTGTTGCGCACCTGTTGCGAATGAAGCCTCGCTAACGACAGGGTTTAAGATGTGTGTGCCTCTGCTTTCGAGAGAGAGAACGGCAACTGGAAAGTTGCCGACTGTTTGAAAGGCTGGAAAGCCAAATAAACTAACAATTCCCTCATCCCAACACTGCGTCTGCCTCTGTGTGTCACGGACATCGTTCCATAGGAAAGAAGAAGAAACCTTGACAAACGCTCTCTGTGATAGAAATATTATTTATTGAAATGTTTTAGACAGAATACTGCTGTATTGAGGCCTTGCCCTTATGGTAAGGCAGGTTGTGGAAATTCACTGAGTATTGTTGCTGGGCAAAACTGGATTTGAAGGTTGGAAGTAGACTGTGGGAAACAGTACTTGTGGCACCTGTTATTGACAGCGTGTGCTCCAACTGCCAACCTCCCTATCGCTGTCCTTGGCTGTAAGGAGGGAAAGTTGCCATGTTGCTTTAGAGATTTCACTGAACTTCTGTTTGGAGTGTCTCTCCGCTTGCAGGTGTAATAAACTTACACTCACTGGCCACTTTATTTGGTACACCTTGCTAGTACCGGGTTGGACCCCCTTTTGCCTTCAGAACTGCCTTAATTCTTTGTGGCATAGATTCAACAAGGTGCTGGAAACATTCCTCAGAGATTTTGGTCCATATTGAGATTTTGGTCCATATTGACATAATAGCATCACGCAGTTGCTGCAGATTTGTCGGCTGCACATCCATGATGCGAATCTCCCGTTCCACCACATCCCAAAGGTGCTCTATTGGATTGAGATCTGGTGACTGTGGAGGCCATTGGAGTACAGTGAACTCATTGTCATGTTCAAGAAACCAGTTTGAGACGATGTGAGCTTTGTGACATGGCGCGTTATCCTGCTGGAAGTAGCCATCAGAAGATGGGTACACTGTGGTCATAAAGGGATGGACATGGTCAGCAACAATACTCAGGTAGGCTGTGGCGTTTAAATGATGGTCAATTGGTACTAAGGGGCCCAAAGTGTTCCAAGAAAATATCCCCCACACCATTACACCACCACCACCTGCCTGAACCGTTGATACAAGGCAGGATGGATCCATACTTTCATGTTGTTTATGCCAAATTCTGACCCTACCATCTGAATGTCGCAGCAGAAATCAAGACTCATCAGACCAGGCAACGTTTTTCTTCTATTGTCCAATTTTGGTGAGCCCGTGCAAATTGTAGCCTCAGTTTCCTGTTCTTAGCTGACAGGACCACCCGGTGGCACCTGGTGTGGTCTTCTGCTGCTGTAGCCCATCTGCTTCAAGGTTTGACGTGTTGTGCGTTCAGAGATGGTCTTCTGCATACCTTGGTTGTAACGAGTGGTTATTTGAGTTACTGTTGCCTTTCTATCATCTCGAACCAGTCTGGCCATTCTCCTCTGACCTCTGGCATCAACAAGGTATTTTCGCCCAGAAAACTGCCGCTCACTGGATATTTTCTCTTTTTCGGACCATTCTCTGTAAACTCTAGAGATGGTTGTGCGTGAAAATCCCAATAGATCAGCAGTTTCTGAAATACTCAGACTAGCCCGTCTGGCACCAACAACCATGCCACGTTCAAAGTCACTTAAATCACCTTTCTTCCCCATTCTGATGCTCGGTTTGAACTGCAGCAGGTCGTCTTGACCATGTCTACATGCCTAAATGCATTGAGTTGCTGCCATGTGATTGGCTGATTAGATATTTGCGTTAATGAGCAGTTGAACAGGTGTGCCTAATAAAGTGGCCGGTGAGTGTATATTGTGGCTTTAACAAGACCCTTGGCTCTCGAATCTCACCTTTTGCTGAAATAAAATACGACAGTGGAGAATTTCCACTACACTCTGTGGTGAATTGTGGTGGAAGTCTAGGATTTACCACTCTGTACTTTAGCTCTTCGGAGGTAAGAAACAAGTCCTGAGTAGCCACAATATATGAGTCCGGTATTTATTGCTTGCAAACAAGAGACAAGAGCGTAACAGCAGCCCAGCGTAGATCCGGGGGTCCGTTCAGCGCAAGTCTAAAGAGACAATGATCAGGTTTGTCTTTTATACAGTTTGAACATAATGGGAGTCGCCGCCAAATCTATCGGCTGATGGGCTTGTGCTTACGTGAGAAAGGGCGGGAGAGAATGAACAATGGGGAGACTCTCTTACTGATTAATCAGCGTTCAACATTTCACACCTATCGGCAGGATGCGCCTGTCCCCCCATTATTGCTCTCTCTCACCACTCCCTCAGGCATCACCGCTGTTCATATGGTAAATCATACAGTGCTTCTCAGAACAATGGCTATAGAATTTTAGAGGTGTGGCAAGAGAAAATGTAATCACAGTAGTTACACAAGTTGTATCAGTCATTTGAAAGTGTATAACCTGAAAATAGTTCTATGAATGTATTTTCCATAACAACTCTCGCAGGTATTGAGGTGGTGAGTATTAAGAGTTGCAGTAGATACGTTGAACACTACGAATTGAAAAATTAGGTTCACACAGTTGGAGGTGTGCATATACCATTAGTGTCTATATTTGTTTTTTAATAGATTGATCATTTAGCAAAAGAGCCAGGCTTGATGAAGCAAGGTGAAGAGTAGCCTTCAAAGCACACACAGCCACCAAAGTGAATCATAATAATTTAGCATTTTATGTATTTTTGTAATTAACATATGTTTAATACAATTCAAGTGATTTTGAATGTGGCAGCATTACATCACTGTCGTCAGCAGCAAGTTAGGGCTAAGCAGCAGGAAAAACACACAGGCTCTCCAGGAGGGACAGAGCCAGAGAGAGTTTGCAACAGTAATAGGAACAGCAGTCTGAGGCTGAGTCTTAGTCAAATGAGGGACAGGGGTGAGCATGAGGGTTGGAATATGAATGGATGTATTGATATTCTGATTGATCAACATCGATAATAAAATGGAAAATGTTGATTTATTTTTCTAGCTGGGAAGCATTGGCCAGCCGACTACTTTTTAACTTATTTTTTGTATACAGTAAGGCTGGGTATAGGTTATAATTTAGGTTATTAGTCATTCTATAGCAGGGATGTAAAACCAGCTTCCAGAGGACCACCTTATCATTGTGTTTTGAGTGTTATAAGATGTGGACTCTTAGGAGACATGCTAATCAGGTCAACCATTTGGAGTGATCAAGTTAGGTGTGACAAGAACTATCAAAACAATTAACATATACAGTGGGGGAAATAATTATTTGATCCCCTGCTGATTTTGTTAGTTTGCCCGATTACAAAGAAATGAGTGGTCTATAATTTTTATGGTACTTTTATTTCAACAAATAGAGACAGAATATCAACAAAGAAGTCCAGAAAAAACACATTATATAAAGTTATAAATTCATTTGCATTTGATCGAAGGAAATAAGTATTTGATCCCCAAGCAAAACATGACTTAGTACTTGGTGGAGAAACCCTTGCTGGCAAGCACAGAAGTCAGACGTTTCTTATAGTTGGTCACCAGGTTTGCACACATCTCAGGAGGGATTTTGGTCCACTCCTCTTTACAGATCCTCTCCAAATCCTGAAGGTTTCAAGGCTTTTGCTTGGCAACTCGAAGCATCAGCTCCCTCCACAAATTTCGATAGGATTAAGGTCTGGAGACTAGCTAAGCCACTCCATGACCTTAGTGTGCTTCTTCTTGAGCCACTCCTTTGTTGCCTTGGCTGTATGTTTTGGGTCATTGTCATGCTGGAAGACCCATCCACGACCCATCCTCAGTGCTCTGGCTGAGGGAAGGAGGTTCTTGTCCAAGATCTTATGGTACATGGCCCCGTCCATTGGCCCCTCAATGCAGTGGTCCTGTACCCTTAGCAGAGAAACAACCCCAAAGCATATTGTTTCCACCTCCGTGTTTGGCGGTGGGGATGGTGTTCTTGGGATTGTAGCATTCAGCATTTCTCTCCCTCCAAACACGAATAGTCGAATTTATGCCAAAGAGTTCAATTTTGGTCTCATCTGACCACATCACCTTCTCCCAAGCCTTCTCTGAATTATTTAGGTGTTCATTGGCAAACTTCAGATGGGCCTGTACATGTGCCTTCTTGAGCAGGGGGACCTTGCGGGCACTGCAGGATTTCAATCCGTTACGGTGTAGTGTGTTACCAATGGTTTTCTTGGTGACTGTGGTCCCAGCTGCCTTGAGATCATTACCAAGCTCCTCCCGTGTAGTTCTGGGCTGATCCCTCACCCTTCTCATGATCATCCTTACCCCACGAGGCAAGATCTTGCATGGAGCTCCAGGCAGAGGGCGATTTATGGTTATTTTGTATTTCTTCCATTTTCTAATAATTGCACCAACAGTTGTCTCCTTCTCACCAAGCTTCTTGCTGATGGTCTTGTAGCCCATTCCAGCCTTGTGCAGGTCTACAACTCTTACCCTGATGTCCTTTGAATGTTCTTTGGTCTTGCCCATGGTGGTGGAGAGGTTGGAATGGAAGAGATTGATTCTATTGACAGGTGTCTGTTATACCCATAACAAGCAGAGATTAGGAGTACTTTTCCTAAAGTGACAGGACTAATCTGTGTGCCTCATGGGCATATAACCGGTCTGTATGAGCCAGAATTCTTGTTGGTTTGTAGGGGATCAAATACTTATTTCCTTCGATCAAATGCAAATTAATTTATAACTTTATATAACGTGTTTTTTCTGGACTTCTTTGTTGATATTCTGTCTCTATTTGTTAAACTAAAAGTACCATAAAAATTATAGACCGCTCATTTCTTTGTAATCGGGCAAACTAACAAAATCAGCAGGGGATCAAATAATTTCCCCCACTGTAGGTTGTAATGACATGAAGATGGTAATGCTTTGTATACTGCGTCAGACTGGGTGATAGATCAAAGTACATTACATTTCCATTCATGGCATTTAGCAGACGCCTTTATCCAAAGTGACTTACAACAAATACATTTGTTTAAGTAAGTGAATCATCTATCCATCAGTCATCATAAGATTAAGTCATCAATGCTCAGACCAGGGGCCAGAGGCAGTCACAATGCTATTATATTAACAGGAGAGAAACTTGTACAAGGGGGGTAGTGGGGGTGAAGAGGTATTTAGGAGGGAAGTAAGTAAAAACAAAGTAAAACACTACAAGAGCTGAATGAAAACTCTTCAGTTCTTGGGGCAGATCACACAGCTGGACCCAGAGTATGGACTTGCTCTGCTGCCTGATACACCAAGTGAAAGATTAATTAAACACAGAAGTTGTTACGGTCCTTTATTTTCTTATGGCAAGCCAGCCAGTGAGGGAATTGCCAGAAGACAATTGTGGAATAACAGAGGGTTTGATTCCGAAGCACTGGAATTGAAGAAGAAGAGTAACTGGATCAACTGGATTCTGGACGTTGTTATCGAACACAAGTCATATGGATATTCCCCTCAGTAAAACAACCGAAGAATTAAAGGACACTTTTGGAACCTTTCAAGTAACTGGCAGATGGGAATTGGGATTCAAAAGCAGAAATATAAGACATCGGCCTACTGTGCCTAACAAACTGAGAAAGAGGTTTTGATGTTCTGCAAAGGCAGTCATAGCAGCCTAAATTAACTGGACCACCTAGGTCCACAATAGTAGCCACTTTTGGTTGTGGTCTATTTCTAAAGCAACAGGAATACAAGGAGATTTAAAGCAACAACCTTAATAGTACATGATTGTCAAGTTGTCTACGTGTTACAATCAGTTCAGCTCTGCCCAAACTTGAAAACGGCTTGCTCAACACATGAAGGATGCAAAGGGACAACTCAATTCCTTTTTGGTGTTTTATTTTTCTTCCAGATGATTTTGATGGCATTGGTAATATGTTGAAACAGTTGAATTGTTGAATAGAGTAGATGAAATGAATTTAATGACATAGGATTAGGGACTAAGAAATAGGGAATAGGTTGATAACCTTAACCAGAAAATGAACATGCATTACTTTACACAATAAACAATGCATGACAAAGCAACAAAGCATGGCTTTGAATAAAGTAAATGTTTAAACCTCAATTTAATCTAACACTTTAAGCAATTACTTCCACTGCTACATTATCTGCAGTCAGGAAATATTCAAAATAAAAGGAATCACCACTCCGACTAGAATTAAACATGGAATTCGTGCTAAGCACTTAATGCAACATAATAAATCATTTCAAACATTTCAAGATTCAAGATTCTTTGTCACGTGCATACAAGTATACAGTGAAATGCAAAAGTGACAGTGCCACAGAGTAGTGCAACAATACAATAAGTTTTAAAATAGAATAAAATAAAAATAGAAGTACTAAAAAATATACAGTATGGACACTATAAACAATATGAACAGTATAAGCAGTAAGCAATATAAACAGCAGATGGATGATTATGTGTGTGCATGTGTGTTATGATGTCAGTGAGTGTGTGAGTGACTTGAGGGGGGCACTGGTGGGATCATCGTTGATGATTCTGATGGCGTGGGGGAAGAAACTCAGCCTTAGCCTCTCTGTTCTTGCTGCATGACAGCGGAGGCGTTTGCCTGACCGCAGCGGCTGGAACAGTCCGTTTTTCGGGTGGTGAGGGTCCTTCATAATCCTGTAGGCTCTGGTCCTACACCTCCTGGTGTACAGGACATGGAGAGGGGGGGTTGGAGCTCCCATGGTCTTTTCTGCCAGGCGTACCACCCTTTGCAGAGATCGCCTGTCCTGGGCCGTGCTGTTACCGTACCAGACGGTGATGTTGCCAGCCAGGATGCTCTCCACAGCTCCAGAGTAGAAGGACTGAAGGATCCTCCGGGAGACTTTGAATTTCCGCAGCTGCCTGAGATGGAACAGGCGCTGCCTTGCCTTTCCCACCAGAGAACTTATGTGGGTAGTCCAGGTCAGGTCTTCTGAGATGTGAGTTTCGTTTCTGAGCCCCAGACCGGCTCGGAAACGAAAACACAGGCGAGGGAGCCGAGGTGGGCTGAGAGCTAGGCTAAAGCTAACTCCACACCGACTCTCACTACTTAGCCTTTTCCTCGCTAATGTTCGTTCCCTGGCAAACAAGATGGATGAACTGCGGATCACCACAAACAAATGGATTACGGACTGTAATATCATGGTTTTCACGGAAACCTGGCTCAACAGCGAGGTACCCGACAACGCTATCGAGCTAGCAGGGCGCTACGTTCTCCGGGCAGACAGAACAGCGGGTGACTCCGGTAAGACCAGAGGTGGAGGTTTGTGCATTTATGTGAACAAGACGTGGTGCACGGACACTACCATCACCGAAAGTCACTGCTCAGCTAACCTGGAGTTTCTCATGGTTAAGTGTAGACCTTTCTATCTGCCCAGAGAGTTCACGTCAACTGTTATCACGGCAGCCTATATCCCCCCGGATGCTAATGCTAAGATTGCTATGAAAGAACTGCATACTGCCATTAGCAAACAACAGACTCTGCATCCCGAGGCAGCCTTCATTGTCGCGGGTGACTTCAATCACTCCAATTTAAAGACTGTACTGCCCAAATTCCACCGAAATGTCTCATGCCCCACCAGAGGAGACAGGACATTGGACCAGGTATACACTAGCATGGCTGATGCTTACAAAGCCGTTCCCCTCCCCCACCTAGGTCAATCTGACCACCTCTCATTGTTCCGACTGCCCAAGTACTCAGCACTCATCAAACGGGTGAAACCTACAGTGAGGACAGTCACGGTCTGGCCAGAGGGTGCTGACTCAGCGCTCCAGCAGCGTTTCGGAAACACTGACTGGGGTGTGTTTGCCACACAGGCCACCCATGACTCCCACACGGACATTGATTCATATGCCTCCTCTGTTTTGGACTACATCAATTCCAACATCAATAGTGTCACCACACTCAAACGGATCACCACTTTCCCCAATCAGAAGCCACGGATGAACAGTGAGGTCCGACTCCTGCTGAAGGCACGCGACATTGCCTTCAGATCAGGGGATGCTCGGGCCTATAGCTCATCCAGGGCTAACCTGCAGAGGGGCATCAAAAAGGCCAAGCACAACCACAAGCTGAGGATAGAGGACCACTTCAAGAACAACTCTGACCTCCGACGCATGTGGCAAGGCATCCAGGCCATCACTGATTACAAACCGACTAACACCTCACCCCTCTCCGTCAACGCCTCCCTGCCTGATGAGCTGAACCACTTCTATGGCCGCTTTGACAGGGACAACAAGGAGGTGGCCATCAAGGCTGTGCTCCCTGCGGATCACCAGCCCCTCACTCTATCTCCCACCGACGTGTGTGCGGCACTGAGCAGGACTAATGCACGCAAGGCTACTGGTCCTGATGGGATCCCCGGACGCGTCCCCAGGGCCTGTGCTGTGCGCAGCTGACTGAGGTTTGGACTGACATATTCAACCTGTCCCTAGCCCAAGCAGCTGTCCCCATGTGCTTCAAAACCACCTCCCTCGTGCCGGTGCCAAAACACTCCACGGCAACGAGCTTAAATGACTTCCGCCCAGTGGCACTCACGCCCATCATCATGAAGTGCTTCGAGAGGCTGGTCTTAGCTCAACTCAAGACCTGTCTACCACCCACACTGGACCCCTTCCAATTCGCCTACCGGCAGAACAGGAGTACAGAAGATGCCATCTCAACGGCACTTCACTCCACCCTGTCTCACCTCGACAAGACCAACTCTTATGTGAGAATGCTGTTCATTGACTTCAGTTCAGCATTCAACACCATCATCCCCTCCAAACTGATCTCCAAACTCAGGCAACTGGGCATCAACTCCTCCCTCTGCAACTGGATTCTGGACTTCCTAACCGCAGTCTGTTAGGCTACACAATCACACCTCTTCAACCCTCACCCTGAACACCGGCGTTCCACAAGGCTGTGTGCTGAGCCCCCTCCTCTACTCCCTCTTCACCTACGACTGCACACCTGTACATGGCTCAAACACCATTGTCAAGTTTGCAGACGACACAACGGTGATTGGTCTCATCAGCAACAACGATGAGTCGGCCTACAGGGAGGAGGTCCAGCACCTAACAATGTGGTGCGACCACAACAACCTGGCTCTCAACACCAGGAAGACCAAATAGCTCATTGTGGACTTCAGGAAATCAAAAGCTGGCACAAACCCCCATCCTCATCAACGGGACTGAGGTGGAGCGAGTCACCAGCTTCAAGTTCCTGGGTGTCCACATCTCTGAGGATCTCTCCTGGACCCTCAACACCTCTACCCTGATCAAGAAGGCTCACCAGCGTCTCTTCTTCCTGAGGAGACTAAAGAAGGTCCACCTGTCTCCTCAAATCCTGGTGAACTTCTACCGCTGCACCATCGAGAGCATCCTTACCAACTGTGTCACAGTATGGTATGGCAACTGCTCGGCATCTGACCGGAAAGCACTGCAGAGGGTGGTGAAAACTGCCCAACGCATCACCGGTTCCTCACTCCCCTCCATTGAGGCTGTCCAGGGCAAACGATGCTTGCGTAAGGCACGCAGCATCGTCAAGGACATTTCTCACCCCAACCATAGACTGTTCACCCCACTCCCCTCCGGGAGGCGCTACAGGTCTCTCCGCACCCGAACCAGCAGGTTCAGAGGCAGCTTCTTCCCTGCGGCTGTCACCCTACTGAACTCGAACACTGCACCTACGTGACAACCTACCAACCTACCAACCCCTGCACCCCCCCCCGGACAATTGCACTATTACTGTGCCACTGCTCTTACTCAATACCACTGCTCTTCTGTACATATCTGTCTATACTGTTCATAATGCACATATCCCTATATTTTCTTTAATACTACTGTTAATACACTGCACATATCTGTACATACTGTACATACCTGTTTATACTGTTCATACGGCATTCCATATTTATTCTGCTATCTACCTTATGTTACTGTTAATACATATATACTGCTAGACTGCATTACCTATACAGCTCATATGCTGCTACACTGTTCATACTGTAACCTATTTATTCTGCTTATAATGCTACTGCTTACTCATATACTGCTTACACTGCACTACTTATATTATACTGCACTACTTCCTGCTCATATATTGCACTACCTGTATGTACTGTTCATTGCACTTTCTGCTATTTTGCACTTCTGGTTAGACGCTAACTGCATTTCGTTGTCTCTGTACTTGTACTCTGCACAATGACAATAAAGTTGAATCTAATCTAATCTAATGTGGACTCCCAGGTATTTAAAACTGCTTACCCTGTCCACAGCAGTCCCACCGATGTCCAGCGGTGTGTAGGCCCTTAGTTGTGCTCTCCCGAAGTCCACAATCAGCTCTTTTGTCTTGAGACATTCAGGATGAGGCTATTCTCCTGACACCAGAGTGACAGGTCCGCCACCTCGTCCAGGTAGCCTTTCTCATTGTTGTCTGAGATCAGCCCCACCACGACTGTGTCGTCCGCAAACTTAATGATGGAGTTTTCGCTGGACTTAGCCACACAGTCGTGGGTGTACAGGGAGTAGAGGAGGGGACTAAGGACGCAGCCCTGGGGGGACCCTGTGCTCAGTATGAGTGAGCTGGAGGTGTGTCTGACCACCTGTGGCAGTGCGTTCAGTAGGTGTAGCACTGTTCATACCAGTTGCGTCTTTAGGGTTAGTGAGCTGTGTGTTTCTTGTTTGCAGGTTGAGGAATCCAAGCAAAAGGGTGGCAAAGCTAACTCCAAACATTTTATACCAATGCTTATCTGGCAGGTGCGCAGGTCAAAGCAGTCCCTCCAGCAGCGCTGGCTAAATTGTTAGGTCCACTCATGCGTTTGGGTTCTCTGCCCTCTTCAGGCCTGTAGTTCTTTAGAAGAAAAGCTGCCATTGTGCTCATGTTTAGTATGTTCTGTCCTTTGATGCAACATCTCCCACTTGACCTCCTGGTTCTTGAACCCAAGGAGGTCACACGAACCTCTGTGTTGGGGCAGGTTCAATTTCAGTTGTCAGGTTTTTTACTTCTTCAACAGAAAGTAAAACAATGATGCGTCTGACATCCCTATGAAGAACTGTAGCAGGTATTTTGGTTGAGAGTTTCTTTGATTTCCCTTGAGCAGGCTTCACAGTTGGGACTGGGTAGCTGGGAAAAGTTCTGATGTGCACATCTCTGACGATGCCCTTTTTGTCAATGTTGACACTGATGACTCTGGCAAGTCTATACTGACCCCTCCAGGCGTTTTGGTCAGCCAGCCAGACAACATCTCCAACAGCCACATTCCTGTGTGTTGTGTGCCACTTACTCCTCACGAATAGATTGGGCCCAGCTAACTGACTCCATTTCCTCCAGAACCGGTCAACTTCTGCGTGGATAGCTCTCAATCTTTTGCATGGGTAGCTTTCAAAATCAAAGCATCCAAGATCTCCTCTGGGTCCAGTCCGTCCAAGCAGAAGGGAATTTGGGCTGATGTATTCTAGGCAGTCCTCCCGGCTTTGAGTCCTGGCATCTATGGGCCTCTCATTGGCAAGGTTAGCAGCCGTGAAGAGGAATGTTTGAAACTCACTCCATGTGAAGAGTCCTTCTCCTCCCAGGTTGTGCAAGGCCCGCTTCACAGTGCGAACAGCTGCTTCTGCAGCTCCATTCCTGTGAGGGGAGTCTGCTGGGTGGATTTTCCAGCTCCATTCTGTTCCATGCTTGGAAGCTTCATTTTCAAGCTCAGATTTACTGAGTTGATCCAGGAAGAGGTAGAGCTCTTTGAGGGCCGGTCTGGCACCCACAAAGTTCTTTCCAGGATCTGACCACAGTTTCTTTGGATGCCCTCTCAGTGCTGTGAATCTTTGGTAGGCCAGTAGGAAGCCTTCAGTTGACTGGTCACTGACAATATCTGTGTGTATAGCTCTGGATGCCATGCAGCAGAAGACAATTCCCCACACCTTGAGCTTGACTTTCTTTCTCACCTCGTCCTTGACTTCATACGGTCCAAATAAGTCCACTGTTGTGTATTCAAATGGTCTGGCTGGTGTTATTCGCTCGGATGGAAGGTCACTCATGATCTGCTGGCATTTTCTGGCCCTGGCCTTTCTGCACACCACACAGTTGTCAACTCTCTTTTTAGCCAGCTTCCGGCCTTTTATCACCCAGGCTTTCTTCCTCATCCGGAGGAGTGTACCTGCTATTTCTTCATGGTTTGCACCGTGGGCCTCTTGAGCTAGGAGAGTGGATATCCATGCCTCATATGGTAGAATCGGTACAGCAGTCTCGTCCTCATCAAAGCTCTGGAACCTTCCTCCACAAACTAAGAGCCCAGTCTCTTCATCTCTGTAAACAGCGAGTCTGTTGAGAGTGGTGTTTTGAAAGATTATACCTTCTTGAGCTGCAAGGAACAGGTCTCTTAGTGCATCTTCACACTCCCCAACAGTGAGTTCAGCTTGTTTGGCTCTGGACCTCCAGTTTGTTGAAAGAATTTCCTCCCACTTTGGTTTATCTGAGGCTGAATTCTTGATCAACACCTCTTTCCATCTCGTTGCAGCTCTCCAAACCCAGGCAACGACTCGGATCAGCCTGGTCAGGCTGCTGAATTTCCTGATGTCAAACAGTTTTGTTACTGCAGAGCCGGCTGGTGGTCTTCGGATCTGAGTCGTAGGTTCATCTGGGTTATTTTGCCCATTTTGCTGTGCATCACTTTGACTTTCTTTCTTCTGAACTCTCCCTTCAGGAAGTACATCACTATTGTTACTCTTGGCCTGCGCTCTGGTCAGTGCTGCTGAGAAAGATTTCCTTTGAAGTTTGTCTATGCCTTCCTTGGCATACACGGCGACTTCTTTGGCTGACTTCTGTGGCCACTCTTCCACAGGTTGCCGCAGGAACGCTGGCCCACTCTGCCACATGGAATCTTCCTGGAGGTCTTCTGGGGCTGCCCCTCTCGTTATGACGTCAGCACTGTTCAGGCCTCCCGGGATCCACCACCAGTCTTCGACAGATGTGGATTTCTGGATCTCTCCAACTCTGTTTGCGAAGAAAGTTTGATATCCATAGCTGTCTCTCTGGATTGCTCCCAAGACAGTTTGACTGTCCAGCAGATGGAGCCATCGTTCAATTTCCATTCGACTGTGCTTTTCGACGTACTTTCTAAGTCGTGCTGCATAGACAGCACCGCAGATTTCAGCTTTCACTGGTTCTCCCTTTTGGTCCAATGGTGTGAGCTTTGCTTTGGACTCAACCAATCTGATTTGGATGCCTTGCTCGGTCCCCCATCTGAAGTATACTACGGCTCCATAGCTCTTGTCACTTCCATCAGAGAACGTTATTCCCCAAGGTTTTCCAATCCAGTTAACTGGTGTGAGGCTTCTGTGGAAAGTGATTTGGCCAAGACGTGTGTATTCCTCAAACAGTTGGATGGCTTCTTCTCTCAATTTTTCAGACAGAGGCTTGTCCCAAGTGTCTCGGGTCAGAGTTTTGCCTCCAGCTTCCTGAAATGCCTTTCGGACCAGAATGGCGCCCTTTTGTTTGGCAGGTGTGACGAGGCCTATTGGGTCATACAGGCTAGCTACTTGGCTTAGCAGTTCTCTTCTCGTCAGTGGGTTTGGAGTTTTCCCTCTCACCTCTTCATCAAGGAGATTTTGGCAAACTCTCATTTTCTTTTTCCTCTTTGAGAAATTGATTGAAGTCATGAGGTTCAGTTTATCCTCTTTAACAAGGTATCCAACTCCAAGGGCTTTATTGTCTCCTTCCCTCATTTGGTTTGGGAGAATGAGTACTGTGATTGACTCTGCCCCTTGTTCTCCTGGTACGATCTCCTGCCTCCCACTTTGGCCTGACCGGACCCAGGGCTTGAGGAAGAACCTGCCTGCCTTCAGGATCTCTTCAACCCCTTTGATGTTCTGGTCCAGCTTTTGCAAGTCATTATGGGAAGTCAGGATGTCATCGACATAAGCATCCTCTTCAAGGATCCTACGTTCCTCCTCCAGGCGAGCGAACATGGGCAGTTTTCCTGTCTCTCTCATGGCCAGTTGCGCAATGCACCCTGCTGGTCGATCGCCAATGTTCACTCTGGTGATACCAGAGTTTTCAGTGTCTCTCCAGAGAAATCTGTGGAGGTGCATCTCCAGGTCTTCTAGCCACACAAAATTGTACATTTTCTTGATGTCGCCAAGGGCAGCATGGACGCCTCTCCTGAACCTGAGTAGTACTGCTCGGATGGGATTGAGGACATCAGGCCCTTTCGGCAGAAGGTCATTCATGCTGACCACTTCTGACTGCTGTTCCATACCAGTCGCACAGGTGTTGTGAGAGAGTGCGGGTTTGGCGCCACCAAGTGGCTGACATACTGTACAAAATCCCCACTCACTTCCCTAATCACTGGCTTGTGTCATCGCGCTGCTTCAACTGTCCCTGCCCAGAACGCACTCATGCCACAACTCACGCGTAAAGCAAACACCTGATGACGATCAGCTGATTAGAACAGCAATATAACCTACCTGGCTGCGAGGTGCCATCGTTTGCATCCAGATCGTTTGCCCGAGATCCCGACACGTCTCCTATCTCCTGGCCTGCGAAATTATCCTGTGTGCGTCTTTGAAACGTGAGTGTGGTTTCCCTCTCCTCCTGCCTTTGATCTTGGCTGTATATCCAACATTTTCCGACACCTGCATGTTGTTTGAAGTTTGCGCCTGCAAGTATTGTTTGTGTAGCAAGCGGTGATAACGTGAGCGCTATGCCGGTAACCGGAAGTAGTGATGTAAATATGTAAATATTTAAATCTGCAGTATATTGATTTATCCTTTGGAATAATTTATGTTAATGCTGCCATGGTAGTTATGTAACTTTATAATGATGTATTGTGCTGTTCGAACAGTTAATTAATTAATTATGTGATTTGCTGATGTGAGATGTTAGTGTGGAGGCCCATTTGGGCCAACACTCAACTTATGACACTGAATGTGAAGTGTGCTGATTATGAAGTTCTTATTTCTGATGGCTATGTTTTTTGCCTCTTTTGTTGTTACAGCACACACGCAATGTAACCAATTTCCAGAAATATTAAAGAAAGAGTACTTGAAAGAAAAGAATTATCAATAAATGCCCGTTGCGGCTAAACTGGACTTCTCTCTGCCTGCGTCCTCCTTCCAACTCCCCAACCATCTGACCGTGGTTAGCCTGTTCCCAGCCTCTTTCAAAAGTGTCCCAGTGCCTCACCTTACCTAGAGTGTTCCCACTCGTTTCACATACCATTACTGGTCCTTTCCAGCTGGCAATGATCTCTTTGGTGAGTTTCTTTGCTGCTCTTCTCTCCACCATCTCATGGACTTGAGCTGCGGATGCTATTTTCCACTCTGGCTCTTTTTTGAGTTGTTTTTCTGTTCTCAAGAAGGTGGCTTCCACCCCACTCCTGTTGTTGGGAAGGGAACTTGGATCTTGAATCCAGGGGTATTTTGTGTCCCAGTGTGGTTCATCACTGTGAGCATCTGCTTTGATGTAGGTGAGGCCTTTCCTTATGATCTCCAGCTCTCTTTCCTCACTCAGAGTCATTTCCTTCCCTCCTGGTTGACAGTTGCCGCACCGGCATCCTCCACACCTTGGTTCGCAAGCTGCTCCAATGCTGTCCCATTTCCACCAATCCAAGAACTCTCTGTGAGCAACTGTGCCTTTGGTTTCAGTTATGAACTCTTGTGTTTTAGTTATCTCTTGATACTTGACAGCTGTTGCTGTCATGGATTGAGCAAAGTGTGCTTCAGACTTGTGTGCGGCCATATCCACTTCTTCAAACAGATCTGGATGTGCTCCACCAACAGTCTTTCCTAGCGGGCCTTCCCATAAGACAAGGTCTCCAATCACCTTCACTCTTTGCGGAGCAAGTCTTCCTTCGCGGTGGGTTATCAGTAGCTCAATGCTCTCTGGTCTCCTCAGATCTCCTAGATTGACTTCTGGGAAGAACTTCTTGAGTTGCTCAGGTTTGATGACTCTGTGGATGTTGGCAATTTCATTCAAACCATAGCAGACAAGCTCATGAGCTCTTTCCGTGCCTATGGACGTTTTGACCCTCACTCTGAGGAGATATCTTCTGGTTTTAACCTTCATGGCCATTTTTCCGACTCCATGGATGACTAAAGTGATGTTTTCACTTCGAAGATTTAATCTCCTGGCAGCTCTGTGGGTGATGTAGTTTGTATCCGATGCCAAGTCAATCAGGGTCCCAATTTTTTGTCCTGCATTGGCAGTTACCTCGAGCAGCATTAGAATAACTGGCAATTCTTCTACTGCACTTGACTCAATCACTCCAAGCTGATTCTTCAACACAGTTTGTCTTCGCAGTGATGTTGGTGAACGCTTTCTTGAATTTTTCTGCCATCTCTGGGGAGAGCTTAGATACAAATTCCTCCTGCTCCTCTGTAAGCTTACGCCTTCTCACATTGGATTGCCTTCTTTCTGAGTCACTCCTCTTGAAGTCTCCCTTTAGGAAAAGAAAGAAATGGTGGCCTTTTTTACAGTCTCTGTTCCTGCACAGGTAAGTGTCTTTGCATTCATCATCTTCTCCATGACAGACCAAGCACCTCTTGCAGGCCCCCAGCTTTTCTACAGCATCCAACTTTTCCACAGGCTTCAGTTCTTTGAAACGCTTGCAAAAGAAGAGCTTTTCTCTATGCTTTTCATCTCCACAGACAACACAGCCGCCTTTCCTTGTGGACCGCGTGGACGCATATTTCCTCTCCATACAAGCATATTTCTTTTCTGGCTTTTCACTCACTCCCAGCTGCTCTAGTTTTTCAAGAATTTCCTCTTGTGTTTTCAGGAATTTAAGAAGGTTCTCAAAGTGATTGTCTGGCGTGACATTACTCCTCAGGTTAACCATGAAGACAAGCCAATCTCTCTTGATGTTGTCAGGTAACTTCCTTTCTATGGATCTGATCACTAGAGGTTTGTTGATGGCTCCTGCATTTCCAAGCTCTGTGAGGTCATCCAGGGCCTTCTCTATAGTTTGGATCATGTCGATAACTTTCCTAGGCTGATTTGCTCTTAAAGCAGGAATTTTCTCCAGATCCTCAATTATCTCCAAGGCAATTGTAGACTTGTTTCCATATCTGTTCCCAAGCACCCTGAACATGTCCTCAGCAGTATTATAAGTAGACAAACGGAGGTCTCTGCATATTCTCTCATCTACACTGTCAAGGAGCTGGATCTTCTTTACTTCGACTGAGCCTGTTGGTTCCCCCTGCTTTTGCAGACTCTCCCAGTCTCTTCTCCATCGATGGAAATTCCTTTTATACCCACTGAACCTGGGTAGACAGGTTGGTTTTATTCTCAGTGTCGGCTGTGGAGCTGGCACGGGCATCTGCGGCACTCTCCCTCTGTCTCTATCCTCTTCTGCAATTCTTTGCGCTGAGAGAAATTCTGCCCTCTTTGCTTCAAGGTTGTTGCTGAATGCTTTCAGATCCTTCACTCTGCCTTCCAGCCTTTCTTTTTCTGCTACTGGAATCCACATCTCCCACTCTGCTAGGCTTGTGATTGCATCTTGGACTTGTGTCTTCGCACCATCCCACCGTAGCTCGTAGCCATCTCTATTTATAGCGGTAACAGGTATTTGAGCAACTCCATCACAGGCTGTTTCGGCTTCTTTGATTGCAGACTTCACCTCCTCTTCCCCGTATCTAGGCCATAGGTTGGACTGGATCATCTTCCTGACCTCATCCAATCGTGCTTCGCATTCTTGTAACGTCTTCTCAAGTTCAGTCTGCTGCTGCTTGTTCAGGTCAGCTTCTTCACCCTCATCGGTTTCAGCTTCAATGTCTGCCAGAAGGCCAGTCCTGTATTCGTCATTTGTCTCACTGACCTTCCTCGCGTCCGACATGAGCTTCTTGAAGTCCTCTTGTAGTTTACTCTTAGTCATGTGCTTTGCGCCTCTGCTAAGGAAGTTTGCTTGCTTGGTAAAAGCGCTTTTAGTTAAAGTTCTTCCTTGCTTCAGCTCCTTCACTGTTTTCCCAAGAGCTTCCTCCGCCATTTTGAGATGTCAGTCAATCCTCCTCTCTGCGACGACAGCTTTCCTGACTCCAGGCCGTTAATCCTTTTGTCTTCACTGCCACGTTGGTTATCAACTGTCAAGTTGTCTAGGTGTTACATTCAGTTCAGCTCTGCCCAAACTTGAAAATGGCTTGCTCAACACATGAAGGATGCAAAGGGACAACTCAATTCCTTTTTGGTGTTTTATTTTTCTTCCAGATGGTTTTGATGGCATTGGTAATATGTTGAAACAGTTGAATTGTTGAATAGAGTAGATGAAATGAATTTAATGACATAGGATTAGGGACTAAGAAATAGGGAATAGGTTGATAACCTTAAAGATAAACAGAAAATGAACATGCATTACTTTACACAATAAACAAAGCATGGCTTTGAATAAAGTAAATGTTTAAACATCTCAATTTAATCTAGCACTTTAAGCAATTACTTCCACTGCTACATTATCTGCAGTCAGGAAACATTCAAAATAAAAGGAGTCACCACTCCTACTAGAATTAAACATGGAATTTGTGCTAAGCACTAGTGATGGCAGTTTGACACTGAAGCTTCGATACGTGCTTCAAACACTGACCAACAATTTTTATCGAAGCACTGCTTCGAAGCTTGCTTCGGACGTCATATATCACGTGACATATGACGTCCGAAGCAGCAACTGCTTCGTTGCCTGAATGAATCACCTGACTGGTTCGCGGTCCAATCAGGTGATTCACTGGCACTGCCTCGTCTCGATTCTGACAGGTGAAAGGTTGCGACAGTTTTGAATTTGAGTGCCTCAACACTTTATAACCGCTCTAAACAATGCACAATTTGTGGATTGTCGTAGTAGGTGCGTTGTTGCTGTTGAGTTGTTGGTATTGCGTTTGTATTCTCTGAGTGTTCTTCTTGTAATCTTTGAGTGTTCCCCATCCCACATAATCACCCCCTGCCATAGTTACACAAACACACCCAACCTATGCCATATTTTCCCCAGCACTCTCTCCTCAATAACACAATACACACATTCATCAATCTTTATTTGTAAATAGAACATGATATTCAGTCTTAGTGTGTGTGTGCATCAAAGAATTTCATCAAAGCAAAGATGCTGTAGCGAACGGCGTGGTAGAGCAGCTTGCCTTAAGCGGGTATCGAACTCGCAATCTTTCGCTTACAAACCGGCCGCGCTAGCCACAACACCAAGAGCGGTAACTCCCTTGGCGGAATTGCTAACGGGCCTTTCACAGGGTCGTTACAATACTTTAAATCCAAGGTTGATCAAAGCAAAGATGCTTCAGAACAAAAGATCTTTTCTACAAAAGTAAAGTAGTTTCTCCAACACTGCTCATTGAGGTGTGTGTGTGTTCGTGCGTGCGTGCGTGCGTGTAATTAAAAGCCTCCTGTCCACCAACTAGCCTGCCTAATTTGACTGCAGCCTTGCACTTCGCCAGGAGAGGTCACTGTAACTGAAGCTTCGAGTAATGAACCCATTTTCGAAACAATTGGCACAAGTGGTTCAGTGCTTCACAAAAGCTTCATTTGCCCATCACTACTAAGCACTGAATGCAACATAATAAATCATTTCAAACATTTCATACCAGTTGCGTCTTTAGGGTTGAACAATGAGCTGTGTGTTTCTTGTTTGCAGGTTGAGGAATCCAAGCAAAAGGGTGGCAAAGCAAACTCCAAACATTTTATACCCATGCTTATCTGGCAGGTGCGCAGGCAAAGCAGTCCCTCCAGCAACGCTGGCTAAATTGTTAGGTCCACTCATGCGTTTGGGTTCTCTGCCCTCTTCAGGCCTGGAGTTCTTTACAAGAAAAGCTGCCGTTGTGCTCATGTTTAGTGTTTTCTGTCCTTTGACGCAACAATGATATTTGGAGATTTGGACTGTTATGCATAATAGTTTCCAATTCTAAAGTAAATGGATATGTTATTGTTTTACCTGAAACGTAGTTGGGATAGGAGAGACAGTGTACATCCTAAAGTAACTGGATTGAAGTATTGGAGTCTGTAGTTTTACTACACATCCTAAAGTGGAACTGGAAATACATTTTTTTAAGGTTACTGTTACGCAGAGACGTTCGGGTGCAACCAATGACGGCACAGAGAGCGGAGAATACGGTTATGCCCGAAGGCGTCTTTAATAATAATAATAGGGAAAAGGGAAGGGGGAAGAGTGGATAATCCAGAGAGAGTAGTCGAGGGTCGGTCCAGGGGTCGGGCAGGCAGACGGGTAATCAGACAGGAAAGGGCTAGGTCCATGGAAGGGTCGGGACTGCAGGAGGAGACACAGGAGACAAGGGGTAAGGCAACGACGAGGAGACGAAAACACTGAAGGGCTGAAGCGTAGCGATGAGAATACTCTAGGGTTACATTTACATTTATGGCATTTAGCAGACGCCTTTATCCAAAGCGACGTACAACAAATACATTTGTTTAAGTAAGTGAATCATCTATCGAACAGTCATCATAAGACAAAGTAATCAATGCTCACACCAGGGGCCATTGGCAGTCGTAATGCCAGTAGGCACATTTTTTTTTTAAATGTTTTTTTTATATATTTTATTAGCAGGAGAGAACTTGTACAGGGGGGTAACAGGGGAGAAGAGGTCTCAGGGTTAGGGTTAGTATAGGGGGGGTAGTGAGGATGAAGCGGTCTTTAGGAGGGACTGTTAATACTGTGACTCTGCAGTCCTGACCGTTGTGGGAAGCTCATTCCACCAGCGGGGCGCCAGGACAGTGAAAAGCTGTGACCGAGTAGCGCGGCGACTGCATCCACGTAGAGGCGGCTGTGCCAGGCGGGCAGCCGAGGTGGAGGAGTGGAGTGATCTTTCAGGGGTTTGGGGGCTAACCATTGCTTGCAAGTAGGGAGGGGCTGTTCCCTTTGCCGCCCGGTAGGCAAGCACCAGGGTCTTGAATTTGATGTGAGCTGCTACCGGGAGCCAGTGGAGGGTACGGAGGAGGGGCATGACATGGGAGAATTTGGGGAGATTGAACACCAGATGAGCGGCAGCGTTCTGGATGAGCTGCAGAGGCCTGATGGAGGAGGCAGGGAGTCCGGGCCAAGAGTGCATTGCAGTAGTCAAGGCGAGAGATTACAAGTGCTTGGACCAAAAGTTGTGCTGCTTCTCTGGTGAGGAATGGACGTATCCTTCTGATGTTGTAGAGGAAGAATCTACAGGAGCGTGCTGTCGCTGTGATGTTCGCCACACAGGATAAGAGGTTGTCAAGGATCACCCCAAGGTTCTTGGCTGTATGGGAGGAGGTCACAGTAGAGTTTTCTACTTTGATGGAGAAGTCTTGGAGAGGGCAGGCTTTCCCTGGGAGGAAGAGCAGCTCAGTCTTGTCAAGGTTGAGCTTTAGGTGGTGGGCTGACATCCAAGCAGAAATGTCTGCAAGACATGCCGAGACACGTGTTGCCACCTGTGAGTCAGAAGGGGGGAAGGAGAGAAAAAGTTGAGTGTCATCTACGTAGGTGTGGTAGGAGAAACCATGTGAAGAAATTACAGAGCCGAGAGATTTGGTATAGAGAGAGAACAGTAAAGGCCCAAGGACAGAGCCCTGGGGGACACCAGTGGTGAGGGGTTGTGGAGAGGACAGCGATCCCCTCCACGTCACCTGGTAGGAGCGATCGGCCAGGTAGGATGCAAACCAGGAGAGTGCAGAGCCAGAGATGCCCAATTCTGAGAGGGTGGAGAGAAGGATTGGGTGGTTTACTGTGTCAAATGCAGCAGACAGGTCCAGAAGAATGAGAACAGAGGAGAAGGAGGAAGCTTGAGCGGAGTGGAGAGCCTCCGTGACAGCGAGGAGAGCAGTTTCAGTAGAGTGCCCAGCTTTAAAGCCGGATTGGTGAGGGTCAAGGAAGTTGTTTTGAAGGAGGTAGTTAGACAGTTGGTTAGAGACAGCATGTTCAAGGGTTTTAGATAAGAAGGAGATAAGGGATACCGGTCTGTAGTTATGGACAGCAGACAGGTCAAAAGTTGTTTTTTTGAGAAGAGGCTTGACTCTGGCTGTCTTGAAGGCAGCAAGGACAGATCCTGTGGATAGAGAGGAATTGATTAAGGTGTTAAGGAACGGAAGGAGGTCTTTGGAGATGGATTGGAGAAAGGGGGAGGGGATAGGATCGAGGGGGCAGGTGGTTGCCCGCTTGGATGTGACCAGCTTTAGAACATCCTCAGGGGAGAGAAATCTGCAAAACCAGGGACTGGGAGTTGCGCAGTGGGTTTGGGAGGAGAGGTAGCATTGTTGGTGAGAGGTAGAGGGAAGGAGCTGCTAATGTCATCAACCTTCTTTTCAAAGTAGGTGACAAAGTCATCAGCAGACAGAGAGGAGGGGGAGGAGGGTTGAGGAGTGAGGAAAATGTGGAAAAAAGTTTCCTTGGGTCAGAGACAGAGAATTGAATTTTGGAATGGTAGCATAAGGCTTTAGTGTTAGCAGTGCTGATGCGGTGGACCCAAGTGCGGAGAAATACTCAGACAAAAAAGGCGTAAGGACAAGAACGTTTACTTTAATAGGGATGATCGGGGCACGATACACAAACAAACACTGGGGGGAAAAAGGTGAAAATAAAAGTGGAGAAAACAAAGCTCCGATAACTAAGGTACTCACTTCACAAGTGGCATAACGTAGAACTTAGGAAATTGCGAACACGGACTACGGCAACGGGGTAAACAACTGGAAATACAGGACCGACTGGCAGACAGGGTGTACACGAACAAAACAGGGAGAATATCTGACGAGGACATGGGGAAACACACAGGCTATAAATAACAAACAGGGGACAGAACACAGGTGAAACGAACACTGGTAGATTAGGAGGGCACTGGCCCCGTACCACCAGAGGAGGGTGCTAGAGTCACCAGACAGCAACCTCAGGCGTGACACTTTAGCAGCTGATGCAGATGAGGTGTAGTTGAGGAGGAGAGAGAGATTAGGGTCTAGATCATCAGGTATGCCAGATTTTCTCCATTTCCTCTCAGCTGCCCGGAGCCCTATTCTACAAGGTTGCAGGGTTTCAGACAGCCAGGGAGCGCATGGAGCGGATGGTGCCGGCCTTGAGATCTGTGGACAGAGAGAGTCGAAGGATGAGGAAAGAGAGGACAGGAGGGTGGAGGAAGCTGCATCAGTGGATAGAAGAGAGAAGGATTCAACAAAGGGTAGGGCAGATAAGACAGAGGAAGAAAGAGTGAGAGGGTGCGCAGGCCGCGACGAGAGGACACAATGTGGGTAGAGGCTGGTTGGGAGGGTGAGCATTTGAGAGGGAGGGAGAAGGATACAAAATGATGGTCCGAAACTGGAAGAGGGGTAACAGTGAGGTTTGAGGTATGGGAGGATCAAGTGAAGACAAGGTCAAGCTGATTGCCCGCCTTATGAGTGGGAGGAGAGTGGGACAGGGTAAGGCCAAAGGAGGATAGAAGGTCAAACGTTCCAGACGAGTGAAGCTTCTCCGACTGGATGTTGAAGTCTCCCAGTAGTGTGAGCGGTGTGCCGTCCTCAGGGAATGAGCAGAGAAGGACATCCATCTCATCTAAGAAGTGTCCAAGCTGACCTGGAGGGCGATAGATAACAACAATGTGAAGTTTGACAGGGGAGGTGATAGAAACAGCATGGAATTCAAAGGAGGATATGGACAGGTGTGACAGGGGAAGGACATTATGTGACCACTTAGGCGAGATGAGGAGTCCTGTTCCTCCTCGACCAGAGAGTCTAGGGGAGTGAGAAAAGGAGTAGGCATCAGAGAGGGCTGCCGGGGTAGCTGTGTTATCAGGTGTAATCCATGTCTCTGTGAGAGCAAGGAAGTGGAGAGACATGAAGCAGGCATAAGCTGAGATAGCCTCTGCTTTCCGGACCGCCGATTGGCAGTTCCAAAGTCCTCCCATGACAGTGAGGTCATGGTCAGTTGAGCATGGTGGGTCGATTAGGTTGGAAGGGTTGCGAGTGGGGTTACCGTATGGTCACAGTATGTTCTGGCACTGGAGTGGAGTTCAGGCTGGGTCTATGTAGGGTGCTGATTGGGGATGGGTCGCAGGTGTGCTGATTGGGGATTGGGTCCAGGTGTGCTGTCGACCTGGAGGAAGACGCTCCAGTGATGACCGCCGTGGCCTCGAGGTGGTGCCAGAGGGTTGGTTAGGAGGGGGAACCGTAACAGTAACAGACCTAAAGTATTTGGTTCAGGACTTTTGAGCCCAAGATCAGGAGCAGTAGATGTGTGTATTGTTCCTAAAGTAATTAGTAAAAGAGGTTACAAGAGGTTGCTAATGTTGCTGGTTTGATTTCCAAGAGTAATTGTACAGACATCTGTTGGAAACACTTGTCGTTTTGATTTGTTTTTGAGAAAGGGAGACAGTTTGAGTTTTTCATAGTGTTTTTCATTAGATTTGAGTGTGCCATTGGCAATGTTATTGGGGCAGTATATTGTTAAGCATAGGCTACATGATATACAACAGCAGTTAGACACATCTGCAGCTTTAGCGAAAGTGCAGACAGCTTATGATTACTTGTTGGAAACATGCAATAAGAGGTCCGTACACACTTTTTGGGATAGACCAACACAGCCAGACAAACAAAGGCAGGGGGATAGATTATCTGTTGATACAGTAAGGTTCCCAGTAGCCCCAGTGCACAAGGCAACTGCTCATGGTGATACACCAAGACACTCAGTTGTCACCACAACAGTGAAACCAATGTCTCCCGGAGACATAGATGCAATAGTTAGGAATATTGTGAAGTTTGAACCTGCTCAGCGGGACCCTGTGGAATTTTTAGCTACTCTAGAACGCCATGCTGATTTACATAGCTTAACTGATTGTGACACGTGTTGTGTTGATGGCTTGTCTGCCCTATTCTTTGGCCAGCGCTCTTCCTCAGCAACACCTTGGTGATAGACTGGGATAACATGATTAGTAGACTTCACATCATATTGCCTACTACTGCAATCAATGACCATTACATAATCCAGGAAATGTTTAAAGAAAGAGCAGATGGACTGATGGAATCACTCTAAAGACAAGCCAGACAACCGAGGAACATCTAGCCTCATCAATCATTGGACAATGCGTGGATACATCAGATTTATTATTTTCTCAGATGGTGTTTTGAAGCCGGATTTAACATCTAAGGAGATATCGCATGAACACTACTGTTGCACAGAATGGAACCTCTGAAGGAGAAGCCACAGCCTTAAACTTGAAGGACTGGTACACATATGTTCTCAGATTACGTTCTGAAACTAGAGGTTGACTACTATTTGGAGACGATGAACACTGCACAAAACAACATGGAGCTCAGGAGGGAGCAGCTGGAGCATTACACTTGAAGGACTCCTAGATGATCAGAACAAACATGGATTAGCAAAAAATGACAACACAAGATTTGGGATTTGGACAGTGTGGGGGGACATGTAGCGTTCGGCCTGTAGAGGGAGCTACAGGACCGTGGCCGGGGTTTACGAAAGCGAGGCTTCATTGCGCACCTGTTGCGAATGAAGCCTCGTTGAGGAAATAGTTTAAGATGTGTGTGCCTCTGCTTTCGAGGAGAAAGAGGCTGGAAAGCCAAAGGACTGAAAAGTCCATAGCAACTTACAAAATAAACGGACAATTCCCTCATCCCAACATTGCGTCTGCCTCTGTGTGTCACGGACATTGTTACAGACAGAACTAGCAAGGAAACTGTGTTGCAGTTTAAATACAATTAATGTCACATTTCCTTGTATCAAATTGTTATCAGTGATCGCTATCTTTGTTAATACTTTGTAAATGTTTTGTTTCGTATTTTTGCCCAATTTTGATATATTTACTTTTGTCTGAGGCAGACATATCTCTATTAATTTGGTTTAAAAGCAAGTGTTTGATATTCCCTGTAAAAAAAAAAATAGAATAACCATATTTTAAATGTGTAGGCTCTCACGCAAAAGGAATTGAGTCCAGGGTAAAGAAAGAATACTAATCCAGTGACAAGTAACATGTCCCTAGCAAGAGACAACCTTAAGCATAATGGTATATTCACTAAAACTGAAGAACTTTCAATTGTTGTGATGCTATTTCAATTAAGTGAAAACAGCATCAAAGGGTGGAATCTAAGATACAGCGGTCTCAGGAGAGTGCCCAATCCGGCTTTAAGACTGGGCACTCTACTGAGACTGCTCTCCTTAAATTTTTATAGAAAATAAAGATTCCTAATTCCACAAAGGAAAGGTAGAGAGAGAATTAAGACCAGGATGGCCAGTGGTTGATTTGTGAGGGGAGAGTAGTGGAGATGTTTTAAAGGTTACGAGGAGGGAGCAAAGGTTGGAGAAAACAGATGACCAGGGCATGGGAAAGCAGGATATGGTAAACAGAAAAGAGAAGCGGATATAAATTTGACCAGTTGTGAACAGTCCAAGTGGACAGAACAAACAAGCTGAGAGCAGAATATGGAAACAAGATACACTTATTACGTGAGAAAAACAGGATAAGGGAGAGAGGGTGTGAAGATTTATTAAAACCCTAATAAACACTGCGATTGGTAGGTGAAGATAAGGTCAACCGTGCCAGGCACCAGAATCACAGGACTAAACACAATGAGCTCATCACCAATGTCAGGTAACGTGAGATCTTTAGGAATAGGAGGGGAAACCAGGCCATGACGAGATGTAGGAATTGAATGTTATTGGTGGATGCAGCTGGGAAGTATGAATGATTTGCATAGGAGTGAGGTAACCTATTTGAAACTATAAAGCGGTTGACTGAAAGAACAACGTGGTCGCCTTTGCAAATGTGAACGACTTTTATTACTTGTAAATAAAAGTCTCTGGATAAACCATCAGCTCTAGTCTTGGGCATTTTATTTAAAAGTATTTTTTAACTTGGAATTCCACCATACTTGCTGTCATGGGCCCTCCACTCTGCTCTCATTCTTCTGGACCTGTCTGCTGCATTCAACACAGTAAACCACCTGATCCTTCTCTCCACCCTCTCAGATCTGGGCATCTCTGGCTCTGACTCTCCTGGTTTGCATCCTACCTGGCGATCAAGTAGGATGCAAACCAGGTGATGTGGAGAGGATCGCTGTCATTTCCACGAGCCCTCACCACTGGGGTCCCCCAGGGCTCTGTCCTAGGGCCCTTACTGTTCTCCCTCTACACCAAATCTCTTGGCTCGGTAATTTCCTCACATGATTTCTCCTACCACTGCTACGGAGATGACACTCAACTCTTTCTCTCTTTCCCCCCCATCTAACTCACGGATGGCAACATGTGTCTCTGTGTGTCTTGCAGACATTTCCTCTTGGATGTCAGCCCACCACCTCAAGCTCAAACTTAAAAAGACTGAGCTGCTCTTCCTCTCGGGGAAAGCCTGCCCTCTCCAAGACTTCTCCATCACAGTAGAGAACTCTACTGTGACCTCCTCCCAGACAGCCAAGAACCTTGGGGTGATCCTTGACAACCATTTATCCAGTGTGGCGAACATTACAGCGACAGCACACTCCTATAGACTCTTCCTCTACAACATCAGAAGGATACGTCCATTCCTCACCAGAGAAGCAGCACAACTCTTGGTCCAGACACTTGTGATCTCTCGCATTGACTACTGGAACGCACTCTTGGCCGGGCTCCCTGCCTCTGCCATCAGGCCTCTGCAGCTCATCCAGAATGCTGCCGCCTGTCTGGTGTTCAATCTCCCCAAATTCTCCCATGTCACTCCCCTCCTTCGCACCCTTCACTGGCTCCCGGTAGCAGCTCGCATCAGATTCAAGACCCTGGTGCTCGCCTACCGGGTGGCAAAGGGAACAGCCCCTCCCTACTTGCAAGCAATGGTCAGCCCCCAAACTCCTGCCCGATCACTCCGCTCTTCCACCTCGGCTGGTCGTCTGGCACTGCTGCCTCTACGTGGATGCAGCAGCCACGCTATTCGGTCACGGCTTTTCACTGTCCTTGTGCCCCGCTGGTGGAACGAGCTTCCCACTGCTGTCATGATTGCAGAGTCACTACCTATCTTCCGCCGTAGATTGAAGACGCATCTCTTCAGGCTACATCTTAACTGTCCCTCCTAAAGACCTCTTCATCCCCACTACCCCGTACAAGTTTCTCTCCTGTAAATAAATAAATAAATAAAAAAGTAATTATTCCTTCTTCTTGCATTGTGACTGCCAATAGCCCCCTGGTCCTACCATAGATTACTTTTTCTTATGATGACTGATGGATAGATGATTCACTAACTTAAACAAATGTATTTGGTGTAAGTCGCTTTGGATAAAGGTGTCTGCTAAATGCCATAAATGTAAATGTTATCAGGTGGTATGCAGTAGGCAGATTCTTTTTTCTCCAAACTTTCCTCTTGCAATCACTCTGGTACATAATATTCATCTTATTTGTCCACAAGACCGTTTTCCAGACCTCTGCAGGCTTTTTAGGTACTTTTTTAGCAAACTGTAACCTGACCATCCTTTTTGAGGACAACTTGTGGTTTGCACCTTGCAGTGAAGCCTCTGTAGTTCGGCTGGTGATTTATTCTGTGTATTGTAGTATCTGACACATTCATGCCTACCTCCTGGAGAGTGAGCCTCCTGATCTGTGGGACAGTTGTTGTTTTTTTTTTCTTAATTATGCTGAGCATTCTTCAGTCATATACTGTTGAAGTCTTCCTTGGCCCTACCAGCCCGTTTGCGATTTCTGACCTCACCAGTGCTTTCTTTCTTTTTTAATGATGTTACAAACTGTTGATTTAAACTGACTGGTAAGTCTAAGGTTTTGGCTATGTTTCTGCCTCATCATGGCATCCTTGACTTTCATTGACGTCTCTTTGGTCCTCCTGTCGACAGACACCAATAACAGACTCCAAAGGCAAATGCAAAGCCTAGAATCAATACTAGACATTGACAGCTCTCTTATGCCTGCACAAATGATGTGCCGGAACGCACCTGACTAACCAGAAACACCTGTCAAGCCAATTTTCCAATACTTTTGGTGCTCTGAAATAGGGGGACTATGTTTAAAAAGGGTTGTAATTTCTAAATGGTGAAACTAATCTGAAAAAATAACATTGAAATAAAGCTGATAATGCCTACGTTAATCACATAGTAATTGTTAAGATTTAAAATCCAAACTGTTGGAGTGTAGAGCTAAAAGAAGAGAAAATGCTTCCTCTTTCCAATACTTACGGAGGGCTGTATATGCTGTCTGCACACATTGGAATGGCTTGCTGCCATGGGGAATAGCAGAGCCAGAACCTCCCTCTCCCCCAGGGGGGCTACCAGGGACACGGGTAATGGAACGATTTGGCCTTTCAATAGAGACTATTCCCTCTGAGCTATTCCTTTACAGCACTCTGCACCACAAAAACCTCCACCAGAGATCCTGCTGGATAATTGTCTGACAGGTGTGGGATAATGGCATAATGAGAGTGGTAAAGAGAGGAGTGATGCTCTTTAGAAGAAAGAAAAAAAACATCTGTATGAGAGAAACCTCTCCGATACTAAATAGCTTCACTAACCTGGAATACTGAGACACACATTGCCCATCATGTGAACACCTTGTCTTGGTAAGATCAGAGGACACTCTGAAAGGTGAAAAGGTTAGAGTTAAAAGGTGAAAGGTTACCAGGGCATGCAGCTTCTCCTCCAGGTCCTGGTAGGCCCTTTGAGAGGCAGTGTAGCTGTTCTGCAGTCTGGGGAGGACAGAAACGGATGGGTTTCAGTCAACAGTGGGTTTCAGTCAACAGTCATCACATGACATAAAGATTAGATATCCACATATGCTCGGCAGTTTACAGAGAGTGAAATGTTCCCACTGGTACAGAACATAGCACTGTGGTAATAAGAGAACACAGGACCCTCCCAACCACTTTATCTTCCTTCTCCACTGCAATCACCCCTGCAATCATAGTTCAGATTATGCTGTTGACTTCTCATGTGCATCTTGGCTCTGGCTGGTTGTCATATGAATAAACAAACTGGTCATATACTCAGTAAGAGTAACTGCCGCAATAAGCCATCATATAATGGGCACATCCTGAGGTAAAAAATAAATAAAATGCATGCTGTTCTTTTGGCATCTCTGTAGATTCGTTTTTTTATTTCACATTTACTTTTTCCTTCTTTTAAACAGCAGTGCAGTATGAATCCTCTCAGCGCACTTAATGAAGCCATCAGGATTTAGCTTGCAGCATTTTTCAACAGCACAAATTACAAGAGATGCAAGGATTGAGGGGAGAAAGGGGTGGTTGAATTCAACCCATTTCAATAGGGCCAAGCGAAATTATTTTTCCACTCTATCCACTGCCCCCTAAATTGGCTAGATACATTCTTTCTCTCAAAATGAAAAGTTGTGGATTTTATGCACCTATGCGGGAAAGATTCAAAGGGCTAAACCTGCGCCATACTGATTTTGCACACACATCTTCTGTGCAGGACATGCAGTGCCCTGGGTGTGTAGATACATCTACTGATGCCTCTGGACACATCTTCAGTGATGTTCCTAGAATCATTGGGTGTTTCAGGTCTTTCAACATCATACACCCTCCTCCAGGTGACCCAGCCGGGGCTGATCAGACCCCAGCTTGTGTCCAGGTGGCTCGCTACTTATGACTCCATGGCTCTCCTCTTTTGAGCCACAGCCATCTTGATGCCCTCTCTGCCTCATCGGTGGTACTGCAGATGGCTCTCCTCTCTTCCTCGATGCCCAAATATCTTAAGGCTCTGGCCAAAGAACGGGTTGCGAATCCCCTGCATCCAACCTCCACTGGGAGACACCTCACTCTCCATCCAGCCTGCTGACAGTTGCTGACCAGTCCTGCGTACTTGGAGAGCTTCCTTTCAAATGCCTCTTCCAAGCGATCTTCCTATGGGACTGTCAGCTCCAGCAGCACAGCTTGCTTGGTAGACTCAGACACAAGGACAATGTCTGGTGGCAGGGTGGTGGCTGCAATATGGTTGGGAAACTTCAGCTGCTGTTCGAGGTCCACCAACGGCTGCCAGTCCCTTGCAGAGGTCAGGATGCCTGCAGAGGTTTTGGCTGCTCCCCAGCTTTTTTTGGTAGGGTTTTGTCTGCTCCCCAAGGCGATGGCCTGCTTGGAGGGTCGGGACCCCTTCGCCCACTCAACTCCTGCGCTGATGTCTTCAGCAATGGTCTTCAGGACCTGATCATGCCTCCATCGGTACCGTCCCTCTCCAAGTGCCTTTGTGCAAAAGCTGAGGATGTGCTCCAGGGTTCCTCGCTTGGAGCACAGTGGGCACGCTGGTGACTCTGCCTTGCCCCATGTGTGCAGATTTTATGGGCTTGGAAGCACATTGTACACTGCCTGGATGAGAAATTTGATGTGGCTCGGCTTTAAAAAGCTCAGCCCAGGTCACTTTCCTATCGACCGCATTCTCCCATCTTGTCCAAGCTCCCTGTTGCTTCATTCCCACCGACTTGCAGGTTCTCGTCTCCTCCATTGCTGCTCTCACCTCCTCCTAAACTCGGCAGCGCCTTTCCTTTCCTGATGATGGTGTTCATTTGGGGAGTTGGAAAGGATCCTAGCCCAGCTCGGCCTCGTGTGACCACTCCCACCAGCCTCGTGACGCAGCCTTGCCTCTGCTTCCTGAACAGCTTCCTCTGCCCTCCACTTCCTGCCAGACCTCACTTGGATCCCTGCTTTAGTCACCTTCGGATCACTTGAGTCCCTGTACTGTACCACTTATCTGGCTCTTGTTACCTTGAATTCCTCCTCCAAGGATTGCAGTTTGTTGTGGTGTCCGTAGAGTGCGGTGAGTGCCTTTGACTTTCCCATTGTAGCGTTTTTGGCTGAGTTTAATGAGTGTATCAAACGAGCCCTATTTAAATGGCCTGAAATAAGTCACCAGCTGTAGTCAATCACGATCACTCATAAGAAGTTAAGAGGCTATGCCACAAAGCAAATTTGATTGACACAACTTTCTACATCACCAAAATTGATAATTCAAGGTGCTGTATGTATATTTTTGACCCAGCAGATTGTCACATTTTCAGAAGACCCATAATAAATTCATAAAAGAACCAAACTTCATGAATGTTTTTTGTGACAAAGAAGTATGTGCTCCAATCAATCCATCACAGAAAAATAAGAGTTGTAGAAATATTATATTATATATAATATTGGAAACTCAAGACTGCCATGACATACATGTTCTTTACAAGTGTATGTAAACTTCTGACCACAACTGTACATAGAAGATTTCAAACAACCTGCCATAAGGGTTTCCTTAGAATCAGACTTACATTCCTAGAGCTAGATCCCCAGAGCCCAAAAAAACTATATTTCTGCCTATGGACAGCTAAAGGCTTCACATCTTCACTTCTACACATACATGTTGACATAATTGATCATAATGCAAATGGACGCAACAAAATAAACAATTATTGTTTTGAGAAATAAATAGCAACCATTATCTTGACTGCAGATGCAGGGAAATGGGTTGCCAAGTTCCCTTTAACAGCTATAGCTGCAAACCTGTGTCCTCTTTCTCGCTGGAGTGGTTTGAGTAAAACTGCTGCTGCGCCCTCAGTGTGGTGGGGAAACTCATTGATAATTACCATGTCACTATCATAATTGCATTAGCTTTACAATCTCATTAAAGAGAGTCTCTAAGAGTTTCTCGTCTCATTAAAAGATGTATTATGCACACCCCAGACCACTACATTTTGTGATTTTGTTGCCATTTTTTTAAACCTGCAATTGGACATACAGTTAGGTCCATATATATTAGGACTGTGACACAATTTTTTTTATTTTAGCTATTTACCAAAACATATTCAAGTTACAGTTATATAATGAATGTGCTTAAAGTGCAGACTCTCAGCTTTAATTTGAGGGTATCCACATATCCAAATTGGAGGAAGGGTTTAGGAATTACAGCTCTTTTATACAGTGGGGGAAATAATTATTTGATCCCCTGCTGATTTTGTTATTTTGCCCGATTACAAAGAAATGGGCGGTCTATAATTTTTATGGTACTTTTAGTTTAACAAATAGAGACAGAATATCAACAAAAAAGTCCAGAAAAAACACATTATATAAAGTTATAAATTAATTTGCATTTGATCGAAGGAAATAAGTATTTGATCCCCTACAAACCAGCAAGAATTCTGGCTCATACAGACCGGTTATATGCCCATGAGGCACACAGAAGCTTGGTGAGAAGGAGACACCTGTTGGTGCAATTATTAGAAAATGGAAGAAATACAAAATAACCATCGATCGCCCTCGGCCTGGAGCTCCATGCAAGACCTTGCCTTGTGGGGTAAAGATGATCATGAGAAGGGTGAGGGATCAGCCCAGAACTACATGGGAGGAGCTCGGTAATGATCTCAAGGCAGCTGGGACCACAGTCACCAAGAAAACCATTGGTAACACACTACACCGTAACGGATTGAAATCCTGCAGTGCCCGCAAGGTCCCCCTGCTCAAGAAGGCACATGTACAGGCCCATCTGGAGTTTGCCAATGAACACCTAAATGATTCATAGAAGGCTTGGGAGAAGGTGATGTGGTCAGATGAGACCAAAATTGAACTCTTTGGCATAAATTCGACTCTTCGTGTTTGGAGGGAGAGAAATGCTGAATGCTACCATCCCCACCGTCAAACATTGAGGGGCCAATGGACGGGGCCATGTACCGTAAGATCTTGGACGAGAACCTCCTTCCCTCAGCCAGAGCACTGAGGATGGGTCGTGGATGGGTCTTCCAGCATGACAATGACCCAAAACATACAGCCAAGGCAACAAAGGAGTGGCTCAAGAAGAAGCACACTAAGGTCATGGAGTGACCTAGCTAGTCTCCCGACCTTAATCCTATCGAAAATTTGTGGAGGGAGCTAAAGCTTCGAGTTGCCAAGCAAAAGCCTTGAAATCTTTAGGATTTGGAAAGGATCTGTAAAGAGGAGTGGACCAAAATCCCTCCTGAGATGTGTGCAAACCTGGTGACCAACTATAAGAAACGTCTGACTTCTGTGCTTGCCAGCAAGGGTTTCTCCACCAAGTACTAAGTCATGTTTTGCTTGGGGATCAAATACTTATTTCCTTCGATCAAATGCAAATGAATTTATAACTTTATATAATGTGTTTTTTTTCTGGACTTCTTTGTTGATATTCTGTCTCTATTTGTTCAAATAAAAGTACCATAACAATTATACACCGCTCATTTCTTTGTAATCGGGCAAACTAACAAAATCAGCAGGGGATCAAATAATTATTTCCCCCACTGTATGTAGCCCCCTCTTTTTCAAGGGACCAAAAGTAATTGGACAATTGACTCAAAAGCTGTTTCATGGACAGGTGTGGGCTATTCCTTTGTTATTTCTTTATCAATTAAGCAGGTAAAAGGTCTGAGTTGATTCCAAGTGTGGCATTTGCATTGAGAAGCTGTTGCTGTGAACGCACAACATGCGGTCAAAGGAACTCTCAATGCAAGTGAAACAGGCCATCCTTAGGCTGCAAAAACAAAAAAATCCATCAGAGACATAGCGGTAACATTAGGAGTGGCCAAATCAACAGTTTGGTACATTCTGAGAAAAAAATAATGCACTGGTGACAACACAAAAAGGCCTGAACGTCCACGGAAGACAACAGTGGTGGATGATCGTAGGATCCTTCACATGGTGAAGAAAAACCCCTTCACAACACTCTCCAGGAGGTAGGCATATCATTATCCAAGTCTACCATAAAGAGAAGACTTCACAAGAGCAAATACAGAGGGTTCACCACAAGGTGCAAACCATTCATAAGCCTCAAGAATAGAAAGGCCAGATTAGACTTTGCCAAAAAACATCTAAAAAAGCCAGCCCTGTTCTGGAACAGCATTTTTGGACAGATGAAACTAAGATCAACATGTACGAGAATGATGGGAAGAAAAAAGTATGGACAAGGCTTGGAACAGCTCATGATCCGAAGCATACACATGATCTGTAAAACACGGTGGAGGCAGTGTGATGGCATGGGCATGCATGGCTTCCAATGGCACTGAGTCACTTGTGTTTATTGATGATGTGACAGAAGACAGAAGCAGCCGGATAAATCCTCAAGTGTTTAGGGATATACTGTCTGCTCAGATTCAGCCAAATTCAGCAAAGTTGATTGGACGGCGCTTCACAGTAAAGATGGACAATGACCCAAAACATCCTGCGAAAGCAACCCAGGAGTTTTTTAAGGCAAAGAAGTGGAATATTCTGCAATGGCCGAGTCAATCACCTGATCTCAACCCAATCGAGCATGCATTTCACTTGCTAACGACAAAACTAAAAGCAGAAAGACCCACGAACAAACAACAAATGAAGACAGCTGCAGTAAAGGCCTGGCAAAGCATCACAAAGGAGGAAACCCAGCATTTGGTGATGTCCATGGATTCCAGACTTCAGGCAGTCATTGCCTGCAAAGGATTCTCGACAAAGTATTAAAAATGAACATTTTATTTATGATTGTTAATTTGACCAATTACATTTGAGCCCCTGAAAATGGGGGACTGTGTATAAAAATGGTTGCAATTCCTAAACGTTTCAAATGGTATTTTTGTTCAACCCCTTGAATTAAAGCTGAAAGTCTGCACTTCAATTGCATCTCGATTGTATCATTTCAAATCCATTGTGGTGGCGTACAGAGCCACAATTATGAAAATTGTGTCACTGTCCAAATATTTCCGGTCCTAACTGTAAAAGCGGTAAAACATTTTTTAAGGGGCACATTTTCAGATATCAAAGACTGACTCTTCTGCTAACAAGCATTAAAGTGTACTGTGAACTTTGAACAAAAAACATCTTTATCTAACAAGCTACAGGGTGTACACAGCTGGGACTGTGCCTTTTGCTTAAAGGTGGACTCAGCGATATTGTAGCGGACACTTCTTAGAGACACTGATATACTGTAATTTACCAGCATGTTTGTATTGTGTTATATGGCCTAGGGCCCTTTAAGACTGGGTCACAGTTGTGACGTGAGGGGTTGCACATTTTGTTTTTATGCGCCAATTGTTTTCACTGTGTTGATGCGAGTTGTGAGCGGAAAAATTAAACCCAACGCATGTTTTTCACTGCAAACAAGTCTCCAGTTCCTTTGTTCCCTTTGACTCCGACAGTGGTGACCCTGACTAGTTTTTGGGACGATTTCCAAGTTGACGATGAACGCAGTCTTGCTTAAATTAACAGAGTTTTGGGAACGGCAATCTACAGCCTGGTTTTATGGTAAATTTCTATTGAAAATAAAGATTCCTAATTCCACAAAGGAAAGGTAGAGAGAGGATTAAGACCAGGATGGCCAGTGGTTGATTTGTGAGGGGAGAGTAGTGAAGAGGTTTTAAAGGTTACAAGGAGGGAGCAAAGTTTGGAGAAAACAGATGACCAGGGCATGAGAAAGCAGGATATGGTAAACAGAAAAGAGAAGCGGATATAAATTTAACCAGTTGTGAACATTCCAAGTGGACAGGACAAAGAAGCTGAGAGCAGATGATGGAAAACAGATACACTTATTCCGTGAGAAAAACAGGATAAGGGAGAGAGGGAGTGAAGATTTATTAAAACCCTAATAAACACTGCGATTGGTAAGTGAAGATAAGGTCAACCGTGCCAGGCACTAGAATCACAGTAATAAACACAATGAGCTCATCACCAATATGAAGTAACGCGAGAACTGTCATTAGAAATGGGAGGGGAAACCAGGATGTGACGAGATGTAGGAATCGAATGTGATTGGTGGAGGCAGCCAGGAAGTAGAAATGATTTGCACATGAGGGAGGTAACCTATATTTGAAAGTATAAAATGGCAGACTGAAATGGTAACAGTAACTTTTTTGCAAACTTGTTCACTTTTATTACTTGTGAATAAAAGTCTCTGGATAAACCATCAGCTCTGGTTATTGGCATTTTTTATTTCAAAGTATTTTTAACGTGGTATTCCACCACAGTTTGCCCAGACCGAAACACAATTTGCACTTCGAGGAATTGTTGCAGATGACACCAAGTACTACTATGTGGTCTCTGCTCTCGGAAGCTCAACAGCAGCCAGGGTTGTGAGTTTTCTCAAGGACCCTCCTGAGCACGACATATGCGGCATTGAAAACTTACCTCCCAGAGACTTTTGGATTAACTGAATCTGAACGTGCCCGTCAGCTTCTCTCTCTGCACTGCCTTGATGACTCCAAGCCTTCGGAGCTGATGGACAGCATGCTAACTCTCCTAGGGAATCACAAGCTGTGTTTCCTCTTCAAGGAACTATTCTTGCAACAGCTACCAATGCAGGTTCGGGCAGCGTTAGCTAACACAGCAACTAAGGATTACTGTGCTCTGGCTAAGGAGGCTGATACGTTTTCAAAGTCAAAGTGGCTTTATTGTCAATTCTTCACATGTCAAGACATACAAAGGAATCGAGAGGACGTTTCTCACTCTCCCACGGTGAGACAGATAAAGTGCCCAGGCACAACAGATAACACATACTAAAAGTAAAACATTCAATAAAAATAATTTAAACAGTGCAAAAAGAGCAGTCAGTAAAGACAGTAAATAGCAGCCAAATACTGTGTATTCTGTGTACAAATAATAGTGCAATAGTAGATTGTAGCAATAGAATAGTGGATTGTCCAGAGTCCAGGGTTGGGAGGGGGGGGGGTGGTTTCAGCTTCCTGACAGCTTGGAGGATGTGGCTGGGGGAAGTGAGGGGAGAGAATTTAGCTTCCTGACAGCTTGGGGTATGAAGCTTTTCGTGAGTCTGGTGGTGTGGGCACGGAGGCTCCTATACCTTCTTCCAGAAGGCAGGAGGCTGAACAGACTGTGTGCGGGGTGGCTTGCGTCGCTCACAATCGAGGTAGCTTTGCGGGTGAGGCGGGTGGAGTAAGTCTCTTGCAGGGAAGGGAGTGGGGCACCAATGATCTTAGCAGCTGTGTTCACAATGCGTTGCAGTGCTTTCCTGCTGTGTTCGGTGCAGCTACCGCCCCACACAGTGATGCAGCTGGACAGGATGCTTTCAATGGTGCCTCGGTAGAATGTTGTCAGGATAGGTGTGGGAGCTTTCGCTCGCTTCAGCTTGCGGAGGAAGTAGAGGCGCCGCTGGGCTGTCTTCGCCAGTGATGTAGTGTTGGTGGTCCAGGAGAGGTCCTCACTGATGTGCACCCCCAGGAATGTGGTGCTGCTCACTCTCTCCACAGCAGCACCATCGATGGTCAGTGGTGGGTGTTCGGTGTGCCCTCTCCGGAAGTCGACCACAATCTCTTTTGTTTTGCTGACATTCAGCAGGAGGTTGTTGTCTCTGCACCACGTGGTCAGAAGGTTGACCTCCTTCCTGTAGTGGGTCTCGTCGTTCTTGGAGATGAGACCCACCAGAGTTGTGTCGTCCGCAAACTTCACCATGTGATTGGTGCTGTAGGTTGGTGTGCAGTCGTGAGTCAGCAGGGTGAAGAGCAGGGGACTGAGCACACAGCCTTGGGGGGCCCCTGTGCTGAGTGTGATGCTGCTCGAGGTGTTGTTGCCGACTCGTACTGCTTGTGGTCTCTCACTGAGGAAGTCCAGCAGCCAGTTGCAGAGGGAGGTGTTGAGCCCCAGCTGGTCCAGTTTACAGATCAGTTGTTGCGGGATTATGGTGTTAAATGCTGAGCTAAAGTCTATGAAAAGCATTCTCACATATGAGTCTGCTTTTTCCAGGTGGGTGAGGGCTGGGTGGAGAGCAGCGTTTTGCTCGGTATGCAAACTGAAAGGGGTCCAGGGTGGGGGGGAGGATGGACTTAATGTGAGACATGACTAGCCGTTCAAAGCACTTCATGATGATGGGGGTCAGTGCTACAGGGCGATAGTCATTGAAGCAGGATGGAACGGATTTCTTTGGCACAGGTATGATGATGGAGGTCTTGAAATGTGATGGGACAGCAGCTTGACGCAAAGAAGTGTTAAAGATGTCCGTGAAGACATCCTTAAGCTCCTCTGCGCAGTCCCTCAGCACACGGCCCCTCCGGCCACACAGTTATCTCTTTCCGGACCGGTTTTCCGACTTTCACTCTGGGCCTATATGCTGGCATTAGCATAACAGTGATGTGATCAGAGAGTCCGATGTGGGGGAGGGGGGAGGCCTTGTATGCTCCTTTGTGAGAGGTGTAGACCAAGTCCAAGGTGTTTTCCCCTCTTGTTGGGAAATTGACATGCTGATGGAGTTTTGGTAGGACAGTCTTAAGGTCAGCATGATTAAAATCTCCAGCGAGGATGGTAAATCCATTTGGGTGTGCTGTCTGTTGTTCACTGATGGCCTGATACAGTTCACAAAGTGCCGCATTCCTGTCACTGTTGCTGGAGGTTGGAGGGATGTATACTGCGGCTAGCAAGACCGCAGTAAACTCCCTCGGCAGATAGAAAGGACGGCACTTTTTGATCATAAACTCCGCCAGTGGTGAACAGTGTCTGCATACTACCACAGCGTCCCGGCACCACGCATCACGAATGTAAACACAAACTCCGCCGCCACGCTGTTTACCTCCGTTGACGAGGGCTCTGTCCACTCGATAGCATGTCAGCTGCTCAAGTTGTACAGCGGAGTCGGGGATGTTGTCGTTAAGCCATGTTTCAGTGAAAACAAGTACACAGCAGTTACTCACTGTCCGATTCGCTGACCTCAGCAGTCGTATGTGATCCATTTTGTTGTCTAAGGATCGTACGTTGGCCAGGATGATGGATGGTATGGTTGGGCGAGTTGGACTAGCCGCTAGCCTAGCCCGGATACCTCCGCGCTTGCCCCTCTTCTGCTTCCTCGCGCACCGCTTCCGACCTCTCCTTTCCGGGGGAGTGGTGGCAGTCGGGTCGAGTCGAGTAGTCGCAGGCCGGCGAAGTAATCCGAGCTCTTTGAGTGTCTCTGTTGTGGTGTCCAAAACGTTGTAAATCTTGCTCTCGCAGATGTCTAGCAGAGCCTGTCGACTGTACTTGTATTCTGACGCAGACAGACGAGACGAACACGACAAACTTTCGGGCAAACACTTATTAAACAAACAAAACACCGCATTCTCTGGAGCGCGAGTGGTCGCTGCGTGTGCACGCGCCGCCATCTTGCATAGGAAGATGCAGCGCTGGGTGAGTGTCCTGCCCGCATCACGCTTGGACATACAGGGTGATGACCACGGCCCCGCCCTTGAAGCTGCCAACCGTCCGTACTTTTGGGACACGGAGTGTGGCGCTGTGTTTCGGAGGACAACCTTTCGGCTAGGATTTTGTGATGGCTAATGTGTCCACCCCCCTCCTCTGCGCCGATTTCCTCTGCACTAATGGCCTTTTGGTGGATGTCAAGAACTGACGGCTCATCAATGCCAAGACTTTTAGTTCGCTCGCATGTGCACTCAGTGGCTCGGGCACAACAAAGCTGTCTAGCACGCTCTCGACTGCTGATGTGTTTTCCCACCTCCTCGCTGAATTCCCGGACCTCACAGAGCCCACGTTGAACATCACATCTCGACCACTGGCCCACCAGTCTATTCCCGTGCCTGGCGTCTCGCTCCAGCTGAACTCGCCGTTGCTAAGGCGGAGTCCATGTGGCGATTACCGCTATCTCAGTGGGATTACGACCTCCGACCACGACCTGATTCCACACATCCAGGACTTTTCGGCCCGTCTGGCTGGGAAAGTTGTTTTCTCCAAGGTGGACCTCGTTCGCGGCTACCACCAGGTTCCCGTCCAGCCGCAGGATGTCCCAAAAGCGCCGGTGATCACCCCGTTTGGCCTGTTTGAGTTCCTGCGCATGCTGTTCGGCCTCAAATACGCAGCACAGGCTTTTCAACATCTAATGGATACCGTGCTACGAGACCTGCCATTCCTGTTCATCTATCTGGATGACATTCTCATCGCCAGCACCTCCAGAACGGAGCATTTGTCTCATCTACGGACTCTCTTTGAGCGGCTCAACTAGCACGGCCTGGTTATTAATCCGGCCAAGTGCCAGTTCGGGTGACCTCCATCGATTTCCGACACCGCATCACAAAGGAGTGAAGGCCCTGCAGGAGTTTTTTTTAGGTAAGGGATCCCTTACCTAATGCACCGATTGCTATCACCACAGTTGCTTTGGACTATGCAGTCGATGTTGTGCATGAGCAGTTGGTAAACAGCGCCTGGCAGCCGCTCGCTTTCTTCAGCCGGCAGCTCCGCCCCAACAAGCGGAAGTACAGCACCTTCGATCGCCGTTCGACACTTCCATTTCCTGTTGGAGGCCCGGCCGTTCACAGCTTTCGTGGACCACAAGCCATTGACTTTCACAATCGCGAAGGTTTCAGAGCCGTGGTCTGCCAGTCAGCGTCAGCTGTCCTTCGTCTCGGAGTTTACCACAGACTTCCAACATGTTGCAGGTAAGGACAACCACCTTGCTCCCCCGGGCTGTCGACTACACCCGTATGGCAGTGGATCAGGCCTCCGACCCGGACGTTCAGGCTTGCAGGGCGGCTGTCACGGGACTCCAGTTGGAGGACGTCGTGTTTGACGATGCCGGTACCACGGTCCTGTGCAACATTTCTGCTGGGCAGCCACGGCCCATCGTGTGGAGACGGCAGGTGTTCGACGCCATACAAAAGCTCCACTGGCACAAATTTCGGTGCCCGAAAGGAGGTTTGACCATGTTAATGTGGACCTAGTGGGTCCCCTGCCACCCTCCCATGGGTTTACCTACCTCCTCACGATGGTTGACAGAACCACTCGATGGCCAGAGGCCGTCCATTGGCACTTGGCTTCACCCGGCTCAGCGCCCCATCTGACGTCTCCTCTGACCCAGGACCATAGTTCACATCTGAGCTCTGGAACGCGATCGCCGGAGGCCTGGGGGTGAAGATCCACCGCACATCACCCACAGGCTAACGAGTTGTGTGAACGGTTTCATCACTCCATGAAGGCCACGCTTCGGGCCAGCCTTAAGGATGCCAGTTGGGTCGACAGGCTCCCATGGGTCATGCTGGGTCTCAGGACCGCCCCCAAGGAGAACCTTCAGTCCTCATCCGCTGAGCTGGTCTATGGGCAGCCGCTGCGAGTTCCTGGGGATTTCGTCCCCAACGCCAAACAGCGTGCCACGCTCCTGGACAGCGCCAAGGTTTTCGCACCTGTGCCCACATCGCAGCACGGGCTCCCTCATCTGCCCAGCCTGCGGATTATGTGTTCATCTGCCATGACGGCCACTGAGGACCTTTTCAACCTCCCTACGATGGTCCGTTTCACGTCCTGGAGGCCGGGGACAAGGCTTTCCTGGTGGACATCGGTAAGCCGGACTACATTTCACTGGACCGCCTCAAGCCAGCCCACCTGGACCTGGTCGGGTTGGCTCAACCCCCGCGGCGGGGTCATCCTCCAGCCTTTCCCCCTCGCCTCCACAAGGCTTCTAAGGAGCCTCCTGTGGGTCCCCCGGGCCCCCCTCCGGTTTTATGGAGCCATTTCGGATGGGTGATCCGGGCCCCCCCACGTTGACATTGCCAGTGCTGGTGAATTCTGGGGGGACGTATGTAGCGGACACTACTGAGAGACACTGATATAATTCACCAGCGTGTTTGTATTGTGTTACATGGGCTAGGGCCCTTTAAGACTGGGTCGCAGTTGTGACGTGAGGGGTTGCACATTTTGTTTTTATGCAGCAGTTGTTTTCACTGTGTTGATGCTAGTTGTAAGCGGAAAAATTAAACTCAACGCATTTGGGCTTTTCACTGCAAACAAGTCTCCAGTTCCTTTGTTCCCTTCGACTCCTACAATATGATATAACCACAGGAAGTGGAATGACTTCAGATGTTTCAGATTCACCCAAGCAAGACGTAGCGATTCTGTAGGTGCACGCAAACAAAACAATGCAACGTGATAGCCACGTGACAAGAAGCTTGGTGAGTGAATTGTCTTCAATTTTGCAAGTTCTCTCTTCTGTAAGTCTCCCCACTATTTCATGGTTTCATATCGCTGAGCCTGCCTTTAAGAATGAACCTTGACACAAGTAGATGCAAGTCCATTGATTCTTCAAGTAAGAGCTGGGAGGTGGTTGCAGGTGTATCGCCAGGGAACACATAAAAAAACTGAATCATAAACGGCTGTAAAAGCCTTGTACTTAAGGGGTTCTGAGGAACCAGACAGCTTTATCTTATAGCTTTAAGACTTCTAATAAACACCATAGTGTGCGCTTCATATTGAATGGGAAACACAAACAACAAAATAAACACTGGACTCCAGTGTTTGACTTGGTACAGTTGATGTTGCACAACCATAAGTCAGCCCTTAGTCTTTTTGAATCAATTCAGAAAGGGACTGGCAAGCACCGCAGAGGATGGTGTTGTCACAGAAGACCCCTAGGGCAAAATCCTCCCACTGAAAGACAACTCAATGTACTGTAGATGCATCAAAGATAATCAGTATTGACTTCCTGGCATACAATAACGTTCATGTGGCAGAAACATGCCTATAGAATGGTTTCTTGTTGTTATGTGCGTCGTCTTTTTACAACCAGGTAGGACTATTTTGCAGAGAGTTGTTGCCTATGCTAGCTTGCAACATTGAAGAAAATGGAAGAAAACATGAATTGAATGAACTGAATGTTACATCTGGCACTGCTGCGTCAGTGCAATGTGTTTTACGGCAACGTGCGATTCACGTGACCGTACCTGTTTTCTGTTAGTGGCATTTTGGTTAATAAAATGGAGAGCACGCTCCTAAGTTAGCTCTGGCTTCAGTCTCCGTTATTAAAACCTAACATTGGCGACGAGAGATGGCTGATTGCTCCCTACCACCACCCTCCCCCTTCCTAGCCCTACCGGGAGAACCACCGGTGCCGTGGCCTCGCTGGATTTCCTCGTTCGAAACATATATTCCAGCTGCCGGCTTAGAGGATGTTTCGGCAGTGAGGAAACGTGCACTGTTGCTGCACTGCCTAGGAGCGGAGGGACAGCGCGTGTTTTGAACTCTCGGCACTGCAACGACTTACACAAATGCCGTGGAGCTACTAAAAGCACATTTCGCAGCTCCACAAAGTGCTCTGCTCCGTCGCGTCATATTCCGACGGAGGCACCAACGGTCGGGTGAGTCAGTGACGCAGTTCGTGGCTGATTTACGAGGTTCACCTAGCTTGTGCAAGTTCGGGGCCTTACAGGACGAAATGATAAGGGACCACCTGATACTGCACACGAACTGTGACAAAATAAGGGAAAGACTGTTATTGGAAAATGATGATTGAACATTAGCAGCAGCTCTACACCTTGCAGTTCAGGTTGAATCTGCTCTGGAATGTGCAGCTAGTTTATCCACCTCTTCCAACTCTCTAGCACTGGCCAAGGCAGCGGGCCCACTCGAGTCACGGGTGCCCCTCCTCCACGTGAGTGCAGACAGCAACAAGGAGAACATATTACTAGCCTCTCAGTCACGTGACCGCCCACACCAGCAATGTGGGAATTGTGGCTCTTCTGCGCACAATTCAAGAGCTCAGATCTGTCCTGCCTGTGGTAAAACCTGCTCCAACTGCGGGAAACTCAACCACTTTCACAAAGTCTGTAGGTCTGCCCCAGCTAGAGCCTCCCAGCCACCTACCACAATGTTAGCTCAGGACGAGCGGCATTTAAAACATGCTCGTTGATGGTTGGTGATGTTACTCTGCCCCTCTTCCTAGACACTGGAGCCACGGTGTCCCTCCTGAACTTGGCGACTTACACACAGTTTTTCTCCCACGAGCCACTGGGGCAGCCCACCACCACCCTGCGTGGCTATGCCAACTCCAAGATTGACATTGTGGGCTCCCTTCAGCTGCCTGTGAAATACGGAGAGAAGACACTGCCACTCTTCAGGTTCAATATAGCACGCCACGGGACCAACCTCCTAGGCCTCGACCTTTTCAACAGCCTCGGTTTCACTCTGCTAGACACCGCTGGCTCAGAGATTCACACTGTTGCCATCCCCTGGCAGCAACAGTGGCCCATGCTGTTCAGCGGTGTGGGCTGCCTCAATGTTTTCGCCCACCAGCCCTTGTTAGACCCGCAGGTGACACCTGTCATCCAGCCCCTCCGCGATGACATCTCCTCTGAGCTACAGAGCATGCTCGATGGCGACATCATCGAGTAGGTGAATGTATCGCCCTGGATTTCCAACATTGTGGTGGCAAAGAAGAAGTCTGGGGGGCTGCGACTCTGCGTGGATCTAAGAGCGGTAAACAAGGCCATCATCCCAGACAAATACCCTTTGCCAACGACAGAGGAGCTCACCTCCCAGTTCCACGGGTCCACCACTTTCTCCAAACTAGACCTCCGCCAGGGTTACCTCCAGGTGCCACTACACCCTGAGAGCCGCAACCTCACCGTGTTTATCACCCACAAACGGGTCTTCCGTTACAAATGCATGGCTTTTGGTCTAAGCTCTGCCCCCAGCTGCTTCCAAAAGATAATGGCCTCCATCTTCGCTGGGATCCCGGGTGTGGCCATCTACCTGGATGATATCGTGGTTCACGGGGCCATTGTCGAGAGCCACGACGAGCGCCTCCACAGCGTGGTCAGCGCACTGGCCAAGCACCACTGTCACACTCAACGGCGAGAAGTGTGTCTTCGCTGCCCCGGCCATTGAGTTTGTGGGGTTCCGTCTCTTGGCTGATGGCATATACCCACTCCACTCGAACACAGAGGCCATCCACCGTGTCCCGGAGCCCACCTCAGCCACTCAGTTGGCCTCCTTCCTGGGCATGACAGCGTTCTACCTACGTTTCCTGCCACAGTACTTGGCAACGACCGCGCCACTGTGACAGCTGCTGAAACATGGTGAGCCCTGGCTCTGGACGTCTGCCTGCTCGGACGCTGTGCGCCTACTGAAGTCCCAGCTCACCACACCATCGGTCCTGGCGCACTTCGACCCAGCCAGCCCCACCCTCGTCACATGTGACGCCTTCGCCTCACGGGCTCTCAGCCCCACGGAACAGAGGTACTCGGTGGGGGAGCGGGAAGCCCTAGCGTGCCTCTGGGCATGTGAGTGCTGGCACTCTGTACCTCTACGGACGCACATTCACACTGAGGACGGACCATCAGGCCCTCACCCCCCTCCTAGCCACGTCTGGCACCGGCCACAAACCACTCCGTCTCCATCGTTGGGCCGACCGCCTGCAGCAGTACAACTTCCGCCTGCAGTTCACACCGGGCCGGGACAACGTGGTGGCTGACCTGCTGTCACGTGCAATCCCCAACCCACCCACAGATCCATCTTTGGCCCCCGGTTAGGACCAGGCCGAGCACGACCTCGTCCAGCTCCTCCACACACCCCTCCAGGAGACAGTGTCACTGAGGGAGATCCAGGACGCCTCAGCTGACGACCCCACCCTCTCTACACTCTCGACCTACATCAGACAGGGCTGGCCGGCGAGGGTACCAGATGAGATGCTCCCCTACTCCAGGGTCAGGGACGAACTGTCATGTTGGAACGACACCTGCATCGCTCGCGGGCTCTGCACTGTGGTCCCGAGTGCCCTTGCTATGGCGCACAAGGGCCACTTGGGAATAGTCAAGTTCAAACAGCGGTGTCGCGACGTGGTGTGGTGGCCAGGCATTGATAGGGAAATCGAGACCCTGGTCAAGGACTGCACTGCTTGCCTTCTTAGCGGTAAGACCAGCCCCACCCCCGCCCATGCAACCGCTGGACTGGCCGTCCCAACCCTGGGAGCACCTACAACTTGACATCTGCGGCGAGCTGCATGGAGTACCGCATCACCAGCGGTTGCTCGTCGTTGTCTACGACCTCCACTCTAAGTGGCCAGAGGTAGCGCCCGTGGGCTCGGTCACAGCCAAGGTGTTGATTGATATTCTCGACTCTCTGTTCGCGCGTTGGGGCCTGCCCAAGAGGATCACGACTGACAATGGTCCCCAGATGGTCTCCCACGAACTGTCCTCTTATCTGGAGGGGAAAGGAATACGCCACATTCGCACAGCATTCTACAACCCAGCTGCGAATGGGGGGGTGGAACGGCTGAACCAGTCATTGAAAAATGGCATCAGGGCCCATCTGGCACAAGGGTGCACACTCACCACCAGCCTGCTCCAAACGCTGCTGCATTACCGGGCCACCCGACACGCCACCACAGGAGTCTCCCCAGCCTCCCTCATGCTGGGACGGGAGCTTCAGCTGCCTCTGGATAGGCTCCGCCCTACAGCAGCTTGGGCCCCAGCCCACCTGGTTCGAGCCGCCGTCGACACACGCCAGCGTCGGATGAAGGACCGTTTCGACAGGGCCCGACGTGCTAAGCCATCGCTGTCTTGGACTGGGTCAGGATTCGTCGGCCTCATCGTGACAACAAGCTCCAGTTGTTTTGGGCGGACCCGGTCCAGGTCAGCCAACAGCTTGGCCCGGCTTCATTCAGGCTCGCCGACGGCACACGCTGGCATGCTAGCCGCCTGCGCAAGGTACACGCCCCCCCGAGCCCAGACCTGGTGGTGCCCGCTGCTAGAGTTCTGCCGGCTGCATGGTTAGAGGCTGCACCAATCCCAGCTCCTCCGGCCCAGCCCGACGGGCCAGTGGTTGTTGCTGCACCTGAACCCTGCCCAGTTCGGGCACGCGGCAGGCAGGCCCGAGCACCTGCGTGACTTTGTGTTTGAGTATCACTCCTAGTTCTGTGAGGGGGGGCTAAGCTCTCATTAATTCAATGGCTTTGATCAGATTCATTAAAAATTGATTGCCTGGGAAGGTATTAATTTCAGCTTTCTCTGTTGAAAGTGAGCTGGAGAGGAAGTCAGCTTGGTGTGTGGTAGAAGGGGAAGAGAACATCACAAGACAGTGTGTGTGTACCACATTGACACTTCATGCTATTAAGAGGAGGTGGAACTAGGCGTCACCTGCAGAACTTGTCTCTCATCTTTTCCAGGTTGTCGCGTGTGCGGCACATTTCCGCCCGCATGTAGTGCCGACTGGTCTCAAACTCTGTCTCCATAGCCTCCATCTTCTGGGTGGTGTGGGACAGCCGCCGGCGAATGTCTTCATTCTGCTGCTGCAGGATCCTGAGCAGGGGAGAGGGGAGGGGTCAGTCCAGACGTAGTGGGATAATAAAACACATATTGTGGAAAACAGAGATATTACTACACCAACACACTGTCTGTGTGTGTGTGTAGCAATGTTCGTAACACAGAGGCGGACTTTGGTAGTGGTAGGGGAAATTAACCCGTTTATTATTGGATAGTATTATTATTATTCTTAGTATCTTTCTTCTCCTCGGCGACTTTCCAGTCCTCCTGCCGAAACCCTCGTCACTGCTCTCCCGGCTTTCTCCTGAAAGCAGAGGCACACACATCTTAAACCATTTGTTAGCGAGGCTTCATTCGCAACAGGTGTGCGACAAAGCCTCGCTCCCGCACCCTGGCCACGGTCCTGTAGCACTCTCTACAGGTCGAACGCTGCATGTCCCCCCACAGTGTGTGTCCGCCTATCCCTTGGGTGGGTGGCTGTGTCATGATTCAGCCGCCCCGGGTCTATCTGTGGAGTTTAATGGGACAGCTGCTAGCTGCCAAAACCCACTGTCCCCAATCCTGTCACTTTGCACTGCACTGTGCTGCATCCATCCAACCACCCACTGCTAGCTGCACACACCAAAACAAATTGTGTTTCATTCTCTCTGAACAATCTGCCTCAGAGAGACTTTTGTACCCCGGAGACACACAGTAGTGGTCACCAGCAGACCACAGGGACATCTCCTCATGTCACAGACCCATCCAATCAGCAACTCAACAAATAGCTCAAGTACAAATACTAGGAGAGGAGGGAGAGAGAAGAGATAGAAAACATTTAGCAAAGACAAGCAAGGAGGGCTGCTACTGTAACTACAGCCCATTGGCTGTGGCACCCAGCCAAGTGGGCTCAGATTAGGTAGTGAAAGCCAGGTAAATGATTGGGCAGGGGCCCACAACAGCAAGATCCAGGTGCTCCACCCTGTGACAGAGCATGACAGTGTGTGGAATCAACTGAGTCCCAGCGGAACTATCCCTTCCCTGCTTTCAGCCACCGTAGACCACTATGTATAAAAAGGGCTGTAATTTCTAAATAGTGAAATCAATCTGAAAAAAACCCCATTGAATTAAAGATGATAATCTCTACTTTAACCTCATAGTAATCATTTGATTTCAAATCCAAACTGTTGGAGTATAGAGCTAAAAGAAGACAAAATGCTTCCTCTTTCCGATACTTATGGAGGGCAATGTTGATGCTTATTATGACATGGAACATGAGATCAGGCCTATTCAGAGTGGGAGTGTGTGGATAAAAACGTATTGTTGTAAGTCGCTTGGGATAAAGGAGTCTGCTAAATGTCATAAATGTAATGTAAAGGCTGATGCCTTGGGTAAAGCATAGCTAAGAGAATGTAATCCATCACATTGCACTGGGTAAATATAAGCAGTGAGGAATTATTTTTCATGAATTATGGAACATGACTATGTGAGTAACCCAAATGCAGCAAACAAATACATTTGAAGAACAGTATTGGTACCTTTAAATCAAAGCCGAGATGCTTTAGCACTGCGGTGCAACAGCAAAGTGAGCATGTCAAAGCATAATACAGCACCCAGTACCCTGAGTGCAGGGTGGTTACATAAGGCTCTGATACAAATGAAGGTTACGTATGTAACCACGGTTATGTGAGCTAATTGGATCACTCCAATATGGTATCCTTCCGCGCGGCAGGATACGTTCCGAGTAGAATTTCAGAGAAGTCCCGTGTACCGGGTAGTGCTGCGGCTGCATCACCCCATAAATAGCAGTCCACAGCACTACTTCTTCCTCGTGTCCTTTTCGAGGCGCCATAGATCTCCGGAAAAAAGGATTGGAGTGATCCAATTAGCTCACATAACCGTGGTTACATACGTAACCTTCGTTATGTAGCACTATATTGGATCACTCCAATATGGTATCACAATACCAGATCACTCGGCGATCTATGACCAGTCAACAAGCGAAGCCCAGCACTCACCTAGAAGACGGGGCTGAGCTTGGGCCAGTCAACATTGTAGTGGGCCATCGTCTGCTCCCAGAGAGGCGGAGGCAACCCCCAGCACTGCCCGTTCCAGCTCATTAGAGGGGGCCACATTGACTTGGTAGAACCTAGCAAAAGTGCTAGGCGATGCCCAACTGGTTGCGGCACAGACGTCAGCGAGGGGAACTCCTCTGAGCAGGGCCCATGAGGCAGCCACGCCCCTAGTAGAATGTGCTACTATAGCAGATGACAAAGGCCGGCCGGCCAGCTGATATGCGGTAGTAATGGTGTCAACAATCCAATGTGAGAGTCTCTGTTTCGAAAGCCTCTGACCCAGAACTCTCTCACCATAGCAGACGAAAAGCTGATCAGACTTTCGGAATGCTCGTGTCTGCGTGACATAAGTGTCCAAGGCCCTGACCGGGCACAGTACACTGGAGGTAGTACCTATCCCACTCGCACTCGTGGGAGGGGTATAGGCAGACAGGTGCAAAGGTCGGTTCACATGTCCGGTAGACAGAACCTTTGGTAGAAAAGAGGGGTTAGGTCGGAGGGTGACGCTCATTTTGTCGGGGCCCATCCGGAAACACTCAGCACTCACAGAAAATGCATGAAGTTCACTAACCCTCTTTGTGGAGGTAATGGCCAACAGGAACGCCACTTTCAAGGAAAGGTGCTTAAGAGACACAGAGCCCAGGGGCTCAAAAGGTGGCAGGGTAAGCGCTGACAGCACCACGTCGAGGTCCCAGGTGGGCACCAGAGGGGCCCTTACCGGACATAGACGTCTGTGGGGGGACATGCAGCGTTCGGCCTGTAGAGGGAGCTACAGGACCGTGGCCGGGGTTGTGTCGGCGAGACTTTTGTTGCACACCTGCTGCGAATTAAGTCTCGTCGGCGAATGTTTAAGATGTGTGTGCTTCTGCCATTTCAGTAGGCGAGGTGAGCTGGGAATGGAGATACGAGAGAGAGACTTTCGCCAGAGGCTGGAAAGCCCAAACAGTATTGACAATTTGCTAATGAATAAACGGGAAGCTGTTCCCTTAACTCAAACGCTGCGTCTGCCTTTGTGTACAACGGACTTTGTTACAATTGGCGCCCAACCTGGGACACAGAGTAAAGGCGGAAGATGGAGACGCTAACAGCAGCAATATCGAGGATAACGCTCGTCCACGAGCAACAGACGGCCCTGCAGCAGACCCAGCAGGCGACGCTGGAGGAGCTGACGGTGGCGAGGGTCGCGGACAGTGCCCTCCTCCAGGACTTCACCAGGGCCGGCGCCGGGGACCGGAGCGGCACCAGGTCCCCCCAAGGTCCAGCTGCAGAAGATGGGGGACCTGGACGACCCAGAGGCTTTCCTCGTGGTGTTCGAGGGGACGGCAAGGATCTCGGGGTGGCCGGTCCGAGAGTGGGCCTACCATCTGCTGCCCCTCCTGTCAGGGGAGGCGCAGCTCGCGGCCCACAGTTTGCCGGCGGCCGCCCAACGGGATTACACGTCCCTGGCCCGGGCGATTCGGGACCGCCTGGGTCTGACAGCGGAGGAACACCGGCGCCGGTTTCGGGCCCTGACATTGGAGGAGGGGTGCCGGCCCTTCACCTTCGCCCAGCGGCTGGGGGACAGCGCATGGCGGTGGCTGGACCCCGAGAACAACTCGGCGGTGGAGGTCGGGAACCGGGTGGTAATGGAGCAGTTCATCGCGGGACTCCCGGCCCGTACCGCCGCCTGGGTCCAGTACCACCGCCCCCAGGACCTCCAGACCGCCGTCGGACAGGCCGAGGACCATCTCTCCCTCCCACCTCGGGGGCCACAACGACCAACCCCGGCCCCGCGGCAAGGGGGGGGGGCAACGCCCAGGAGGAGGGGAGCAGAAGGAGGGAGGCCGGCGCCCGCCCCGAGGACGAGATGGCAGGGGCGCACCTATCCGGAACCGACCCCGGCCCCACAGGGAGCACCTCGAGCGACAGGGGGGGTGTGTTGGCGATGCGGACGGCCGGGCCACGTGCAGGCCGAGTGTCGGGCGATGGACGTGGGACAGGTCGTCCGCATCGGCGACATACCGGGCCCTCCCCCCGGACCAGGAGCGGCGTATCGTATTCCGGTAAGGATACAACATGATACGCACCAGGCATTCTTGGATTCGGGCTGCATGCAGTCCATGATCCAGGAGCGCCTGGTTCGGCCGGGGGCATTGTTGAAGGCATCGAGGGTGCGGGTGAGGTGTGTGCATGGGGACATTCACGAATATCCGGTGGTCGCTAGCGAAATTCATTTTGAGGGGAAAAACCATAGTGTACAGGCGGCGGTTAGCCCACGCCTCACGCATCCCCTGATTCTAGGTGTGGATTGGGAGGGGTTTCCTCAAGCGGTAAAGAGGGCTACCGGGATGCGTGCACGACAGCTAGGGAGGTGTGTGGCGTGTAATGTGCTCTGTGCCGAGGCGGCGCCTCGCGACACTGCCGGGGAGCCGGAGCCGACGGGGGCGCCTCACCCCGAGACTTCCCCGCCGAACTATCCGCTGCTAGGCGACTTCCCCCTCGAGCAGTCTCGCGACGAGACCCTAAGATCAGCCTTTGACCAAGTGATAGCAATTGATGGTACTTTGATAAGGCCAGACACGGTGCGCGCCCACCCCTATTTTGCGATTATCAGCGACAGGTTATATCGAGTAAGTCGTGACTCACATAGTCAGGAGGAAGTAACCCAGTTGCTGGTTCCCCGCAGCCGCCGCGAAATGGTCTTCTAGGCGGCTCATTTCAACCCCATGGCGGGCCATCTAGGGTATGACAAAACACTGCACCGTATAATGGCTCGATTTTATTGGCCGGGGATTCGGGCAGAGGTGCGTAGGTGGTGCGCTTCCTGTCGGGAATGTCAGTTAGTAAATCCCCCGGCCATTCCACGGGCCCCCTTGCGGCCCTTACCATTGGTCGAGAACCCGTTCGACCGCATTGCGATGGATATTATCGGGCCATTTGACCGGAGCACACAGGGTTATCGATTTGTGTTGGTCTTGATAGATTACGCCACCCGATACCCCGAGGCAATATCTCTGCCAGGAGTGTAGCGCAAGCATTGTTTCAAGTCATCTCCCGCGTGGGAATCCCGAAAGAGATTCTCACCGATCAGGGCACTAATTTGATGTCACGCACCCTCAAGGAACTGTATGGCTTGTTGAACATCAAGGCGATTCGAACCAGTGTTTACCACCCGGCCACTGACGGCCTTTGTGAGCGGTTCAATCGGACCTTGAAGTCAATGATCCGGAAGTTTGTCCACGAGGATAGTCGGAATTGGCATAAATGGCTAGATCCCCTGTTGTTTGCGGTGCGGGAAGTTCCCCAAGCTTCCACCGGGTTTTCCCTGTTTGAATTACTCTACGGGCGTAAGCCCCGGGGTGTCCTAGACCTGCTTAAAGAAAATTGGGAGGAAGGGTCTAGCGACAGTAAGAGTGAGATCCAGTACGTCCTCGACTTGCGCACAAAGCTCCACGCCCTTGGGGCTATCTCACGTGAGCATTTGCTGCAAGCCCAGGAGCGTCAGAAACGCCTGTATGACAGGGGGACTACCCTACGAGAGTTTACACCGGGAGACAAGGTGCTCGTACTGTTACCCACCTCCAGCACGAAATTACTCGCGAAGTGGCAAGGGCCGTTTGTGGTCACACGTCGCATGGGGGACGTGGATTATGAGGTTATACGCTCGGACCGGGGGGATAGCTTGCAGGTGTATCACGTCAATCTCCTAAAAAAATGGAACGACGTGGTCACTGTTGCTCTGGCTACGGTAATTCCAGAGAGAGAGGAGTTCGGTCCGGAAGTCCCAAAATCGAAAGTTAGCACTCCGGTCGATATTGATAACCATCTCTCTGCTAGCCAGGCCGCGGACGTTGCAGATTTGCAGCTTAAGTTCGCCGACGTGTTCTCTCCCCTGCCCGGTCGGACTACGCTCATCGACCACCATATAGAAACGCAGCCGGGTTTAACGGTGCGCACGCGTCCCTATAGGTTGCCGGTGCACAAACGAGACGTTGTGTGCCGGGAGTTGGAAGCCATGCTGGAGCTGGGTGTGGTCGAGGAGTCCCGCAGTGATTGGTGTAGCCCCATCGTGCTTGTCAACAAGCCCGATGGGACTATACGGTTCTGTGTGGATTATAGAAGGGTTAATGCGGTCTCCAAATTCGATGCATATCCGATGCCCCGGGTCGACGAGCTCTTGGACCGGTTTGGTACGGCCAGGTACTTCACGACATTGGATTGCACGAAGGGATACTGGCAGATTCCACTCTCGCCGGTGTCCCGGGAGAAAACTGCATTCTCCACTCCGCTCGGGTTATTCCAGTTCACCGTGCTCCCTTTCGGGTTGTTCGGAGCCCCAGCCACTTTTCAGCGCCTCATGGACCGTATTCTGCGGCCGCACGCCGCCGCATGTGCGGAGGGTGGCTGCTGTTCTGCGGTCCCTGAGGCAGGCGGGGCTGACGGCCAACCCGAAAAAGTGCGTGATCGGGCGGAGGGAGATCCGGTATCTGGGGTACCACTTGGGACGGGGGGAGGTGCGACCGCAGATTGAAAAGACTGCGGCCATCGCCGCCTCTCCCCGGCCCAAGACAAAGAAGGAGGTGAGGGCCTTCCTGGGGCTGGCGGGATATTACCGACAGTTCGTACCAGGGTTTTCCGAGCTGGCCAGTCCCTTGACGGACCTCACCCGGAAGGGTGCCCCGGATCCGGTCCAATGGTCGGGCCAGTGCCAGGGGTCGTTCGAGGCCCTTAAGGGGGCTCTTTGTGGAGAAACGGTCTTGTATGCGCCTGATTTTAACCTCCCTTTCTCCCTACAGACGGACGCGTCGGATAGAGGGCTGGGAGCAGTACTGACCCAGCGCGTGGAGGGGGCCGACCGGCCGGTGCTGTACCTGAGCCGCAAGCTGTCGGAGAGGGAGGGCCAGTACAGCACCGTGGAGAAGGAGTGCCTGGCCATCAAGTGGGCGGTCGGCACCCTCCGCTACTACCTGCTGGGTCGCGCCTTCACCCTCTATTCCGACCATGCCCCCCTCCAGTGGCTCCACCGCATGAAGGATGTAAACGCGAGGATCACCCGGTCGTGCACAGACCGGGGGCACAGATGGTCATGGCAGACTTCCTCTCCCGTGCAGGGGGGGGGGAGTAGGTCGTCGGGCGGTGGGGGGACATGCAGCGTTCGGCCTGTAGAGGGAGCTACAGGACCGTGGCCGGGGTTGTGTCGGCGAGACTTTTGTTGCACACCTGCTGCGAATTAAGTCTCGTCGGCGAATGTTTAAGATGTGTGTGCTTCTGCCATTTCAGTAGGCGAGGTGAGCTGGGAACGGCGACACGAGAGAGAGACTTTCGCCAGAGGCTGGAAAGCCCAAACAGTATTGACAATTTGCTAATGAATAAACGGGAAGCTGTTCCCTTAACTCAAATGCTGCGTCTGCCTCTGTGTACAACGGACTTTGTTACAACGTCGAACACCCTTCAGAAACCGGGAGAGTAAAGGGTGGCTACCCATCGGTCCCTCTGGCCCGTCATCGTGGCATGCAGAGATAGCGGCCAGATACACCTTCAGTGTAGAAGCCGCCCGGCCTGCGTCGAGCAAAGACTGTAAAAACTGCAGAACAGTCTGAACATTGCAGCTCTCTGGATTGGCGTTCTGACTCTCACACCAAGAGCAAAATACACGCCATCGTGTCTGATATGCCGCGTTGGTAGAGGGGGCCCTGGCACTCTGCAACGTGTGCATGACGTCATTCAGGAGGCCTAAGTCTGACCACTTGCGCCTCTCAGAGGCCAAACCCCCAAACTGGAGGCGATGTTGGTCCGGATGCCATAGGGCCCCCTGGGCTTGTTAAAGCAAGTCGAGTCTCTGTGGCAGCTTCCATGGTGTCCCCGAGAGGAGAGACAGCAACAGCCTGAACCCAGGGGCGTCTCGGCCAATACGGGGCTATCAGGAGCACCTGATGGCCCATCATCTCGACCCTGTCCAGCGTCGCTGGGATCAGGGGAAACGGAGGAAACGCATAGAGCGTCGTCATCGGCCAATCGTGAGCCAGGGCATCCAGACCTAGAGGCCCCGGGGGGTCCGACATTGAGAACCAGCTGGGGCAGTGAGTGTTGTTCTGAGAGGCAAATAGGTCCACCTGTGCTCTCCCGAACCTGTCCCAGAGCTGGTGTACCACCTGAGGGTGCAGACGCCAGTCTCCCTCTCGTGGCCCATCCCTCGAGAGCATGTCCGCTGCCGTGTTCAGGATCCCCGGGATATGCGCTGCTCGTAGAGACGCGAGATGGGTGTGAGCCCATAGCAAGAGTTCCCGAGTCATCTCGTGGAGGCGGCGGGACCTCAAGCCCCCCTGGTGATTGACATATGCTACGACTGTAGTGTTGTCTGATCGGACCAGGACATGCTGTCCTTTCAGATAGGGCAGAAACTGCTGGAGGGCTAGGCAGATCGCCCTGAGCTCCAATACATTGATGTGCAGACCAGTCCATGGGGGGCTCCAGCGGCCGCTGGCCGCCATGCCCCTGAACACTGCACCCCAGCCCGTCAGCGAGGCATCGGTGCACACTAGTTCTCTGTGTACCACTCTGCCCAACCTCGTACCATCCATCAGGAAGGAACGGGAGCGCCATCGGGACAATGCTAACAAACATTCCCATGTCACCACCAGGCGACGGTGTTTGTGTAGCTTTGGATGCAGTCTGTGGGAGTTGAACCACCGTTGCAGTGGTCTGAGACGGAGAAGGCCCAACGGGACCAACAGCGAAGCCGCCGTCAGTAGGCCGAGCAGTCGCTGGCACTCCAAAACGGATACAGTTCGTCCAAGCTAGAAACGGTCAAGGAAGGACAGGATTTTTGCGACCCTCTCTTGAGGGAGGCATGCTCTCATAAGAGACGAGTCCATTGAGATCCCGACAAAGGTCACCTCCTGAGAGGGGTTCAGGTGACTTTTCCGTCTGTTCAAGGTGAGACCCAGATCCTGGATGTGGCTCAACAGGATTCTGGTGTCCCTGGTAACTTGCTCTCTCGATGGGGCGCAAACCAACCAGTCGTCCAGGTAGTTCAGAACTTGAAGTCCCTGGGACGACAGAGGCGCCAGAACTGCGTCCATACACTTGGTGAAGGTACGCGGCGCCAGTGAGAGCCCAAAGGGGAGGACCTGGAACTCGTAGGCCACTCCCTCGAAGGCAAACCGGAGGTACTTCCTGTGAATTGGGTGAACGGGAACATGGAAGTATGCATCCTTCAAGTCGAGCGTGGTGAACCATAGACCCTTGGAGATGGCCTGTAACACGCGTGCTGGCGAGAGCATTTTGAACTTCAGCTCTTTCAAGCAACAATTGAGGGCGCGCAGGTCCAGGATAGGACGGCAGCCGCCATCCTTCTTTGGCACAATGAAATACGTGGAGTAGAATCCACTGAGCCGTTCTGATGGCTCTAGCCTCTTGACAGCACCCTTGCTGAGAAGTGAGGCTCTCCAACCGGAGGACCTCCTTCTTTGAACGGTTGGACACTGTAGTGATCCGAATGCCCCGGTAGGGCGGTGGCCGGCGACGGAATTGGAGTTTGTAACCCCTCAGGATTGTATTCAGCACCCAAGGGGACTCCACTCGCTCCACCCAGTTTGCCCTTTGGGCCTGGGAGAAGCGGCCGAGGCCGGTGGCCAACATGTCAGGAAGACTGCTGGGGGCCACCCTTCTTAGCCGCAGGTCGTCCGCGTCCGGGAGGGGGGCCACCGCGCCGCTGGCGGTGCTGCTGGTTTACATTCCCCTGGTTACCATTCCGCTGCCTCGGAGGCTGGCTTGGCGGCGGGGGAGGAGGCCAGAGGCGCTGCTGGGACCCGGGCGGGAGTCTGTACCTCGGCTGCCAGGTCGTCTGAGGAGCAGGTCTGGGGCGCGACGTGGCCATGAACTGCTGCAAAGTCTCTCTGTCTCTGCGTAGCTTCGCCGTTTGCTGCAGTATAGCATCAACCCCCGGCCCAAAGGTAGCACCTGGTGTGAGGGGGAGCCCCATGAAGGTCTTCTGGACCGGCAGCGGCAGCCAAAGGTGGCGGCGCGAGGACACAACTGAAGCTATGGCTTGGCCATTAGACCGAGCAACCTGGACACTTCCATTGCCTCGTCGACAAGGTCCTGGCTTCCTCCTGGGAGAGTAGGGATTAGGCGGGCCAGGTAGGAGCTGAGCAGCATGGCCGCGTTCGTAAGGCGGGCCATGGAGGAGAGGACGCTGAAAGTAGAACTCAGGAGCTGGTCACTGAGTCTCTCGGGTCCTGGCTTAAGCTGCGGCACCTTGCCGATGATTTCCTTATCAGGGAGGATCATAGCCGCCACCATGTCATCCATTGTGGGATATCTGTTGATCCCCAAGGGCTCTTGGTCCGCAATGAGGGTCCATGGTCTGGTATCCCTGGAGGGGCGGAAGCGCCCCTGCATCCTGGTCCAGTATTCACGGAATGCCACCGCGAACTGGGGACAGGTGGGGATGAGCAGCTTGTCAGAGGCTGGCTCCTCCCACTTGAGGCCAAGGGAGACAGCCACCTTTGCCAGGAGAGCACACGTCGCTTCTGTAACCACCGGTGGTCCTTCTGAAGCAGCGCTGCCAGCGTTTGAGGGCGCTACAGATCCAGCGGTTGATGGTGCTGCGGACCTAGCGCGTTTGTAGCGCTGTAGCAGCACCGAGGCACTGTCGCCAACATCCAGGTCGTCTGGAGCGTGAAGAGAGAGAGAGTCGTCGTCTTCCTCTTCCAAAGCGCTCACTGCCTCGCGCAAGTCAGCTTCCCTACGTTCGAGGCGGTCCAATTCCTCCTCCGTGCACCGCTTGGCAGGGGGGGCGCCCAAAGCGGCTGGAGGGGAACTCTGCCGACGACGCACCGTACCACAGGGGGGGAGGCGGTCATCCGCAGGTCTCTGGGAGGTTAAGGCCTTCATTCTCTCTAGGCGAGCCACACACAGCCGTTCTCCTAGCACTTCGCAGGACATGCAGCTGAGGGGGTCTTCCACTGCCCAGCGTGCGTGGTCCAGCCCAAGACAGCGCATACAGGTAATGTGTGCGTCCTCAGCGGACATGCGCGCATTGCACTCCACACAGTGAAAAACCATACTTGGGTTACTGTGGAGGGGAGAAGACACTGTGTATGATAACAGTGCACCAGGCAAGATAGCTCTCAACCTTAGTGTATCCTCAGCTTTATACGTGGTTAAATAGGGCTAGTGAATTGCTTAAGCAATGACTAGACCTATATTGCAGGGAAATTGACACCACGTTTATCAGCTCCCAGCTTTATACGTGGTGGTCAACAGGACTATGTGTGTAACTGGAGGTCCCGTATGTGGTCACCGCTCGTTGAGCTAGAGGGATCTCATAGCTCGTTCACCATGGAACGCACGAGGGTAAAAACAAGATGGCACTGCCCTGTGAGAAGAAGCGCGCAAAGTACTTCGCGTCACCCTGCTTCAACTCGGGGGGAAAATCTGCAAGGCGGCGTGAAGCCAACCATACACAGTTTTCCCAATCTTGCTAGAGGTAGGCGCGGTCCCCGAGCCCGAAGGCTAACCGGGAGGGTTCCGGCAGACAGACAGACAGACAAGTCAAGACAACTAAAATTAAGGACAAACCCTCAGCGCCGCAATACAGGTTGACCAAACCGCGTATCGCCCAGGTACACGGTGTCGAACAAATATTAACTTAATAACAACGACGACAAACTTTGAACGAGATGGCACAGGCCAAATCGAGCGAAGTGACAGCAGAGCACTCAATGGAGAGGCTAGCTAGCTAGCTCCTCCAAGCTATTGAATAGCTGCGAGTATACTTCTGCACACAGAGCTCTTACCAAGCGAATCGCTGCTCCAGAATCCACCTCTACGGAACGCGCCGAGAAAAGGAAGAGGAAGAAGTAGTGCTGTGGACTGCTATTTATGGGGTGATGCAGCCGCAGCACTACCCGGTACACGGGACTTCTCTGAAATTCTACTCGGAACGTATCCTGCCGCGTGGAAGGATACCATATTGGAGTGATCCAATATAGTGCTACATAACAGCTCTGATAGTCTAGCACATTGAGATGGTCAACAGGAGCCCAGGAGGAAGGGGGTGACAAAGGCACATTGTTACGGTTCCCCCTCCCAACCGACCCTCTGGCACCACCTCGAGGCCGCGGCGGTCATCACTGGAGCGTCTCCCCAGTCAACAGCGCACCTGGACCCGATCCCCAATCAACACACCTGCGACACATCCCCAATCAGCACCCTACATAAACCCTGCCTGATCTTGACTCCAAGATCACACATTGAGGAAAATAAGAGAAAATAGTCATTCTAAAACTCTCAAAAAGTAATTTGAAAGACTGGGATCGGAAAATGCATTTTCAATTTACTTGAAAAACACATTCTCAGAGGTTCTGGGGTTTTACATTAATTCAATTTTGTCTGGTCTTAGAGAGGTGGGATAGATACACGTGTGTGTGTGTGATGATGGTGATGAAAATCAAGTGTGATATTTGTCTTTCATAGGGGCCCTGCCATGACAGTAACATATAGGCACACATTTGGGGAAAAGGCTGAAAACAATACCCTGTTTCACCATGTTTTGTCTGCCATAGAGATAGTTTGTCTGACAGGGACAGCGAATAGGAGGATGGGTAAGCAAAAACAATCCCTGAAATGAATCATGTTGATAGTGTTTGGCTGAGAGGGTAGAGGCAACTCAAAGCACAGTGAGACACTGCAAAGTTTCAGTGGAGAAAGAAAAACAATTCACTGACTATACTCTAATTCACACGACAGAGCCGAACCGAGCTGAGCTGTACCTGGGCAGGCCTGGTTACACATCCACCATAATTGCTGAAACAGTGCTGGAAAGGACAATGTGAAAAGAAAATATCTGAGCCAGCACGGTATGGTTCAGGTCGGCCCTGTAGTATGTAAAGCGCCTATGGGTTCTCTGACATTTCTGGCCTTTTTCTCCGGAATGGTAGGAGGAGGAGGAGGGAGAGGAGAAGAAGATCTGTCTGTCAGTCAATTTATGGATAATCCTATTCACCGAGAGATACACATACATAGGGGACAACTAGCAAGGATTACAGTACAATAGCAAAACAAAGCTCTACTAGCACAGAGAAGATATACCAAGCTCTTCCGCCCGTAGATTGAAGACCCATCTCTTCAGGCTACCTTAACTGTCCCTCCTAAAGACCTCTTCATCCCCACTACCCCTGTAAAAAAATAAATAATAATAATAATAATTCTTTCTTCTAGCATTGTGACTGCTAATAGCCCCTGGTCCTACCATATATTACTTTTTCTTGTGATGACTGATGGTTAGATGATTCACTTACTTAAACAAATGTATTTGTTGTAAGTCGCTTTGGATAAAAGTGTCTGCTAAATGCCATAAATGTAAATGTAAGCTCTGACAACTGGTGTCAATGGAGCCTTATGCCTTGAGGAATTCCAGGGGCAAGAGTGGACAGTAGTCATTACAGCAGCACTCAACCTAGGTCCGGTTGTAGTCAGACACTGGACATCTTTCAGAATCCCACACTTGGCATCTAGGCCAATCAATTCATTTGCCTGTGCCAAAAAGCAGCTTACACTTCCATTGACCACCATAGGAAGCAGCCGCTATGTCAGCTGCAATTCATTTAACACTAACACTGCAGGCCAATGCCGCTTACAGCTTGCTCATGGCATTACACCAAGGTTCTTTTTGATAAGCAAACGAAGTTCATATGGAGAGGCTGAGCTTAAAGGGATGGTTGACTATTTTGGCATTCCCTTTAAGATGAATCCATGTGGATTGATCCAGATGGGTTTTAGGCCTATCATTATTATTTAGCCATGTCCACCATTCTCCAAGCTCCTATAGCAGGGGTGTAAACATTTTGGGATTTTAGCTTCCCACACAGTGAAGATAGAGCTACATTTACACTGTGGACGTCTCAACATTGGGCTGAATGAGAGGCAGGCAGAATAACATTGAAAACCAGCAGAACATACAAGCCTTGATGCATAACATCATTTTAGGATATCAAAAAACCTTGTGAATTTATTTTTATTCCGTGGCTGAAGCATCTCAAATTTAAAAGGTATGCCAATACATATTATTTGACAATGCATAAAAGATCCTCTCACCTGTCTGCATCTGATAAGGAGTCCTGCAATAAAGAAAAAAAAATGTTCGTTTGGGAAACGTGGATATGTAGGCAGCAAAAATAATTTTGTTTACTGGCTATTATTTCCTTTCAAAAATTAAGCATTGCCAGGTAAATATGGGAGTGACAATACTCTCATAGCAGGTCTCTCATACTGCACACAAATAACACACAGGTGCTATGTTAATTACTCATTTTGTACCACGGCATAAATTGACTTGTTTGAATGTTTGTTGGATTTTAGTGTTGGCCTCATCTCTGGGGGAGTCGAAGGTTTACAGCCTGGATGAGCAGCCAGGGGAAAATTGTATATGATGCGTCTCTGCACAGGTCAATATTCTGCCATATATAAAGCAATCATTTTCCAGAGAAAGGGTGTCTACACATTGTGACGGCCGCCGGGGTGTGCGGGCGCGTCACGGACCCAAACACAGTGTAAGCAGAGAGGTCCACACCAGAATTATAATCAAAGATATTTATTCGGTTAGCGGGGAGAGGGAAATGATAGAGAGAGGGTGGGGTTGAGAAGGCGTCGTGTCGTGAAGATAGCAGGGGGGTTCGGTACACGGTGGGTGGTCCTCTTACGTTCCAGGTCGGGGCGGCAGCGGGGTAGTCAGACAGGCGAAGGTTGGCAACGTAGCGGGCTCTCCTATGGTCAGGGGTCATACACTGGACAATGGTGACTTGGCTTATTCTCTCTCTCATCAACTGCTCCTTGGTTCGCCGTAGCAACTCCTCCCCACTGGGTGCTCCGTGGGCTACTTTTGTACCGTCTCTGCTGCTCCTGCTGATGCCCTTCACCTGTGCCTTGATGGGCAGGAACTCCATGTATGGGCATACGGTGATTATCTCCACGGGTTGCAGCTGTGGCCCCTTGGGGCGCAGGAACTCCATACATGGTCCTGCCAAAGACAACACGGGGCAAGAGAGGGACAGCAGAGACAAAGCGAGGCGAGATATATACTCCATTTACCACCGTCCCACACTCGCGCATGGGCTTAGGCACGGGCCGGGCGCCACAACATATAGTGTACAGTACTTAAGAGGTAGTTAACAGCTCTGTATTTAAAAGTATCATATCTGTAGGCTAATTGCACTGTGAAACAAGAAAGCAGGCCAATCGATATGACTAGGTTGTACGTTTTTGCTTGTTCAAGCCATCTGGGGAAAGGTTTTACCTTCAGTTCAGAATGAACAATGATCTATGTAATTTCTATTTTTAATATACACTCACACCCGTACACCTTCTCATGGTGGAGGTGGTGTAATAGTGTGGGGAATGTTTTCTTGGCACACTTTGGGCCCATTAATACCAATCAATCATCGCTTGAATGCCACAGCCTATTTGAGTATTGTTGCTGACCATGTGCATCCCTTCATGGCCACAATTTACCCATCTTCTAATGGCTACTTCCAGCATGATAATGCACCATGTCACAAAGCAAAAGTCGTCTCAAACTAGTTTCATGAACATGACAATAGTTCAGTGTTCTTCAATGGCCTTCCCAGTCACCAGATCTGAATCCAATAGAACACCTTTGGCATGTGTTAGAACAGGAGATTTGCAGCTTGAAAGTGCACCTGAAAAATCTGCAGGAATTGCGTGGACAATTCATGGACCAGAATCTCAAAGTAATGTTTCCAACATCTTATGGAATCAATGCCACAAAGAATTGAGGCTGTTTTGAAAGGAAAGGGAGGCCCTATCCAGTATTAGTATAGTGTTCCTAATAAAGTGTTCGGTGAGTGTAGTGAGAGTTGTAGCTAAGCAACCCACATGTTAAATCAGCTCTCAACACAAGTGACAGACATTTGAAAAAAACATCCAATTGTCTCTCTCGAAGACATAGAACAATGGTTTGGGTAGACATACCTTGATCTGTGATAAAATAGAAAAAGAGCTGGGTTGTTGTGATACTGTTGTAAATTTTTCCACCTCAGAGTGAGAAGTCTGGGGCCCATATTTGGCTGGAGTGGGTTTATCCATAGTGTCCTTGTGCTGTGCCCTGATCCCCTGCTGTGAGGGCTGGTGCTGTTGTTGGTGGTGATGGACCCCCCGCCGGCTCCTGTCCTCCCATTCTGACAGACTACTGTGGCAGGAGTATCCTTCATCCCCCAGACGGGAGTAGACTGGCTCCTCGGCCTTGGGCCTAGCCCCCTGCCTGTGGGGGTTCAACCTGCGCCTCTCTGACTCCTGCTCTGAGCTGTCCCTCCTCAGTAGGATGTGTGAGGTCTTGAGACGGCGCTCTCTCTCCTTCCTGAGGGGCCTGTCCACTGTAATGGCCCAGTCGTCCCAGGGCCGGCTTCGCTCAGACTTCCTCTCCCCCATCTCCTTTGGTCCGGATGCCTGGGGGGGTTTCTGTAGCCGTGGCTGGGTCTGGTTTCCTTTTACTGGCCTTGCAGCCTCTGGCTGTTTGCCCCCTAGCATCTGCAGACTGGCCGGGGTCAAGACTCTGTAGATGATCTCGTCCAGAAAGTGGGAGAACTTGAGTTTTTCCTCCAGCTTCTCGATCTTCCACTTTGGGGTTGCAGAGCTGGGCGAGGTGGAGGATGCCTGGCTGCCAGAGGAGGTCTTTCCCTGATCTGGCTTCTTGTTCTCCCTGTCCAGAGATGGGCTCTGGAGCTTCTGGCCTCGCCCTCGCGTCTGGCCCAACATCTCAGCAGACTTGGACTTCCTGAGTTTCTCTTTGGTATGTATGCCCAGCTCGTCGGGCTGCTTGAGAATGCTCTTGGGAGGGAGGGCAGGCATCTGGAAGGTTGATCCTCTGGGCACCAGGATCTCTGCCTTCTCCTTGAAGAGCAGCGAGCGCTCCAGGCTGCGGCTGGACTGGGAGGGAGAGCTGAGGCGACCACCCTGCTGGGAGCCCTCAGAGCTGGGGAGGTCCTCATACCCAGACAGAGCCAGCAGAACCTCACTGTGGCTCAGGAAGCGGTTAATCCCCTGCTGCTTTTTGGCTTCCTGGTTGGCTGTAATACCAACAGCCATGGCTCCATGGCCTAAGATGGACGGTGAGGTCCAGGCTGGTGATGTCCAGCTCACTGTCAGAGCCCAGAGACCAGGACGACGAGAAGACATTGTGGCTGCCTGGACATTTAGGGTAGTGGTCTGTGAACCGTGTTCGCTGAAAAATTGAGGTGTGGATTGGAAGGCGAATTACCTGGCTGAGGTCAGGTGGAGCTGAAGTGTGGGTAGATGCAGGCGACATGCTCCCACTAAGGTCCTCTCGGAACACAGGCAGGCTGTGGCGCGTCTCGCGATGCTGTGGCGGAGCCTTGCGGTAAGGCTTCCTTGGCGCAGTGCTCGTCATCCTTGGTGCTCAGCGTCCTCTGTCTGTGCACTGTCTGTTCCGTTATTCCTGGAAGCAGTACTAGCACCAACCCTGAGCCCTACCCTGTGCAAAAAGCCAGCTGTGAAGGTCTGTTTCCAGTTTGTTCTACTCTCTCTCTCTCGCTCTCAAAAAAAGTGGTTAGAATCAATTTGATGAGAGCAGCGGCAGTGGTCAGCCTGCTGCAGACTGCCAGAGCTAAAAAGTGGAGGGAGGGGTTTGGGATGCCAGTTCAAATAAAATCAAACCTAAATGTAATTTTCTGTGTCGTGATGTGGAGGGCTCTCAGAGAATACACCCCATGCATGTCAGGACAGCATGTGTGTGTGTGTGAGTAAATGAGTGAGAGAGACAGACAGGAAAATCTAAGCATGCCCTGAAGCTAGCGATTGATTACAAGCAGAAGTGTGTTTCCAATAGAGGAACTCTTAAACCACAGTCCACTGACTGGCAGCATTGATTCTAGTGGGCTATGTTTAGAATGTGAAAACCAGGCAAATTATTAGGGAACGAAACCACACCCACTCCGAAAATCTCAAGCTAAATAATGGAACACATTTTATTTATCAACACAAAAGTATGAGCTTGGAAAAAAAACAACCACCCCCATTAGTATACTCAGTATACTATACAGTATGTAAATGACTGAAAAGCTTAAAGCTGAACAGGAGGGGGCCGGTCACAACATGCACTCTGATTGATGACTTGGCTGATGCTGAGTCATTCCCTAGGCCTGGGGATCCCATTGCCACAATCAGTGGAGAAACTTCAGACAGCCATCCTGCCTGCCAACATAGATAAGGGAACTAGAGGAAATGATCCTCTGTACCACATCCTGCCTCAAGTAAAAGATGTAGCTTCATCTGTTGTTTATTCTCCAGTCTAAAGCACTGCAAAACCAACAAGCCATGGAGATACTCTATTTTCTTGTTTATCTTGGACATGATTTAATAGATTAGATATAACAAGGTTGGTTGGAGCTTTGTCCTTTATATCCCTAAAGGAAAGCATTCTCAGATAAATGGGAAGGATAAGGGGGGGGTGGCCCATGGTCCAAACTAGTGTGTGTGACGTGAAAGGGCTGAGTGCCCTATCCATTCCCTCCATCTCTGCAAATATTCTCCCCTATCACATATGATGTGAAACTTAAAACAATAAGGATATAAAATGCTTGTCGATTCAATTTGGCCAACTTAAACTTGGTTTAAATCTGTCCTCTCCTATGATACTTTGTACAGCATTTGGGAAATATGGTCGTCCAGAAAACAAATGCAAATAAATGCAACCTGTAACAAGGTCCGTGTCACACAGAGGCGGACACAGTGTTGGGATGCGGGAATTGTCGTTTTTATTTTGCTATTGTCCTCTTTGGCTTTCCAGCCTCTCCAAAACACTTCGGCAACTTTTCAGCCACCGTTTCTCTCAGATCTTCTCTGATCTTTTTCTCGTACTGCTCCGCCGTTTCCAGCCCACCTACTGAAAGCAGAGGCACACACATCTTAACCATTTCGTTAAACGAGGCTTCATTCGCACCAGGTGCGCAACAAAGCCTCGTCCCCGTGACCCTGGCCACGGTCCTGTAGCTCCCTCTACAGGCCGAACGCTGCATGTCCCCCCACACAACCTTTATCCTATAATTTGCCAACTAATTATGTGAAATCCATTTTATAACTGATGCTTTGCCTCTTCCCTTTCAGTGTTTATCTGCTTCAATCAAAATGGGAACTAAACATGACATGTCACAGTGACACGTGACACATGGATGCTCAAAGCAATGCTCTGCCTCTGCATTACCAATAGGAGAGCTCAGCTCAACTTACTTTCACCCAGTGCCTCCTCAGTGCATGCGAGGCTCTGTGGAATCGACAACCATTAAGAAAGCCAATTAAGGCTGGATTCCTGTCCAAAGCACTGCAGGTCTTCACAGAGACACCATTAACAACTGTGCTACTGCTGTTCTCCAGTTTGCTGCACTTGGTGATGGTGGGATGTGAGTGTGACAGGGTGTCAGCCTGTGTTCCATCAGTCGTGTAAGGATCTGTTCCTACCAGCTCTCTCTCTATTCTCAGAAGCATTCCCACATGGTCTCTGTAAATGGGTGGTCTCTGTAAACATGGCAGCAGTTTGCTGCAATCTTTTGTGGAATTTTAACATGAACAGGAAACTAGCCACAGAACTAGTGTTTAATGACCTTCTCTTGTGGATTATCCCTGCTTTACTTTACTTCATATGTCAGATATCTTCTTTCAACATCTTACAACAAAGCCTTGCTTGCAAAACCGCATTAAAAATATGCAGGAAAGAATGAGTGTATGCTGTTACAGCAGCGACATGGAATGAAGGGGTACTGGTTGTTAAAAGAAAATAGGATCTCACTTATACAAAACAGTGTTTTAGATAGAGCTAAACTAAATATTTTTAACAAAAAAATATAACTAAGTTAATTTCTACAGGAGCAGGACAATCCCATAGGACCTGCATCTTAGACTGTCTTTCATCAGAGTCACTGATGATCCTCTGATCCTCTACTGATGCAATTTCTAAAATGCCTTCTTCATCTAGGCTACTTGTCATTACAGAGACAATTATTGTGCTTCACAAGGGATCTAAGCAAAGCTGTTTGGTTCCCCCACTTACAGCTATTTCTGGAAGCTATTTTCTTGACACCAATGGCAAACCCAAAGTCTAAGGTATTCCAGCGATGTCCTCATCCACAGGTTCTTAAGACATAGGCATTCTGAAACATACGAAAGAGCAGGCTAGATTGAGATCAAAGGGGGGATAGGATGCAGTAACTTCACATGTGTATTACCAAGGATGTTGGTGTGTGCTCTGTGGCGAATTTGTGACCAGGGGATTCAGTCACCTGAGACAATCCTAGAAACTGTCTGTGTGTATCTGTGAAATTAACTACAGTTGTTTGAAATGGTGCATGACCCCATAAAACTGTGAAATGTTTTTGCTGACTCCGGAATTCGGTTTTATTTTTCCCAGTTTCTGATTTATTCAATTTTTCAGTTTAACTCAAAATGACACTTGGAATCATATAATGATGACAACACAATTGATATCATGCATATACAGTTAGATCCGGAAATATTTGGACAGTTACACATTTTCATAATTTTGGCTCTGTACGCCACCACAATGGATTTTAAATGAAACAATCGAGATGCAATCAAGACTTTCAGCTTTAATTCAAGGGGCTGAACAATAATATTGTATTAAACGTTTAGGAATTGCAACCATTTTTATACACAGTCCCCCATTTTCAGGGTCTCAAATGTAATTGGACAAATTAACATTCATAAATAAAATGTTCATTTTTAATACTTTGTCGAGAATCCTTTGCAGGCAATGACTACCTGAAATCACCAAATGCTGAGTTTCCTCCTTTGTGATGCTTTGCCAGGCCTTTATTGCAGCTGTCTTCAGTTGTTGTTTGTTCAACTACAAGAGCTGAGAGAAAAATCAGTTCTTTGTTCAGACCACACAGCTGGACACAAAGTATGGACTTGTTCTGCTGCCTGATATACCAAGTAAAGGATTCCTTAAACACAGAAGTCATTGTCCTTCATTTTCTTACAACATCATCTGTGCTTCCACTGCTGTCGTGCTTTATTTTTTGCCTCTGTTTGATCATCACCGCTGCTGAGATAAATGCTCATTTAGAAGTGTAGGCCCTGGATTTGGTTCATTGGTTTATTGATTGATAGTGCAGCCATTTTGGCTCAATTAGAGCAGCAGCATTGATCCTATAATTGTGTGGTTTTAATAGGGAGATGGAGGCAAACAACTATTACTTACTGAATAGTAGGTAATGTCACGTGACTTGGTTCTATAAAAAAAAAGCAGGATAAGCAGAGCCTTATGAAAAACTCAAATTAATTGAAATGTTTCCACAGTGTCTTTTTTTTTTCCGCAAAGAGCACCTGCACTCCTGAATTGAAAAATCTCAAAATTCCAATTCCTTGCATATACAGTGCCCTGCGTAAGTAATGGGACAGTGAAGCATGCTTTTTTCGTTTGGCTCTACACTGGGAAAGTTTTGATTTTAAATCAAACAATTACTATTAGGTTAAAGTAGAGATTCTCAGCTTTTATTTTATGGTGTGTGTATATTGGTTTCACCATTCAGAAATTACAAAAAAATAGTCCCCCTATTTCCCAAAAGTGATGGGACAATTGGCTTGACAGCTGTTTCTGGTTCGTTAGATGTGTTCCTTCACATCATTTGTGTAGTCATAAGAGAGCTCTCAATGTCTAGGCTTTGCATTTGCCTTTGGAGTCTGCTATTAGTGTCTGTGAAGATAAGGACCAAAGAGACATCAATGAAAGTCAGGGAAGCCATTATGAGGCTGAAATATCAGAAAATACACAGAAGTATAGCCAAAAGCTTAAACCAACAAAATCAACATTGTTAAAAGGAAAGAAAGCACTGGTAAGCTTAGAAATCGCAAACGGTCTGGTAGGCCAAGGAAGACTTCTACAGTGGATGACCAAAGAATGTTCACCATGAATAAAAGCAAACCTCAAAACTGATCGGGAACACTCTCCAGTAGGTGTGAATGTGTCAGAGACTACCATCTGCAGAAGACTTCACCAGGAGAACTACAGAGGCTACAGTGCAAGGTGCAAACCACTAGTTAGCCACAAAAACAGGATGGCCAGGTTACGGTTTGCTAAAAAGTACCGAAAAGAGCTTGCAGAGTTCTGGAAAACGGTCTTGTGGACAGATGAGACAAAGATGAACATGTACCAGAGTAATGGCAAGAGTCAAGTGTGGAGAAAAAAAGGAACTGCCCAATATCCACAGCATACCACCTGATCTGTGAAATATGGTGGAGGGGGTGTTATGGCTTGGACATGTATGGCTTTCATTGGAACTGGCTAACTTGTCTTTATTGATGATGTAACTGCTGACAGCAGCAGCAGGATGAGTTTTGAAGTGTACAGAAACATCTTGTCAGCCCAAGTACAAGCAAATGCCTCCAAACTCATTGGACTGCACTTTTATTTAATTTTTATTTACCCTTTATTCATACAGGTTTGTCTCATTGAGATAAAATCACTTTTTCAAGAGCGACAGCAACAGGGGGAACAACGTTTCAGACAAAACAACTTACATACACAGACACAACGTTAAACAAACTATAGACACATACAATACAACAGTTACATATAGAAACACAAACATCATAACTAAAAACAGCTGTCCAAATGACAGTTACACTCATCTGTAATATTTGCATCGACCATGTGTTTAAACTCCACCAAAGTGACTTGATCTTTAAGTTTTAAACTGTTCTGGAGAGAATTCCAGGACCACGGAGCTGGGTAGCTAAACCTATTTCTACCATGAACTATTCTTATTTTTGGTACTGTTAAAAGCAAGTGCAAGTGAGACCGTAACTGATATTTATTTTTTGACCTAATCAAAAAGGAATCAGAAATAAAGTGGCATTCTACCCAGTATGACCTTATAAATCAGAGTATACCAATGTTTGAGCCTAGGCTGTTATGGTCCCTCCTCCTAACCGACCCTCTGGCACCACCTTGAGGCCCCGGCGATCATCGCTGGAGCGTCCAGCTCCCAGTCGACAGCGCACCTGTTCCCTATCTCCAATCAGCACACCTGCGACCTATAAGAACCCTGCCCAGTCTTTGCTCCAGTGCCAGATCGTACTGTGACTTACGGTAAACCTTTCCACAGGACTCGCAGACGCTTCTAGCCCTCCTGAGTTTCCTAACTGTTCCTTGTCTTTTCCCTTGTAACTCACCTTGTTCTTCTGTGTCCCTCCAGAACCCTCGTCTCCCTTGAACTCCCTTGTTTATCCCACGGACCTACCCCTTTCTGCTACTGGACTCCCTGTTACTGAATCCTGGACCGGACCCCGACGACCCCCTTGGATTATCCTTCTCTCCCCTACCCCTCTCCCTATTTATTATTATTAAAATACGCCTTCGGGCTATACACATCCACCCTCTCTGTGTGCCGTCATTAGGTTCTTCAGACGTTCCTGTGTAACATAGGCAGAGTCAATGACGGACAGCCAACAGCACTGTAGAGATCACAACAATGTGTCAGATGTTTGTTCTTGGTAATGAACCTGAGGGCCCCACGATATACTGAATCAAGAGCCCTCGGGGTAGTGGTTGATACAATATCACTCAAATCCAAGACCGACAGGAATGTGCATCGTACCAGCTCCTTTCTGGTCTCCAAAGAAAAACAAGCCTTATGCCGGTAATAAAAACCTATTCTCAGCTTGAGCTTCCTTATCAAGTTCTCAACATGAACAGCGAAGCTCAGCTTGTCATCAACCCAAACTCCCAGATATTGTACACTTTGAAATAAACAACAGTGGGCCGAAAATAGAACCTTGCTGTCACGAATCAGAGACCGAACCCAAATGCAGACTGGGACAAGCAGACAAGTGGATTTAATAAGACAGGTATAACAGAAAGGAACAGGCAGGCAGACAGGTAGTCAGACAGGCAGAGGTCGAGCAGGCAGGCAGGTAATCAGACAGGCAGGGTACTGGAGCTGGAAGCGTGGCACAAAGACAAAGCCATGAATGGTAAACGATCCAGCGTTGACTAGCAGCAGGTGCAGGGTATAAATAGTGGAGAGTCGATTACTCAATTGCCGACAGGTGTGCTAGTCACCGCCGGCAGAGATCATGGAGGTGGAGTCGTGACACTTGCAGCACACCTGAGCACAACTTTATGGACTCAGATTTACAACCGTCCACCATTACACACTGTGTATGATTTGATAGGTAATTTCTAAACCAAGCTTCATCATACAGCAGGACAATGACCCGAAACATACTGCTATAGCAACTAGGGAGGTTTTCAGGCCCAAAAGGTGGAAAGTTGTTGACTAGCCAAGTCAATCTCCAGATTTAAATCTTATTGACCATCCTCGAAACAATCAACAACTGAAGATGGCTGCAGTACAGGTCTGGCAGATCATCACCAGAGAAGATAACTAGCATCTGGTGGGGTCAATGAGTCGCAGACTTCAGGCAGTTATTGCATGCAAAGGATTGCAAACCAAATATTAAACATGAGTGCTTAATTTGGACATTAGATAAATCTGTCGCATCACTTTTGGGCTACCCTGAAATAGGGGGACTATGCATAAAAAGTGTTTAATTTCTGAATGGTGAAACCAATATGTTCACAAATACCAGCAAATGAAAGCGGAGAATCTCTATTACCTATTTGTAATAGTTTGATTTCAAATCCAAACTTTGAGGTTTTTTTGGAATTTTTCAATTTCGGAGCGCAGGTGCTCTTTGCAAAAAAAGACACTGTGGAAACATTTGTTAATTTGAGTTTTTCATAAGACTCTGCTTCTCCTGCCTTTTTTTAAAGTCATGGTAATGATAAATTGATTTAAAATCCAAACTGTAGAGCCAAAAGAAGAAAAAATGCTTCACTGTCTCATTACTGACGCAGGGCACTGTATCTCGACCGAATTGGCAATCAGTACCACTTACCACACCCCGTTTATAATATGTTAATGAAATGTATAATGAGTCAACTGAAACAGTAACATTTTAAACATGTTTCATGTAACGGTTTCATGTAACACTTAATTTTCTACAAAAAGTAGCTTTCTGCAATAACTCATTTAGTATATTTTGTAAGCATAAAATTGCCCTCACACATGTGCTCCTAAATTATTTATTCAGCTTGCACCCTCACAATTCCAGGTGCATACTGTATGCAAGCAAAACACTGGCACTGTGGAGCCCTGAGAGTGAGGTGAAGGTGGTGTGGCGCTCCATTATTAACGAGCACCTGGACCAGGCTATGGTGTGGTCTACAGGGCCATGTTCAGGTTTATTTGGGCTAAGCTTGAATAATTTTAACAGAGGTAGAGACGGCAACGGTTCATATAACCAAGCCTGTGGAAAAAAGGTCATTATTATTCCAGAGACAGAGTATGGGCGAGAATAATAACCCTAGTCATTGTGTTACAGTCAAGTATATTGACTTGGTGAACCTGTGTAGCTCTCCTTTCAATCATGAACAAAAAGCTAGCTTTCAGCTAAACAAACTGGAGAAGGTAATATATTACAATACTTTGGTATCAATTAATAAAATAAACATGTTCAAGCAGGTTTTTCAACAAGCTTTCAGAGCGAGAGAGAAACTCCTTGGAATGGCCCCGAATAATTGCTGTGTTGAACTTATGAGGGGAGGTAGTGTCGTGTGGCGAGGATGATGACAAGCTACTTCAATTAATTGATTTTTTGGTTATATTACAGGACCAAAATAAAGGACAGTGACAACTTCTGTGTTTAAGGAATCTTTTACTTGGTGTAATCAGGTAGCAGAGCAAGTCCATACTCCGGGTCCAGCTGTGTAGACTCAACCAAGAACTGAGGTTTCCCCCAACCCTTGTAGTGTTTTACCCCTTTGATCTACCCACCAGTCTGAAGCAGGACACAAAGCATTACCATCTTCATTGATTTGAGAGTTCTTATCACACCTAACTTGATCACTCAACATCACAGGGTGGCCTGATTAGCATGTCTCCAAATAGATGGCCTCCTATCAGTCTGAATCTTATATCTCCCTCTTTGATGCTTTTTTCACTTAACTGAAATAGCATCACAACAATTGAAAGTTCTTCAGTTTTAGTGAATCTTAAGGTTGTCTCCCTTTTGCAAGGGAAATGTTTCCCTACCCTGGAGTCAATTCCTTTTGCTCTAAGAGCCTGCACATTTAAAATATGGTTATACTATATATTTTTTACAGGAAATATCAACACTTGTTTTTGAACCAAATTAATAGAAATATATCTGCCTCAGACAAAAGCAAATAAATCAGAATTGGGCAAAAATACAAAAAACTAAACAATTACAAAATATGAACAAAGATAGCGAACAGTGACAACAATTTGATACAAGGAAATGTGAAATTAATTGTGTTTAAATGGTTCTGTCCAAATCCAAAACCTTGTATTTGTTACACAGGAACGTCTGAGGAACCAAATATATATGCCATTTAGCTGACACTTCTATCCAAAGCGACTTACATTGCAGTGAGTGCATACATTTCAATATATATGGTCCCAGCGGGAAAATGACGGCACACGGAGAAGGTGGTGGGGTTTAGCCCGAAGGCGTATTTAATAATAAAAGGGAAAAGGGTAGGGGAGAGAAGGATAATCCAAGTGGGTCGTCGGGGTCGCTAACAGGAGGTCCAGTGTTCGGGAGAGGGGGAAAGGCGCCGTGGGGTAACCCGTGGGGAGTAGTCGGGGTTCGGTCCAGGGGTCGGTAGCAGGGAGGTCCAGTAGCGAAGAGGGGGTAGGGGCTAGGTCCGTGGATGGGTAGAGGAGGGGAATCCGAGGAAGATGAGGGTTCTGGATGGGGCACAGGAGAACACAGTGAGATACACACAGACACAAGGGACACGGGAGGATAGCAAAACCGTCTGGAAACGTATGTGGATACTCTAAAAGTTACCGTGGAGTTCAGGCAGGGTTCTTATAGGGAGGTGATTGCTGATGGTTCGCAGGTGTGCTGAGTGGAGACAGGGAACAGGTGCGCTGTCGACTGGGAGGGTGACGCTCCAGCGATGATCGCCTGGGCCTCAAGGTGGTGCCAGAGGGCCGGTCAGGGAGAGGGACTGTAACAGTATTGTCTCTTTCTGGTAATCCATGTTTGTTCTAGTCATCTAGGAGTCCTTCAAGTGTAATGCTCCAGCTGCTCCCTCCTGAGTTCATAGTCTCCAAATGGTAGTCGGAGTTCTTCAAACTCCAGTTTCCGAACGTAATCTGAGAAAATATGTATACCAGTCCTTCAAGTTCAAGACTGTGGATTCTCGTTCAGAGGTTCCATTTTTCCATTTTAGTGTTTATGCGATATATCTCCTTAGATCCGGCTTCAAAACACCACTGAGAAAACATTAAATCTTATTTATCCACACATTGTTTATAACGAGGCTAGATGTTCCTCGGTTGTCTGACTTGTCTTTAGAGTGATTCCATCTGATTCTGCTCTTTCTTTAAACATTTCCTGGAAGTGTACTAATCATTTTATCCCAGTCTATCACCTTGATGAGTCCCTGCCTTGTGTCAAGACCTACATTTTCCATAACCCACTCTATTCCTTCAGACTTTTCCCCCTTGACTGTGAACAGGATTGAATATCTGATCACAATCATAATTGACGTTGTCCACGCCCCGAATGTGCCGGATCTGTATAGCGTAAGGCTGCAAAAACAAGGCCCAACGCATAAGGCACTGACTCTGGTTCTTTAAAGAATGGAGGAAAGTAAGTGGATTATGGTCAGAATAAATTACAACAGGAACAGCGCCCCCACCTAAGTACACATCAAAGTGGTGTAGCCCCCAGATTAAAGCTAATGTTTCCTTTTCAGTGGTAGAATAGTTTAACTGGTGACGGTTAAACTTTCTAGAAAAGAAACAAACAGGCCTGTCTACGCCCTGCTCATCTCCTTGCAAAAGCACGGCACCAGCACCCACATTACTAGCATCAACCTGCATTTGGAATGACTGGTCCAAACAGGGTGCCATCAGAACTGGAGTAGATGTTAACATCAGTTTCACATTCTCAAATGCAGCTTGACAGACTGCTGTCCACTCAAATTTCACCCTGGCCTTCAACAGCTCTGTCAAAGGGGCAACAACGGTGGAGAAGTTTGAGCAGAAACTCTTATAATACCCCACCATCCCCAAAAACCGTCGAAGCTCAGGTTTAGTCGTAGGAACCGGGAAACTGTTAATGGCCACCACCTTCGCCTGTACTGGTCTTACCTGTCCTTGCCCCACCACCTTTCCTAAATAAATAACCGTAGCCTGCGCAAACTCGCACTTAGCTAGGTTGATTGTGAGGCGAGCATCAGCTAGCCGAGTGAACAGTGCTCTGATGCATTCTAGGTGTTCATCCCAACCATCACTATACACCACCACGTCATCCAGGTACACCGCACAGCCCTGTAACCCAGAGACAATACGGTTCATTAACCTTTGAAACGTGGCGGGTGCATTCCGCAACCCAAAACTCATGACAGAATAGGAGTAAAGGCCGGAAGGTGTTATAAAGACAGAAACCTCCTGAGCACGACGGGACAAAGGGACCTGGTAATAACCTTTCAGCAGATCGAACTTGCTGACCTGGCGGATCCTACCCTGTCCACACAATCCTCTACCCTAGGGAGAGGGAAAGAGTCTGGCTTGGTGATATTAAGTTTTAGATAATCTGTACAAAATCTATACGTCCCATGAGGCTTACCTACCAAAATGTAGGGTGACGCCAAACTTGAGTAAGAGGGTTTTGCCAGACCATTATCCAAGAGGTAATTCACCTCTGCCTCTAGATGACGCTGTTTTTCCGGGGACACCCGGTAAAACCGCTGCCTTATTGGCTCTGAGTCACCAACATTTATGTTGTGTTCAATAAGGTGTGTACAGGATGGTGTGGTGCAAACAGAGATGGAAAGTCACATATTAAAACCTTTACCGCAGATGCCCTCTCCTCTGGCAAATGTCCAAGTAATGTGTCCAGCTCTGCCAATTTCTCTGAATTTCTCAGCCGCATCACACAATCATCTGGGCCAACCACATCTTCCCCACCACAAGCAACCACCATGTAGGGAGAAAGACTAGATGTCCCAGTGACTGCAGCGAGCGCTACAGGCTTACCCTGGTCACCAGCATCTATCACCCCAGACACTGAGGACCGGGCGTAATATGATTTCAAAAGGTTAATATGGCAGAGCTGTGTAGACCGCCTACGGTCAGGAGTTGAAATTAAATAATTCAAATCCGACACCTGCCGAACAACAGTGTAAGGACCGGTGAACTTTGCCAAAAAGGGGGAACCTGCTATAGGCAACAACGCCAAAACCTGATCACTAGGACTGAACACCCTTGGCTCAGCCTGGCGGTCATACCAACTCTTCATCCTCTGTTGAGCCCTAGTCAGATTCTCTGCAGCCATCTTACCAGCTAAGAACAGCTTCCTGCGGAAACCATTAACATAATCCAACAGATTAGTGTACTTTCCTGGGTTACCTCTCTTGCCACTAGCAGTAACCAAGGAAGCCCCTCTTCCCAGTCTTTATTCAGCTCCACACAGTAAGCTCTTAACAGAGACTTCAGAATCTGGTGAAACCGCTCCAGAGCTCCTTGGCTCTGTGTGTGGTAGGCACTACTCTGCTGATGTTTCACACGCAGCTGCTCCAGCACTTCAGCAAACATGTGTGATGTAAAGTTTGAGCCCCTGTCACTCTGAATGGACTCTGGGATGCCAAAGATGGAAATAAACTGAGAGAGAGCCTTCACCACAGATTTTGTAGAGATGGTGTGCAACGGGTAGGCAGCCGGGTAGCGGGTTGACTGACACATCACAGTCAGAACATAAGCACACCCCGACTTTGATGGGGGCAGTGGTCCCACACAATCAATAATTAATTTCTCAAATGTATTACCCGCTGCTGGAATTGGGTAGAGCGGCACTGGCTTTACATGCATTACCTGATGGGGTTTTCCGGTTAATTGACATGTATGACAGGTCTTAATGAAGCATGCCACATCCTTCTTTAAGCAAGGCCAATAGAAGTACCTCATAAGTCTGTCATAGGTTTTCCTCACCCCCAAATGACCAGCTACGTCTCCATGAGCTGTCTGTAGCACCAAGTCTCTAAACTTAAGTGGCACTACTACCTGGAACACGGGCTCCTCAATCACACCATCACTCTGGGGCAACCACTTGCGGATCAACAACCCCTCTTGAACAAAGTAGCTCCTCAGCCGGCAAAACCCCAGCAAACAGTTCAACTAAACCAAAATCCTCCTTCTGAGCTGTAACAAAGTTGCTGTGGGAAAGAGCAGAGGGTAGGTCAGGCAAACTAACAGGCTTCAACTCAGGCTTCCCGTCACTCTCAGAGTCCACGTCACCTGAGGCACGGCTCATGGCCCGAGTTACCGCACATGCTGTGAACACCTCGGGAAAGCTATGCACACTACTATCAGACTCAGGTGGAATAGGCGACGTATCATTAACTACTAGAGGTACATCCCGCCACACACGCTCCCCTGCCATCTACTGGCAATAAAAGGCAGACAGCAATGGTCACCTCACCCTGCACCAGGTGTGACTGCAACTCAATCCTATGCAGAGGAACAGTGATTACCTGCAACCCAATTCCCCTAACTAAAACACAACTCCCAGTGCTGGACTCACCAGAGAAAGGCAAAGCAGACTCTAAAATAAAGGACTCAGATGCCCCTGTGTCTCTCAGTACCTTAACCTTTACAGAGCTGCCCACTAATGAAACAAATCCCTCTGTAATGAAAGGAGAATAATGGTCTTGTTCAGGCTCTCTACCTGAAATTAAAGTGCCGCTTTAAAACTATTCCTGTGCGTCAACATGAATTCGTCAGCTAAGACTGCGGCTTCGGCTGCTGTTTTTGCCTGACGCTCATTAATATAGGTTGCGATTCGATCTGGGAGGATGTTTCCGAATTGCTCCAACACAATTAAGTTGCGTAACCCCTCAAAGGTATCCACACCAACGACTGAAAAAACTGTTAAGCTCTCTGGCTACCTCTGTGAAAGTCTGCTTTTCTCTCTTTCTCCAACCACGAAACCTCTGTCTATAAGCTTCTGGAATCCATTCGTAAACCTTTAAAACCGCGTCCTTAACACATTTATAGTTTTTCCTCTCAGGCCCGGACAGCGCAATGAATGGTTCTTGTGCTTTACCCACAAGAACACTCTGGAGTAACATTGTGCGTTCAGAGTCACCCCAGTCACGATGCTCTGCCATGCTCTCGAATAACGAAAAGAATATGTCAGGATCCTTCTCGTTAAACCTAGGAAGGAGTCTGATCATGCTAGATAAATCAGCGGATTGCAATGCCGGTCTCTGACGCCCCTCAAACTGATCACCGCTATCAGCAGGACTTTTAATTTTACCCTCGCCAATTAACCTCAAGCTCTCTGAAGCCACTTCACATTCACGCTCTTGGCTTCTTAATTTCTCATACTCCAATTGGCGTTCGGCTTCACGTTCTCTGTGTTGCATTTCTAACAACTCTTTTTGCTGCTCAAATGTCAGACCATTATCATTGCGCAATTCACCGCCTTTTCCTCATGGTGTTGACGAGGCATACGGACCTACGGAGTCAATGGAAACAAATGATGGAAGGACTTTCCTTTCTGCAAGTCTAGCCTTAATTGCCTGCGTTACGTGGGTCAATTTTTAGCTTTTAGTTAGCGTCACCTCAATATTGTAGTGCTCAATTACTTGGCGTAACTGTTCTGTCCTCTGACGGAGCTGCGAAAAATTCCTCTAAATCTGCCATAATTAAACTCAACAATAAACACGAAAGTCCACCAATTACAAACAAACAAATTCCATTTTCCCTACCTGGACAAATCTCACTTAGTTAGCATTAAGTGCCACCCCAACGCGTTGTACCAAAAAGGAGCTGCCCTGCAGCTTTCCCTCTCTAACCTTGATCCCTAGTCTTCGTGCAGACCCCAAAGACAAAGTATCTTTAAGCACCCTAATATCAGTGAAGCCACACTTTTCCCGACCGAAGTCGTTAAAGCAGACAATCACGACAGTGCTCTCCGTCCAGGATACCGCACAAAAACAACAAACAGAAAACGAGAAAATCGCGTTAAGCGCCTACAACCAAACGCAGGGGTTCTCTACGCTCCGGTGGCTAAATCCACCTTCAATAGGATCTCTCAGTCTCGCAAAACAATGCTGGTCAACACTTACCTAAAAAAGGACCATCGCCGATTACTTTCTCCTGGTCGTGAACCACTCTGGACACAGGGAAATAATCTCTTCTTGCACCAATTGTAATGTTTCTTCTTGTAGCACAAATAAGACTTCGTAAAGTTGTATCTTTATGCTAGCAGTGCTAGCTCTTTATTTACCTCTGCTCACCAAGCAGGTACAACTATAACTGAACTCTATCAGCAGGTGCGCTCACTCTTAATAACTATAGCAACACCTATAGGTCGATGATATGTATAGCCGATTGTATCTGCGTGCATGTGTTTGTGTAGTCTTTGTCTGTGTGTGTGTGTCTGTCTGCGTGTGTGTGTCTGTCTGTAGTCTGTTGTGTGTGTGTGTTTGTTTAGTCTGTGTGTATGTAGTCTGTTTCTGTGTGTCTGTGTAGTGTGTGTGTGTGTGTGTGTAGTGTGTGTTTGTGTCGTCTGTGTGTGTGTCATTTGTGTGTGTGGGTGGGTAGTCTGTTGTGTGTGTGTGTTGTAATGGCAAAAAATGTATTTGTACTATTTGGCTTAAGTCTTATATGAAATGTGTTGTGACCTAATGTACTTTCTTATTTTCCATTCTGTGACTGAGGAAGAATCAAAACCGACTGCTCCTTCTATCATACAATAGACAGTATTTGACCTTGGAACACTCCTAACTGCAGTCTGAGGTTTGAGATAGTGGCTCACAACACCTACGCTTCTTTCCCAGCTTCTTTATCAGCAAACAGGTGCAAGATATGTTTACCCCTAGACCTATGACGTATGAGCATTGGAGTTAAGGGCCGTCCTCTCCTCAGCCACAGGTTCAGTATCTGAATCCACACTGTTGGTGAAGGAATGCTGATCCAGCTTTGAACAACGTTGTTTAAACTTTGTATATGCATTAAAACTCTCAACTGAGACCAAACATCGTTTATTGTTGTTTTCACTGAAAGATTTCCATCACAATCTTGGGGGCTCGTCCGGGATCGCTCGACTGAGGGGACTCTGACCAGGCGCCGGCAGTGACCAACTGTCCTGAAGAAACAGTCCTCGGCCTTAAACCTCATTAGAACCGAGTGACACGGACCAAGGGCCCTGGGACAGACTTCACTCAGCGCTGCGATCCCTTGAACCTGGTGAGGAACTTTCAGTTTATTCTTTGACAACAATTTAAATTGACCAAAACACATGACATCACGAGACTAAAATGTTTTGATGTGTCTCTCATGAAGTTTTACTGATAAAAATGTATTATTGGTTTTAAGAGTAAAAGAGCGAAGGTAATGTGTGAGACAACATAGGAACGGGTTTTTTGGGAGACCGGACGAGGCTCCTGAGTATTTTTAACCAAGGTTTAGTAAAACCTGGAGTTGTACTGACGAGTTCAACTTACAGACTGTTTAAGTGCTTGCATAAAATATACCAGAAAGTATATGAGCTAGGAGATCGGACGAGACTCCAGATAAAGCAAGTGCAGACAGGGCTGAAAAGCGTGCAAGGTATAAATCACGTTCCTATTGTTAGATCGCCAACACCAATTTAAACTACTAAAAGATTTTATTTATAGAAAAAACTAAAACATAATACTGTCCTTTATAATACTTTGGGTAATAAAAAGAAAAACAAACTAAAATATAATACTGTCCACCAATACCAACCTAAACTATTAAAAGATCATTTATAAAAAATAATAATAATAAAAAAAAATTTAACACTGTCCTTTATAACACTTTGGGTAATAATAATTCTTATACATTGTGTTTAATTGTCCAACACTCTTGTATGAACACCTCAAGTCAAAAGGGAAATTTAAATAAAACAAAATGGGCTCAAAACTTGGTAAACAAGATCCGAATCAGGCCTATACGGCCCGAATGTCAATTTCATGAGAAAGAACTATGGTGACGAATCAATTACTCAATATCATATCTGGGTACAACATCTTGGTTTTCCAGCAGATGGTAGTTTTAGCCTAAAACAACTAGATCAACTAAAACTAAAAATGGAGGAAAGGAAGAGCAAGGGAAAGAATAGAGGTGACTGGAAAGCATATGGAATGTGGCAGAAAGAGGCTATGATAAGGGATAGGAAAAGTCAGGCAAAGGAAAACCTCATGTGTGCCTCAGTGTGTTCAGTTGCAGGACACCGACCTCGACTGCGCCCTGCCCAGAAGACGACAGCAACAACCACGCCCGCAGAACGTCCAACCACAGGTCAACCAGAATCTGCCGCCCGTGAAGGGACCAGTGGTGAGGTCAAAGTAACTACCCAAGGCTCCAGCCGTACCTGCATGACTCCATCTCTTACCCTACAACACCTAACCAGTGACGGCAGAGGAGGACAGAGCAGGGGAGGAAGAGGCAGAGGGGCAGGCAGGTGCCAGTTCAGAGGACGCCCAGGCCACCCAGACTTCAGACAACATGTGGATCGCGATACTTGTTTCAAATGCGGAGAAAAGGGACATTGGACAAACTAATGCCCCAAGAGGAACCAAACAGCAGCTGTATCCAATTCAGACTGAATCCAGGCGGCGGGCGTGCGGGAGGGGGAGGAGTCCAAGCCACTGACATCACTGACACACGACAAAGATGAGACCAACCACCCTACACGTCAGGAAGGTGATTGCACAACACAAACACACATGACACACAACAACATTAGCAAGGAAATGATAGCTGAGATTGTTGCTAACATAGAGGCTAAGGTAAAAAAGTCATTAAACCACGGCACGTATATCAAGTATGACTCAAAGGCCTACTTAAAAATGCCAACACTTACATTAATGGTAAATGATACATACATCACATTTTTAGTCGATTCAGGAGCAACAAACTCAGTGATCAAATTAAGTGCATTCCCCACTCCACCCAAACTCAGGGGTAGATATGCATACTCTGTTGGTGCATCAGGCAAGTCTGTGAAAGAACATTACACAACTCCACTGACTGTCAGGACACAGTTCAGGGTCACTTTAAACACTAATTTCTACTATCACACTGTTGTCCCATTAATCTTATGGGAAGAGAGCTGATGTGTAGATTAGGGATCACCCTCGTTTCCACACCTGAAGGGGTAGTTGTGACCAGAACAAACGGTAACCACACACCAGACTGCCACACTTTTGTACAACCCAGCCACGACTCACTGCTGTCACGCCTGAGGTTGCTGTCTGGTGACTCTGGCGCCCCCCTCTGGCTATACGGGTCAGTGCCTCCCAATCTACCTTAAATCATATCACCTGTGTGTTCTGTCCCCTGTTTGTATAAATAGCCTGTGTGTTCCCCATGTCTTTGTCCGAGATTCTCCCTGTCTGTAGTGAGTTGCCTGCCTGCCTGCGATTCCCGTTCGATTTATTATACCACTTGTTAAGTGTGTACGTTATTTATACGGAGCTTGTTTTCTCCAACCTTGTTTTACCGTTTGGTCCCTGTGTTTGTTTGTTCCCCACTCCCTACCTTTGCTATATTAAAACCCCCGTTTTAACAAGACTGAACGCTGCTGTCTGAGTATCTTTCCGCACTTGGGTCCACCACACTACCACCCACCCTAACAACTGCTGTATGTGTATGAATGGAAGCTTGGTAGGACAGGAAATGACACGCTAGTGCAGCAAGCAAAAACATTTACGCAAGAGAAGGACACACAGTACATGCAACCAGAAGACTTACACTGCACAGCATATGTAAGCAGAGGACAAGACACAGCATATGAGAAACAATGGTATCGGACAGGTTATGAGCATGAAAAGCTAATGTTAAGTTGTATGTATTGGAATAACCATAGATGTGCAATTTCTGTCAAGCTCCCAGAGAGGAAACAGGGTAATGTGAATTCAACATCACCATCTCTCTCATGCACACTGTCCGGAGTATCGTGCACCGTTCCATGTACCTGGCTCTCACCCACATGTGTCACTTGCCAAACACAAAAAGGATGACTGGGAGGATCTGGGTCCATGGGTAAGACGATGTGTTCATGTAAGTGGGAAAATACAGCAAATGCAAAAGTCAAATGGAACCATGACTTGAAGGTTTTCAAACAAAGTGTTTGTTCTATAGTGCATGCAAGTAGAACTGGTACCAGAGAGCTCAGATATGTTTCAACAGGTAAAAAGTGACGTCACAACCAAACCAGATCTAAACCCATCAGACTTGCCGGCCCTCAAGGAAGTTCCAAATTCCCTATGGGTACAGGGCAAACATGATGTGGGCCTAATAAAAAATGCAGAACCAGTAGTGATTATTCCCAAATCAGACTACAGGCCATGTCAGAAACAATATCCGCTTCGGAAAGACGCAATTGATGGAATTACACCTGTCTTCAACTCTCAAAGCTGTCCAGCAGAGGGCACCAAATGTGCCAAACCCTTATACCGTCCTCTCGCAGGTACCTCCTAAGAGAAAATGGTTCTCCGTGGTAGATTTGGCAAATGCATTTTTCAGCATACCCGTCCATCCGGACAGCCAGTTTTGGTTTGCTTTTACATTTAATGAACAAACTTACACATTCACACGTTTGTGTCAAGGCTATTGTGAGTCTCCAACAATCTACAATGAATGTTTAAAAGACAGCTTGTCAACACTCACTCTATCGCCAGGAAGTGCACTCCTACAATACGTTGGTGACCTGATGATTTGTAGTCCAACACAGGAACAGTGCAAGGCTGACACTGTTAAACTATTAAAACACTTAACAGCGGAAGGTCATAAGGCTAGCATATCAAAATTACACTTTGTCAAAGAAAAGGTTGTTTTCCTAGGGCATGTGATCACAGCAGAGGGCAAATCCCTCTCCCCTAAAAGAGTTCAAGCAATCCAAGACATTCCGAAACCACAAACTAAGAAACAGGTTGTGTCGTTCTTAGGTATGTGCTCTTATTGCAGAGCATTCATTCCCCACTATTCTGTTATGGAGGCACCACTCAATGCTATGATCCACGGTAAAGGCCTAACAGCTAGCAGCAGAACTGTTTGGACTTCTGAAGCTGAGCAATCATTTAACGACTTGAAACTGACCTTACAGACGACTCCCACACTGGGACTACCTAATTCTGACAGACCATTCACACAGACTGTGGATGAAAGGAGAGGTTGTATGACATCTGTGCTCCTACAGGAACATGGTGGGAAACTTAGGCCAGTGGCTTATTTCTCAGCCAAACTTGACCCCGTGGCAGCTGGACCCCCTGCATGCTTAAGGGCAGTGGCAGCTGCAGAAAAAGCTGTGATGGCTTCAAGGGACATTGTAGGATATTCTGATCTAACCCTTTTTGTCCCACATGCTGTGTCTATGATCTTGCTTGAACAGAAAACATCCCATCTCTCGGCAGCACGTTGGCTGAGATACACAACGACCTTACTAGACATGCCTAACATTTCAGTAAAAAGGTGTACTGTTCTTAACCCTGCTACCCTTCTCCCAACAGAAGATGACGGCGAACCACATAACTGTGTTGCTTCCATTTCACAGATCTGTTCCCCAAGGACGGACCTTAGGGAAACACCCATCCCTAACGCCGATCTAGACCTGTTTGTGGACGGATCTGCATCACGTGACCCAGACACAGGCATCAATAGAGTTGGGTATGCTGTGGTAACATTACGACACTGTGGGGGGACATGCAGCGTTCGGCCTGTAGAGGGAGCTACAGGACCGTGGCCGGGGTTGTGTCGGCGAGACTTTTGTTGCACACCTGCTGCAAATTAAGTCTCGCCGGCGAATGTTTAAGATGTGTGTGCTTCTGCCATTTCAGGAGGCGAGGTGAGCTGGGAACGGCGGAACGAGAGAGAGAGAACGAGACGACTGCAAAGTCGCCGAGTAATCATCAAGGAGGCTGGAAAGCCAAAAGGACAATTCACGAACTATATGAATAAACGGGAGAGATTCCCTTACCGTAACGCTGCGTCTGCCTCTGTGTATAACGGACATTGTTACAGACACATTAAAATCTGACTCCTTACCATCAAACCTCTCAGCGCAAGCTGCAGAACTAATTGCGCTCACAGAAGCATGTAAATTGGCTGAAAACAAAACTGTCAACATCTATACAGACAGTAGATACGCATTTGGCGTAGTACATGATGTTGGCGCCTAGACAGTTCTTAACCTCCACAGGGAAACCCATAGCTCATCACAAACTTGTGTCTGCTCTCCTCGATGCTGTTCTGCTTCCCTTATCAATTGCTGTGGTCAAATGTGAAGCTCACACACGGAACACTGATGAAGTGTCATTGGGTAACGCTCATGCTGACAAACAAGCAAAGGCTGCCGCCCAAAAACCATATGATGACTCTTCTTTCTCTCTCCTAAATGACAGCACACCTGCCACACCCTTCCTTGACTTACAGGAAATCCAGAGGAAGGCTCTACCAGACGAAAAGTCCACCTGGAGGAAGAATGGCTGTGTGGTAACAGAGGGTATCTGGTATGGTCCTGACAACAAACCATGTCTGCCTAAGTATATGTTTCCCCATTTTGCTAAATTGACACATGGTCAAGACCACGTGTCAAAAGGGGGGATGTTAGCATCCATTAACCAACACTGGTACACAAAAGGGTTCGCAATATTCTCACAAAAATTCTGTGAAGCATGTATAATTTGTGCAGCTCACAATCCTGGCAGAGGGGTTTCCACCCCGCAAGCAGCACACCCACCTCCAGACAGACCATTTGACCATCTCCAAATGGACTTCATTGAACTCACCCCAAGCGAAGGTAAAAAGTATTGTTTGGTAATGTGTGACATGTTCTCAAAATGGACAGAGGCCTTCCCAACAAGTGAAGCTGATGCAGCAGCAGTTGCCAAGGCTCTGATAAGAGAGTTCATACCAAGATGGGGTATTCCAACAAACATTTCTAGTGATAACGGCTCACATTTCGTGAATGCAACATTAAGGGAGGTGGGAACATACTTTGGCATTGATATGAGACAATACTGTGCGTATCTTGAAAAAACGAATTGGCTAAATGTTGTGCTGAGACAGGATTAACCTGGATGAAGGCACTCCCAATTGTGCTCCTCCAAATGAGAGCACGAGTCAGACCAAAATATGGGCTAAGCCCATTTGAAATTCTATTTGGGAGACCAATAGAAACAGGCATTGGACCATGCCAGAGACAGCTCCCATCCACAGACCAATGTGAAGATGAAATGTTAAGATACTGTGCTAACCTCTCTTCTACCCTTAGAGACATTCACAAGCAGGTAGGAGACGGCCTACCCAGATCAGCTGAGGGTCCACTCCATGACCTCAAGCCAGGTGATCACGTGATGGTGAAAGACTTCAGACGAAAGAATTGGGCTACACGTGGTTGGCAAGGACCATTCCAAGTGCTCCTGACCACCCACACCGCAGTAAAAGTTGCAGAGAGAGCTACGTGGATCCATTGCAACCACTGCAGACGAATCAAGATGACACCAGAGGACACCAGACCAGAATAACGACGCTCTCAAGCCAACAGGACAGAGAGACAATCGGTCGTGCCCTGGTCCCAACAAGTGGAGTGCCAATCCACCAACCGTAGGGAACTCCCTGCAGCAACAAAGGCAACAGTCCAGATCATCAAAAACCCTGAATACCAACATGAAGCGACAACAACAAAGAAAAATTACATCTTACTAATCATCTGATTCTCCTTAACAGCACGACAGGTAACGTCAGCAATAACCCTCTCGTGAGTATGCCCCACGGCGACGGGTTTGGTTGCCTCACCCAGCATGTTTGGGTATTTAGTAAAAACGTATATCAGGCTGTCACGCCTGAGGTTGCTGTCTGGTGACTCCTCCTCTGGCGATACGGGGCCAGTGGCCTCCCAATCTACCCTGAACTGTTTCACCTGTGTGTTCTGTCCCCTGTTCGTTATATCTAGCCTGTGTGTTCCCCATGTCTTTGTCAGAGATTCTCCCTGCCTGTACCTTGTCTGCCCGTCTGTTCCGCGATTTCCAGTTGTTATCCCGTTGTTCTAGTTATTCCACTTATTAAGTGTGTACTTTGGTTTATGGAGCTGGTTTTCTCCTTGTTTTACCCTTTTGTCCCAGTGTTTGTTTGTAGGCCGTTCCCCAGTTCATGAGTAAAACCCCTTTTGAAATATACTTTACACTGTCGTCTGAGTATCTCTCCGCACTTGGGTCCACCGCACTATCACCCGTTAACAGAATCTCTGACGAACATGGACCCAGCAGAGATACTCAGGCTGCAGGAGGAATCCGCAGCACAGCGTAAAGTTTTAACCCAGCACGAGCAGGGAATGCAGCAGGTGGCCGAGAGCCTCCATCGACTCACCATCATGGTCCGCTCCATGTCGGAGGCTCGGGAGGCCGCCGCTGTACCTGCACCGACACCACCTGCTCCAGCTCCCCAGACCCCAGCACGGGAGCCGCGCCTACTACCGTCTGAACGATACGGCGGACGTCCGGAGGGCTGCAGAGAGTTTCTCACCCAATGTTCCCTGGTGTTCAGTCTGCAGCCCTCATCCTTTCCCAGGGAGCGCACATCATCACCCTGTTGACGGGCCGGGCTCTCTCTTGGGCTACGGCCGAGTGGGAGCGTCAGATGCCGGCATGCTTTGCTTTGACATCACTTTGTTCACCCGGGAGATACGCAAGATTTTTGACACCTCCCGGGCGTCGTCTCACGGCCTGTCGGCAGGGTGAGCGCTCCGTGGCGTTCAGGACCCTGGCGAGGGAGGCAGGTTGGGAGGAGAGCGCGCTGGTCGTCCTCTTCGCCCAGGGTCTCTCGGAGGTGATAAAGGACGATCTCGCCTTCCGAGAGCTCCCTGAGCAATTGGACGACCTCATCGACCTCTCTATACGCGTCGGGAGAGATCAAGGGAGCGACGGTTGACACACGGCTCGCCTCCGCATGTGCCTCCCTACCCAGAACCCTTTCTCCGTCTCCCTGGGGAGGACCCCCCCCACAGAGGGTCCTCGCCCTGGTCGACTCCGGAGCAGCAGGGAACTTGATGGACACGAGCCTGGCGGCTGGATGGGGAGTCCCGCTCATCCAGCTAGCGGAGCCCATTCCGGTCCGGGCTCTGGACGGTCGGCCCCTGGGAGCTGGCCTTATTACCCAGCGCACTATCCCCGTGCGCCTCCAGGTCGAGGGGGCTCCTTGGGAGGAGGCTCATTTCTTCATCATTGAGACTCCTGACTGCCCCCTCGTCCTGGGTCACCCCTGGCTGGCTTCCAGCAACCCCCGGATTAACTGGGTTACCGGGCAGGTTGTTCCCCTTACTCCCATTCCCCACCCACTGCCACCTACTTCCCCTGTTCCCGATCTGACTGGTGTTCCCCCGGAGTATTGGGACCTGGCAGAGGTCTTTAATAAGTCACGGGCCAAGAGCCTGCCACCCCACAGGTCCTACGACTGCGCTATCGACCTCCTGCCAGGTTCCACGCCTCCTAGGGGTCGCTTGTTCTCCCTGTCCCGACCAGAGACATTGGCCATGAAGGAGTACATTGAGGAGGCGCTCGATGCGGGACATATCCGACCTTCCACGTCCCCGGCGGGTGCAGGGTTTTTCTTCTTGGCCAAGAAGGACGGAGGACAGCGGCCCTGCATCGATTACCGGGGCCTGAACGCCGTCACCGTGAAGAATCGCTACCCACTCCCCCTGATGACATCGGCCTTTGAATCCCTGCAGCAGGCCCAGGTCTTCACCAAGCTGGACCTACGTAACGCGTACAACCTGGTGAGGATCCGGGAGGGGGATGAGTGGAAGACGGCGTTCAACACACCGAGGGGCCACTACGAGTACCGGGTCATGCCCTTCGGAACGCTCCGGCGGTCTTCCAGGCGTTGGTCAACGACGTCCTTCGGGATCTCCTGGTCCTGTCCATCTTTGTCTAGCTGGACAATATTCTTATTGTCCAGGTAGCCCAACATAGGCTGCACGTTCGCCAGGTCCTGCAACGCCTTCTCCGCCATCAACTTCATGTCAAGGTGGAGAAGTGCGTTTTTCACCAGGAGACAGTCTCCTTCCTGGGATTCATCGTTTCCAGGGGGGAGCTGCGCATGGACCCTGCCAAAGTCAAGGCAGTGTTGGACTGGCCCCAACCCTCCTCCTTGAAACAGCTGCAACGTTTCCTGGGGTTTGCCAATTTTTATAGGCGGTTCATCCGGGGGTTTAGTGCCCTGGCCGCTCCCTTGACCGTCCTCACCCAGTCCAGCCACCCTCAATTCGCTTGGTCCCCTGAGGCAGAGAACGCCTTCGCCACACTCAAGCGGCGCTTCACCTCCGCCCCGGTCCTTGGGCATCCGGATCCTGCCCGGACCTTCGTGGTGGAGGTGGATGCCTCTGACACTGCAGTGGGGGCGGTGCTCTCCCAGCGGTGCCTTACGGACGGGAAGGTCCATCCCTGTGCCTTTTTCTCCCGTCGGCTGTCCCCAGCAGAGCGGAACTACGACGTGGGCAACCGTGAGCTGCTGGCGGTTAAGCTGGCGTTGGAGGAGTGGAGGCACTGGCTGGAGGGCGCCGTCCAGCCGTTTGAAGTGTGGACGGACCACAAGAATCTGGAATATATCCAGGGGGCCAAGTGGTTGAACTCCCGTCAGGCGAGGTGGGCGCTGTTCTTCACCAGGTTCACCTTCACCATCTCGTATCGTCCAGGGGCGAAGAACATCAAACCTGACGCCCTCTCCAGTCAGTTCGACCCGGTGGACCTGGTGGAGACCCCCGACCCCATCATTCCGGAGGCGCTCATCCTCGCCCCTGTATCCTGGGACATAGAGCGGGTCGTCAGGGCGGCCCTGGGGCAGGTCCGCCGGGGAGACTCTACGTCCCCAAGGCTGCGCGCTCACGGCTGCTCCTCTGGGCACACGCATCATCCCTCACGGGTCACCCAGGGGCCGCCAGGACCTTGGAATTCATCCGGAGGAGGTTCTGGTGGCCCACGGCAGAGGGGGATACGCGCGCCTTCGTGGCAGCATGTGCGGTGTGCGCACGCAGCAAGAGCCCCCGTCTGGCCCCGGCAGGTCTCCTCCGGCCCCTTCCCATTCCCAAGAGATGGTCCCACATCTCTCTGGATTTTATATCAGGCCTTCCCCCACTCTAGATTTAGAAAACCTCACGGCATTGGTGGAAAAGGGTTTTGAGACCTTGACTCCCGAAATCAGAGCTCTTAGAAACTTGGCGTTACAAAATAGAATGGCACTGGACTGTCACGCCTGAGGTTGCTGTCTGGTGACTCTGGTGGCCTCCCAATTTATCAGCATTCATTTCACCTGTGTATTCTGTCTCCTGTTTGTTATATACAGTGGGGGAAATAATTATTTGATCCCCTGCTGATTTTGTTAGTTTGCCCGATTACAAAGAAATGAGTGGTCTATAATTTTTATGGTACTTTTATTTTAACAAATAGAGACAGAATATCAATAAAGAAGTCCAGAAAAAATACATTATATAAAGTTATAAATTAATTTGCATTTGATCAAAGGAAATAAGTATTTGATCCCCAAGCAAAACATGACTTAGTACTTAGTGGAGAAACCCTTGTTGGCAAGCACAGAAGTCAGACGTTTCTTGTAGTTGGTCACCAGGTTTGCACACATCTCAGGAGGGATTTTGGTCCACTCCTCTTTACAGATCCTCTCCAAATCCTGAAGGTTTCAAGGCTTTTGCTTGGCAACTCGAAGCTTCAGCTCCCTCCACAAATTTTCGATAGGATTAAGGTCTGGAGACTAGCTAGGCCACTCCATGACCTTAGTGTGCTTCTTCTTGAGCCACTCCTTTGTTGCCTTGGCCGAAAGTTTTGGGTCATTGTCATGCTGGAAGACCCATCCACGACCCATCCTCAGTGCTCTGGCTGAGGGAAGGAGGTTCTCGTCCAAGATCTTATGGTACATGGCCCCGTCCATTGGCCCCTCAATGCAGTGAAGTCGTCCTGTACCCTTAGCAGAGAAACAACCCCAAAGCATAATGTTTCCACCTCTGTGTTTGACGGTGGGGATGGTGTTCTTGGGATTGTAGCATTCAGCATTTCTCTCCCTCCAAACACGAAGAGTCGAATTTATGCCAAAGAGTTCAATTTTGGTCTCATCTGACCACATCACCTTCTCCCAAGCCTTCTCTGAATCATTTAGGTGTTCATTGGCAAACTTCAGATGGGCCTGTACATGTGCCTTCTTGAGCAGGGGGACCTTGCGGGCACTGCAGGATTTCAATCTGTTACGGTGTAGTGTGTTACCAATGGTTTTCTTGGTGACTGTGGTCCCAGCTGCCTTGAGATCATTACCAAGCTCCTCCCGTGTAGTTCTGGGCTGATCCCTCACCCTTCTCATGATCATCCTTACCCCACGAGGCAAGATCTTGCATGGAGCTCCAGGCCGAGGGCGATTGATGGTTATTTTGTATTTCTTCCATTTTCTAATAATTGCACCAACAGTTGTCTCCTTCTCACCAAGCTTCTTGCTGATGGTCTTGTAGCCCATTCCAGCCTTGTGCAGGTCTACAACTCTTACCCTGATGTCCTTTGAATGTTCTTTGGTCTTGCCCATGGTGGTGGAGAGGTTGGAATGGAAGAGATTGATTCTATTGACAGGTGTCTTTTATACCCATAACAAGCAGAGATTAGGAGTACTTTTCCTAAAGTGACAGGACTAATCTGTGTGCCTCATGGGCATATAACCGGTCTGTATGAGCCAGAATTCTTGCTGGTTTGTAGGGGATCAAATACTTATTTCCTTCGATCAAATGCAAATTAATTTATAACTTTATATAATGTGTTTTTTCTGGACTTCTTTGTTGATATTCTGTCTCTATTTGTTAAACTAAAAGTACCATAACAATTATAGACCGCTCATTTCTTTGTAATCGGGCAAACTAACAAAATCAGCAGGGGATCAAATAATTATTTCCCCCACTGTATAGCCTGTGTGTTCCCCATGTCTTTGTCTGAGATTCTCCCTGTCTGCCTGTCTGTTGCGCAATCCTAGTCGTTTACCCCATTGCCCTAGTTCCAGTTTCGTATTTCTTTAGTTCTAGTTACTCCGCTTGTTAAGCGTGTACTATGGTAAATTTAAAGACAATATAAGGGTTTGTAATCCCACACCTAGGGAAGAGTACACAAGAAAACAGATGGTCCTAGAACATTTGGAGAATGCAGTAAAGAGGGGTGAGGTCAGATTGAGGCGTTTGCTATAGGTGAAGAAAACAAAGGATCAAAGCTGGAGAAACCAGGATAGAGTAATTAAAAGTTAGGGTAATTAAGTAATACACAAAGTTGTAAACAGCCAGAACAAAAGGCTTTTGAAATCAGCCTGGGCGTCAGCAAGATCTGATCAGACAAACGGGCGCCAGCCAGGTGTGCAGCGCACACCTTGATGACGAAATGTAGATCTTGAATGTTATTAGTGCAAGTAGACAGGAAACAGAAATACGTTGAATAGAAGGCGTTAACCTGTGCGAAGTGCATAAAGGCAGGTGACTGAGGAAATAACGGGGTCAGCTTTGCAAACCTGAACGGCTACATATTCTGTGTGAATAGTCTTTGAATGAATCAACAGCTCTGGTTAACGGTATTTTATTTCAAAGTATAATAACTTAAATTCTACGACATAATTGGCGTCACGAACAGGATTGATGTCAAAGACTCGCATTAAGACCGGCCGTTGAGAAAGGGACCTGGACGGATTGCATAAATTAAATGGCCATATCTACGAGGTGAGCAGCGTTACTGCCTTATAATAGGAAATTTGTGTAGTCCATTCTGGGTCTCCCGACTCAACGGTAGGTAAATGCATGAGTCTTATCAATAAAGAAACCAAATTTAGGATTTGACCTAGAGCTGTTGGGGATTTCAGAAAATGTGCATGCACTAACTGTAAATAAGTTAAAGATTAGAAAGCCCAATGTTGGGTCACATGTGCAAGTCCCGTGGATACCGCAGAATTGAAAAGAGATTCTGGGCTGAACGGACGCAAGAGCTTAAGATACCGCCAAATTAGTCAATATTTCAGGTCTGTACGGATCAGCAATAATCAGACTGCTGCATGCTTACCGCTGAAATTGAAATTGATTGATTTGGTGCTGAATAGTAAGCTAAAGAGTCAGATCGATATTTCAGGTCTGTACGGATGAGCGATAATCTGTGGGCACTGCTATAGTATTAAATAAATGCTATAGTACTGGACAAGACAGATTGCTGCATGGTTACCGCTGAAATATTGCTGATGTGTAGTGAAGCGTCATATTAGTATTGTGACGTAGGCGGACGTAGATAGCAGAAGGGCTTGAGAGCGCTGTGTTATGAAAGAAAACTGCCGCCTGTACTTTTAGTGTACAAATTGCTGTGTCGTGTTGTGAAACGCTTGTAAAAGTCGCGAGAGCGCTATTCTGTATAACACTGTTGGTCGAGAATGGAGGACGACAATTAGTACATAAAATAAGTGAGAAGACAAACGTCTAATCTAATAGATATATTGTAGACATTAGGTACAGAAGAATAAAGAGTATACATTTTTAGAGAATGGGTCAATGTGTGAACTTTTTAGGCCTCCCAGAGTACAGATTAATGAGAATATAGTATGATATATAGTATATCTATGTGTATACGGATTTGGAAGAAAGCCATCGTTTCCTCTTAAAGGAAACGTAAGATACTTTTTTTAAAAACCAAATAATCAAAAATAGGAATAAAGACAACCCTTTGGGGAGTCGGAGTAAGAATTGTGAGAGAGAGTTGAAATAAGTGAAGAGAGACTCGAAAGAAAAAAAAACGGGAAAAAGCGTCATTCGGGTTGGGCGGTATTGTTGTAAAAGGGGGAGGGAACCAACCGAGTGGGCTGAGCTGCGTTTTTATACAATAGACTCTACAGCAGTCAGGTTTAGGAGGGAAAAAATGAATGAATAAATAATAATTAAAAAATAAAAAAACCCATTTTATTGTATATATGCTGTGTGAAAGTAATTCTTAACTGAAGAGTTTTATGTCTAAGCTCAGACTGATTTATTTCACATTCTAGGGTTCCATACACACACACATCTTATACACTCATATACACATCACACACTCACACATAGACACACTCACACATAATCATACAAATATAGACACACACTCATTCTTACATTCTCACACATACAAATACACTCTCAAGCACACATACATACATGCAAATACACACCGTTGTTGGTTATACCTATGTTTGATTCCCAGGGTGTAAGACACCAATTGTGATTAGGATATCTCAAGCTGATTCCAAAGCTGCTTCCTAACATATTTCTTTAATCTTACAGTGATATTCTAGATAACCAATAAGACAATATTGTTCTCTTTTGACAAATTGCAGAAAAGAGTGAAAATTAAGACATTTTACAATCACCCTAAAAAACTATTACTGCAAAAGGAAAGACAAAAGGGAAAATGGAGAAAGGGATTACCATGGTAACTCCAGTAGAAATATTAGAGAATAAAAACCCTCTTTTGAATAACCAAATAAAAAAGATGTCAGAAAAATGGGAAAAACGAACTAGTAAGAATTATACTAAGTGGCCTAAGGAAGGGACATTTGATGTTGCAGTGTGTAAGGAAATGGGAACACTGATAAAAAACCACAAACCTCGAGAAAATTCAAAAAAGAGACAGGAGAGAAATAGACATGTTGAAATTGTTCAAAACAGAAGGAGAAGCAATGTTAAAAGAGGTTAGGGAGCTAAGAAAGTTGGAGAAGGGCACAGAGGGAGGAAATGAGGAAGAAAAGGTGATGCCCCCACCCTATAACAATGAGGAATTCCCTATGTTATCAGCATAGATGTACCTGGATGGGAATATAAAGTTGGAAGTAGGAAATGAGGAAGAAGAGAGGGGAAGTGAACTGAGAAGGGGATCAAGAAGCCCCATAGAGCTTGATTGTTATGCAGAATTAAAAGAAGCCCTAAACCAGGTAGACAAAGGCGTATGGAGGTCAGAGTCAAGACAAGGAAAGAGAACTAAACAATTGGAAGCTGGAGTAAAAGGGGAGATAGGAAAAGGGAAGGAACCAAGCACACACAGGAAAGAGAAACAGCACACCCAGAGATGAGGGGACAACCGCCTGGGGACCCAGAGATGAGCCAAGAGATGACCCGAGGTCTGGTGATGAGATTCAGGAGGAGAGGAAATCTTGGATGAGCCAGAGGGAGATAGACCAAGCAAAAAATTAGACAAAATGATTAGTGACTGGGAAGCAAGTGCTAGAAGAAGAATACAGAACAACAGAACGAGAGTTGAGGGATAGGGGAAAGATAGGCCGCCCAGATAGATTTCAGTTCCCCATCCTGATAAAAGGAAATCAAGGACACTATGTACCCTGGGGTATGCAGGACATGCAGGGAATAGTTAACAGATTACCTGACATACATGATGGAGCAGGTAAATGGATTAGAAGCTTTGAGGAAGAGACTGCAGGGAAGCTGCTGGCGGTGGGAGACCTCAAAGCCCTGTTGGCCAAGGTACTGGGGGTGGCAAAGATGGAAGACATTCTCATAAGCTGTGGACTGGGAGGAGCAAAGGGCAATACCAGAGCCGATGGGATGTTATTTGATCAGACCAGAAATGAGATGTGGACAACTCTGAGAGAAGAATATCCACAAAGGCTGGATATTAAGACCCTGAAGGGAGACCCACTGGGAGAGACTGAGAATCCTGCCACATACCTGCATTAGCAACTGAAGAAGTGGAAACTAGAGACTGAAGTAGACCCAGAGGGAGACCCACTGATGACAACTCTGTTCAGAACCGCAGTGATAGAGGCCATGTCCCCTCCGGTGAAAAGCAGGTTAGAGGATGTGGTGGGACTCACGTCAAAAACACACAAGGAGTTCTGTGATCATCTAGTCCATGCAGTGGAAAAGTACCGGAAAGATGAATTAAGGCTAAAGGAGCAAGAAAAGGAGAACCAGAGAAAGTTAACACAGCTCCAGCTGGGAGAACTCACAGAACGAAACAAAAAGAAGATACAAGGCGTAATGGACGCGGAAACCAGTTCCATACAGAGCCACACCAGAACCACCTCCAGTGCTGAGACCTCAGGGACAAGAGCAACCCACCGTACCTGTAGTCCAGGTGTATACCCAGCAGCCCCAGCAGTTTCAGCCATGTATGTGGCAAACAGAAGGAATGGGTATGCTTCAGCAGTGCTAGTACAGGAAACATGTAGTGGTAGGAAAAAGCAAGCGTTAGCCTACTATAGCACCAAAACTAGACAGTGTTGCCCAGGGGTACCCGCCCTGTTTTCAGGGAGTGGCAGCTATGCACTATGCCTATGAGAAGGCCTCGTCAATCACAATGGGCTACCCAATAACAATATACACACATCACAAGACAGTGGAACTGTTAGAACAGGGAAGGTTTGTTCTAACGCAAGCTAGGAACCTGTCATATTTGTCGTTATTAACATACCCAGACATCACTATCAAGAGATGTAGCCAGTAAATCCAGCTGAGTTAATACCACTGGCAGATGAAGGGGAAGAATATGATTGTATAGCACACTCGCTAACATTCACCAGGTTAAGACCAGATTTAGAATCAACACCCTTACAATATGCAGAAGAGACATATTTTGTCGATGGTTCATGTTATAGAGATCGTTTAGGAAATCATGCAGGGTACGGCATAGTCAAACAAATAGGGCAGACATTCCGAGAAGAGAAGATAGACAGCTGTCCACAACCGTGTTCTGCCCAGTTGGCAGAACTAAGAGCACTGACAGAAGCCTGTAAAATGGGAGAAGGCAAATCAGTGAACATTTTTACTGACTCAGTGTATGCGCATGGAGTCTGTCATCTGTTTGGAGCAGTATGGAAACAGAGAGGCTTTTTGAAAAGTGATGGGTCACCCATACAGCATTGTGAGCAAATTAAGGAATTGATGTCGACCATGATGAAACCAAAGCGGTTAGCGATCATTAAATGTCAGGCGCACCAGAAAGGCAATGATTACATTATTCAGGGCAGTGTCACCACACTCAAGCGGATCACCACTTTCCCTAATCAGAAGCCATGGATGAACAGTGAGGTCCGACTCCTGCTGAAGGCACACGACATTGCCTTCAGATCAGGGGATGCTCGGGCCTATAGCTCATCCAGGGCTAATCTGCAGAGGGGCATCAAAAAGGCCAAGCACAACCACAAGCTGAGGATAGAGGATCACTTCAGAAACAACTCTGACCCCCGACGCATGTGGCAGGGCATCCAGGCCATCACAGACTACAAACCAACTAACACCTCACCCCTCTCCGTTGACGCCTCCCTCCCTGATGAGCTGAACCACTTCTACGGCCGCTTTGACAGGGACAACAAGGAGGTGGCCATCAAGGCTGTGCTCCCTGCGGATCACCAGCCCCTCACTCTATCTCCCACCGACGTGTGTGCGGCACTGAGCAGGACTAACGCACGCAAGGCTGCTGGTCCTGATGGGATTCCCGGACGCGTCCTCAGGGCCTGCGCTGTGCAGCTGACTAAGGTTTGGACTGACATATTCAACCTGTCCCTAGCCCAAGCAGCTGTCCCCGCGTGCTTCAAAACCACCTCCATCGTGCCGGTGCCAAAACACTCCACTGCAACGAGCTTAAATGACTTCCGACCAGTGGCACTCACGCCCATCATCATGAAGTGCTTCGAGAGGCTGGTCTTAGCTCAACTCAAGACCTGCCTACCACCCACACTGGACCCCTTTCAATTCGCCTACCGGCAGAACAGGAGTACAGAGGATGCCATTTCAACGGCACTTCACTCCGCCCTGTCCCATCTCGACAAGACTAACTCTTATGTGAGAATGCTGTTTATTGACTTCAGCTCAGCATTCAACACCATCATCCCCTCCAAACTGATCTCCAAACTCAGGCAACTGGGCATCAACCCCTCCCTCTGCAACTGGATTCTAGACTTCCTGACCAACAGGCCGCAGTCTGTTAGGCTTCACAACCACACCTCCTCAACCCTCACCCTGAACACCGGCGTTCCACAAGGCTGTGTGCTGAGCCCCCTCCTTTACTCCCTCTTCACCTACGACTGCACACCTGTACATGGCTCAAACACCATTGTTAAGTTTGCAGACGACACAACGGTGATCGGTCTCATCAGCAACAACGATGAGTCGGCCTACAGGGAGGAGGTCCAGCACCTAACAGTGTGGTGCAACGACAATAACCTGGCTCTCAACACCAAGAAGACCAAAGAACTCATTGTGGACTTCAGGAAGTCTAAAGCTGGCGCACACACCCCCATCCTCATCAACGAGACTGAGGTGGAGCGAGTCACCAGCTTCAAGTTTCTGGGTGTCCACATCTCTGAGGACCTCTCCTGGACCCTCAACACCTCCACCCTGATAAAGAAGGCTCACCAGCGTCTCTTCTTCCTGAGGAGACTAAAGAAGGTCCATCTGTCTCCTCAGATCCTGGTGAATTTCTACCGCTGCACCATCGAGAGTATCCTTACCAACTGTGTCACAGTATGGTATGGCAACTGCTCGGCATCGGACCGGAAAGCACTGCAGAGGTTGGTGAAAACTGCCCAACGCATCACCGGTTCCTCACTCCCCTCCATCGAGGCTGTCCAGGGCAAACGATGCTTGCGTAAGGCACGCAGCATCGTCAAGGACATTTCTCACCCCAACCATAGACTTTTCACCCCACTCCCCTCCGGGAGGCGCTACAGGTCTCTCCGCACCCGAACCAGTAGGTTCAGAGGCAGCTTCTTCCCTGCGGCTGTCACCCTACTGAACTTGAACACTGCACCGACCTGACAACCTACTACCCCCCCCCCCCCCCCCCCACCCGGACAATTGCACTATTGCACTATTACTCCCCTCCCCTGCTCTTACTCAATACCACTGCTCTTCTGTACATACCTGTCCATACTGTTCATACTGTTCATAATGCACATATCCTTATATTTTCTTTAATACTACTGCACATACTGTACATACCTGTTTATACGGCATTCCATATTTATATTTATTCTGCTATCTACCTCATGCTACTGTTAATACATATATACTGCTAGACTGCATTACCCATACAGCTCATATGCTGCTACACTGTTCATACTGTAACTATTTATTCTGCTATAATGCAACTGTTACTCATATACTGCTATACTGCACTGCTATATTATACTGCACTACTACTGATCATATATTGCACTACCTGTAAATACTGTTCATTGCACTTTCTGCTATTTTGCACTTCTGGTTAGACGCTAACTGCATTTCGTTGTCTCTGTACTTGTACTCTGCACAATGACAATAAAGTTGAATCTAATCTAATCTAATCTAATCTAATGCTGCTGATGAAGCGGCAAAGCGAGCGTCAAAGTGTGAGGTGGCCGTGTTGGCCCCAATGGTATTAATAGAACCAATAACGCAGCTAGAGGATATCATACGCATGCAACAGATTGTAGGGCCGTATGAGCAATCCATGTGGCTCCAAAGGGGGGCAAAGGTAGACTCTACAGGATTGTGGAGATCGCATGAGGGTACTATAGTGGCACCTACGGTGCTACTGGGGATTTTGATCACTGACGCGCATGGTTTTGACCATTGCGCAAGGGGGGCAGTTGTGAGAAAGATAAAACTCCAAGGGTATTGGTCACCCTATTTACAGGCAATGGTAGAAAATGCATTGGCAGAATGCACAGTATGCGCACAAAAAAATTAAGAAAGGGAATCAAAACACCCTTAGGACACATACCGGTTCCAGACGGACCATTTAAACATTTGGTAATGGACTATGTAGACATGATAAAAAAGGTCAATGGGAAAAGATACATGCTTGTTGTCATAGATAGATTTAGCAGATGGATAGAAGCAACGCCATCAGCAGACTTAGGGGCAGGAACAGTAGTTACAATTCTAACAAGAGAAGTAATACCCAGATTTGGAATACCTAATGAGATTAGCTCAGATAATGGTGCAGCATTTATTCTGAAAACTGTGAAACAAGTCATACAGCAGTTAAGAATAAAGCAAATATTGGGTTGTGTCTACCATCCACAATCACAAGGAATGGTAGAAAGAATAAATGGTACCCTCAAAACAAAGCTGAATAAGATATGTGCCGTATAATATATACCTTACAAAGGACCACCACTGGAACAACTCCAGATGGAATTAAAGCAATATATGAAACTATTAACTGAGTGTGGGGGGACATGCAGCGTTCGGCCTGTAGAGGGAGCTACAGGACCGTGGCCAGGGTTATGTCGGCGAGGCTTCGTTGCACACCTGTTGCAAATAAAGCCTCGTTGACTAGTGCTTAAGATGTGTGTGCCTCTGCTTTTTCAGTAGGTCGGCTGGGAACGGCGGAAAAGGAGTGTGAGGAGATTCGACGGCTGAAAAGTCGTGGCTCTACGATTAAGCGCTGAAAAGCCAGAGACTTTGTTATTATAAACGGGACTAACAATCCCTCACTAAAATACTGCGTCTGCTTCTATATATAACGGACATTGTTACATTGGCGCCCAACCTGGGACAGGAGCATGGAGACGCTGACAACGGCCATAGCGAGGATGACGCTGATTAGGCTCTCCTGCAGCAGAACCAGCAGGTCGCGGTGGGAGAGATGACAGCGGCGAGGGCTGAGGACCGTGCCCTCCTCCGGGACCTCGCCGGGGCCATCAAGGCGGGGCCGGCACAAGGCCCCCCCAAGATCCACCTCCAGAAAATGGGGGACCTGGACGACCCGGAGGCGTTCCTCGCGGTGTTTGAGGGGACGGCGAGGATCTCGGGGTGGCCGGACAAGAGAGGCAGTCAAAATGATAAGAGACTATGTTCAATATCCATGAGAACCTGCTGGAGTCACTCCTCGAACTACAGAATGTAACAATGTCCGTTATATATAGAAGCAGACGCAGTATTTTAGTGAGGGATTGTTAGTCCCGTTTATTATAACAAAGTCTCTGGCTTGTCAGCGCTTAATCGTAGAGCCACGACTTTTCAGCCGTCGTATCTCCTCACACTCCTTTTCCGCCGTTCCCAGCTGACCTACTGAAAAAGCAGAGGCACACACATCTTAAGCACTAGTCAACGAGGCTTTATTTGCAACAGGTGTGCAACGAAGCCTCGCCGACATAACCCTGGCCACGGTCCTGTAGCTCCCTCTACAGGCCGAACGCTGCATGTCCCCCCACACTGAGATACACAAAGTTATATGTTCACAGGAAAAAGACAAGCAGCCGGAGTCTGAGCCACCCCTGCCCAATCCGATAACTCCAGGAGACCAGGTGTACATCAAAGTCTTCAGAAGGAAGTGGAACGAGCCAAGGAGAGAGGGACCGTACGGGGTAGTGCGAGCCACCCCCACTGCAATACACGTCCGAGGGAGTCTAACCTGGTACCACTTGAACCATTGCACCAGGGGCCCGAGGCAAGAACTCAGGCGAACCAGAGAAGAAGACGAAGGAACGGGTGAGATCGTACAGGAACGCAGAGGAAATGAAGGAGCAGGTACAGAGGCTGAACAGGGGCCTGAAATCCAGCCCCCAGCCGAACGGGAAAGACGGTAGAACCCGGGGGATCCCGGGGAAGGGACTAGTGCTCTGTAAGATAATAATGCTAATTTATTTGCTGTCCCATATAGAACAAGCTCTAACACAATAATTGAGCCAGGAAAATCTATTATGGGACCAGGCTAGGCAGAATGATTGGTATAGATGGGCAGAGTTTACAGCCAAATCAATAACAGAAGGGGATTGCCTCATGTGCAGTCCATCACCGCTCAAAAAGCTACAAGTTGTACCTAATCCACATACATACCAGGCATGTCATCAGTTTAATCAGAAGGTCTGTCACTTGGAGTGGACAGAACAACCCTATTGTGGAGCCGAATGTTTGGGTATCTTAAGCAACCATAAATTTAATACATTTTATGATCAGACTTTTAGAGACCAATGTGAATGCCATTTATTACAATCAGCAGAGGTTCATCAATTACACAGATGATGCCCTAACAGCCCAAGGAGAGCAGGTCAGAGAGACAAGCAAAATGACATGGCAGAACAGACAGGCATTACATTTTATCATGGCAGCTCAAGGTGGAGTATGTAAACTGTTTGGGGACGAATGCTGTACCTACATTCCGAATAATACTGATCCCGCAGGAAGTTTTGTCAGAGCAATGACTAAACTTAAAAATTTGAGACAGGAAGTGAAAATTAATGCAGGCACAGACTTTGGGACATTAGACTGGTTAGACAACATCCTAGGATCATGGGGAGGAATGTTGGCAAAAATGGGAATAATGGTTGTGATAGTGATTGTAGTGTTAGGACTGATATTTTGTTGTATAATGCCTGTTTTGAGATCTTTTTTTATACAGAGCACAATTAAGCAGATGAGTGTGACCAGATGGATAGCTCCGATGGCACTCAACAGAATGGGAGGCCAACTAGACCTATATCCTGTTCTCGACTGGGGAGGCAGCAGTGAGTCTTCTGCCCCCTCATCCGATGACGACGAGATCGTCTAGACTCCCAGCCAGGACTATCAAGCTCTAACAGCTACACCTACTTGAGAGGAACATTGCTCCATTCATTAAGAAGGATGAAACCCTGGCCATACAAGGACTATATTCCCCTTGGAAACATTGACAACTCGAATGGACGATGATGTGTTTTATGGTGTCATGTATAACAATTATTGTGTGTAGAATTGATAGAATGACCATGTTGAATGTATGCATAGAGGTGCAATGGGATGGCCATGGTTCAAGGACAGGGAATGTTCCCCATTACAGGTTGGTGTGTTGTGTGATGTTTTACTTTTTGTTAACGAATTGTGTAGTCATATAAATGTGTAGGAAGTTGTTGCTCATGGGGACGGGTGCTCATTTGCAGACCTGTAAAGTGGTTGCTCAATGATTGGATAGTGTGAGAACCGTAGGGGAATTTTCCTGGTACGAGGCTAGGTTTTTCGCCCCCACCTGTAAAGGAGACGTGTCCCCAGCAGCTAATAGAATGTCATACTGTTGATGTAATTCATGTGTTATTTTTTACTTATACGATTCACATATGTATATTGTCTTGAATCACTTGCATGTTTTATTAGTATATCGTTTTCAATCACCAATATAGGATGTGGGACTATTAAGTCCCAAAGGGGGGAATATATGGTCAATTTAAAGACAATATAAGGGTTTGTAATCCCACACCTAGGGAAGAGGACACAAGAAAACAGATGGTCCTAGAACATTTGGAAAATGCAGTAAAGAGGGGTGAGGTCAGATTGAGGGGTTTGCTATAGGTGAAGAAAACAAAGGATCAAAGCTGGAGAAACCAGGATAGAGTAATTAAAAGTTAGGGTAAATAAGTAATAAACAAAGTTGTAAACAGCCAGAACGAAAGGCTTTTGCAATCAGCCTGGGCGTCAGCAAGATCTGATCAGACAAACTGACGCCAGCCAGGTGTGCGCCGCACACCTTGATGACGAAATGTAGATCTTGAATGTTATTGGTTGAATAGAAGGCGTTAACCTGTGCGAAGTCTTTCAAGACAGGTGACTGAGGAGATAACGGGGTCAGCTTTGCAAACCTGAACGGCTACATATTCTGCGTGAATAAAGTCTTTGAATGAATCAACAGCTCTGGTTAACAGTATTTTATTTCAAAGTATAACAACTTAAATTCTACGACAGTACCTTAGTTAACGGAGCTTGGTTTTCTCCACCTTTATTTTACCCTTTTTCCCCCCAGTGTTTAAAAACTCTCCTTGATTTACTTTACGCTGTTGTCTGAGTATCTCTCCGCACTTGGGTCCACTGCATGATCATTGCTAACACTGGACATGATGTTGGCAGCACAGGGAGGGGTCTGTCATATAGTGGGCACCAGTTGTTGTACTTACGTCCCTGATGCCACTGACAACATGACCCATGTCGTTGACCACCTAAATGACCTTCTTCACGAGGAGCGCAGTAGAGATACCGATGAGGCTTATGGGCCTGGCTAACAGGGGGAGGGTGGGAAGCCGCTCTCTGGAAAATATTGTGACGGCCGCCGGGGTGTGCGGGCGCGTCACGGACCCAAACACAGTGTAAGCAGAGAGATCCACACCAGAATTACAGTCAAAAATATTTATTCGATTAGCGGGGAGAGGGAAATGATAGAGAGAGGGTGGGGGTGAGAAGGCGTCGTGTCGTGCAAGGGCCCCGCAGGAGATCCGTCGTCGGGAAGATAGCAGGGGGTTTCGGTACACGGTGGGTGGTCCTCTTACGTTCCAGGTCGGGGCGGCAGCAGGGTAGTCAGACAGGCGAAGGTTGGCAACGTAGCGGGCTCTATACACTCCACTTACCACCGTCCCACACTCGCGCATGGGCTTAGGCACGGGGCGGGCGCCACAATATGTACTCCCATATTATCTGTGTTATGCATAGTGTTCCTGGTGTTCTGTTGTGTTGTTCCCTGTTTAAAGGTGATGATGAGCTCGATGATAAAATCCATGATGGAACAATACGTCCAGATACCCCAACAATATGAACAAATGACCGCATCACCTGACCTTTATCCAGACCTGTATCCCACTCCTGAGTGGATTCCTCCCTACCATGACGATGATGATTACTATGATGACACTGATACAGTATAAATGAACAGTATCAAATGAATAAATTATGTAATATACTTTGAGATCCTTAAAGTATCTAAGGGAGGATTGTAATGGCAAAAAATGTATTTGTACTATTTGGCTTAAGTCTTATATGAAATGTGTTGTGACCTAATGTACTTTCTTATTTTCCATTCTGTGACTGAGGAAGAATCAAAACCGACTGCTCCTTCTATCATACAATAGACAGTGTGTGACCTTGGAACACTCCTAACTGCAGGCTGAGGTTTGAGATAGTGGCTCACAACGACTACGCTTCTTTCCCAGCTTCTTTATCAGCAAACAGGTGCAAGATATTGTGACACCCTCCGGGGCGTGAGGGAGTGTCACTGAACCAAACACAGTAAAAGACGTGAGTTCCGCACCAGGATCCAAATTAATTAACTTTATTTGGGAGCCGGGGAGGGGAGAATGGAGGTGATAGGGGAAGGGAGAATCGGGGGTCAATGCATCCGCTGGGCTGTCAATTCGTCGTCGGTGGTCAAGCACAGGATTCGGTACACGGGCTCGGGTAGTCATACGGTCCAGGATGAGGCGGTCGGGAGGGTAGTCGGGCAGGCGAAGTTCGGTACACAGGCGGGCTCTCAGACGGTCAGGGGGTCGGACTTTCGTCGGGGTTCTCCTATACAAATGGGTCATACACAGCGCTTTTAAATCTCTCTTTCTTACTCTTCTTCTCATCACCTACTTCCACCTTCTCTCCTCGCAGTACTCCCAGTGTTTGTCGGAGTCCCCCTTTTCTCCTGCTTCCACTCGCGCTGATCCGTATCAGCTGCGCTCCGCTGATTGCGTGTTCCGACTGCCCTCACGCTGGCCGGCGGAACTCCATATATGGGCATGCCCCATATCTTGCGTGGGGAGAGAGAGAGAGGGAGAGAGGCGACAGCAGAAACATAGCGGGGCGGGATATACACCCCATTTATTACCGCCCCACGTTCCCGTGCGCCCTCATTCGCACGGCGGGCGTCACAATATGTTTACCCCTAGACCTATGACGTATGAGCATTGGAGTGAAGGATGGTCATCTCCTCAGCCACAGCATCAGTATCTGTATTCAAAGCTGATCCAGCTTTGAACAACGTTGTTTAAACTTTGTATATGCATTAAAACTCTCAACTGAGACCAAACATCGTTTATTGTTGTTCACACACTGTGTGTGTGTGTATGTAGTCTGTTGTGTGTGTGTGTGTGTGTAGTCTGTGTCGTCTGTGCGTGTGTTTGTTTGTGTGTGTGGGGGGTAGTCTGTTGTGTGTGTGTGTGTGTTTGTGTAGTCTGTGTGTAGTCTGAATGTGTGTGTGTGTGTGTGTGTGTGTGTCTGTGCATGTGTCTAGTCTGTGTCTGTTTGCGTGTGTGTGTGTAGTCTGTTTCTGTGTGTATGTGTTTGTGTGTGTGTGTGTCATTTGTGTGTGTGTGCGTGTTTGTGTGTGTCTGTAGTCTTTGTCTGTGTCTAGTCTGTGTGTGTCTGTCTGCGTGTGTGTGTGTGTGTCTGTAGTCTGTTGTGTGTGTTTTGTCTGTGTGTGTGTGTACGTAGTCTGTTTCTGTATGTGTGTGTCGTCTGTGTGTGTATGTGTGTTTGTCTGTGTGTGTGTGTGTGGGGGGGGGTAGTCTGTTGTGTGTGTGTGTGTGTAGTCTGTGTGTTTGTGTCGTCTGTGTGTGTGTGTATGTGTGTTTGTTTGTGTGTGTGGGGGGTAGTCTGTTGTGTGTGTCGTGTGTGTGTAGTCTGTGTCTGTGTGTGTGTGTTTGTGTCGTCTGTGTGTGTGTGTATGTGTGTGTAGTCTGTGTGTTTGTCTGTGTGTGTGTGTGTGTGTGTGTAGACTGTTTGTGTGTGTGTGTGTGTGTGTGTAGTCTGTGTGTTTGTCTGTGTGTGTGTCGTTTGTGTGTGTGTGGGGGGGGTCGTCTGTTGTGTGTGTGTGTGTGTGCGTGTTGTCTGTGTTTGTGTGTGTGTGTGTGTGTGTGTGTGTAGTCTGTTTGTTTGTGTGTCGTTTGTGTGTAGTCTGTTTCTGTGTGTATGTGTGTGTGTTTGTGTGTGTGTCTAGTTTGTGTCTGTGTCTGTTTGCGTGTGTGTGTCTGTAGTGTGTGTGTGTGTGTGTAGTCTGTTTCTGTGTGTGTGTTTGTGTGTGTAGTCTGTGTGTGTGTGTGTGTGTGTCGTTTTCGTGTGTGTGTCTGTGCATGTGTGTAGTCTGTGTGTTTGTTTGTGTGTCTAGTCTGTGTCTGTTAGCGTGTGTGTGTGTGTGTAGTCTGTTTCTGTGTGTGTGTGTGTTGTCTGTGTCTGTGTGTGTGTGTGTGTATGTGTGTGTAGTCTGTGTGTTTGTTTGTGTGTGTGTCGTTTGTGTGTGTGTGTGTGTAGTCTGAGGGCCTTCAGGAGTGGAGAAAAGGAAAGGTTTAGACTGGCTAAGTACATGTTTGGCAAGGAGATTAAGGAGGCCAGACGACAGTACTCAAAGAAGCTAGAACAACAGTTTGCAGCCAACGACTCCTCGTCAGTCTGGAAAGGCCTTCGAGTAATCACAGACTGCAAAACCAAATCCCCCCACTCTATGGATGACCTCAGACTTGCAAATGACCTGAACGACTTCTACTGTAGATTCGACAGACAATGGAGCAGCCCTGACTCTGACCCACAAAACCAACCCTCCTCCACAGCTATCACACCTCTTCTTCCCAGCCTGGACAGAGACACTAACCTCTACAGCCCCCTCCCCCCGTCGCACCTCTCTCCATCCAGGAGAGAGACGTCAACAAACTGTTAAAGAAACAGAACCCCCGCAAGGCAGCTGGACCAGATACTGTCTCTCCCTCCACACTGAAGCACTGTGCAGACCAGCTGTCTACAGTGTTTACGGACATCTTTAACACCTCACTGGTTGAATGCATGGTACCTGCCTGCTTCAAAACATTCACCATCATCCCAGTTCCCAAAAAGCAGAGGATCACAGGCCTTAATGACTACAGACCAGTCGCCCTGACCTCTGTGGTCATGAAGACCTTTGAGCGCCTCGTGCTCACCCACCTCAAGGCCATCACCAACCCCCTCCTTGACCCACTGCAGTTTGCCTATAGAGCCAACAGGTCTGTCGACGACGCAGTCAACATGGGACTTCACTTCATCCTCCAGCACCTAGACTCCCCCGGCACCTATGCCAGGATCCTGTTTGTGGACTTCAGCTCTGCAATTAACACTATCGCCCCAGCTCTCCTCCAGGACAAGCTATCCCAGCTGAGCGTGCCGGAGCCCACCTGCAGGTGGATCACTGACTTTCTGACAGACAGGAAGCAGCAGGTACGGCTGGGCAAGCTTGTCTCGGAGCCCCGGACCATCAGCACCGGAGCCTGTGTGCTCTCTCCTCTACTCTTCTCCCTCTACACCAACAGCTGCACCTCTAGCCACCCTTCTGTCAAACTCCTGAAGTTTGCGGATGACACTACCCTCACTGGATTAATCTCTGTTATGATGAATTTTAGCTGGGGTACAAACTACGTAAGATTCTGTTATAATGATAACCAGATGTGGAACATGGCATGGGCCCCTCTACCTCCAGACTTGCTGGCGCCATGCCACGTATGATTTGGGGGAGGCTTCCTGAGACTTGTTTGTCTCCCTGTATAAATAATGAGGGAAACCTCCAGTTAGGTGCTCTCTTGTGGAACTGTGCATTGACCATGTATCTTCCATTGTGAGCCCGGATCGATCTGAATTAAACTATCCTGATCCAACTTTTATTCAGAGTATCCACTTTATTTATATCACCGGTGACTGCATTCTTCAACATCTGAAAATCATCATTACAATTTGGGGTCACGAACAGGATTCTGGGGACGGCAAAAACAGGTAAGCAGATTTTCATTATTCTCTATGACTTTCTGCCTGCCTTGGACAGCTGAACCAGAACGAATCACAAATTTTATAACAAATGTAGGGGGATGATGATGTGATGTTGAAGTAAAGAAAGTCTGAAGTGAATCAAAAGATAAAAGATAGAGATTCTAATCAAATTAAATTAAAATACAATTTGGAGTGAACTGCTGTGCATTTAATGATATGTTGTGAAAGGAGGTTGTTTGAAAAGGGAGTCGCAATTGTGACGTTGCGGTCACGTAGTATTGACGCGACGGTTGTTTTTAGCAAAATGGAAGCCAAGTGGATGTGTTGAGAAGCGCTATTGTTGAAAAGATTTGAGAAGTTAAAATAAAGCTTTGACGGACAATAGAATGTGTGGATAAATAGGTACGCAGAACAGGATTGGATCCTGAGAATGAACAGAATTGGATTCTGATTACAAGTAGGTACATAAAGCAGGATTATATCCTAAAATAAAGAGCAGAATTGGATTCTGGCTATGAGTACACAAAAGAAAGATAGAATCTTTGTGTATGTCAAATTCAATTGCAGGTCGATTATGAAAATACTTAGGTCATGGGGAGAGGCCTTGGATAAACGGATTTAAAGCCATCCGTAATTTTGATATGTGTAAATGTATCTTCCCCGACAAGTTATTGACTAGATTCAATTATAAAAAACTTAGGTCGGAGGAAGAAGCGTGAGAAGACGGATTTAAAGCCATCCGTAATTTTTGTAGTGTACCTATGTGAGCAAATGAGATGAAGTGAAAGTGTAACAGAAAGTGATAACATAGAAGGATTCAGAAAGTTTTAGCGTGATAAAGAAAGAAAAAGTCAGAACATAGATATTGAATCACAGCGTCTGAAACCTAATACGAAACAAAAGTTAAAGTTAAAAGCTATTGTGGAATAAGGTCGAATTGAAGGTTGGATTGAGATATTAAAATACTAATACTGCATGTGTTTGAACCATGGGGAATCAATCCAGTAAAATACCAGAGTGCAAAACGGTCAAAATTAAACACAAAAATGAGCGTGATCTGCCACGCAAAGAGAGAAAAGCGATGATGAAGTTATTGATGACAAATCCACATTTGAAACAGATACCAATAAAACATGTTGATCAAATAACACCTCGGGAGTGGATGATAACAAAGCTAGGATTGTTCTACGTAGAACCATATTTGAGTGACCTATCAGAATGGACAGATGGTAGTTATCCTCTCGAGGGAAGTTTCGAAAAAAGTAAATTACAAATTGCGCAGGATTTCATTGTATTTCATTGTTCACTGTTGTAATAGAACAGTAAGTAATCCAAATTGGGATCTAGATTACATGAGAGAAGTTAACGAAGAGATTAATTAATTTAGAAATGGAACAAAGCGTTATTGAATCTAAAGATGAAAATATATCAGCAATGTCTGTTCAGACAACCGAACCAACAAAGTTGATGATTCAAACTGTAAGCAATAAATATCCAAAATTAACAGCATTAGATCCGCCTGCGTATAGCGCAAATGTTAATGAAGATGACGACATCTATGATTGGCTATTTCTCAAAGCAGAGACATCTAATGGAAATAGGAGTAAGACATCAACATCAAAGATTTATGCTACAAATATCTTTCCCAAAATTAAGACGGATACTTTTGAACTTAAAAGGTGGTGTAAGGACTGTAGTGAACTGTGGATACGCAATTGCAACAAATACTTTAAGAATATAGAAAGAAAATACAGTGGGGATAGAACATGCATAAACGATGAACAATTGAAATACGTTCGAGAGAGCGTAGAAAGTGAATATAGAAAGATGTTTGCTTTGTTAAAGAAAAAAGAGGACGTTGATGCTCATCATAATAGCATTATAAGTGAGATGACAACTACTTTTTCAACAGTGGTGGAAAAATATAAAAAGAAAAAAAACATTGTATTAAATCCAGAGTTAATAAGTAATCAAGACATAAATGGCGTGTTATCTAATATTTCTGACAAGGAAGTGTATGATATTTACAAGATAATACGGGCCATACTAGATGAACAAGCCGAGGAACAGATACAGAAATTGAGAAGTGAGAAGGAAGCGAATAGCGGTGATGAATTGTTGGCACCTCTACTTGTTTTAGAGGATTGTGTATTCGACAAACCTTTGACATTGAGTGAATTATCACAAATTATAAAAGATGCACCGAAACCATTGTCCAACCCACGAGGTTTCATTAATTGGTGGCGCACAGCATTATTCCATGGGAGTATGAGCGGAAAAGGTGTGAGATATATTCTGAGCACGCTTATGCCTAATATCAAAATGTTAACCTTAATAGAGTCATGTGATACACTAGATTATGATAACGACGGGCGAAAAGAGGGAAGAGACCTGGATGATAAATATCCATGGTTTAGCAAGGGTTACAAGGACAAGCATATTGACCAGCTTACAGAATTCTTAAAGGAACACCAGCCAAGAACTTGATATATCACAGATTTTAAATTGCAAACGCAAATCAAATGAAACAATGTCTGAATTTGCAACACGATTTCAAAAGACTTGGAAGGAAGACGCAAAGTTAGAAATAACTGACACGGAAGATACATTTTTCATAAGTATGTTTTTAAATCGGATGGATGCTGAATCTGCCCACACATTGAAATTGTCTACACCAGACGTGAACTCATTGAAACCAGTGAAATTACTGAAGAAAATAAGAGAACTAGAAGCAGTGGGGTTATTTGTGACTCAGAAACCGAAAACAGATATGGTTCAATTGTCACAGTATACACCGTTTGTGAATCAAGCGCAAATACCTCCATATAGGAATACACAATTTGCACCTAATGTGGAAAATCAGCCGAGACGAGGAAACTTTAATGGAAATGGTCAAGGAAGGGGAATAACACGAAATAATATGTGCCTCTATTGTAATAGAGAAGGACATTGGGTCCGTGATTGCTCTGTAAGACAGCAAGAGAAGGGGATTTTCTCACCAGAGGGGAAACTGGAATGCGACACGGATGGGGAGAAATAACATGCCTCCAGCAGTGACGTCAGCACAGCCAACTTATGCACCTCGACCAAACATGAGAGATACTCCCACAAATCTGTTGTGGAGACCATGACGGTTTGAGTCAGACATGACAGAAACTAAATGTATCATTAATGCTCCACAATATCATATTACAGAGAAACCATCTGAGATTCCACAATTAAGTTTAAATGTAGATGGGAAAAGGATTACATTTTTAGTAGACACTGGAGCCACTCTGTCATGTCTGAGACAGAAAGATTTACATTATCCTTTGAGTAACTGAAATGAACAGTCTATAGGAATTGGAGGAACTGTGCATACTGATCCTATGTCTATTCCATTACAAATTGCTTTAGATGGTATTAAAATGCAACATTCATTCCTAGTCAGCTCCACGACACCATTGTCATTGTTAGGAAGGGATTTGTTGAGTAAATTGAATGCAAGTATTTTCTGTTCTCCGGAGGGTGTAGAAATTCAAATACCATCGAGTAGAGCATGTCAATTATTTTCAAATAGTAATCTGAATTCCTACAAGATTATAACTACACTAACAGAGACGGATTTTGTCCAGAAAATGTTTACAATAGAGGGTATCAAGAGATTGGCTTCCTGTAATGCAGCAGCAGCAACAAGGATGTTGAATTTGAAATCTGTAAATATGCCTTTTTCGGATAAAGTTATTGATCAAGAGAAGATGAAGAAACTCCTCAGAATATGTTTATATCACCATATGGATTGTTATTAATTTGGAAGAGCATTTCAAATGATATTGAAACTTTTGTTTGTGCAGTTAGAAATGACTTTAGCGATATTGATAATCTGATTAATGATTTTAATCAATATGTGATTTTACCACCAGAACAGGAAGAGAAGAACAAGAATTCTATCGTATGGTCGTATGGAACTGAGCCAACACACTTTTTCATAAAGGATTTACAGAATAATCAGAAACCAAAGATAGAGACAGGGAAGGAGAGCAAGGTCGAACTACGCCCCCCCCTGTGTGTTGAGCGAAGTGCCGTCAACATTATGGCCATTACATGCAAATCATGTAGGGCTTATGAATGTGAAACCATATGAAGCGAAGATTGATCCAAATAAATACCCAGTTTATACTAAACAATATCCTTTATCAAAAGAGAAGGAAGAAGGAATTAAACCTGTTATTGAAAGTTTATTACAACAAGGCGTCATTGCAAGGAAGTCATCACCGAATAACTCACCAATTAATCCTATTTTGAAAGCAGGAACTAACAAATATAGACTTACACAAGATTTGAGAAAAGTTAATGAAGCTGTGATTCCTCTTTCACCAATTGTACCAGACACCAATTCGATTTTAACAGCTTTGCCAGCTAATTCTAAATTCTACACAGTTGTTGATTTAAGCTCCGCCTACTTCTCAATCCCTGTCCACGAAAATACACAAGATTTATTTGCATTCACATTCCTTGAACAACAGTACATATGGAAAAGAATGCCCATGGGCTTTGTGGACAGTAGTACAGTTTATGGTAAACATGTTAATGAACATTTATCCAAATTAAGAGTTCCATGCTCCTTGTGTCTGATCCAATACGTAGATGACATCTTAATTGCTTCGCGAACAACTGACTCAATTGCACTGCTGAAACACCTAGCAGATGGGGGACACCGCGCATTACTTTCTAAACTGCAATTTTGCAGAGAGAGCGTCAGCTATCTTGGATATATACTGAAAAATGGATGTCGTTTTTTTATCACCGGACAGAGTTCAAGCAATCAAAGACATTGAAAGGCCAAGAACTAAGACTGCCATGTTGTCATTTCTAGGTTTGGTGAACTATTGCCAAAGTTGGCTAGCAGAATATGCTGTGTATGATGCTATCTTAAGAAAGGCGACTCTGAAGGACGCGCCAGACACTGTGCTTTGGAATGAAGAAATGAAACAGGCATTTCAACACACAAGTACTTGTTGTGTCATAGTCCAGTATTGGGGCTGCCGGACTACAAATTGACATTTCATTTTTATGTTGCAGACAATGGAGATGTAGCTTCTGCAGTATTGGCACAGACACACAGAGGAGCCATGTGTCCCATTGCATATTACAGCAAAGTTTTACCATTGATAATTCAAGGCATGGTGCCGTGTTTGCGCGCTGTTGCAGCTGCGGCCATAATGGTTGAAAAATCACAAACCATTGTTTTGGCACATCCAATGATATTACATACATCACATACGGTAAATATAATTTTACAAAAAATTACTACACATGACAATTCAAAGAAGGAGCAATTATGAACATATTTTGACTGGCACCCAAAATGTAACTATTTCTGCTATAACACATACTAACCCTGCGATACATTTAAAAACATTATTACATGGAGTTGAAAATGAGCATGAGAGTGATGACGTTACGCATGATTGTATGGAAGTTATAAATTCCACATCTAGCGTACGAGCTGATTTAGAGCAGATAGCTTTAGAACACAGCGATCTGATTTTATATTCTGATGGTTCTTCGATGCGACCAGATGATAGAACTACACTGGCAGCATATGCCGTTGTGGACAACGAAGGGAAATGTATTGAAGCATACAGATTACCAGTTTTATCAGCACAAGCGGCTGAATTGATTGCATTGACAAGAGCGTGTATATATGCTAAAGATAAATCAGTAACTATACAGTGCCTATAGAAATTCATCATACCCCTGTGAAATCTTTACCTTTTGTCACATTACACCCTGGAAATTAAAATAAATCAAATCTAACTTTTTTGAGCTGTATGTACACATTATAACCCTCATCATCAAAGTGAAAATAAACAATTAAAAAATTCTGGACAATTATTAAAAATTAATTAGTGAAATACCTGGTTTGGTTAAGTGATCAGCCCCTTAGAGTATACCATTATAAACTTGCTCGGGTGCAACCAATCAACTTCCAGATCAAACACCAGGCTAATTGCCCCCCACCTGACATCAATTGTAGTGGTTTTGATTACTTCAGAATAAAACCAGCTGTTTCTTGAGGATTCCACCACTAGAAGTGCATGGTTCTGCAAAGAATTCACCATGGTTGGAAAAGTACTTTCAAAAGGCCTCCGGGATAAAGTTGTAGGAAGGCACAAGTTAGGTGAAGGCCACAAAAAGATGTTGAAGGCTTTAGCTATCCCTCTGAGTACCGTTCAGAGCATCATTAAGAAGTGGAAGGCGTATGGCACCACCAACACCTTGCCTAGATCAGGCCGTCCGTCCAAACTGGATGACCGAGCCAGGAGGACATTGATCAGAGAAGCTACCAAGAGGCCAAAGGCAACTTTGAAGGACTTACAAGTCTTTATGGCTGGGACTGGTCTGTCTGTGCATGTGACAACAATCTCACAAGCTTTACACAAAGCTGGCCTGTATGGCAGGGTAGCAAGAAAGAAGCCTTTTCTGAAAAAGTCCCACACTCAGTCTCATTTGTGCTATGCAAAAACACACCTGGAAGATTCTGTTGCCATGTGGAAAAAGGTTTTATGGTCAGACGAGACTAAGATTGAACTTTTTGGACTGAACTCCAAGCACTATGTTTGGCGAAAACCAAACACAGCACACCACCTAAAACACATCATACCTACTGTGAAGCATGGTGGTGGCAACATTATGTTGTGGGGATGTTTCTCTTCAGCGAGGACTGGGCAATTGGTCAGGATTGAAGGGAAAATGGATGCTGCCAAGTACACCCAAATTCTTGAGGACAACCTGCGTCCCTCTGCTAGACAGCTGAAGATGGGCAGGTCATTCACCTTCCAACGCGACAACAATCCTAAACATACCGCCAAAAGAACAACGCAGTGGCTTAAGGATAGAAAGGTGAATGTCCTTGAGTGGCCAAGTCAGAGCCCTGACTTAAATCTGATAGAAAATCTGTGGATGGACTTGAAGAGAGCAGTCCATTGCTGCTCACCACGGAATTTGACTGAACTCGAACAATTCTGCAAGGAAGAATGGGCAAATATTCTCCAATCTAGGTGTGCAAAGCTAGTGGAGACATATCCAAACAGATTGATGGCTGTAATTGCAGCAAAAGGTGGCTCTACAAAATATTAAATCAGGGGACTGATGACTTTTCCAACCCTGTTATTCTTGTTTTTAATTTTTTATACATTTTCAGAGCTGTCGCCTTTTTTTTTCATTAGTTTGATGTTGTATGGCTAAAAAAAATGTTTAATGGGTTTTGATTTCAGGTTGTACGACAAATATAGTAACTATTTCAAAGGGGTATGATGACTTTCTATAGGCACTGTATATACTGATTCAAAGTATGCCTTTTCAGTAGCACATGATTTTAGCAAGATTTGGGAGAATCGAGGCTTTATAACCACAGCCGGAAAACCGATTCAACATGCTAAATTAGTAAAAGACTTATTGGAAGCTATGATGGGGCCTGCTCACATAGCCATTGTTAAATGTAAAGGACATTCGAGAGAAGATTCAGACATAGCTAAGGGAAATAACTTAGCAGATAAGTATGCTCAAGACGCAGCATTAAATGGAATTTTTCCACCATGGATGGAGGAAAATACTTTGATGGCAGTGTTACAGACGGATCCACCATTTACTAACAATGATTTGTTAACTTTTCAAAACCAAGCGGAACACAATGAAATCAGATTGTGGGAAAAGAAAGGATGTATAAAGGATGACAAGGGTTTATGGAGATTCAGGGGCGATCGCATAGCATTGCCAAAACTTGCGTACAATCCTTTCGATCCTATCTCTTATGTACATGGGCCGATGAACATAGGTTACATAGGTTTCAAAATTGTTTTTCACAATAGGATTAGAGAAACAAGTCAGACGGTTTATTAGCAGATGTTTAACTTGTGCGCAATGCAATCCTAACATTAATCCACCAAAACGTGAACATTTGCCAAAACCTGAAGGACCATTTCAGCAATTGCAAATTGATTTTATGTAGAGGTTTTTCATATCTTTTGGTGATAGTCGATAGATTTTCAAAATGGACAGAAGCATTTGCGACGAGAAAAGAAAACACACAGACGGTCGTGAAGTGTTTAACGGAACATGTGATTCCTCGTTTTGGTATTCCAATTGGCATTGATTCAGATAATGGAACACCATTTACCTCCAGGGTAACTAAATTGTTAGCAACCGCATTAGCAATTAAATGGACATTTCATATCCCTTACAATCCACAGAGTTCAGGTCAAGTGGAAAGAACGAACAGGACTATTAAAGAAAAACTAATGAAAGTGCACCAAGCTAGACAGATGAATTGGCTGGATGCGTTACCATTAGTACTTTTGTCAATGAGGGCCATGCACAATGCTACTACTGGATTGAGTCCTCACGAAATTCTAATGGCCCGCCCTTTTCCATTAGGAGCAGTGATGAACGAGAAGCCAGCTGTTGATTTAACCCAATTACAGGAAATGCAACAAAATTATGTTAAACATGTGTATGATTTTGTTTCTAAATATTCCCAACAGGTCATAGAGGCCCTTCCCTCTCCAGGGGATAAGCCTATCCACAACTTTAAGCCAGGCGATTATGTCCTGGTGTGTAGTTTAAAACCAATACTACAGGGCGAGCCTCGATATGGTGGACCAACAAGTTCTCCTGATGACTCGAACTGCAGTTAAAGTGAAGAATCAACCGCAGTGGATTCATGCGGCGCATCTTAAGGCGGCGCCTCTGAACCCACCGCCTGACTTGGAGTAGTGGAAAAGTGGTAATCTTTATAATCAATGTATTAATGTCATAACTATGATTATGTACTCTGTTTTATTTTATAAGGAAAGGTTGGAGAAGCCGACTAAGGGACGCAATCTCAGAGAGAATGATGGAGAGGCAAACAAACAAAAAACTAATCAAAATACTACATACACATAAAAAAAAAGATGTGATGTCATAGTTTGACTAACCATGATTGTAAGTTTTTATTTTTATTTTTATTATGAATGTTTCAGTGAAAAGCCTTGATATTGTGTTTGGCAAACTTGAAACGTGTTATTCAATTGTGTAATCTACCTCTAGTTATTTCTATGCGGGATTTTGCCCTCTATATATATATATACACAAGGTTTTGCCCAAATAGACATATATCTGTGTGTTATGCATTAGTTAGACATGCCATGATCTTTTACTTGCTCCTAGTCAATTGTGGGGTGAGACGTTTGGTCATGTGTGTGTGGTCCAGATGACTGCGAATCTGTACTCTGTTGATAGAAAAGAAGAACCCAGTGAGGTTCACGTAGTAAACAGTCCGGAGTATGACTTCGCAGCCATGTGGAGTAATGTAAACCATATAGGTCGGGGAACTTATATGACCCAAAGAAAAACAAAGAAAAAGATGGATTGTTATGATGAATTTTAGCTGGGGTACAAACTACGTAAGATTCTGTTGTAATGACAACCAGATGTGGAACATAGCCATGGGCCCCTCTACCTCCAGACTTGCTGGCGCCATGCCACGTATGATATGGGGGGGAAGCTTCCTGAGACTTGTTTGTCTCCCTGTATAAATAATGAGAGAAACCCCAAGTTAGGTGCTCTTTTGTGGAACTGTGCATTGACTGTGCATGTATCTTCCATTGTGAGCCCAAATCGATTTGAATTAAACTATCCTGATCCAACTTTTATTCGGAGTATCCACTTTATTTACATCACCGGTGACTGCATTCTTCAACATCTAAAAATCATCATTACAGTGTGTGTGTGTATGTCGCCTGTTTCTCTGTGTGTGTAGTGTGTGTGTGACGGTCGCAGCTACGATCCGCCCGGGGTCTGTGTTTGTTGCTGTGTGTGTTCTGTGTTTGTCTCCTTAATGTTGTGCAGCAGGCTCCATATGGTCCATGGTCATCATCAGATGATCCTGAGGCATTTCTTTTGGCCAGGGTTAAAAGCTGATGTAGCGAGATACTGTCGCTGTTGCCATATATGCCAGCTGGCAGGGAAGCCGAATCAACCTATTCCCCCTGTCCCGTTGCATCCCATACCTGCCATAGGAGAGCCGTTTGAAAGGGTAATAGTTGACTGTGTTGGTCCTTTGCTCAGAACCAAAAGTGGGAATCAATACTTGATCACCGTTGTGTGCAGCCACTCGTTTCCCCGAAGCTGTCCCAGTGCGTAACATAACCGCTAGTTCAGTGGTGAAAGCATTAACCAAATTCTTTTACCCCGTGTGATCCAATCTGACCAAGGCACAAATTTCCAGTCTAAACTGTTCAAGCAGGTACTGAAGATTTTAGGTGTACATCACATCGTTTCCAGTGCTTACCATCCTGAAAGTCAGGGTGCATTAGAACGGTGGCATCAGACGTTAAAAGCTATGCTCCGAAAGTACTGTTTGGAAGCTGGAAAGAGTTGGGATGAGGGTGTGCCATTCATGTTATTCGCAGCCCGTGAAGCTGTCCAAGAGTCCCTAGGATTCAGTCATGCGGAGCTTGTCTTTGGCCACACACCTCGCGGTCCGCTTAAGTCACTGCAAGAGCGATTTTTGTCGGCCGACTCCGCTGCTGAACGGAATGTGTTAGATCATGTTAGTCAGTTTCGTGAGCGTTTGCATCATGCCAATGCCATTGCCAAAGAGGCTCTAGCCAGGTCACAAACGGTGATGAAGCGTCATTACGATCGCTCTGCTGTTCCCAGACAGTTTCAGATCGGTGATAAAGTTCGGACTTTACTACCTATCCCTGGTTCTGCCCTGTCAGCGAAATTCTCTGGTCCTTACGACATCCGTGAGTGTCTTAGTGACACAGATTATGTTATCAGCACACCTAAGAGACGGCGAGGTACTCGCGTCTGTCATGTAAACATGTTGAAACGTTATTACTCCAGAGAGGAGTTAGAAGCAGGTAAGGAGACAGGTAAAGTTTGTTACAAGTGGGGGGCAGTGTGGTGGACCCAAAAGCGGAGAGATACTCAACACAGGCGCGAAGTGTACTTGAAGGTGTATATTTAATAAGAATGGGTAGGGACACGGGAACAAACAAAACACTAGGACTAAGGATAAAATAAAGGCAGAGAACATAAGCTCCGTAACAGAAATACTCGCTACACAGGCGGCAGATAAACTGGACGAGGAATACAGGAACAGGTGAAACTAGTAAAGCAGGTCAACAGACAGGTACTCACAAAACAACGGGGAGAATCTCAGACAGGGACATGAGGGAACACACAGGTTGAATAGTAACAAGGGACAGAACACACAGGTGAAGGGGATCAGGGAGAATCCCGGCTGATTGGGAGGGATTGACCCGTGTGGCCAGAGGGGGGCGCCAGAGTCACCAGACAGAGCCCTCAGGCGTGACAAAAGTTGTCCCGAAACCGATAGTCCTGGTGAATTGTGCGTTGCTCGTAGCAAAGACTTCGCATGTGTCTGATGAGGACCTTATGACGCGTCACTCATCAAATCAGAGTAGTCGGTTGGTGAATTCTGAGATGTTAAAGGTGTTGCCACAACAATTAATTCACTTGTCAACTGAGCAGCAAGATTCAAGATTCAAAGATTCAAAGTGTTTATTATCATATGCACAGTAGAAAACATGTTTCACTGTACAACGAAATTCTTGCTTTGCTGTCCGCAGAATGCCAACCAATGTAAAATATACAATACTAAAGAATATACAATATATACTAAACAAATGTACAAGACAGCAAAATTTAAGGCATAAAATAAAATAGCAGCAATAATAATAATAAAACAGTGCAAATGTAGCAGTGCAATTATGCAAACTGGAAAATTCAGTTATTGAGGTAGTAAGGTTATATTAATCTCCTATGGGTTGTTTAGGAGTCTGATGGCAGTGGGAAAGAAGGAGTTCTTCAGTCGGGTGGTCCTGCATTTAACACTTCTGTACCTCCGGCCTGAGGGTAGAAGTGTGAACAGTCTGTGCTGGGGGTGGGTGGGGTCCTTGAGGATGGAGGCGGCTCTCCTGTGGACTCTGCGGTGGTAGATGCTCTGCAGAGAGGGCAGTGGAGTCCTGGTGATTTTCTCAGCAGTCTTCACCACTCTCTGCAGGCGTCTGCGGTCCATAGCAGTAGTGCTGCCGTACCACACAGTGATACAGCTAGTTAGGATGCTCTCAACAATGCAGCTGTAGAAGTTGCTGAGGATCTTGGGCGACATGCCAAACTTCCTCAGCCTCCTCAGAAAGTACAGCCGCTGTTGGGCCTTCTTAACCAGCTGAGTGGTGTTAAGTGTCCAGGTGAGGTCCTCGCTGATGTAGACGCCCAGGTATTTGAAACTGCTCACCCTCTCTACTTCAAGTTCCCGGATGTACAGTGGCCGATGAGGTCCCCTCTTCTTCCTCATGTCCACTATCATCTCCTTCGTCTTGTCCGTATTGAGGGTGAGGTTGTTGTCCTCGCACCATGTTACCAGACTGGCCACCTCCCTCCTGTAAGCCGCTTCGTCCCCGCCAGTGATGCATCCTATCACTGCGGTGTCGTCTGCAAACTTTAGGATGGTGTTGTCCTTGTGGGAGGCGACACAGTCGTGGGTGAACAGGGTGTAGAGGATGGGGCTGAGGACGCATCCCTGTGGAGTGCCAACATTTGTAATAATGCTGGCTGAAGTCCTATTGCCAATCCTGACAGACTGGGGCCTGCCAGTCAAAAAGTCTAGGAGCCAGTCACAGAGGGTGGGGTGCAGGCCAAGTGTGGACATTTTGTGGATGAGTCTGTGGGGGATAACTGTATTAAAAGCGGAGCTGTAATCTACAAAGAGCGTCCTGATGTAGGAGTCTTTGTTTTCCAGGTGGGAGAGGGAATAGTGGAGGACAGCAGCGATAGCGTCTGAGGTGGACCTGTTGGGCCGGTAGGCATACTGCAGGGGGTCTAGGGTGTCCGGGCATGCTGCTCTTAATGTGTGCCAGTACCACTCTCTCAAAACACTTCATAATGATTGGAGTGAGTGCTACTGGCCTGTAATCATTCAGGCAGGCAGGTTGGCTCTTCTTGGGAAGGGGGACGATGGTTGTGGTCTTGAAGCAGGAGGGAACAGTGCTGTGACTGAGGGAAAGGTTGAAGATGGAGGTGAGAACATCAGCCAGCTCGTTGGCACATGCTCTGAGAGCCCGCCCAGGGATGTTGTCTGGTCCTGCTGCCTTTCGGGGGTTGATCTTCCTCAGGGCTTTGTTTACCTGGCCTGATGAGATGGTTAGTGGAGGGGAGGGGGGTCGGGTGGTCCCGGTGTGTGTGTGCCTCCTCTCTGTGCTGTGGCTGGAGGTCTCAAAGCGGGTGTAGAAGGTATTTAGGTCGTCCGGCAGGCTGTCTGTGGAGCTGATGGTGTTGGTGGTGGTCCTGTAGTCTGTGATGTGCTGCAGGCCTTGCCACATCCGCCCGGAGTCAGCAGTGGAGTAGAAGCCGTCCAGCTTCTCTCTGTACTGCCTCTTGGCCGCTGTAATGGCTTTTTTCAGTCCATAATGACTTTTTTCAGCAAGTAGCGGTGATGGAGTTGATAAGGCGTTTCCTTTGTATAGTTGAGGATGTTACCACTCAGACCACAGTTGTTCAACATGATATTGATGTTAAGGATGTGAAACCCATTAAACAGCATCCTTATCATGTTAACCCGGTTAAACGGGCATTGATGAAAAAGGAAGCAGAGTACCTGTTGCAACATGGCTTAGCCATACATAGCTCTAGCTCCTGGAGTTCTCTGTGTCTGTTAGAGACTAAACCTGATGGTTCTCCTCGTTTTATAACGGACTTTCGCAAAGTAAATGCCGTTATGGTTCCTGATTCACGGATGGAAGATTGCGTTGACAACTTGGGCACGGCCAAATGCTCTGGCCAAATGCAAAAGCACTGCTCAAAGGTTATTGGCAAGTACCCTTAACCGAACGCATTCCTCAAATTTCTGCATTTGTACCCCCTGATTATTTTTTCCAATACACTGTCATGGCTTTTGGGATGTGCAACGCTCCTGCTACCTTTCAGAGGTTGGTAAATACAGTTTTGGCAGGGGTGCCTAACTGTAATGCTTACCTTGATGATTTGTGTGGGGGGACATGCAGCGTTCGGCCTGTAGAGGGAGCTACAGGACCGTGGCCGGGGTTGTGTCGGCGAGACTTCGTTGCACACCTGTTGCAAATGAAGTCTCGTTGGCGAGTGCTTAACATGTGTGTGCTTCTGCCTTTTCAGTAGGTGAGGTGAGCTGGGAACGGCGACACGGGAGAGAGAGACGTTTTGACGAGGCTGGAAAGCCCAAAACAGTTGTTATCGTACTTTATGAATAAACGGGAGCAATTCCCTTATCGTAATACTGCGTCTGCCTCTGTGTACGAACAGACATTGTTACAATTTGATTGTGTACACCTCTACTTGGGAGGAGCACATAAAGGTTTTGGAACAAGTGTTCACTCGGCTTGCTGACGCCTCCCTCACTGTGAATCTAGCAAAGTGTGAGTTTGGAAAAGCCAGTGTCACTTATTTAGGCAGGCAGGTAGGTCAAGGTCAGGTGCTTCCTGTGGAGGAAAAAGTCTGCTATATCAGAGTATCCAGTTCCCACCACTAGGAGAGCTCTTCGCAGATTTTTAGGCATGGCAGGATATTATAGGAGTTTCTGTCGAAACTTTTCCACCATAGTTCAACCCTCTTGTGTTTCTGACTCGTATGTATAACCACAATCAGAGACTCATGAGATGGGCTTTGATAGTGCAGGACTACCATTTAGAGATCCGGCACAAAAAGGGCATAGATAATGTAGTGGCTGATGCCCTGTCTAGAGGACTAGATTCAGAGATTTACATGGTGAGTAATTTTAGTGTTAGAATCAATGTAAATTTAAGGGGGAGGGTGTGACGGTCGCAGCTACGCTCCGCCCGGGGTCTGTGTTTGTTGTCGGTGTGTTCTGTGTTTGTCTCCTTAATGTTGTGCAGCAGGCTCCATATGGTCCATGGTCCGAAGGCTCCGCCCACTTCCTGGTTGATCAATCACCATTCCACCAATCAGCCCAAGCCACATGGACAATAAAAAGCCTCTGTGTTCTGGAGCTGTGCTAGCTCACCACCTTACTTGTATTTGTTTGATTCGGATCTTGTTTCGTGTATTTAGTGATTATCCATATAGGGATATTTGTTGCTGTGTGTGAGAAATTCCGAGGAGGTTTAGGTTAAGGAACAGGTAACAGTATTTCACTTTATATTATTAGTCACTGATTCACATGAAGTCACGTAGTTTGTTAATGTTAGAAACACTAGGGCTAGGGGCGACTGTGGGTTTATGTACTTTTGTTTGAGATTGTTGTTTAGTTAGTGAGGTTTTTGGTTTATTGGTATTTACTTTTATTTTAGCTCAGATAGGAGCAGGGACTCACTATTTTTGAGTCCAGTTTTCTTTTGTGGTTATTGTTTATTTGTTTCTTTGATTTCCACTGCGCCCATAGTCATGTGTATGTGTGTGTAGTCTGTGTGTTTGTCTGTGTGTGTGTGTGGGGGGGGGTAGTCTGTTGTGTGTGTGTGTGTCTGTCTGCCTGCGTGTGTGTTGTTTGTGTGTGTGTGTGTATGTAGATTAGATTAGATAAGATTAGATTCAACTTTGTCATTGTGCAGAGTACAAGTACAGAGACAACGAAATGCAGTTAGTGTCTAACCAGAAGTGCAGAAAAGTGCAGTGTGAACAGTATATACAGATAGTGCAGTATAGTATAAGTAGTGCAGTATATGAATTAGCAGTAGCATTATAGCAGAATAAATAGGATGCAGTATGAACAGTGTTGCAGCATATGAGCTGTATAGGCAATGCAGTCTAGCAGTATATATGTATTAACAGTAACATTAGGGTAATAGCAGAATAAATATGGAATACAGTATAAACAGGTATGTACAGATATGTGCAGTGTATTAACAGTAGTATTAAAGAAAATATAGGGATATATGCATTATGAACAGTATAGACAGATATGTACAGAAGAGCAGTGGTATGGAGTAAGAGCAGTTTGTACAAGTGTGGATACAGTATGTACAGTTTATAGGAATACTGTAAGAGTAGTGCAATTGTCCGGGGGGGTGCAGGGGTTGGTAGGTTGTCACCTAGGTGCAGAGTTCGAGTTCAGTAGGGTGACAGCTGCAGGGAAGAAGCTACCTCTGAACCTGCTGGTTCGGGTGCGGAGAGACCTGTAGCGCCTCCCGGAGGGGAGTGGGGTGAACAGTCTATGGTTGGGGTGAGAAATGTCCTTGACGATGCTGCGTGCCTTACGCAAGCATCGTTTGCCCTGGACAGCCTCAATGGAGGGGAGTGAGGAACCGGTGATGCGTTGGGCAGTTTTCACCACCCTCTGCAGTGCTTTCCGGTCAGATGCCGAGCAGTTGCCATACCATACTGTGACACAGTTGGTGAGGATGCTCTCGATGGTGCAGTGGTAGAAGTTCACCAGGATCTGAGGAGACAGATGGACCTTCTTTAGTCTCCTCAGGAAGAAGAGACGCTGGTGAGCCTTCTTGATCAGGGTAGAGGTGTTGAGGGTCCAGGAGAGATCCTCAGAGATGTGGACACCCAGAAACTTGAAGCTGGTGACTCGCTCCACCTCAGTCCCGTTGATGAGGATGGGGGTGTGTGTGCCAGCTTTTGACTTCCTGAAGTCCACAATGAGCTCTTTGGTCTTCCTGGTGTTGAGAGCCAGGTTGTTGTCGTTGCACCACACTGTTAGGTGCTGGACCTCCTCCCTGTAGGCCGACTCATCGTTGTTGCTGATGAGACCAATCACCGTTGTGTCGTCTGCAAACTTAACAATGGTGTTTGAGCCATGTACAGGTGTGCAGTTGTAGGTGAAGGGGGGGTAAAGGAGGGGGCTCAGCACACAGCCTTGTGGAACGCCGGTGTTCAGGGTGAGGGTTGAGGAGGTGTGGTTGTGTAGCCTAACAGACTGCGGCCTGTTGGTTAGAAAGTCCAGAATCCAGTTGCAGAGGGAGGGGTTGATGCCCAGTTGACTGAGTTTGGAGGGGATGATGGTGTTGAATGCTGAACTGAAGTCAATGAACAGCATCCTCACATAAGAGTTGGTATTGTCGAGGTGGGACAGGGCAGAGTGAAGTGCCGTTGAGATGGCATCCTCTGTACACTTGTTCTGCCGGTAGGCGAATTGGAAGGGGTCCAGTGTGGGTGGTAAACAGGTCTTGAGTTGAGCTAAGACCAGCCTCTCGAAGCACTTCATGATGATGGGGGTGAGTGCAACTGGGTGGCAGTTATTTAAGCTTGTTGCAGTGGAGTGTTTTGGCACCGGCACAATGAAGGTGGTTTTGAAGCACGTGGGGACAGCTGCTTGGGCTAGGGTCAGGTTGAATATGTCAGTCCAAACCTCAGTCAGCTGCACAGCACAGGCCCCGAGGACGCGTCCGGGGATCCCATCAGGACCAGCAGCCTTGCGTGCATTAGTCCTGCTCAGTGCCGCACACACGTCGGTGGGAGAGAGTGTGAGGGGCTGGTGATCTGCAGGGAGCACAGCCTTGATGGCCACCTCCTTGTTGTCCCTGTCAAAGCGGTCATAGAAATGGTTCAGCTCATCAGGCAGGGAGGCGTCGATGGAGAGGGGTGAGGTGTTCGTGGGTTTGTAGTCAGTGATGGCCTGGATGCCTTGCCACATGCGTCGGGGGTCAGAGTTGTTCTTGAAGTGATCCTCGATCCTCAGCTTGTGGTTGTGCTTGGCCTTTTTGATGCTCCTCTGCAGGTTACCCCTGGATGAGCTATAGGCCCGAGCATCCCCTGATCTGAAGGAAATGTCGCGTCCCTTCAGCAGGAGTCGGACCTCACTGTTCATCCATGGCTTCTGATTAGGGAAGGTGGTGATCCGTTTGAGTGTGGTGACACTATTGATGTTGGAATTGATGTAGTCCAAAACAGAGGAGGCATATGAATCAATGTCCGTGTGGGAGTCATGGGTGGCCTGTGTGGCAAACACACCCCAGTCAGTGTTTCCAAAACGCTGCTGGAGCGCTGAGTCAGCTCCCTCTGGCCAGACCTTGACTGTCCTCACTGTAGGTTTCACCCGTTTGATGAGTGCTGAGTACTTGGGCAGTAGGAACAATGAGAGGTGATCAGATTGACCTAGGTGGGGGAGGGGAACGGCTTTGTATGTGTGTGTGGGGGGGGGGGTCTGTTTCTCTGTGTGTGTTTGTCTGTGTGTGTCCTCTGTGTGTGTGTGTATGTGTTGGTGTGTGTGTTGGGGGGGTAGTCTGGTGAGTGTGAGGGTATGTGTGGGGTGTGTGTAGTTTGTTTCTCTGTATGTGTGTGGGGGGACATGCAGCGTTCGGCCTGTAGAGGGAGCTACAGGACCGTGGCCAGGGTTACGGAGGCGAGGTTTTGTTGCGCACCTGTTGCGAATGAAGCCTCGCTAACGGAAGGGTTTAAGATGTGTGTGCCTCTGCTTTCAGAAGAGGAACGGCAACTGAAAAGTTTCCGAGTGTTTGGAGGGCTGGAGAGACAGAGAACTAAGAACGTTATGAATAAACGGGACCTTTCCCTCATCACACCTCTGCCTCTGTGTACAATGGAACTCGTTACTGTGTGTGTGTGGGGGGGGTTGTGTGTGTGTGAGTTTGTGTCGTCTGTGTGTGTTTGTGTGTGTGTGTAGTCTGTCTGTGTGTGTTTGTGTGTGTGTTACAACCCGGCTCGCTAGGGGAAAGGGAAGCAACATAAAACCAGATGGATTTGGTAAATTATAGTTATTTTATTAACAAGGAACTTAAATCGTTTTATAAAGGTAACAAGGGTGACACAGAATCAGAGGCTACTACAAAGGAAAAAAGGACAGGCAGGGGCTGTTCAACTCAAATAAACAAATATAACCAAAAGAGAGCTCATAAACGGCGAGCCAAACCTAAACTTTCATTATCAAATCAAAACCAAAGCGAAAACAAAACCTCACTGGCCAAAAGCAGCGGACAAAACTTAAATACAATCAAGAACAGCCACCTCTACTCCTGGAGCGTCTAAACAAAAGAATCCACTACGTGTGGTACAAAATCAGTACAACAAAACTAAGCTTGGCCCAATTTTCGGTAACCATAACAAATAATAATCGATTGCGCTATGCACAGTATCACAATACAAAGTGTTTCTTTCTAACAGGTCTCTACAAAAATCTTTCGTTCTAACAAGTCTCTCACGGGAACTGTTCAAACACACACACAGCTAGTGATGGCAGTGCGACACTGAAGCTTCGATACGTGCTTCAAACACTGAACAACAATTCCATCGAACCACTGCTTCAAAGCTTGCTTTGGTGCGAAAAAAATCATGTGACATATGACGTCCGAAGCAGCAACTGCTTCATTGCCTGAATGAATCACCTGACTGTTTCGCGGTCCAATCAGGTGATTCACTGGCACTGCCTCGTCTCGATTCTGACAGGTGATAGGTTGCGACAGTTTTGAATTTGAGTGCCTCAACACTTTATAACCGCTATAAATAATGCACAATTTGTGGATTGTCGTAGTAGGTGCGTTGTTGCTGTTGAGTTGTTGGTATTGCGTTTGTATTCTCTGAGTGTTCTTCTTGTAATCTTTGAGTGTTCCCCATCCCACATAATCACCCCCTGCCATAGTTACACAAACACACCCAACCTATGCCATATTTTCCCCAGCACTCTCTCCTCAATAACACAATACACACATTCATCAATCTTTATTTGTAAATAGAACATGATATTCAGTCTTAGTGTGTGTGTGCATCAAATAATTTCATCAAAGCAAAGACACTGTAGCGAACGGCGGGGTAGAGCAGCTTGTCTTAAGCGGGTATCGAACTCGCAATCTTTCGCTTACAAACCGGCCGCGCTAGCCACAACACCTTGGCGGAGTTGCTAACGGGCTTTATACAGGGTCATTACAATACTTTAAATCCAAGGGTGATCAAAGCAAAGATGCTTCAGAACAAAAGATATTTTCTACAAAAGTAAAGTAGTTTCTCCAACACTGCTCATTGAGGTGTGTGTGTGTGTGTGTGTGTGTGTGTGTGTGTGTGTGTGTGTGTGTGTGTGTGTGTGTGTGTGTGTGTGTGTGTGTGTGTGTGTGTGTGTGTGTGTGTGTGTGTGTGTGTGTGTGTGTGTGTGTGTGTGTGCGTGTAATTAAAAGCCTCCTGTCCACCAACTAGCCTGCCTAATTTGACTGCAGCCTTGCACTTCGCCAGTAGAGGTCACTGTAACTGAAGCTTCGAGTAATGAACCCATTTTCGAAACAATTGGCTCAAGTGGTTCAGTGCTTCACAAAAGCTTCATTTGCCCATCACTACACACAGCCCCCTGACTGACAAGCTGGCCCCACTTTTTATACGGCCCGCGCTGGGTCCCGATAGGCGCGCTGGTTGGGACGTATCCGATCCGGATCCGCGCTGGCGATACCGACGGAGTGGGCAGAGCCTCGGAATATTGTAGCGCCCAGCCTGCTTGACAGCACAACAAGAGACATACACGGGCGGGTGTCGGCTGCGGCCGTAACAGTGTGTGTGTCTCGTCTGTGTGTGTAGTCTGTGTATGTGTTTGTGTCTGGTGTGTGTGTGTGTGTGTTTTTGTGTACGGTCTGCGTGTGTGTCATCTGTGTGTGTGTCTGTGTGTGTTTGTGCGTGTGTCTTTGTGCGTGTGTGTCGTCTGTGTGTGTGTGTGTATGGTCTGTGTGTGTAGTTTGTGTGTGTGTGTATGTAGTCTGTTTCTCTGTGTGTGTGTGTGTGGTCTGTGTGTTGGTGTCGTCTGTGTGTGTGTGTGTGTATGTGTGTGTAGTCTGTGTGTGTGTCCTTTGTGTGTGTGTGTGCGTAGTCTGTGTGTTAGTGTGTGTATGTTTTTGTGTGTGTGTATGTTTGTGTAGTCTGTGTGTTAGTGTGTGTGTGTGTCTGTAGTCTGTGTGTGTAGTCTGTTGTGTGTGTAGTGTGTATGTAGTCTGTTTCTGTGTGTGTGTGTGTGTGTAGTCTGTGCGTTGGTGTCGTCTGTGCGTGCGTGTGTGTTTGTGTGTGTGGGGGGGTAGTCTGTTGTGTGTTTGTGTGTGTCTGTGTGTATCTTTTTGTGTTTGTGTGTTTGTGTAGTCCGCCTGTGGGTGTGTGTGTCTAGTCTGTGTGTTTGTTTGTGTGTGTGTGTGTGTGTGTGTGTGTGTGTGTAGTCTGTTTCTCTGTGTGTTGGTGTCGTGTATGTGTGTGTAGTCTGTGTGTGTGTCCTGTGTGTGTGTGTGTGGGGGGGGGGGGGGGGGGTAGTCTGTTGTGTGTGTGTGTGTGTGTGTGTGTGTGTGTGTGTGTGTGTCGTCTGTGTGTTTGTGTGTGTGGGGGGGTAGTGTGTGTACGTGTGTGTGTGTAGTCTGTGTATTGTGTGTGTGTAGTCTGTGTATTGTGTGTGTCGTGTGTGTACGTGTGTGTATGTGTAGTCTGTGTATTGTGTGTGTGTGTGTCTGTATGTGTGTGTGTAGTCTGTGTATTGTGTGTGTGTGTAGTCTGTGTGTTAGTGTGTTTGTGTAGTCCGTCTGTGTGTGTGGGTGTGTAGTCTGTGTATTGTGTGTCGTGTGTCTGTGTAGTTTGTGTCTGTGTGTGTTTGTGTAGTCTGTGTGTTAGTGTGTGTGTGTTTGTGTAGTCCGTCTGTGTGTGTGGGTGTATAGTCTGTGTATTGTGTGTGTGTGTGTGTGTCGTCTGTGTGTTTGTGTGTGTGGGGGGGTAGTGTGTGTACGTGTGTGTGTGTAGTCTGTGTATTGTGTGTGTGTAGTCTGTGTATTGTGTGTGTCGTGTGTGTACGTGTGTGTATGTGTAGTCTGTGTATTGTGTGTGTGTGTGTCTGTATGTGTGTGTGTAGTCTGTGTATTGTGTGTGTGTGTAGTCTGTGTGTTAGTGTGTTTGTGTAGTCCGTCTGTGTGTGTGGGTGTGTAGTCTGTGTATTGTGTGTCGTGTGTCTGTGTAGTTTGTGTCTGTGTGTGTTTGTGTAGTCTGTGTGTTAGTGTGTGTGTGTTTGTGTAGTCCGTCTGTGTGTGTGGGTGTATAGTCTGTGTATTGTGTGTGTCGTGTGTCGTGTGTGTGTGTTTGTGTTTGTGTAGTCCGTGTGTGTGTGTGTAGTCCGTGTGTGTGTGTGTAGTCCGTGTGTGTGTGTGTGTGTAGTCCGTGTGTTGTCCGTGTGTTGTCCGTTGTCTGTGTGTGTGTCTAGACTGTGTGTGGTCTAGACTGTGTGTGGTCTGTGTGTTGGTGTCGTCTGTGTGTGTGTGTGTGTGTGTATGTGTGTGTAGTCTGTGTGTGTGTCCTTTGTGTGTGTGTGTGGGGGGGGGGGGGGGGTAGTCTGTTGTGTGTGTTTGTGTGTGTGTGTGGGGGGTAGTGCATGTGTTGGGGGGGGTAGTCTGTTGTGTCTGTGTGTGTGTATGTAGTCTGTCTCTGTGTGTGTGTGTGTACGTGTGTGTACGTGTGTGTGTGTGTGTATATATATATATATATATATATATATATATAGTCTGTGAGTTGGTGTCGTCTGTGTGTGTGTGTATTGTCTCCCGGCAAGTCAAAAGAATTTGAAGCCCCATACAGGACTCCGGTACCAACCCTCTAGTAACAGGTTTGGACCTTAGGTCCGGTGTTGGTCGGTGGCGGTTAGATTCACTCCGCTGTTAACAGTCTAAGAATCCCATAGTTCCCCCATTGGCTTCCTTCACCCACTTCAGTTGTACTGAAAACTCACCCCTAAAAAAACTTACGCAGAAGTGGGCAATCTCTATGGTTAACGACTGCTCTAACCTTATATGAGTGCAAGTTGGTGTGGTTGCGGATAAAAGATTTATCGGTATGTATAATATACCCAAAGGAGGTAATAATAATGGGCTAGATATAACCATTCAGATCCTATGGTAAAATATGAGCGTGCAAGAAAGAGGAAGAGGGAATTGCAGTAACACCAGATTGCAGCAACACCAAAATTAGGGAAGTGCTTTTAGGGAAGTTTCTCTGTCCCTCAACAAGTATGGCTTTCAGGCCTTATCACATTAACACATTTTCCAACCGTATAACAATATAGTAATCAAGCATTTTAAAGGATCCAAAACCAGTAAATCACTCTATTCTTTATACTGTTAGTCTTAACCATTCTTAACATGTTCATACTTGATTTTGGACTCTGTGGTACTTTTCTGTTTGGGGATTTTCCACCATCTGACCTGCCTCTCCCGGCAGGCCTTACACTATATCCCCTTTCTTGCAGTGATTACACTTTGTACCTTTGACAACAACTTTCAGTAATATAATACCTTACTTCAGTGATCATCTCTGAGTAAGATTACACAATCAAACATGGGTATTCTCATATTATTAGCACTTTCTTTGATAGCGGGCCGTCATCACAATGAGGCCTAAGCAGATATGGTGACACGGGGTCATACACTCACATTCTAGTTACTCTTATGCAGTTAGGCAGTTACATATGTTTGAATCAACTTATCATCTATAAGTAATTATGCAGTTACACCTATTTGAATTAATTTATCATTTACTGATCCTGGAAGGTGGAGCTGATGAACGGCTCCGTCCCCTCTTCCAGCACCAGGGTTGGCATCTCCAGCTGTGGCATGTTGGAGCCATTTTGATATTTATGTTTGCATATGAATTTGAGTGATTTAAGATTGATGAAATGCTATTGAAATAATTATTATATTTAAGTTGATGAAATATGGTTTAATAGTATGGTGAATTATGGTTTACAATTACCTAATTCTTTGTGTGAACTGTGATTGACTGCCGTGTTCTGTCTGACCAATTAAGTGTGACGTCTGACGTTCTGATTGACAGATGTCTAATATAGGGATGGGTCACCTATGACCAGGTAGAGCGGAAGTGGCAAACAATTTTTCAACCGCGTGAATGCGATAGAGACATCTTTGTTTGTAATTTGAGTTTGAAGGAACAAATAAATTAATCTATACTTTAAGACGCGCGTTGTCCGGATTTATCCGCTCTCAGAAGCGGCCGCTGAAAAGCTGCCACTACATTAAGTTGAAAAATTGCGCTCCGAAAGGTCGGACAAAGAAACTTGTTGACATTGGACTACGTTCAGCATCTGCTTGCTTTCTCCGTGAGTAACCTGGCGATTTCCATTGTCTTCAGACCCAGGTACGATCAGACATTAGGAGAGACTTTGAAATGTTTGATGGGACAATACAAATTGCGCGATCACTGAAAAATCTTACTGAAGCGGATCATTGAGATCCCGACGTGTTAATTCAACGTGGACACTCTTTTAAGAAGATTGCTTGTGACAAACTAAAGACTTCAGTAACTGAGCATAACCTGCAATAAAATCTGCAAAATTAATTACGACCCTGCAAATGAATAAATTATGAGATTAAATGAAGACGCTGTTTATTTGTACGTTGATGCGACATATGTATAGGAAGGAATAATTATTTATAAGACCAAACAAAATAACCGAGATCATGTCTGAGGAACAAACGAAGCAACCCGAAAACCCTCAAGAGGAGGCCAAAAGCCCAGACACGGATGAGCCCGATCAAAGCAAAGTTGGTATTAAAGAGCTCAGCGCAACGCGTCGCGGCAAATTTGGGCATTGCACTCGAAAAATGAACGAAATTAATGATGACATGATAAGATTTGGTAGAGGCGATGCTGATGCTGTGAAAGCACAATTGGAAGAGTTTCAGAAAATATTGAAGACATTTAAGAAATCTCATGAATCTGTTCAAATGCTGCTATCTGATGACGTGAAAGAAAATGAAAATGTTGACTGGTATGAACCGAAGATTGCAAAATTTAATGACTTTATTTGTCAAACTGAGATATGGTTAAAACGTCAGCAAGACCCACAATCACTTGTTGATGTGCATGATAGTGTGTCAATTGTATCTAAGAGTAGTTCAAAGGCATCATCAGCCCATTCAGCGCGAATTAAAATTGCTGTGGATAAAGCTGGTTTACTGGCCAGAGCTAAATCCTTGAGAGAGAAACACGAAATGGAAATGGAAAAGGTTAAATTACGAGCTAAAATGGAAGCATTACAACTAAGAGAGGATCTTGCTGTCACAAATGCCAAACTACAGGCCCTAGAAGAAATTGATCCAACTGAATTAACAGCAAGAACAGCTTTCAGACTTAAGGATGGCATGAATACTTACCTGGAGAGATATATGGAGAAGTCACACAGAACGGAGGAACCACTTTCCAAATCAGAGGAAAGCAGCAGAGTTACAATGATATCTCTGCCGGATTTTGTGGATTTGGGAGCAATACCTAAAACACCACTACAGGAGGCTATGCGTGTAGGCCTACATCAGAAATCAACGGCGGCACCGCAAACAACCACTGCTGCAACGACTAGGCCCAACTCATCAAGCCGAGGCACTAGAACTACTTTGAATCAACCAAGAAGAGCACAATCTACTCCGGAAAGAGAACCATTAGAACCCCTAGATAACTCAGACTTGACAAATCTGCTTGTATCTGTTGTAGCTCAAACATCACTTCCAAAGAAGGAAGTTCCTGTGTTCAATGGTGACCCTCTGGACTTTCAGTTGTTCATGCAAGCAATCAAACACAACATAGAGGATAAGACTGACAGTAATGAAGACCGACTGTACTTTCTGGAACAATATACAGTTGGACAGCCAAAAGAACTTGTCAGAAGCTGTTTTCACATGGACGCTGCGAGTGGGTATGCTGAAGCAAAGTGCCTGCTCAAGCGACACTTTGGCAATGACTTTAAAATCACAACTGCCTATATGGAGAAGGCCTTAAATTGGAGTATGATCAGACCAGATGACGGAAAGGCACTTCACAGTTATGCGTTATATTTAAGAAGTTGCTGTAATGCTGCCCAAAACTTTCAATACATGTCGGAACTTGACTTGCCATCCAATATGAAACAAATTGTCTCCAAACTTCCATATAAACTCAGAGGGAGATGGAGAACAGTGGTATGTGACATTATGGAACAGACACAACAGAGGCCTAAATTCAATGATCTCGTCAGATTTGTTGAAAAACAGTCCAAAATAATGCAGGATCCGGTCTTTGGCGACATTCAAGACGTTCGTAAAGAAGCGAAGGTGAGAGCACCTACAGTGAACTTGCCCTATGGGAAATCTGCCAGCAAGCAGAGCTTCGTCACTGCAGTAACTCCAGTCACCACTAATGCTGTTGCTAATGCCAATGTCAAAGAAGATAGAAATCAATCTAGAAAGGTCACTCCTTCAAATGAAAATGATGCTTTTTCTAAACCCTGTGTCTACTGTAAAAGAGGGCATGCAATGGAAAGATGTGAAACAATGTCAAAACTCCCACACAAAGAGAAAGTGGAATTTCTTAAGAAACATGGATTTTGTTTTGCCTGTCTGATAAAGGGACATCTCAGCAAGACATGTAAGAAACGCCTGACATGCCGCTCATGTGATAAGAAACACCCTACGCTCTTACACATTGAAAACTGGCCACCAGATGGCGCCAAAGAAACTAAAGCACCTGCAGTAGCCACAAACAATACCAGCTGTGGTACAGCCGTTCAGGCCAACTCTGTCACAGTCAGCCTGCCACCAACCGACCAAACGGGCCGGCAATACCGACCACAAACTGGCAATTGTACCTGTGAGAGTGAAGGCAACCAAGGGTAGTCATTCAATAGAAACATATGCATTCCTGGATCCTGGGAGTTCTGCTACCTTCTGTACAGAAAAACTAATGGAAGAACTGTCTGTCAGAGGGAGGAAAACAGAAATTCTGCTTCAAACCATGAGTTATGAAAAATCTGTGAAAACCTTCAAAATATATGGACTGGAAGTATGCAGCCTTGATGGCAAAGAATTCATAGAACTTCCAGAGGTCTTTACACAACGAGCTATTCCCGTAAGCGATCAAAACAACCCGAGAGAAGAAGATCTTAAACAATGGCCTTACCTTAATGAGGTCAAGTTGAACTCCATTAAAGCCGATGTGAGTCTGTTGATCGGGGTGAACATCCCCAAAGCTATGGAACCACTCAAGGTCATCAACAGCCAAGACAATGGCCCTTATGCCGTTCTGACACATCTGGGATGGATAGTGAACGGCCCACTGGGAATCAGCTCACATGTTGACAAACATGGACGACCACAGATAACAACGAATAGAATATCAGTGGCTCGCTTGGGCGATCTTCTGATCCAGCAATACAACCAAGACTTTCCAGAATTGACCTATGAAGAGAAAACCGAACATTCTTTTGAGGATAAAAGGTTTTTGCAAATCATGAAAGAATCCTTAAGAAAAAAAGACGGTCATTATGAAATCCGACTTCCTTTCCGTAAGGATGATCTTCGTATGCCAAATAATAGGCAAATGGCTGAACAAAGAGCATATAGCCTTAAGAAAAAACTTGAGAAGGATGAGTCTTTTAAGAATGATTATGTGTGTTTTATGAACGATGTCTTAGTGAAAGGACATGCAGAGATGGTACCTGAAGAACAGGTCCACCGGACTGATGGAAGACTCTGGTACATTCCCCACCACGGAGTGTACCACAAACGTAAAAAGACAATCCGGGTGGTCTTCGACTGTACTTCGGCCTACCGAGGTACCTCTTTGAACACTGAGTTATTACAAGGCCCAGACCTTATGAACACCTTGCTAGGGGTACTTCTGAAGTTCAGACAGGAACCAGTAGCTGTGATGGGGGACATCGAAGGAATGTTCCACCAAGTGAAGATTCCTGAAACGGACGTGGACTTTCTGAGGTTCTTGTGGTGGCCAGGTGGTGACACTACTCAAGCACTGAGAGAATTTCGAATGACTGTGCATCTATTCGGTGCAGTTTCATCTCCCAGCTGTGCAAATTTTGCCCTCAAGCAGACGGCCGAGGATAATGAGGGAAAAGCTGATAGCTCAGCACTGAACACTATTCGTCACAATTTCTACGTGGATGATTGTGTTAAATCAGTTCCAGATGAAAACCAAGCCATTAGTCTAGTTCAGAACTTGAAGAAAATATGTGCAACTGGAGGATTTAAACTTATCAAATGGACCAGCAACAGTCGTTCTGTCCTTGCGTCTTTACCTGCAGAGGAAAGGGCAAAATAAGTAAAGAACATTGATCTTGACAAAGACAAGCTTCCTGTAGAGAGAGCACTTGGCATGCGTTGGGATGTTGAGTCCGATACATTCTTCTTTGACACCACTCTGAAACTACAACCAGTTAGTCGAAGGGGAATCTTGTCTGTGCTCAATTCTGTCTATGATCCTATGGGATTCTTATCACCAGTTATGCTCACAGGACAACTGATACAGCAGGAGCTGTGTAAGATCAACTGCGGATGGGACGATGAAATCCCAACTGCCCTTGTGTCAAAATGGAGCGAGTGGCAGAAAGATCTTCACAGGATCTCTGACTTCAAGATTCAAAGATGCTACAAACCCGTGGATTTTGATGTCACTGACACCCAATTACACCACTTCTGCGATGCCAGTGAGAGTGGCTATGGGACAGTCAGTTATATAAGATTAACCAGCAGAAGCAGACCTCCTCACATTGTGTTTGTGATGGGGAAAGCGAGGGTTGCACCCCTGAAAGTGGTCACGATTCCCAGAATGGAGCTCACCTCAGCAGTTTTGGCCGCCCGTATTGACAATATGCTCAAGAAAGAACTGGAGCTTCAGATCTCAGACTCCTTCTTCTGGACTGATAGTACTTCTGTCCTGAAGTACATTCTGAATGACACTCAGAGATTCAAGACTTTTGTGGCTAACCGAGTATCTGTGATTCGTGACCTGACACAGAAATCTCAGTGGTGTCACATTAGGACTGATCTCAACCCAGCAGACAATGCGTCTTGGGGAATGCGAGCTGAGGCTTTTCTGAAAGAAGGATGTTGGCTTAACGGTCCAGACTTTCTGGCCAAATGCGAAGCTGACTGGCCGAAACTTTCCACAGAACCACTCGTGCTTTCTGACAGTGACTCAGAGGTAAAGAAAACTGTTGTGGCCTTCGCTATAGCAGCACATGAAGACCCTCTGACTCGCTTTATTGAATACTTCTCATCATGGGACAAACTCATCAGATCTACAGCATGGCTTTTGAAGTTCAAAGGGACTCTGAGACACTTTATCCAATTGAAAAAGGCAGGCAACTCGCGCAGTGCATCAGTTAAAAAAGAATATGCGAAGGACAAGCAGCTATCCGACCAGCAGCTATCCGTGCAGGATTTTACAGATGCTGAAGAATCACTTGTTGCTTATGTGCAACAGAAAGCCTTCAGGGATGAAGTGAATGCCTTACGAGCAGGCCAAGCTGTAAGAAGGAGTAGCAGACTCTACAAGTTGGATCCCATTCTTAATGATGGAATACTGAGAGTGGGAGGTAGATTGAGTAAGTTGGCTATGCCGGAGGACTTTAAACACCCGGCCATTCTGTCTAATGTAGACCACTTCTCAACACTTCTTCTGAACCACACCCACCATCTGGTAGGTCATTGTGGAAAAAATCAAATGCTTTCTAAGCTCAGGACAAAATATTGGATTCTCAAAGCGAATCAGTCTGCAAGGAAAATAACCTGCGACTGCACACTCTGCAGACGATGGCATGGCACTGCTATGAAACAGAAAATGGCTGATTTACCGCTCACACGATAACACCAGATCTTCCCCCATTCACTCACACTGGCTTGGACTATTTTGGGCCCATAGAAGTCAAGAGTGGCCGTAGCAGGGTGAAGAGATACGGAGCCTTGTTTACATGTCTTGCCAGTAGAGCTGTACACTTGGAGATGGCTTACTCCATGGATACAGATTCATGTATCTCAGCCTTACGAAGATTCATCTGCAGACGTGGTCAAATCAAAGAAATTGTTTCAGACAACGGAACAAATTTTGTGGGCGCAGAGCGAGAATTAAAAGAAGCACTTGCTCACCTAAACATGAATAAAATACAGGATTCAATGAATGCAAAAGGCATCAAATGGAGTTTCAACCCGCCTTATGGTTCTCACCACGGAGGCGCGTGGAAACATCTCATTCGAATCATAAAGAAAATTCTTTACTCCATCACAAAGGAACAGACCTTAGATGACGAATGTCTTCAAACTGCCTTGTGCGAAGTGGAGGCAGTTGTCAATGCCCGTCCCATTACAGTAACATCTGGAGACCCTAAAGATCCTGAACCCCTAACTCCAAATCACTTTCTGCTCTTGAAAGGAAAACCCATTCTTCCACCTGGGCTCTTTTCCAAGCAGGATGGCTACTCCAGAAGAAGGTGGAAACAGGTTCAGTACCTATCAGACCTCTTCTGGAAGAGATGGACACGGGAGTATCTTCCCTTAATGCAGGAGAGACAAAGATGGAACGAGGTCAAAAGAAATCTGAAACCTGGAGACATAATATTGATCATAGATGAGACCTCTCCACGAAACTCCTGGCCTATGGGACGTATTATGGAAACCTTTCCAGATGCAAAAGGCTTTGTACGTCGTGTCAAAGTGAAAACTCAGACAGGCATCTTAGAAAGACCTATTACGAAGCTGTGTCTTCTCAAAGACATGTCCTGACTGACCATCTTACAGACCCGACTGACTGACTCACATACTGACAAACACCACACTACACTGCTCACAACATTACATTTATTTTCGATAAGATCTTGAAACCTACTGAAATCCTTTTCTATGCACAAGAGTATATTTCACATTTTGAATGAGTAAAGAATACATATGAATCTGTTGGATACTTACCTGTTGATTTTTATGATGTGAAATGAAATGTGTAAATAATATGATTTTGAAAAGGACTATTGAAAGGACTATTGAATTAATGCCGAGAACATTTTTTGATAAAAGCTTTGAAATCCCCTTGACTTTTTATAAGGGCTTATATTTTTGAAAGGAAAAAGAAAACCTTCTTTGATGGACTTTTCATGAACTATTGAAACTAATATGTGAAAAAAAAGAAAAAACAGATAAAATGTGAATAATGTGACAATGGACTTTTGAACTGTGTGGCTCCTGTGAATATTTTATGTTATGAATTGCCTTATTATGGCCAATTAGGGGCCGGAGTGTTGGAGCCATTTTGATATTTATGTTTGCATATGAATTTGAGTGATTTAAGATTGATGAAATGCTATTGAAATATGGTTTAATAGTATGGTGAATTATGGTTTACAATTACCTAATTCTTTGTGTGAACTGTGATTGACTGCCGTGTTCTGTCTGACCAATTAAGTGTGACGTCTGACGTTCTGATTGACAGATGTCTAATATAGGGATGGGTCACCTATGACCAGGTAGAGCGGAAGTGGCAAACAATTTTTCAACCGCGTGAATGCGATAGAGACATCTTTGTTTGTAATTTGAGTTTGAAGGAACAAATAAATTAATCTATACTTTAAGACGCGCGTTGTCCGGATTTATCCACTCTCAGAAGCGGCCGCTGAAAAGCTGCCACTACATGGCAGGAACAACTCCGTAGAGTAGATCCGTGAAGTCGACCTCGCAAGACATTTCGGGTGGAGGACTCTGCTGTATGGTCTCCTGTGAGGTCTCCGTCTCTAGAGTGAGGGTTGGCATTTGGTCATTCTCTGGCATCATAATTACTATTTTAGGATCATCCTCCGTCGTATCCTCCGACATCTGGTTGAGCAGGATCGGATCGACCTAGGTGGGGGAGGGGAACGGCTTTGTACGCATCAGCCATGCTGGTGTATACTTGGTCCAATGTCCTGTCTCCTCTGGTGGGGCATGAGACATTTCGGTGGAATTTGGGCAGTACAGTCTTTGTGCATTTATGTTAACAAGACGTGGTGCACGGACACTTGTCGGCTGTACGATATGTACACTAAACTGTTTTTAGCGAGAAAAATACTTAAGATAAACAAGCAAATAACTACTAGTTCGCAAACTCTGGAGAGACACTGAGCGTCGCGATGCATGCGCGCCGCCATCTTGGTCTTACTGAGTGTTTTAGCATAGCCTTTGGCCGATAGTAGGTACGCCTGTTTAGCATAGCCTTTGGCTGATAGTAGGCAGTCTCGGAGTCTGACTCGGTTTCAGAGTCAGTTGCATAGACTTTGCAGGGCCTTTCCACCCTTTTTGTTGGTGCCCTCCTTTTCTTAACCGTTTGTACTGGATTAATAGACCCGGTCCGTGTCTCCATTTCCATCAGTGGTGGTGTGAGAATGACATCCTTGGGGGTGTCTTCTCTAGCGATGGAGTCCCCTGCCGCCTCAACCCTCTGCTTCCCCTCCGCATCAGGACCCCTCTCAGCTTTCGGGCCCAACCTGTTGTAACCTGGGTAACTCTGGAAGTGGTGCTCAGGCCGGGGAAAGGCCATACTAGACTCGCCCTCGGCGACAGTATGTGTGTGTGGGGGGGGGGGGGTAGTCTGTTGTGTGTGTGTAGTGTGTCGTCTGTATGTGTGTGTTTGAGTGTGAGTGTATGTGTGTGGGGGTTGTCTGTGCATGTGTGTGTGTGAGTTTGTGTCATCTGTGTGTGTGTGTGTGTGTAGTCTGTGCGTGTGTGTGTGTGAGTTTGTGTCGTCTGTGTGTGTGTGTGTTTTTGTGTACGGTCTGTGTGTGTGGGGGGGTGGTAGTCTGTGTGTGTGTGTGTGGGGGTCGTCTGTGTATGTGGGTGTCTGGGTGTGTTGTCTATTTGTGTGTGTGAGAGTTTGTGTCTGGTCTGTGTGTGTGTGTGTCTGTGTATGTGGGTGTCTGGGTGTGTTATCTATTTGTGTGTGTTTGTGCGTGTGTCATCTGTGTGTCTGTGTGTGTGTGTGTGTCTGTATGGTGTAGTGTGATGGAAAATACATTTGGAGCGCCCCCTAGCGTGTCTGGCTATTAGTGTGGAGTGCGCTCCCCGAATTCCTATGTAGCGAGAGATCTCTCTCTCTAGTGTTAATTAATGCTCTAATGTAATTACCTAATTATTACCTACTTGTTAGCATTTACACCTCTTCACATTACACCAATAATACCTACCATTAGGCTTTTAACTTAATGCAAAATGTCAATAGTGACTGTGGGGGGACATGCAGCGTTCGGCCTGTAGAGGGAGCTACAGGACCGTGGCCAGGGTTCGGAGGCGAGGCTGATTGCGCACCTGTTGCGAATGAAGCCTCGCTAACGAAAGGGTTTAAGAGGTGTGTGCCTCTGCTTTCAGGAGAGAGAACGGCGACTGGAAAGTCGCCGAGTGTTTTAAGGGCTGGAAAGCCAAAAGACGGAAATATAACGCTTTTCATAATAAACGGGACATTCCCTCATCACCACACTGCGTCCGCCTCTCTGTGAGCAAGGGACTTGTTACAGTGGCGCCCAACGTGAGGCACAGTGAAGGCGGAGGAAAAAGGAAATGGAGGCATTAAGCGCGGCCATCGGAGGGATGGCCCTCATACTGGAGCGGCAGGCTCAACTCCAGCACGAGCAGCAGTCCGCAATGGGAGAGATAGCGACGGCGAGGGCTGAGGACCGTGCCCTCCTCCGGGACATCGTCGGGGCCATCAAAGCGGGACCGGCGCCCGGGTCACCACAAGGTCCCCCCAAGGTACACCTACAGAAGATGGGGGACCTGGACTACCCGGAGGCGTTCCTGGCGGTGTTCGAGGGGACGGCGAGGATCTCGGGGTGGCAGGACGGCGAGTGGGCGTACCATCTGCTGCCCCTCCTGTTGGGCGAGGCGCAGCTCGCTGCCCACAGCCTGCCAACGGCCGCCAAGCGGGACTATCCCTCCCTCGCCCGGGCGATTCGGGACCGCCTGGGCCTCACCCCGGAGGAACACCGTCGCCGATTCCGGGCCCTGACGATGGAGGAGGGGAGCCGGCCCTTTGCCTACGCCCAGCGGCTGCGGGACAGCGCGCGGCGGTGGCTGGACCCAGGGAACAGCTCAACGGAGGAGGTCGGGGACCGAGTGGTCTTGGAGCACTTCCTCACGGGGCTCCCGGCCCGGACCGGCGCCTGGGTCCAGTACCACCGGCCCCAGGATCTCGCGGCCACCGTTACCTTGGCGGAGGACCATCTCTCCCTCCCGCCGCAGGAACCCCGGCGACCAACCCCAACCCCGCGCCAGGGGGCGGGGGGGCGGCGCCCGGAAGGAGCCGTGCTGCCGGAGGAGGAGAGGCCCGCGCCCGCCCCGAGGACGAGATGGCAGGGGCAGGCATGTCGAGAACCAGCTCTGGCCCCACGGGAAGCACCCCGAGCGGCGGGGGGGTGTGTTGGCAATGCGGACGGCCGGGCCATGTGCAGGCGAATTGCCCAGTGATGGAGGTGGGGCAGGTCGTCCGCATCGGCAACATACCGGGCCCTCCCCCCGGACCAGGACAGGTGTATTGTGTTCCGGTAAGGATACAACACGATACGCACCAGGCGTTCTTGGATTCGGGCTGCATGCAGTCCATGATCCAGGAGCGCCTGGTTCGACCGGGGGCATTGTTAAAGGCATCAAGGGTGTTGGTGAAGTGTGTGCATGGGGACATTCACGAATATCCTGTGGTCGCGATCGAGATTCATTTTGAGGGAAAAAAGCATAGTGTACAGGCGGCAGTTAGCCCGCGCCTCACGCATCCCCTTATTCTGGGTGTAGATTGGGAGGGGTTTCCTCAAGCGGTAAAGCGGGCTACCGGGGTGCGTGCACGACAGAGAGGGAGGTGTGAGGCGTGTAATGTGCTCTGTGCTGAGGCGGCGCCTCGCGACACTGCCGAGGAGCCGGAGCCGGCGCCGGCGGGGGGGTCTCAACCCGAGATTTCCCCGCCGAACTATCCGCTGCTAGGTGACTTCCCCCTCGAGCAGTCTCGTGACGAGACCCTACGATCAGCCTATTACCAAGTGATAGCGATTGATGGTACTTTGGTAAGGCCAGACACAGTACGCGCCCACCCCTATTTTGCGATTATCAGCGACAGGTTGTACCGAGTAAGTCGTGACTCACATAGCCAGGAGGAAGTAACCCAGTTGTTGGTTCCCCGTAGCCGCCGGGAAATGGTCTTCCAGGCGGCTCATTTCAACCCCATGGTGGGCCATTTAGGGTATGATAAGACACTAAACCGTATAATGGCTCGATTTTTTTTGGCCAGGAATTCGGGCAGAGGTGCGTAGGTGGTGCGCTTCTTGTCGCGAATGTCAGTTGGTAAATCCCCCAGCCATTCCACGAGCCCCCTTGCAGCCCTTACCATTGGTCGAGAACCCATTCGACCGCATTGCCATGGATATTATCGGGCCATTTGATCGGTGTACACAGGGATATCGATTTGTGTTGGTCTTGATAGATTACGCAACCCGATTCCCCCGAGGCAATACCGCTGCACAATATTTCTGCCAGGAGTGTAGCGCAGGCATTGTTTCAAGTAATCTCCCGCGTGGGAATCCCGAAAGAGATTATCACCGATCAGGGCACTAATTTTATGTCACGCACTCTCAGGGAACTGTACGGGTTGTTGAAAATCAAGGCGGTTCGAACCAGTGTTTACCACCCGGCCACTGATGGCCTTTGTGAGAGGTTCAATCAGACCTTGAAATCAATGATCCGGAAGTTTGTACACGAGGATAGTCGGAATTGGCATAAATGGCTAGATCCCCTGCTGTTTGCGGTACGGGAAGTCCCCCAAGCTTCCACCGGGTTTTCCCGGTCTGGAAGTCCCAAAATCAAAATTTAGGAGTCCGGTCGGTATTGATAACCATCTCTCTGCTAGCCAGGCCACGGACGTTGCAGATTTGCAAGCTAAATTTGCCGACGTGTTCTCGTCTACCCGGTCGGACTACGCTTATCGACCACCATATACAAACGCTGCCGGGTTTAACAGTACGCACGCGTCCCTATAGGTTACCGGTACACAAACGAGACATTGTGTGCAGGTAATTGGAAGCCATGCTGGAGCTGGGTGTGGTCGAGGAGTCCCGCAGTGACTGGTGTAGCCCCATCGTGCTTGTCAACAAGCCGGATGGGGCTATACGGTTCTGTGTGGGTTATAGACGGGTTAATGCGGTCTCCAAGTTCGATGCCTACCCGATGCCCCGGGTTGACGAGCTCTTGGACCGGCTTGGCACGGCCAAATATTTCACGACATTGGATTGAACGAAGGGATACTGGCAGATTCCACTCTCGCCGGTATCCCGGGAGAAGACTGCATTCTCCACTCCGCTCGGGCTATACCAGTTCACGGTGCTCCCTTTCAGGTTGTTCGGAGCCCCAGCCACTTTTCAGCGCCTCATGGACCGCATTCTCCCTATGCTGCGGCCTACCTGGATGACATTGTCATTCACAGTGACACCTAGGTGCAGCATGTGCAGAGTGTGGCGGCTGTTCTGCGGTCCCTGAGGCAGGCGGGGCTGACGGCCAACCCAAAGAAGTGCGTGATCGGGCGGAGGGAGATCCGGTATCTGGGGTACCACTTGGGTCGAGGGGAGGTGCGGCCGCAGATTGAAAAGACTGCGGCCATCGCTGCCTCTCCGCGGCCCAAGACGAAGAAAAAGTTGAGGGCCTTCCTGGGGCTGGCTGGCTATTACCGGCAGTTCGTGCCGGGATTTTCAGAGCTGGCCTTGATGGACCTCCCCCGGAAGGGTGCCCCGGATTCGGTCCAATGGTCGGGCCAGTGCCAGGGGTCGTTCGAGGCCCTTAAGGGCGCTCTTTGTGGAGAAACGGTCCTGTATGCGCCTGATTTTAACCTCCCTTTCTCCCTACAGACGGACGCGTCGGATAGAGGCCTGGGATCAGTGCTGACCCAGCAGGTGGAGGGGGCTGACCAGCCGGTGCTGTACCTGAGCCGCAAACGGTGGAGAAGGAGTGCCTGGCCATCAAGTGGGCGGTCGGCGCCCTCCGCTACTACCTGCTGGGTCGCGCTTTCACCCTCCACTCCGACCATGCTCCCCTCCAGTGGCTCCACCGCATGAAGGATGTGAACGCGAGGATCACTTGGTGGTATCTCGCGTTGCAGCCCTTCAACTTTTCGGTCGTGGCAGACTTCCTCTCCCGTGCAGGGGGGGGGAGTAGGTTGTCGGCCGTCGTGTCCCCGGCCTATGTTGGGCGGTGGGGGTATGTGGGGGGACATGCAGCGTTCGGCCTGTAGAGGGAGCTACAGGACCGTGGCCAGGGTTCGGAGGCGAGGCTGATTGCGCACCTGTTGCGAATGAAGCCTCGCTAACGAAAGGGTTTAAGAGGTGTGTGCCTGTGCTTTCAGGAGTGTTTTAAGGGCTGGAAAGCCAAAAGACGGAAATATAACCCTTTTCATAATAAACGGGACATTCCCTTTTCACCACACTGCGTCCGCCTCTCTGTGAGCAAGGGAGTTGTTACAGTGACTATATAGCTAACTGAAATAAATCACTAGATAACTATCATCCGTGCTTAGTTAAATAAGCCTTAGCTTTTAAAGTTACATTAATATTTTAACTATTTTAAATAGCTAACAATATTAATCATCTAATAAGCTTCAATAGAAATGTCACCGATAATCATTAATCAGCATAAACACTTTCACATCAGGCTAATGTAAACCTTTTTTTCCATGACCTTACTTTCAGTATCAAACTTATCAATATCATTAACCCAATGAAATGCAAGTCTTCAACAGAAATACGTTTCAACTATTTACTGAAAAATATAGTATTTACATATAAACAAGTAAAAAAAGTAAAATGATTTGGTTTGGCTTTTCAAGTGCAATTCAAATGAACACAGTTCAGTTCAATGACCACACATTCAGTTTCACCTGAAGCTAAAGCTAAGCCGGCAAATGACTAAATAAATGCTCAATGAAATGAATGGGTACCCAAACCGCAAGTCACAGTCAAAGGAGGACACGTGGCAGGCCCGTAACGTTGCTTGGGATCGTGGAGACCTTAAACAAAATGGTCGCTTCGCACCGTTGTGCAGCAAACAAAAGAAACTCACTGCCGTAGTGCTGGTCGTTGTCGTTGTTGTCATCCACACCGCGGCAACGCGGTTCTGGCGATGCTGGTGGTTGAAGACGTCGTCCGACAGCAAAGCAGATATGGTTCTGGAGATAAGTGCTTCCTCAGACGAAGGGCAACCGAGCAGGCTACTTGCTGGCAAAGTCCTCTTAGCTAAATCACGCTGACTAGCCGTCTGCTCTTTCTCCTTGGTGAAGACTCTAACCGGGTTCTTCAAAACCGTCAACTATTACACTGTAAACTTCAAGTAAAATGTCTATAAACTCACTCTTCGTGCAGTCTTAAAGCACATTTACTATACCACGCATTCACTTGGTGTTTTACCAACTTCTAACGTGGCAGTCCACAGCGCAGTTCTCACTCATGTCTCTCTCTTTCTCCATCCGGTCTCGTTCTTCCCGCGTCCTCCCAACGTTCGTCTTCCTGCCACTTCCTGAACTTTCCCCCCCGACTCCTGATTGGTCCTCACTCCAGGTAAGTGCATTTTAACTAATACATATTTTTAATGCATGTAAACATTATTTAAACATTTTTGACATTCTGGAAAACATGTTTGAAAAAAAAAAAAAAAAAAAAAAAAAAAAATACAATGAGTTTAGGAAATACCCAAAATTCCCATAGGGCTACACATTCATAGAACTATTTTCAGGTTAAACACTTTCATATGACTGATACAACTTGTGTAACTACTGTGATTACATTTTCTCTTGTCACACCTCTAAAGTTCTATAGCCATTGTTCTAAGAAGCACTGTATAATTTACCATGTGAACAGCGGTGGTTTCGGAGGGAGTGGTGAGAGAGAGCAATAATGGGGGGACAGGCGCATCCTGCCGATAGGTGTGAAATGTTGAACGCCGATTAATCAGTAAGAAAGCGCTGATTGATCAGTAAGAGAGTCTCCCCATTGTTCATTCTCTCCCGCCCTTTCTCACGTAAGCACAAGCCCATCAGCCGATAGCCTTGGCGGTGCCTACTATTATGTTCCAACTGTATAAAAGACAAACCTGATCATTGTCTCTTCAGACTTGCGCTGAACGGAACCCCGGATCTACGCTGGGCTGCTGTTACGCTCTTGTCTCTTGTTTGCAAGCAATAAATACCGGACTCAGATATTGTGGCTACTCGGGATTTGTTTCTTGATTCTTACCTCCGAAGAGCTGAAGTACAGAGTGGTTAATCCTAGACTTCCACCACAGTAGTGTGTGTGTGTGTATGTATGTGTGTGTGTGTGGGGGGTAGTCTGTTGTGTGTGCGTGTGTAGTCTGTGTATTGTGTGTGTGTGTGTCTGTGTGTGTGTCTCTGTAGTCTGTGTGTGTGTGTCTGTAGTCTGTGTGTGTGTGTTTTCTGTGTTTGTGTGTGTGTGTGTTCCTGTAGTCTGTTGTTTGTGTGTGTGTGTCTGTGTAGTCTGTGTGTGTGTGTGGTGTGTTTGTTTGTGTAGTCTGTGTGTGTGTGTGTGTGTGTCTGTAGTCTGTGTGTGTGTGTTTTCTGTGTGTCTGTAGTCTGTGTGTGTGTATGTACAGTGGGGGAAATAATTATTTGATCCCCTGCTGATTTTGTTAGTTTGCCCGATTACAAAGAAATGAGCGGTCTATAATTGTTATGGTACTTTTATTTTAACAAATAGACACAGAATATCAACAAAAAAAGTCCAGAAAAACATATTATATAAAGTTATAAATTAATTTGCATTTGATCGAAGGAAATAAGTATTTGATCCCTAAGCAAAACATGACTTAGTACTAGGTGGAGAAACCCTTGTTGGCAAGCACAGAAGTCAGACGTTTCTTGTAGTTGGTCACCAGGTTTGCACACATCTCAGGAGGGATTTTGGTCCACTCCTCTTTACAGATCCTCTCCAAATCCTGAAGGTTTCAAGGCTTTTGCTTGGCAACTCGAAGCTTCAGCTCCCTCCACAAATTTTCCACAAATAGGATTAAGGTCTGGAGACTAGCTAGGCCACTCCATGACCTTAGTGTGCTTCTTCTTGAGCCACTCCTTTGTTGCCTTGGCCGTATGTTTTGGGTCATTGTCATGCTGGAAGACCCATCCACGACCCATCCTCAGTGCTCTGGCTGAGGGAAGGAGGTTCTCGTCCAAGATCTTAGGGTACATGGCCCCGTCCATTGGCCCCTCAATGCAATGAAGTCGTCCTGTACCCTTAGCAGAGAAACAACCCCAAAGCATAATGTTTCCACCTCCGTGTTTGACAGTGGGGATGGTGTTCTTGGGATTGTCGCATTCAGCATTTCTCTCCCTCCAAACACGAAGAGTCGAATTTATGCCAAAGAGTTCTATTTTGGTCTCATCTGACCACATCACCTTCTCCCAAGCCTTCTCTGAATCATTTAAGTGTTCATTGGCAAACTTCAGATGGGCCTGTACAGTCATGAGAAAAAGTTAGGACACCCCCCAAAATATTAAGTTATTCTCTTAAAAATATGGACATATCAATATGTTATCTTCTTTCTAACAATGTCTATAGATAAAGGGGATGTAATTGAACAAAAAACTATGAAAATGTAACTTTGTAATCATTTATTTAACGAAAAATTAACAATAATGCCAATTCCTACTGAGGAAAAAGTTAGGACACCCTATGCCCTAATAGCTAGTATTGCCCCCCTTGGCTGAAATAACCTCAATTAGACGTTTCTTATAACTGTCTACAGGTCTCTGACATCAATTGGGAGAAAGTTTTTCCCACTCCTCCTTGCAGAATTCTTTCAGCTGTGTGATGTTCGAGGGGTGTCTTGCATGCACAGCCAGTTTCAAATCAATCCACAGCATCTCAATAAGATTAAGATCCGGGCTTTGACTTGACCATTCCAGAACTCTCAATTTATTTTTCTTGAGCCATTCCTTGGTAGATTTACTGGAATGTTTTGGGTCATTGTCATGTTGCATGGTCCACATCTGCTTCAGCTTCAACTGTCGAACAGATGGTCTCACATTTTCCTCAAGCACCCTCTGATACAATACAAAATTCATAGTGGATTCTATGATGGTGAGCTGACCAGGCCCTGCTGCAGAAAAGCAGCCCCAAACCATGACATTTCCACCCCCATGCTTCACAGTTGGTATGAGGTTCTTGTTCTCAAATGCTGTCTTGGTTTTGCGCCAAACATGTTTACTCTTACTGTGCCCAAATAGTTCAACTTTGGATTCATCTGTCCAAAGCACATTGTTCCAGAAGTTCTGGTCTTTCTCTAGGTGTTCTCTGGCAAACTTTAGTCTTGCCCTGATGTTTTTTTTTGACAGCAGGGGTTTCCTCCTTGCACACCTCCCATGTAATGCAAACTTGTTCAGTCTCTTTCTTATGGTGGATGCATGTACTTTGACATCAATTGTGGCAAGAGATACCTGTAGGTCTCGTGATGACATTCTGGGATTGTTGGAGACTTCTTTAAGCATCTTTCGGTCAGCTCTTATGCTGAACTTGCTTGGGCGGCCTGACCTGGCCATGTTGGTGGTGGTTTTAAATGTTCTCCACTTGTAAATTATTTTCCGGACAGTGGAATGGCCAATTTCGAATAGTTTGGAGATCTTTTTATATCCCTTCCCAGACTCATATGCATCTACAATTTTTCTTCTGAAGGCCTCAGAGAGCTCTTTTGATCTCGCCATGGTGATGCAACTCACTTCAACAATCAAGAGCAAACCAAACTAAATATCTGAGGCTTAAATAGGACAGGCTCCTCCAAAATCCTCTGTAACGATGTTCTAATCATTTGCACCTGATGTGGTGCTCTTTATTATAATTTTAGGCATTTTAAGTGGAACTAAATGTGGGGGTGTCCTAACTTTTTCCTCACAAGAAGATTGCATTTCTATTAATTACATTTTACCAATCATTTTTTAAATAATTTGTTTCAGTTGTATTTGTTTAGTTATATTACCTCAATTTTTCAATATTGTTCAAATGAATATCAAATGTCCATATGTTTGAATATGTTGAAGAAGACAAAGGTTTTCATAGGGTGTCCTAATTTTTTCTCATGACTGTACATGTGCCTTCTTGAGCAGGGGGACCTTGCGGGCACTGCAGGATTTCAATCCGTTACGGTGTAGTGTGTTACCAATGGTTTTCTTGGTGACTGTGGTCCCAGCTGCCTTGAGATCATTACCAAGCTCCTCCTGTGTAGTTCTGGGCTGATCCCTCACCCTTCTCATGATCATCCTTACCCCACAAGGCGAGATCTTGCATGGAGCTCCAGGCCGAGGGCGATTGATGGTTATTTCTTCCATTTTCTAATAATTGCACCAACAGTTGTCTCCTTCTCACCAAGCTTCTTGCTGATGGTCTTGTAGCCCATTCCAGCCTTGTGCAGGTCTACAACTCTTACCCTGATGTCCTTTGAATGTTCTTTGGTCTTGCCCATGGTGGTGGAGAGGTTGGAATGGAAGAGATTGATTCTATTGACAGGTGTCTTTTATACCCATAACAAGCAGAGATTAGGAGTACTTTTCCTAAAGTGACAGGACTAATCTGTGTGCCTCATGGGCATATAACCGGTCTGTATGAGCCAGAATTCTTGCTGGTTTGTAGGGGATCAAATACTTATTTCCTTCGATCAAATGCAAATTAATTTATAACTTTATATAATGTTTTTTTTCTGGACTTCTTTGTTGATATTCTGTCTCTATTTGTTAAACTAAAAGTACCATAACAATTATAGACCGCTCATTTCTTTGGAATCGGGCAAACTAACAAAATCAGCAGGGGATCAAATAATTATTTCCCCCACTGTACATTCACGGTAAATGATACGTACATCACATTTTTAGTCGATTCAGGAGCAACAAACTCAGTGATCAAATTAAGTGCATTCCCCACTCCACCCAAACTCAGTGGTAGATATGCATACTCTGTTGGTGCATCAGGCGAGTCTGTAAAAGAACATTACACAACCCCACTGACATGTCAGGACACAGTTCAGGGTCACTTTAAACACTCATTTCTACTATCACACTGTTGTCCCATTAATCTTATGGGAAGAGAGCTGATGTGTAGATTAGGGATCATCCTCGTTTCCACACCTGAAGGGGTAGTTGTGACCAGAACAAACGGTAACCACACACTAGACTGCCACAGTTTTGTACAACACAGCCACGACTCACTGCTGTATGTGTATGAATGGAAGCTGGGTAGGACAGGAAATGACACGCTAGTGCAGCAAGCAAAAACATTTACACAAGAGAAGGACACACAGTACATGCAACCAGAAGACTTACACTGCACAGCATATGTAAGCAGAGGACAAGACACAGCATATGAGAAACAATGGTATCGGACAGGTTATGAGCATGAAAAGCTAACGTTAAGTTGTATGTATTGGAATAACCATAGATGTGCAATTTCTGTCAAGCTCCTAGAAAAGAAACAGGGTAATGTGAATTCAACATCACCATCTCTCTCTCATGCACACTGTCCAGAGTATCCTGCACCGTTCCATGTACCTGGCTCTCACCCACATGTGTCACTTGCCAAACACAAAAAGGATGACTGGCAGGATCTGGGTCCATGGGTAAGACGATGTGTTCAGGACTCAGGTAAGTGGGAAAATACAGCAAATGCAAAAATCTAATGGAACCATGACTTGAAGGTTTTCAAACAAAGTGTTTGTTCTATAGTGCATGCAAGTAGAACTGTAGAACTGGTACCAGAGAGCTCAGATATGTTTCAACAGGTAAAAAGTGACGTCACAACCAAACCAGATCTAAACCCATCAGACTTGCCGGCCCTCAAGGAAGTTCCAAATTCCCTATGGGCACAGGGCAAACATGATGTGGGCCTAATAAAAAATGCAGAACCAGTAGTGATTATTCCCAAATCAGACTACAGACCATGTCAGAAACAGTATCCACTTAGGAAAGACGCAATTGATGTGAGTCTCCGACAATCTACAATAAATGTTTAAAAGACAGCTTGTCAACACTCACTCTAGGAAGTGCACTCCTGCAATATGTTGATGACCTGATGATTTGTAGTCCAACACAGGAACAATGCGAGGCTGACACTGTTAAACTTTTAAAACACTTAAAAGCGGAAGGTCATAAGGCTAGCATATCAAAATTACAGTTTGTCAAAGAAAAGGTTGTTTTCCTAGGGCATGTGATCACAGCAGAGGGCAAATCCCTCTCCCCTAAAAGAGTTCAAGCAATCCAAGACATTCCGAAACCACAAACTAAGAAACAAGTTATGTCGTTCTTAGGTATGTGCTCTTATTGCAGAGCATTCATTCCCCACTATTCTGTTATGGAGGCACCACTCAATGCTATGATCCACGGTAAAGGCCTAACAGCTAGCAGCAGAACTGTTTGGACTTCTGAAGCTGAGCAATCATTTAACGACTTGAAACTGACGTTACAGACGACTCCCACACTGGGACTACCTAATTCTGACAGACCATTCACACAGACTTTGGACGAAAGGAGAGGTTGTATGACATCTGTGCTCCTACAGGAACATGGTGGGAGACTTAGGCCAGTGGCTTATTTCTCAGCCAAACTTGACCCTGTGGCAGCTGGACTCCCTGCATGCTTAAGGGCAGTGGCAGCTGCAGAAAAAGCTGTGATGGCTTCAAGGGACATTGTAGGATATTCTGATCTAACCCTTTTTGTCCCACATGCTGTGTCTATGATCTTGCTTGAACAGAAAACATCCCATCTCTCGGCAGCACGTTGGCTGAGATACACAACGACCTTACTAGACATGCCTAACGTTTCAGTAAAAAGGTGTACTGTTCTTAACCCTGCTACCCTTCTCCCAACAGAAGACGACGGCAAACCACATAACTGTGTTGTTTCCATTTCACAGATCTGTTCCCCAAGGACGGACCTTAGGGAAACGCCCATCCCTAACGCCGATCTAGACCTGTTTGTGGACGGATCTGTATCACGTGACTTAGACACAGGCATCAATAGAGTTGGGTATGCTGTGGTAACATCACATGACACATTAAAATCTGACTCCTTACCATCAAACCTCTCAGAGCAAGCTGCAGAACTAATTGCGCTCACAGAAGCATGTAAATTGGCTGAAAACAAAACTGTCAACATCTATACAGACAGTAGATACGCATTTGGCGTAGTACACGATTTTGGCGCCCTGTGGAAACAGACAGTTCTTAACCTCCACAGGGAAACCCATAGCTCATCACAAACTTGTGTCTGCTCTCCTCGATGCTGTTCTGCTTCCCTTATCAATTGCTGTGGTCAAATGTGAAGCTCACACACGGAACACTGATGAAGTGTCATTGGGTAACGCTCATGCTGACAAACAAGCAAAGGCTGCAGCCCAAAAACCATATGATGACTCTTCTTTCTCTCTCCTAAATGACAGCACACCTGCCCCTTCCTTGACTTACAGGAAATCCAGAGGAAGGCTCTACCAGACGAAAAGTCCACCTGGAGGAAGAATGGCTGTGTGGTAACAGAGGGTGTCTGGTATTGTCCTGACAACAAACCATGTCTGCCTAAGTATATGTGTAACAGGGTCCTAGACACAGGGGCGGACTCAGTAGGTATTTTAAGGGTAATTCCCGTTTATTAACCTTTTTTCCATTCGTTGGTTCTGGTCGACTTTTCAGTCCTCCAATCCCTCGTCGACCTCTCAGTCGATGCTCTCCAGCCCTTCTACTGAAAGCAGAGGCACACATATCTTAACCCTCGTATTGTCTTCACTTTTTGGACCCTTTGGAAGTCTTCGGGTCAAATTGACCCGGGACATTATTGGGGCTTTAAAAGCAATACAAAAATACAAATTTCCATTCAAAACTCTTTAACATATATTGTCTTTATCTCAATTCCAAACAATATAGATAACATGTATGATTAATATTTGCAATTAATCTCTGCTAGATCATATTTCACAGTGGAAGTGTAATTCGTTTTTGTGATAAAGTTATAATTTATGTAAAAAATCTGCTATAATAAGGACTTGGGTGGAATGCTTATCTCTGAAAAGTTGAAATGAAACAATGTTTTCATTGATGTTTATTATTTTTGAGGAGATATTCTCATTTGATTTTCATCTTTATCTTATTATAATCAAAGCTGTGAAAAGCAAATACAGGTGATGAACGACAATAGAAACACAAGAACCAAACTTAGATCGATTTAGTCACTGGATATGAAATACATCTCTCAAAAATGTCTCAAAAATAATTTGAGATGATTTACAATAAATAGAAACACAAAACATGAACGAAATGTACACTGCTTTATTCACTGTCAATGAAATACAGTACACTGAAAAATACATCTTTCAAACAATTCTGAAATAATATTGGATACATACAATTTGAGAGTATGTGTACTACAGATGTACTTTTAGCAGTTTCTGCATGTGGTTTGTGTCTTTGAGTCCTTTGAGGGTTCACACACCTCGCTGTGCTTCCTCTTGTTGCCACCAGCTGCAATCTAGAATAATGAAAATACTTTATTAGTTCAGGATTTTTTTCCCACCACATCTTCTAATAGTCAATTTCAATTTGACCCACATACATACAGAGATACTCAGAAACATACACACACACACACACACACAGATACATGCACACATAAACAACAACAACAACAGGACACTTACTTCAGGCACTGGAGGTTGTGGTTGTGTGGGTCGTGCAGGTGGGACAGCAGGAGCCTCCTCCACCCTCCTCACTATGGCTAGAGAAGCTGGGTTCCTGGGCACATGTTGTCTCCTCTGTATGTGCGGTGTCACCAGTGCTCATAAGCATCACATTTTTGCCCTTTTTGGGTATGTAGGATACCAGGGCCATGTTGGCCGTAAACACAAAGTGGGAGGAATGGACTGGCCTGTTCGTTACAGTTAGAAGCTGAGGTGGGAGCTCTGTCTTATTTTTTCTGACTGTTCCACCCATTGTCAGCTTTCTTTTGAGAAGTTCCTGTCCCGGGCTGTACGATGTGAAAAAATTATCCCAAGTGATGTTGTGGCCACTGAGGCCCTGTGACATATCCAGTACCACCCGTGTCCCCTGGTGTCTCTCAGGGTCTCCTCCCTCTGGCTTCCCAGAATGTTTTGTAACAACATTGTGCAGATTCTGTGTGTGTGTGTGTGTGTGTTTGTATGTGTGTGAGTGAGTCTGTGTGTCTCTGTGTATATGCGGGTCAAATTGACCCGAAGACCTTGTGAAGGACATAAATGTGTAGGGGGGGTGTAGCATGTGCACTCAATGATTTTTTTTTCTTTGACATGTTCTTCACAGTAAATAAGCCAAGGCCATGGAGTTTCAGGTTGAAAAAATGTTTCCTTGTATATTTTTTCTTCAAGTAAAGATTTAAAACGGGTCAATTTGACCCGAAGACCACACAAGGGTTAAACCATTCGTTAACGAGGCTTCATTCGCAACAGGTGTGCGATAAAGCCTCGCTTCCGCAGCACCCTCTACAGGCCGAATGCTGCATGTCCCCCCACAATATGTTTCCCCATTTTGCAAAATTGACACATGGTCAAGACCACGTGTCAAAAGGGGGGATGTTAGCATCCATTAACCAACACTGGTACACAAAAGGGTTCGCAATATTCTCACAAAGATTCTGTGAAGCATGTATAATTTGTGCAGCTCACAATCCTGGCAGAGGGGTTTCCACCCCGCAAGCAGCACACCCACCTCCAGACAGACCATTTGACCATCTCCAAATGGACTTCATTGAACTCACCCCAAGCGAAGGTAAAAAGTATTGTTTGGTAATGTGTGACATGTTCTCAAAATGGACAGAGGCCTTCCCAACAAGTAAAGCTGATGCAGCAGCAGTTGCCAAGGCTCTGATAAGAGAGGTCACACCAAGATGGGGTATTCCAACAAACATTTCTAGTGATAACGGCTCACATTTTGTGAATGCAACATTAAGGGAGGTGGGAACATACTTTGGCATTGATATGAGACAACACTGTGCGTATCACCCTGCCAGTGGCAGAGCAGTTGAAAGACAGAACGGAACCTTGAAAAACAAATTGGCAAAATGTTGTGCTGAGACAAGATTAACCTGGATGAAGGCACTCCCAATTGTGCTCCTCCAAATGAGAGCACGGGTCAGACCAAAATATGGGCTAAGCCCATTTGAAATTCTATTTGGGAGACCAATAGAAACAGGCATTGGACCATGCCAGAGACAGCTCCCATCCACAGACCAATGTGAAGATGAAATGTTAAGATACTGTGCTAACCTCTCTTCTACCCTTAGAGACATTCACAAACAGGTAGGAGACGGCCTACCCAGATCAGCTGAGGGTCCACTCCATGACCTCAAGCCAGGTGATCACGTGATGGTGAAAGACTTCAGACGAAAGAATTGGGCTACACGTCCTTGGCAAGGACCATTCCAAGTGCTCCTGACCACCCACACCGCAGTAAAAGTTGCAGAGAGAGCTATGTGGATCCATTGCAACCACTGCAGACGAATCAAGACGACACCAGAGGACGCCAGACCAGAATAAACGACGCTCTCAAGCCAACAGGACAGGGAGACAATCGGTCGTGCCCTGGTCTCAACAAGTGGAATGCCAATCCACCAACTGTCGAGAAAACTACACTCTCAAACCAACAGGACAGGGAGACAATCGGTTGTGCCCTGGTCCCAACAAGTGGAGTGCAAATCCACCAACCGTAGGGAATTCCCTGCTGCAACAATACGTCCAGATACCCCAGCAATATGAACAAATGACCGCATCACCTGACCTTTATCCAGATCTGTATTCCACTCCTGAGTGGATTCCTCCCTATCATGATGATGATGATGACACTGATACAGTATAAATGAACAGTATAAAATGTGATCCCTTTTGCCAACCGCAGTATAAAATGCTTTTTACAACATAGAGTTTCTTCAACTCACAAAAACAGCCAACGCTGAGATAAGTTTTTCTGTTTGTTCGACTATGAAGTCATTGCCGAAAACTGTTTTCCAGAAAGGTAATTGTAACGATGTCCATTGTACACAGAGGCAGACGCAGTATGTTGTTGAGGGAATGTTCCCGTTTATTCATAAAAGTTCGTTGTGACTTTCCAGTCTTTCAAAAACACTCGGCGACTTTCCAGTCGCCCTCCTTCCGCCAAGCAGAGGCACACACATCTTAAACCATTTAGTCAACGAGGCTTCATTCGCACCAGGTGTGCAACGGAGCCTCGCCGACGTAACCCTGGCCACGGTCCTGTAGCTCCCTCTACAGGCCGAACGCTGCATGTCCCCCCACAGTAATTATGGATGCAAATGAATAAATTTTGTAATATACTTTGAGATCCTTAAAGGATCTAAGGGGGGATTGTAATGGCAAAAAATATATTTGTACTATTTTGCTTAAGTCGTATATGAAATGTATTGACCTCTCTGTGACCCAATGTACTTTGTTATTTTTAATTATGTGACTGAGGAAGAACCAAAACCGACTGCTCCTTCTCTTGTATCAAAGATGTTATGTGACCTTGGAACACTCCTAACTGCAGGCTGAGGTTTGAGATAGTAGCTCACAACGCCTACGCTTCTTTCCCAGCTTCTTTATCAGCAAACAGGTGCAAGATATGTTTACCCCTAGACCTATGACGTACAAGCATTGGAGTTAAGGACCGCCCTCTCCTCAGCCACAGCATCAGTATCTGAATCCACACTGTTGGTGAAGGAATGCTGATCCGGCCGTAAGCAGAATTGTTTAAACTTTGTATATGCATTAAAACTCTCAACTGAGACTAAACAAACTCGTTTATTGTTGTTCACTGAAAGATTTCCATCACAGAGTGTGCAGGGGTAGTCTGTGTGTGTGTGTGTGTGTGTGAGTTTGTGTCGTCTGTCTGTGTGTTTGTGTGTGTGTGTTTTTGTGTATGGTCTGTGTGTGGGGGGTGGTAGTCTGTGTGTGTGTGTGCGTGTATAGTCTGTGTGTGGGTCATCTGTGTATGTGGGTGTCTGTGTGTGTTTGTGCGTGTGTCTTTGTGTGTGTGTGTGTGTGTGTGTCGTCTGTGTGTGTGTGTGTGTGTAGTCTGTGTGTGTGTGTGTGTGTGTGTATGGTCTGTGTGTGGGGGGGGGGGGTAGTCTGTGTGTGTGTAGTGTGTCATCTGTATGTGTGTGTTTGAGTGTGAGTGTTTGTGTGGGGGGTAGTGTGTGTGTGTATGGTCGGTGTGTTTGTGGGGGGGTAGTGTGTGTGTGTGTGTGTAGTCTGTGTGTGTGTCTGTGTGTGTGTGTGTGTGTGTGTGTGTCTCGTCTGTGTATGTGTGTGTGGGGGGTAGTCTGTGTGTGTGTGTGTAGTCTGTTTGTGTGTGTGTGTGTGTAGTCTGTGTAGTGTGTGTGTGTCTGTGTAGTATTTTGTGTGTGTGTGTGTGTGTGTGTGTACGGTCTGTGTGTGTGGGGGTGTGTGTGTGTGTGTCTGTGTGTCTGTGTGTTGTCTGTGTGTGTGTGTTTGTGCGTGTGTGTGTATAGTCTGTGTGTGTGTGTGTGTGTGGGTCATCTGTATGTGTTTGTCTGTGTGTTGTCTGTGTGTGTCTGTGTAGTGTGTGTGTAGTATTTGTGTGTGTGTGTGTGTGTGTGTATTTTTAAAAAAACATCACTATCAAAATTGCTTTACACAGCACTTGTCCCAGTGGCCGCTCCTGATCAGTCAGAGGCTCCCAGCAAGACCACACCCAGAACAGAGGAATAAAGGTGGATTAGGATCCCAAGACCCAGCTGGAAAATGGAATGAGAACACGTTACCAAGTCCTGGCAAGGACTACACTGATGGGCTGAAGTTCAGAACTTTCAAGGAGAGGTGAATGAGTTTCATGGAGCTGTCCATGAAATTTGGCTCTGAAATTTGAATTACAATGAGCTGTATGTTTACACTTGCCATAGAGCTCTGAAGCTCTGTGCGTTGAGAATGTAGTTTGTTTGAGTTTGCTGAATTTAAGTGCTGTGTCACATTGGCTTACAGTTTTGTGTATGTTTTCTTTTCCGATTAACTGCTGTTTGATTGAACAGGTAATAATAAATATTTGCTCTTGATACAGATTTGCCTGTTTCTGTAACGAGCTATGATTTGACGATGAGTGGCCGCACCGGCCAGAAGAAATCAATACGCTAATACCAATCAAACCATTGGTTATTACTTTGAAACACTATTGCTCCATAATCCCTGAAGATTATTCAAGGCCATTCATTATATGCTGTTGTACAATGTCATGTGTAGCTCCTTTAATTACTTTTGTAAACTTTCTCAAATATTCTCTAGAATCAGCAGGTAGTTACTTTAAATCCAACAATCACCAATTTTAGTCATGAATATCTCACCTGACACATTTCTTGAGTATTTTCACATGCTGTGTTTTTGTATTTGTATTGACGTTTTGTATTGAAGTATTGAAATTGATTTAAAAATACATTTAAAAAAAATGAGACCCACCACTCTGGACATGCCTAAATTGCAAATCTCAAAGCCGACTAAGGATTTACAGAGAATTGGGTCGCATCCTGTCGTGGGGACGGGCAGGGGGGTCTACCTGACCCCACACTGCCCCACCCATCAGGCCATAGGTGCTTTGGGCATCTACTTGCGTCAGAGGCACCTGTCATTGGCCATCACCTGACACCAGGCTAAGCTGCACATCAAAGCTGCTTAGCTCTCTTATCTCCTCAGCCTCTGTTCATGTGCTTTAGACCCAGAGAATATTCCAGAGGACAGATGTCCCCATTACCCCCCCACCACATGCACCACCACTGCCTTAATCTGCCTACTGGGCCAGCACCCACCCCTCAGGTAGCCATAGGCTCACTCAGGGAGAAGCCATTGTTGGACATACAGTAGATATCAGCGGAAATCTTAAAAAAGCCAAAAGTAGGCCTATAGCATATACACTCACCGGCCACTTTATTAGGTATACCTTGTTAGTATCGGGTTGGACCCCCTTTTGGGGGGTCCAACTCCTCAGAGATTTTTTTTCTCCTCAGAGATTTTGGTCCATATTGACATGATAGCATCACGCAGTTGCTGCAGATTTGTCGGCTGCACATCCATGATGCGAATCTCCCGTTCCACCACATCCCAAAGGTGCTCTATTTTCAAAGGTGCTCGATATGAACTCATTGTCATGTTCAAGAAACCAGTTTGAGATGATGTGAGCTTTGTGACATGGCGCGTTATCCTGCTGGAAGTAGCCATCAGAAGATGGGTACACTGTGGTCATAAAGGGATGGACATGATCAGCAACAATACTCAGGTAGGCTGTGGCGTTTAAACGATGCTGAATTGGTACTAAGGGGCCCAAAGTGTGCCAAGAAAATATCCCCCACACCATTACACCACCACCACCAACCTTTGAGTTACTGTTGCCTTTCTATCATCTCAAACCAGTCTGGCCATTCTCCTCTGACCTCTGGCATCAACAGGGCATTTTCGCCCAGAGAACTGCCGCTCACTGGATATTTTCTCTTTTTCGGACCATTCTCTGTAAACCCTAGAGATGGTTGTGCGTGAAAATCCCAGTAGATCAGCAGTTTCTGAAATAGTGAGACCAGCCCGTCTGGCACCAACAACCATGCCACGTTCAAAGTCACTTAAATCACCTTTCTTCCCCATTGTGATGCTCGGTTTGAACTTCAGCAGGTCGTCTTGACCATGTCTACATGCCTAAATGCATTGAGTTGCTGCCATGTGATTGGCTGATTAGATATTTGCGTTAACAAGCAGTTGAACAGGTGTACCTAATAAAGTGGCCGGTAAAGACATACATGTATGGGGGGGGCTGGGTCAATAGTATATACTGTGTATATATATATATATATATATATGTATATATGTATATATATATATATATATATATATATATATATATATATATATATATATATATATATACACACACACATATACACATATATATACACAGTATATACTATTGACCCAGCCCCCCCCATACATGTATGTCTTTATCAGCAACATATTGATTTATGATATTGTGATCCCACAGTGGCACAAACCTGTAGTAAGTCTGTCCTGGCATTTTTTAATCTAGCACTGTTTCCGAGATGTGCTCTTTCAAGTGTAGCAGCTATGATGACACTGTAACTGGTCAGTTGTTTGTCCTGGGCAGGACTGGATCCCTACTGTGTGAAATCCACACGTTCTTCCTGATCAGGTAAAGCTGGCCTCCAACTGGGTTCTTTCCATCTCCCTCATCTGCTGTGAACCTCCGGCTGGCCTTAAATCAACCCCTCCCCCCACCCCCCCCCCACTCTCACACTTTCTCTGTGTGCTAGTGCAAACTTAATTTGCATGTTAATCAATAATGAACTAAAATTAATTAAGTATATAAAGAAAGTTTCATGGGGCAGTACATCTAAAATCCCTTGAGTTATAGCATGTGACAGGAAGATTGTGTACCAGACAAAACAGACAATCAGACAATTGATATGTTGTATATATCTTTATTTTACACAATGGAGCAGCTACATGCTCCAACCAACCCACAAGACTGACAGTACTGCTGATGAAAATCAAGATTTACAGAAAAAGATTAACTCTCAATATTACAAAGAAAGGTCACACTGAAAAATAAATACAACTGGTAACTTTTTGATATTCACTGAAAACTGACACAAGGTATTTAAACGGATTGTTAATCTGATTCTCTCAAAGAGCGCATTTCTCTCTTTCTCTCTCTCTCTCTCTCACCTCGCGTTGCAGCTGTCCAATATAAGCTGCCATGAGAAAGTTTCACCTCTGTCCCCTTCTGTTTGTGACTGATTGACCAGGTGTTGTGATTTATATTGAGTATTGAATAGAATGTTATACTGTACGTTGAATTGAGCAGTGTAGAAAAAAATATTACTATGAGTTCACACAAATACACATAGCAATGTGTAGCTATTGGGTTATGTGACCACTCAACAAAAGTTGTGGAGTGCAACCATAACATAGGGGTAAAACAAATAGATATGATAGAAATACTGTTTTAGGCTTGATGGTTTCAGGGTCTGCCCCATCATTTGCAAGGGAGAGGATTGTCAGGGCCAGTGGAGGGGATAATTGTTTTGTTTTTAAAATCCCATGCACAAATTAATATATCCATATTTATTGAAAATGTTAAAAATAGACTGATTAACATATGAACAGAATTATATGGACACAGACATCCACATTCTTTAGTTTGGTTCTCACTTCATGTGATGAGTCGGCTTACTTACAGATTGAGCATGTGAGTTGACGTTTGTTTATGTAGTATTGATGTAGTCAAGTCAAAGTTTATTGATGATATGCACAGGATACAGTTGTACATTTAATAATATTTATGTGTGTTCATGTACCTTTGCTTTTCTAAGTGTGTGTGTGTGTGTGTGTGTGTGTGTGCGCGTGCGTGCGTGCGTAGGATACAGTTGTAAATTGTATAGTGTGTGTATGTGCATGTGTTTATGTGTCTCTGCTTGTCTAAGTGTGTGTATGTGTGTTGATTCAGTGAGAGGATCTTTCGTGTCTCACTCCTCTTTCTGTTTGAGCTCCCATCAATGGGAGAGGTCTCAGTCCCTAGGAATGGGCCCCTCTCAACTCGCCACACCCTCTCCCTCCCCACCCTCCTGCACCTGGTTCTGTTTGCACAGAGACTTGATCTTCTCCATGAAACCTCCAATGGTTTCCTTCACGCCCTTCTCTAGGAGCCAGCCCTCACTCTCACTCTCTGGGTTCTCTGGGTCGGTCAGGGTATCCAGAGCGGTGGTCAGATACTGCAATCCCACCATCACTGCCACCTGAGGACCAGAGAAAAGGGCAACATCACTAACTAGGACTTAGTATTCACCCACTGTATACAATACATAAAAAAGACCCCTGAGCAACTGGAGAGCTCTGCAACACCTTTACAGTGACATCAAAATGGATGTGAATACTTGTTAGCGAACATTAGGTCTTTGGTTTTACATTAGGTTTTGACCCACATACATTTTTTTTTATTTTTTGTTTAAATCCTTCATTTCTCACCTAGCACAGTGATATCCTGCTTCCAGGAAGACAACCTGTTGTTCCTTGGCCAGATTAACCCCTCTAAGAAACCCTGATCCTCCCTCGCCCTGTATACCACACCAACCATTAGGCAATCCCACACCGATTCAGCCCCAAGGCTCTTTTAGTTGTTATTATGTGCTATAATCTGCACAGATTAAACATGGAAGAAAACAAGTATTATTTTTTTTACTTTTACTTGGGGGAATTAAAATGTGCTTGATGTTCGTTCTTTCAGGTGAGGGAGCTTGTTTACAATTTTCATTGTACAATAAATAGGTATTCATTAATGGAGTAATCATCATTCATTTAAAAGTGAAAAATTCAAATCTCAAAATCTGGCCTAAAGGGAGTGAGCCGGCAGCTATTTTTCGTAGCGAATCACACACTACAAGAGGTGGGGCTCCATACAACTATTGTATGTCATGCGATTTCAATTAAATTAATCAATTTACAGTCATTGTACATCCTTCACTGAAAATACTGAATGCAAACTTCATATCTGCAATTAAACAGATTTAAACAAATCGTATCACAGTAGCTTGACTTGGCATGTAAGGCAAACTGCCCAGTTGTAGCTAATTGAGGAGAGGTTCGAGATGGCATATAAACCAATGTTGCTGTAGGCCACTTTTGAGTCATTTTTATACCAGACACTTCCTGGTGAGTGAGAATAGTCTTCTCCAAGCATCTTCTTTGCACGTCTGGGCCTGGCTACCTACAGTACCAACCTGTAGTGCATACGTACACAAATAACCATGCTACTTGCCTACACATGCTTCTTTAAGAGCATAATTGCATCAAACCATCAGCTAATCAATTTGTTAGTCTTACATGCCAGGTCATGTCGGTTGACAGTTATAGTTGGTCTGTAGTTGGCTATGATTGTCATCCACTGCAGTACCCAGTATGAAATAATAAGCAGGAGAGTGTCCATGCATTTCAACTGAAGACCATTTGAAACGCAAGGATGCTCTCCTGCTTATTATTTTGTATTTTTTAGTGCCTCTCTCCCTCCCACACCCATGGCTCAATGATTTACCCAGGGAATGAGGACGCCAATTCCCCTCCTTCCAGTATGTGTGTCTCTTACCTCCAGTAGGATGACCAGCAGCACCAGAGCCCCGATGCTGTTCATCATGCCCCCGTAGTAGGCGACCAGGGACTCGCGGCAGCCCCGGGTCCAGATGTTGAGCTCCTCAATGCGGTGGTCATAGTCGTAGTGGGCAGTGTTGTTGGTCAGGTGGTGTTGGATGCAGGGCCGTGGAGAGCCGGGGTTGCAGCAGCTGAATGGAACACTGTCCATCAGGAATTTCCCCTCCACGTTGCTCAGGACACGGCTGTGAACACACCAACACAGACACATCATCAGTACTGATGTATCACACATGTCACATAACAGGGGTGTGTCAATGACATAACACATATCTAACATGGAAAGAGACTGAAATGATAATAACGGGATCATAATTATGTGAAATAACACACAAGTCAATCTGTGATAGTGAGTAGTGTGAACCCCCTGAGATGTAAATGTGACATGGTTGTTAATAATGTCAACTTCTTAAAGGCTTTAACAGCTCACATGGCGATGTATGTGATGCTTACAGGGCACATGTCCTGAGTTAAGTGTCAGTAAGACTATACCTATAAGGCTATATTGTTAATGGGTGTTTAGCAGGCTAGTTGATGTAGTGAAACTTGGCTGTCAACCTCGTTGACAGCACCATGGTGGGAGGGGCATCTAGCTAGGGTTGACAGGAGTTTAAACTAGGTTGATGAGGTATATCCTCTTGGTGGGATCATTGGTAAGTGAGAGAGACAGCAGTAGGCCCTATCTGTACATTAATGTATACGCATGCATTATGCACGCCATCATTGAAACACACAAATAAGCATATGTAGGCCTACTTGCTAGATGCACTCACTCAAATGTCTGTATACAAGGACACTTCTTTTTTTTAAAAGCACACTCTTATTTTGTATGTAGTCCACACAAATTGCCGCGTACTTGCATTTCTTTCTTGTAAAAGCACTATTCTTGTAAAAGCACAAATGTGTGTTTTGAGTTACTTTTTCATTGCTTTTACTCTATCTTTTGAATATGGTATCAGCTGACACTATGGCAGATAGTATGAAGGGGGGTGGGGGGTAGTTTGACTACATTAAGTGTCAGAGTCTATTACTGGCAGTTAACTCCTATTTAATTATGATGTTGGAGGACAGTAAGCTGAGAAGGACGTGGAAATGAGATCCTGGAAGATTATCGACTTATCAGAACCCTGGCACATGAACCTGACTCCACTTACACTGCTTTCCCCAACAGCCCACTTACACTTCTTTAATGCTCTTCTTATTTATCCTGTACTGACCCCTTTTTAAGGCCCACCTATTGAAGCCCCTCTGCCCCACCCCCTCCATCAAACCGTATTATTCAACTATTTGGATCCCGCACAGGTGTTATTTTATAAATTCAGCTAAGCACTTGTTGACTCAATCAATTGTCAAATTTTCCAGCTTACATAAAGAACTATGAGTAAAATTAAAAATATGTGAGTTTCATTCTTTCATTCACAATTCATTGGAGACTCATGTTGCAACAATGTTGGATTAGTGTGCATAAGAATGTTCTTGACGAAAGGAGGCTTATGATTCCAAGGAGCTTCAGGGGAAGGGAATAGATACATGCTTAGGGTGAATACCAGTCAGGGGAAGCTGGTGGAGGGAGAAAACGGAAGACAGGCTCATTGTAATGCATGGAATGAAATGAGGAATGGTATCAAACACGTGTCTTCCGATTTCGACCTCCACCAGCCTCCCCTGCCAGTGCCACTGTCTGTCATCCAGCTTCCACACCTTACCGACATTCTAGCATTGCACAGGCATACAGGTTGTCTCTCTCTCAAAATATTGTACCTTTACTAATTTTCTGTACCTTTACACATTTTCTGTATCATTAACCGCTCATGTTTCCTGGTGAAACCCAACATTATCTCAGTACTCACTCTTTGACCTCATCGTTGCTGAAGTCCAGGTAGCGGTTACTGATCCATTGAACCTCGAACCAGTCCCTAAAGTTGTTGTTCCCACAGCAGCGGAACTCAATCTGGGTCATGTCCAATGTCCTCTTCATGTAGCAACGTCCAGGTGTGTCTGTGTCCTTGTAAAACTTTATCCCATTCTTCAACCCCTCAGCCAGGGCAAAGTACAGTGAAAACTGCATTAAGAAGCACAGCAGTGCAGTGATGAAGAGTAGGACGTTGAAGAAGACGCAAAACATCAGATAGGGCTGCACCATGGGCTTCCACTTGGGGAACTTGGTTGAATCCAGAGAATCGTGGCACACCTTGCCACCAAAGGCATTGAGCCCACAGGCAATCAGGCCCACTAGGATCAGCAGGTTGGGCACAAAATGGCTCTCATTGTTGTCCATCATCTCGCTCCTCTTCCGTAGCTCGATCTTGAAGAAGAGCCCCAGGCTAAAGATCAGGATGCCAGCCATCACAGAGAGCCAGTACAAGAGCCACAAGCCCTGGGCTAGCTTTACCCGCTTGGGCAAGTCAAACTTTACCAGCATCAGCGCCATTCTTACCTCTTATTGTATTTTATTCCCAAACAAAAGTTGGACAAAAAAAGTTAATATTTGAATATTTAAGAAAAAGAAAACTTTGCTTGATTATTGAATGTTTGTTTCCACAGTAAGTAATTCAGTTGACCTTATGTGGCGACGTTCCAGTGGAGAGTTCTAGTTGGAAAATTGTAATCCATTCCAGAAGGGAGCTGCAGAATGTGCTTTGGCAAGGGTTTCCCTCTTCATACCCATTCTGACCACCCACAGGTCAGGAAAGTCCATAGTGCTGGGTGGACAGTGGATTCTGCCACCAAAAAAATGTCAAATGTTCACATAAAACCCCCAAAAATGACAGGATGGCGAGCTGAACAACTATTCCGGGTGGTTCTTTTTCCTGCAAAAGGAGGTGGCCAGGCGAAGAGCAGAGTGATCGAGCCACCAAGTTCCAGTACGTCATCCTAAACCCCACTAATCAGCCCTGATCCCATTTACAGTAGATGAGCCCTGGGCTCTAATGTTCTGTCTTACTGTGTAATTGGTTTGTTGCTTAAGCGCCAGCTTCCTCCATGGTATGCTGGTCTGGGATAGGGATCCTTGGAAGATGGTCTTATGGCCACAGGCTCTCTTGCCAAGTGTGAATCATTGGGTGAACAGAGTATAAAGTGTCTTTAAGAGTAAGAATGTATAGAGAAACCTTAAAGACAGTTATCTAATCACTACTTCCACTTCTCAGTGTTATTTCACACAGCAGAAACTATCCTTTGCACTAATTAGTCTACCCAACCAAGTCTCTCCAGACTTGCTCACAAACAAGAGAAAACAAAGTGTCCTCACTATCCTTGTCTTATGGGTTATGATTAGGGTTAAGGTCAGTTCAGGGTGTATTCTTCCTTTCTATCCTTATTGATCCGGACACCAGAGGTCTAGTATGCTCCCATTCATAGCCTTCAGAATGAGATCCAGATGAGTTGTCCTACTTCTACAGGACATGATGACATATACACTCCTCAAATATACATATAAAACTCAATTATACACCCTCTTCTTTTAGTCAACATCTATATGACACATTCACGGTGGAATTTCAAAGATACTGTCCAGTCAGCCATAGCTACCATTGAGGACAACAAGGTCATGACCTCTGTAGTTAAGCCATAATTTAACCGATTGCAAGTGAGTTTGTGATAAATACATTTTAAATAATTGTACAAGTTTGCTGTTTTTCAATGAGCGCATTGCTCTCGCTCTCTCTCTCTCTCTCTCTCTCTCTCTCTCACCTGCCCTTTTAGCTGTCCAAGAATTTGGAAGCCACGTTGAACAACACAAGCTATTTTCCTACTTTCTTAGCTTAAAACTATACGAGTATAGTTTAATTTGGCAAATCAATAGGCTAAGTTAAAACATTACACATTTGTTATGGAAAACAATAACTTCAGCAGGAGCTCAGTGCGCCCAGAAGTTAAGCGCTATCAATGAGCCGTCTGCTTTGCAACATAGACTCGCTCGAGACTGGCTTAACTTAATTTTTAGACAGGAGAGTTGCTGTGTTGATCTGACTTTGCGTGGTCCACGCAAGAAAGGCTATTATTAAAATGTCTGATAAAGGTAGGCCTATAATTTAACTTTCCAACTGATAGAATGCGCGCATCTCCTAAGAGAGCACGCGAATGAAGGTAGGGCGGGAATATATATCTGAATTCATCATTTAGCTCGTAAGTTCCTAGATATAATTTAAGTCACAGATAATATGCAAATTATTATAGTTTTCACTGCTACAGGTTATCTCTGCATGTGAGCCTATTTGGTAGACCTAAATAGGAATATTCGTCACTATCCCACACATACATTATTGCAGCAGCCTACTGTGTAGACCTATCACCTGTAGCCTATAGCCTACAGATACTACTAAAAGCATTTCATGTTTTTCTCTCTGTAAGGTTACACAGTAAACACATTTCTGCTCATCCTGTTGTTCTTTCTCCCCACTCCACAGTGACCAAGGATTTTGGTTATAGCTGATCTTACTATTGGTTATAGTAATCTGCGACCTCCAGGTCAGCGGTTCCCAAATAGTGTGTTACCAATGGGGGTAAAGGTCAAACAAAAAGAGATGCCCTTGGACATCCTCCAGAAGTCACTGCTCGATGCAGATATCACAGAAGGAGAATTAGGATGCATGGAGCTTCCCACACTTCAACAAGCTTATGGGCACCATTATTTTTGACTGTGCTCTGAAACAGGGCTTTCATAAGTGTTCATAACCGTTCAACCAGTCTCTTAAAAAGTATACTACCCAGCTTTTTGGCTCTGTTCTAGTGTAGCCCAGACAGGGGGTTGGTGTAAATGCAAGGGTCACTTTTACCATAGACACACCTGTGTCCATGTCCTCTAAGAACGCTGGGTTCCCTGTCCACAGCATCCGAGTCCAGCGCAGGAGCAGCTTGTCCCAGGGACCACTCAGGCCTGTTCTTCCCAAACTGAATGCTGTGTACACAGTCAGCAGTATGGGCCCATAGCCTGTCCCCACCACAGGCATCAAACACAGCCCACAGCAGGCTACAGTCAACCATACTAGCTACACTGACCAGCGCAGGCCCACCAGCAGCCATCAGATAGTCTATTACTGTCACGCCTGAGGTTGCTGTCTGGTGACTCTGGCGCCCTCCTCTGGCGATATGGGGCCAGTGGCCTCCCAATCTACCCTGAATTGTTTCACCTGTGTGTTCTGTCCCCTGTTCGCTATATCTAGCCTGTGTGTTCCCCATGTCTTTGTCAGAGATTCTCCCTGTCTGTCTGTAAGTACCCTGTCTGCCCCGCATATTCCAGTTGTTACCCCGTTGTTCGAGTTTAGTGTTTCTTTAGTTCAAGTTATTCCACTTATTAAGTGTGCACTTTTGTTTATGGAGCTGGCTTTCTCCACCCTTGTTTTACCCTTTTGTCCCAGTGTTTGTTTGTATGCCGTTCCCCATTTTTATGATTAAAACCCCCTTTGAAATATACTTTACGCTGTCGTCTGAGTATCTCTCCGCATTTGGGTCCACCGCACTTGGGTCACCTGCTAACAATTACTCAGGAGTTCAACCCACTACTGCCCAAGGGCAGGACCTGTATGGACAAGTGCAGCCCACTCAACTCCCTGGATCCACAGACAGCACAACCACTATCGTCAATGTGTCCGCCTGTACCAACCTCTCTGGGCCGCTACTGACCAGTCACAGAGCTGCTGTTCAGCCTGTTGAGTTTACTGGGGGGCAGATAGTCATGAACCAGGAGTCGATACAGGTATCCCAAGCATTGATGGAAAGCTGACTGAAATATCAACAACAAGGCCTTTTTAGTCCTGCCTCAAAAAACTCACGTCCCTTTAACTGCTAAAAGGGTGCTTTTGGAAGGGGCTCAGAGGATGCAAGGCGAACTGAAGCATCCAGTCAAGGTAATAACATGATCTCTCTCTTTGGCAAGACACATTTAGGGACAACGTTTTGATTTAAGTTTTACTTCTCCCTGTAGCATGGTGTTCAAAAGAGACCTACCACACAGCAGCTCACTAAGGAAGAGTTGTCAGTATCTGCTTGGGAAGCTCAACTTAGCTTAGTGGGGGAGGGGACCCATCAGTGGATATTGCTGAACAGTTTCCCCCTCTGCAATGGATAAGGAGTTTGACGCAGTGGCCACCCATGTTCTGATGCAAAAGCAGGCCATGATGAGCAACTCTCACACACACACAGTGAATTTAAAAAAATATATTCAGAGTTGTCTAAGATTTGTGTGTTTTCCCTTCACTGATTTCTGCATTGTCTGCAGTTAAAACCTGGTGTATGTGCTACAATGTTCTTTCCATTTACTATGAAATGGTACAAAGGACAATTCGTTTCTCAAGATTTAAACCTACATACAACCATAAACTAAATGGAGATGGCTCACTTCTAGATTAGCCAATAGCTGATAGCTTAACTATGTTATGCTTCTGGCTAATATACTTATTTGGCATTTATTTTGGTGACCAATCAAAATTAATGGTGGATGAAGTTCTCTGGACAAGAAGTTGCACAATGCCTCTACTGCACCTCAGGAGTCACATTTAGGAAATTATTAAGAGAAAAATATTTGCGGCTGGGGGGTTAATGAGACCATAAGTGTAGGCTACTTGTTTAACATGGCAACGTTTTCAGTGTACAGTATGGTGAGATGATTGACAGGTCTCAAGGGGTGAGGCGAAGGTCGTTAGTGGGTTGCTAAGGCTTACAACCTGTCGAGGAAGGGGTGAAAGTGGTGTGTATGTGTGTGTGTCAATCAAGAGGAATCAGCAAGAGGTACCCCTATTATTAGCATGCTGTGGACACACGTGACAAGATTAGAATGAGCCTTTCTAATTGTAGTGAATTACTGTCCGATCCGTTTACAGAGGCATGGAGTCACTCACAGTATGGCACGCAATGATTCTTCCCCAGCAACACACACACACACACTTGCAATAAAATAGTATCATTACATACTACAAACCTAATTGGCGGGGTTAACACAGGGAGTCACAGCATTGACAGGCCCAATCGTGGGCCCACACTTTCCTCTGATTCGACTGGTCTCTGGGCTCATATGATACAAATCTGATTATGTTTCTTTCTCCTTCTTTTTTAAGGAGAGCGGACACCCTCTCCACCTTCCATATGTATTCAGAAAGATTGAAAAGAGACAGGGGATGTAAAGTGGCAGAGTCAGAATTCAATCCTGTGCCATGAAGGGCTAACGTTAGCGTTGCTGCCCATGACCCTGACACTGATGATAGTATTTCATATAGTTATTTTATTCAGCAAGTGAATCTGATTGTCATTTTGGTTCAGACAATTAGGTAAGAAAAAAACAACAACTATTTCTTCACTTAAATTTCATACATTTGTTTTGAATCATTGACCAATTATATTATTCCACTATTCACCAGAGAGACTCAACATTTCTATCATACAGTCTACAGAAGATGGCACACAAATCACTCAGTTGTGTCTGAAAAGGTGTCCCCTCACACACTGTAGAGTTGGTTCTTCTTGGTGCCACTGTGTGAAGACACTACTGACACCTTGTGGTACAATGCCAAAAGTTAATCCATAGCTGTTGCCATTTTCTGGCTCAGTGAGAATGGACACTCCAGATTGAAGATCTGCTGAGCATCAAGGGTAGTGTCAGTTATGCTTGCATGTCACCTCACACTTCAATGGCTTTGCTAATGGTTTAACTTAACTCCTTTTTAGTGAAGGATCCATCTGTTATGTTCTAGGGGCTATAGCCTATACATAATCTGGCATACGGAACACTTCTCTATCCCAGTTGTGAGACAAGGATGGATTGAGTTCATCCCCAAGCAGAAAAACACATTGGTTCCACATGACCACTTTCTGAGAGAGAGAGAGAGCAAGAGAAAGAGACACACACACTGTGTATTCAGCCTTACCTTGCAGCACACAGGCCTCAACCAGACAAATGAACAGTGGATTACCGTTGCCTGTGCTTCATTAGGAAGTGAGGAGGGATTCAAGCACACTTCAAAGACTAACCGCCACCCTCCTCGCCATTCTCTGCCTGGGTTTAATCGTTCTCTAAATGGAGCCACATGTAAGATGCTCGCAGCGCCTGGTGAGGAAGAGGAGGTGGAGAGGAGAGGACACAAGAATGTGTTTGTTCGTAATCCTAATTTTATCTGTAATCATCCTGTTTTGAAGATCTGAACACACTCTATCTATAGTTGTCTTATTGTGTCTCTATCTGTGTTTCATTCTCTTCTCCTCCTCCCTCTCTGTATCCTCAATGTTGTCAAGCATGAAAAAACCCCAAAACAATGCCCCTTGCTATCGGGTATACACTCACCGGCCACTTTATTAGGTACACCTGTTCAACTGCTCGGTAACGCAAATATCTAATCAGCCAATCACATGGCAGCAACTCAATGCATTTAGGCATGTAGACATGGTCAAGACGACCTGCTGAAGTTCAAACCGAGCATCAGAATGGGGAAGAAAGGTGATTTAAGTGACTTTGAACGTTGCATGGTTGTTGGTGCCAGACGGGCTGGTCTGAGTATTTCAGAAACTGCTGATCTACTGGGATTTTCATGCACAACCATCTCTAGGGTTTACAGAGAATGGTCCGAAAAAGAGAAAATATCCAGTGAGCGGCAGTTCGGCAGAAAATGCCTTGTTGATGCCAGAGGTCAGAGGAGGATGGCCAGACTGGTTCGAGATGATAGAAAGGCAACAGTAACTCAAATAACCACTTGTTACAACCAAGGTATGCAGAAGACCATCTCTGAATGCACAACACGTTGAACCTTGAAGCAGATGGGCTACAAAAGGGGGTCCAACCCAGTACTAGCAAGGTGTACCTAATAAAGTAGCCAGTGAGTGTATAGGGGCAAGTGGAAGATGCGGTTGCTGTTAGTGAAGTACACACACAGGAGAAGAATCTCTACACTGTGAATCTATCTCACCATTCATGTAAGAGACAGAGAGACACAGAAAGTGATCTCTCCGATATCTGTCGGCGAAGAGGGAGCTGGTTTGCCGGTGATGGAGAGAGTGATGAACAGACAGAAGAGACCCCCGGGGGAGGATTCTACCACATCCCAAAGGTGTTCTATTGGATTCAGATCCGGTGACTGGGAAGGCAACTGAAGACATTCACCATTACACCACCTTCACCATGAGATGGTGTACAGGTGTTCCTAATAAAGTGCCCAGTGAGTGTAAGTATACTAAGAAGCTTATTCAGGACTGAGAGAACTAGGATGCTGTCTACAGGGGCCACAGGAGAAGAGGGAGAAATCAGGGCCAGGACGAGACATTGGTCGAATCTGAAACGTTTTTCCTCTCGCCTTGCCTCCCTCTCAAAACGCTTTGGCAGGAGAAGGTCAGAGGGGAGGAACCTCTGACCTTCTCCTCCTGTGAGCTTTGAGGAGGCGGCGAAGATCCAGCCTCTTCTAGCCTCTGGTGGGTGCTGATGATCAGCTTGTTGGCTTGATGGACTGCATAGTCACCCCCTCAAACACACACACACACACACACACTGATGTCAAACCCTCAGACTGACAGAATGATGGGAGGAAATGGCCCATCACTCAATTAATAGATTTGCGACAATTTGGGAAAATTTTGGAAAAACAGCCACCATAGCCATGATATGAGATCAGAGAGAGAGAGAGAGAGAGGGAGTGTTTATGTGCAGGCCAGGTTACTTCTACTTCTACTTTCAGGCAGCTGATAGGCCCATGTCAAAGTTAGTGACAGGTGTTGACCTAAGAAAGAGATTGAGAGATCAGGAGGTAGGATGTTCACAAAAATGCTTTGGAGATGATTGGAATAATGTTAATTTCACTTTAATGATGATATTACAGTCAAAGTGATTTTCTTGGAATGAGAAATTTGAGTAATGTCCGAGACATGTTCTGCTGGCCCCTCACACTTTTTATGATGCTAACTGAATTGGAAAAATGGTGGACTCTGTGGAATAAGAGTGAGCCAAGAAAAGCAGTATAAAAAAAATCCAATAAAAAGAGAAAAGACACATCAACGAAAAAGAACACATTTCTCCTGTTAGTGACAACGGACAAAACCCTTCCGGCCAAAATGCCTCTCTGAGAGTGACGTGACACACAGTTGTTATGTGAGGCTATATACTTTTGGGAATCTGCTACAGAAAATAATTTTCCCCAGACACACGCACAAGTACACAGAGAGTGTTGGAAAAAGAGAGAGAGAGGAAAGAGGGATGTGTGGTTGATGAACAAAACTGCAGTTTGCTTAGATATTACTAATTTAAAGATGTTAAGTCACTCTAGATCAGTCATACATACACAGGACAGAGTTTGCATTATGTTTGGTGGTGTGTATGTCAACTGTCTTACAGGAAATTATACTGTAACAAAGTCCGTTGTACACAGAGGCAGACGCAGTATTTCAGTGAGGGATTTGGTCCCGTTTATTCGTGCAAACATTCACTCTCTTAAAGTGGTCTCAAAAGTTCCGCGACTTTCCAGTCGTCGTGTCTCGGGCAACCGCTCTCGTTCCCAGTCCACCTCGCCTACTGAAATGGCAGAAGCACACATCTTAAACATTCGCCGACGAGACTTCATTTGCAGCAGGTGTGCAACAAAGTCTCGCCGACACAACCCCGGCCACGGTCCTGTAGCTCCCTCTACAGGCCGAACGCTGCATGTCCCCCCACATACCCCCACCGCCCGACACAGGCCGGGGACCCGACGACCTACTCCCCCCCCCCCTGCACGGGAGAGGAAGTCTGCCACGACCATCTGCGCCCCCGGTCTGTGCGCGACGGAAAAGTTGAAGGGCTGCAACGCGAGGTACCACCGGGTGATCCTCGCGTTTACATCCTTCATGCGGTGGAGCCACTGGAGGGGGGCATGGTCGGAGTAGAGGGTGAAGGCGCGACCCAGCAGGTAGTAGCGGAAGGTGCCGACCGCCCACTTGATGGCCAGGCACTCCTTCTCCACGGTGCTGTACCGGCCCTCCCTCTCCGACAGCTTGCGGCTCAGGTACAGCACCGGTCGGTCGGCCCCCTCCACGCGCTGGGTCAGCACTGCTCCCAGCCCTCTATCCGACGCGTCCGTCTGTAGGGAGAAAGGGAGGTTAAAATCAGGCGCATACAGGACCGTTTCTCCACAAAGAGCCCCCTTAAGGGCCTCGAACGACCCCTGGCACTGGCCCGACCATTGGACCGGATCCGGGGCACCCTTCCGGGTGAGGTCCGTCAAGGGACTGGCCAGCTCTGAAAACCCTGGTACGAACTGTCGGTAATATCCAGCCAGCCCCAGGAAGGCCCTCACCTCCTTCTTTGTCTTGGGCCGGGGAGAGGCGGCGATGGCCGCAGTCTTTTCAATCTGCGGTCGCACCTCCCCCCGTCCCAAGTGGTACCCCAGATACCGGATCTCCCTCCGCCCGATCACGCACTTTTTCGGGTTGGCCGTCAGCCCCGCCTGCCTCAGGGACCGCAGAACAGCAGCCACACTCCGCACATGCTGCGGCCAGGTGTCACTGTGAATGACAATGTCATCTAGGTAGGCCGCAGCATAGGCAGCGTGCGGCCGCAGAATACGGTCCATGAGGCGCTGAAAAGTGGCTGGGGCTCCGAACAACCCGAAAGGGAGCACGGTGAACTGGAATAACCCGAGCGGAGTGGAGAATGCCGTTTTCTCCCGGGACACCGGCGAGAGTGGAATCTGCCAGTATCCCTTCGTGCAATCCAATGTCGTGAAGTACCTGGCCGTACCAAGCCGGTCCAAGAGCTCGTCGACCCGGGGCATCGGATATGCATCGAACTTGGAGACCGCATTAACCCGTCTATAATCCACACAGAACCGTATAGCCCCATCTGGCTTGTTGACAAGCACGATGGGGCTACACCAATCACTGCGGGACTCCTCGACCACACCCAGCTCCAGCATGGCTTCCAACTCCCTGCACACAACGTCTCGTTTGTGCACCGGCAACCTATAGGGACGCGTGCGCACCGTTAAACCCGGCTGCGTTTCTATATGGTGGTCGATGAGCGTAGTCCGACCGGGCAGGGGAGAGAACACGTCGGCGAACTTAAGCTGCAAATCTGCAACGTCCGCGGCCTGGCTAGCAGAGAGATGGTTATCAATATCGACCGGAGTGCTAACTTTCGATTTTGGGACTTCCGGACCGAACTCCTCTCTCTCTGGAATTACCGTAGCCAGAGCAACAGTGACCACGTCGTTCCATTTTTTTAGGAGATTGACGTGATACACCTGCAAGCTATCCCCCTGGTCCGAGCGTACAACCTCATAATCCACGTCCCCCATGCGACGTGTGACCACAAACGGCCCTTGCCACTTCGCGAGTAATTTCGTGCTGGAGGTGGGTAACAGTACGAGCACCTTGTCTCCCGGTGTAAACTCTCGTAGGGTAGTCCCCCTGTCATACAGGCGTTTCTGAAGCTCCTGGGCTTGCAGCAAATGCTCACGTGAGATAGCCCCTAGGGCGTGGAGCTTTGTGCGCAAGTCGAGGACGTACTGGATCTCACTCTTACTGTCGCTAGACCCTTCCTCCCAATTTTCTTTAAACAGGTCTAGGACACCCCGGGGCTTACGCCCGTAGAGTAATTCAAACGGGGAAAACCTCGGGTTGAGGCGCCCCCGCCGGCTCCGGCTCCCCGGCAGTGCCGCGAGGCGCCGCCTCGGCACAGAGCACATTACACGCCTCACACCTCCCTAGCTGTCATGCAGGCATCCCGGTAGCCCTCTTTACCGCTTGAGGAAACCCCTCCCAATTCACACCTAGAATCAGGGGATGCGTGAGGCGTGGGCTAACCGCCGCCTGTACACTATGTTTTTTCCCCTCAAAATGAGTTTCGATAGCGACCACCGGATATTCGTGAATGTCCCCATGCACACACCTCACCCGCACCCTCGATGCCTTCAACAATGCCCCCGGCCGAACCAGGCGCTCCTGGATCATGGACTGCATGCAGCCCGAATCCAAGAATGCCTGGTGCGTATCATGTTGTATCCTTACCGGAACACGATACGCCGCTCCTGGTCCGGGGGGAGGGCCCGGTATGTCGCCGATGCGGACGACCTGTCCCACGGCCATCGCCTGGCACTCGGCCTGCACGTGGCCCGGCCGTCCGCACCGCCAACACACCCCCCCTGTCGCTCGAGGTGCTACCTGTGGGGCCGGGGTCGGCTCTGGATGGGTGCGCCCCTGCCATCTCGACCTTGGGGCGGGCGCCGGCCTCTCTCCTTCTGCTCCCTCGGCTCCTCCTGGGCGTCGCCCCCCCCCCCTGCCGCGGGGCCGGGGTTGGTCGTTGTGGCCCCCGCGGTGGGAGGGAGAGATGGTCCTCCGCCAGCCCCACGGCGGTCTTGAGGGCGGTGGTACTGGACCCAGGCGGCGGTACGGGCCGGGAGCCCCGCGAGGAACTGCTCCATTACTACCCGGTACCCGACCTCCACGGTCCAGCCACCGCTGGGCGTAGGCGAAGGGCCGGCACCCCTCCTCCATTGCCAGGGCCCGAAACCGGCGCCGGTGTTCCTCCGGTGTAAGGCCCAGGCGGTCCCGAATCGCCCGGGCCAGGGACGTGTAATCCCGTTGGGCGGCCGCCGGCAAACTGTGGGCCGCGAGCTGCGCCTCCCCTGACAGGAGGGGCAGCAGATGGTAGGCCCACTCTCGGTTCGGCCACCCCGAGATCCTTGCTGTCCCCTCGAACACCGCGAGGAACGCCTCTGGGTCGTCCAAGCGGCACCAGGTCCCCCCAAGGTCCAGCTACAGAAGATGGGGGACCTGGTGCTGCTCCGGTCCCCGGCGCCGGCCCGCCGACCCTGGTGAGGTCCTGGAGGAGGGCACGGTCCGCGGTCCTCGCCGCCGTCAGCTCTCCCAGCGTCGCCTGCTGGGTCTGCTGCAGGATCGTTTGTTGCTCGAGGACGAGCGCTATCCTCGCGACCGCTGCTGCTAGCGTCTCCATTCCTTCCCTCTGTGCCCCACGTTGGGCGCCAATGTAACAAAGTCCGTTGTACACAGAGGCAGACGCAGTATTTCAGTGAGGGATTTGGTCCCGTTTATTCGTGCAAACATTCACTCTCTTAAAGTGGTCTCAAAAGTTCCGCGACTTTCCAGTCGTCGTGTCTCGGGCAACCGCTCTCGTTCCCAGTCCACCTCGCCTACTGAAATGGCAGAAGCACACACATCTTAAAATTCGCCGACGAGACTTCATTTGCAGCAGGTGTGCAACAAAGTCTCGCCGACACAACCCCGGCCACAGTCCTGTAGCTCCCTCTACAGGCCGAACGCTGCATGTCCCCCCACATATACTATTGACCTTTGACTCTTAGGATACTGCAGGATGTCAAAAAAATACCATGGGGTCTCTTACCACACCCTGGACAAACATGCTCTACGCACTCCAGGAGCCCTTTCATTCCATCATAAACTTTCAATTATCGACACTCACACACGTGCACACCTACAGTACTCACGCACGCACACATGCACACATATCTTCAGTACTCACACTCGACGCTCACACGGTTGGATCCTGTCACATAAAATGTTATCATAAATGTCATAAATCACAGAGACACACATTCATGTGGTGTGTGCAGTAGAAATGGTAGAGTGGTTATGAGGCAGAGGAGAGAGGGGAAATATAAAATACAAATATAGCATACTGTAGTCCTCATCGTGTTAGCACGATTGGGAGCCAGAGGAGGCCTGAGTGTGTTGAAGTGTGTGTGTGTGTGTGTGTGTGTGCGTACAAGTGTGTACATGCATGCGTGTGTGTGTTTATACTGCGTGGGCTGAAGGCTTGGTCATTACTGCAGCTTTTCCTCTCTAATTACAGCCCTGTTCATCTGAGGGCCTCTGCTTCATTGCTGTAACGGGTAGTTTAGGGTGGACAGGAAGGAGGCAGGACTCAAAGTTGCAATAATCAAACACATATACTTAGATTCGCATGGTAGCACAAGTACATACAAGAATGTAAGTTCACGACAGAACAATGGGTGTAGCAAACGTCAGGTTTATATACTGGACAATTAACAAGACACAGGTGAGGACAATTAACTAAAAGAGATGGACAAGGAAAATAATAAAGGGAGTCTCTGGCGGCCAATGGTGGCCAGTAGAGGAAGCAGCGGGATGAGGAGGATTCCTCACACCTGCTATTCTCATCCAGCTGCAATTGCATCTTTATAGAACATTCCACACTTCCTAAAGACTCACACACACACACACAAACACACACACTTTTACTGAGCACAAACACACACAGAAAGCATGCTCACAGATCATGCACAAAGGTCGGTCTGATCTCACAGCACCAGCGAGAGGTACAGGCTCTGTGTGCCAGACTCCACTTGGCTGAGTGCACCAGAAACCCTGCACCCAGCACCCTCCTCCTCCCTCCCTCTTCCTCCCTCCTGCTCCCTCCTCCCTCCTCTAGCCCAGACATCCCCTACCCGCCCAAAAGATGGAGGGCTTTTAGGGAACACTCCCCTTGGGACCCTGAGACTATACATTCCCATGTAATAAGGGCTGTGGATGACTATACATCTGTCACTTTGAGTTTCCCCTGCGTCCCCTGCCAGAGAAGGGCCCATGTGGGGCCGATACAGGGCCAAGCGAGGGGCCATGGGCTGGGGGAACTGAGGGAGTGTGCTGCAGTGTTGTGAACATCTGGCGCCCCCTATAAGCCACCCAGGGGATGGAACACAGGAGGAAGACATAAAGCACAATGACAGCTCTGATGACTGCAGCAGGGACCCTATCCTTCCTTGACCTGAAATTGAAAAGACGTTGCTGCACTGGAGCTGTCTCCAGAATATTTGTTACATCAAGAGTTGGGTTTCTGGTAAAGGGATAGAATGGGGTAATGACAAAAGGAACTGCTTGCCCCCCCCAGCTAACCTCTGACCCCCAGCCTTGACCCATTTACATTACATTTATGGCATTTATCCAAAGCGACTTACAACAAATACATTTGTTTAAGTAAGTGAATCATCTATCCATCAGTCATCATAAGATAAAGTAATCCATGGTAGGACCAGGGGCCATAGGCAGTCACAATGCTAGAAGCTTTTTTTTAATTTTTTTATTATTATTATTAACAGGAGAGAAACTTGTACAGGGGGCTAGTGGGGGTGAAGAGGTCAAGACCTTCGCAACCTAATTGTTGCAAGACATAACGATGGCATTGGTTACAGGCGCATTTCTAAGCTTCTGAATGTTCCAGTGAGCACTGTTGGGGCCATAATACGGAAGTGGAAAGACAATCATTTCACCATAAATTTGCCTCGATCAGGTGCTCCTCGCAAGATTTCTGACAGAGGAGTGAAAAGAATAATCAGAAGAGTTGTCCAAGAGCCAAGGACCACTTGTGGAGAGCTTCAAAAAGACCTGGAATTAGCAGGTACTGTTGTCTCAAAGAAAACAGTAAGTAATGCACTCCACCGCCATGGCCTGTATGCACACTCATCATGCAAGACTCCATTGCTGAAAAAAAAGCATGTTGAAGCTTGTTTAAAGTTTGCTGCACAACATTTGGAAAAGCCAATGAAATACTGGGAGAATATAGTGTGGTCAGATGAGAGCAAAATTGAACTGTTTGGATGCCATAATACACACCATGTTTGGAGGAGAAATGGCACTGCACATCACCCTAAAAACACCATACCAACAGTGAAGTTTGGAGGTGGGAACATCATGGTGTGGGGCTGCTTTTCAGCAAATGGTACTGGCAAACTTCACATAATTGAAGGAAGGATGAATGGGCAAATTTACCGAGACATTCTTGACCAAAATCTGCTGCCATCTGCCAGGATGATGAAGATGAAACGAGGGTGGACATTTCAGCAAGACAATGATCCCAAACACCCAGCCAAGGAAACTCTCAATTGGTTTCAAAGAAAGAAAATAAAGCTGCTAGAATGGCCCAGCCAATCACCTGACTTAAATTCCATTGAAAATCTATGGAAAGAACTGAAGATCAAGATTCATAGAAGAGGCCCACGGAACCTTCAAGATTTGAAGACTGTTTGTGTGGAAGAATGGGCCAAAATCACACCAGAGCAATGCATGCGACTAGTTTCTCCATACAGGAGGCGTCTTGAAGCTGTCATTACCAACAAAGGCTTTTGTACAAAGTATTAAATAAATATCAGTAAGCGTGTTCAATACTTTTTCCCTGTGTCATTTCACATTATTACACATAACTTAATTTCTGAACTTATTTGTTTTGGTTTCTTTGTATGTATGGATTACTTGGGTTGTTACCAACATCTGGTGAAAATGTCATGTCAATAGTATACCTTTGGAAATATATTTACTGAGAAAAATGGTGACGTGTTCAATACTTATTTCACCCGCTGTATGTAAGTGAGTGTGTGTGTTCATACCGTGTATCTGATAGGAGTGTGTGTGTGGCAAAATGTGTGTATGTATGTCTCCCTCTCTCTGTCTTTAATCTCAAGCTCGGAGCTCCTCCGTGCCAAGTTCTGTTCAGCTCTGCATAGTCAAATAAATCATTTCCACCGACTGATAGCTCCACAGTGCTCTTCGTGGCTTATCCTCACAGCACAGGGACCTCTATTAAGACACACACACACACACACAGCTTGTGATGATACAATCAACACATGTTATATGCCTATAAAAAGTTATCAACATGATGAGTGCAGTCTGCTGTCTTTGGTTGAAAAGCGTGATGAGAGTGTAACTCAGTGAGATAATGTGTGTGTGCGTGTGTGTGTCTGGTTGTACATGTGAAGGGCAGTCGAGTAATAAAGAGAAGAAAGGGCTCTTTGTGACAGCTGACTCACAAGAGCACAGTCAGATGATGCAGACACACCCCCGTCCTGAAATCAGCTCTCCATTAAACACTAATAAGTAGCAGAGGAGAGTACTCTTACTTACACAAAACATAAGGGGCCTTAACTTTGAATGAACCTTTGTTGTTTTACAAATCATATTCAGGGTTCTTGAAATGAAATGTCGAGTTAACTCTGTAAAATCTGACTCGAAACGAGCAGAGTAATCTTACCTTAGCAATAAGCTATGAATGAATCCACATACAGTACGTGAACTGTAAAGGTTATGTGCTACAGCTAAACTGTCAACCCTCATGAGGCTCTCCATCAATACCAGGGCATTATGACCAGGTCTTCTTCATTAGAGCCCTGTCAGAGGTGCTAATCAGGCACGCACGCACGCACACACACACTCACCCTCCCCATCTCTGCACTGCACTGTCCTCCTCCGCTCCCACCGGTCTGTGTTTAATAAGGGCTGTGGCTCAGTGGGCACTGTTTCCTATGGGCAGGCTTTAAAGCCATTTTTCTCCTTATTACATGCATGATTTTAACTGATCCCAGAAAAGCAAACACAAAGATTCTCTCTGAATCGCTCAGAATCAGGCAATAAAAAAAAGGCGCAGGGTGGTGAGTCGACAGAGGGGGGGGGTGGTCCCAGAACCGATGGGATGTCCGTCGAGGGCTAGTATTTGCAGAGGGATGGGGCAGTTCATGCTGGGCATCTGACGAAGTCTTTGTTGATTAAGTTGTCAGAGTCCACAAAAGCTTGGAGTTGGTGCTGGCGGTTGATCCAATGCAAGGTCACGGGTAACAGTAGACGGTGACCAGGAGGTCGGGGAGTCAGTGCACAGCTCATTATGGCCTCCCCTTGTCCAGGTAAGTTTCAGCATTTCCCGTCAGCTCTGGGCAGGTAGAACGGAAATGGCTGAGTTCTCCGCAGTCGTGGCAGCAACCATCGTGCCTGCGCCTATCACATTCTCGGGGACTCAGGCAGGGTCGGCCCAGCTGCATGGGTTCCTCAGGACTAGGCTCGGGAGGCTTGGGATAATTGGGAAGCCGGGAGACTGGGGTGGCATCCATATGGCGTTGTCTCACCTGTTCACGAATACCGTTGCCAATCCTGATAGCCATCGTGATTAGCGACTCGAGGTCCCCTCCTAGATCCTGAGCGGCTAGCTCGTCATTAATGGTAATGGGTAATCCATGGTGAAAAGCGGTGATCAACGCCTCCGGATTCCAGCCACTCTTCACCACGGGGGTCTGGAAGTCGATGGCGAAGTCCGCCACTGACCTGAGACCCTGGCAAGCTAAAGAGAGTCGACTCGCCACCTCTCGTCCACCGACTGGGAGATGATGTAGGTGACCTTGGCCCAGTCGGTGTGGAACGAGGAGGGCTGCAGCTCGAATACCAGGAAACACTGGGTAAGGAACCCCTTGCATCTTCCCGGGTGGCCATCATACCGTTCAGGAGCTGGGATCCTGGGTTCGAGGAACTGATTCACTGGGGGGTCTCCACCGGGGATCAACCCACTGGGAGCTGAGGCTTGGACAGCGGCCATTCCGGGATTGGGGATGTGAGGTTGCTGGGCGGAGAGAGTAAGTGCCCAGAGTACTTCTGCCATTTGAGTGAGTTGCTCTGTCCCCCCAGTCCTGCCTTGTGGGAAACCATGTTACGGTTGGGTCTGCTGGGTACATGTTGAGGTGGTAGCTTACTGTGAGGGTGTGTGAGGTAGGACCCAGACGCAGAGACCAGACGAGGGAATGCAGTAGAAAGGCAAAGCCACTGTACTTCATTTAATCCACAGGGTAGATAGGAACAACTTTAAACAATAGGACTAAACTAAAACAACGAGGACACTAGAGAATCTTTTACCAAGACACGTTCATGAAGACCATGAGAGAACATACCACTGGCGAGAGTCAAACTGCCACACAGGAAATACAAAACGCACAACTTAAATAGGGAGGTCATTATTAATTCATAACATTCACCTATTGTGCCTGTTAGTTCATGAGGCGGTCTCTGCCGCCCCATAGTGTCCAGATGGAACCGTGACAACAACTGCCTCTGGTACAGTACTGGTGTCCTCAAATAGGGAAGAGCCTACATATAAGACCTCGGCCTTGATACACAAGTCACTGGTCAGCCTTGAAAAGGATAACTTACTCTAAACAACTTGGATGAATAAAGGCACACATAAATAATCTAGAGTACAATAAATTGTATTCAGTTTGCTAGAGGAGGGTTGAGTAGATTACGGAGTGGTCTTACTCAGGAGCCATTGAGGGGAGTATGTCTGTAAATGAGAAGCAGAGCTGGCGTCCTCTTGATGAAAACATTACATCAGAGTTATGTGTGTTGCACATAAGTGTCACACCCTGGTGAGAGATCAGTGTGTAGCGGGTATAATGTAACCCTTAACTGTTATTGTGCCGATTTTTGCTACTAAACTGTGCTGTAACTTATTTATTGTGAAATCACAACCTCATAATGTGTGTATTTGTATGCAGTGACTCTCTCATGTGTGTCTTATTTATTAGTAATTGCCAGTAGTGTATAGGACCCAGCAAATGCCAGATCAAAGGCTTTTTTCTGATTAACGACCTGTAAGGTCATAGGTCAAGTAAGGTCAATACGTCAAGTGTGAAAAATTGCATCTAGGACCTGGCTTAAGTCAAATGAATGTAATTAATTTGACGGATCCACTAACGAACGTGCCCTGTGTGTTTGCGCAACGTATTTAAATGTACGGCTGTGTCCAAAGTGTTTTGACACAAAATAGTGATGCAGGAGGTATGCATTTTCGGAGAAGATCTTTGAGCGCGACTATTAAGTCAGCGCAGACTCGTTGTTTCTACTGCTATGATAGAATATATTGTAGCGAACGGCGGGGCAGAGCAGCTTGCCTTAAGCGGGTATCGAACTCGCAACCTTTCCGCTTACAAACCGGCCGCGCGAGCCACAACATCAAGAGAGTGAACTCACTTGGCGGAGCTGCTAACGGGCCTTACACAGGGTCGTTACAATATGAACAATGAGCGTGCCTTGAGCGCGCCTTTTCAGCATGACGGACAGTGCCCCCAACACCCACACATTCTGTAGTATACACATTACCAATTTATTTGACTGTGTGTGTGTGTGTGTGTGTGTGTGTCTGTGTGAAAGGTATTTGAATTGCCAAGGCTGGCGCCCCGGTGAGTTCATAAAATGACTGGCGGTAAACGCGTTCACAGATGTCCAAGATGGTACCTGGGTGTTTTGTTAAGTATTTTTGAATTTACATGCGTGTCAAGAATGGTGTCTGACCAGATAATACAATTAGCAGACGGAAATCTGCCTGTTTGTCAAGTAATTTATGTGTATGGGAAGAGTGAGACTCCACCGGGGGGTGATTGCATTCGGGGAAAAACATGTTTGTAAAAATAATAAAGTGACTTGTTGTTTTACAACAAACGTCTCAGTCACTTGGAACTATATAGCTAAAGAGGCACTCTACATAGCTCTCTCTCTCCCATGCGCCGGATTCGAAGGCCTCATGTCCATCTAGAGCTTATGTGAGTTACCGATTTATTTTTCTCTTAATTTATCAAGTTGAACTTTTAACGTACAATCATAGTAATCTCATACTCCTCCAGTCCTCCTAGAGATACCAACGAGGACATTGACGAGGGGACACAAAGTACATTTGACTTTAGTGGCGAACTCAAGTAAACTCAATTAAATTAATCTTGTTGAGACTCAGTGTGTTGCTGTAAATTATCCTACCACAAGCCTAGGGTGCTAGTGGAAGGGGCTGCAACTTGCTAACTACTTAAACAGGCTGGTCATTAACTGGTCGTTAGGTGTGGGGAGGGGCTGCAACTCTGCTAGGTCATCAGCAATTACAGAATCTATACTTCTATCCTGACTGTCTAAGAGCGACAGCCTCTTGACACTGTGACGGCCGCCGGGGTGTGCGGGCGCGTCACGGACCCAAACACAGTGTAAGCAGAGAGGTCCACACCAGAATTATAATCAAAGATATTTATTCGGTTAGCGGGGAGAGGGAAATGATAGAGAGAGGGTGGGGGTGAGAAGGCGTCGTGTCGTGAAGATAGCAGGGGGGTTCGGTACACGGTGGGTGGTCCTCTTACGTTCCAGGTCGGGGCGGCAGCGGGGTAGTCAGACAGGCAAAGGTTGGCAACGTAGCGGGCTCTCCTATGGTCAGGGGTCATACACTGGACAATGGTGACTTGGCTTATTCTCTCTCTCATCAACTGCTCCTTGGTTCGCCGTAGCAACTCCCCCCTACTGGGTGCTCCGTGGGCTACTTTTGTACCGTCTCTGCTGCTCCTGCTGATGCCCTTCACCTGTGCCTTGATGGGCAGGAACTCCATGTATGGGCATACGGTGATTATCTCCACGGGTTGCAGCTGTGGCCCCTTGGGGCGCAGGAACTCCATACATGGTCCTGCCAAAGACAACACGGGGCAAGAGAGGGACAGCAGAAACAGCAGAGACAAAGCGAGGCGAGATATATACTCCATTTACCACCGTCCCACACTCGCGCATGGGCTTAGGCACGGGCCGGGCGCCACAACACGAAGACGCCTGACACAAAGACGAGTGAATCTATCTGTGGGAGTCCATCGAGGAAGGCCTGAGAGAAGGACCAGATGAGGAGTATTTGTTTTTGCTACCCTTGTGTGTATTTAGCGCTACCTGCATCTCATATTGTCTTGCAAACCCTTCTGCTTTCTCCTGTTATTTCATCCCTAGGAGGACACACCCCCCATCGCAACCCATCTAATCTAGTCTACCCACCATGCTCAACTGGACTTTGGAACTGCCAGTCAGCGGTTGGGAAGACATTTACATTACATTTATGGCATTTAGCAGACGCCTTTATCCAAAGCGACTTACAACAAATACATTTGTTTAAGTAAGTGAATCATCTATCCATCAGTCATCATAAGATAAAGTAATCAATGCTCAGACCAGGGGCCATTGGCAGTCACAATGCTAGAAGAATATATCAATATATACAGTGGGGGAAATAATTATTTGATCCCCTGCTGATTTTGTTAGTTTGCCCGATTACAAAGAAATGAGCGGTCTACAATTTGTATGGTACTTTTATTTTAACAAATAGAGACAGAATATCAACAAAGACGTCCAAAAAACCCACATTATATAAAGTTATAAATTCATTTGCATTTGATCGAAGGAAATAAGTATTTGATCCCCTACAAACCAGCAAGATTTCTGGCTCATACAGACCGGTTATATGCCCATGAGGCACACAGATTACTCCTGTCACTTTAAGAAAGTACTCCTAATCTCTGCTTGTTATGGGTATAAAAGACACCTGTCAATAGAATCAATCTCTTCCATTCCAACCTCTCCACCACCATGGGCAAGACCAAAGAACATTCAAAGGACATCAGGGTAAGAGTTGTAGACCTGCACAAGGCTGGAATGGGCTACAAGACCATCAGCAAGAAGCTTGGTGAGAAGGAGACAACTGTTGGTGCAATTATTAGAAAATGGAAGAAATACAAAATAACCATCAATCGCCCTCGGCCTGGAGCTCCATGCAAGATCTCGCCTCGTGGGGTAAGGATGATCATGAGAAGGGTGAGGGATCAGCCCAGAACTACACGGGAGGAGCTTGGTAATGATCTCAAGGCAGCTGGGACCACAGTCACCAAGAAAACCATTGGTAACACACTACACCGTAACGGATTGAAATCCTGCAGTGCCCGCAAGGTCCCCCTGCTCAAAAAGGCACATGTACAGGCCCATCTGAAGTTTGCCAATGAACACTTAAATGATTCAGAGAAGGCTTGGGAGAAGGTGATGTGGTCAGATGAGACCAAAATTGAACTCTATGGCATAAATTCGACTCGTCGTGTTTGGAGGGAGAGAAATGCTGAATGCTACAATCCCAAGAACACCATCCCCACTGTCAAACACGGAGGTGGAAACATTATGCTTTGGGGTTGTTTCTCTGCTAAGGGTACAGGACGACTTCATTGCATTGAGGGGCCAATGGACGGGGCCATGTACCCTAAGATCTTGGACGAGAACCTCCTTCCCTCAGCCAGAGCACTGAGGATGGGTCGTGGATGGGTCTTCCAGCATGACAATGACCCAAAACATACGGCCAAGGCAACAAAGGAGTGGCTCAAGAAGAAGCACACTAAGGTCATGGAGTGGCCTAGCTAGTCTCCAGACTTTAATCCTATAGAACATTTGTGGAGGGAGCTGAAGCTTCGAGTTGCCAAGCAAAAGCCTTGAAACTTTCAGGATTTGGAGAGGATCTGTAAAGAGGAGTGGACCAAAATCCCTCCTGAGATGTGTGCAAACCTGGTGACCAACTACAAGAAACGTCTGACTTCTGTGCTTGCCAACAAGGGTTTCTCCACCAAGTATTAAGTCATGTTTTGCTTGGGGATCAAATACTTATTTCGTTCGATCAAATGCAAATTAATTTATAACTTTATATAATATGTTTTTCTGGACTTTTTTTGTTGATATTCTGTGTTTATTTGTTAAAATAAAAGTACTATAAAAATGATAGACCGCTCATTTCTTTGTAATCGGGCAAACTAACAACATCAGCAGGGGATCAAATAATTATTTCCCCCACTGTATATGTTTTGTTTTTTTATTAACAGGAGAGAAACTTGTACAGGGGAGTAGTGGGGGTGAAGAGGTCTTTAGGAGGGACAGAGGCTATCTCAGCCTATGCCTGCTTCATGTCCCTCCACTTCCTGGTTCTCACCGAGACATGGATTACACCGGAAAACACAGCTACTCCGGCAGCCCTCTCTGATGCCTACTCCTTTTCTCACTCCCCGAGACTCTCTGGTCGAGGGGGTGGCACAGGGCTCCTTGTCTCACCTAAGTGCTCACATAATGTCCTACCCCTGTCACACCTGTCCATATCCACCTTCGAATTCCAAGCTGTTTCTGTCACCTTCCCTGTCAAACTTCACATTATTGTTATCTATCGTCCACCAGGTCAGCTTGGTGACTTCTTGGAAGAGATGGATGTCATTCTCAGTTTCTTCCCTGAGGATGGCACACCGCTCACACTACTGGGTGACTTCAACATCCAGTCAGAGAAGTTTCACTCGTCTGGCCTTCTTAACCTTCTCTCCTCGTTCGACCTTACCCTATCCCACTCTCCTCCGACTCATAAGGCGGGCAATCAGCTCGACCTTATCTTCACCAGATCCTCCCATACCTCCAACCTTACTGTTACCTCTCTTCCAGTTTCTGACCATTTTGTATCCTTCTCCCTTCCCCTCAAATCCACCCCCTCGTCTTATCCTCCTTACCCTCCCTTCTATCTACTGATGCAGCCTCCTCCACCCTCCTGTCCACTCTTTCCTCAACCTTTGACTCTCTCTGTCCACTGACCACAAGGCCAACACGATCCTCTCCACACGCTCCTTGGCTGTCTGAAACCCTGCAAGCTTGTCGATTAGGGCTCCGGGCAGCTGAGAGGAAACCGGCCTCCCTGATGACCTAAAACCCTATCTCTCTCTCCTCCTCAAGTACACCTCCTCTGCATCAGCTGCTAAAGCTTCTTACTGCCATTCCAAAATTCAATCCTCTGCCTCTGATCCAAGGAAACTGTTCTCCACATTTTCACAACCACCTGCCCTCTCAATCCTATTCCCTCACCCTTTCTCCAATCCATCTCCAAAGATCTCCAATCCATCTCTCTATCTACAGGATCTGTCCCAGCTGTCTTTAAGACAGCCAGAGTCAAGCCTTTTCTCAAGAAGCCAACTCTTGACCCGTCTGCTGTTTATAACTACAGATCGGTATCCCTTCTCTCCTTCTTATCTAAAACCCTTGAACGTGCTGTCTCTAACCAACTGTCTCACTATCTCCTTCAGAACAACCTCCTTGACTCTCATCAATCTGGCTTCAAGGCTGGGCACTCTACTGAGACCGCTCTCCTTACTGTCACAGAGACCCTCCACTGTGCTCGAGCTTCCTCCCTCTCCTCTGTTCTCATTCTTCTGGACCTGTCCACTGCATTCGACACAGTAAACCACCCAATCCTTCTCTCCACCTCTCAGAGCTGGGCATCTCAATCATTCAGCCACACCGACCTCTTGAGTCAAGAGGCTGCTATTATACAAGACGCAATGGACATATTAAACCGTGTCTCAGAACTGCAGGCATCCCGTCTACATCAATAAGAATGGGATGACATTAACACAGACTATGATGGTGGTAAATCATCCATGTTTAGCCAGCAATCTCAGCCTCTCTTGGGCACCGAGCACGCTAGACACTGTCAATCAGATTTTAGATTCGCCTCCCGCAGAGCTTTCTCAGCAGTTATCAGTTATTAACACACAGTGGTAGTCAGATGGAACAGGCGCAGTATGAAGATTTCTATTGAGAGAGTTTACACCGTTTGAATAGAAGTCTACATTGTTTTAAAAAAAAAAAATCAAACAATACAAGATGATTTACAACAGCTACAAGCAAATCTCATTCCCCAGACAGGTCATAGAGACCCCCCACAACCAAAGGTCAACATAACAGCCGCTATATCACTTGACAGCCTTACCTCGACCACCCCAGCCACACGGCAACATCCCCGCACTTGCATTCCCCCGGGTCCCTCCTCAGCACCTCCACATCCCCCCCACAGCCCTGCCCCCACCACATGCCAACATCCCGCACTCCCACTCCCCCGGATCCCTCCTCAGCACTCCAGCATCCCCCACTGCCGCTGAGTGTGAGAGAGACCCGCATATAATCACGCTGAATTTCGCAATCAAATAGATTTAACACACATGGTGGGGCCAGATATCGATTTGGTACAAGTCAACAGAATGATAGCCGAACGAGTGGATAGGCTTTTAGCTACAGTGAGACAGGTTGCTAGGCCGGGTGACTTCATTCTAATAATACTAAAGTCTACTCAAATGTTCACTCCCATCACCTTTCAGTTACACTCTGATCAATTGAACCCTGACGATTTCCTAGGTAAGGTTTCCCATTTTACAAAGTAAAGTGCATATTTTTGCCGAATCCCCTCTCAGCGTAACTATTCAGCTCGTTCACCAACCCGCAGGTGGTGCAAGCCTCTTAGAGTCTGAAATTATACGAAAAAAGGCACGTCATTTAATCGTAGTGTCTGAATCCTTTACACCCAAGCACATGTGTCCCTCCCTCGTACTGGCCGCGCTCCTCGACAGAGACCTTACACACACGCAGTGTTTAGCGTGAGCCCAAACGATGATGAAAACCGTGGGTTTAGATACGCCGAAGCGGGACGTAACATTCGACCAGATTAATTTATTCGAAGCCCACTTGAAGATAAACATTTTAGTCTTGTATAGAGCCCAAAACATTGTGGCTTTCCAACACATTTTACACTCTGTTATTAGACAACCACGATTACGGACTTATGAATGTGGCAGGTTTTTTAGGAGTAAAACACTTTTGTACCGCTTGTCACAAAGGTTATCAGATGGCGCTTAAACACCGCTGTCCGTTCATGTGCAATGCATGCCTCTCCCCTGAGTGTGCCTACGAGGGACTGTCCTCGATGCATTTTACATTTTTTTCATACATGGCATTTAGCAGACGCCTTTATCCGAAGTGACTTACAACAAATACATTTGTCTAAGTAAGCGAATCATCTATCCATCAGTCATCATAAGAAAAAGTAATCTATGCTTGGACCAGGGGCCATTGGCAGTCACAATGAGATTCAAGATTCAAGATTCTTTATTTGTCACGTGCATACAAGTATACAGTGAAATGCAAAAGTGACAGTGCCACAGAGTAGTGCAACAATAAGTTTTAAAATAGAATAAAAGTACTAAAAAATATGAACAGTATAAACAATATAACCGGTATAAACAGTATAAGCAGTATAAACAGCGGTGAAGCAATGTACGCAATGGAATGGCAAAATACAATGGAAATGACACTGTAACAAGGTCCTTAACACAGAGGCGGACTCGGTGGTGGTGATCTGGGACAAACCCCGTTTATTTAGCAGGTTTTGGCTCTCGGTCGACTTTCCAGTCATGGCTTTTCAGCTCTTCCTCCCAAAGCAGAGGCACACACATCTTAAACCATTTCGTTAACGAGGCTTCATTCGCAACAGGTGCGCAACGAAGCCTCGCTTCCGTAACCCTTGCCACGGTCCTGTAGCTCCCTCTACAGGCCGAACGCTGCATGTCCCCCCACAGACAGGTTGACAGTACAGATAATTACAGTGGAGGATGAGTCTGCAATGGATGATTATGTGTGTGCATATGTGTTATGATGTCAATGAGTGTGTGAGTGACTTGAGGGGGGCACCGGTGGGGTCATCGTTGATGATCCTGATGGCATGGGGGAAGAAACTCAGTCTTAGTCTCTCGTTCTTGCTGCATGACAGCGAAGGCGTTTGCCTGACCGCAGCAGCTGGAACAGTCCGTTTTTCGGGTCCTTCATTATCCTGTAGGCTCTGGTCCTACACCTTCTGGTGTACAGGACATGGAGAGGGTTGGAGCTTCCATGGTCTTTTCTGCCAATGCTAGAAGCATTATTTTTTTTAAATTAATTTATTTACAGTAGAGAAACTGTACAGGGGGGCAGTGGGGATGAAGAGGTCTTTTGGAGGGACAGTTAAGATGTAGCCTGAAGAGATGGGTCTTCAATCTACGTCTGAAGATAGGTAGTGACTCTGCAGTCCTGACAGCAGTGGGAAGCTCGTTCCATCAATGGGACAGTGAAAAGCCGTGACCGAGGTGGAAGAGCAGAGTGATCAGGGAGGGGTTTGGGGGCTGACCATTGCTTGCAAGTAGGGAGGGGCTGTTCCCTTTGCCGCCCAGTAGGCAAACACCAGGGTCTTGAATCTGATGCGAGCTGCTACCGGGAGCCAGTGAAGGGTGCGAAGGAGGGGGGTGACATGGGAGAATTTGGGGAGATTGAACACCAGACGGGCAGCAGCATTTTGGATGAGCTACAGAGGTCTGATGGCGGAGGCGAAGAGTCCGGCCAAGAGTGCGTAGCAGCAGTCAAGGTGAGAGATCACAAGTGTCTGAGAGAATATAGTATACACTTTGTGACAAAAGGTGATGACGTCACATAAATTTAATCATCAAAAATAATACTTGAAAATTATAAGTCCCGCCCCTTTGGGGGCGGATGTGGTGGGCTGTTGATGCTTGCCCAATGAGACGTGTGTGAGAGGCTAAGGTGTTCTGGTGTTTGTAAAATTAGTTGTAGCATCTTGACATTTTTATGAGGATGTGGTCACCCCCATAGGCTATAGAACCGTGAGAATGGATTGGATGGATTAGGGGGTTCCCAGGGGCCCTGAACTGTCTGAAGACCAACCGAGGTTCAGCTAAAGTTCGTCACTGATAAGGGCTGTGTGATGTGTGGTGATGACTTTATGCTGCATACATGCATCTATGTCAAAATTGCATATGAGGCTTAAAATAAAAGTTCAATACTGAGGGTTAAAATGTGCAATTAAAAAAAGGCAATTAAAAAATGGTTAGGCTGCTACTCTAGTGGTAGTAATGTGTTCAATAATGAAGGGTTAGGGTTAATAAAATGGGGGATTAATTTTTTTTTACATTTTTAAAAATGTTTAGTTTCAAACGTGGGTATGACTCATGTCGCGGACGTGTCACTGATAAGATCACGTGTTTCCCGGGCAAAAAGGTGTATATATATGACCCTGTGTGAGATCTGTAGTAGTTGTTGCTATATGACAGTGTCTAAAATGGCGTCTACAAGGATGGTGTGGGAATTGGACGACGGTCGTGTAGTGCGTGTAGAGTTTGCATCTGTAGATGCATTCCCCTATGTGGACATATGCACTTTCGAAAAAGAATCTGAGAATCTTCTGAGAATCTATTCATCAGAATTCGAAAGATTGAAGGGTCACATCCTGGAATTCATCCGCTACATGCATTCTGTGCACGACAACCAAAATGTGACCCTGAAGGGTATGAAACCCTCTATCCAGATGAACGTGGATCCTCGAGTACCGAGCCGTTCCCTGCAGGAAGCTTTTCTTGTTGACTGTTCAAGATCTCACATATGGCTGTTGGTGCGATTCCAGACAGAGGCAGAGTCTTCTGAAAGACCAAAGACGGTGATGGAGAAAGAGCGCTACTGGTCTATTAAACTGGCATTCAAAGTGGCAGACTTCTCAAAGTTGACAAATCTCTTGAAAGCTATCACCGAGTTTTTCAATCAGGAAAGTCAGAGACTGAGACTCATCCAGCTGGCAAAACGTCTGAACACGTGCTCTGGTAAACGGATCTCAGGCCCGTCCAGGCGTTTAACCCCTAGATCTCTGTCTGACTCTGAGCCATCCAAACGTAATCTTTTTCCAATCTTTTCAATGCTTGAAACAGACGGTGTTGAATCATAGTAAATCATGCTAGACACCTCTACTACCAAGGCCTACTAGACACGCCTACTAGACACAAGCCCTTCCCCGCCCCTCACCTTCAATCTATATAAGAAGTTTGGAAAAACGAGTTTGTGCGACATTACTTATTACTTCAACATGGCTGATTTTTTCACAGTCAACGATTTGCCTTCCTCAAGTGAAGACGAAGGCTACTCTACAGTTGGGGAATGTAAACCCCTAGAATCTCAAGATGAAGAGTCTAAGCTTCTCAGCTATCTTCCGAGCCTTTCTCAGGAATCTGGCGGCTACGATGATTTGTATAAACCGGTTCTTGAAGACTACCGGAATGCCCAGACGGACGACCTCACAAGGTGGAAAGCCCTAGAGCATCAGAGCGATTCCAAGGAGCCTATTAGCCCTGTCACCTACTCTCCCGTCTCGCCCGACAGCGACGTGTCAAATACTCTGTTCGAGCCTCTTGAATTCCCCGTCAGAAGATATAGGCCGTATACCGGCAAGCCAACATCAGACAAAGCACCCGGTCTGTACACCCCTGGGGGCCAGGCTTCAGATTTTGCTGCCCCCGTGGCTGAAGATCGTTCTGTCCTCAACGTCTATCCAACACCTCCGACTTCGCCTCGCCTGCAAGTAGCGGGATCCGCTGGGGTTCAGAACGAACCCGGTGCGGAAGCTAGCATCACTGCTCAGGGGACCCCTCAGAACCCTCCCTTGAATGATCCGATGGTTGTAGAGGTTAAAGAAATTCTAGAGAACCGGCTTCAATCTCAGCGTCGGGGTGGTGATGTTTTTCTGGACACAGTGAAGGCCGGCGTTGCCATTGTGTTAACATTGGTGATAGATGATCAGATAAAAAACGAATGTTATGGGTGTAAAACCGGTCATCCAAGCCAACGTCGACATGCTTGTCTGTACCCTCTAGAGAGTGATTACTTTTACAGCAACTTTGAGGCGCTGATGACCGCCCTGTGGACATGGAAATTTCTCCCCCGACTCTTATGGTTGCTCTGGAGACGGTTGGATTAGGGGGGACAGCAAACGGCCGTGTTCAAGGAGCAGCCGAGGCCTTTCTTTACGGTCTGAAGTATGAAGAAAACATCCAGGGGAAACTTAAAGAAATCGTTGATGCGTATGTGGGGGTTAACAAGGACCGGGATCATATGATAGATGAACTCGTATCCTACTGGAAGCGTGTTGAAATAGTTCACACCCTCTTTTGAACTAGTCTAAACTGATCAAAAATGGGGAATGCTTTCAGACTATTCTTTAACTTTTTAAATTCCGCTTCAGGTCATCCTGGGGTCAGCTCTCTTGTAAAACGGGCTATTGCTAATCGTGTTAATGATGAATCTTTATTTCAAACATGTAGCGATGTTGACATTGAACAAGTTGTCCGTTTTGAGAGGTCATTGGAAATTGTGAGAGATTGTGTGTCTTTTAACCGTTGGAAGGAATTGGTGTATATTGGTTCAAATGCATCGGATGCGGAGACATTTGAAAAAACATTAGGTGGAATTATTAGAGAAGTGTCTATGCATAGCTTCAAATTTAGTCATCTCATGGTGTTGTATACCTATATAATTGATGTAGCAACATATCGCTTTAAGAATGGTCTAGCATTTGATGTTGATAGGGCCCTAAATGTCTTACACACTTCTGTGGGGTTGTATTAAAAACATGTATTAATCATTCAAATGTAATGACTTGTAATCAATAAATAATTATGCAAAATTGCCATTGTACTCAGATCTTGCATGCTTACTAGTCGTCATGACCTCAAAAAAGGCCGAGCGTGTAATGAAGAGAATATATTATGACCCTGCACACCCGGGATCATTTGGAGGGGTAGAAAAACTTCAAAAAGCCGTCGAAGAGCAGACGGCTGAAAAAGTTAGCACTGATCAAGTACGAGAGTGGCTGTCTGGTCAGGAGGCGTATACCTTACACAAAACGGCTAGAAAAACCTATGCTAGAAATCGTGTTTTTGCGCCACGTCCTATGTATCAATTTCAAGCGGATCTTTGCGATATGGGTGCACTGTCTAAAGACAATGATAACTTTAAATTTCTGCTTACAGTAATAGATGTATTTTCAAAAAAAGCTTATGCACGCTGTTACGCCCAAACCCCCTGGTGGTAGGGGACCGCCGGCGCAACACAGGACAGTGAGAGCATGAACGAAGGAGACCAGCAACAACCAAAAATCTGTTCAATAATAATTTATTTGCAGCAGCACGGGACACAGAGAACGAGACACAACATAGACCCAACCCCCTGAGCTATGCAGCGACGACTAAAGGAAAAACCCCAGGAAAAAACTAAATCTAAACTTATAACTCAAAAACAACCCCAAAACTAACCCCCTAAACAAATCCCCATGACCGGCGCCGAAGCACCTAAACAATACAAGGGTTAGCGTCGCCGCTCTATCTGATGTACTAATACAAGGGGTACCCTACGTGTTGTGCAGGACAAGATGTAAACCTGCAGGTTTGTAACTAATTACCCTACCTCTCGAACTCTGTGCCCGGCTGAAAAAAGAGAAAAAAACAAGGTTTACAAAAAGGTAAACAAACTGAACAATAAACCAAGTGAAAACTCAGGAACACAAACTACATCCTAAACAAAGTATCAAAAAACAAAAGGAGAGCTGCCACCTCTCTAACTTAGCCAAACCAAATGAGGACTGCCACTCCCCTTGAGGAACCAAACAAAATAACTTAAATAGGGTGTGGTAGGGGTTAATTGATGGACAAATGAGGACTTGATTGAAGGATCCCAGCTGCCAGGCATTCCCACTGATTCACCTGACAGGAGGGACCTACTGGAACACAAGAGAGGAACACAAACAAACAAACACCCCAGGTCTAACAGAAAAAGACCTCTCCACCCGTAACACTCCCTCCCTCAAATATCAACCCCTGGTTGATACAACCCATAACGAAGGTTACGTAGGTAACCACGGTTATGTGAGCTAATTGGATCACTCCAATATGGTATCCTTCCGCGCGGCAGGATACGTTCCGAGTAGAATTTCAGAGAAGTCCCGTGTACCGGGTAGTGCTGCGGCTGCATCACCCCATAAACAGCAGTCCACAGCACTACTTCTTCCTCGTGTCCTTTTCGAGGCGCCATAGATCTCCGGAAAAAAGGATTGGAGTGATCCAATTAGCTCACATAACCGTGGTTACCTACGTAACCTTCGTTATGTAGCACTATATTGGATCACTCCAATATGGTATCACAATACCAGATCACTCGGTGATCTATGACCAGTCAACAAGCGAAGCCCAGCACTCACCTAGAAGACGGGGCTGAGCTTGGGCCAGTCAACCTTGTAGTGGGCCATCGTCTGCTCCCAGAGAGGCGGAGGCAACCCCCAGCACTGCCCGTTCCACCTCATTAGAGGGGGCCACATTGACTTGGTAGAACCTAGCAAAAGTGCTAGGCGATGCCCAACTGGCTGCGGCACAGACGTCAGCAAGGGGAACTCCTCTGAGCAGGGCCCAAGAGGCAGCCACGCCCCTAGTAGAATGTGCTACTATAGCAGATGACAAAGGCCGGCCGGCCAGCTGATATGCGGTAGTAATGGTGTCAACAATCCAATGTGAGAGTCTCTGTTTCGAAAGCCTCTGACCCAGAACTCTCTCACCATAGCAGACGAAAAGCTGATCAGACTTTCGGAATGCTCGTGTCCGCGTGACATAAGTGTCCAAGGCCCTGACCGGGCACAGTACACTGGAGGTAGTACCTATCCCACTCGCACTCGTGGGAGGGGTATAGGCAGACAGGTGCAAAGGTCGGTTCACATGTCCGGTAGACAGGACCTTTGGTAGAAAAGAGGGGTTAGGTCGGAGGGTGACGTTCATTTTGTCGGGGCCCATCCGGAAACACTCAGCACTCACAGAAAATGCATGAAGTTCACCAACCCTCTTTGTGGAGGTAATGGCCAACAGGAACGCCACTTTCAACGAAAGGTGCTTAAGAGACACAGAGCCCAGGGGCTCAAAAGGTGGCAGGGTAAGCGCTGACAGCACCACGTCGAGGTCCCAGGTGGGCACCAGAGGGGCCCTTACCGGACATAGACGTCGAACACCCTTCAGAAACCGGGAGAGTAAAGGGTGGCTACCCATTGGTCCCTCTGGCCCGTCATCGTGGCATGCAGAGATAGCGGCCAGATACACCTTCAGTGTAGAAGCCGCCCGGCCTGCGTTGAGCAAAGACTGTAAAAACTGCAGAACAGTCTGAACATTGCAGCTCTCTGGATTGGCGTTCTGACTCTCACACCAAGAGCAAAATACACGCCATCGTGTCTGATATGCCGCGTTGGTAGAGGGGGCCCTGGCACTCTGCAACGTGTGCATGACGTCATTCAGGAGGCCTAAGTCTGACCACTTGCGCCTCTCAGAGGCCAAACCCACAACTGGAGGCGATGTGGATCCGGATGCCATAGGGCCCCCTGGGCTTGTGAAAGCAAGTCGAGTCTCAGTGGCAGCTTCCATGGTGTCCCCGAGAGGAGAGACAGCAACAGCCTGAACCAGGGGCGTCTCGGCCAATACGGGGCTATCAGGAGCACCTGATGGCCCATCATCTCGACCCTGTCCAGCGTCGCTGGGATCAGGGGAAACGGAGGAAACGCATAGAGCATCGTCATCGGCCAATCGTGAGCCAGGGCATCCAGACCTAGAGGCCCCGGGGGGTCCGACATTGAGAACCAGCTGGGGCAGTGAGTGTTGTTCTGAGAGGCAAACAGGTCCACCTGTGCTCTCCCGAACCTGTCCCAGAGCTGGTGTACCACCTGAGGGTGCAGACGCCAGTCTCCCTCTCGTGGCCCATCCCTCGAGAGCATGTCCGCTGCCGTGTTCAGGATCCCCGGGATATGCGCTGCTCGTAGAGACGCAAGATGGGTGTGAGCCCATAGCAAGAGTTCCCGAGTCATCTCGTGGAGGCGGCGGGACCTCAAGCCCCCCTGGTGATTGACATATGCTACGACTGTAGTGTTGTCTGATCGAACCAGGACATGCTGTCCTTTCAGATAGGGCAGAAACTGCTGGAGGGCTAGGCAGACCGCCCTGAGCTCCAATATACTGATGTGCAGACCAGTCCATGGGGGGCTCCAGTGGCCGCTGGCCGCCATGCCCCTGAACACTGCACCCCAGCCCGTCAGCGAGGCATCGGTGCACACTAGTTCTCTGTGTACCACTCTGCCCAACCTCGTACCATCCATCAGGAAGGAACGGGAGCGCCATCGGGACAATGCTAACAAACATTCCCTTGTCACCACCAGGCGACGGTGTTTGTGTAGCTTTGGATGCAGTCTGTGGGAGTTGAACCACCGTTGCAGTGGTCTGAGACGGAGAAGGCCCAACGGGACCAACAGCGAAGCCGCCGTCAGTAGGCCGAGCAGTCGCTGGCACTCCAAAACGGATACAGTTCGTCCAAGCTGGAAACGGTCGAGGAAGGACAGGATTTTTGCGACCCTCTCTTGAGGGAGGCATGCTCTCATAAGAGACGAGTCCATTGAGATCCCGACAAAGGTCACCTCCTGAGAGGGGTTCAGGTGACTTTTCCGTCTGTTCAAGGTGAGACCCAGATCCTGGATGTGGCTCAACAGGATTCTGGTGTCCCTGGTAACTTGCCCTCTCGATGGGGCGCAAACCAACCAGTCGTCCAGGTAGTTCAGAACCTGAAGTCCCTGGGACGACAGAGGCGCCAGAACTGCGTCCACACACTTGGTGAAGGTACGCGGCGCCAGTGAGAGCCCAAAGGGGAGGACCTGGAACTCGTAGGCCACTCCCTCGAAGGCAAACCGGAGGTACTTCCTGTGAATTGGGTGAACGGGAACATGGAAGTATGCATCCTTTAAGTCGAGCGTGGTGAACCATAGACCCTTGGAGATGGCCTGTAACACGCGTGCTGGCGAAAGCATTTTGAACTTCAGCTCTTTCAAGCAACAATTGAGGGCGCGCAGGTCCAGGATAGGACGGCAGCCGCCATCCTTCTTTGGCACAATGAAATACGTGGAGTAGAATCCACTGAGCCGTTCTGATGGCTCTAACCTCTTTACAGCACCCTTGCTGAGAAGTGAGGCTATCTCCAACCGGAGGACCTCCTTCTTTGAACGGTTGGATACTGTAGTGATCCGAATGCCCCGGTAGGGCGGTGGCCGGCGACGGAATTGGAGTTTGTAACCCCTCAGGATTGTATTCAGCACCCAAGGGGACTCCACTCGCTCCACCCAGTTTGCCCTTTGGGCCTGGGAGAAGCGGCCGAAGCCGGTGGCCAACATGTCAGGAAGACTGCTGGGGGCCACCCTTCTTAGCCGCAGGTCGTCCGCGTCCGGGAGGGGGGCCACCGCGCCGCTGGCGGCGCTGCTGGTTTACATTCCCCTGGTTACCACTCCGCTGCCTCGGAGGCTGGCTTGGCGGCGGGGGAGGAGGCCAGAGGCGCTGCTGGGACCCAGGCGGGAGTGTGTACCTCGGCTGCCAGGTCGTCTGAGGAGCAGGTCTGGGGCGCGACGTGGTCATGAACTGCTGCAAAGTCTCCCTGTCTTTGCGTAGCTTCGCCGTTTGCTGCAGTATAGCATCAACCCCTGGCCCAAAGGTAGTACCTGGTGTGAGGGGGAGCCCCATGAAGGTCTTCTGGACCGGCAGCGGCAGCTTGGACTGAGACAGCCAAAGGTGGCGGCGCGAGGACACAACTGAAGCTATGGCTTGGCCATTAGCTCGCGCCAAGTCTGTCTGCAGCAGACCGAGCAACCTGGACACTTCCATTGCCTCGTCGACAAGGCCCTGGCTTCCCCCTGGGAGAGTAGGGATTAGGCAGGCCAGGTAGGAGCTGAGCAGCATGGCCGCGTTCGTAAGGCGGGCCATGGAGGAGAGGACGCTGAAAGTAGAACTCAGGAGCTGGTCACTGAGTCTCTCGGGTCCTGGCTTAAGCTGCGGCACCTTGCCGATGATTTCCTTATCAGGGAGGATCATAGCCGCCACCATGTCATCCATTGTGGGATAACTGTTGATCCCCAAGGGCTCTTGGTCCGCAATGAGGGTCCATGGCCTGGTATCCCTGGAGGGGCGGAAGCGCCCCTGCATCCTGGTCCAGTATTCACGGAATGCCACCGCGAACTGGGGACAGGTGGGGATGAGCAGCTTGTCAGAGGCTGGCTCCTCCCACTTGAGGCCAAGGGAGACAGCCACCTTCGCCAGGAGAGCACACGTCGCTTCTGTAACCACCGGTGGTCCTTCTGAAGCAGCGCTGCCAGCGTTTGAGGGCGCTACAGATCCAGCGGATGATGGTGCTGCGAACCTAGCGCGTTTGAAGCGCTGTAGCAGCACCGAGGCACTATCGCCAACATCCAGGTCGTCTGGAGCGTGAAGAGAAAGAGAATCGTCGTCTTCCTCTTCCAAAGCACTCACCGCCTCGCGCAAGTCAGTTTCCCTACGTTCGAGGCGGTCCAATTCCTCCTCCGTGTGCCGCTCGGCAGGGGGGGCGCCCAAAGCGGCTGGAGGGGAACTCTGCCGACGACGCACCGTACCACAGGGGGGGAGGCGGTCATCCGCAGGTCTCTGGGAGGTTAAGGCCTTCATTCGCTCTAGGCGAGCCACACACAGCCGTTCTCCTAGCACTTCGCAGGACATGCAGCTGAGGGGGTCTTCCACTGCCCAGCGTGCGTGGTCCAGCCCAAGACAGCACATACAGGTAATGTGTGCGTCCTCTGCGTGCATGCGCGCATTGCACTCCACACAGTGAAAAACCATACTTGGGTTACTGTGGAGGGGAGAAGACACTGTATATGATAACAGTGCACCAGGCAAGATAGCTCTCAACCTTAGTGTATCCTCAGCTTTATACGTGGTGGTTAATAGGGCTAGTGAATTGCTTAAGCAATGACTAGACCTATATTGCAGGGAAATTGACACCACGTTTATCAGCTCCCAGCTTTATACGTGGTGGTCAACAGGACTATGTGTGTCACTGGAGGTCCCGTATGTGGTCACCGCTCGTTGAGCTAGAGGGATCTCATAGCTCGTTCACCATGGAACGCACGAGGGTAAAAACAAGATGGCACTGCCCTGTGAGAAGAAGCGCGCAAAGTACTTCGCGCCCTGCTTCAACTCGGGGGAAAAAACTGCAAGGCGGCGTGAAGCCAACCATACACAGTTTTCCCAATCTTGCTAGAGGTAGGCGCGGTCCCCGAGCCCGAAGGCTAACCGGGAGGGTTCCGGTAGACAGACAGACAGACAAGACAACTAATATTAAGGACAAACCCTCAGCGCCGCAATACAGGTTGACCAAACCGTGTATCGCCCAGTACACGGTGTCGAACAAATATTAACTTAATAACAACAACGACAAACTTCGAACGAGATGGCACAGGCCAAATCGAGCGAAGTGACAGCAGAGCACTCAGTGGAGAGGCTAGCTAGCTAGCTCCTCCAAGCTATTGAATAGCTGCGAGTATACTTCTGCACACAGAGCTCTTACCTGCTCCAGAATCCATCTCTACGGAACGCGCCGAGAAAAGGAAGAGGAAGAAGTAGTGCTGTGGACTGCTGTTTATGGGGTGATGCAGCCGCAGCACTACCCGGTACACGGGACTTCTCTGAAATTCTACTCGGAACGTATCCTGCCGCGCGGAAGGATACCATATTGGAGTGATCCAATATAGTGCTACATAACCCTTGGGGAGGAAAAAAACATGTTACATCAACAAACACATTTCAATAGTGGAGTAAAAATAATATGATGTTATCAAAATTATGACTTTCAAAACAAAAAACAATATTTTCTCATGGTTGTCCACACCGGGACAAAGCATCCGCGAAGACATTAGCAGTGCCTTTCTTATGGCGGATGACTAGGGAGTAGTTTTGTAGAAACAAGGACCACCTCATTAGTCGACGGTTGTGGTTATACATTCGGTGAATGAAAACTAAGGGATTGTGATCAGTGTAGACCACAATGGGTACCGTACTGGACCCCACGTACACATCAAAAAACTGTAAGGCCAACAGTAGGGCCAGGGTCTCCTGTTCTACAGTAGAGTACCGCATCTGGCATTTGTTGAATTTCTTTGAAAAGTACCCGATGGGATGATCTAAACCATCTTCATCGGACTGAATCAATACTGCCCCAGCACCAATGCAACTGGCATCGACCTCCAGTGCAAAGGGGAGGCTGAAACTTGGTGCACTAAGCACGGGAGCACTGCATAAAAGAGCCTTACAGCTCTCGAAGGCCGTCTGACAGGCATCGGTCCACTGGAAAAAAAGTTTTGGACTCACAAGATCGGTCAAAGGAGCAGCAACAGAGGAAAAGTTTCTACAGAAACCCCTGTAATAGCCCGCCATTCCTAAAAAACGGCGCAACTCCCTTCTAGTGGTAGGAACTGGAAAGTCACGGATCGCTATCAACTTGGCAGCAAGGGGGCGCACTTTGCCACCACCCACTTGCTTACCCAAGTAAGTCACCGTTGCCTTTCCAAATTCACATTTTGCCAAGTTGACAGTCAGAGATGCATCTGCCAGATGCTGAAAAATGATGCGGAGAGAGCACACATGCTCCTCCCATGTTGTGGAATGAACCACTACATCATCCAAATATGCCGTACAATTTGGAACGTCTCCGAGTACGGTGTTTACCAACTTCTGGAAACAGGCTGGGGCGTTCTTCAGGCCAAACGCCATCACTGTGTACTGCAAGAAGGTATCGGGAGTGACAAAAGCTGAGATATCAGAAGCACGAGCTGTAAGGGGCACCTGCCAATACCCTTTAAGCAGGTCTAACTTTGTCACAAAAGTAGCAGAACCAATGGTATCCACACAATCATCAATACGTGGAAGTGGAAACGAATCAGAAACCGTGATGTTATTTACTTTTCGATAATCCGTGCAAAATCTAAAAGTCGAGTCTGGTTTCGGAACAAGTAGGCAAGGACTACTCCACGGACTGGAACTAGGCTTAGCCAGACCATGTTCTAACAGGTACTGAGTCTCCTGTTTCATAGCTGCCCTCTTGACAGCGTTAACGCGGTAGGGATGCTGTTTTATTGGTCGAACATCACCCACATCTATGTCATGCTCCAGGACATTAGTTCGAGACGGAACGTCTCCAAACAGGCAGGAGAAATCTGAGATTAATGATACCAGCTCTGATTGTTGCTCAGCACTCAAATGTGACATAAGACTCGGAAGGTTGTTTAGCATCTCTGAATTGGTCAATCGAGGGATTTGTTGCTGAAATCTACGGGTATCTAACCCGTCTTCGTCACAATCAGACGGATGGGAGCTAGGACCAGCCACTCCAACAGTGGCCACTGAGGGCACTCTGCTTTCGGGACTGAAACTTTCTCGGTCGTGGTATAGTTTAAGCATGTTAAGGTGACAGACACGTGTTTTTCTCTTCCGATCAGGGGTTCTGATTATATAATCAGTTTCACTCAACTTTCTCTCAACGGCATAAGGACCTGAAAATCGTGCTGACATGGATGACCCCTGAATAGGTAACAGGACCAACACCTGGTCTCCTGGTACAAGAGATCGAAGAAGAGCTTTCTTGTCATACCGCGTCTTCATGTCATCCTGAACTCCCAACAGACTCTCTTTAGCCAGGCTGCATGCTCCGTGCAGCCGCTCACGAAAACGACTCACATAGCTGAGGACATTGTTCTTTGTTGACAGACCCTCACCCAGGATTTCATCCTTGAGCACTTTCAATGGCCCCCTCACAGTGTGGCCAAACACTAACTCAGCTGGACTGAAACCTAAGGATTCCTGTACTGTTTCTCTAACTGCAAATAGAGCCAACGGGACCCCATCATCCCAATCTTTGTTGTTCTCCAGGCAGTATTTGCGCAACACAGACTTAATGGTGCCATGCCATCTCTCGAGGGCACCCTGCGACTCCGGGTGATAAGCACTAGAGACACGGTGAATAATAGCTAACGATTTTAAAACCTGTTCGAAGATGCCTGATAGAAAGTTAGTACCTTGATCTGTTTGTACTATCTTGGGCAGCCCGAATGTAGAGAAAAACTTGATCAGGGCCTTCACTACAGACTGCGATGTTATCTTTCTAAGAGGGATAGCTTCGGGGTATCTAGTAGCTACACACATCATTGTTAACAAGTACTGATTTCCACTCTTTGTTTTTGGTAGCGGACCGACACAGTCGACCAGGACATGCTCAAATGCCTCGCCTATAGCGGGGATCGGACGAAGAGGAGCAGGTTTAATAACTTGATTGGGTTTTCCAACCATCTGACATGTGTGACATGTACGACAAAACTGAGACACATCCCTTTTCAACCCTGGCCAAAAGAAGTGTCTAAGCACTCGGTCGTATGTTTTGGTCACTCCTAAATGACCTGACCATGCATGATCGTGAGCCAGGGATAAAACTAACTGTCTGTGTTTTATAGGAATAACCACCTGAACTACGGCACTGGAATCACTATCAACAGCACCACGAGACCTCCACTTTCTTAACAACAACCCATCCTCAATGAAATACATGGCATCCTCGTCTTTAACCGAGTGTGGTTTCTGAATTGCATCATAACACTTTGATAAACTATTGTCAGCTTTCTGTGCTTCAATAAGGCTGTCACGAGTCATAGGCAAATGTGTAGCATTAAACACTGTCTCTGGTTTTAGCATAGACTTAGCATTTGTACTACTCTCTATAACTTGAGTGGGGACAGAAGGCGTAAATACCTTGTCACTCAAACTATCGGCGAACACAGTGTCAGACAAATCAACTACTTCTCCCAGCTTGCGGGCCTGCGCACGAGTGACTGCGCACACAGGAAACACATCCGGATAGGTTTTCCCAAGAATATCCGGCTGTAACATATCAGGCTGATCTAAAACCTCCAGGATGGGCATTACCTTTCCACCAGCAATGTCATTTCCTAAAAGAAACGTAACACCTCGCATAGGTAACGAAGGGCGAACTCCCACAGAAAATTGACCATTTACCAAATCACAAGACAGATTCACACAATGCAACGGCACAGAAACATAGCCCATTTCTATTCCTTGTACTAGAACACTAGAGCCACATGAGGACTCCCCACTGAAAGGCAAAACGTCACTCAAAATGAATGATTGAGCAGCACCTGTATCACGCAGTATGCGTACAGGATATTTTCTATCTGAGCCCAGAGAAACATAGCCGTCCAACATGAACGGATTGTAAGTTGAATCAGGGTTTTCCCCCTCTATGTTGTCTGGCACAGCAACTAATGGACATAATCCCGTTGGCGAAGGAGAGCCAGTTTTACTTGCTTCCTTCTTTTTAAGCACAGCACAGTTGCCTATCAAATGACCAGTTTGGTGACAATAATAACACTCACGGAGATCTGAACGAGGAGGAGACGGCACCCATCTAAGCGGGGCTTGAGACTTTGGACTAAAAACCGTAGCCTTGCTTCGATCCTGCCTCTCAAACCTATCCTTTCTTTCAGGACCCGGTAGACTAAAGTGCTGTTTATGTGTTAAAACATACTCATCAACTAAAACAGCAGCCTCTGCTAGCTTAATGATTTTTTTCTCATTTAGGTATGTAGCTAAACGCTCCGACAGAGAGTTTTTAAATTCCTCCATTAACATCAAGTCACAAAGAGAATTGAAATCAGAGACCTCAGTAGCTTTAAGCCACCGATGAAACAAGGTCTCCTTCTCACTGGCAAATTCCACAAAGGTCTTATCCGGAGTTTTTTTGTAAGCACGAAAACGCTGCCTGTATGCCTCAGGCACGAGACTATAGGTACGAAGCACTGCTGCTTTTAACATGGCATAAGTCAGACTTTCCTTAAGAGGCATTTTATTCATTACTTCACAAGCTTTTCCAGTCAGTTTGCTCTGCAGCAAAGGAGCCCAGGCCTCCTCTGGCCATTTAAAAGCAGTTGCAATTCGCTCAAAGGACTCAAAATATTCATCTACCTCTAGTTCGCGGAACTGAGGGACCAACGATACCTGTCGGCTGGCATCAAAAGGCTTAGGTAAACCACCAGGAGTGCCTAGTGTTTTCAAATCAGGCAGATTTAACTCAAGTCTTTTCATCTCTAGCTCTATTTCAATTTTTCTCATTTCTAGGGCATGCTGCTTATCTAGCTCTAGTTGGTGCTGCTGCCTATCTAGCTCGCGCATAGACTCTATGTGTCGATATTCTCTCTCCTTCTCCCTCTCCTTGGCCTCTATCTTAAGACGGGCCACTCGAACCTTCACACGGGGACTAGTGGAGCCTTCAGAGAGAGAGGAGGTGTTTGACCGAGTCGGGCTAGGGGGAGGGGACCCCTCCTCCCTTTCAGAAGCAGGAACAGGAGGAAAACCCTCATCTGTTTTCCTCTCCCCAAGGTTCACACCCTTTTCCTCTAAGAGGTCTGTTACTGCCTCTTTTAATTGAGACAAAGTCTTTGTCTTAGGGAACTCAACCCCGAAATGGGCACCCAAGGCACATAACTCCGCCTTTTTACAACGGGCCAGCCCCTCTACAGTGGGGCTGGCCAGGAAAACCTCTGGACTAAAGCTAGTAGCCATTTTAGTACCTGTAGTGTGATGAACTGCCAGAAAGAAAACTACAAAACTACTCATTCACACATGAAAGTCAATAAACACAATCTTACCCCACTACACAAATGCAACAGCCCAAACAAAGCAAAACCTAGAAAACCCCAGAACCTAATTACCAACTAATGTCACTGGACTCCAACATCCACACTCTCACTGTCTGGCGGGACCACAAGTGATCCCGGACGAGCCCCCAATATGTTACGCCCAAACCCCCTGGTGGTAGGGGACCGCCGGCGCAACACAGGACAGTGAGAGCATGAACGAAGGAGACCAGCAACAACCAAAAATCTGTTCAATAATAATTTATTTGCAGCAGCACGGGACACAGAGAACGAGACAACATAGACCCAACCCCCTGAGCTATGCAGCGACGACTAAAGGAAAAACCCCAGGAAAAAACTAAATCTAAACTTATAACTCAAAAACAACCCCAAAACTAACCCCCTAAACAAATCCCCATGACCGGCGCCGAAGCACCTAAACAATACAAGGGTTAGCGTCGCCGCTCTATCTGATGTACTAATACAAGGGGTACCCTACGTGTTGTGCAGGACAAGATGTAAACCTGCAGGTTTGTAACTAATTACCCTACCTCTCGAACTCTGTGCCCGGCTGAAAAAAGAGAAAAAAACAAGGTTTACAAAAAGGTAAACAAACTGAACAATAAACCAAGTGAAAACTCAGGAACACAAACTACATCCTAAACAAAGTATCAAAAAACAAAAGGAGAGCTGCCACCTCTCTAACTTAGCCAAACCAAATGAGGACTGCCACTCCCCTTGAGGAACCAAACAAAATAACTTAAATAGGGTGTGGTAGGGGTTAATTGATGGACAAATGAGGACTTGATTGAAGGATCCCAGCTGCCAGGCATTCCCACTGATTCACCTGACAGGAGGGACCTACTGGAACACAAGAGAGGAACACAAACAAACAAACACCCCAGGTCTAACAGAAAAAGACCTCTCCACCCGTAACACACGCTCTTTAAAAAACAAGACGGCCGTCGTAGTTGCAGAGGCCTTTGCTGCAGTCTAAGAGGAGAGCGGTATACCTGTTAAAATTCAAACGGATGCAGGAAAATAATTTTTTAACCGTATCTTTGAAAAACTAATGAAGAAACATAATATTCAACACTTTGCAACGGGTAGTGATTTGAAGGCGTCAGTCGTGGAACGTTTTAACCGTACGCTGAAGACAAAGATGTGGAGGTTTTTCACAGCTAAGAACACCCGCAGATATATTGATGTGATTCGGGATTTGCTTGATAGCTATAATAATAGTTATCATAGCAGTATCAAAATGAAACCTGTTGAGGTAACACCCTCCAATAGCATGCAAGTCTTTGAGAATTTATACGGGACTTTACCTCTGAACAGTATGCCCCCTGTGTTTAAATTCAAAGAGGGTGACATTGTGCGGATTTCCAAATACAGGGGGATATTCGATAAAATGTACGAACAATCATTCACTGATGAATACTTTATAGTTAACGAATGTATCCCTAGACTCCCGACCGTTTATAAATTAAGGGATATAAAAGGTGAAATTCTTACTGGCACGTTCTATGAGGCAGAACTGCAGAAAGTGAGAATCACCCCTGACACAGTCTTTCGGGTAGAAAGGATTTTAGACAAGAAAATTCAAAATGGACGGAAGATGGTTTTAGTCCACTGGCAAGGTTGGCCTAGTCAGTTTGACTCATGGCTGCCTGCTAAAGAGGTCATAGAGCTCGGGAAGAAGAGAAACAAGAAGCCAAACTAGAAGAAGCAAGGATGGAGGAGCGAGAATCTTTCTATGTGACGCTCCCTTCAAATGCATGTCACAACGTTTACCCTAGCAATAACAGTTCAAATTATACGATAATGCTGTCTCAGCCTATAGAGTTACATGGACCTTATGAGGTGGCGTTAGCAGAGATAATGTACTGTCATACATGGAATAATATTTTAAGTTTAGAAGATACCTATTACCTGAAAGACCATTCGAGACCACGGGACCCTCCAATCCACCAGAAAATCCCTACAGGTCATTATGACAATATCGATGCGCTAGTGAAGGAGATAAATACCTTATTTAAGAAACAAAAAACAGATCTACTTTTACATTACTGTTCTATACATAAAATAATTTCTATATTAGGACCTGACAAATATTCTCTCAGGTTCAAGGCTCCACTAGCCTACATGCTAGGGTTTGAGCCTGACGCATGGACACGGTCGGGTGGAAAACCCTTGAGTAAATATCCCAGCGATATTAATGCGGGGCAGTATTATTTTTTTTTGTCTATACGAATATCGTGGAAGCACAGCATGTTGGAGACTATGCGGTTCCTCTTCTAAGAATCGTTAAAAAAGAAGGATCTTACGGTGATGTAATCACTCTCTCCTACAGCAGGCTACACTACGTTACTGTTAATAAACAGCGCATACAGGATATACAGATTGAGCTAAAAACGGATTTAAACAAGCCGATTCGATTCACATACGGGAAGACAATTTGCAAGCTGCACTTTAAACCAAAGTCTCTCACCTGAATCTATAGAACAAAGCAAAAACAGCCGGAAAAAAATAATAAAAAAAAATAATGGATTCACAAAGATTTGTGAATTATTACGTAAACCAAACAGGTCGTGGCAGTCTCAGCGGGTTTGTAGGTACTCCTGTGCAATATGGCCGAGGGTTAGGGTCTATCTTAAGTCGGGCGTTCAGATTTGTCCAACCGTTTCTTAAGCGAGGGGCAAATATAGTTAAACCGCATTTGAAAACAGCAGCGAAGGGGATAGCATCAGACGTTGTGGGGGCCGTAACCAGTCATATCGCCAATCGCGCCAGCAGGTCTCAGGAAGGATCTGGAATAGGACGCCTTGCCAGAGGAAGAAGAAGAAAAAGATCTGTGGCATTGTTAGAGCATCGCACCTCTAAGAAACGCATATCAAAAAAACCCAGAAAGGCTAAAAGACTAAGTGACGGAAATATATTTTAAAAATAATAAGAATAAGAAAAAGAAGAATGTCTCTTGTACATCATCTCTCAGCTGAGTGCACCAAATCGGAACTTGACCTTTTTGCACCGCCCATGACCCAATTGTCTATAGAACAAAGCAGTTACGTGGAGATCCATCCTCTAAACTCTATTGTGGATCAAGAGGTTCTGGATTTTCAGATATCAGGAAGTGGAAGTGCCTATCTAGATCTAAACTCAACATTGCTCTATCTACGACTCAAGATTACCAAGGCTGATGGAACAGATCTTGCTGGCGGTGATAATTGTGGAATAATACAATACCCATTAAATACTATATTCTCCCAGGTAGATGTCAGTCTAAATGATGTTCTCATTAGCTCATCGTCCGCAACACATCCTTACAGATCTATTATTGAAACTCTGCTCAACTTTTCAAAAGAAACCTTGGAGAGCCAGTTTTCAGCAGGGCTCTGGAATAAAGATGAAGGTGCGGATTTGGATTCTGTATCTATTGCTGCTGATGGTCCTAACACAGGGCTTGTTAAGCGCGCGAGCTTCTGTCGAGGTTCACGCGCATTCGAACTAATGGGGCCTCTACACAGTGACATATTTTTCTCTGAAAGATTCTTGTTAAACAATGTGGATGTCCGTTTGAAACTGGTGAAAGCCAAAAGTGCTTTTACACTGGTGTCAGCTGCTGACCAGGAGTATGCATTAAAAATCCTATCTGCAAGTATTTTTGCAAAAAAAGTACAGGTTTCACCCGATGTCATGTTAGGACATTTGGCTGCTCTGATGAAATCCAATGCGTTATACCCTATAAGCCGGGTAGTCGTTAAGAATTATACAATCCCTAGAGGCTCACGGGTGTGCGCGCAAGACAATTTATATTTAGGGAGGCTCCCTAAATATATAGTAGCGGGATTAGTTGATCATCGAGCTTTCGTTGGAGCAAGGGATAAGAACCCATTCAGATTCCATCACTCGGATCTTGAATATCTCAGTCTCAGTGTAAATTCACGCTTTATCCCCGCAAAACCCTACCAACCCCACTTTGATACACATCAGAGTGTTCGAGAATTTTACAACTTATATGTGGGTACAAACCGACATATCAGAGACTCTCCGCTCTGCATTAACCGTGACAACTTTGAAAACGGTTACTCACTGTTCCTGTTCAATTTGTCAAGGGATGATGAATTAGACAGCGAGGCTCTCTCACCCTCGGTGCATGGCACCTGTCGTCTGGATTTAAGATTCAGAGTAACCCTACCTCAGACAATGACCCTGATAGTGTATGCCTGCTACGACAGTGTCATAGAGATAAACTCAAAGCGCCAAGTCCTGATCGACTATTAAAAAAAAAAGTGGAAACCTTTAAACCTGATAAAAGGATGGATAACCATCAGCTGGAGTCTATATTAAAGCCAATTTTAGGTGATGCTTTTGCAGGTGTTTGGCCTAGTGATTTACTACCCTCCAAGATAGCTAGACGCCCCAGCTATCTAGTCGTTAACACGCACGATCAGAACAGAGAAGGCGAACATTGGGTGGGTATGATTATTGAAGCTGAACCTGACAAGGCAACATTTTTTGATTCATATGCAAATCCTCCAGATCACAGATTCTACCCTGAAGCGTTTATGCGTTTTCTATCAAGGAATGCTCAAGAAATACGCTATAACAAACAGAAGGTTCAAGATGATTATTCAACGACTTGTGGAGCCCATGTACTATTCTTCCTCTGTCAACGATTTAAAGGACTCTCCTTTCAAGAAACAATGCGATTGTATTCTGATCATTTAAAAAAGAATGATGTTATGGTCAGCAAGTTTGTCAAGAAATATGCTAAATGTATTTCACGGGTGAAGACTGTTAAAATGTATAATCAGAATGCCTGCTCTTTAAAACTGTTTAAAGAGTGTTATAATTGTCATGAATGAATACTCTTTCGGTCATATATTAATTTCAATAAATCATTTTATTGATTAAAAGATCATACAGTCTGCTTGAATTCATTTTTTTCAATTGAAATCTAGCCATCTAGGATGGATGGGTGTAGAGAGCTGCCATTCGGTGGGCGTTGACCATTCAGAGTCTGCTGATGTAGCCATCTGTAATATATCCATAGGTGTTTTAGAAGGGGTCCTGGCGTAAGACATGTCTAATAATAATGATGTTGACAATGGAGATTTTTTTTTTTTTCTCCACGGTTTCTCTTGCTGTGACGTATCTGAGGAATTGATTCACTCGAGGTTTTGGAGGGTTTAAGTCGTAATTGCTGGCGAGCGTGTGTGTTCGTAACCGTTGTGATTGGAATATTTAATTCAGAAATTGTATTTAAAAATACATCCCATCCTCGCGGTAGAGTTCCGGAATGGAACCGTCGGTTTGACAGCGTCTTCATCAAATCGAAAATATGAGATCCTTTAATAGGGGTATCCTGGACAATTATCTCGCCTGAACGATTCCATCTTAGAAGGTTTGATTGACGAAGCTTCTGCAGAATGTAGGCGGCATTTTTTCGATTGCGAGAACCTATATTCTCCAAAATCTCATCCTCCAGGTTGTCAGAAGCTTCTTCCTCCTCCCCCACTCTTATGTAGCCTTCATCAGCTTCACCTGATTTCTCAGAGGGTTTGTCAGGTAGTTTAAAAACGATTTCGCGATCTTGAGTCGCCCCCTTGCGGTGCAAGGTTAGATATTTATCGAGTAAATCATTGAACTGCTTGGCTTTAGTATGCGAGTCAACACTTGTCTGTTTCAGAACTCGTTCCATATTGTTTTGCAAGACATGTTGGGCTCGCTCACCAATGCTCTGTGAACTCTTTTGGGTTAAATTATCCAGCTGTTGTGGAGAAATCATGTTGTCTATGGCTGAGTGTCTATGGCTATCTCTGACGAGAGAACAGACTAGTTATAAACGGAATTGCAGTGGCTAATAATGGTAGCAGGAAGCCCCCAGATTGCGTCAGCACTTTCCGCTTGTGTTTAAATCCTGTTTTACGCTTGGCAAAAAGCTTGATACATTTTTTCTGTTTTTTTAATTTAGTGAACTGGTCAGGGGTGAGAGGGATGTTTCCCTTCAATATGTTTAATGCAATCTCACACAGGGCTAGTATGAGATCTTCCGACCCCCTACATAGAAAACTTCTTCTCGCCTTGGGTTTTAGAGCGAGCAAAGCTTTTAAAATGGGAAGGTTTCTTTTTATCCGTTGAGACATTGTTTATTTATTTAAAAAGTCTCTTGTCACTTTTTAGATTGATAGACCACCGGCCACTCTCCTGGAAGTATCCCGTTTCTTAGTCTTAAGGCTTCTGGGCAATTAGGCCGTAGGTCAACGATTAAATATGTATACGGTTCCCTTGTAGCATCTTCATAACTTTCTAAAAAGATTTTTTTCAGGCCGGGATACATTTGTTGAGCTAAAACCCGGATCTGCATTTTATCACGTGGTGATTTAAACAGCACCATGTAATTAGTGTTTAAACTAATCGTGCGCGAATGTTTCCCTTGATTAAACAAATTCTGAAGCAGATAAAATACGCTCAATTTTTTATGATGTCGATATTCTGTGAACGCTTTCATTAATTCTTCATGATTGCCACCCACATCCATGGAGTCATCTACTACTAAAAGATTGTGCTGGTTCCGAGGGAAAAGATTTTCATCATTAAAGTTTGCAGGAATACCTTCTATAAATTCGATATTGACATTTTGACTGAGTTCGTCATACAATGGCTGGTATGAAGAGTATGCCCAGATTATACGAGCCGGTACTTTTGAAAATGTACTCTCCATGTTTTCAAGTAATTGTTTTACAAAAAAAGTTTTACCTGAGCCACTAGGCCCCACTATTAGCATGCTGCATGGCATTTGGAATGCCAGATCGGCTGTCACCTCCATTCTTACGGCTGAGCTACAGCAGACTAACAGCATGGTTAACGGTGAACCCTGATTATATCGAGCCAGAATATGTAAAAATGATGAGGCGGGGTGACGTATGAATAAGAATTTAATGAGATATACATTTTTCAAATACAATAAAACAGCATTAGGATACATCGTAGAATACATTGCAGAATACATTGTAGAATACATTTTTCAAATACAATAAAACACCATTAGGATACATTGTTGAATACACTGTAGAATACATTTTTCAAATACAATAAAACACCATTAGGATACATCGTAGAATACATTTTTTCAAATAATGTTCCTACAGAACTATAGAAAACACCCAGTAATATTGTGAACACAGGCTATTGTGAACCTAGGTAATAACAGGTGATAACAGGTAATAACAACTCAGTAACCAAACGGCAGTGTTCTACCTGAGGGGAGAAGGCGTCTCTTATCAAAAACAACTGAAAAGTTGATCACTTGTTGTTTATTAGCGAGCGAAAAAGCTTTGATATCACATTTAATTCTATTGTAACGGGCTGGGATCTCGCGTCGCGTGTTAGGATCTATAATATAGTCTTCTACCAGATCAGTCAAATTATTAAAGTTAAGTTTTTTACAATTTTCATAATTCTGGATAAAACCTTTGACTTTCAAACACACCTTTCCTTGCTGGGTGAGAAAGCCGTAGGATTTTGGCCCCGCTGCTGTCCACTCACAAATATAATCATCAGCCGCTAATTCCGATGTCAAATCACCTAAATAATTGCCTGTCGGAGGGGTATAAAGATCTTCAGGGGTGGAGAGGTAAACGATTGAGTCGGTGTCATAGTATAGTACTCGCTCTTGCAATAAATGTAACTGTTTGTATAATACACCTCTCGCATATGCTGTCGTAAACGCAGCTAAAAAAATATTTGATTCGCCGGGTGGTAAGACACACCTGGAATTATGACGCCATTGAATGATTGCAACATCATTATTTATGAAATGGAACTGGCTTATATCATACTTACTTTCACGATACTGGTTGTAAGTTGATTAGATCTTTGAGCCATTTTTCCCCAGAGGGAATTAAGTAAAAGTTTTGCGATCTGACGCTTGGCGGCGTTGTACTCAATTTTATGTGGGTCAAGTTGGATACCTTGGTTCTCTCTATAATCGTTTATGTAAGCCTGTTGACTAACCTCGTCTGTAGCCTCATCAGGATACCCCGAGGCCTCCTGCTTCTGCTTAAGGAATGTGTAGATGTAATCTTTAAACAATTTATCGGATCTCTGTTCAAATTGCCAGACCTCATAAATTTCAGCTATAATGTAACCTCTTTTTTGAGCTTCTAATAACTCAATGCTAACCCATACGCCTTGAAGCGCTCTCTCTTCCAGGGAATGCATGCACGCCGTTGTTTGATTATTCTCAATCCCACATGTTCGACAGAGTGTAAAAAGCAGTTTACCTTCGTCATTTTTCATAGGTAGCACAGGGAAAAACAAACACCTCGGCGGGTGAACTTTAGCATGTATAAAGCCAAAGTAATTTTCAACCGGTTTAAAATCTTTCCTGATTATAACCGGGTGGCCAATTGGATATTCAAACTCTGCATTACAGTACGGATATAAGCTGGTAAAATCGACATATTGAATGGTCTGACCCTGTTCAACAATATGCCTTAAGCATATAGCCTCAGTCCTTCCTCCGAATAGCGCGGCCCGGGGATTTAAAGGGCTCGGCTCCTGGTATCTCTCTAGGAATAATTTAACAGAAGGTTGCTGTTGTTTCATCGAATTCCATGTATGTTCCCATATAACCTCTGTTTTCAGCTTAAACTCTGTTTCTAACCGAGTTAGCCTTTTCATGGTGTCAGAGTACATCACCCCAAACTCTGATCCTGTAAGCGGTGATATGTCATGAGGGTTATAACAAGTCGGCCAACCATGAAAATAACAGCCATAGAATTCTAATGCGGTTTTCACACCCTTTATCACGGCAAATCCATCGACATGAAGAGGACCAAAACAACGTTCACCTTGCGGTGTTAATGCATGTTCAATGTCAATGCCGCGTGAAGACGCTAGATACTCAAGCCACTGTATCGAAGCATGGGAATATGCCTTGAATTGTCGTCTGTAGTTGTTAGCATCGGGTAATGCGATTGTGTTTTTGATTAAGAAGTTGGTTTGAAAAACAGCTAAAGCTGCTGACGCAATTGTCACGCTCGCAAAAGGGTCGCATTGAGTTGTCTTTATAAATTCATTGCGGAAATTGGTGGCACCTTCGGCTAAAATCTCCACATCATTCTGACAATAAGCCTTTAACTCGGTTAAAAAGTCAAATTCCTCATCTTTTACTGTGTTATACCACTTAAAGAAACTGTTTCTCTGCTCTACAGACATCTCATCACACCCGTACATTTCAGCAGCGGGGTATCGACCCTTGTACTTATTTAACATTTTTGAATAATCGGTCATTTTATGAGGGAAATATCCCTTTTTTGCTTCCGTTTTACATCCCAGCGCTTTTGGAAACTGTCTTAAGGGGATGGGGATGAAGGAATATGTGTCAATGAATTTGAGCCGGAATTGTCTATCAATAATGAGTATGATTTTACTCCCTTGGGCTATGACGAACGGTGTTATCACCTGTTTTACATAAGCATCTAAAATTAGATAACTGTCATAACCTTTGCTATAATGGGCTAAGAACACTGTGCCTTTGAATTTTTTTTTACGGTAATGCAATAAAAACTCTAGAGCACAATTAGGGCCCTGGGCACACCATCTAGCCCCTTGCAGGGATTGTGTAGCCACATAGACAGGGATATGTGTTCCAGTTGTCTGGCTTGATTCAAAATCATAAAATACCAGCTTCTGATTAATCCTCTCCTCTGCTACACTAGGTTTAGATTGCATGTAACATTGATGAATATCTACACACTCTGACACTTCTTCAGAAGTCTGAACAGGTGATGAAGGTGGCGGTTTAGCGGTCTGAAGGTCTTGTTTACAGATGTGACAAACTTTAATTGTACAGACATGGGGTTTAGAGTCTATGAGGTTTATACGGTATGTAAATCCACATTTAACGCATTTTTTATTTATTTGACAATTGCTCGCCATCTTTTTAGCTTTTGGGTGCCATCTGCACACTTTATGCATCCTATAACATACACTATTTGAACAGTTACGATTGCAATCATTACAATGGACTTTTTGAAATGCAGCTTGTTGTTTACAGTCTGAAAGACAGACGTTGCAAGCTTTTTCGCAATAGTGTCCGCCTTCTCTACTATACCCCGTGTAACAATGAATACAGAAAAATGCACAGCCAAGGAATCCTTTAACATTTTTTATTCCGTAAAAATGATTGTCGTGTAAAAGCATGTAACGGATTGTCTCTGACTCTGTTTCAGTATGGAACGTAATCAGATTATCTCTATCTGAGGCTCTGTAAAAAATAACGATTTTACAGTTTAACAGCTGTTCAAATTTGATCACATCCGCGAATGTGGTCCTATCATTAGGCCCGAGCCCGGCTTCGACATGAATATTGTAACCCTCCCGCATAGCCTCTTCAAAGGTTAAACCGGGATTTGCAAGTAGAGCTAGGTTTATTCCGAAGCATGCATGGTTCTGATTTGGAATTACAAATAAATGTTTGCTTTTTTTTTTTAGGGTCTCCGTAATAAATAATGTATTAATTTTCCGTCTACCCGAGCCCCCTGGGGTCCTCACGAAATTTACATTGAGTTCGACCCCATCCCCTCTGAAAATCGCCATGTTAGACTGAACAAGACGGTCAAGAATTTGGTTGAAATCTGTTAGCCTACCTTCACCGTATCGCACAGTCATTGAGACATCATCTTGTAAACTATCAGCTCGTAAATTGAGCTGAATAATATCACGAGGGTTTACACCAACTCTTTCGATTATCGCAGACATTCGGTTCTGAAAACCATTTACTACAGCCTGGTAAAACTCCCCGAAATTAGGGTTGGTATGTGCCCTATTTGGCATTGGGAAATTTAAAAATGTTCTCACCTCAACATTATTGAAGCTATCTCTGTTTATTACCTGCATGCCATCAGGCGTGTCAAAAGAGACTCGGTCAATTTCCATACGCTCCGCAAAATCCTCCCCGTTACCTACATTATAGGGCGGTACAGACACTCCGGCTTCACCCCCCTCAGGTAATTGCTGGTTGTTATTACCCATTACAATATCATTAATTCCTCCACCGCTCCCGTGTTGAGTTTCAACATCGTTGAGGGCTTGACAACATACATTATCTGCGGGACTCCAGGGGGTCTCATAGTCAGTTATCTGGGAAAGAGCGATAGGACTCCAATCCATGTCTAAATCATGACTGGTCTCCATAGCACCCTCGGACGATTCAGCCCCTTCCTGACTACAGGTAGACGGCGGAAGCGTGTCAGATAAAGGATATCTATAAGCGGCGAGTATATCATCTAGCGCCTCTATGGACGGGAGGAAGTAGTGCTCCTGTGGCCTGTTTGCAGGGACAGCGGGAAGCACCGGTTGTATCGGAGGATTTACATGATCAAATTCTCTAACAACACTAGACGTATTAAGATCATTGACCATTTGCATGAGGTCACGAGGAATATCGTGATGATTAACCCTGTCAGATTCAGCCATTTCTTTTAAAATTTATTTATATTTGTTTATATTATTAATTTGAAGGAAACTGTGACTTTTTAAGCAGTAAACAGACGTCTTGCGATACGTTTCAATAGGGCTGTACGCCTTCGTATCTGTCTAAGTCTACTACGCCGGTCATCAGGGTGAGCTATATTTCTGGATCTCACACGTAACAACCGGGCCGTATGCAATCTCATTTCAATGCTGATCAAACTCTGCTCAAAATCTAGACTATTCACAGAATCGGTCTCTGAACCATCATCATCATCAGACACTTCAGCTATAGCCATGCCCTCATCGAGACCTTCATAATAAGCTGAGAGAGCAGCAACATGGCGACCACTATCAACATGCTCATCTTGACTGAGGGTGGGAGACATTTGACTGAGGGTGGGAGACATTTGTTTACGACGAGGTGACGAATGAAGCCTTGAAGGGTCAATTGTTTGATCTGGAAAGATTAAAGATTACCTCTCTTACAGAAACCCTCCCTTACACCCGCTGGATGGGAAACACATAGGAAAAAACGTACGTACATCTTCCATGGTGGAGAGAGAGATTGGTCAGATGCAGCTGTCCCAAGTCTTCGGGCCTTTGTGACCAGCTCTCAGGGTCACATATATATACACCTTTTTGCCCGGGAAACACATGATCTTATCAGTGGCAAACTTTAGCTGGACCTCGGTTGGTCTTCAGACAGTTCAGGGCCCTGGGATTCCCCTAATCCATCCAATCCATTCTCACGGTTCTATAGCCTATGGGGGTGACCACATCCTCATAAAAATGTCAAGATGCTACAACTAATTTTACAAACACCAGAACACCTTAGCCTCTCACCCACGTCTCATGGGGCAATAAACACCCGTCCAATTCCCACACCATCCTTGTAGACGCCATTTTAGACACTGTCATATAGCAACAACTACTACAGATCTCACACAGGGTCATATATATATACACCTTTTTGCCCGGGAAACACGTGATCTTATCAGTGACACGTCCGCGACATGAGTCATACCCACGTTTGAAACTAAACATTTTTAAAAATGTAACCATTTTTTAATCCCCCATTTTATTAACCCTAACCCTTCATTATTGAACACATTACTACCACTAGAGTAGCAGCCTAACCATTTTTTAATTGCCTTTTTTAATTGCACATTTTAACCCTCAGTATTGAACTTTTATTTTAAGCCTCATATGCAATTTTGACATAGATGCATGTATGCAGCATAAAGTCATCGCCACACATCACACAGCCCTTATCAGTGACGAACTTTAGCTGAACCTCAGTTGGTCTTCAGACAGTTCAGGGCCCCTGGGAACCCCCTAATCCATCCAATCCATTCTCACGGTTCTATAGCCTATGGGGGTGACCACATCCTCATAAAAATGTCAAGTTCCGACAAACACCAGAACACCTTAGCCTCTCACACACGTCTCATTGGGCAAGCATCAACAGCCCACCACATCCGCCCCCAAAGGGGCGGGACTTATAATTTTCAAGTATTATTTTTGATGATTAAATGTATGTGACGTCATCACCTTTTGTCACAAAGTGTATACTATATTCTCTTGTCTGGACCAACAGTTGTGCTGCTTCTCTGGTGAGGAATGGACGTATCTGTGGGGGGACATGTAGCGTTTGGCCTGTAGAGGGAGCTACAGGACCGTGGCCAGGGTTCGAAAGCAAGGCTGGCTGCACACTTGTTGTGAATCAAGCCTCGCTAACGAAAGGGTTTAAGATGTGTGTGCCTCTGTGTTCGGGAGGGACGGAAGGACGGCAACTGGAAAGTTGCCGAGTGCATGGGGGCTGAAAAGCAATAGCTAAAAAAGAAAAACAATAACTTTATGAATAAACGGGACCTTTCCCTCACCACACCACTGCGTCTGCCTCTCTGTGAACATGGAACTTGTTACAGTATCCTTCTGATGTTGTAGAGGAAAAGTCTACAGGAGCGTGCTGTCGCTGTGATGATAAGTAACACAGGATAAGTGGTTGTCAAGGATCACCCCAATGTTCTTGGCTGTCAGGGAGGAGGTCACAGTAGAGTTCTCTACTGTGATGGAGAAGTCGTGGAGAGGTCAGGATTTACCCGCGAGGAAGAGCAGCTCAGTCTTGTTAAGGTTGAGCTTGAGGTGGTGGGCTGACATCCAAGCAGAAATGTCTGCAAGACACGCAGAGACATGTGTTGCCACCTGTGAGTTAGAGGGGGCGAAAGAGAGAAAGAGTTGAGTGTCATCTGCGTAGCAGTGGTAGGAGAAACTATGTGAGGAAATTACAGAGCCGAGAGATTTGGTATAGAGGGAGAACAGTAAGGGCCCTAGGACAGAGCCCTGGGGGACCCCAGTGGTGAGGGTAAGAGAGGTTATCTGGTAAGAGCGATCAGCATAGGAGGATGCAAACCAGGAGAGTGCAGAGCCAAAGCTGCCCTGTTCTTAGAGGGTGGAGAGAAGGATCGGGTGGTTGACTGTGTCAAATGCAGCAAACAGGTCCAGAGGAATGAGAACAGAGGAGAGGGAGAAAGCTCGAGCAGAGTGGAGGGCCTCCGTGACAGCAAGGAGAGCAGTCTCAGTAGAGTGCCCAGCCTTAAAGCTGGATTGGTGAGTGTAACGAGTTCCATTGTACGCAGAGGCAGTGGTGTGATGAGGGAATGGTCCCGTTTATTAGGATTTTAAGTCTTTTAGAGTCTCTGGCTTTCCAGCCCTTCAAAAACCCTCGGCGACTTTTCAGTTGTCCTCCTCCCCAAAGCAGAGGCACACACATCTTAAACCATTTCGTCAACAAGGCTTCATTCGCAACAGGTGCGCAACGAAGCCTCGCTTTCGTAAACCCCGGCCACGGTCCTGTAGCTCCCTCTACAGGCCGAACGCTGCATGTCCGCACCTCCCCTCGACCCATGTGATACCCCAGATACCGGATCTCCCTCCGCCCGATCACGCACTTCTTCGGGTTGGCCGTCAGCCCCGCCTGCCTCAGGGACCGCAGAACAGCCGCCACACTCTGCACATGCTGCGCCCAGGTGTCACTGTGAATGACAATGTCATCCAGGTAGGCCGCAGCATAGGCAGAGTGTGGCCCCAGAATGCGGTCCATGAGGCGCTGAAAAGTGGCTGGGGCTCCGAACAACCTGAAAGGGAGCACCGTGAAGTGGTATGGCCCGAGCGGAGTGGAGAATGCAGGATACTGGCGAGAGTGGAATCTGCCAGTATCCCTTCGTGCAATCCAATGTCGTGAAATATTTGGCCGTGCCAAGCCGGTCCAAGAGCTCGTCAACCCGGGGCATCGGGTAGGCATCGAATTTGGAGACCGCATTAACCCTTCTATAATCCACACAGAACCGTATAGACCCATCCGGCTTGTTGACAAGCACGATGGGGCTACACCAGTCACTGCGGGACTCCTCGACCACACCCAGCTCCAGCATGGCTTCCAATTCCCTGCACACAATGTCTCGTTTGTGTACCGGTAACCTATAGGGACGCGTGCGCACCGTTAAACCCGGCTGCGTTTCTATATGGTGGTTGATAAGCGGAGTCCGACCGGGCAGGGGAGAGAACACGTCGGCGAATTTAGCTTGCAAATCTGCAACGTCCGTGGCCTGGCTAGCAGAGAGGTGGTTATCAACACCGACTGGAGTGCTAACTTTTGATTTTGGGACTTCCGGTCCGAACTCATCTCTCTCTGGAAATATTGTAGCCAGAGCAACAGTGACCACGTCGTTCCATTTTTTTAGGAGATTTACGTGATACACCTGCAAGCTATCCCCCCGGTCCGAGCGTACTACCTCATAATCCACGTCCCCCATGCGACGTGTGACCACAAACGGCCCTTGCCACTTCGCGAGTAATTTCGTGCTGGAGGTGGGCAACAGTACGAGCACCTTGTCTCCCGGTGTAAATTCTCACAGGTTAGCTCCCCTGTCGTATAGGCGCTTTTGACGCTCCTGGGCTTGCTGCAAATGCTCGCGTGAAATAACCCCTAGGGCGTGGAGCTTTGTGAGCAAGTCCAGGACGTATTGAATCTCACTTTTACTGTCGCTAGACCCTTCCTCCCAATTTTCTTTAAGAAGGTCTAGGACACCCCGGGGCTTACGCCCATAGAGTAATTCAAAAGGGGAAAAGCCGGTGGAAGCTTGGGGGACTTCCCGTACCGCAAACAGCAGGGGATCTAGCCATTTATGCCAATTCCGACTATCCTCGTGTACAAACTTCAGGAACATTGATTTCAAGGTCCGATTGAACCTCTCACAAAGGCCATCAGTGGCCGGGTGGTAAACACTGGTTCGAACCGCCTTGATGTTCAACAACCCGTCCAGTTCTTTGAGGGTGCGTGACATAAAATTAGTGCCCTGGTCGGTGAGAATCTCTTTCGGGATTCCCCCGCGGGAGATTACTTGAAACAATGCCTGCGCTACACTCCTGGCAGAAATATTGCACAGTGGTATTGCCACGGGGTATCGGGTTGCGTAATCTATCAAGACCAACACAAATCGATATCCCTGTGTACACCGATCAAATGGCCCAATAATATCCATGGCAATGCGGTCGAATGGGTTCTCGACCAATGGTAAGGGCCGCAAGGGGGCCCGTGGAATGGCTGGGGGATTTACCAACTGACATTCGCGACAAGAAGCGCACCACCTACGCACCTCTGCCCGAATTCCCGGCCAATAAAATCGAGCCATTATACGGTTTAGTGTCTTATCATACCTTAAATGGCCCACCATGGGGTTGAAATGAGCCGCCTGGAAGACCATTTCCCGGCGGCTACGGGGAACCAACAACTGGGTTACTTCCTCCTGGCTATGTGAGTCCCGACTTACTCGGTACAACCTGTCGCTGATAATCGCGAAATAGGGGTGGGCGCGTACTGTGTCTGGCCGTACCAACGTACCATCAATCGCTATCACTTGGTCATAGGCCGATCGTAGGGTCTCGTCACGAGACTGCTCGAAGGGGAAGTCGCCTAGCAGCGGATAGTTCGGCGGGAAAATCTCGGGTTGAGACCCCCCCGCCGGCTCCGGCTCCTCGGCAGTGTCGCGTGGCACCGCCTCAGCACAGAGCACATTACATGCCTCACACCTCCCTCTCTGTCGTGCACGCACCCCGGTAGCCCGCTTTACCGCTTGAGGAAACCCCTCCCAATCTACACCCAGAATAAGGGGATGCGTGAGGCGCGGGCTAACCGCCGCCTGTACACTATGCTTTTTCCCTTCAAAATGAATCTCGATCGCGACCACAGGATATTCGTGAATGTCCCCATGCACACACTTCACCAACACCCTCGATGCCTTTAACAATGCCCCCGGTCATGCAGCCCGAATCCAAGAACGCCTGGTGCGTATCATGTTGTATCCTTACCGGAACACGATACGCCGCTCCTGGTCCGGGGGGAGGGCCCGGTATGTCGCCAATGCGGACAACCTGCCCCACCTCCCTCACTGGGCACTCCACCCGTACATGGCCCGGCCGTCCGCATCGCCAACACACCCCCCCCTGTCGCTTGGGGTGCTTCCTGTGGGGCCAGTGCTGGTTCTCGACATGCCTGGGGCGGGTGCCGGCCTCTCCTCCTCTGGCAGCACGGCACCTTCCGGGCGCCGGCCCCCCGCCCCCTGGCGCGGGGCCGGGGTTGGTCGCCGGGGCTCCTGCGGCGCCAAGGTAACGGCGGCCGCGAGATCCTGGGGCCGGTGGTACTGGACCCAGGCGGCGGTCCGGGCCGGGAGGCCCGTGAGGAAGTGCCCCAACACCACCCGACCTCCTCCGCCGAGCTGTTCCCTGGGTCCAGCCACCGCTGCGCGCTGTCCCGCAGCCGCTGGGCGTAGGCAAAAGGCCGGCTCCCCTGCTCCATCGTCAGGGCCCGGAACCGGCGACGGTGTTCCTCCGGGGTGAGGCCCAGGCGGTCTCGAATCGCCCGGGCTAGGGAGGGATAATCCCGCTGGGCGGCCGTTGGTAGGCTGTGGGCAGCGAGCTCCGGGTCGTCCAGGTCCCCCATGTTCTGGAGGTGTACCTTGGTGTAGCTTTGATGGCCCCGACGAGCTCCCGGAGGAGGGCACGGTCCTCAGCCCTCGCCGTCGCCATCTCTCCCCTCACGGACTGCTGCTCCTGCTGGATTTGGGCCTGCCTCTCCAGTATGAGGGCCATCCCTCCGATGGCCGCGCTTAACGCCTCCATTTCTCTGTGCCCCACGTTGGGCGCCACTGTAACAAATTCCATTGTACACAGAGGCAGAGGTGTGATGAGGGAATGGTCCCGTTTATTAGGATTGTAAGTCTTTTAGAGTCTCTGGCGACTTTTCAGTCGCCAAAGCAGAGGCACACACATCTTAAACCATTTCGTCAACAAGGCTTCATTCGCAACAGGTGCGCAACAAAGCCTCGCTTTCGTAAACCCCGACCACGGTCCTGTAGCTCCCTCTACAGGCCGAACGCTGCATGTCCCCCCACAGTGAGGGTCAAGGAGGTTGTTCTGAAGAGAGTTGGTTAGAGACAGCACGTTCATTGGTTTTTGATAAGAAGTAGAGAAGGGATACCGTTCTGTAGTTATGGACAGCAGACGGGTCAAAAGTTGGTTTCTTGAGAAGAGGCTTGACTATGGCTGTCTTAAAGGCAGCTGGAACAGATCCTGTGGATAGAGAAGAATTGATTATGGTGGTAAGGAATGGAAGGAGATGAACTGGAGAAAGGGGGAGGGGATGCGGTGCATTGACTGTCGGCGCATATGCGGGTTGAACGCGTGCCGCACTCTTCATAAAGATTCGGAAGTCTGCTCCAAAATGAAATACTGCGACACATGCTCTTTCAGCTCCACCGGACAAAGTCACATTTGCTCCATGTAGCGCTGCAGGGCCATTATAATCCACGCAGAGAGCACAAGTGTTCTATTATACCCCTACAACCGAGACTCATCAACACTCTTTTTTATGACTTTGAGTGCGTGCAAGACCCAGGAACTCACAAGCCCATCTATGCGCACGCAGTCGATTTTCAGGGCAAAGAGTGGGGGTTCCGAGGCACCGACTGCGTGGCCTCCATGTTGAAACAATTTTGTAAAAACAAATACAAGGGTTTCAGACCTTCATCGCACACAACTCCAGAGGTTACGAGGCATTCTTTATCCCACGCGACCTCTTGGAAAATAACGGAGGCCGACCCTGTTGTACGCCCCAGAACCCCAGTCAGGGCTTACAGACAGAAGTTCAGGTATCACAAGAGGTCCCCAAATAGGACTTATGTTGAGTTTGCAGTTTTTGGACAGGTGGTGCTCAGCGAGTAAGGTGACTGAATATGCTTCCCTTCGCGAGTTACTCTTGTTGGAGGAATTTAAGAACTGTCTCCCGGAGCATTTGGTCGTGTACCTCAATGAGCAGAAAGTGACGTCTCTCTCTCAGGCAGCGGTGCTTGCAGACGAGTTTGTGTTATGCGCCGACAACCACAACCACCGCCTCATGCGGTGGGCATTGATGGTACAAAGTTTTAATTTAGTTATTAAACACAAAAAAGGTTCTGAGAATGTTTTGGCCGACGCGCTTTCTCGCACGTAGTTTTGTTTTAGTTTCATTGTACAACTTTTGTTTTGTTGAGAGAAAAAAAAAATTAAAAAAAAAAAATGTTTGTACATGTTTGTGTTCTTTTGTATCGCAATACCTACAGGTTTGCTCTTTATGGGTGGGAGTGTTACGTCCCCACATTTGTGTGCGTGTGGTGTCGTTTGTCTGTTTGTTTTTCCCTCTGTCTCTCTCCCAGGTATTGGTTCATCCCCCTGTCAATCATCGTTTTGTCCGTCACTCCCCCTGTTGCCCTTCGACCAATGGGTTCACCTGGCGGCCTCCATCAACCAATCAGACCATCGTCTGTCTCTGTTTATAACTCCCGCGCACTCTTCAGGAAGGGAGGGGTGTGGTAGCATCGGTTAGCGGTTTTTCTCTGTCATTTGTAATCATTGTATCCTACTGTTCTTGTTTGTGTCTGTCCTACCATTGTGTCCGCTGCCACAGCTGTAGTTAGCCCCAGAGGAGGGCGAGTTAGGCAGGTAAGACGCCCATGGGCTTACACCTCCATCACGCACAAGCGTGTACGTTAATCAGACAAGAGGTGATGAACGTGGGACCTGGGTTAGGATACGGACCCTAACCCGGGTCTGTATCCTGTTTCCCATCCTTGTCCTTCCCTTGACCTACCTCCCCCTGATGTCCCTCTGGCGGGCTGCCTGTGACAGAGTGGATGCAGTGTAAGCGGGCGCTGGCCTTGTCCTTTAGATGTATTTTAGAGCCTCAGGCCACCTGCTTTATGCTGATTCTCCCCTACTGTTTAATGTATCAGTTTTTCAGTTTACAACAGCCTCTAATCTTGTGTTGTCTACTTTGTGGTAATCTAGTTTTGAGGGGCTCTGAGCCCCTCAAAACTAGATTAGACAAGACTAGACCTAAATTCCTCCAGGCTGAGTCTACTCCACCCTATATCCTGTCCTTGCTGCCCCATTCGGGTCCCATCAGAAAGCTGCCCTTCACAGAACCGCCCTCGGTATACGAGTTTCTGGGCTGTCATTTCCACGGGTGCCCCATTTGTCCCATAGATCTCTAATAGGTGCAAGTTTGTCATGCTCTCGTCGAAGCGGCCTTGTTTCCCTGTCATCAAAGCGTATGATGCGGGAGAAAACATGGAACGTCTCCAGAGACATTGTGGCTGGAAAAATTGCCCTACCGGTGTCAGCATTCCAAAAGCTTTCTGTTGCTTCACCTTTTGATTTGTACACTCCTGCCAAAATAAGCAACCCAATATACGATTGTAAGTGGGTTACATCCAGCTATTTCCACTTGTCACCATACACACGCCTCCCCTCTAAGTTTGTCATCTCAAGAATATCGTTTTGGATTGATGGTGTTATAAAGAGTTCAAATGCAGATTGTATGTCTTGTATATGACTGCTAGCATATCTGGTGGGGCCTGGAACCATTTTGATGACATTAGCTGCAGTCAGTCTACCCTGTCTTGTAACTGGGGATCCGGACCATAGCAGCTTCCCATTTTTGGATGTCATGTTAGTTCTTGGTGGTTGAGATATGACAAGGGGGTTTATTTGTGTTTGAGAAACCACAGGAGGGTCAGAATGTCCTATCTCACTGGCTTCATTCTCATCAGAGGAGGATGCTGCATAATCAGGGTCCTCCTCAACATTATCCTCTGTCTCAGACACATCCTCATCTATATCACTTCCATCCTGAAAGATCTGTGACAGAACCTCAGTGGCAGCAAATCTTTTCCTCGGTCTGGAGGTCATTTTCAAAATGTTTAATTGAGGCACAAATGCAAAGAGAAATGGTTTAGAGGGCTGTGTGTGCAGCCCTTATTATAAGGTTGTCCCCGCCCCCATGTTGCATGAATTATCAAACTTCTCGCGGGAACTATGTTTGCCCCACCCCACATACTGCGAGAATTATCTGAGTTCCCGCGGTTATATGTTTGCCCCACCCCCCATGCTCCGAGAATGATCAGCGTTGTTATGAGAACTGTCATAGTTGTTATGAGTCCTGTCAGAGTTCTCGCGGGAAATTTGTCCTCCCTCTCTCATTGCTTCTTGAATGATCAGAGATCTCGTGGGAACTGTTTTCTCCTCACAGACACACACACACACACACACGGATGGACACGCACACAGACAGACAGACACACACACACACACACACACACAAATGAACGTGTAGGTGCCCTCAGTATCATCCAACACAACAAAAACGAGATAGAAATCAGGGTTTTATAGAACAATAGTGCTAGGGGTCAAAATGACCCCAACACGACCGATGCGTACAAAATGTGTACAGGACATGTTTTCTTTTTTTTTTTTGTTAATTTCATGTTTGCCATGTTTACCCCATAAAGTTAGGAAAAGTCATAAAAAATCTAGCTGAAAAAAGTATGTTAACCATGTTTTTAGAGACAGTAAACATTGAATCGGGTCAAATTGACCCCTAACATAATAGGAGGGTTAAGACCCGGTTCACCTCAGCATCAATCCTCATCCAGCCGGACCCGTCCCAGCAGTTTGTGGTGGAGGTGGATGCCTCGGACATCGGGGTGGGGGCAGTCCTCTCTCAGCGATCTTCTGAGGATGGTAAGCTCCATCCTTGTGCTTTCCTGTCTCACCGTCTCTCCCCGGCAGAGAGTAACTACGACGTGGGGAATTGTGAGCTTCTGGCGGTGAAACTAGCGTTGGAGGAATGGAGGCATTGGCTGGAGGGCGCGGAGCAACCTTTCTTAGTCTGGACCAACCATAAGAACTTGGAGTATATCCAGACGGCTAAGCGGCTTAATGGCCATCAGGCCAGGTGGGCACTGTTTTTTGGAAGTTTTAACTTTGTGCTCACTTTCAGGCCCGGCACCAGAAATGTCAAGCCCGACGCCCTATCTCACCTGTATGGGAAGGAAGGTGTGTTCAGCTTCTTCCCAGATACCATCATTCCTGCTGCCTGTGTCGTTGCAGCCATCACCTGGGAGATCAAGGGAGTAGTTAGAGCCGCGCAGCAGACCCAACCCGACCCCGGAAACGGCCCCCGGGTCGCCTGTTTGTCCCGGACATGATAAAGTCTCGTGTGCTACAATGGGCTCACGCCTCCACTCTTACTTGTCATCCTGGAATAACTCGTACACTGGCCTTCCTCCGTAGACGGTTTTGGTGGCCGTCCCTTATGGAGTCCTTTGTTTCTGTCTGTGCCCAGAATAAGACCTTCACCTGGCCCAGTTCGGGTTTGCTGCGTCCCCTGGCCATACCTCGACGTCCTTGGTCTCATCTGGCTCTCGACTTTGTCTCCGGTCTACCGCCTTCCAACGGGAAGACGGTCATTCTGACAGTTGTGGACCGGTCCAGTAAATTTCCTGCCCAAGGAGATTGCGGACATGCTGGTGAAGGAGGTGTTCCGGGTCCACGGCCTACCATGTGACATCGTTTCAGACCGGGGGCCCCAGTTCACCTCGGCTGTCTGGAAGGCCTTCTGCTCCACCAGCCAAGCCACCATCAGCCTGTCCTCCGGGTTCCATCCCCAGACCAACGGCCAGGCAGAGAGGGCCAACTAGAAGCTGGAGACTACTCTTCGCTGCGTGGTGTCCGCCAACCCAACGACCTGGGCATCCCAACTTCCATGGATGGAGTATGCCCATAATACCCTGGCCACCTCTGCTACCGGTATGTCACCTTTTCAGTGTCTTTATGGCTATCAGCCCCCTCTCTTCCCGTCTCAGGAGGAGGAGATCCTGGTTCCGTCGGTCCAAGCCCACCTTCGTCGATGTCGCATGTTGCCCTGCCCTGCTGAGAGCTTCTGGCCAGTACCAACAGCTAGCAGGTTATGTCTCTCTCTCTGAGTCTCATCTCCCAGAGGAACTATATAGACTTGCAATGGAATTTGGCCTTGGAGGGAACAGGTCCGAGGACCCCCTTTCCCTACCATCTGGTATTATGTCTCTGTGTTGTGTATTTGATAGGTTGCTACTAGGCCAGAGGTGACGGGCACATAGAATACTTGAAAATAGAATACAGAAATCATGGGACAATTCTAACAGCAGGTATGTATTATCCCATAAATTTGTGATTTTTTTTTGTTTCTTTCCTTGCCCCTCGTTCTTCAGCAAACATACAACATTTTAATAAGATTGTTTTTACTACTGCACTCTATAAATCATAGAGCCTGCCTGTCGGCTGAACTGTGGGAGCGTGGCTACTGAGGACAGAGAGGTAGTGGAGTGGGGAAAGTCCTGACATGGGGCTCCGACTCACAGTACTCTACAACAGCCTAATGCCACCAACACTGCTGGACCCCCCCTGCACACACAGTCTGCAGAGGAGCTAACCTATGCACAGTTAGGTCCGGAAATATTTGGACAGTGACACAATTTTCATAATTTTGGCTCTGTACGTGTGGGGGGACATGCAGCGTTCGGCCTGTAGAGGGAGCTACAGGACCGTGGCAAGGGTTACGGAAGCAAGGCTTTGTTGCGCACCTGTTGCGAATGAAGCCTCGTTAACGAAATGGTTTAAGATGTGTGTGCCTCTGCTTTGGAAGGAGGAGAGAGAGAGCTGGAAAGCTGCGACTGGAAAGTCGACGAGAGATTGAGCATTAATAAACGGGGTTTATGCAGGCAATGACTGCCTGAAGTCCGGAACCCATGGACATCACCAAATGCTGAGTTTCCTCCTTTGTGATGCTTTGCCAGGCCTTTACTGCAGATGTCTTCAGTTGTTGTTTGTTCGTGGGTCTTTCTGCCTTTAGTTTTGTCTTCAGCAAGTGAAATGCATGCTCGATCGGGTTGAGATCAGGTGATTGACTCAGCTATTGCAGAATATTCCACTTCTTTGCCTTAAAAAACTCCTGGGTTGCTTTCACAGTATATTTTGGATCATTGTCCATCTGTACTGTGAAGCGCTGTCCAACTTTGCTGAATTTGGCTGAATCTGAGCAGACACTTAAGAATTCACCCGGCTGCTTCTGTCACATCATCAATAAATACTAGTGACCCAGTGCCATTGGAAGCCATGCATGCCCATTCCGTCACACTGCCTCCACCATGTTTTACAGAAGATGTGGTATGATTCAGATCATGAGCCGTTCCAAGCCTTCTCCATACTTTTTTCTTCCCATCATTCTGGCACAGGTTGATCTTAGTTTCATCTGTCCAAAGAATGCTGTTCCAAAACTGGGCTGGCTTTTTTAGATGTTTTTAAAAAAAGTCTAATCTGGCCTTTGTATTCTTGAGGCTTATGAATGGTTTGCACCTTGTGGTGAACCCTCTGTATTTGCTCTCGTGAAGCCTTCTCTTAATGGTAAACTTGGATAATGACATGCCTACCTCCTGGAGAGTGTTCGTCACTTGGCTGGATGTTGTGAAGGGGTTTTTCTTTACCATGTGAAGGATCCTGCGATCATCCACCACTGTTATCTTCCATGGACGTCTAGGCCTTTTTGTGTTGCCGAGCTCACCAGTGCGTTCTTTTTTTCTCAGAATGTACCAAACTGTTGATTTGACCTCTCCTAATATTGCCGCTATCTCTCTGATGGATTTTGTTTTTGTTTTTGCAGCCTAAGGATGGCCTGTTTCACTTGCATTGAGAGCTCCTTTGACCGCATGTTGTGAGTTCACAGCAAAAGCTTCCAAATGCAAATGCCACACTTGGAATCAACTCAGACCTTTGACCTGCTTAATTGATAAATAAATAACAAAGGAATAGCCCACACACGTGCATGAAACAGCTTGTGAGTCAATTGTCCAATTACTTTTGGTCCCTTGAAAAAGAGGGGACTACATATAAAAGAGCTGTAATTCCTAAACCCTTCCTCCAATTTGAATGCCCTCAAATTAAGACTGTAGACTGACTTTAAGCCTGTAACTGTAACTTGAATATGTTTTGGTAAACAGCTAAAATAACAAAAATTGTGTCAGAGTCCAAATATATATGGACCTAACTGTATATATGAGTGACATAACCCAGCACCAAAACACCCACAGATCACAATCATGAGCACCTCTCAAATCTGGATTATTGAATATCGGTCCCAGAAAAGAGAGAGAATACTTTACACCGAAGTGTCTCTGCACTCTGTTCCACTCGGTTCCTGACTTTATGGTAATTCTTGACAATGTTATTTTCTTGTACAAAAGAAAGAACATTGCTTATTGCTTAATCAAAAAGCAAAGCAGGTTCACGTCCAATTCCCTCCAAGTCTAAAAAAGTCTGAAATATACCTCAGCTGAGAAGCCCAATGAAAATGCATTAAATTAGGCAAGGCTAGTCTACCTTTACCCACTGGTACAGTAGCTGTAGTTTAACTTAAATCTAGGCCTCTTATTTTTCTCTTCCTTCTCAAACTATGTAAAGTTTTGAAGAACAGGAATAAAAATAGGCAATGTTTGCATTGGAGACAGTATTCTAGAGAGCACATTCATTTTGATAGTAGCAATCCTTCCAAGTAGAGAAGTTGGTAGAGGGGACCACCTATGAATGTATTTCTTAATTCCTTCAAAAACAGGATTCAAATTAATTTTAATCAAAACAAAGAGGAATAAAAATACCAAGATATTTGAAACCCTTTTTTGCAAGCTGAAAAGGTAGCTTTTCTAAATCATCAGACTGTCTATACATCCCTAATGGTAAATGCAAGTCACTGAATAAGTTGAATTGAGTGCAAGGATAATAGTTCATGTGATTTCGGAATGAATATCTTTGTTTTGATAGGGTCTCTGAATTGCATAGGAATCAATTACACACTGTGTGGATCAGATTGTCTTTACAAACTGAGCAAATGGAGAGGAACAAAACTGCTCAGGACTGCTACCTTGAGGCCTGGGGAGACTTCTACAAAGAATCTACAAAGTTGAATGACTGAGAGGAAAAAGCACAGTCAATGGACAACATCATCCCAGTCACTACTTTAACGTCTCGTCCTGTTTCTTAGTTTATGTTTGTCTTTGTTTCATGTTATTCATTTTTTGTTTCCTGTTTTGTGTTCCTCACCTTGTCTCTTGTTTCAGACACTTCACCACCTGCCCACCTGTGTGATTGTTGACCCCGGCCTGATTAGCTTCACCTATTCCTCATCATCCTTCCCTGTGTATTTTGTCTGTGTGTTCCCCTGTCTCTGTGCCAGTTCGTCTTTGTACCTTTGTGTCATATGTCCCAGTATTTCCTTGTGATAAGTATTCCTGTTTTTTTGATCTCCGAGTGTGTTTTTGACTTTGCCTTTTTGCCTTCCCCATATCAGATTATCTGCCTGCCTTTTTGAACTGCCTACCTGTGTACCGAACCCTACTTTGTCTACCCCCTTCCTGGATTATCTGCCTACCCGTTGACTGTGTACCGTACCTTTATTTAAAGTAAAAGACTATTCTATTGGATTTAAGTTTTGTCTCCGAGTCATGCTTTTGAGTCCTCTGCCTAAGTAGTTCAGCCTTTACAACTCCAAAATTGGTCTGTACAACCAAGTGACCAAAGATAATCCCTTAATGAAAAAAAAAAAAATCTATTTCACATTCATAATTGTGTTTGCAACAATTAAGTCAAATGATACAGCAAATAAAGTGGCTGGAAATATGTTTATTTGGTTTTACTACAGAGCATTAAGTTTAGTGCAAATCCAGCACATGCAATGCAGTTTCTGCACCATCCCTCGTGTGAAGAATTGTGGTAGCTGCAACATGTTATGGGTATGCTTGTCACCGGCAAGGACTGGGGAGTTTGTCAGGATCAAGAAAAAAATATGAAATTTGCTGAGATGGTAGTGACAGCCTAATCCTATTAAACAGAGACCCTATTAAAAACATATTCATATATATTAATTCCCGAAATTACATTAACTATTATCCTTGCACTCAAATGGACTCAATTCAGCACATTTCTGCATTTGAGCTCATTTTAAGCATGTCATAGCAAAGGGGGTGAATACTTATTGACTCAAGACATTTCAGCTTTTCATGTTTAATTAATTAGTAATTATAAAAAAAAAAATAAAAAAAAAAAACACTTTGACATGGTGGGGTGCAGATCAAAATTTAAATCTATTTTAAAACCGGGTTGTAACACAACAAAATGTGAAAAAAAAAAGTCCAGGGGGGTGAGTACTTACTGAAGACACTCTGTCCTTAACCATAGAAATTGAGCTTTGAGAAGATCGGTTATTTATTATATTTGCTAAGTACCATCCAGACTTATTTTGCCATGTTCATAAATGTTATGCTTCTGAGCAAATCAGGCTTTTTCTGTCTTTTGAGACAAAATGGTATTAAGTGCTGTTTTAACAACAATGATTTTGTCCCAGTTGGCCTTGGATCTATTGCACTTATGTTCAGATTCAAGTACTTCCTCAAGTTGTACTTCCAGTTGCCTCTGTTCCCTTATACATTTTTTTGCACAGGAGTATGAGATTACAGTATCTCTTATACAGTGGCTTCGGAAAGGATTCAGACCCCTTCACTTTTGCCACATTTTGTTGTGTTGTACACTCAATTTAAAATGGATTACATTATTCTTTGTTTGCCATCAATCCACACACAATACCCCATAATGACGAAGTGAAAACATGTTTTTATGAATTTTTGCAAATGTATTAAAATTGAAATACAGAAATACCTAATTTACATACAAATACAGTGGGGGAAATAATTATTTGATCCCCTGCTGATTTTGTTAGTTTGCCCGATTACAAAGAAATGAGCGGTCTATAATTGTTATGGTACTTTTAGTTTAACAAATAGAGACAGAATATCAACAAAGAAGTCCAGAAAAAAAACATTATATAAAGTTATAAATTAATTTGCATTTGCATTAATTTGTCCGGTTTGACGTTCTTCGCCCCTGGGCGATATGAGATGGTGAAGGTGAACCTGGTGAAGAACAGCACCCACCTCGCCTGACGGGAGTTCAACCGCTTGGACCCCCGGATATACTCCAGATTCTTGTGGTCCGTCCACACTTCAAACGGCTGGATGGCGCCCTCCAGCCAGTGCCTCCACTCCTCCAACGCCAGCTTGACCGCCAGCAGCTCACGGTTGCCCACGTCGTAATTCCGCTCTGCTGGGGACAGCCGACGGGAGAAGAAGGCACAGGGATGGACCTTCCCGTCCGTAAGGCACCGTTGGGAGAGCACCGCCCCCACTGCAATGTCGGAGGCATCCACCTCCACCACGAAGGGTCGGGCAGGATCCGGATGCCCAAGGACCAGGGCGGAGGTGAAGCACCGCTTGAGTGTGGCGAACGCTTTCTCTGCCTCGGGGGACCAAGTGAATTGAGGGTGGCTGGACTGGGTGAGGGCGGTCAAGGGAGCGGCCAGGGCACTAAACCCCCGGATGAACCGCCTATAAAAATTGGCGAACCCCAGGAAGCGTTGCAACTGTTTTAATGAGGAGGGTTGGGGCCAGTCTAACACTGCCTTGACTTTGGCAGAGTCCATACGCAGCTCCCCCCTGGAAACGATGAATCCCAAGAAGGAGACTGTCTCCTGGTGGAAAACGCACTTCTCCGCCTTGACAAAAAGTTGATGGCGGAGAAGGCGTTGTAGGACCTGGCGAATGTGCAGCCTATGTTGGGCCAGGTCCTTAGAAAAAATTAGTATGTCGTCCAGATAGACGAAAACAGACTGGTCCAGGAGATCCCGAAGCACGTCGTTGACCAACGCCTGGAAGGCCGCCGGGGCGTTGGCCAATCCGAAGGGCATGACCCGGTACTCATAGTGGCCCCTCGGCGTGATGAACGCCGTCTTCCACTCATCCCCCTCCCGGATCCTCACCAGGTTGTATGTGTTGCGTAGGTCCAGCTTGGTGAAGACCCGGGCCTGCTGCAGGGATTCGAAGGCTGATGTCATCAGGGGGAGTGGGTAGCGGTTCTTAACGGAGATGGCGTTCAGGCCCCGGTAATCGATGCAGGGCCGCTGTCCTGCACCCGCCGGGGACGTGGAAGGTCGGATGTGTCCCGCGGCGAGCGCCTCCTCGATGTACTCCCTCATGGCCAATGTCTCTGGTCGGGACAGGGAGAACAAGCGGCCCCTAGGAGGCGTGGAGCCCACCAGGAGGTCGATAGCGCAGTCGTAGGACCTGTGGGGTGGCAGGCTCTTGGCCCGTGACTTACTAAAGACCTCCGCCAGGTCCCAATACTCCGGGGGAACACCGGTTAGATCGGGAACAGGGGAGGTGGGTGGCAGTGGGTGGGGAATGGGGGTAAGGGAACTGGATGTAAAAATGAGCCTCCTCCCAAGGGGCCCCCTCGACCTGGAGGCGCACGGGGATAGTGCGCTGGGTGATGAGGCCAGCTCCCAGGGGCCGACCGTCCAGAGCCCGGACTGGGATGGGCTCCGCTAGCTGGATGAGCGGGACTCCCCATCCAGCCGCCAGGCTCGTGTCCATGAGGCTCCCCGCTGCTCGAGAGTCGACCAGGGCGAGGACCCTTTGTGGGCTGAAGCCCCACTGCACTGCGCTCCGGAGAAAAGTCCGGGAATCTCCAGGCATGGAGGGTGGATCCCGTCCCGCTAGCACTCCCCCAGATACAAGCGGGGCCCTCCGTTTCCCGACTTCTCCAGGCAGGCAGCGCAGCGGTGACCCGCCCGGCCGCAGTACAGGCAGCGCCCCTCGCTCAGTCTCTCCGCCTTCAAGAGGTGCGCTGCCCCCAACTGCATGGGCTCCTCCTGAGGGTCCCCCCCCGGGGGACGGGGAAAGGGTTGTGGGTATGGAGGCTCAGGGGGAGGTGCGCCGCGTGTCAACCGTCGCTCCCTTAATCTCTCCCGGCGACGGTTGTCCACGCGTATGGAGAGATCGATGAGGTCGTCCAATTGCTCCGGGAGCTCTCTGAAGGCGAGATCGTCCTTCATCACCTCCGCGAGCCCCTGGGCGAAAAGGACGACCAGCGCGCTCTCCTCTCAACCTGCCTCCCTCGCCAGGGTCCTGAACTCCACGGCGTAGTCCACCACGGAGCGCTCACTCTGCCGACAGGCCGTGAGGCGACGACCGGCCTCCTGCCCCGACGCCGCTTGGGAGGTGTCGAAAACCTTCCGTATCACCCGGGTGAAGAGAGCGACGTCGGAGCATGCCGGCGTCTGACGCTCCCACTCGGCCGTAGCCCAAGAGAGAGCCCGGCCCGTCAACAGGGTGATGATGTAAGCCACCCTGGAGCGCTCCGTGGGAAAGGATGAGGGCTGCAGACTGAATACCAGAGAACATTGGGTGAGAAACTCTCTGCAGCCCTCCGGACGTCCGCCGTAGCGTTCAGGCGGTGGTAGGCGGGGCTCCTGTGCTGGGATCTGGGGAGCTGGAGCAGGTGGTGTTGGTGCGGGTGCAGCGGCGGCCTCCCGAGCTTCTGACATGGAGCGGACCATGATGGTAAGTTGGCGGAGGCTCTCGGCCACCTGCTGCATCCCCTGCTCGTGCTGAGCTAAAATCTTGCGCTGTGCTGCGGCGTCCTCCTGCAGCCTGAGTATCTCCGCTGGGTCCATGTTGGTCCGAGATTCTGTTAGGGTAGGTGGTAGTGTGGTGGACCCAAGTGCGGAGAGATACTCAGACAACAGCGTAAAGTGTTCTTAACCCATTTGTGCCGGATTCTGCGCGACGCAACTCTGACTCTCCTGCCGGATGCTGCGTGGCGCAGCATTTTTTATTTGTCGTATTTTTCATGAGGCGTGCAGCATATAATGCACTGTCATTGGTTCAAATACACGAGGTGGGTCTTGTTGATTTTTTAAAAACACGTAAGCACCCAAATGTCGTGTGATTCGCCGAAAATCACATAAATCAATCAGACATACACGTGCGTTTATTGTAGATTTTTTTTGGAGAGCGGTGAGATGGCTACAGCAGAGGAGAATTTTGACAGCGAGGGCAGTGACATAGAGTTGGGAGAGAATGAGGAGTTTGAGAGGGAGGAGGAGGTAGAGGATGATTATCTACCGGATGATCCTTTGGATAGAGCACAGGAGTGGGATTTGTGGACAGAAGGAGAGGAGGAGGACGACTTTCTCGGATTCCAGGTAGACTGGAAAACCAAGGGCTACCAGCCGCGCATTGCGAAGCAGTTCACCCGCAAACCGGGGGTGAAGCAGCCGATCCCCGTGGATGCTAGCCCCCTGGATGTCTTTTCGCGTATTTTTAACGATGAGCTTTGGGACACACAACAAATCGGTACGCTGAAGAGACGCGCGGTCAGACCCCCACCAACTCCAAGTGGAACCCTGTCTCCAAAACGGAGATGAAGACATTTGTCGGGCTGTGTTTCACATTCGGTATTTTGAAGCTGCCAGCACGCAGGGATTACTGGAGGCAGACCAAATGGTTGTACCAGACCCACGTCCCCATGGCCATGGCAAGGGACCGCTTCGACATGATCTGGAGGTAATGATTTGTGTTTTGTTTTCTTGCGCTCTCTCCGTTCTCTTACTAATACATATAAATAAATACAATGATGGCAATACATGTTAGGCTTAAACTCATTAATCTTCAATTAATCATATGCATTTTCAGATATCTCCATCTCCAAGATAACATGGACCCTGCCGTGGACAAATCGGACAGGCTCTGGAAGCTCCGGGGGTTCATGGACCTCCTCCTGGTTAGATTCCAGGGACTCTGAGGTCAATGGCTTCGTGACCGTGGATGAGTCCATGGTGAAGTTCAAGGGACGCCTGGGCTTCCGGCAGTATCTCCCCAAGAAACCGGTGAAGTGGGGAATAAAGGTGTGGGTCATGGCGGAGAGCAATACAGGCTATGTCACCAATTTTCAGGTGTACACGGGGGCCATTCAGGGTAAGACTGAGAAAGACCTGGCTCACCGGATAGTCTCAGACCTGGCGACACCTTATTTCGTGTCCAACCTGTCCGTATATATGGACAACTTTTACACCGGTGTGAAGTTGATGGTGGACCTCAAGACCAGGGGGGTGCAAGCTTGTGGAACGGTGCGTGCCAACAGGAAGGACCTCCCCAAGAACAAGGACCTCACAAAGCAGGCTGGCTTGAACAGGCATGAGTTCAAGGTGGCGCAGCGGGATGACTTGACCTTCTGCATCTGGCAGGACACCAAGGCAGTGATGGTCCTCTCCAACTACCATGACCCGACAGCTTATGGGTCAGTGAGGAGGAAGGCCAATGGTCAACGCCAGATGGAGGTTCGGGTGCCAGCATGCCTTGCTGACTATCAGCAACATATGAAGGGGGTAGACCTTCTGGACCAGATGGTGGGCTACTACCAGATCCAACATCGGTCTACAAAGTGGTGGAGGAGGCTGTTATTTTACTTTGCTACGGTGGCGTGCTACAATGCCTTTGTGGCTGCCAGGTCTGCAGGAGGAGCCGAGTGGAAATACAGGAGGGGGGGCTACAAGGACTGGCTGGAGGATCTGACCATGGAGCTGATCGTCCCTGTCACTGCAAGAAGTGCTCCCCAGGTGCTCCCCACCTGCCAAACTGGAGCTTCTGCTGAGCATGACCTGGTCCAGATCAACACAAAGAGGAAGACCTGTAGGGAGTGTTCTCTGAAGCACCACGGCACCAACGTGCGTCCTGGGTCAACTCTGATGGGGTGCAGGCAGTGTGACCTTCCTCTGCACCGCGAGTGCTTCATGCACCACGTCCTTCGATTCAGGACATAGTGAAGCTACTACCAAGCTCCCTCCCCACTCCTTTCCCACCTCTCTCTCATACCAAGGTGCCTTGGTCTGTGTGTTGGCATGTTTAAAATGTTTAAAATGTTATTTGTTATATAAATAAATAAAATAAAATATATTTTATTTAGATTTTGAGGATTTTTAGAAAAATGTGTTGGTATGTTAGTGCTAATGTTTTAATACAACCTGTGATTCTTACCTTTAAAATGTAATTTATTTCATGTTTCTATGTGCTACAGAGGCTTAGATATTAAGGTTTTGGTAGACGGTAGACAATTCTTAGTATTTTTTCGGAAAACCCTCAGGAGATAAGGACATTTATCCTAGAATACCATAGGTTTTGAGAGCCGTTTTTAGCAGGCGTTTTAGGAGTAAATGGGTTAAAGCGGGGGTTTTAATATATCAAAAGTAGGGAGTCGGGAACAAACAAACACGGGGACCAAACGGTAAAACAAGGGTGGAGAGTACAGTACATTCTTACAATGCTACTCACAGCTCATGACAAGACCCACACACCAGAACAAAGAGAAAGAATCTGTCCCTGTACCTCTGTTATATAGACTAAAGTAGACATTTGGAGCAGTTTGCAAGGAGATCAATCAGAATTCATCCTATCACTTCTATACTGATGATATCACAGCTAGAATGAACTGGTGATGGAGCTACTCAGAGTCTAGTCCAGTGGTGGAAATTATTAGGACAGCAACATCACTGCAGAGTGAATTGGGGACAGCACCCAACACATTTGCACACACAGGTCCCTGCCAGAGGTAGCCTACAGTTGGCAGGGGGTTAATAACCGTGCACCGCCACTGCACTTCAAAGCCACTACTGTACTGTATACGTGGTGTGAAGTGTTGCCGAAAGCCACCATAAGGTAGTGAGAAGAGCTGTGAAGAATGTTTGAAAAGAGAATGGTTTGCCTTATCAGATACATGGAGAGGCAAAATTAAGTTTATTGTAGCAGCTCATGAATTGCAGATCACATCATTCTCTCACAGCACAGAGAAATAGGGGGAAATGTTTTAGTGCAGTCTAACATGAATAAGCGCGAGTCGGCTATAATAACGTAACAGAATGATTACAAAATGAAGTTAGGAATGTTAATGCGTGACAGCAGTAAGTACAGTACGCTGGGTTTCAGTGGGATTGAGACTGGGTAGAAAAGTAGTCTACAGTTATAATAGGGTGCGAACATCTCGTTCACATAATGTAATGATAATAATAATTATGCATTTATTTTGTATAGTGCTTTTTGAGGGATCGGTTGAATGGGGAGAGCTGACTCCAAGTAATGTAATTATCACTATGTGCAAAGAATTGTTGAGTTTGTGCTGATTTAGTGCAAGAATGGTCAAATAGAATTAATCAAATGAGACATTAATAATACTGTATACTTATACAATTATTACAAGGCAAATACTTAATAGAAAATGTTTACTTTCTATCCTCTATGGTAAATGATAGATAGAGAGAGAGTAGAGAGAGAGAGAGACAGAGAGATAGATAGATGATCACAAGTCATTCAAGCAATGCTACTCAGCTCATGACGAGAATGTATGGTAAATTTCTATAGCAAATAAAGAGAGAACATTCCACATAGGACAGGACAAAGAGGCCAAAAGTGAATTATGAAAACCAATTATAAATATTCCATGAGAAAACAGGTTAAGAGATAGAGGGAGTGATGATTTAAGGAGAGACTGATAACAAGTGCCTAAGAAGTCGGTAAATGAAAGGATCAGATCCAAGGGTACCAAGCACTAGAAATATCTTAATAGGGATAGTACTAATCAGTACCAAGGATGATGTAATATTCTTTTTTATAATTACGATGAGCTCACCACCAATATTGTAGCAACCCGAGAACTATCTTTAGAAATGGGAGAGGAAACCAAGCCGTGACGAAGTATAGGAACCGGGTGAATGATATTGGTGGCGAGCAGCCAGGAAGTGTAAATGATTTTCATATGAGGGATGGGACCTAAATTTGAATTGTATAAAGATGGTGTACTGAGAGAAAGAATGGAATTGCTTCGCGAACCAGTTTGGCTTTTGTTACTTGTAATAAAAGTCTCTGAATAAACCATCAGCTCCAACCAGAATTCATCCCATCACTTCTATGCTGATGAGATCACAGCTCTGACACCTCTCATAAAACATCCCACAGATCTCACAGCCATTTGTCTCCTCGGGGGAAGGGATCTCAAAGTAGGGGGCCAGAATAGCTCCCCCTTCAATCCCATACGGGACACCAGATTGACAGAGAAAGAGGCTGTGCCATGACACAGGAAAATATGTTGTGAAATTAGCCAAAATGGGGCCGGGCCTCTGACACCATCTTACTGAGGCCTAGAGACAAGACCAGAGAATAAAGTGACCCCTGTCCATCATGAAAACACAGTCTCTGTCTGACATAAAGATGGGGTCAAAGGTCATCATCAGTCCCCCCTTGTCCACAGACTGTGTTTTCATGATGGACAATCCTCCCTTTTAACTATCCTTCATAGTTAAACAAAGAATAGAAACAAAAGAAAATCAAAGAAAGACAAAGAAAAATGAATTGCAATAAAATGAAAGAATAAACATTGATTATAATGACACTGATTTTGCTAGTGTTTGATTAAACAGTATATTTGGCTTGTCAAACAGTTTATTCTTCAAATAATTCCCACAGTACGTACCATTCCCCGTACGACACAATGATGAGCTTTGCTTACACCAAACCCATGACCCAGATGTCATCTACTGGTGAAATGGTAGAAGGGTCAGATGAACAACAATGCACAGTGTCATAACAGGTTGAATTCAGGAAATTACTTCAGGAAAGTACTTATTTACTTACTTCAGAGAATTGTACAACAGGGGATATGAGGGTCAGATTTCCCACAGACATACAGTGCCTATAGAAAGTCATCATACCCTGTGAAATCTTTACCTTTTGTCACATTACACCCTGGAAATTAAAATAAATCAAATCTAACTTTTTTGAGCTGTATGTACACATTATAACCCTCATCATCAAAGTGAAAATAAAAATGGACTTGAAGAGAGCAGTCCATCGCCGCTCACCACGGAATTTGAATGAACTCGAACAATTCTGCAAGGAAGAATGGGCAAATATTCTCCAATCTAGGTGTGCAAAGCTAGTAGAGACATATCCAAACAGATTGATGTCTGTAATTGCAGCAAAAGGTGGCTCTACAAAGTATTAAATCAGGGGACTGATGACTTTTCCAACCCTGTTATTCTTGTTTTTCATTTTTTATAAATTTTCAGAACCTTTTTTTTTCATTAGTTTGATGTTGTACGGCTAAATGTGTACGGCTAAATGTGTTTTTTTTTAATGGGTTTTGATTTCAGGCTGTACGACAAATATAGTAACTATTTCAAAGGGGTATGATGACTTTCTATAGGCACTGTAGGTACAATTCTATTCCACATGCTCGCTCTCTCTCTCTTTTTGTCTAGGGATCAAAAGGTCTACTGTAATCTCAAAATTTGGCCGGTGACCTAGTGGACTACATCCTGCCATGGGCTTTTAGCAACATTGGAGAAAATATCTTCAATCTGTGCTGTAGCCACAAAAGCTAAGCTGAAGGGGTTGCGTTGTGTTTCTTCAAGTTCACTGATTGTATTGTTTACTTTTTATCCATTCTGACAGTCTCCACAATGATGCTCATAGAGGCATGTTTAGGCCAACATTCATACCAAAGGCAACAGCTTCTAAATGTCTCCCCCAATTGCCTCATTCAAATCTATTGTTTGCAACGTATATGCCGCTCCCCACTTAACTTCAGTTATTGATAGGCCATTCTAATTGGAGTGCTGACACTTTGGATGCTTTCAGAACACAGTCTACCCATCATCGCTATATAAGACTAGCCTATAGGTCTATTAAAAAGAGTGTGAGACCCTTACATAAATTCTCCCCTGTGTCACCCCGGCCACCGTGCAGCTGCACCTCGCTGTCTCTGCTTTGCTTGCTCCTTTTCCAGGTTGTCAATTAGTTGCAAACAGCATGGTAATGCAGGTTTGATGGAAAGCCGTGTCACTAGCATTCAACCCCACACTATCCGGAGCTCCATCTACCCACGTTAGCTTGGTGATTTGTTGGGCTAATGAAGCCAAAGAGGCCGCTCGGTCTTGCCTCCACTGAAACATAAATATCTAATGTGTCATTAAGTAATCCGATAATAAATGAGGGCATTAATACAATTATTTTAAAGTTCATAATCATTCACCACAATAGAGAAGGCGACCCTTGGGTGAACTCTCTATTTTGGTCCACTAAAAGGGGGCTATGGTGGCTCATTTTTTAAACATTGCTGGCACTGCTACATTGTATTTACAGTAGAAACACAACAGGATTTATTTGGGAGGGTGGGAGTGCTGGCTAACAGAATCCAGTGGAGAAATGCTTATTGCAGCCGAGTTTAACAAATAATTTGATTATTTACACTTTTTTTTTCCTGATATCTGCTTTTAATTTAGAGTTTTACTTCTCTCGACCCCAGAGACATAATTATACACGTTTCTTTCCAAGTAACAGAGGTGCTTGCAGAACTTCAGCCTGCAAGGAGTCTGGACTTCTCAATCAATTTAAAACAGATTGAAGATTAAATGCAATCCAACAGTGTTAGCCAAATGATGAAAGCATGAAATGTTCTTATGCTACCAATAGTCTGGTAGGCTACCACAAGGCGCCTTATTTATTGGAAACATTTCAACTCTCCTTTCACGTAGTTTAAATTAGTAGTCTCCACTCACCGGCCACATTATTAGGTACACCTTGCTAGTACCGGGTTGGACCCCCTTTTGCCTTCAGAACTGCCTTAATTCTTTGTGGTGTAGATTCAACAAGATGCTGGAAACATTCCTCAGAGATTATGGTCCATATTGACATGATTTGTCGGCTGCACATCCATGATGCGAATCTCCCGTTCCACCACATCCCAAAGGTGCTCTATTGGATTGAAATCTGGTGACTGTGGAGGCCATTGGAGTACAATGAACTCATTGTCATGTTCAAGAAACCAGTTTGAGATGATGTGAGCTTTGTGACATTATCCTGCTGGAAGTAGCCATCAGAAGATGGGTACACTGTGGTCATAAAGGGATGGACATGGTCAGCAACAGTACTCAGGCAGGCTGTGGCGTTTAAACGATGCTCAATTGGTACTAAGGGGCCCAAAGTGTGCCAAGAAAATATCCCCCACACCATTACACCACCACCACCAGCCTGAACCGTTGATACAAGGCAGGATGGATCCATGCTTTCATGTTGTTTACGCCAAATTCTGACTCTACCATCTGAATGTCGCAGCAGAAATCGAGACTCATCAGACCAGGCAACGTTTTTCCAATTTTCTATTGTCCAATTTTGGTGAGCCCGTGCGAATTGTAGACTCAGTTTCCTGTTCTTAGCTGACAGGAGTGGCACCCGGTGTGGTCTTCTGCTGCTGTAGCCCATCTGCTTCAAGGTTCGACGTGTTGTGCATTCAGAGATGGTCTTCTGCATACCTTGGTTGTAACGAGTGGTTATTTGAGTTACTGTTGCCTTTCTATCATCTCGAACCAGTCTGGCCATTCTCCTCTGACATCAACAAGGCATTTTCGCCGAGAGAACTGCCGCTCACTGGATATTTTCTCTTTTTCGGACCATTCTCTGTAAACCCTAGAGATGGTTGTGTGTGAAAATCCCAGTAGATCAGCAGTTTCTGAAATACTCAGACCAGCCCGTCTGGCAACAACAACCATGCCTCGTTCAAAGTCACTTAAATCACCTTTCTTCCCCATTCTGATGCTCGGCTTGAACTTCAGCAGGTCGTCTTGACCATGTCTCCATGCCTAAATGCATTGAGTTGCTGCCATGTGATTGGCTAGATTCAAGATTTTTTATTTGTCACATGCATACAAGTATGCAGTGAAATGCAAAAGTGACAGTGCCACAGAGGAGTGCAACAATAAATTTAAAATAAATAGAATATAAACAGCAGTATAAACAGCAATGTAAGCAATGTACACAATGCAATGACTATATACAATGGCATTGACAGGTTGTCAGTACAGTTAATTACAGTGAAAGATCAGTCTGCAATGGGTAATTATGTGTGTGTGTATGTGTTATGATGTCAGTGAGTGAGTGACTTGAGGGGGGCACTGGTGGGGTCGTTGTTGATGATCCTGATGGCATGGGGGAGGAAACTCAGTCTTAGCCGCTCTGTTCTTGCTGCATGACAGCGAAGGCGTTTGCCTGACCGCAGCAGCTAGAACAGTCCATTTTTCGGGTGGTGACGGTCCTTCATTATCCTGCAGGCTCTGCTCCTACACCTCCTGGTGTACAGGACATGGAGAGAGGGGGTTGGAGCTCCCATGGTCCTTTCTGCAAGGCGTACCACCCTCTGCAGAGCTTGCCTGTCCTGGGCCGTGCTGTTACCGAACCAGACGGTGATGTTGCCAGCCAGGATGCTCTCCACAGCTCCAGAGTAGAAGGACTGAAGGATTCTCCGGGAGACTTTAAATTTCCTCAGCTGCCTGAGATGGAACAGGCGTTGCTTTGCCTTTCCCACCAGTATGCTGATGTGGGTAGTCCAGGTCAGGTCTTCTGTGATGTGGACTCCCAGGTATTTAAAACTGCTCACCCTGTCCACAGCAATCCCACCGATGTCCAGCGGCGTGTAGGTTCTTGGTTGTTGTGCTCTCCTGGAGTCCACAATCAGCTCTTTTGTCTTGGAGACATTCAGGAAGAGGCTATTCTCCTGACACCAGAGTGACAGGTCCGCCACCTCGTCCAGGTAGGCTTTCTCATTGTTGTCTGAGATCAGCCCCACCACGACGTCGGTGTACAGGGAGTAGAGGAGGGGACTAAGGACGCAGCCCTGGGGGGACCCTGTGTTCAGGATGAGTGAGCTGGAGGTGTGTCTACCCACCCTGACCACCTGTGGCCTGGCCGTCAGGAAGTCCAGGATCCAGGCACACAGGGGAGTATTCAGTCCCAATCCAATCAACTTTTCAGCCAGTCTGGTGGGGACTATGGTATTGAACGCTGAGCTGTAGTCTATAAACAGCATTCTCACATAGCCCCCCTTCTGACTGTCAAGGTGTGAGAGAGTGGTGTGGAGGACCTGGGAGACTGCATCGTCGGTGGATCTATTTGGTCTGTATGCGAACTGCAGCGGGTCGGAGGGAGGGAGGAGCAGATGTAGTCCTCAATCAGCCTCTCAAAGCACTTCATGACCACTGAGGTTAGAGCCACAGGTCTATAATCATTCAAGCAGGCAGGGGAGGTGATCTTGGGCACAGGGACGATGGAGGATCTTTTAAAACAGGTGGGTACTACAGAATTAGCCAGTGAGAGGTTGAATATAGTGGTGAACACAGGAGCTAGCTGGTTAGCACAGGTCTTCAGTACTCGCCCAGGTATGCCATCCGGGCCAGCAGCTTTCCTTATATTCACCCTCAGCAGAGCCCCCCTCACGTCGTATTCCGTCACGGAGAGTGCTTGCTCTGCCCCAGCATATGAACTCCCATCAGCCGAGCTAGCCAGCACTCTGACGTTGTTGTTAGCTAGCGGTGGTGTTGCCAGCCTCAAACCGTGCATAAAAAGAGTTCAGGTTTTCGGCTAGGGAGGCACCTGCACTCCCGGCTGAGGGGAGTGTGTTCCGGTAGTCCGTAATAGACCGTAGTCCTCGCCATAGGCTCCTGGTGTCGTTATTCTCTATCTGCGCCTGCATCCTGTCTGCATAGCTCCTCTTGGCGTCTTTCACCGCCCTCCGCAGTTTGTAGGACTCCGCTTTATATTCCTCCATACTGCCCGGATGCCAGGCCGGAGTTGTAAGCAGCAGTGCGGGCTTTCAGAGCGTCGCGAATGGAACTGTCGACCCAGGGTTTTTGGTTGGGGTAGATCTTGAACTTGATTGGAACATATCCCAGGCGACGTCACTCAGCGCGTCTTGTAACGCGGCCTTTGATTGGTTGGACCACCGCTTTCCCTCCCTCTTCACGACCGCTTCCTGAAAGATTCTGTTTGTAAACAGGCATCAACAAAATGGCAGAGTGGTCTGATTTTCCAAAGGGAGGGCAGGAAACAGCCTTGTACCCATTCTTAAACTGAGTATAACAGTGGTCCAAAGTTCTCCCCTGGTGACACACGTAATGTGTTGGCAGAAGTTAGGCATAACTTTTTTAAGGTTAGCCCTATTGAAATCACCTGTTACTACCATCACCGCATCAGGGTGGTTGCTCTGATGCCGGCAACGATGTATCGTGTAGGGCCGATAGCGCTGCCTCGGTGTTCGCCTGCGGTGGAATGTTGACGACTGTGATGATAATTGAGCTGAACTCCCGGGAAGGTAGAATGGGCGGCATGAGATGGTCAGATGCTCCAGGTCCGCCGAGCAGGACCGAGAAAGCGTTGTTACGTTGTTAGGATTACACCAGTTGTTGTTGGTCATGAAACAAACTCCACCACCCATGGATTTGCCGGACTCCTCCGCTCTATCCGCCCGGAAAACAGAGAAGGACTCGGAAGGGCAGATGACTCGGTCCGTTACCAACGAAGTTAGCCATGTCTCGTGTTACATGTTACAGTCTCTTACGTCTCGCTGGAAAGTAATCCTCGCCCTGAGATCATCCATCTTGTTCTCCAGAGACTGGACATTAGCAAGAAGTATGCTAGGCAGAGGTGGACGGTGGGCCTGAGCTCTCAGCCGATTCCGAATGCCTCCCCGCTTTCCCCAGTGTTTCCTTCTCCTTTTTGGCGCGCTCCCATTGTTGTTATCGTGGGGGGTCCTTCTGATCTCCGCCGGCCACGCCGGGTCAATGAAATAGTTGTCAAAAATACTTTGTCTTAAGTTGTAATTTACATGTAGAAGTGTGTTCTTGTCGTAGGATATCAGTGCCAGTGAGTTTCTCACAAAGAGAGAATTTAGAAAACACATTGTGGGGGGACATGCAGCGTTCGGCCTGTAGAGGGAGCTACAGGACCGTGGCCAGGGTTGTGTCGGCGAGGCTTCGTTGCACACCTGTTGCAAATGAAGCCTCGTTGGCTAGTGCTTAACATGTGTGTGCCTTTGTCATTTCAGTAGAGGGGCTGGGAACGGCGGAGCAGGAGAAAGCTGGAGGCTAGAAGACGACTGGAAAGTCGGAGCGATATTACGAATTGTGAAATACGAACTACTGTTTGAATAAACGGGTTATTCCCTCAACCACACACTGCGTCTGCCTCTGACGAACGAACATTATTACACACATACAAACTAAAAAAACACACAGCCTCTGCAGAGTTCTCACAACGGCGGCACCATTTTACCTGATTAGATATTTGGTATCTCAAGCTAGCCCACAGCAGCCTCCCCATCCAACAGGGAGATATGTATAGGCTTGCCCTCCACACACGTGCCAATAATCCTGGAATGTTGAGTAGGACACGTTATATCCAATTGAGATATATATAGATATTTGGCTGATTAGATATTTGCGTTAACGAGCACTTGAACAGGTGTACCTAATAAAGTGGCCGGTGAGTGTATATTCCGTAGGGCTCCAATTACATCCGTCAGGTTCTGAGTATTGTCTGGTACCAGAGTGTAGCAAGTGTCCTCAGTAAGGTTCATGGCTACACACAAACTCCCTTGCTGTGCCAGCAGATAGTCCAGAGCAGTCTAGTGTTGCAACAACGTGTTGCGGTGACTCTGTTGAGAAGCTGCCATCAATTCAAACCCTTTGATTGTCTCATTACAGAAGGACTGTATAGTGGCTGTGATATTATCCAGATGCTCAGCCAGGTATACTGTGCCATACCAGGGGAATAATCCTATGCCCCATTTCTCTCCGAGGGACACCCTGAAATGATAGGTGGATGGTTCCTCAAACACTGCCAGGGTTTGTTTAACCCGTTTCTCAACTTCAGGTTGAGGAGCCCCACTCTCAATAGTGATAACGCCACTTCAGGCTAGCTAGCCCACAGCAGCCTCCCCAACCAACAGGGAGATATGCATAGGCTTGCCCTCCACACACGTGCCAATAATGTCACGAGGCTGTCCAACCAGCAGAGGGCGACAGAGCGCACCTCCAGGGGGACCGAGAGGAAGTAATTAGGAGATGCCCTTATTTGGTCCTTCCCGCCCTCGGGACTCACCTGCCACCCATGACAGTAGTGATTGTGTTTCGTGTTTATGTTTCTCACCTGTGTTCCACTCATTAGACCTTATTAGTTATAGTATATTAAGACCTCTGTTAGCAGTGCCTCCTTGTCAAGTAATGAACGTTTATGCCTAAGACTGTCTTGCTGCCCTTTTGTAAAGATACCTAAGTTCTTCGAGTAAAAGCCTTGGACCTCCCTACTGCCTCTGACTCTGCATTTTGGGGTTTTACCTGGTTACCATCAGCCTTGGCTCAGGTGTATAGAGCCACTGGTGGTCTACTCTCAATCCACCGTGACAAATAATCCTGGAATGTTGAGTAGGACACGTTATATCCAATTGAGAAATTAGTCAGATTCATGAGTTGAATCCTCCTTCTAACATTGTTGTTAATGTAGCTGACGTCGTATGGTCTATTGGTGCGTTCCCTATTGTTCATTACTCCATAGCCAAAGTCAGCCGAGTACTGGTGGCACTTGCTCATTCCCAGTATGCGGTCAGTCCCATTCAAGCAATAACACCAGTGATGCAATACTCCTATTCCAAGTATTCCTTCAATGTCGGACGTTTTCTCTGGGGCTCCCTCCGTGTGCGGTACATAAGTTATTTCTCTCACCCAGGTACATCCACACGTGACTAGGGAAGGAATCACTGTGACATTGGTGTGAGAAAACACAGTGGCTTACCACATTGCCCACCACATATCGACTTGGCAGGCATATGAGACAGGTTCTGGGGTGGGTTTCAGTACTCCAGCCCAGGTAGTGGGGTATGGGACTCTCACCAACCAGGCGTCTGCAGTTCCATGTCCCCTTTGATGCAATAGTCCATGTTTTACCTGTCCCAGCCACTCATTCTTTTCCTCCCATCCTTCCTTGAAACCCTCATTCCCGTACATGCGCCATTCTCCCTTGGTGGGTATTGGGGCAGGGGGCCGTCGGTGTCGTCTGACTGGTCTCTGGTTCTCTACTGTTCGTTGTGACCCTCCGCTTTGTGGTGTGTAGCTTAGCCCTTCAGCTTGGCTCAGCCAGGTGGGCCACTTCCAGTTCAATGTTGGCAGCCAGGTGTCGCTTCCCTCCTCTGTTGTAGCTCCAGTTACTGCATCTGGGTAGTCATCAGTCACGTATTCCTCATAGTCCTCTGGTTTTGCCGTCATCTCTCTCCAGCGGTCCACTGTGTAGGCTGCCACCAGATCCCTGATTGCACTGGCAGCCGACTCTATGGAGTATGTGTAGCTCCCAACTCCCGTAGATGCCTCCTCAGTCTCTGCCTCAGGGGTGGGTGACTCTCTGACGTTTCTTCTAATGGGAGGGGACTCATGCGGGCCTACTTGACAAACATTGGGGAATGTGGTAGTCGTTAACCGTGTTCTGTTTTCAAGTGACGGTTTCTCTTCTCACTGTGTTAAGGGTACATTTAGGTTTACAGCCAATTCACAGATGGGGGAGCACAACCTACTGTTTTCCCCCCAGTCCAGGATGCTATGGTTTGCTTAAGAGTTGACTATAATCCATTCAGTCTTCCTCTCACTGTTCCATCCTGTTTACTCCCTGAGCTGGTAAGGTTGGTGTCAGCAGAGCTATACCCCTCCCCCTGTGTAGGTTGCCCAGTGGTATTTTCTGTCATAGGGGTGTGTGTTGTTGGTGCAGTGACCAGCTCAGTGGAGCTCACTGTCAATTCAGGAGTGTTCTCTGTCTGGACTACTTTAGTAGTGTTGGTAGTACTGCATCGTTGACGTTTGGTCATCAGATCTTTAAAGTATCTCCATTCGCCTATTACCAAGAAATGGAGCTTTAGATCAGTTAGGGGGCTTTCCTTATCTGAGTCCAGTATACTCTTATGCTCCCTGGCTTCCAGGTCCATTCTCATGAGACTCAGGGCCTCAGGGTAGGAGGTGCGACAGGCCGGGGCATCGTAGAGGTGGCACCCTCCATGGTTACATCGTAGTACAGCCTCCACCTCATACTTCATGCAGCAGGCTGAACTATTTGTCACTGCAGTTTGTCTCCAGAGACCTAGTCGGAAAGACAGAGAGCATCGTTCATCATACAATTTCATGCTCCATACCCCCAGTTGGTAGGTGTGCTCAGATAGGGAGGCGTAGTCTTTATCCATGGCTGTTACACCGTCCCATGCCAGTCTGGCTGCTGCCACGGCACATCTCAGGCATGCCAGCGTACACGTAGGGGGAGTTTTTCCGTCACATACTCCCTCCTCTGTTCCCCCTGTTGTAGGTGTCTGCGACAACGCCTTGATGGTAGAGCTACTGCTTTGAAGGAAGCAGACAGGGTGCGGACACAATTGAGTGCGGGAGTTGGATTAATTGTAGTGGTGGGAGGTTGTGTGTCAACCTCCACCCCAGGTTGTCCTCTATTGGTCGTCCATCCTTGCTCTCCCCCAGGATGGGCCTTCCCTCCTTCTTCTCCAGGGAGTGTGTTGCGAGAGTATTGTCCTATCAGGGGTGGCTGCAGCCGGGTGGAGCTCACTCCTGTTAGCAATTGATGATGCGGTGGACCCAAGTGCAGAGAAAACTCAGAGGACTAGCGTAAAGTTAATCACAAGATATTTAATAAGGTAATCGGGGCACGATACATAAACAAACACTGGGGAAAAAGGGGTCAAATAAAAGTGGAGAAAGCCAAGCTCCGTAAACAAAGATACGCACTTAACAAATGGAAAACGGTAAATTTAAGGAATAGCAAACACGAAGTAGGGCAACGGGGTAAACAACTGGGTATACAAAAACCAACTGGCAGACAGGGTACTCACACACGGACAGGGAGAATCTCTGACAAAGACATGGGGAACTCACAGGCTAGATATAGGAAACAGGGGACAAAACACACAGGTGAAACAAATCTGGGTAGATTGGGAGGCCACTGGCCCCGTACCGCCAGAGGAGGGCGCCAGAGTCACCAGACAGCAACCTCAGGCGTGACACACTCCAACTGGTAGAGTCAGAAGGACCTGTAGGCAGAAGAGTACACCCACCACCATCCATGGTACCTTTTTTCCTGGACCCCCTCTGTAGGTCTTTGGCTGAGCATCAGTACGTGTGAGTGGCACCTCATGTGTGCCCTTGTTCACCGTCCGTTGAGGGGGTGGAGGAGTGTTGCCAGGTCCTGGGGGTTTTGGAGTGGACTCGTGGCCGCCATTCCCTCTCTTCTCCTTGGGCTGTTTTGCACTGTGGTCCATGGGAGTGATTGGGGAGTGAATGATGAATCCCTTCTGGCTCGGTCCTGGCCACATTTCAAAAGGAGGGGTCATGGGGGCAGTATGGTACATTTCTAAGGAAAATAAAGATTCCTAATTCCACAGAGGAAAGGTTGAGGTAGAGAGGGAATAAGAACGCAGATGGCCAGAGGTTGATTTGTGAGGGGAGTGAAGTGAAGAGGTTAGAGGTTACATGGGGGGAGCAAAGCTTGGAGAAAGCAGATGACCAGGGCATGAAAAACAGTATATAGTAAATAAGAAGTGAAGGGGGTGATGTAAACATAATCAATTCTGGACATTCCATGTGGACAGGACAAAGAAGCTAAGAGTAGGTTATGGAAACCAGATACATTTATTCTGTGAGAAAACAGGATAAGGGAGAGAGGGAGTGAAGATTTGTGAAGACTCTAATAAACACGTGCAGTTGGTAGGTGAAGAAAAGGTCACCAGTACCAGGCACTAGCATCACAGTAATAAATACATGAGCTCACCACCAATGTGAAGTAATGCGAGAACTATCTTTAGGAATGGGAGGGGAAACCAGGCCGTGACTAGGTATAGGAACCGAATAATATTGGTGGCTACAGCCAGGAAGTGTGAATGATTTGCATATGAGGGAGGTAACCTAGATTTGAATGCTATAAGATGGTGGATTGAAATAACAACGGGATCCACTTCGCGAGCTGGGTCGGCTTTTGTTACTTGTGAATAAAAGTCAGCTCTAGTCTTTGGCATTTTATTTCAAAGTAATTTAACTTGGAATTCCACCACAGCAGAAGTTTGGTTTGGATGAGATCCAGAGCTACATCCGAAGTACACATCCGATCCTGTAGTGCTGTTGACAGGGTTATCATTCATCAGTGCAGGTGGGGTCTCTTGAGCCACGGATGCTCTTAGCTTTTCAAACCGCACTGTTGAGCTCCTAGCTAAGGGAGACCCCCCCATCTTCAAGAAGGCGTCTCAGCTGTCCTGTTTTTGGTAGGGTTGGTGGGGGTGGCATAATTTGGGTGGAGTAGTGGTAGGCATGACTGGTTGGCGCCACTTGTGGGTCTGAAGTGTCAGTGCGGAATATGACCACAGGGGGAACCTTGGGAGTGGTCTTCCTGGTGACGACAGGCCCTCCTAGTCCCATTCCATGGATGTGGTTAACTTCAGTTGTTACTTGGCCCTAGTTGGGTGGAGTGGCATAGGTAGGAGGAATTTGAAGTAAGGGGGTCAAGTTTAAGGCGGGGACCACACTTCTGTCCCATTCTTCATACCCCTGAAAGCTCCTCCTGGGAGGAATAGGCTGAAGGCAGTGAGAGCTCATATTCAGAGCCAGAATACCTGATGGCGGGGATGGGCCTCATGGCGGGAGGTACAGATGCAGTGGCAACGACTGGGGTTGGTCCTATTGTGGGGGGGGCATACATGGGACAGGTTTCAAAGGGGGCTCTAGGGGCTTGTCCTTCGGTAGTGGGTAAAAACTGCATTACTACAGGTCTCATGGGAGGACAGCCGTCCGGTGAGAAGTACCCTGCTAGCATCAGGGGTGACTGACAATGCTGGCAGTGTTCAATGAGAGGGTGAAGCTGGCTGTGAGGAGGATGGGGCGGAAGGCCACCTGTAGGTGCACTCCTTGGGGGGTATCCCCATGCTCCGGGCGAGTCATCCAGCACTGGTGTTGTTCCTCCTGTTGACCGGGTCTGTCCAGGGGGTCTGTCTCCCCCTAACATGGCAGGCGTGGCTCTATCTCTATTCTTGGGGTTGGGGGTAATCCTGGCATAATGGGTTGGGGGTGCCTGAGGTTGCTCAATGGGAGAGGAAGACCTTCCAAGCTTAGGGACAGGTAGCGTTGTCCTTGGGACAGTTTTAGTGAGATGGTGGAGGAGTTGCAGGCTGACTAAGGTTTTGGCCTCATAGGATAGCTCATTGGCTGGGGTGGTTGATGCTGACGTGGCTGGGGTAACCTGCCCTGGTACTAGACCTTGCCCAGACAATAGGCGGCTCTGTCTATCATGCACTATCAGAGCTAAGGTCCTACTCGGGGGAGAGAGGGAGGGTGGAAGCCTAAGGGACTGGGGTGGACTTATCTCCAGCCTTGGGACATATGGGACCTCAGCATCTTGTCCCAGTGTGTCCACTACTTCCCTCTTGGTTTCCTGGGAGATGGGTATGGGTGGATGGGTCGTTGTATTGGTGGCTGGGGCTGGGTTCAGAGCAGGGTTTGGGGTGAGTGAAGGCTGATGAGCTTTGGATAGCAGTGGTTTAAGTTGTACCACACGGAGCGGCCTTCTACTTTACAGGCGGTGAGGGTGGCTAAGATGACACTGAATGGTCCCTCTCGCCTGGGCTGGTTCCACTTGCGCTTGTGGACCTGTACGTATATGAAGTCTCCTGGTTCTATGTGCCTCTGTCAGCTGGGTTGGATCTCGGGCAGTGGTGGTCGCTTGCACCTGGGTAAATAAAGCTTGGTGTATGTCAGTCATATGTTTCACATATTGATTGTTCTAGTGGTGGTCCCTCATAGGGGCCTCTTTTAAATGGGCATGGCATGGGCATTTTATGCGGTGTGAGGTGTGTGATGCGATGCTTTTGGGTGCGCATGCTCATAAGTGCAAGAGGTAACGCCTGGACCCGTGATAGTAAGTAACTAAATTGTCACGCCTGAGGTTGCTGTCTAGTGACTCTGGCGCCCTCCCAATCTACCTGTATTCATTTCACCTGTGTATTCTGTCCCCTGTTTGTTATATATAGCCTGTGTTTTCCCCATGTCTTTGTCTGAGATTCTCCCTGTCTGCCCGTCTGTTCCATATCCTAGTCGTTTACCCCTTAGCCCTAGTTCCAGTTTCGTATGTTTTTAGTTCTAGTTATTCCGCTTGTGAAGCGCGTACCTTAGTTAGCGGAGCTTGGTTTTCTCCACCTTTATTTGACCCTTTTCCCCCCCAGTTTTTGTTTGTGTGCCGTGCCTCAGTTCGCTCATTAAAGACTCTCCTTGATTTACTTTACGCTGTCGTCTGAGTATCTCTCCGCACTTGGGTCCACTGCATGATCATCGCTAACACTTACTCTTTAGGGTCCCGTTGGCCCTTTCAATGATACCTTGTGACTGAGGATAATATACACATCCTAGCTTGTGTTTCACACATAGGGCCTTCGTAATACTTTCCACAATCTGATTGACAAAATGGCTTCCATTGTCTGAGCTTATCAGATCAGGAATGCCAAAGCGAGGGATAACATCTTTCAATAGGAATTTGGCTACAGAAGTAGCATCAGCTTTAGCTGTAGCACAGGCCTCCACCCATCATGAGAAATCTGTCAATTACCACCAGTATGTATCTTTTACCTTCCTTCCTTTCTGCCATATCAACAAAATCAATAGTTAGATGCCGAAATGGGCCATCTGGTGGTAGAATATGACTTATAGGGGCAGAGAGACTTTTTTGCTGTGATGTAGACACTGATCCATCTGATAATGGATCATAGCCACCAGTCGGGAAGCCATAACAGCGATCCACTCACTGCGCTCATAAATAGAGGAGGCCTTCTGCGCCGCAGCTAATGAATCAAACGAAACAGGAGGCAACAAAGCAGTGTCTCCTGGAACCGTGACCTGGGGGCACAGGCTTACATCTCCCTCCCGTGCTCCCCTAGCAGCAATTTTAGCAGCTAAATCGGCCGCAGCATTCCCTGCTGCAACAAACGACTTCTTGCTGGTATGAGCAGCACACTTAATAACAGCTATCTTAGTAGGCAACAGTATAGCTGCTAGTAGATATGCTACTGCTGTCCCATGTAGGACCAGGGAGCCATCAGCACGTGTGAACCCCCGCGCACGCCACTTCTGACCAAAAACATGACAAACCCTGAATGCATAAGCAGAGTCAATGTATATATTCACTTCTTTACCCTTGGCCAACTCACAGGCCGTCTGTAGTGCCTTAATCTCTGCCAACTGGGCAGAGGATGGCTGAGGCAACTGATCTGCCATAATAGTAATAAACCCGGATGCGTCTGTGAGACTGGGTTGAACTACAGCATAACTTCTGGGCCTCTAAAGCAAGAGCCATCCACAAAATATGTAAGAGCACCGTTCAGTAAGGGAGTAGGGTTTAAATCATCCCTCGGCTTGCTGTACTCTTCTACAGCCTCCACACAGTCATGTGGCTCTCCCTCCAGAGGAATACACATTCTGTCAGCTGGATTAACGACTAGGCAATGTTTGATAATGTCAGGAGTTGATAGCAAGACTTCATAGGCAGTGCACCTAGCATGTGTTATGACATATTGTGAGCGCGTGAGCAATGCATGCAGGGCGTGTATAATAATAATAATACTAAAAATGACGGGGTAGCCCATTGTGATGACAGATTCTCTCCTAACCTGGTTAGAACAATAGGTTTCTCGGGACTGACATACACATTGCACTTCACTGAGCCACAGGCCATCAGGGTGGAGGGAAGACAACAATTCATGTCTCCCCTCCTATACTCACCCCATGACAGATGCTAGGAGGGGTTCCCCTCTCTAGCTGGGTGCTAAAATAGGCAACCGGCCTTCTGGGCGCCACACCATATTGCTGCGCCAACATTGCAGTAGCATAACCGTCCTTTTCACACACATACAAATGAAAAGGCTTGTCATAGTCTGGGCTTGCTAGTGCTGGTGGGGAAGTCATTTCCTGTTTTAGCATTGTAAAGGCCATTTCTGCCTCCTCTGTCCATACCAATGTGTCTCGTCTATTATTCTGTCCCAGTTCCTTTATCATGGCCCTCAGTGGTGCTACCTTAATAGCAAAATCACATAGCCACGACCGGCTGTATCCCAAGAGACCCAGGAACGACAACATCTCTTGAACATTACATGGTTTGGGTGCATTTAGCACTGCTTCTATCTGGCCTGGGGCTACCCTGTGTTCTGTATCTTCCAACACACGCCCCAGGTATTCCACATTTCTTTTACAAAACTGCAACTTTTCTTGACTTACTTAATGACCTCTCTCTGCTAGGCCTGTCAGCATAGTTATACTTTCTGTTATGTAGGAACATCTGGAGAACCAAATGACGGCACACAGAGAGGGTAGAGGTGTATAGCCCGAAGGCGTATTTAATAATAAGAAATAGGGGAAGGGGTAGGGAAGAGAATAATAATCCAAGGGGGTCGCCGGGGTCCGGTCCAGGGGTCGTTAGCGGGAGGTCCAGTAGTTGAGAGGGGTTGGGGGTCGAGGTACGGGTAGGGGCTAGGTCGGTGGAATGAATAGACGAGGAGGGGTCCGAGGGAGACGAGGGTTCATGAGTCACAGTACGATCTGGCACTGGAGTGACGACCGGGCAGGGTTCTTATAGGTAGGTGATAGGGAACGGGTGCGCTGCCGACTGGGAGCTGGACGCTCCAGCGATGATCGCCGGGGCCTCAAGGTGGTGCCAGAGGGTCGGTTAGGAGGAGGGACCGTAACACTATCAGCCTTGCACTGTGCCTCTGTTGGGATACAGATCAGTAGGTCGTCCACATACTGTATGACAGTACTATCTATGTCTATTGACCCCAAATCTTCCCTAACCACTTTATTAAAAATAGATGGGCTCTCGCAATAACCTTGGGGTAATCTGGTGTAGGTGTACTACAGTTTGTCATAAGTAAATGCAAATAGGCTCTGTCTGTCCTTATGTAATGGAATACTGAAAAAAGCTGAGCACAAATCTATTACCGTATACCACTCTGTGTCAGCGGGCATTGATGATAGTAGAGTATGTGGGTCTGGCACTATGGGCTGTTCTGCTATCACTACTTGAGTGATGAACTGCCATTAGGTCATGTACCAGGCGCCACTTATCACTATTAGGTTTTTTAACAGGAAAAATAGGAGTGTTACAGTCAGACCTAGTTTCATACTCCTGCCTCAACCAGGCCCTCTATAGTAGATTTTATGCCTGTTATAGCCTCCTTGGTGAGAGGGTACTGCCTGATGTTTGGTCGTCTCTTGCTGTCCTGTACCTCTATTCTTACTTCTCCTTCAGACTTAACCAATCCCACATCAGTAGGGTGTCTTGTCCACAGGGTGTCTGGTACTGTTTTTAGGGTGTCCATATCTGCTTCTAATAGTGCCATGTGTTTTTCATAAGATGGCCTATGATCTCTATCCAGTTTTACACCGTAGGCTACTACTGGTTCATGGCTATGTCTATTCTGCAAAACCTGCCATCTCTTGACCAGCTGACATGTGGTCTGTCACTCATCTGCCAGTTACTGTAAGGCAGTTTTAATCATTTGACCTAATTCTTCTGGGTGTCTGTCTGGGTGTAGTAATAGTGATACATGAGGGGCACTACCCTCCACCAAGTACCACTTGTCTATAGTGTTAGGCAATACTACAGCTGCTGCTGCTCCTATATCTCCCCTTTCATCTCGTCCAGTGTAAACTGGGCCAGTTTTGATTATGTGTTGGGTATTGTCAAGGGTTTCCCATATATCTCTATATTCCTGATTGGTGTTGTCTTTATCATAGTACATGGTGCAGTGTAAAGGATCGACTACTTCCTTTAACTGTGCCATGTTATTTACTCGTAACCATTCCTGCCATCTATGTGTCCATGTACATATTCATTCCACTAAGAGGTTTGTTTTGCTCGTATCGAGTTCCAACCAATATACAGTGGGGGAAATAATTATTTGATCCCCTGCTGATTTTGTTAGTTTGCCCGATTACAAAGAAATGAGCGGTCTATAATTTTTATGGTACTTTTAGTTTAACAAATAGAGACAGAATATCAACAAAGAAGTCCAGAAAAAACACATTATATAAAGTTATAAATTAATTTGCATTTGATCGAAGGAAATAAGTATTTGATCCCCTACAAACCAGCAAGAATTCTGGCTCATACAGACTGGTTATCTGCCCATGAGGCACACAGATTAGTCCTGTCACTTTAGGAAAAGTACTCCTAATCTCTGCTTGTTATGGGTATAAAAGACACCTGTCAATAGAATCAATCTCTTCCATTCCAACCTCTCCACCACCATGGGCAAGACCAAAGAACATTCAAAGGACATCAGGGTAAGAGTTGTAGACCTGCACAAGGCTGGAATGGGCTACAAGACCATCAGCAAGAAGCTTGGTGAGAAGGAGACAACTGTTGGTGCAACTATTAGAAAATGGAAGAAATACAAAATAACCATCAATCGCCCTCGGCCTGGAGCTCCATGCAAGATCTTGCCTCGTGGGGTAAGGATGATCATGAAAAGGGTGAGGGATCAGCCCAGAACTACACGGGAGGAGCTTGGTAATGATCTCAAGGCAGCTGGGACCACAGTCACCAAGAAAACCATTGGTAACACACTACACCGTAACGGATTGAAATCCTGCAGTGCCCGCAAGGTCCCCCTGCTCAAGAAGGCACATGTACAGGCCCATCTGAAGTTTGCCAATGAACACCTAAATGATTCAGAGAAGGCTTGGGAGAAGGTGATGTGGTCAGATGAGACCAAAATTGAACTCTTTGGCATAAATTCGACTCTTCGTGTTTGGAGGGAGAGAAATGCTGAATGCTACAATCCCAAGAACACCATCCCCACCGTCAAACACGGAGGTGGAAACATTATGCTTTGGGGTTGTTTCTCTGCTAAGGGTACAGGACGACTTCACTGCATTGAGGGGCCAATGGATGGGGCCATGTACCATAAGATCTTGGACGAGAACCTCCTTCCCTCAGCCAGAGCACTGAGGATGGGTCGTGGATGGGTCTTCCAGCATGACAATGACCCAAAACATACAGCCAAGGCAACAAAGGAGTGGCTCAAGAAGAAGCACACTAAGGTCATGGAGTGGCCTAGCTAGTCTCCAGACCTTAATCCTATAGAAAATTTGTGGAGGGAGCTGAAGCTTCGAGTTGCCAAGCAAAAGCCTTGAAACCTTCAGGATTTGGAGAGGATCTGTAAAGAGGAGTGGACCAAAATCCCTCCTGAGATGTGTGCAAACCTGGTGACCAACTACAAGAAACGTCTGACTTCTGTGCTTGCCAACAAGGGTTTCTCCACCAAGTACTAAGTCATGTTTTGCTTGGGGATCAAATACTTATTTCCTTCGATCAAATGCAAATTAATTTATAACTTTATATAATATGTTTTTCTGGACTTTTTTTGTTGATATTCTGTGTCTATTTGTTAAAATAAAAGTACCATAAAAATTATAGACCGCTAATTTCTTTGTAATCGGGCAAACTAACAAAATCAGCAGGGGATCAAATAATTATTTCCCCCACTGTACTTTACTTAAAACTTTAGGGAGCAGTGGTCCTGCTGTGTTTAAATATTAGCCTCCTGAGTCTGGAAATTGTACTGTCAGCCCATCTGGACCACACCTGATACGAGCTCCTAATTTACACAACAAATCTCGGCCTAATAATTTCACAGGGGCATGGGGTGAGTATAGGAGGGGAGACATGAATTGTTGTCTTCCCTCCACCCTGATGGCCTGTGGCTCAGTGAAGTGCAATGCTTATGTCAGTCCCGAGAAACCTATTGTTCTAACCAGGTTAGGAGAGAACTGTAATGAGTGGCCTGCCTTCCCTATGCTTGAGTGGGTTGCTCCCGTGTCTTCTAGAAAGGGTAGGGTGGGCAGGTTTCCAACTTTGTTGTAGGCTCTTCTCCAGCATCCCTGGTAATGACAGTAAGCATTGCCTCACTGTCCATAGGCTTCTCTGGGCATCTTCACATATTTGGCTGGGGGACGAGTTGAGGTGCGTATTGGGGTGGGGCCTGCTGAACCTGCTGATGTGGTGGCTGCCAAGCAGGCTGTTGGTATTGTGCATACTCAGGCTGAGGTGCATACACTTGTTGTGGCTGCTGCATTTCTCTTTGACATCTGTTCCTAATGTGTCCAGGTTGTTTGCAGCTAAAGCAGGTCAACGTCCTCATTCACCTCTGTTTTGTGCTCGTCTGCATCTGGTGTTCCTCCCTCTTCCCCTGTTTACATTTGGTGTCAGGGTCACTAGTGGTGGGTTTGGCTGAGGAAGGGGTTGTCCAGCTGTTGCGGCTGCAGGTTCTATCACTGCTTGCATCTTGGAGGTGGCTTTCTTTCCTGTTTTCTCTGTGGCCCTCAATTCCTGTATTTGCTCTTGATGCAGTGTGCATAGCAAAACCTCATCCTTTGAGATTTCCTCCTCTCTCTTTCTCCTATCCTTTTCCACGAAATGTATGATGTTGGCTTCGAACTGTTCTGTAGGCATGCTGGTTAAGCCTACCACTTGCTCCAAGTCCTTCTGCACCTGTTCAGGGCCTTGGGTACCATCATTTTGTAGAGAGCTTGTGAAGATGAACTCCCGCCCCAGACTCCTCCAGTCTCCTCTTTCCACATCTTCTGGAACCTATGGAGGAATGTTATCACCTCTTCGTCGTCTTTTATTCTCTCTCCTGCTAGGCGTCCGGGGTCTAATGTGTGGGGTATGCGTTATGGAGGGCATCATGTACTTCATTCCTTATTTTAGAGAATGGTTCGCTGCAGTTTTGAACTGTTTACAAGAGCCAAGAGCTGTGGGCCGGTCGGGCTCTTTATACTTATATTAATTGGGAATAGTTCGTGGGACACAGTATTAGGGAGGATATCCCTTTCTATACCTTATGGATATGACTATATAGTGCTGAATGGGCTATGTTTACTTCCATCAGCCACCACAATACTGTTATTACTAGAAATACAAAACTAAAACCCCCCAGCACAGCAAGTCTCAGACTCCCTTTTTCATATCTGCACTTGTATGCTTACCTCCCTCTGTCTATTTCTTCTCAAAATCTCATCTTCTATTGCCTGCCCATCTATCTCTGATAAATCCAACACTGTTTCTACTTTATATAATCTGGCGTCTAACTGAGTAGTCATGGGTTCTACAGGTTGATACACAACACTGCCATTTTTTTACAGTTTGCAGTTAGAATTATTATTATAATCACACAGCACACAACATGTTACCAGCAAGATAGCTGTTAATACAAGAGCATATCATATAGTACATACACATTGTGGCGCCCGCCCCGTGCCTAAGCCCATGGAACGGTGGTAAATGGAGTGTATATCTCACCTCGCTTTGTCTCTGCTGTCCCTCTCTTGCCCCGTGTTGTCTTTGGCAGGACCATATATGGAGTTCCTGCGCCCCAAGTGGCCACAGCTGCAACCAGTGGAGATAATCACCGTATGCCCAAACATGGAGTTCCTGCTCATCAAGGCACAGCTGAAGGGCATAAGCAGGAGCAGCAGAGACCCTACAAAAGGAGCCAACAGAGCACCCAGTTTTGGGGAAAGTAGCTACGGCGAAACACGGAGGAGTGAGTGAGTGAGTGAGTGAGTGAGTGAGTGAGTGAGTGAGTGAGTGAGTGAGTGAGTGAGTGAGTGAGTGAGTGAGTGAGTGAGTGAGTGAGTGAGTGAGTGAGTGAGTGCCTTGTGTATGATCCCTGACCGTAGGAGAGCCCCCTTTGAAGCCCGACCCCCCCGCTACGTTGCCAACCTTCGCCTGTCTGACTACCCCGCTGCCTGCTCCGACCTGGAACGTAAGAGGACCACCCACCGTGTACCGAACCCCCTGCTATCTTCCCGACACCGGATCTCCTGCGAGGCCCTTGAACGACACGACGCCTTCTCACCCCCACCCTCTCTCTATCATTTCCCTCTCCCCGCTAATCAAATAAATATTTTTGATTGTAATTCTGGTGTGGACCTCTCTGCTTACACTGTTTGGGTCCGTGACACGCCCGCACCCCCGGCGGCCGTCACAACATATATAAATTGATATAACCATTTCCACTTGGCTCATAATCCCATCAACATAGCTTTACAATTTACATTCACAATGTTACACAGTCGTTAAATCAATTTCAATTTTCACTCGTCATCTCTTAATCTCCTTATCAACTCTGCTCCAACTATAAACTCCTCAATCAGTCTGAACATCACATACCACACTCTATTGCTATCCCAGGTTTGCACCTGACATACCACTGATCGATCTGATTCTAAAACAAACATTAAATTCTCTTAAATGGGTAATGGCTTTTACCCTAAAAAATCTGAGTTTACATAAGCCCAGCTCGCGACGGCGGCAGCTGGGTCCTCCTATTTGTTATCACCACAAAGGAGGCCAACAAATATGTTATTTTATCGGCCAAAAACAAAGGTTGTAATACTTCTACAAACTCGTGCATTTACAGTTTTAAATGAGTTGAACCATTCTCAACTTTACACAATGATCATACGAGACTGAGCTGAGTGCCTCTCGCTCAGCCCCTCCCGTCTTCCTTTTTTACTTTGCGTGCCAAGGTTTTTCTGACCTCTCGTGCCGTGAGCCGCACACCCGTTACAGCCAGCTGTCCTTGTATTTGGACAAATAACTAGTCTCTGTTCACAAGCCCTTTTTACTTGTAACAGATATTTCACCCCGTCTTTTCACAGGTCTGTTTCAGAGTCTTATGACAATAGGTTAACCAACTTAAGTGGGGTCTGCCCTCCTTAGTCTTATAATACAATAGTGTCACTTCCTCACCAGTGACAGAAACCTCTTTTCTGTCTTACTGGACTCAACTTGTTTCGTTCCAGTGGCCAAGGTGGGGTCTGCCCTCCCTAGTCAGGGTACAATACTTTTCCTTGTTAGTTTCTCTGGTCTAGGTGGGGTCTGCCCTCCCTAGTCAGGGTACAATACTTTGCCTCACATAGATCTATGATTCAAATCCAGTAGTACATGCACATAGAAAGGAGAAAGTTCAGCAGTAGGTATGCTTGATTCCTTGTCTAGCCATGCAATCACGAGCACATGCAAAAGTGAGAGGAAAAGAAATGGAAGAGTACAGCAAAAGTTGAGTGATATCACCTACAGGTGGTGCAATCAGTGAGGTGTTCCAGATCATTCAGATGTGAAATTTGAAATTTGAGCATTAATTTAATTGGTTACTTGCAGTGGTTTTGGTGTCAATTTCATGCTGGGCCGTGGAGGGCGATCCAGGTGCCGGTGTCCCCGCCGGGGGTAGCCGTGAGAGAGCCAAGCCACAGACCATTAACTAAACATAATTTTGTGAAAAAGTTTTCTGCTTACCTTGTCCTAAGTGGATCCGGGATGGTCTGTGGCCGGTCTCCCACGGGAGCCGAGCGGGTCCCCGAAGAAGCCCTCCTGGCTGGCTCGCCAATAATGTAGGAAAAAAAATTGCGCCCTTTGTTCTATTCAAAGGTTGATCACTGACTTTTCAGAAAAAATTATATTTAACACTTAAAACTAAAATAATAAAAGGAATTTTTCCCGATGTAGAAGTTTTTCTTGGTTGTCTGGAACAAAAATCACTGAAAACACCGAAGTATAAGCAGAGAAATAAGTTTATTGCAATCTTGACAGAGTACAACAAACTGAGTTGGTTCATGAACAACTGAAGCTAAAAAGGGGAAGCACAGAGTTTTATACCCTGTGTCCACCTCTGAATATTGGTCACAACACTTTCCAATAACATGATTAACATATTGACGTAATATAATATACAGTCATGAGAAAAAATTAGGACACCCTATGAAAACCTTTGTCTTCTTCAACATATTCAAACATATGGACATTTGATATTCATTTGAACAATATTGAAAAATTGAGGTAATATAACTAAACAAATACAACTGAAACAAATTATTTAAAAAATGATTGGTAAAATGTAATTAATAGAAATGCAATCTTCTTGTGAGGAAAAAGTTAGGACACCCCCACATTTAGTTCCACTTAAAATGCCTAAAATTATAATAAAGAGCACCACATCAGGTGCAAATGATTAGAACAGCGTTACAGAGGATTTTGGAGGAGCCTGTCCTATTTAAACCTCAGATATTTAGTTTGGTTTGCTCTTGATTGTTGAAGTGAGTTGCATCACCATGGCGAGATCAAAAGAGCTCTCTGAGGCCTTCAGAAGAAAAATTGTAGATGCATATGAGTCTGGGAAGGGATATAAAAAGATCTCCAAACTATTCGAAATTGGCCATTCCACTGTCCGGAAAATAATTTACAAGTGGAGAACATTTAAAACCACCACCAACATGGCCAGGTCAGGCCGCCCAAGCAAGTTCAGCCTAAGAGCTGACCGAAAGATGCTTAAAGAAGTCTCCAACAATCCCAGAATGTCATCACGAGACCTACAGGTATCTCTTGCCACAATTGATGTCAAAGTACATGCATCCACCATAAGAAAGAGACTGAACAAGTTTGCATTACATGGGAGGTGTGCAAGGAGGAAACCCCTGCTGTCAAAAAAAAACATCAGGGCAAGACTAAAGTTTGCCAGAGAACACCTAGAGAAAGACCAGAACTTCTGGAACAATGTGCTTTGGACAGATGAATCCAAAGTTGAACTATTTGGGCACAGTAAGAGTAGACATGTTTGGCGCAAAACCAAGACAGCATTTGAGAACAAGAACCTCATACCAACTGTGAAGCATGGGGGTGGAAATGTCATGGTTTGGGGCTGCTTTTCTGCAGCAGGGCCTGGTCAGCTCACCATCATAGAATCCACTATGAATTTTGTATTGTATCAGAGGGTGCTTGAGGAAAATGTGAGACCATCTGTTCGAAAGTTGAAGCTGAAGCAGATGTGGACCATGCAACATGACAATGACCCAAAACATTCCAGTAAATCTACCAAGGAATGGCTCAAGAAAAATAAATTGAGAGTTCTGGAATGGTCAAGTCAAAGCCCGGATCTTAATCTTATTGAGATGCTGTGGATTGATTTGAAACTGGCTGTGCATGCAAGACACCCCTCGAACATCACACAGCTGAAAGAATTCTGCAAGGAGGAGTGGGAAAAACTTTCTCCCAATTGATGTCAGAGACCTGTAGACAGTTATAAGAAACGTCTAATTGAGGTTATTTCAGCCAAGGGGGGCAATACTAGCTATTAGGGCATAGGGTGTCCTAACTTTTTCCTCAGTAGGAATTGGCATTATTGTTAATTTTTCGTTAAATAAATGATTACAAAGTTACATTTTCATAGTTTTTTGTTCAATTACATCCCCTTTATCTATAGACATTGTTAGAAAGAAGATAACATATTGATATGTCCATATTTTTAAGAGAATAACTTAATATTTTGGGGGGTGTCCTAACTTTTTCTCATGACTGTACTTATTATAATAAATGATGAGATCAGTTGTTTCTCATAGGTATGGTATAGGTAATTTTAGCACAGACTCTTGTCTATTATTTTATATACTAGAACTGGAGAGCTACTTTCTCACATTCTGGTCCCTATTTGTTATAAACTTATTTATAGCTTAAGCAAAACAGTTACATAATTTGGTACGTTGGCGAGGTTTAGACACAACAGCTCTCGGCAGGAATACAGATTGTGACACCCTCCGGGGCGAGAGGGAGTGTCACTGAACCAAACACAGTAAAAGACGTGAGTTCCGCACCAGGATCCAAATTAATTAACTTTATTTGGGAGCCGGGGAGGGGAGAATGGAGGTGATAGGGGAAGGGAGAATCGGGGGTCAATGCATCCGCTGGGCTGTCAATCCGTCGTCGGTGGTCAAGCACAGGATTCGGTACACGGGCTCGGGTAGTCATACGGTCCAGGATGAGGCGGTCGGGAGGGTAGTCGGGCAGGCGAAGTTCGGTACACAGGCGGGCTCTCAGACGGTCAGGGGGTCGGACTTTCGTCGGGGTTCTCCTATACAAATGGATTATACACAGCGCTTTTAAATCTCTCTTTCTTACTCTTCTTCTCCTCGCAGTACTTCTTCCCAGTGTTTGTCAGAGTCCGCCTTTTCTCCTGCTTCCACTCGCGCTGATCCGTATCAGCTGCGCTCCGCTGATTGCGTGTTCCGGCTGCCCTCACGCTGGCCGGCGGAACTCCATGTATGGGCATGCCCCATATCTTGCATGGGGAGAGAGAGATAGGGAGAGAGGCGACAGCAGAGACATAGCGGGGCGGGATATACACCCCATTTATTACCGTCCCACGTTCCCGTGCGCCCTCATTCGCATGGCGGGTGTCACAAGATATAGGTAGCACTTATCACAGGGGAAGATGAAAGATTAGGCCGTTTGTGATAGTTAAGGCACATGGTGATCCGCTACGTGTTGTGTTATTATTCAGACCATTAGTACAGTTTATCAGTTCAAGACGGCCTTGACCAGTCTCTGACTGGGTGCAGTGGCGCCACTATGTTGCCCAATCAGTGGCACCCGCCTATTCCCCCTGTTGCTAGGAGATGACCACTTTTCAATATGGCCGACGAGTCCTGTAAGCCTTTTGCCTAGCATGTTGGCCATTGATAGGAGTGCTATGGCACATGCTCCTGGGCCCCATCTCATGTTACAACTGAGTAGGGCCGGCCCTCTATTGATTATTACATGTTATATAGAGATACACTAGTACTAGCTACATCTCGTGGTTAATAAGTGGTAATAGGTAGGCAAATAGATAAATGTGATACTTTGTTCATGAGTAGAAGTAGAAGTGAGGTGAATTGCTATCGCATATATATATATATATATATATATATATATATATATATATATATATATATATATATACACAGTGGGGGAAATAATTATTTGATCCCCTGCTGATTTTGCTAGTTTGCCCGATTACAAAGAAATGAGCGGTCTATAATTTTTATGGTACTTTTATTTTAACAAATAGAGACAGAATATCAACAAAGAAGTCCAGAAAAAACACATTATATAAAGTTATAAATTCATTTGCATTTGATCGAAGGAAATAAGTATTTGATCCCCCAGCAAAACATGACTTAGTACTTGGTGGAGAAACCCTTGCTGGCAAGCACAGAAGTCAGACGTTTCTTATAGTTGGTCACCAGGTTTGCACACATCTCAGGAGGGATTTTGGTCCACCCCTCTTTACAGGTCCTCTCCAAATCCTGAAGGTTTCAAGGCTTTTGCTTGGCAACTCGAAGCTTCAGCTCCCTCCACAAATTTTCGATAGGATTAAGGTCTGGAGACTAGCTAGGCCACTCCATGACCTTAGTGTGCTTCTTCTTGAGCCACTCCTTTGTTGCCTTGGCTGTATGTTTTGGGTCATTGTCATGCTGGAAGACCCATCCACGACCCATCCTCAGTGCTCTGGCTGAGGGAAGGAGGTTCTCGTCCAAGATCTTATGGTACATGGCCCCGTCCATTGGCCCCTCAATGCAGTGAAGTCGTCCTGTACCCTTAGCAGAGAAACAACCCCAAAGCTTAATGTTTCCACCTCCGTGTTTGACGGTGGGGATGGTGTTCTTGGGATTGTAGCATTCAGCATTTCTCTCCCTCCAAACACGAAGAGTCGAATTTATGCCAAAGAGTTCAATTTTGGTCTCATCTGACGACATCACCTTCTCCCAAGCCTTCTCTGAATCATTTAGGTGTTCATTGACAAACTTCAGATGGGCCTGTACATGTGCCTTCTTGAGCAGGGGGACCTCGCGGGCACTGCAGGATTTCAATCCGTTACGGTGTAGTGTGTTACCAATGGTTTTCTTGGTGACTGTGGTCCCAGCTGCCTTGAGATCATTACCAAGCTCCTCCCGTGTAGTTCTGGGCTGATCCCTCACCCTTCTCATGATCATCCTTACCCCACGAGGCAAGATCTTGCATGGAGCTCCAGGCCGAGGGCGATTGATGGTTATTTTGTATTTCTTCCATTTTCTAATAATTGCACCAACAGTTGTCTCCTTCTCACCAAGCTTCTTGCTGATGGTCTTGTAGCCCATTCCAGCCTTGTGCAGGTCTACAACTCTTACCCTGATGTCCTTTGGTCTTGCCCATGGTGGTGGAGAGGTTGGAATGGAAGAGATTGATTCTATTGACAGGTGTCTTTTATACCCATAACAAGCAGAGATTAGGAGTACTTTTCCTAAAGTGACAGGACTAATCTGTGTGCCTCATGGGCATATAACCGGTCTGTATGAGCCAGAATTCTTGCTGGTTTGTAGGGGATCAAATACTTATTTCCTTCGATCAAATGCAAATTAATTTATAACTTTATATAATGTGTTTTTTCTGGACTTTTGTTGATATTCTGTCTCTATTTGTTAAACTAAAAGTAACATAAAAATTATAGACCGCTCATTTCTTTGTAATCAGGCAAACTAACAAAATCAGCAGGGGATCAAATAATTATTTCCCCCACTGTATATATACTGTATATGTGTGTGTCTTTGTTTGTTTGAGAGTATAAAGATATCCAGTATGGTTATATTTAAAGACAAGTGGTATATAAAACTCTTAGTGTTTGTTATACACAAACATATCTATTTTTATCTTGAGCCATCCTGCTTGTACAAGGTGACGTCAAGATTTCACTACTGTCTCTGTTATTTCCCACAGAATACATTTTAGATATTAGTCTTAACAATCTCTAGGAAAATGTACATAAAGTAAAAAAAATAATATTCTCAACCAAACAAAAAGTGTGCTTTATTGGAGGGCCTCAAGACAGCCTAGCTTTAATAGTAAAAATATAAATAAAAAACATTAAAATGCATTATAATGCAACTAAAATCTTTTAACTTTGATAAAGTGAAAAACTTTTTGATTAGAATTGTAAGAGGCTATTTTGTGAGCACATCAGTTGACCTCAAGGGTAGGCTATATCTGTACCAATAACGATAAAACTAAACGTATCATACTAAGGCTACTTTGAATCACCTCTGTATCTGAATCTTATTGCTTGCATGGGGGAATTGAGGCTTCATTGGAATATATCGATACAAATGTAGCCTACTCGTGATTACATCTTAGATCACTATGATCTAAAACGAGGCAAAAGAGTTATTCAACCAGTTGAGATTTAAAGTAGAATATATTTGATTAAGTTAAAACAAAACAAAACAAAAAAAAAATTCATATGTTCATGTTCATCATTAAAATGTTTCCTACATATTAAGGTACCCCAAATTGAAGTACATAGATACTCATGATGCAACATCTTTTGAACCGTTTAAAAAAAAGACGTACTGTAACTTCGGTTGGAAAGTTTTCTCAACTACATTTCAAATTCCGATTCTGTATTTGTTGTCTTTATTACACATTATCTACCCATAGACTGTCATAAGTACATTCTGATGTCATACGACTTTTAGCTTTTGTTCTGAAATGAATCAATAGATATGAAACACATGGTGGTGCATAGCAGGAACAATTATAAGCTAAAATATAAAGGTAGTGAAAATGGGCAAAACCCTTAGATTCCAGAGAGTTAACAAGTGTGTGTGTGTGTATATATATATATATATATATATATATATATATATATATATATTTATATTATATATATTTTTTTAAGTAAATATTGCCAATAATGTACACAAAAATAAAAGATGAAGGTGACTTTAGATTCACACAATATTTAAATTTCTACAAACTGTCACTGTATCTAACTAGTGTGAATGTGTTGAATGTGGCTCAGGGCTATTTCTCACCTGAATATTGAATACATAAACTTGAAACGGTATGGAATGTCTCAATCATCATATAGAAAATATTATTTATTTTTAATTCCTCCATGGATATGAGGAATATTCTGTAAGGAATATAAAAACTGCATTGGCAATGACTGAATGACTTCTAGTGTAAAATCCAGCCCTACTGACATGCTATTCAGTTGCAACTGAATAGCAAGAATGAACAACATATTATTATGTTAGAAGCTTAATTGCAGTAATATTGAATCATAACCTGAGATCTGCATTAATTATTAAAATCTCCCAATGAATCTCCCAACGTCTGTGTGATTTACACCTGGATAATTGTCAAAAAAATAACAATAGCTTGTTTTAGTATCACAGAGAATTATTTAAGTGAAGGGTTCACTATGTCTGCACTTACATTTGTTCTGTGATATATCTGTGCTGTTGTTGATGATGGTTTTTAAGTGTGTATCTTTGTTATTAAATGGATAGTACAAAATCACATATTGGATTCCTTACCCTGAGTCTATGGACAAGGACAAACTCTTTGGTTCTGTTTATCTGGGCACTGTAACTAACTGTTAGCTAATTGTTAACCGAATGCAAGTCAATGGACCCTAAGTAAGCATGTTTGAAACTTCATGCCCAAATCGTCGAAATAATGAAATTCTCTGAAAAGGGTAATTTACTTTTATTTTAATGACTTTGGGATGATTTGAGTCCTTGTCCATAGACGAGTCCAATTTGGGTGAACTATCCCTTTTACGTTAACCTTTAACTCGGCAATATAGTGGGAGAAAACGCAGCAAGCAGCTTCCTACTCTTAATAGGACAGAAACGTCTTTTAAGAGACTTAGTGTAGTGATTTTATATCTCCAGATGTTTGTAATGCAATTCACAGCAAATATTTTGAATTGTAAAATATTGTGATTGTAAAAGTCTAACTGGGATCCTTGGGACACCCCGAGTCTACGTTCTCACACTACTTAGTTTTGCGACTCTTCTGTGAAGCTACAACTACTGGATGAGTTTTAAACAAAGCAGGAAAATAGTATTAAACTTCACTTTACAAGAATTATCCGGTAATATACCCTTGCACAGTCTCAGAAGATGTGCTTTTTGGAGTAGGAAGCTGCTTTCCCGTTTTCTCCCACTATATTGCTGAGTTGAACAAGCGAGCTGCTGGATATAACTATTGTAAATAACATAGACAACAGCACAGATGCAGAATATAACAAAGAAATGTAAGTGTCAAAAAATAATCATATTGTGAAACTGTTATGGTCCCTCTCCCTAACCTACCCTCTGGCACCACCTTGAGGCCCCGGCGATTATCACTGGAGCGTCCACCTCCCAGTCGACAGCGCACCTGTTTCCTATCTCCACTCAGCACCCCTGCGACCCATTCCCAATCACCCTCCTAGAAGAACCCTGCCCAGTCTTCACTCCAGTGCCAGAACGTACTGTATCTATGGTAACCTTCCCAGTAACCCGCATTACGCCTTCAAGCCATTTCATATCCTCCCGTGTTTGTTTGTGTTTCACTGTGTTCTCCTGTGCCTCCACAGAAATCTTGTATTCCCTTGGACGCCCTCATAATCCCACGGACCTACCCCTACCCCTCTGTACGACTGGATCTCCCGCTACGGAACCCTGGACTGGACCCCGACGACTCTCTCCTGGATCATCCCTCTCCCACCGACCTCTCTCCGCTATTGGACCTCTCACTGCCGAACCCTGGACCGGACCCTGACGACCCCTTTGGATTATCCTTCTTTCCCTTACCCCTCTCCCTATTATTATTATTATTATCATTAAATACGCCTTCGGGCTATTCTACTCTCTCTGTGTGTGCCGTCATTCTGGTTCTTCAGACGTTCGCGGGTAACAGAACGTTCTGGCCAGATGACAGAACCAGATGGCTTTAAAGACCCGGGCCGGAGGGAGGCAGGGGCCGGTGTCTCTGACCATCTCCTGCTTGCCATTGTCCAGCAATACGGCGCCCTCCGTAACCGGGTCACGGACCAGCTACTCATCTACGAGCGCCTCACCCGACTCGAGCTAGGCGCCTCGAGAGAACTCCCACCATCAGCGCCGGCGCCGCCGCCTCCAGATGCGAGCCCAGCCCCCGGACCCAGTGCTCAGGTTTCTCACGGCTTCCGAGAGCCTCACCTCGCGCCGCCTTGCCCCTTCGGAGGGGAGTTCGATCTCCGCCGCAGCTTCCTGGCTCAATGCGAGCTTGCCTTCCAGTTCCAGCCCAGCAGATTCCGCTCCGGAGGGGACAAGGTGGCCTTCATCATCTCGCTGCTGACCGGGCGCGCGCTCAAGTGGGCTGTTGCTGCTCTGGGCAGTAGCTCTGCCTTGGCGTCCAATTACGAGGACTTCAAGGCGGAGTTCCGTTTCATTTTCGACCACCCCCCGGAGGGCTCCGACGCAGCTTCCCGCCTCCGCGTCATCCACCAGGAGAACCGCTCAGTGGCGGATTACAGCGTGGAGTTCCGCACCCTCGTGGCGGAGAGCGGCTGGGGGGATAAGGCGCTCCACAGCGCGTTCAAGCGAGGTCTGAACGATAACATCAAGGATTGGCTCCTCAAGAACCACCCCTCGTCCTATCAAGAGCTGGTCACCCTCGCCCTGGAGATGGACGACTGTCTGCGTGAGAGGCGCTATGAACGCAGCCAGGACAGGACTCCATCTCCAGGGTTGTCGATTACCCTCGGCCGATCTCCCCCCAGTTCCCTTCCCGGACCTCCCCAAGCCCCAATCCCCACGACGCCCACCATGACCACCTCAGTCCCCAGAGCAGAGGAGGAACCAATGCAGATGGGCAGGTCCCGTCTGTCCGCAGCAGAGCGCGAGCAGCATTTCCGGGATCAGCGTTGTTTCTACTGCGGGCAGACCGGTCACTACATCCGGGCCTGCCGAACTCGCCCTCGCTCCCCTGCGGCAAAAGACATGGCTTACCAGAGGGAGGGGTCCTGGTAAGCCATACTACACTCGCCCACCCTGGCACCCCTCAAACTTGGCTCATCCCCACAACTCTCGCCTGGAACCAGGAGACCTATAGCATGGGCGCCCTCCTGGATTCCGGGGCTGACGACAGCCTCATAGATGCCACACTGGCGAAGGAGGCTGGGATTCCCCTGCTCCCTTTGGAGACCCCTATCCACACCCAGGCTCTGGACGGCCGACCCCTGGGTACCATCACTCACAGCACTGTGTCTCTCACCCTCACCCTGTTGGGAAACCGCCTCGGGCATCATCCGGCCCTCCTCCTCCCCGGTGGCAGCGGGGTTCTTCTTCGTGAAGAAGAAGGGAGGAGACCTCCGGCCCTGCATTGATTATCGAGGCCTCAACACCATCACCGTGAAAAACAAGTACCCACTCCCTCTCCTTCGCTCGACCTTCGAGCCTCTTCGTCACGCAGCCGTCTTCACCAAGCTAGACCTCCGGAGTGCGTATCATCTGGTGCGCATAAATGAGGGGGACGAATGGAAGACGGCCTTTAACACTCACCTGGGGCACTTTGAGTATCTAGTGATGCCCTTTGGGCTCACTAATGCCCCGGCCGTCTTCCAGGCCTTGGTCCTCCAACGACTCTTGGAGAACAGACTCTTCTTGAAGGCCGAGAAGTGCCAGTTCCACGCCACCTCCATGGAGTACTTGGGCCACATCGTGGAGAGGGGTCACCTACGGCGGACGAGAAGAAGATCCGGGCGGTGGTGGAGTGACCCCAACCCCTGAACCGCCAACAGCTGAGACATTTTCTGGGCTTCGCGGGGTTCTACAGTCGGTTCATCCGGGGTTTCAGCCAGGTGGCCGCCCCACTGACCGCCCTCACCTCCACGCTCCGCCCATACACCTGGACCTCGGAGGCGGAGGCCGCCTTCTCGACCCTGAAGAATCTGTTCACGGCGGCCCCGGTGCTCCTCCACCCCGACCCATCCCGTCAGTTCTTTGTGGAGGTGGACAGCTGACATCAGCAGAAAGAAACTATGACGTGGGCAACCGGGAGCTGCTGGCCTTGGTGGAGTGGAGACACTGGCTCGAGGGGGCCCAGCAACCTTTTGTGGTTTGGTCCGACCACAAGAACTTGACATACATCCGGTCGACGCACTCTCCCGTCTGGCCCCAGAGGAGGTGGCTCCGTCAACCCCCGGCACCATCCTTCCCCCCTCCCAAGTGGTTGGCGTCGTCACCTGGGCCATCAACTCGGTGGTCAGGGCTGCCCGGCGGACCCCTATCATTTATCCACAGCCGATTCTGGTGGCCCACCATGGAGGCGGACACCAGGGAGTACGTGGCCGCATGCACCATCTGCGCCCGAAGTAAGGCGTCCCATCAACCCCCGGCCGGACTGCTACAACCCCTCCCTATCCCCAGCTGCCCTTGGTCTCACATAGCCCTGGACTTCGTAACCAGTCTTCCCGCCTCCCAGGGTAACACCGTGGTACTCACCATCGTTGACCGGTTTTCGAAGTCCACCCACTTCATCGCCCTTCCCAAACTCCCTTCCTCTGCTGAAACCGCCGACCTCCTGGTGCTCCACGTTGTCCGTCTCCATGGCATTCCCCAGGACATAGTATCTGACCGTGGTCCCCAATTCATTTCCCGGGTGTGGCAGGCCTTCTGCAAGGGCATTGGGGCCACGGTCAGCCTCTCCTCCGGGTACCACCCCCAGACCAACAGCCAGGCGGAGCGAACCAACCAGAGCCTGGAGTCGGCCCTCCGTTGTGTCTCCTCCCGTCATCCCTCCACCTGGAGCCGACATCTACCCTGGGTGGAGTATGCCCACAATTCCATGACCAGCAACGCCACGGGAATGTCCCCTTTTGAGTGCTCCCTGGGTTACCAACCCCCCATATTTCCCCGCTAGGAGGTAGAGGTGGCGGTCTGGAGGACCGCTCGGGCTGCTTTGGAGAGAGCCACCGAGCGGTCCAGACGCACCGCCAACCGCAGACCTGCCCCGACCTACCGTCCCGGACAACAGGTTTGGTTGCGAGCTAAGGACCTCAACCTCCCCTCCACCTCCCCGAAACTCGCCCCACGCTAAGTGGGCCCCCTTCCCTGTCGACCGGATTATCAACCCCACCGTGGTACGTCTCACCCTCCCAACCTCCATGTCAATTCTGTTAGGGTGGGTGGTGGACCCAAGTGCGGAGAGATACTCAGACAACAGCGTAAAGTGTTCTTAAAGCGGGGGTTTTAATATATCAAAAGTAGGGAGTCGGGAACAAACAAACACGGGGACCAAACGGTAAAACAAGGGCGGAGAAACAAGCTCCGTAAATAATGTACTCACTTAACAAGTGGAATAATATTTCGAACGGGGCGGGCGGGCGGGCGGGCGGGCGGGCAGGATCTCGGACGAACACATGGGGAACACACAGGCTATTTATACAAACAGGGGACAGAACACACAGGTGGTATGATTAGGTAGATTGGGAGGCACTGACCCATATAGCCAGAGGGGGGCGCCAGAGTCACCAGAAAGCAACCTCAGGCATGACACAATTCACCCTGTTTTTCAACTAAAACCGGCAGTTTCCAGCCCCCTGTTCAAGCACCTCCACCGGGTACTGGACGACAGCGACCCCGTGTAGACCGTGAGGGAGATCCTGGCAGTTCGCCGTAGGGGCCGCGGGTTCCAGTGTGTCTATGGTAACCTTCCCAGTAACCTGCATTACGCTTCAAGCCATTTCATATCCTCCCGTGTTCCTTGTGTTTGTTTGTGTTTCACCGTGTTCTCTTGTGCCTCCCCAGAAATCTAGCTGGAGGGTGGAGTGGACACGTTTTCTAACACCTCCTCGCACGGCACCTTCCCTGGCCTCCTAGATGCCAGCACAAGTGTGAACAAGATGAATTTGAGCAGATCAGAGAGGGAGATAATGAGAGAGGGGCGGGGGGGTTGGAAGGCAAAAGGCTATCCTTCACAGAGCATGTGTGTCTGTGTATTATATATTTACAATGATGTGTCATTCTGTCAAGCTCTCTCTCTGTCTCCCCCAGGGACTTCTCAGAAGATCCCTGCATTAGTTGAGCAATCAATAACCAGGTTGTGTTAATGTGAAAGCTGGGTGTGTGGCCCCGGGGTCAGTTTAAGGATGAGGGAGAGAGACAGAGAGAGCAGAAGCGGGCTGTGGCCCTGTTTCTGATCAACTCCTGCTCTGTCTACTGGACCGTATGGTACAGCACCACAGCCCCCCAATACACTGGCCCAAGACTCCTAACACAATACAAGAACCATAGGAGCTCTCTTACAAACATGTTGATGCTCCTCCTGCAGAGAAAATGTATATACATGAATCATTGCATCCCTAAAAAAGTAATTTTAGAAGTCTGCAAACAACTGCAGCACAGACGCAGTGCGCACACACACACACACACACACTCTTGTGATGGCGGGAGCTGATAATAGTCATTACTGTGAATTTCAGATAAAAAACCCTTTCTTACACTCCATCCGAGGGCAATCACACACACACACAGAGGGGGAGACACCAAATCTGCCCCCCTTCTTGAGTGTCACGAATCAGAGACCAAACCCAAATGCAGACTAGGGACAAGCAGGTAAGTGTAAAGCAAGTAGATTTAATAAGACAGGTATAATAGAAAGGAACAGGCAGGGCAGACAGGTAGTCAGACAGGCAGAGGTCGGGCGGGCAGGCAGGTAGTCAGACAGGCAGGGGTCGGGCAGGCAGGCGGGTAGTCAGACAGGCAGGGGTCGGGCAGGCAGGCGGGTAGTCATACAGGCAGAGGTCGGGCAGGCAGGCAGGTAGTCAGACAGGCAGAGTACTGGAGCTGGAAGCATGGTACCAGGACAAACCATGAATGGCAAACGATCCGGCGTTGACTAGCAGCAGGTGCAGGGTATAAGTAGTGGGGAGTCGATGACTAGATTGTCGACAGGTGTGCTAGTCACTGCCGGCAGAGATCATGGAGGCAGAGTCGTGACAGTAACCCCCCTCCGACAGGTGCCTTCGGGCGACCCACCGGGCTTGTCCGGGTGCAGGCGATGGAAATCCCAGATGAGGGCAGGGTCCAAGACCAAACGACAGGGAACCCAACTCCTCTCCTCAGGACCATACCCCTCCCAATGCACCAGGTATTGCACCCCATGACCACGGCGGCGAGAGTCCAGGAGACGCCTGACGGTGTAAGCGGAGTGGTCATCTATTATCCGGGGGGGGTGGACTGGTCAGTACCATCAGGCACTAATAGACTCTGGGGACACACAGTAAATCCACTGAATTTCAAATGCTCCATTTGGGTCCGTAATCATTTCCTGTGAGCACTGACGAACGCTTTCATGACCGCCTCGCTGCCTCTGTCAGTGTGCCACGCCCAAATTCCCCCTTCAGCCACTCCCACCTCACTGTCACACCCAAATGGCAGTCTCTCTGTCTGCCCTCATAGTCTCAATCAAATGAATGGATATTATGAATGTCAAAATTAAATAAACAAATTTGATACTGAAATTATGGTTACAATGCCTTTTAAAAGGTGTATTTTGATGTATTGAGGTGTGCTTTAGGACTGTTCCCTCTAGTTGTAATCATCCTCAACAGGACTAAGACTCCCTCTGTCCCCCGGCCTCTCACTCACAGTGCTCAGAGTCTGACCTCTCCCATTCCTTCTAATCCACAGTACATTAAAAACAGCTTTTGTCTTGCCTGAAAAGGAATGAGCTGTTTGGCTCCTCCCCCTCTCTTCTTCTCCCTCTATTGTTGTAGTTTGTGTTTCTCGAGCCCCCCTTTTCACGTGTCCCCTTCTTGCCCTTCTCTCGCCCCCTTGCATATAATGGGATAAGAATAAGCCGTAGGTTGCACACAGTACACAATGTACGAAAGACTCACCCAGCTATGTCTCATCTCATCCTCTGTCATTTCTCTTATCACTCTGTCTGTTTTTGCGAGGAACCAGTTGTACAGATACATATTAAACCCTCACACCAGCTCTCTTTGACCCCAATAAGAGCATCCATATGATAAAGATGAGAGAAAGGAGCGTAGCTCATGTAATGTTGTGTAGTGACCTTTCTTGAGAGGGACACTGTTATGATAATGGTGTATTTATTGAGGAGAGTGTGTGTTTCCACCAGTCTCACTCCCCCGGCGTAGAGTGGACCAAGCAGGAACCAATCTCTCTCTATTCAAACTTCAGATGTCAAATGAACCTTTAAATAACTCGGCAATCAAAAGGATTTGAGTATCTTGGTTTCAGTGAAAGCACACATTGTGAAACAATGAATCGAAAACTAATTCTCCAAAATGTACAAAAACATAATCACTCTCTCATAATGACTCTCTGATGTATATAATGATGATAACTATGAGATGGCTATTTTTATAAGGAACACAAAATAAAAGCCCCATGGCAAGTGAGACATTTGTGTGTGTCAATGCTTTAATGTGAGTAGAGTATGGTGTTTGTTACAGTAACTTGATGGGCTGGTGCTGTCAGAGCAGGGTTTAGCCTGGGAGGGTGTTGTTGATTGACCTGGTGAAAGCCTATCGCTTCTGAAAAGGTTTGGGGGTTGCGGGGCTTGGGGGTTAAGGGCCCCAATAGAAGGCCTGAACTGCTCCTCCGACCACCCAAGAAAGAAAACAGCGTCTTAGTAAAGAGAACCATATCTTTGGGGTGCTCGCTCAGTGTGTGTGTGTGAAGCCTTTTGTCACTGCTCCAGTGGATGTTAGGCAGTGTGACCCCTGACCTGCTGGCCAGGACAGAGGGAGAGGCTGTTAAACAGTGGGAGAGGGAGTCAGGGAGCATACTTGAGAGGGAGCCTCCTTTATCCCAGGCTGGTCAATAGCTGCCTGTGTCAACACACATACTGTACACAGACTTCATCAGTTGGGATTTTGGTCACAGACAAAGGAAGAGGGGAAAAAAAAGGGAGTCGCAAACAACTCTCTCTCACTCACACACACACACACCCGACAGGTATGGCTAGTGTTTTCCCTGGTCTGTAACCGCTGGTGTTTGATAGGCTGGTGCTCCAGTGTACCTGCAGCTGTTTTCCATATGAAGGTTTGTTCAGATAGTGTTTCTCTGTCTGAGCGTGTGTGTTAGCTTGTGCTGATGCATGAATACATGTGATTGCTGTGTACATTAGCTGAAGACCACCGATTGCTTCTGGACACAAAACAAACAGAAACGACACACGTCATGGGTTTGACATCTGCACTTGCCTTGTAGGCCCCAGTGGCAGCACTGTCCTCTGTCACAATTTATCTCTGCTATCCTGTGTCTCCCTCTGCCTCTGTTGAGGGAGGACACAATGGCAGGAATTGTTGGTGGTGACTACATGTGAACATCTGGACATGACACCCAATCTGGCCATCAAGTGGGCAGGAGCAGGTGGGGGAGGAGGACAGAGGGAAATGGTATCACATGCACCATGCTCTTTCTCTGTCTTTCTCTCCCTCTTTCTACCTCACTGTCTCTCTCCCTCACACAGACACAAGCTCACACGCACAGGCACACACTCACACACGAGCATGCACATGCTCACACACTTTTCTGGAACTACTAACATTTGCTTTTCTCCAGCTCACCATTTGGGAAAGGATAATTATCTGGATTACTACTTTGCATGGAAGTTCCTTTCGCCTTTGACGGGAAGAGAGGAGAACTCCCCAAAAAACTGGTATGAAATGTTTAGTGGTCCGCTGCTACTGCCGGACTGAAATAACATGCAATAAAAACAAGACCAACCGTATATGTACTGTGTCCAATCAGTGTAAGATTCTCTCCTGAGTTGTGCCAATGTAGCAGATGTGATTTGGAGTCCTGATCTGGGATTGAGGGTAGCTATGCCTGAGAAATGGCTCCCTTGGACTACGGGGATATCCTCTTTGGTCTGACGGTAAGACGTTTGGGTTCCCACATGGGAGATCAGGGCTCCTTTCCATCCCAAAAGAAATGTTTGCTTCAGTGCGTTCCCTTCCCTTCACTCGAGGGGGGAATCCCCGTTTTACCCGGATGTAAGATGGCGGCGAACATCAGGGCGATTCCATTCCATTGCAAGGGAAGGGGGAATTCTACAGTATGCCCAAATATACCCTTCACCAAGTCAACAAAAAACATCCCTTCAGCATGAAGGATATCCCACAATTCATTGCAATTCATTCAACACACCTGAACAGCCATTAGTGGTTGATGTTTCATACCTGTCTTTTGACGTACCCAGACAGGTATGAAACAGCGACATTCACATGTAGTCACCACCAACAATTGCTGCCATTGTGTCCTCCCTCAATAGAGGCAGAGGGAGACACAGGATAGCAGAGATAAAGTGAGGTTGTGAGAGCTCCCTGTGACAGAGGACAATGCTGCCAACTGTTGTCAGCCCTTAGATGGGGCCTACAGAGCAAGTGCAGCCGCCAGTCACTGTGAGGTGCAAATCTCACTCACAGAAATGTCATCAAAACGTCACTGAAGGGCTCACTCGATATGAGGGAGTAAGGAAAGGGAATGCGTAAGTTTGGAAATGGAATGGACCCCAGGGTTCGAATCCATTCCACAGCCAATGACAGCCCTTGTTTTGGCTGAGGCGTAGTATAACTGACCCTCAGTGGTGAAGCTGGCAGCCTGGTAGTCAGTAGGAGAATGAGAGATGTGTACTGGCCTCCCCCACTGTGTTGTATGTGCGCCAGCAGCCATGCCACCCTCAGCGAGGGCATCTAAGTTCAATATACCCGCAGTGCCCAGTGTGCCCACTAGGAGAGAAAGCCAGCCAGCCAGCCAGCCGCCCTAGCCTAACAAGGGGTGGGTGAGAGATGTGTTGTGTAAAAGTAAAAAAAAAACATCAAATATACACTCTCATGTAAACATGTTGTAAAACATAATCACACTTTCACACTGCTAATGAGCTAGTGGCAAAGGGTGTCAAGTGTGTGTCTCGCCTTAGAGGAAATACAAGGGAGAGTACACATGGTTTAAGAAAATGAATGATGGAATATTTTCATTCATTATTCATGTATGAGACACAACCTAGGATTGAAGCGGCTGTGGCTATTACATTTCATACTCCACCGTATGGGTGTGTGTGCTCTGTAATCAGTTGAGTGTGTGTTTGTGAGATTAAGGGTACTAGAGCATCTATCAACTCCTTGTGTTGGGCTTGTTCATTCCTTGGCCAACACAACTGTATTCTCTTATAGTAACTCCCTCACAGCCCTAGAAACAACTGTTGTTTTACACTCACTTCGACCCCCACGCAATAATTAATGTCTAACTGTCAGAGACAATTGGCTGCTGTCTCTTTTTCTTTATTACTCTATCAGTACTAGACTGATACAGTGCAGTCCAACGTGATACATCAGGGAGGCTTTGCCTGTCTGTTTGTGAACGCTCACACAGTTTGTGTGTGTGTGTGTGTATGTGTGTTGTGTTTGTATGCGCCACGTTGTGTATGCCAGCAAAGTCATCCCAGGACTACACAGATTGAGTGCAGATTTGTTTGGGCATGTTTCCATGCAGTAAGTAATTGTAGCCTGGACAGAGATTATTTTACAGTATATAATATTTTATCTGATGCAATTATGAATGACCTTAAACCAGGTGTATGGCTTGAGGAGACAAATATATAAAGATAATATCTGTTGGTTCATGTCTTTCCTAGACCCTGAGGATATCTTCGGTACTGGTCCGAAGTCAAGCCCACTCTTCAGCCCACACCTCTCCCTCTTTCCCTGTGTTCCTCCCATTGGAGGAGTTTTAATCCCTCTGTTCTCCCATCTTTCATGAGCTGTTTCCCCCTGACTGGGGATCAGCCAGCATTTCCACCCCCACAGCATGTCCAGACCCGAGCTGTCGTCATGTCAATAGGCCTGGACCGGTCTGTCCATCAGCGGGACAATTTACCCAGAGAGGATCCTGAGAGCACCAGGTTTCAGCCATGGCTGCCCTACTGAAACACTATCCTCAAACCACCTCTTGTTATCACTGCAGCTTTGGTCACACACCTGTGACACACACATGAATGCATGAAGGCTTACACACTGACAGATGTGTCGTACACATACACACACACACACACCAAACCATACTGACCCAATGATGCTCTTAAAACTGCCATTCCTTTTTGATCCAAGGAGAGTCATGCTTACCAGATGTTGACCTAACGAGTAACCCAAATATGGACTTAAACAGGGTCTAGGTCACTCAACAACAGCCAAAGGACAATCATGCATTTTTGCATTTTGAGAGAACTCTCTCTTTAATGGCTGTGTGGTCTTTTAACTGTAGCACAACAGAGAACCTAACCCTAGCCAGATTGTACTCAAGCAAAACAACTTACAATTGCAGATTGCATTATCTTATCACAAACTCAACAGACTCAACATTTTGATTTTCAAATGCACTTTTTAATCAAATAGAATGTTTGTTTCCTTGAAGCAGAATATACCTATCGTGGGAGAAATTATTATAAAAAAAAGAAGAGAGAGTAGTCAGTCCGGTCCATGGTTGTTAGCAGGTTGTTCAGAGTTCATCGGTGTTGGTCTGCTGGAGAATAGCGCTAGCAACACCAAGCCCAAGTGTCTGGCCCTTGAGTAGCAGAACCCAAGGGCTGGCCATGAGCTGCTCTTGTGGCGGGTGGGCATAAGCAGTGGGTATAAGCCCCAGCCTGGAGGTGGGCACCAGGGCAGTAGTGGGCATTGGCACCAGTTGGCAGCTAACAATTTAGCTCACAGGCATTGACATGTACCTGTACAGTGTGTTGTGAATGAGTACTTAGAAATGTAACCATCTTTTGCTGCACAGGTTTCTCTCTAAAAACAAGAAGTTGCAATTAATGTCCAGTACTGTACTTAAGAATATTAGGACTCATTCTCCTTACCTTGCTTCCAGCCCATTTCTCTTCAAGAAACGCAATCTGCAAGAAACATCAACAATTCAGTGTTTGCTAGGTTTGCTAATGAAAGCCTAACCAAAAGCTTCTTGTTTGTGTGGTCGATCAAGTTAAACTGGAGGTCCCTCTCCTTAAGCCTTTCCTTACAGACCCTGAACTCCTCCTCTAGCTGGGAAGTGCGGTCTGCCTCCCTGACTCTCTGCTCATGTCCCTTCCAAGTAGCAAGGTCAAGCTTGATGTGCAAAAATAATATATTCAAAAATCATTGCAAGAACAGACAATGGAGCAGATATTTGGACTGTAGTATTTTCAGTAAAGAAACAGGTCTGCATCTGTCTCTTAAAGCTGCAATCCGTGAATGGTGAAACAGCGAATTGGCTGCCCCACCACATTAGAGGTAAACAACACTTGGGGAACATAGGGGACTCACCAATGATGTCTCGATTGGCACATTGGTTGACTTATTGGTTCTCTCACTGGTTGGCAAATTGAGTGACTTATGGACAGGCACACTGGTTGGCAGTCTGGTCAGAACATCGGTTGGCACACTGGTCAGCACTTCAGTTGGCAGATAAACTAGCACACTGGTCAGCACATTGCATGCTTCTAGGTTCTGAAGGTATGCAGGCAAAGTCTATTCAAGGTTGAGATGGAACACTCTAACTCCCTATTCTCCTCCTCCTCTAACACATACAATCACATCATTGTCCTTTAGCACAAAGTGACAGAAATTCTTCTGTTTTATATCTTTTAACTCTCAGCTTGTTGACCCTGAAAAACTCCCTTGTTGCTATGGCAGTATGTTTGGGGTCATTATATTACTGTATGATGAAGCACCATCCAATTAATTTTGAGGTATTTGTTTCTACTCGAGCAGACAAGATGTTTCTGTACACTTCAGAATACATTCTGCTGCTGTCAACAGTAACATCATCAATTTAGACAAGTTAGTCAGTTCTTGTGGCAACTATACACCCCCTCCACCATGTTTCACAGATGAGGTAGTACTGTATGTGTTACCCGTGAACGTCTGAAGAACCAGATTGACGGCACACAGAGAAGGTGGTGGGGTTTAGCCCGAAGGCGTATTTAATAATAAAAGGGGAAAAGGGGAGAGAAGGATAATCCAATAGAGAGTAGTCCAGGGTTGGTCCAGGGTTCGGCAGGCAGGCGGGTAGTCAGCACAGGAATGGGCTAGGTCCGTGGAAGGTAGACAAGGGGGAATCCGAGGAAGACGAGGGTTCTAGGGGATCACAGAAAAACACGGTGAAACACAAAATAAACACTGGAAACACGGGAGGGTATGCAAAGGCTGGAAGCGTAAGTGGTACTCGAAGAGTTACCATGGGACACAGTACGTTCTGGTAGTGATGGCAGTTTGACACTGAAGCTTCGATACGTGCTTCAAACACTGACCAACAATTTTATCGAAGCACTGCTTCAAAGCTTGCTTTGGTGCGAAAAAAATCACGTGACATATGACGTCCGAAGCAGCAACTGCTTCGTTGCCTGAATGAATCACCTGACTGGTTCGCGGTCCAATCAGGTGATTCACTGGCACTGCCTCGTCTCGATTCTGACAGGTGAAAGGTTGCGACAGTTTTGAATTTGAGTGCCTCAACACTTTATAACCGCTCTAAACAATGCACAATTTGTGGATTGTCGTAGTAGGTGCGTTGTTGCTGTTGAGTTGTTGGTATTGCGTTTGTATTCTCTGAGTGTTCTTCTTGTAATCTTTGAGTGTTCCCCATCCCACATAATCACCCCCTGCCATAGTTACACAAACACACCCAACCTATGCCATATTTCCCCCAGCACTCTCTCCTCAATAACACAATACACACATTCATCAATCTTTATTTGTAAATAGAACATGATATTCAGTCTTAGTGTGTGTGTGCATCAAAGAATTTCATCAAAGCAAAGATACTGTAGCGAACGGCGGGGTAGAGCAGCTTGCCTTAAGCGGGTATCGAACTCGCAATCTTTCGCTTACAAACCGGCCGCGCTAGCCACAACACCAAGAGCGGTAACTCCCTTGGCGGAATTGCTAACGGGCCTTTCACAGGGTCGTTACAATACTTTAAATCCAAGGGTGATCAAAGCAAAGATGCTTCAGAACAAAAGATCTTTTCTACAAAAGTAAAGTAGTTTCTCCAACACTGCTCATTGAGGTGTGTGTGTGTGTGTGTGTGTGTGTGTTCGTGCGTGCGTGCGTGCGTGTAATTAAAAGCCTCCTGTCCACCAACTAGCCTGCCTAATTTGACTGCAGCCTTGCACTTCGCCAGGAGAGGTCACTGTAACTGAAGCTTCGAGTAATGAACCCATTTTCGAAACAATTGGCTCAAGTGGTTCAGTGCTTCACAAAAGCTTCATTTGCCCATCACTACGTTCTGGCACTGGAGTGGAGTTCAGGCAGGGTTCTTATAGGGCGGTGATTGCAGATGGTTCGCAGGTGTGCTGAGTGGAGACAGGGAACAGGTGCACTGTCAACTGGGGCCTCAAGGTGGTGCCAGAGGGCCGGTCAGGGAGAGGGACCGTAACAGTATGCTGTAAATTTTGGGCAGATCCTTTCTTCTCCAAACTTCTTCTTGCAATCACTCTGGTACATGATAATATTTGCCTTATCTGTCCACAAGACCATTTTCCAGACCTCCGCATGTTTTTTAGGCACTTTTTAGCAAACTGTAACCTGACCATCCTTTTTGAGGATAGCTAGTGGTTTGCACCTTACAATGAAGCCTCTGTAGTTCCGCTGGTGACGTATTCTGCGGATGGTAGTCTCTGACACATTCACGCCTACCTCCTGGAGAGTGTTCCTGATCTGTGGGACAGTTGTTTTGGGGGTTTTCTTAATTATGGAAAAGCATTCTTCAGTCATCCACTGAATTCTTCCTTGACTTTCATTGACGTCTACTTGGTCCTCATGTTGACAGACACCAATAGCAGACTCCAAAGGCAAATGCAAAGCCTAGAAGCAATACTAAACATTGATAGCTCTCTTATGCCTGCACAAATGATGTGACGGAACACACCTGACTAACCAGTCAAGCCAATTTTTGGTTCCTTTTGGTGCCCTGAAACAGGGGGACCAGATATAAAAAGGGTTGTAATTTATAAATGGTGAAACCAATCTGAAAAAAGAAAACATTGAATTAAAGCTGAGAATCTCTACTTTCTCCAACCTCATAGTAAGTGTTTGATTTCAAATCCAAACTGTTGGAGTATAGAGCTAAAATAAGACAAAATGCTTCCTCTTTCCAATACCTATGGAGGGCACTGTATCTCGGTGCTAAGAACAATCAGGTAGCCAAGTTACCATAGTACAATAAACATAGTAACCATGGTAAACATAGCAAAAACACAGCAGCTTCAGTTTCCAGTGGAGGTTTACCTGACCATGTGAAGAGGCCCAGACTTTTCCTGGTCAGCTCACTTGGTCAGGAAAAACATGGCCCTGCTTTGCCAAAGCATTATAACCTCCCACAGATCACAGTCACTTAAGGCCTACTTTGTATAAACTTTATTAATATTATTATTAATCATCATCATAATCATAATAATGCTAATTGTATAGTGTACAGTAAACATGGTGTCCCCCATGAATGACGCAGCGGCCAACAATTATTCAAACATGGATGACTGTAAAGTTACCAGAACGTGTAGTGCTAATTTGATTATCAGTCTTGCTTCTTACAGCTTTGCGTTTATTTGAAGGAAGTCCACGGATTTGAGGTAGCTCAATGCAACGCCTGTGTAAGACTAGAGTGGGAGGCGAGGAAGACAAGGACAGAGCCAAAAAAGTGTATTTTTAATCATTAATCATCAGAATAACTTTTAACAATCAAATGACCGCAAAAAAATGTTTCTACACACTTCAGTGATATGAAAAACCGAAAGGAAAAGTGTCATCTGTATCATTTTGGGTAATGGATCTCTATGGCAAGACCCATCATTCAAGCAAGTTTCGTCGAAATTGGGCCAATCAGTGCACTTTTGAAGTATCACGCAGGTTCAGTAAGGCACGGCAAGGAGGACGCAGCTGGCTGTCAGGACGGACAGCTGTTCTCACTTTTGCTGATCGTGTCACATGTTTATGGGACAAGCTACAGTATAAGAGCCAGTTCATGTTAGTTCCATTATAGCTTGAGCAGTCGTTCGTTTGAATTTACTCTCGTGTCTGGTTGGGGTTCTTGTTAGCAACTTCGTCTTCCACTTGTAAGAGTATGCTATCCCCTTGGTTTGCATTTTCGTCCTACTTTGTTTTCTTTTTAAATGGGTGATCATATAGGATTGACTTTTTGCTCATTGAGTTATTCATTGCAAGCGTGATTGCTTCTATGGAATAATGGCAGTATTTCCTCTTGGATCATGTTGCTTCACGTGTGTGAGAAGTCTTAATTTAATCTTGTTTAACTCAGTGTGTTGCTGGTAGTATTGCTGTGGCTATCCTGCCTGAAGCCCTGGGACCAAGTTTCTGTTGAAAACAATCTGCTTGAAAGCAATTCAATTCCAGTGGGAGGGGCTGAAACTTCTCTGCAAGGTATTTAAGTCCCTACTCAGCTTTGAGAACTAAATACATTTGGACTGAGTGGTGAAGTCTGTCAGGTTGTTAACTGATCGTTAGGTGGGAGGGGCTGCAACCCTGCTAATTCATCAGCAATTATAGAATCTGCACTTCTATCCAGACGGTCAGAGAGCGACAGCCTCTGCAACAGCCTCCTGGCACGAAGGCGAAAAAGTCAATCTGTGGAGTCCATCGAGGAAGGCCTGAGAGGAAGGCCAAACTACTAAGTATTTCATTCTATTTGATTATTTTTTCACTACTCAGTGTATTGAGCGCAATACAATCTTGTATTGCCCTCAAACCCTCTCTTTCTACCGGCAAATATCACAATGTGCTTTCTCCCCATTCCTGTTATTCCATCCCTCAGGAGGACACAGATGCTTCCCCTGTCACACCTGTCCATATCCACCTTCGAATTCCATGCTGTTTCTGTCACCTCCCCTGTCAAACTTCATATTGTTGTTATCTATCGTCCCCCAGGTCAGCTTGGCGACTTCTTAGAAGAGATGGATGTCCTTCTCAGCTTCTTCCCTAGGACGGCACACCACTCTCACAACTGGGTGTCTTCAACATCCAGTCAGAGAAGCTTCACTCGTACCTTCTCTCCTCCTTTGACCTTACCCTGTCCCACTCTCCTCCGACTCATAAAGCGAGCAATCAGCTCGACCTTGTCTTCACCAGATCCTCCTATACCGCCAACCTTACTGTTACCCCTCTTCCAGTTTCTGATCATCATTTTGTATCCTTCTCCCTTCCCCTCAAATACACCCCCTCCCAGTCAGACTCTACCCACACTGTATCCTCTTGTCGCAACCTGCGTACCTTCTCCCTCACCACTCTCTCTTCCTCTGTCTTATCCTCCCAACCCTCTGTTGAATCCTTCTCCCATCTATCTCCCATCACTGATGCAACCTCCTCCACCCTCCTGTCCACTCTTTCCCTCATCCTTCGACTCTCTCTGTCCACTGACCTCAAGGCCAGCACGATCCTCTCCACGCACTCCTTGGCTGTCTGAAACCCTGCAAGCTTGTAGAATAGGGGCAGCTGAGAGGAAATGGAGAAAAACCGGCCTACCTGATGACCTAAAACTTTATCTCTCTCCTCCTCAACTACACCTCCTCTGCATCAGCTGCTACAGCTTCTTACTACCATTCCAAAATTCAATCCTCTGCCTCTGACCCAAGGAAACTGTTCTCCACATGTTCCTCACTACTCAACCCACCTCCTCCCTCCTCCCTGTCTGCAGATGACTTTGTCACCTACTTTGAAAAGAAGGTTGATGACATTAGCAGCTCTTTCTCTCTACCTCTCGCCAACACTGCTACCACTCCTCCCAAATCCACTGTGCTACACTCGGTCTCTGGTTTATCAGCTCTTTCCCCCCTGTTCCGTCCCTCGTCCTGTATGCGTGTGGGTTCTCCTGTCGTGCTGTGTTTTGTGTCTCCTCCTCTCACTGTCATTCAACCATACAGGTGTTGAACAATTGGCCTGTCATTCCCATCCATCACCTGTTCCGGACCACTCAACTGTCTGTCTATTAAAAGCCCCTCCTGTTCTCTGTTCTCCTGTTCTCTGTTGTCTTTCGTCTTTCGGCCAGTACTTCTGCAGTCGGATGTATTGGCTCAGAATTTCCTTGGAGTATGTCCTGTTTGTGCAGTCACACAAGCTCAGGCATGTGGGTTGGGTGAAGTAGTCGACCTATCAGATACGGTGTTCGCTACTGTGCTGTCTGATGAGACTGTTGTTTCCGCCCCTGTATCTTCTCAGTGTCCTGCTGAGGAGGTTGATAAACCTATGCTTAAGTGTGATAGCCCCAGCATGGAGACAAAACAGTTACCAATGACTCGTGAGAACCTTATTGTTGCTCAGAAGGAAGATGCCAACCTTACCAAGTGTTTTGCTACTGCTCTTGATCCAGAGGTAGCTAAAAGCAAGGATGTTGCTTATTTTGTGGAGAGTGATCTCCTGATGTGGAGGTGGACTTTGCATGTTAATTTGGGTAGTGAGTGGAGTGTTGTGTTTCAGGTCGTGTGCGGTACCATCAGACTGTTTTATCACTGGCTCATGATCATCGTCTGGTCACTTAGGGGTTACAAAAACCTACAATCGAATTCTGAGACATTTCTTTTGAAAAGAAAGACGTAGCCAGATTCTGTTGCACATGCCATATGTCAAGTCGACGGAAAACCAAATCAGGTTATTCTGCCTGCCCCACTTCACCCAATCCCGGTTATGGGTGAGCCGTTTGACCATGTACTGGTAGATTGTGTTGGTCCTTTACCAAAAACAAAATCTGGTAACCAATTCTTCCTAATAATAATGTGTGTTGCTACACGGTACCCCGAAGCTATTCCTCTTAGGAAGATAACATCACGGTCTGTAGTAAAAGCCCTGATCAAATTTTTTGCTACATTTGGACTCCCAAAGATAGTACAGACACATCAAGGTACTAACTTCTTTTCGGGCATATTTGAACAAGTATTGAAGTCTCTGTCCATTACCCACAGAATCTCAAGTGCTTACCACCCTGGGTCCCAGGGGGTGCTTGAACGTTGGTATCAGACGTTTAAGACGTGTGCTGTGAAAATATTGTATGGAGACAGGTAGAGATTGGGATGATGGTGTTCCCCTAGCGCTGTTCGCGGTGCGAGAAACAGTGCAGGAGTCCCTAGGTTTCAGCCCAGCTGAGCTTGTATTTGGTAACACAGTAAGAGGGCCTTTGAAAGTTTTAAAGGATCAGCTTATGTATGAGAGTTTGACCTAGAAAAAAAGTGTTGGCTTATGTGAGCCAATTCTGTGAGCGGCTGCATGAGGCTTGCAGCGTCGCTAAAGAAAGTCTCTCCGTTTCTCAAACAAAGATGAAGCGTCAGTTCGATCGGAAAGCAGTTCTGCGTTCTTTGCAGTCAGGTGACATGGTTTTGCTGCCAGTCCCTGGCTCCTCTCTGTATGCTAGTTTTTCAGGTCCTTACTCCATTGACAGTCAGTATCACTTAACTTCCTATGTTGTCAGAACTCCTAAGTGTTGGTAGGGTGGACCCAAGTGCGGATGGATAACTCAAGACATAACAAAAATAAAGTTTCTCTTTCATGAGGATTGCGCAGGGTACAAAGGCATATACTTGAACAAAGGGTAAAAAATAAAAGTGGAGAAAATCAGTCTCCATAAACTAAGGTACACACTTCACAAGTGGAGTAAACAGCGAACGAAGAAATAATAATAAACAGGCCAACAAGTACAAGGCAACGGGTTAAACGACTAGATAATACGGACAACAGACTGGCAGGCAGGCAGGCAGGATACACTTACGATCGGACAGGGAGAATCTCTGACAAAGACACAGTGGAACAAAAGGGCTATATATACACAACACAGGGCAGGAAAACACAGGTGATCGGAATGAGTAGCGATGAGGCAGCACTGGCACCGGACCGCCAGAGGAGGGCACCAGAGTCACCAGAACAGCAACCTCAGGCGTGACAACACCATGACTGCAGAGTCACTACCAATCTTCCGCCGTAGATTGAAGAACCATCTCTTCAGGCTACATCTTAACGGTCCCTCCTAAAGACCTCTTCATCCCCACTACCCCCCTGTACAAGTTTCTCTCTTGTTAAAAAATAAATAAATAAATAATAATAATAATTTTAAAAAAGAAGTAATTTTTCCTTCTTCCAGCCTTGTGACTGCCAATGGCCCCTGGTCCGATCATTGATTACCTTTTCTTATGATGACTGATGGATAGATGATTCACTTACTTAAACAAACGTATTTGTTGTAAGTCGCTTTGAATAAATGCCATAAATGTAAATGTAAATGTATACCATGCTACAAGCAAAACCCAGCCCGAGACTCAAGGTTTAAGTTTGCGTAATGCTCCACAACAAACTCCTCGATTAACCAACTCTGAGTTGTTGTTGAACCTTCCTTCCCTGTTGCCGCATTTAAACAAAGGGCAGGATTCCAGCATACTGGCGCTAGTTCATGATTTGTCTTGTCTGTATGGAGATGCTCCTACCCGCACTACCGTTTTGGACCACAACATTGACGTTGGTGGTGTGGTGCCAATTAAACAACACTCATACAGAGTAAATACAGTGAAAAGATCAGTGATGAAGCAAGAAGTGTCATATCTGTTAGAACATAACATAACAAAGCCCGATTCCACTTTTTGTTTTTGCACTGATTACCGGAAAGTGAACCAAGTCACTATTCCTGATTTGTATCCCATGCCACGCTTGGATGATTGTGTAGATACAATTGGTTCGGCCCGTTATGTCACCAAGCTAGATATGTTGAAAGGTTATTGGCAGGTGCCCCTTTCACCTCGTGCATCAGAGATATCTGCCTTTGTTACACCTGATATATATATTATATTATATTATATATAATATATGACCTACAAAATGACCTACAATATTCAGTAATGCGAAATGCTTCGGCTACCTTCCAACGCCTAGTGAATATTGTGCTTGCAGATGTGCCTAACTGTACAGCGTATCTTGATGATGTGGTAGTACACTCTTCTGATTGGTCTGCTCATGTGAGTTCGTTAAGAACAGTGTTTCAGCGGTTGGCAGCCACTTCCCTGACACTGAACCTAGCCAAGTGCGAATTTGGCAAAGCCACTTACCTATCTAGGTAAGCAGGTGGACGGAGGATGAGTGCGTCCCGTTGAAGCCAAGATTATTGCCATAACGACATTTCCAGTGCCCACCACACTGCGTGAATTGTGTCGATACCTAGGTATGGCTGGTTATTACAGGGGGTTTTGCTGCAATTTTTCCTCAGTTGTAGCCCCACTAACTGGCTTACTCAGTCCCTCAGTACCGTTTGTGTGGTCTGCTGACTGCCAAACAGCTTTTGACTGCATTAAAGCACTTTTATGCAGTACCCTTGTCCTTAGTGCTCTGGATTTTCAAAAGCCATTTACAATTGAAATCGATGCAAGTAGTGTTGGTGCCAGTGCGGTTCTGAGGCAGATGGATTCAGACAGTCTGGACCATCCGGTCTGTTACTTCTCAAAGACGTTTAACAACAGTCAGTCACGCTACTCTACCATAGAGCAGGAGACTCTGTTGATTGAGATTTACGTAGGATCGAGTATTATGCCTGTGATCGTATATACTGACCATAATCCTTTGGTGTTCCTTCACAGAATGTGTAACCACAACCAACGCCTGATGCATTGGTCGCTAATGGTCCCTGGTTTTAATTTGGAGATCCAACAGAAAAAAGGTTCTGAAAATGTATTTGCTGATGCCCTTTCTCGTTGTTAATGTTGATGTTTATGTGTGGGTATGTTATGTTGGTAAATTAGTAGGGGGGGAGCTTATTGATATCGCCAGCCCAGGCTTGCTCTTATGGGTGGGGGTGTTACGTCCCTCGTCCTGTATGCGTGTGGGTTCTCCTGTCATGCTATGTTTTGAGTTCCCGTCTATGTCTCCTCCTCTCACTCTCATTCAACCATACAGGTGTCCGTCCACGATTGGCCTGTCATTTCCATCCGTCATCATTCGCGCACCTGTTCTGGACCAATCAACCATCCGTCCATGTATTTAAAGCCCCTCCTGTCCTCTGTTCGGGAGTAGTCATCTTTCGTGTTTTGTTTAGTGTCCATTGTTGAAAGTGGATTAGCCAAGCCATGTGCATTGGTAGCTGTTTCTTGTTATGGTTGAACACTATACACGGTATAGTGTTTTGTTTTTGTTTTTTACGTGCAGGTACAAGGTGTCGCCGAGGGCGAGATTAGTATGGCCTTTTCCCGGCCTAAACACCATTCCCAACGTTACCCAGTTAAGCACAGCAGGATTGGCCCGAGATTTGAGAGCAACCTTGGTGAATCACCATGACACTGCTAGAAAGAGAAAAAGCTTAGCAGCTGGGGGCCCAACCTGACGAGGGACACCGCGGCTGCGGATGTCCTGAAACACATTTTATCTTTGATCTATCCTTCAAATAGGTGCAACTGCATAACTGCTTATGAATGATAAGTTGATTAAAATAGGTGTAAACTGCATTACTGCTTATAAATGATAAGTTGATTCAAATGTGTGTAACTGATTAATGATAAGTTGATTCGAATGTGTGTAACTGATTAATGATAAGTTGATTCAAATGTGTGTAACTGATAAATGAGTTCAAATATGTGCAAAAGGCAAAACTGAATAAGAGAAATTATAAGGGTAGTGTATGACTCCGGGTCAAAATATCTAGTTGGACCTCGTAGTGATAACGGTTTAACTGATACTGAAGTAGGCAACCAAATGCAACCAAAAACCAAATGTTTGACTGTATAATTCTTACTCAGAAATGATTGCTGAAGTAGGCCACCATACTAATGTTTTACTGTATAATTCTTACTCAGGGATGATTACTGAAGTAGGCTAATCATGTGTGCTAATGATAATTGTATACCATATGTACTAAATGTTAACTTTGAGAAAGGCATAGATTAGTATGGCACAAAAATAGAGTAGGATTGCAGAAGTCCACAATAAGAAGTGGCCTTGAGTCCAGTTTGAGCAGGAGAGTGATAAGTATGTCTAGTAGACATAACAACAGGTGCCCTTATGCCCATGACTAAGCATGGGTGCGAACTCAGGGTGATGTAATGAATTAGATCGAATTCTAGGCTTGACTGAGAACTAGATCGAATTCAATGCCTGACGAAATGAATTAGATAAGAAAGGGTGGGGATAAAGGAAAGCCCCATTGCAAATTATAAAAAGAGCTCCCTGGAGCAGTACAACGGTCATTCCCCGCTGCGGAGCGTAACACCTGAAGGACCGGAGCAGGACTGAGTGTGCTGAAGATTATCCTGGAGTGGAAACTGCAGTTTTTCATACTCTAGCACCCGAGCAGGATCTCCTTGTCCGGAGCTCACATTCTGATTGAATTCTGACTGTCGGCCTCACCACACTAGTACAACGGAGGACCTTGGCGGACCTTTGTTTATATAACAACAGCTCTGGAGGATAGAAGAACCAGCTACGCTCTGAGCAAGTGATACTGGGGCTTCTCTAAATTTCACAGGCAGAGTAGGCAGACTGATAGGTTTTATTCTTTTCTAATTTTTATCATTTTTGAATACTAGCATTTTACCATTTAATCACTCTGCCTGTAATGCTGCAATATTTTAAGCCATCATTAAAGAATGTAACCTGCATTAAAGGAATAGTTTTCTCAATTTTAATTCTTCATTTTTATTTTATTTTTATTTTTTTTATTATTATTTTTATTTTGTTATTTTTATATATTTTTAGTCATTCCATCCCTCATAAGCCTTTTACCTCCTCCTGGTAACATAAAATATTATAGATTGCTGTGCATAATACATCTTAGGATCTGAAGGGTTATATCTGGCCCCTTATTACCTCCTTTGGGTAAATTATCCTTACCGATAAACCCTTTATCCGCAACCACACCAACTGGCACTCATATCAGATTAGAGCGGTCGTTAACCATAGAGACTACCCACTTCTGTGTACAGTTTTTAGGTTTGGGGAGATTTTTCAGTTCAGCTGAGGTGGGTAGAGGAAGATATGGGAGGAACTATGGGATGTAGACCGTTAACAGCAGAGTGAATCTAATCGACACCAACCTACATAGGACCAGTCAGCATCTGACAGGGTAAGACCCCTCAGGCTGAGGATCCATAACCGATTATCTGAGGGTTGGTCGGGGATTCTGTATAGAGCCTAAATTCCCGGGAGACAGGTAAGCTGCCCATGGGTTTACTTTACATCACGGAGCCGCATCTCTGTTATAAACATTAGGCTAGGAACGGGTGCCTCCCCCATGTGTTTATAGTAGATCTTGTGTGGTTAGGTAGCATGGACTTTCTTTTAATAAGTTATTTTCTTTGGCACCGTTCACAGTCCCCTTGTTCTCTTGTGGCGATCATTTGTTTGGACAATAAATATTCTTGCATTTTAGTCCTGGTTCATAGGATTTGTGTTGCAGCACACCTACATTCAGCAAGCTTGCTGTATCGTGTTACGCCCTTATTTTACTCTAGACAGAAGGGTCGTAACACTCCCTCTCCGCTGATGATATTCTAAAACTGGTCACATCCAAGCGGGCAACCACCTGCCCTCTCAATCCTGTCCCCTCCCCCTTTCTCCAATCCATTTCCAAAGACCTCCTTCCGTTCCTAACCACCATAATCAATTCTTCTCTATCCACAGGATCTTTCCCAGCTGCCTTTAAGACAGCCAGAGTCAAGCCTCTTCTCAAGAAACCAACTCTTGACCCGTCTGCTGTCCATAACTATAGACCGGTATCCCTTCTCTCCTTCTTATCTAAAACCTTTGAACGTGCTGTCTCAAACCAACGGCCTCACTATCTCCTTCAGAACAACCTTCTTGACCCTCACCAATCTGGCTTTAAGGCTGGGCACTCTACTGAGACTGCTCTCTTTGCTATCACAGAGGCCCTCCACTCTGCTCGAGCTTCCTCCCTCTCCTCTGTTCTCATTCTTCTGGACCTGTCTGCTGCATTCGACACAGTAAACCACCTGATCCTTCTCTCCACCCTCTCAGAACTGGGCTGTCCTTTCCACGAGCACTCACCACTGGGGTCCCCCATGGTTCCGTCCTGTTCTCCCTCTATACTATCTCTTGGCTCAGTAATTTCCTCACATGGTTTCTCCTACCACTACTACACAGATGACACTCAACTCTTTCTCTCTTTCCCCCCCTCTGACTGACAGATGGCAACACGTGTCTTTGCGTGTCGTGCAGATATTTCTGCTTGGATGTCAGCCCACCATCTCAAACTCAACCTACTCAAACGCTACTCTTCCTCCCTGGGAAAGCCTGCCCTCTCCAAGACTTCACCATCACAGTCGAGGACTCTACTGTGACCTCCTCCCAGACGGCCAAGAATCTCGGGGCGATCCTTGACAACCACTTATCCTGCGGCGAACATCACATCGACAGCACACTCCTGTAGATCCTTCCTCTACAACATCAGAAGGATACATCTATTCCTCACGAGATAAGCGGCACAACTCTTGGTCCAGACACTTGTGATCTCTCGCCTTGACTACTGCAACACACTCTTGGCCGGGCTCCCCACCTCCGCCATCAGACCTCCGCCACCTCCGCCATCTCATCCAGAATGCTGCTGCCCGTCTGGTGTTCAATCTCCCCAAATTCTCCCATGTCACCCCCCTCCTTCGCACCCTTCAATGGCTCCCGGTAGCAGCTCGCATCAGATTTAAGACCCTGGTGCTCGCCTACCGGACGGCAAAGGTAACAGCCCCTTCCTACTTGCAAGCAATGGTTAGCCCCCAAACCCCTGCCCTATCACTCCGCTCTTCCACCTCGGCTGGCCGACTGGCACCGCCGCCTCTACGTGGATGCAGCAGTCGCACTATTAGGTCACAGCTTTTCACTGTCCTGGTGCCCTTCAGGCTACACCTTTTCACTGTCCTCTTCAGGCTACATCTTGACTGTCCCTCCTAAAGACCTCTTCACCCCCCTGTACATTTCCTCAACTGTAAATAATCGTAAAAAAAAAAAAAAAAGGTAATACTTACTTCTTCTAGCATTGTGACTGCCAGTGGCCCCTGGTCCTAGCATAGATAGCAGTGGTAACTTTGGAGCTAGCTCCATTCACAGAATGTCCATTAGAGAATTGCACGTTATGTAGCGCAGTCAGTATTCATGGTTATGCGTTCAGGTGTAGGCTTGAGATGCTTTATCGCTTAACTAAACCCGGCGACTGCTTCTCTATGGTTCTTGTGTATTGCAGGTTACTCGTAGGTCGGATGGCTTAAACCCTGCACTTGCAGGAGCTGTTCTGACTTGGTGCCAGGACTGTAGGCTTAATTCAGATTAGGTCATCGGTTGGTGCCGTAGGAGGACGTGTGTGTGTGTGCTTACATATGTGTGTTCGAGTTGCGATGCAGCGCTTCTATTTGTTTTGGGGGTCTTAGCTAAATTGGTTCAGAGCTTGTGAATTATTATCCTGCTCAGTGTGCCTGGATGCAGCCTGCAATGTTTTTCCCCCTTCAGCTGTGGTTAGACTGGTTAGATCGAGACTTTGTCCCGTTGTGTTCCAAGGCTGTACATGCATGTGAATGGGGCAGCAAGACTACAGAACTACAGCCTCCTAGGCTCAGATGACAGGTTTGTTAGCTGCGGGCAGTTCCTGCAGGAGTCTCTCAGGGATTAAGGAACCAATTTAGTATGTTCAGTCTTTATTCTTCTTCTAAGTAAACATTTGGTGTCCTCTAGGAAGAGGAAGTTTTTAAGTCACTATGTAGATTCAGTCGCTGAGTAGCTTTAGGTTCTCACGGTTACATGGGCTTCTAAGGCATGGTGAATCACGGTTGTGATTATTCTTCTATCCTCATGATGCTCACACTTTCTGATTTAGATTGGATGACTTGTTACTCAGTCTCATACACTAGTTGGATAGAGGCATCAGAGGAACTCCAGAGTAATAAACGTCTTCCTTTGACTCTACCTCTAGTGCACAAATGGTGGGTTTTCTCAGACATGGGGTTTACAGTGTTTAAGTGGATATTTTACTGGAATTGTGTTTCTTAGCGAATACACTACTTGTAGTGCCGTTTTTGATCCGGTCTACAATCTCACACTCGCTGATTAGGAATGAATAATCACTTGTTTCACAATCATTCTCAAACACTCTAATTCTGATAGGAACAGCAGAGGAATTCCCATTGTTTTATCTCAAACTAATACTGCTTGTCCTCTTTCTTCCATGTTCTCGATATTTGCATGGTCGACTACGGGCAAGTCTACCAAATCGTGTTCATAACGGAGGAGGCAAACCCATGACCCGAGGACGGTTCGCTGCTCATCTCCGGTTCCTGTGCAACAATACGGACTGTCCCCAGAAGTATACATTCTTCACTCCTCCCGCTTTGGCACGGCAACCTTAGCAGCTTCAACCACTGAAATATCACTGCCACTTTGATGAAGATGGGTCGATGGTCCTCAGCTGCTTATGAACGTTACTTAGGTTGAAGTCAGTAGAATACAGATTCAAGATTCTTTATTTGTCACGTGCATACAAGTATACAGTGAAATGCAAAAACTCCACTCACTGGCCACTTTATTAGGTACACCTGTTCAACTGCTCGGTAACACAAATATCTCATCAGCCAATCACATGGCAGCAACTCAATGCATTTAGGCATGTAGACATGGTCAAGACGACCTGCTGAAGTTCAAACCGAGCATCAGAATGGGGAAGAAAGGTGATTTAAGTGACTTTGAACGTGGCATGGTTGTTGGTGCCAGACGGGCTGGTCTCAGTATTTCAGAAACTGCTGATCTACTGGGATTTTCACACACAACCATCTCTAGGGTTTACAGAGAACGGTCAGAAAAAGAGAAAATATCCAGTGAGCGGCAGTTCTCTGGGCGAAAATGCCTTGTTGATGCCAGAGGTCAGAGGAGAATGGCCAGACTGGTTCGAGATGATAGAAAGGCAACAGTAACTCAAATAACCACTCATTACAACCAAGGTATGCAGAAGACCATCTCTGAACGCACAACACGTTGAACATTGAAACAGATGGGCTACAAAAGGGGGTCCAAACCAGGACTAGCAAGGTGTACCTAATAAAGTGGCCGGTGAGTGTATATTTTTGTAGAGTTCCTTTTTCGCACACATAAGAAAACAATGGCAAAAAGATGCTCTTAATGCTGATAAGGCAAAACTCCATATCTCAATAATGACCTGAAATGATCTCCATTGATGAATAGAGCAACATTTATTTATTTTATGTGCACAGTTACGATGCCAAATGAGAATTTCACATTGTTCAGTGCACTGCATATTGATATCAGTGATTTGCTGTTCAATCTAACTTATTACAGTTTGATCATCCACTGAATTCTTTTTTTTATACTCAGTTATATTTCATTCACAAAAACATACAAAAATGCATGATGAAAAGCATTCTTAAAACATACCGTTAGAATACCCCCTCCACTTTCTGGTTGCCAACCACTGTAATTTTCAGTCATGGTTTATTTGAGCGCGAAGGAGATATTTTCTGCCTGCCGCAATAAGACTACTCCTTCTCAGGCTGGCTCGATCGGGGTGATCAGAGTCAGGCTGGGGGATGTTAAATCATACTGGACTGTTCTTACTGTATATAATGTTTCAGATGTCTATTTTATTTTATTATTCTATTGTCACTTTATTTTGCTGTTTGTGAAGTGAGCTGCTGTGAAAGTTTGTGAAATTTCCCTTTGGGGATCAATAAAGTACCTATCTATTCCAACCCTCCCCCTCCCAAAGACGAACTTTATCAAAGTGGTAAATTCTGCTCTTCACAAAGGTAAACAAGCCTGCATCGTGCAGTCCATGTTGATACGGTTGATTGGAACTATGCACTCAAGCTGCTTGTGACAAAAGTTAGCTAGAACATCTGACTCTGAAATTCATGGATACAAGCTAACCGTGTTAACTGGTGAAATCAATTATTGGTAAATAATATCTTACTCTCTTGTTCAGTCGACATCCTAGTTCGATACTCCAACAGTTTGGATTTGAAATCAATCAATTACTATGAGATTAAAGTAGAGATTTATTTCAATGTTTTATTTTTTCAGATTGGTTTCACCATAGAGAAATTACAACCCTTTTATACATTGTCAGGGCACCAAAGGTATTGGAAAATTGGCTTGACAAGTGTTTCTCGTTCAGTCAGGTGTGTTCCGTCACATCATTTGTGCAGGCATAAGAGAGCTCAATGTCTAGTATTGATTCGAGGCTTTGCATTTGCCTTTGGAGTCTGCTATTGGTGTTTGTCAACATGAGGACCAAAGAGGCATCAATGGAAGCCATTATGGTGCTGAAATATCAGAAACATAGCCAAAACCTTAGACTTACCAAAATCAACAGTTTATAACATAATTAAAAAAGAAATAAAGCACTGGTGAGCTCAGCAATTGCAAAAGGGCTGGTAGGCTAAAGAAGACTTCTACAGTGGATGACTGAAGAATGCTCACTATAATTAAGAAAAACCCCAAAACAACTGTCCCACAGATCAGGAACACTCTCCAGGAGGTAGGCGTGAATGTGTTAAAGACCATCCACAGAATACTGTACGTCACCAGCTGAACTACAGAGGCTTCACTACAAGGTGCAAACCACTATTTATCCTAAAAAAGGATGGTCAGGTAACAGTTTGCTAACTGCAAAGGTCTGGAAAACGGTCTTGTGAACAAATAAGAAGAATATTTGCATGTACCAGATGCACACACACACAAACACACACGCAGGGTTCTCCCCAGAATTTTAGAACAGCGTGGCACTGGATTGCATTATGAAAACCCGACTTGTGTTTATTCAAAGTCAAAATGCGCAAAAAATACCACTTCACTGAGGAACGCTTTCACTTTCCCTTTAGTTTTTAACAATTCAATATATTGTTTAATTTGCCTTGACATTTTTACACAGTGATGCCGCCAAGTTCACAAGTAACAGTTTGCCTAGCATAATGAGACACAAACACACACATTTAAAGGCTGAGCTGAGCAAAACACTGCACCATGAAGTAATCCTGTGTGGGGACAAAGGGTCTGGTCTTGTCAGCTAGACAGGTCTGGGTCCTCTAGTGTTGTCTGGTCTGTCTAGTCTAATCTGGTTAGGTAGATGTAAGGGTTTGGTGTTGGTGGACAGAAGGAGACCCCTCGGGACTGCACTGGGAAGCATGACCCCCATCCATAACAGTGCCCCCCCCCCCCCCCCCCCACTCCATGAGGAGGGGTTGCTGGAGGCATAGCACCTCAGTATCCCCTCCAAATCCTGGTTGACACGCTCTGTCTGGCCGTTCGATTGGGGATGGAAGCCAGAGGCGCCGAGGCAGGTGGCGAACGCCTTCCAGAACTGAGGGCCATGATCGGAAACCATGTCCTGGGGGAGGCCGTGGACCCAAAAGACATGCTTAGCGGTCTCCTGGGCCGAGGAACGAAGTGAGACGCCTTGAAGAAATGGTCCACAATGACCAGAACGGTCGTGAAGCCATCTGATGGGGGGAGGGCAGAGATGAAGTCCAGGGAGATGTGGGACCAGGGGCGCTTGGGAATGGGTAGGGGCTGGAGGAGCCCAGCATAGGGTTGGCGGGTGCTCTTGCTCCGGCCGCACATCGTGCAGGCGGCGACGAAGGCTTGTGTGTCCGTTCCCGCCGTGAGCCATCAGAACCTTCTCCTGAGAAACTCCAGGGTCCTGGTGGCGAGGGTCGATGCATGGGTCGACTGGAGCAGCTGCGGCCATGCGCCCTTGGGCACAAACTGCCGATTAGGGGTTCTCCCCCCGGGGTCGGGTTCACAGCGCAGGGTCGCTCGCACCACAGCATCGATTGGCCATGGCTGTCACAGGTGTTACCCCAGTGGAGGAGCTGGCCCAATGACCAGTCTATGTGGGGGTTGTGGGTGGCCGAGGACTAGAAGGCAATCGGGAGAGTCCACTATGTGGAGCTGGATGAGTTCCCCGTGCCCCTCTCCTACCTGGACGCACACAGGGACTATGCACCGGGTTATCCTACCCGAGCCCAAGGGCCGGCTGTCCAACGCCATGACAGGGATAGGTTCGAGGAAAGTTAAAAGGGGAACGCCCCACTCTTGGGCCAGGCCCGCATCCAGCAAATTCCCTGCAACTCTTGAGTCAATTAACACCTGTATGTGACGGGTGTGTTGGGCCCACTGCACCACCGATGGGAAAAATGTCCTGGTGTCCTAAGGGTCGAAGGGTGGACATCGACCGGTCGTTTCCCGATCCCTCTGGGCATGCGGCGCAGACATGTCCTGCTCGCCCGCAGCACAAGCAGCGCCCCTCCCGCATGCGGCATTGCCTCTCCTCTCTGGGGAGACACATCCCTCCCAAATGCATGGGCTCCACCGGAGAAAGTTTGTGTGGGGGGTTGCGAATGGGCTCTGGGCTGGGTGTGTGATGGAGGGGTGCACCGTGACTTGACCTCCTCTTGTGAACACGCTCACAGCGGCAGTCGATGTGGAAGTCGGGGCTCGCGGTGGGCCACAGGAGTCGTCGAAGGAGCCGCTGCAGGTGCATCTACCCTTCCACCTCCCTGGGCTGGTGGTTGCCGTGCGACCGACAGCTGTTGGAATGCGGTGGTCAGTTGGTGCAGGGCATCGCCAATGGTCTGCAGATTGTGCTCGTCTTGAGCGAGGATGGCGTCTTGCACTGCCAGGGCAAGATGGCACTGCTCTGCATCCGCTGGGTCCATGGCTTAGTCTTCTGTAAGGGTTTGGTGTTGTAAGAGGACCCAGGTGTGGTGCAGAGGAAGGGAGGCGGATGAGTAGTAAGTGGTGCCAAACAAAAGGATTTTTACTTGAAAGAGTAGACAAAACATGATACAAAACACAGACTCGAAGCTCAAAAACAAAAGGGAAGATTGTAGTCTCCAAATAGTACTAGTATATTCATATAATTTGTGCTTGTGAAGCGACCAACAAACGGTGAAGGGAAGTGAGGGTACATATAGCATGAGTGACAATTATGCACAGGTGCTAGTAATGAGTTCATGATTGGGTGGCACAGTGGAAGGACGGAGGGAGACCCCTAGGGACCGCACTGGGAAGTGCGACCCCCATTCGTAACAGGTAGATCGGTCTGGATCCTCTCGTCTTGTCTAGTCTGAGGGGGAGAGATATCATCATTAGAACACACTAACGCTAATTAGCCTTCCCTCTAATTAGCCAGTAGACACAAAAGCTTTATCGTGCCACAATCTACACACAGTCTGGCTTGAACGCTGAGGTCAGGGTATTTTGACTCTAGACTCGACCAAGAAGAAAACAGCACATTTAGTGATCATAAATATCAATGTAAATTTAGGCTACATTTCTGGTGTCTGTTTTGGTTGCATATTGAAGTTGAAATATGACTGTAAAAAACAAAAAAGTAATGAGTTTATTGGATTTGAGGATGACTGAATGAAAACCAGAAGTGGTTTTTTCTCTCTCTGGTGTGTAAAGTTGTAGACAAAGTGTCTGTCTGTAGCTAAATGTGTGTGTGTGTGTGTGTGTGAGTAAGCGAGCGAGCGACCAGGGGGCTGGTGGCCATTGTCCGCAGCTGGGAGACATGGAAGGTGGGGTTAATCCGCATGTTCCGGGGCAGTTGGAGACGGTAGGCCACTGGGTTGACCCTCCTGAGGACCTTGAAGAGACCAATGAAGTGGGGGGAGAGCTTGCGGGACTCCACCTGCAGGGGAAGATCCTGGGTGGACAGCCAGACCCTCTGCCCCGGACGGAGTGATGGCGCAGGCCTGTGCAACCTGTTGGCCTTTGATTTACTGATGCCGGGAGGCCTTTCCTCCAGGTCCTGCGGAAACAAGCAACAAACCTCTGCGCGGCTGGCACCTCCACCTCGGGAACAGTGGGGGCTGATACCCGAGGAGACACTGGAAGGGAGACATGCCTGTAGAGGAGCAGGTTAGGGTGTTGTGCGCATACTCAACCCACACTAGATGGCCGCTCTAGGCCGCAGGGTTGGAGGATACCAGACACCTCAGGGTTGTTTCCAGGTCCTGGTTGACCTTCTCCATCTGGCCGTTTGACTGGGGATGGTATCCAGAGGAGAGACTGACTGTTGCCTCGATGAGGGTACAGAAGGCCTTCCAGAACCGGCAGTGAACTGTGGACCCCGGTTGGAGATGATGTACAGCGGGAGACCAAACACTCGGAAGACATGCTGAGTTCTGCAGTCTCTCGGGCTGTATGGAGTTTAGGGAGAGGCACAAATCGCCAGGTCTTTGAAAAACTATTAATATAACTAATATGACAGTCTTACCTTGTGAAGGTGGGAGACCGGTGATGAGGTCCAAGGATATGTGAGACCAAGGACGGTTAGGAATGGGAAGGGGATGTAGTAGATCTTGAAGGTGTGACCGGGGGGTTCTTGTTCTAGACGCAGACAGGGCAGGCGGCAACAAAGGGCACTCTCTCCATGGTGGGCCACCAAAACTGCCTGATGAATTCCAAGGTCCTAGTTGTTCCTGGATGTCCAGTCAGACGAGATGAATGCCCCCATGTAAGACTTGAGAGCGAACTGTAGTGGGGACAAAAAGAAGTCCAGGTGACCACTGGTAACTGTCTCAATCCCCCAGAGAACCGGTGACACAATCCGGGAGCTCAAGAGAATGGGGTCAGGGGACTCCTCTAGTTCTGGTGCCTGTCAAAGTGCCTGGATAGGGCATCAGGCTTCTGATTCTTGGAACCAGGACGGTAGGAAAGGATGAAATCAAAACGCCCACCAGGCTTGACAGGAGTTTAGGCGTTTGGAGTCCTGGATGTCGGCCAGACTAAATGGGGTTGAGAGCCCTCCAACAGTTCTCCAGAGCCAGCTTGAGGGCCAACAGTTCCCTATTCTCGATGTTGTAGTTACCCTCAGTGGGCATCAGGCGGTGAGAGAAGAAGGCACAGGGATGTAGTTTGTTATTGCTGGCACGCTGGGACAGAACACCTCCAACACCTACGTCGGACGCGTCCACCTCGACGATGAAGGGGAGTGCAGGATCCGGGATGACCAGGACAGGATCCGATGTGAAGCGCCGCTTGAGGTCATTGAAAGCCCTCTCCACCTCAGAGGACCAACTGGAGATGCAGTCACGTGCTGAACTTGTTTTAGTTCCGTTTTTTTTTTTTTTTTTTAAATGAATGACAATCATCCCCAAATTCTTATCATATTTTTCTTTAAAAAGGCCAACATGTTCTCATGTCTCAACTTTTTTTTCATAGTAAACACAATTTCCAGGACACTCCTACATTCATAGGAGGTAGATATTTTTGTACTGTAATTTTGTACTTTTAAGGCCAAATGTACGAGAAGAATGTACTCCATGTGTAGTTCTAAGGCTATCTTAAGACAAAGGTGCGGGGGAATAGGACAGGGATGGACACAGTAGCAGATACAGCCCTTTCACGGCAATACCTGAGTCACCAGTCACATTGAACAGCATGGAGTCGCCAGGTACCCGATAGTTGTGTTGGTGGACATTCAGTCCTCATTGATTTAACCCAGTGTTTTAGGCTATATGGACACATACAGCATCCTTACAAAGAAAAACATGGAAAGTAACGTCGCTACAATTTAGAAATATTCCTTTGATCAAATGTAATGTTAACAATTGCATAAATTACACATAATCCTACGGAACCATTCGGCTTCAGATTCATACATACCCTTTCATTCCATCTGACAGTGAACATGTAGCACGACATGTTGTTCAAGACCTCCTTAATCAGAAAATAGCTTTTGCATGGCCAGTGCACAGCCTTAGGTGATGATCAAACCTCTCAAAAAAGGGGAAATAATTTTTTTTATTGGATAATATGAAGCACACAAAAGAAAAAAAGAAATGAGAAAAGTCAATGCAGCATATATCAGGCTTATGAGGTACTTCATGAATATATTTGAATATCTATCTATATATATATATATATATATATATATATATATAGATATATCTTTTACCTTTTTAGAAAAGCTCTTCAAAGTCATATTATTCCTTATAATTCCTATCGATAGCTTAAAATACCTCGTCTTTTATTGTTGTTTTTTTGTCAGTTTGCCCAACCTTAAGTGGGGCAATTTTGAAACTGCTTTGAAAGTGCAAAACACAAATACTGATCGTTCTATGCGGCGTCTTCACTTTTAAGGTTGCATGATAATTAATGTAGAAATTATTTTATGTGGCGCTGTAAATGAAATAGGGATGGCAACCCCAGTATATGGGAGGTGGAAAGGAAATCTCTGAAAAGGCACACATAAAACAATAACATGCGGGATGTTTTCAGCTCAGACAACAAGAATGACATAAGAACTTTAATTTAATTTCCATACAACCTTCTCTGTACAGTGCCTTTCAATCGATTGATCTCTTGAATGACCGATATACGCCACTACATCAGTATATCATGTCACAAATACATTGAGAAAAGTAATTTCAAATGTGTATTCCCTTTGTAAAATGTAGCATGCAAAAATACATCTATCGTCATATCAAAAACTGTATCAAATTTGGATAATGAATAGCGTGCTACTGTTCTTGTCGTTTTCTGGTTGCAACAAACAGCTTTAAATGGCAAAGGGCAAGAAAAGCCTCGCTGGTTTTATTGCGGCACTGCATAACATCACTTCAAGATGCAGATGTTAGATCCTTGATGATCACTCAGTGGCATCTATAAGCCAACTACGAACCACTAAAAACACTACTTATAGGTTTGCAAAGTTACAGGTAACCTATATTCAATTAATTAGATGACCTCCTACCAATGCTTAAATGTTAAATGAAAGTTGCCACAAGACGTGCTGGAGACCACAGGCCCGGGTACAGCTCAGAGTGATACCTGCCATGCATCTTACCTAACGTTGGCCCATCTACACTGCTCAGCAAATCATAACTCCAACTCAGACTTTAGTCATTATTGCTCTGCATACAACATCCCATCAACATGCCTCTTTCTTTCAATCCGCAGCCCACTATTTATACTACCAAAACATATTGCAGGAATATTGATAGTGATTCATTGCAAATCTAAATATCCATTTCATTGGTACATCAATATATCATCCAGTCATGACTACAGCTTATATTGCCACACAAATGAGTCCCAACTCAGTGTCTGCTGAGCGTTCATTGGTTGTTTTAGTTACAGTATTACTACATTTTAAAAAGGGAGGATTTGCATGCGTACATAACAACATTGAGACTTGAACTCCCAATTACAAAATTTGGTCCCATGAACTTTAATGTACATACTAAAACATTCAAAGTTCATCCATAATTAAACATTTTGCTTAACTAAAGGTTAAAGGAAGTAAAATGATAAAGTTTGTACACAGTATTGGCTTGTGTCATTTGGTCACTAAAATTGATCTTTGTCATCATAAATTAGGGATATACAACACTAGCACCCGAGACCGTTCTGAGGTAGTTTTCCAAGTTGGTATATAAAAAGCCAAGTTGCTCTGAAGCCCTCAATGCTTTCAGAAAGATACAAAATACCTTGCATTATTAGTTATGAGGTCTTGCATGTTGCATGTAATTCAGCTATATGGCATTGGTTCGGTTTGGGGAAGCTCTACGAAAGTTCTCCGATTTCTTTTGCAACCGTACTTTCTCAGGATAGAGTCGCTGCGAGTCGATGGATGGATGGAGCCAAGCTTTGCGTGACGACGATCATAGTTCTCCAAATGAACGCAACCAAAAAAGACCCGATAAAATAAAATAAAATGTTGACTACTCAAAACAGAGTGAGATATGAGACCATCATACTGTAGCAGGGCCTGCAGAAGCCATCATACATATTTTTGGGGAATAAAAGAGCAACATCTAGACATAAGCTAAACAAACAAAAATACAAGAGAAGTCAACTCATAAACCATAACGGACAACGGTACGAGAAGCATCATTGTTATGGTGCTATTACGCGTATTAAAGGTTGTAGGGGGGTTTAACGATAACCATAACATTTTCAGGCATTCCGCAAAAGGTGACAAACATTAATTGTTTCTGTTGGTTACTTGAGGAAAAAACTGTCGTCTGATGGGAATATGAATAGTAAAAGCTGAAGCCAAAATTAAACATACAATAACATCACACGACACCGCAACTATGGTAACAGCTCCTCTATTACAGCACCTCAACAGGCAATACAAAGTAGGACCAATCTTCGCACCAGCTCAAATTCAATCTTTCTAGTAGATGCCTATTCAACGACTAACATGACTAATGTTCCATCAGTCTCATTCTTAGGGTCAATTTTTGCCAGAGAACAGACATCAGAAAACAAAGACAACTTCGACTTCTTACTATCCCAATTTGAGGGGTCAATAAGTTCAAGTTAATGAACATGCATAATACGCATATTACAGGTGGATAGTCATTTCTTAAAGTATATCAACACTCTGGCTTTCAGTACATTCAGTGTTACCTATTGTTACCTTTGAATTAAGAAAATAAGTTATACTCTACTATAAGGGGAGGTTAGCTCTTCAGGGGAAGATAGGAGAAAGGCCAAGAGAGGCATTACTGTGCCAATATATGTGACATTATACTTTTAGGAGATGTTTAGATGGTCAGCAGTAGGCTATAGGCCTACAATAGTGCAAACCCAGATTCACGTTTCATTTTGTTATTAACATTGTTTGCTTGAATGTCCTTCTGCAACACAGAGAAATATGGGTCATATGGAAAAGGCATCCATCTATACTATTCTTAGCCCATTTTGAATGGAGATTGACAACTGAACTGAGACATCCCTGTGGGGACCAGTTGAAGAAGTCATACAAACCAACAAAGGGTAAAGCCGAGCAATGACGACGTTAAACAATCTCTAAAACACTCCCAACAACTCGATTAAGCATGATGAAAAAAGATCAACAGACAATCCAATTGAATCCAATTCAATTGTTGCATTCAAGCAACAGAGACACGTGAAATGTGCCTACTGGTGAGCTGAATTGGTCTATGATGTCCATGATGATATGCCATTTAGTTAAACAAAACAGACCCCTCATAACCATACTCTTTGGCAATTAAATGTGCCTTTTCCCTAAAAACTGTCAAGATCTGATCAGAGGGCACCCTTAAGCCTAGTTTTTATGCAAGTACTAGACTAGAACTAGATTAGAACTTAGAACAAGTACTTGGACCAAGATGGCGGCGCGCATGCATCGCGACGCTCAGTGTCTCTCCAGAGTTTGCGAACTAGTAGTTATTTGCTTGTTTATCTTAAGTATTCTCACTAAAAACAGTTTAGCGTACATATCGTACAGCCGACAAGAACTTCTGGACATCGGTTCCGGCACTCCAGTCATCTTTATCGACGATATACCCGAGATTAGCAAAACAGCGGGTCCAGCTAACTCCGCTACACCGACCGGAAGAGGCCCCAGACCGGCTCGGAAACGAAAACACAAGCGAGGGAGCCGAGGTGGGCTGAGAGCTAGGCTAAAGCTAACTCCACACCGACTCTCACTACCTAGCCTTTTCCTTGCAAATGTTCGTTCCCTGGCAAACAAGATGGATGAACTGCGGCTGCGGATCACCACCCACAAATGGATTATGGACTGTAACATCATGGTTTTCACTGAAACCTGGCTCAACAGCGAGGTTCCCGACAACGCTATCGAGCTAGCAGGGCGCTGCGTTCTCCGAGCAGACAGAACAGCAGGCGACTCCGGTAAGACCAGAGGTGGAGGTTTGTGCATTTATGTAAACAAGACGTGGTGCACGGACACTACCATCACCGAGAGTCACTGCTCAGCTAACCTGGAGTTTCTCATGGTTAAGTGTAGACCTTTCTATCTGCCCAGAGAGTTCACGTCTACTGTTATCACGGCAGCCTATATCCCCCCGGATGCTAATGCTAAGATTGCTATGAAAGAACTGTATGCTGCCATTAGCAAACAACAGACTCTGCATCCCGAGGCAGCCTTCATTGTCGCGGGTGACTTCAATCACTCCAACTTAAAGACTGTACTGCCCAAATTCCACCGAAATGTCTCTTGCCCCACCAGAGGAGACAGGACATTGGACCAAGTATACACCAGCATGGCTGATGCGTACAAAGCCGTTCCCCTCCCCCACCTAGGTCAATCAGACCACCTCTCATTGTTCCTACTGCCCAAGTACTCAGCACTCATCAAACGAGTGAAACCTACAGTGAGGACAGTCAAGGTCTGGCCAGAGGGAGCTGACTCAGCGCTCCAGCAGCGTTTTGGAAACACTGACTGGGGTGTGTTTGCCACTCAGGCCACCCATGACTCCCACACGGACATTAATTCATATGCCTCATCTGTTTTGGACTACATCAATTCCAACATCAGCAGTGTCACCACACTCAAGCGGATCACCACTTTCCCGAATCAGAAGCCATGGATGAACAGTGAGGTCCGTCTCCTGCTGAAGGCACGCGACATTGCCTTCAGATCAGGGGATGCTCGGGCCTATAGCTCATCCAGGGCTAATCTGCAGAGGGGCATCAAAAAGGCCAAGCACAACCACAAGCTGAGGATAGAGGATCACTTCAGAAACAACTCTGACCCCCGACGCATGTGGCAGGGCATCCAGGCCATCACTGACTACAAACCATCTAACACCTCACCCCTCTCCGCTGACGCCTCCCTCCCTGATGAGCTGAACCACTTCTACGGCCGCTTTGACAGGGACAACAAGGAGGTGGCCATCAAGGCTGTGCTCCCTGCGGATCACCAGCCCCTCACTCTATCCCCCACCGACGTGTGTGCGGCACTGAGCAGGACTAACGCACGCAAGGCTGCTGGCCCTGATGGGATCCCCGGACGCGTCCTCAGGGCCTGCGCTGTGCAGCTGACTAAGGTTTGGACTGACATATTCAACCTGTCCCTAGCCCAAGCAGCTGTCCCCGCGTGCTTCAAAACCACCTCCATCGTGCCGGTGCCAAAACACTCCACTGCAACGAGCTTAAATGACTTCCGACCAGTGGCACTCACGCCCATCATCATGAAGTGCTTCGAGAGGCTGGTCTTAGCTCAACTCAAGACCTGCCTACCACCCACACTGGACCCCTTTCAATTCGCCTACCGGCAGAACAGGAGTACAGAGGATGCCATTTCAACGGCACTTCACTCCGCCCTGTCCCACCTCGACAAGACTAACTCTTATGTGAGAATGCTGTTTATTGACTTCAGCTCAGCATTCAACACCATCATCCCCTCCAAACTGATCTCCAAACTCAGGCAACTGGGCATCAACCCCTCCCTCTGCAACTGGATTCTAGACTTCCTGACCAACAGGCCGCAGTCTGTTAGGCTTCACAACCACACCTCCTCAACCCTCACCCTGAACACCGGCGTTCCACAAGGCTGTGTGCTGAGCCCCCTCCTTTACTCCCTCTTCACCTACGACTGCACACCTGTACATGGCTCAAACACCATTGTTAAGTTTGCAGACGACACAACGGTGATCGGTCTCATCAGCAACAACGATGAGTCGGCCTACAGGGAGGAGGTCCAGCACCTAACAGTGTGGTGCAACGACAATAACCTGGCTCTCAACACCAAGAAGACCAAAGAACTCATTGTGGACTTCAGGAAGTCTAAAGCTGGCGCACACACCCCCATCCTCATCAACGGGACTGAGGTGGAGCGAGTCACCAGCTTCAAGTTTCTGGGTGTCCACATCTCTGAGGACCTCTCCTGGACCCTCAACACCTCCACCCTGATAAAGAAGGCTCACCAGCGTCTCTTCTTCCTGAGGAGACTAAAGAAGGTCCATCTATCTCCTCAGATCCTGGTGAACTTCTACCGCTGCACCATCGAGAGTATCCTTACCTACTGTGTCACAGTATGGTATGGCAACTGCTCGGCATCGGACCGGAAAGCACTGCAGAGGGTGGTGAAAACTGCCCAACGCATCACCGGTTCCTCACTCCCCTCCATCGAGGCTGTCCAGGGCAAACGATGCTTGCGTAAGGCACGCAGCATCGTCAAGGACATCTCTCACCCCAACCATAGACTTTTCACCCCACTCCCCTCCGGGAGGCGCTACAGGTCTCTCCGCACCCGAACCAGTAGGTTCAGAGGCAGCTTCTTCCCTGCGGCTGTCACCCTGCTGAACTTGAACACTACACCTACCTGACAACCTACTACCCCCGCAACTAACTGCATTTCGTTGTCTCTGTACTTGTACTCTGCACAATGACAATAAAGTTGAATCTAATCTAATCTAATCTAATCTAGAAATGGTGCATGTATGATTTAAATGTGATTTCATTATTTACATCCTGGGCTTGCTATTGTTCAGGTCACTCTCAAATTAAGCACTTATCCCTCATTGGAATGACAACACACACACCCATGAACATATCCATTCACTGATGAGTTCCCTATGAGGCCATTATATATATATATATATATATATATATATATATATATATATATATATATATATAATACATTCTGGATTTGGCTCACAAAAACTGGAAATAGATTAGCTTCAGATAAACGGTGTCCCCTAACGATGAAAAATGTACAGGTTGACAGATAATTCAACTACATCCTGATATGTAACTAGTTCTACCTGCCTGGCCAGTGGCAACATTCCATGATGCATTTTTGCAGCTTGACTTCTCTATAAATGCTGTAGTTTCGGTGACCACAGAAACAAGTACTAGGCCTACACATATTCATCGAAGAACCAATTTGCTGGATACTTTCCACACACTAGAGATAGACAGACAGACTACAAACAACCAGTAAGATATAGCCTAGCCTACATATTGAATGTCCAACAAAAGTCAAAATAAATGTCAGTTTCACAATGTTTTGCATATGCACTGTTACGCTTCACCATAGCTCAAAACTGAGATCATAACTAATGAACAGCAACATTTTATGGGGGGAGATTCAATGACAACCTATTGGCAGTTATTTCTGTAATAAAACATTAAAGGCATTATTCTCTGTAATATCACCCACTGCATGCTAGTTGGCTAGTTAGTATCCCTCTCGACCAATGGGTGTAAAAATGAATTTCTGAATTAGTAGTGCACGTACATTACGTGTATCCGGGACCAGTTGGTTAACAAGCTATGCAATGAGTTGGTGTGGTCTCACCCGACAAACTAGCCTGGTATTAAACAAAGTAAGCTTCATGATGAACATCCACCTGCCCTCATCACCTCTCCTCTCTAAAACAGAACAATCTGAACGTCCAACCATCTGAAACACACTAGACTCAACTCAAGCAATAGCTCCAAAAGTCATTTTATTTTAGGGCAAAAATAACATTGTTATCAAATGTTGTACAGGTCTGGTAATCTAAGGTGCTGGTATAAATAGGTAACTTAAAACATGAATAAGCAGTAACAACAAGCAAGACCACATCGCTAAAGAAACAAATTTAGGATGAACAAAGGATGTGAGGTAAAATGATTTAGGAAACGGTGGAGTGAAAGATGAAGCGTTCAGCGTACTGAAACGAGAACATTCACATTTCATTGGACAAGCACATATTCTGCATTGATGAGGGTAGCCAATAGAAAAAGCTGAGTGACTGATTTGAGTTCCCACAATAATACCATCAACTCAAGTTCTATCATTAAAATCGACCTAAATAACAAATTGTGAGAAAATGAGAGGGGGGGGGGGGGGGGGGGATCATTGTATATAACGATCCAAATTAGTGATACTTTTCATGAACTCTATATGTGTCTATGGGAATATAGCGGTACATGTTGTACATTTAAAATGTCAAGCCAAGGGTTAAAATAAGAGACAATACCCATAGTCAAATTCAGATTTTTGGTGGTGAGCTGCTATGACTTTCATTACCCTTTTCTTTACTGACATGTTACTTGCGAACATACCTACATATGCAACATGTCTATACTCAAAGATATGCAATACGCTTCTTTAAGTCAGATTGTATTGTTATCCAGCATTGGTTTCTAAACTTCCCATATCCATCTCAAATAAAAAAAAGGTGCTAAAAATGCTGTTCCATTGGCATGTAGAAAAAAAGGAAAAAGCCAAAAGCTTTGTACGACCAACAAATACTTTCCTAACAATTTGGTCTTACAGCTCAATGCTAAAGATCCCAAGACTTTCAAGCCACTTTTTTCTTGAAAAAACATTTAGAACATGCTTCAGGATAGCTTACAAAAACTAGGATTACAGAATGCAGGTTCACTGTCACACATGGCAAACGTTGAAAAACGTTGAACCTCAATGCAAGACTCAAGCGATGCCTATCAGATAGATATATCACGTGTAATTATGAGGAAATGACCAGCAGTGTGATGTTACCATAACACTTGAACAGGTAACAAGAGGTAGAACACACAGCCATTTCCACACAATTGCACCTCCATGGTGGAGAGAGATCGATCTGATGCAGCTGTCACAAGTCTTTGGGCCTTTGTGACCAGCTCTCAGGGTCATATATATACACCTTTTTGCCCGGGAAACACATGATCTTATCAGTGACAAACTTTAGCTGGCCCTTGGTTGGTCTTCAGACAGTTCAGGGCCCCTGGGTTCCTAGAAAGAGAAAAGGCCCCTAATCCATTCTAATGCTTCTATGTCCTATGGGGGTGACCACATCCTCAAAAAAAAATTCAAGTTCCTAAATCTAATTTCACAAACAGCAGAACACCTTGGCCTCTCACCCACGTCTCATTGTGCAAACATCAACACCCACCCCATAAAACTGTCAAGTTCCTAAATCTAATTTCACAAACAGCAGAACACCTTGGCCTCTCACCCACGTCTCATTGTGCAAACATCAACACCCACCCCATAAAACTGTCAAGTTCCTAAATCTAATTTCACAAACAGCAGAACACCTTGTCCTCTCACCAACGTCTCATTGTGCAAGCATCAACACCCATACACCTTTTGCCCGGGAAACACGTGATCTTACCAGTGACACGCCCGCGACATGGGTCATACCCAATGTTTGAAACTAAACATTTTTTTAAATGTAACCATTTTTTAATCCCCCATTTTATTAACCCTAACCCTTCATTATTGAACACATTACTACCACTAGAGTAGCAACCTAACCATTTTTTAATTGCCTTTTTTTAATTGCACATTTTAACCCTCAGTATTGAGCTTTTATTTTAAGCCTCATATGCAATTTTGACATAGATGTATGTATGCAGCATGAAGTCATCACAACACATCACACAGCACTTATCAGTGACAAACTTTAGCTGGCCCTTGGTTGGTCTTCAGACAGTTCAGGGCCCCTGGGTTCCTAGAAAGAGAAAAGGCCCCTAATCCATTCTAATGGTTCTATATCCTATGGGGGTGACCACATCCTCAAAAAGCTGTCAAGTTCCTAAATCAAATTTCACAAACAGCAGAACACCTTGGCCTCTCACCCACGTCTCATTGGGCAAACATCAACACCCACCCCATAAAACTGTCAAGTTCCTAAATCTAATTTCACAAACAGCAGAACACCTTGGCCTCTCACCAACGTCTCATTGTGCAAGCATCAACACCCACCACATCTGCCCCAAAGGGGCGGGACTTATAATTTTCAAGTATTATTTTTGATGATTAAATTCATGTGACGTCATCACCTTTTGACAGAAGGTGAATACTATATTCTCTGATGGGTGTATTTATTGTCGAAGCAAGGTAGAGCTTGGGAAAGGATGAGGGGACCAAGGCAGAGAGGAGCTGAGCAGAGTATCTGGTATGGGTAGTACAGAGGTGATGAGGGAGTAGGGGAAAATGGAGTAGCAGGGTGGAATGGCAAGCACGGTAGGGTAGCAGGGCAGGCAGGCAGGTAGACAGGGCAGGTAACAGGAGGCTGGAGTCAGAGGCAGGCTGGGGTACTGCAGGCACAGGAAAACAGGAATTAATATACAAGGATATACTAGTGATGGCAGTTTGACACTGAAGCTTCGATACGTGCTTCAAACACTGACCAACAATTTTATCGAAGCACTGCTTCGAAGCTTGCTTTGGTGCGAAAAAAATCACGTGACATATGACGTCCGAAGCAGCAACTGCTTCGTTGCCTGAATGAATCACCTGACTGGTTCGCGGTCCAATCAGGTGATTCACTGGCACTGCCTCGTCTCGATTCTGACAGGTGAAAGGTTGCGACAGTTTTGAATTTGAGTGCCTCAACACTTTATAACCGCTCTAAACAATGCACAATTTGTGGATTGTCGTAGTAGGTGCGTTGTTGCTGTTGAGTTGTTGGTATTGCGTTTGTATTCTCTGAGTGTTCTTCTTGTAATCTTTGAGTGTTCCCCATCCCACATAATCACCCCCTGCCATAGTTACACAAACACACCCAACCTATGCCATATTTTCCCCAGCACTCTCTCCTCAATAACACAATACACACATTCATCAATCTTTATTTGTAAATAGAACATGATATTCAGTCTTAGTGTGTGTGTGCATCAAAGAATTTCATCAAAGCAAAGATGCTGTAGCGAACGGCGTGGTAGAGCAGCTTGCCTTAAGCGGGTATCGAACTCGCAATCTTTCGCTTACAAACCGGCCGCGCTAGCCACAACACCAAGAGCGGTAACTCCCTTGGCGGAATTGCTAACGGGCCTTTCACAGGGTCGTTACAATACTTTAAATCCAAGGTTGATCAAAGCAAAGATGCTTCAGAACAAAAGATCTTTTCTACAAAAGTAAAGTAGTTTCTCCAACACTGCTCATTGAGGTGTGTGTGTTCGTGCGTGCGTGCGTGCGTGTAATTAAAAGCCTCCTGTCCACCAACTAGCCTGCCTAATTTGACTGCAGCCTTGCACTTCGCCAGGAGAGGTCACTGTAACTGAAGCTTCGAGTAATGAACCCATTTTCGAAACAATTGGCACAAGTGGTTCAGTGCTTCACAAAAGCTTCATTTGCCCATCACTAGGATATACTGACGGGACAGTATAATGTAAAGGCTGGATGCCCGACTTAACAGTAAACTGAAGCTACGATCTGGCAGAGTGGTCTGGACTGGGTCTTTATGGCAGGGCTAATGATGAGATGATGACAAACAGCTGGTTAACCTGACTCCCGCACACCTAACTCCACTTCTGTAATCAGAGAAAGAGCGAGAGCAGGAGAGGAGGGATACTGCAGGCTAGATGGAATTGGAGGGCATGACACCCTCCCTACTTGCAAGCAATGGTTAGCCTCCAAACCCATGCCCGATCACTCCGTTCTTCCACCTTGGCTGGCCACCTAGCACTGCCGCCTCTACCAGGATGCAGCGGTCGCGTTATTCAGTCACGGCTTTTCACTGTCTTGGCGCAACGAGCTTCCCACTGCTGTCAGGACTGAAGAGTCACCACCTATCTTTGCCGTAGACTGAAGACCCATCTCTTCAGGCTACATCTTGACTGTCCCTCCTAAAGACCTCTTCACCCCCCACTATCCCTCTGTACAGTTCCTCTACTGTAATTTAAAAAAAAAAATTATATATATAATCCTTCCTTCTTCTAGCATTGTGACTGCCAATGGCCCCTGGTCCATTTTTTTAAATTATTATGATGGCTGATGTATAGATGATTCACTTAATTTAGACAAATGTACTTGTTGTAAGTCGCTTTGGATAAAAGCGTCTGCTAAATGTCAAAAATGTAAATGTCAAATGTAAACCTACCTAACAGACCTCCCAGAACAAGGACAAGGCTTAAAAGAGCCGAGTTATGCAACACTCCGCCATGATTAAACAGTGTAAGACCACTGGCTATGAGAGTTTCACTTGTTGGTCCTCCCACTCACCAAAGACAAAGACTTTTTATGTTTATTGTTTATACGCTGCTGAGAGGCACAACCTGCCACTGTTTATATGCAATCAATTCTCATCAGTTGTTGGAATGTGGTAATTTTTGCACCCCCCCCCCCCCCGAGACAACACACACGCACGACTGCATACCCCCCCTCCGAGACAACACACGTGCACACCCCCAAGGGCACAGGGTCAGCCATATTCCGGCGCCCCTGGAGCAGTTAGGGGTTAAGTGCCTTGCTCAAGGGCACAACGGCAGTGGTAGCCTTGGATATGATGCCAGTAACCCTCCAGTCACCAACCTGCCGCCCCAGCCACCACCCGCTCGGTCACTCTGTATTTACAGTGCCTATAGAAAGTCATCATACCCCTTTGAAATAGTGACTTTATTTGTCGTACAGCCTGAAATCAAAACCCATTAAAAAAATAACGTTTTCCAGCTTTATGTACAAATTTAGCCATACAACATCAAACTAATGAAAAAAAAGGCGACAGTTCTGAAAATTTATAAAAAATGAAAAACAAGAATAACAGGGTTGGAAAAGTCATCAGTCCCCTGATTTAATATTTTGTAGAGCCACCTTTCGCTGCAATTACAGCCATCAATCTGTTTGGATATGTCTCTACTAGCTTTGCACACCAAGTTTGCCCATTCTTCCTTGCAGAATTGTTCGAGTTCAGTCAAATTCCGTGGTGAGCGGCGATGGACTGCTCTCTTCAAGTCCATCCACAGATTTTCTATCGGATTTAAGTCAGGGCTCTGACTTGGCCACTCAAGGACATTCACCTTTCTATCCTTAAGCCACTGCGTTGTTCTTTTGGCGGTATGTTTAGGATCGTTGTCGTGTTGGAAGGTGAATGACCTGCCCATCTTCAGCTGTCCAGCAGAGGGACGCAGGTTGTCCTCGAGGATTTGGGTGTACTTGGCAGCATCCATTTTCCCTTCAATCCTGACCAATTGCCCAGTCCCCGCTGAAGAGAAACATCCCCACAACATAATGTTGCCACCACCATGCTTCACAGTAGGTATGGTGTGTTTTGGGTGGTGTGCTGTGTTTGGTTTTCGCCAAACATAGCGCTTGGAGTTCAGTCCAAAAAGTTCAATCTTAGTCTCGTCTGACCATAAAACCTTTTTCCACATGGCAACAGAATCTTCCAGGTGTGTTTTTGCATAGCACAAATGAGACTGAGTGTGGCACTTTTTCAGAAAAGGCTTCTTTCTTGCTACCCTGCCATACAGGCCAGATTTGTGTAAAGCTTGTGAGATTGTTGTCACATGCACAGACAGACCAGTCCCAGCCATAAAGACTTGTAAGTCCTTCAAAGTTGTCTTTGGCCTCTTGGTAGCTTCTCTGATCAATGTCCTCCTGGCTCGGTCATCCAGTTTGGACGGACGGCCTGATCTCGGCAAGGTGTTGGTGGTGCCATACGCCTTCCACTTCTTAATGATGCTCTGAACGGTACTCAGAGGGATAGCTAAAGCCTTCGAAATCTTTTTGTAGTCTTCACCTAACTTGTGCCTTCCTACAACTGTATCCCGGAAGCCTTTTGAAAGTACTTTTCCAACCATGGTGAATTCTTTGCAGAACCATGCACTTCTAGTAGTGGAATCCTCAAGAAACAGCTGGTTTTATTCTGAAGTCATCAAAACCACTACAATTGATGTCAGATGGGGGGCAATTAGCCTGGTGTTTGATCTGGAAGTTGATTGGTTGCACCTGAGCAAGTTTATAATGGTATACTCTAAGGCAGGGGTTCTCAACCTTTTGCAAGCTGGGCCCCCCCTCCTCCCGGCGCCACCTCCCCCCCCTTCCCGGCAACCACCCCCACTACACCACCTTGCATAGATTGATAGATAGATAGATAGATAGATAGATAGATAGCCCTAGGCTAGGCTATTATTGTTAGGCCCACACTATTATTATTATTATCATCATCAGTAGCGGTAGGTAGGCCTATTATCATTACTAGGCTATTGTTATAATTGGCAGTAGCACCAGACTTCTAATGTGAGCTTGCAGGCATTATTATTATTATTATGAGTAGTGGTAGGCCTATTATCATTACTAGGCTATTGCTATATAATTATATGAGGTTACATCCTTTGTTGTTGTTGTTATTATTATTATTATCATTATCATCATCAGTAGGCCTATTATCATTACTAGGCTATTGCTATAATTGGGAATTAATTAATTAATGGCTTAACATGGCGCCCCCCGTGGCAGACGTGTTTGTTTGTCCCGCTCTCGAATGCCGGCGTTTTCTTTTGTTTTGTGTGTTTTTTGTTTTATCTATAGTGCACACATGCCATGCACTGCTGACATACAACAGACAGGCATTGCTGGACATCGACAACTCACACAGTCTTCCTGTTTTTACTGGTTTTATACCACCAGAGCTACAACTCATTGTACGTTCCCGCAGCCATCACCACCACCCCCGGGAAGGCCCCGGAGCACCGAGCTGGAGTGAGCTAACTGACCCGAGGAGAGCGCTTCGGAGACGGCGACGCAAGCGGGGCAAGAGAGGAGGCCTCCATGCTAGGCTAAAAGCTTGCGCTAGCCGACCACCGCTACCCAGCCTCTTGCTAGCTAACGTGCGGTCTCTGGAAAACAAGCTGGACGAACTAAGAGCCAGGACTACAACACAGCGGGAAATAAGAGAGTGCAGTGCTCTAATTTTCACCGAGACCTGGCTTTCAGACAAAGTCCCAGAATGCGCCGTTCAGCTACAGACTCACTCCGTACACCGAGGAGACAGGACTGCAGCCTCCGGTAAGACCAAAGGGGGAGGTGTGTGTGTGTTTATCAACAACTCGTGGTGTGCGACATACGGACCGTTCACAAGCACTGTTCGCCAGATGTGGAGTTTTTGCTGCTGAAATGCCGTCCCTATTACCTACCAAGGGAATTTACTGCTGTGTTTTTGTCCGCTGTTTACATCCCCCCGCGAGCTAACTCCACGGCAGCGCTCAGCAAACTCCACGAAGCTATCAGCGCGTTAGAAACTGCTCATCCTGATGCTGTTTTTATCGCCGCCGGCGACTTTAATCAGTGCAATTTACGGACTGTATTTCCCAAATACTTCCAACATGTGGATATTCCCACCCGTGAGAAGAATACACTGGATCATGTTTACAGCAGTATACGCAGTGCATACAAGGCTGCACCCCGCCCCCACTTTGGACACTCGGACCATATCTCGCTGTTCCTGTATCCAGCCTACAGACAAAGACTGAAACAGATAAACCCTGTCACTAAACAAATCACTACTCTGGATCCCAGAGACTGAGAGCACCCTGCAGCCTGCCGGACGACCTAAATACCTTCTACACCCGCTTTGAGACCTCCAGCCACAGCACAGAGAGGAGGCACACACACACCGGGACCACCCGACCCCCCTCCCCTCCACTAACCATTGTGGTGGAAGTCTAGGATTTACCACTTCTGTACTTTAGCTCTTCGGAGGTAAGAATCAAGAAACAAGTCCAGAGTAGCCACAATATCTGAGTCCGGTATTTATTGCTTGCAAACAAGAGACAAGAGCGTAACAGCAGCCCAGCGTAGAACCGGGGGTCCGTTCAGCACAAGTCTAAAGAGACAATGATCAGGTTCGTCTTTTATACAGTTTAAACATAATACAGGCGCCGCCAAGGCTATCGGCTGATGGGCCTGTGCTTACGTGAGAAAGGGCGGGAGAGAATGAACAATGGGGAGACTTTCTTGTTGATTAATCGCCGTTCAACATTTCACACCTATCGACAGGATGCGCCTGTCCCCCCACTATTGCTCTCTCCTACCACTCCCTCAGAGATCACCTCTGTTCATATGGTAAATCATACAGTGCTTCTCAGAACAATGGCTATAGAACTTTAGAGGAGTGGCAAGAGAAAATGTAATCACAGTAGTTACACAAGTGGTATCAGTCATATGAAAAGTGTATAACCTGAAAATAGTTCTATGAATGTATTTTCCGTAACACCATCTCATCAGGCCAGGTAAACAAAGCCCTGAGGAAGATCAACCCCCGAAAGGCAGCAGGACCAGACAACATCCCTGGGCGGGCTCTCAGAGCATGTGCCAACGAGCTGGCTGATGTTCTCACCTCCATCTTCAACCTTTCCCTCAGTCACAGCACTGTTCCCTCCTGCTTCAAGACCACAACCATCGTCCCCCTTCCCAAGAAGAGCCAACCTGCCTGCCTGAATGATTACAGGCCAGTAGCACTCACTCCAATCATTATGAAGTGTTTTGAGAGAGTGGTACTGGCACACATTAAGAGCAGCATGCCGGACACCCTAGACCCCCTGCAGTATGCCTACCGGCCCAACAGGTCCACCTCAGACGCTATCGCTGCTGTCCTCCACTATTCCCTCTCCCACCTGGAAAACAAAGACTCCTACATCAGGACGCTCTTTGTAGATTACAGCTCCGCTTTTAATACAGTTATCCCCCACAGACTCATCCACAAAATGTCCACACTTGGCCTGCACCCCACCCTCTGTGACTGGCTCCTAGACTTTCTGACTGGCAGGCCCCAGTCTGTCAGGATTGGCAATAGGACTTCAGCCAGCATTATTACAAATGTTGGCACCCCGCAGGGATGCGTCCTCAGCCCCATCCTCTACACCCTGTTCACCCACGACTGTGTCGCCTCCCACAAGGACAACACCATCCTAAAGTTTGCAGACGACACCGCAGTGATAGGATGCATCACTGGCGGGGACGAAGCGGCTTACAGGAGGGAGGTGGCCAGTCTGGTAACATGGTGCGAGGACAACAACCTCACCCTCAATACGGACAAGACGAAGGAGATGATAGTGGACATGAGGAAGGAGAGGGGACCTCATCGGCCACTGTACATCCGGGAACTTGAAGTAGAGAGGGTGAGCAGTTTCAAATACCTGGGCGTCCACATCAGCGAGGACCTCACCTGGACACTTAACACCACTCAGCTGGTTAAGAAGGCCCAACAGCGGCTGTACTTTCTGAGGAGGCTGAGGAAGTTTGGCATGTCGCCCAAGATCCTCAGCAACTTCTACAGCTGCATTGTTGAGAGCATCCTAACTAGCATCCTAACTAGCATCCTAACAAGCACTACTGCTATGGACCGCAGACGCCTGCAGAGAGTGGTGAAGACTGCTGAGAAAATCACCAGGACTCCACTGCCCTCTCTGCAGAGCATCTACCACCGCAGAGTCCACAGGAGAGCAGCCTCCATCCTCAAGGACCCCACCCACCCCCAGCACGGACTGTTCACACTTCTACCCTCAGGCCGGAGGTACAGAAGTGTTAAATGCAGGACCACCCGACTAAAGAACTCCTTCTTTCCCACTGCCATCAGACTCCTAAACAACCCATAGGAGATTAATATAACCTTACTACCTCAATAACTGAACTTTCCAGTTTGCATAATTGCACTGCTACATTTGCACTGTTTTATTATTATTATTGCTGCTATTTTATTTTATGCCTTAAATTTTGCTGTCTTGTACATTTGTTTAGTATATATTGTATATTCTTTAGTATTGTATATTTTACATTGGTTGGCATTCTGCGGACAGCAAAGCAAGACTTTCGTTGTACAGTGAAACATGTTTTCTACTGTGCATATGATAATAAACACTTTGAATCTTGAATCTTGAATCATTGGCAAACTTCAGATGGGCCTGTACATGTGCCTTCTTGAGCAGGGGGACCTTGCGGGCACTGCAGGATTTCAATCCGTTACGGTGTAGTGTGTTACCAATGGTTTTCTTGGTGACTGTGGTCCCAGCTGCCTTGAGATCATTACCAAGCTCCTCCCGTGTAGTTCTTGGCTGATCCCTCACCCTTCTCATGATCATCCTTACCCCACGAGGCAAGATCTTGCATGGAGCTCCAGGCCGATGGTCTTGTAGCCCATTCCAGCCTTGTGCAGGTCTACAACTCTTACCCTGATGTCCTTTGAATGTTCTTTGGTCTTGCCCATGGTGGTGGAGAGGTTGGAATGGAAGAGATTGATTCTATTGACAGGTGTCTTTTATACCCATAACAAGCAGTTATCCTAAAGTGACAGGACTAATCTGTGTGCCTCATGGGCATATAACCGGTCTGTATGAGCCAGAATTCTTGCTGGTTTGTCGGGGATCAAATACTTGAATTTATAACTTTATATAATGTGTTTTTTCTGGACTTCTTTGTTGATATTCTGTCTCTATTTGTTAAAATAAAAGTACCATAAAAATTATAGACCGCTCATTTCTTTGTAATCGGGCAAACTAACAAAATCAGCAGGGGATCAAATAATTATTTCCCCCACTGTACATAAATTGACAGCATTGTCTAATCCCTTGTGCTCTGGTCTCCAGAGGACTATTGTGCCAGGTTGTTGCTGCAGGGTCGTGAGTAGAAGTCAGGAGCCATGGCTATTTTTAGGGGATGTATAATTAATCTCTGCTGAATTATCTCACAGATCTGCAGTAATTTATTACTTGACACGTGGCAGCGACAAACGCTGCTGAGAGGCACAACCTGCCACCAGCTTGCACTGCTCATTTTATTCCCTTGTTTTGAGTCACCCACTTGTGCTCTGAGGGAACTTTTGATGCTTTTTTGTCAAGTGGTAATTTAAAGACATTGGCTGTGTTCCAAAATGCATTCTTGCGCTCTGCGTCCTTAAAAGAACATAGTTGGAATTAACTTTTTCACTCGAAATAAAGAACGTGACACCAGTGTCCCATCAATTGGGATAAATCAAATGAATAATTCATTATCATTCATTCAATACTCAATCAATGTTCTACAAATCTAATACAGTTAATAATCAACAGAAAGATTTTTTATTTTTTAAACTATTTTTTTCTGAAAAGACCAACCCCCCCCACCCAAAAATATATATTTATATAATATAAATATTACATTCACCGAGTCAAAAGTCACCAGAATTGCTTGTTTAACATGTGATATGCAACACAGCCCCCCCTTCACCCCTCGCAACATTTTAGGCTTTAGTCCCCTCATTATAAATTCGATATCCAATCCAGGCAACACTGAAGATAAAGTCAAACGACTGTATACAAGCTAGACCAGCCTTTTTAGCCTACGATGACAAAGATAATGGTTTGCCTCATCACATAGATTGGCAAAATCAAGTTTTTTATAGCAGCTCATGAATTGCAGAGATAAAGAGTGGAAATGGTTTAAATATCAGGTTATTTTAACGAGGACCAAGCAATGGGACCAAGTCCGATCTACTCTCATACCGTCATCAAGCATTCCCTCAAAGCTCAGGGAAGCGGGGGGAATGTTTTAGCGCAATTATATTTCGTGAGGGGGGTGATGATGTCTTTGGATGAACCTTAATTTAGAAATAATTAATGTATTCATGGACACTTCGTAAAATGATGTCAGACATGGAATATACTGTATAAGAACACTTGAAAGATCAAACTGGCAAGAATGCAAGAACGCAGAGCAGTTAAAAATGGTTACATTTGAAACGCACTTCAGCGTCACCACTGTAATGACCTCAAACCTTCTGTGTCAACAAACGAATGGTGCAGGTTGTCCCGCCCTCCACTTCCATCGAGCCTGCAGTACCCCCCCTCTCCTGCTCTCGCTCTGTCGCTCTCTCCCTAATTATCAGAAGTGGAGTCAGGTGTGCGGGAGTCAGGTTACCAGCTGTCTGTCATCCTCCCATCATTAGCCTTGCCATAAAAACCCGGTCCAGACTTCACCACGCTGCCAGATCGCAGCTTCAGTTTATTGTTAAATCACGCTTCCAGCCTTTACATTATACTGTCCCGTCAGTATATCCTTTGTATATTAATTCCTGTTTCCTTGTGCCTGCAGTACCCCAGCCTGACTCCAGCCTCCTGTTACTTGCCCTACCTGTCCAGCCAGCCTTGCCTGCCCTGTCTACCTGCCTGCCCTGCCGGCCTAGCCACCTCTTCTCTGCTTGCCACTCCACCTTGCTACTCTGTTGTTCCCTACTCCTCATCCTCCCTCCTAGCACACCCTTGCCTCTACAATAAATACATCATTCATTTGGGTTCAACCATCATCTGCCTTTGCTCTCTGTGTTCTGCATTTGGGTTCACGTTCGAGTATCGGGGCAACTAAAAAATGTAGATAGGCTTACAGTTCATTACTGCCTCAAATAATTAGTATTATCAAGAATACAGTGTTATTTAGCAAGATAAATATGACATGGCTATCGTTATTGATTATTATGGTATCAATATCCCCTCATCAATATCCCCATACATTCATCATAATGTGTCCTTGTGTGGTAGCAATGTCCCCGCCCCTGTACTACATACTTTTCATCCGGGGAGACCGGCCAAGAGTGCGTTGCAGTAGTCAAGGCGAGAGATCACAAGTGTTTGGACCAAAAGTTGTGCTGCTTCTCTGGTGAGGAATGGAGGTATCCTTCTGTTGTTGTAGAGGAAGAATCTTCAGGAGCGTGCTGTAGCTGTGATGTTCGCCACACAGGATAAGTGGTTGTCAAGGATCACCCCAAGGTTCTTGGCTGTATGGGAGGAGGTCACAGTAGAGTTCTCTACTGTGATGGAGAAGTCTTGGAGAGGGCAGACTTTCCCTGGGAGGAAGAGCAGCTCAGTCTTGTTAAGGTTGAGCTTGAGGTTGACATCTAAGCAGAAATGTCTGCAAGACACGCAGAGACACGTGTTGCCACCTTTGAGTCAGAAGGGGGGAAAGAGAGAAAGAGTTGAGTGTCATCTGCGTAACTGTGGTAGGAGAAACCATGTGAGGAAATTACCGGGCAAAGAGATTTGGCATCGAGGGAGAACAGTAAGGGCCCTAGGACAGAGGCCTGGGGGACCCCAGTGGTGAGGACTTGTGGAGAGGACAGCAATCCTCTCCACGTCACCTGGTAAGAGCAATCGGCCAGGTAGGATGCAAACCAGGAGAGTGCAGAGCCAGAGATGCCCAATTCTGAGAGGGTGGAGAGAAGGATCGGGTGGTTTACTGTGTTGAATGCAGCGGACAGGTCCAGAAGAATGAGAACAGAGGAGAGGGAGGAAACTCGAGCAGAGTGGAGGGCTTCCGTGACAGCAAGGAGAGCAGTCTCAGTAGAGTGCAACCTTCTTTTCAAAATAGGTGACAAAGTCATCCGCAGACAGGGAGGAGGGGGAGGAGGTGGGTTGAGGAGTGAGGAAAATGTGGAGAACAGTTTCCTTGGGTCAGAGGCAGAGGATTGAATTTTGGAATGGTAGTAAGAAGCTTTAGCAGCAGATGCAGATGAGGTCTAGTTGAGGAGGAGAGAGAGAGAAGGTTCTTGGTCATCAGGGAGGCCAGTTTTTCTCCTGCAGGGTTTCAGACAGCCAGGGAGGCATGTGGAGAGGATCGTGCCGGCCTTGAGGTCTGTGGACAGAGAGAGTCAAAGGATGAGGAAAGAGAGGACAGGAGGGTGGAGGAGGCTGCATCAGTGGAGAGAAGGGAGAAGGATTCAACAGAGGGTAGGGCGGATAATACAGAGGAAGAGAGAGCGGTGAGTGAGAGGGTGCGCAGGCTGTGACAAGAGGATACAGTGTGGGTAGAGACTGACTGGGAGGGAGGATTTGAGAGGAAGGGAGAAGGATACAAAATGATGATCAGAAACCGGAAGAGGGGTAACAGTAAGGTTGGAGGTATGGGAGGATCTGGTGAAGACACGGTCGAGCTGATTGCCCGCCTTATGAGTCAGAGGAGAGTGGGACAGGGTAAGGCCGAAGGAGGAGAGGAGGTCAAGTGCTCCAGACGAGTGAAGCTTCTCCGACTGGATGTTGAAGTCACCCAGTAGTGTGAGCGGTGTGCCATCCTCAAGGAAGAAGCTGAGAAGGACATCCATCTCATCTAAGAAGTGGCCAAGCTGACCTGGTGGACGATAGATAACAACAATGTGAAGTTTTACAGGGGAGGTGACAGAAACAGCATGGAATTCGAAGGTGGATATGGACAGGTGTGACAGGGGAAGGACATTATGTGACCACTTAGGCGAGATGAGGAGTCCTGTTCCTCCTCCTCAACCAGAGAGTCTCGGGGAATGAGAAAAGAAGTAGGCATCAGAGAGGGCTGCCGGAGTAGCTGTGTTATCCAGTGTAATCCATGTCTCTGTGAGAGCAAGGAAGTGGAGGGACATGAAGCAGGCATAGGCTGAGATAGCCTCTGCTTTCCGGACCGCTGACTAGCAGTTCCAAAGTTCTCCTGTGACAGTGAGGTCGTGGTCAGTTGAGCATGGTGGGTAGATTAGATTGGAAGGGTTGCGAGTGCGGATGTAGCGTCGATGTGTCCTCCTGATGGATGAAATAACAGGAATGGGGAGGAAGCACATTGTGATATTTGCCGGTATAGAGAGAGAGGGTTTGTGGGCAATACAAAATGTAGGTAGCACTCAGTACACTCAGAGTAGTGAAAAAACAAAGTAGTAGAATAAAAATACTTAGTAGTTTGGCCTTCCTCGATGGAGTCCACAGATTCTGTGATTGTTAGGGCTGGGTGGTAGTGTGGTGGACCCAAGGGCGGAGAGATACTCAGACAACAGCGTGAAGTGTTCTTAAGCGGGGGGTTTTAATAGAACAGGTAGGGATTCGGGAACAAACAAACACTGGGACCAAACGGTAAAACAAAGGTGGAGAAAATAAGCTCCGTAAACAAGGTACTCACTTAACAAGTGGAAAGATAATTCAAATAGGAATCACTGGGACTGGCGATACTAACAGACAGACAGGGTACTCACCGACAACGGGGAGAATCTCAGTCGAAGACATGGGGGAACACACAGGCTATTTATACAAACAGGGGATAGAACACACAGGTGATATGAATGAGGGTGATTCCAGGTAGATTGGGAGGCACTGACCCGTATAGCCAGAGGGGGGCGCCAGAGTCACCGGACAGAACCCTCAGGCGTGACAGTACCCCCCCCCCGACGAACGGCACCAGCCGTTACTTAGGTGCCCCAGGATGCAGGCGGCGGAAGTCAGTAATAAGGGCAGGGTCCAGTATACTCCGCCGGGGCACCCAAGTCCGTTCCTCCAGGCCATACCCCTCCCAATCTACCAGGTACTGCAGCCCCCTCCCCACCCTTCTACACCCCAAAATCCGGTCCACCGTGTAGGCCGGCTGTCCTCCGACGAGACGAGGTGGGGGAGCAGGGCGGGCAGTGGGGTCAGGGGGCAGGAGATGACGGGCTTGAGGAGGGAGACATGGAAGGTTGGGTGAACCCGCATGGAGGGGGGGAGCCGCAGCTTGTAGGCGACCGGGTTCACCCGCCTAATGACCTGGAAGGGGCCCACCAAGCGGGGGGACAGCTTCCGGGACTCGACCCGGAGGGGAAGGTCCCAGGTCGAGAGCCACACCTTCTGGCCCAGGCGGAAGACCGGGGCCGGGCGACGCTTGCGGTTGGCCTGGAGCTGGGATTTGGCCGAGGCCTTCTTGAGCGCCGCCCGCACCCGTCTCCAGGTCCTGCAACACCGACTGACCTGGGCCTGGACCGAAGGCACCTCTGCCTCCTCCTCTTGCTCAGGGAACAGGGGGGGTTGGTAACCGTACTGGCACTGGAAGGGGGACAGGCCAGTGGAGGAGCAGAGGAGGGTGTTGTGGGCGTACTCGGCCCAGGCCAGTCGCCGGCTCCAGGTCGCAGGGTTCCCGGAGACGTAGCACCGCAGCACACCCTCCAGGTCCTGGTTGACGCGCTCCGTCTGCCCGTTGGACTGGGGATGGAATCCGGAGGAGAGGCTGACGGAGGCGCCGAGGCTGTTGGTGAACGCCTTCCAGAACCTGGAGGCAAACTGGGGACCCCGATCCGACACCACGTCCTGGGGGAGACCGTGGATCCTGAAGACATGCTGCACCATCAGGTCCGCGGTCTCCTGGGCCGAGGGCAGCTTGGGAAGGGGGATGAAGTGGGCCACCTTGGAGAACCGGTCCACCACTACCAGGATAGTGGTGAACCCGTCGGAGGGGGGAAGGCCTGAAATGAAGTCCAGGGAGATGTGGGACCAGGGACGCTTGGGGATGGGAAGGGGCCGGAGGAGACCCGCTGGGGGTTCTTGCTGCGCGCGCACACCGCACACGTTGCCACGAAGGCGCGCATATCCCCCTCTGCCGTGGGCCACCAGAACCTCCTCCGGATGAATTCCAAGGTCCTGGCGGCCCCTGGGTGACCTGTGAGGGAGGACGCGTGTGCCCAGAGAAGCAGCAGCAGCCGCGCGTGCGTGTGCGCGCAGCCTTGGGTACGTGGGCCCCCCCCGGGGTCTGGCTCCCGCCCCAAGGCCGCTCTGACCACCCTCTCGATGTCCCAGGACACAGGGGCGAGGATGAGCGCCTCCGGAACGATGGGGTCAGGGGTCTCCACCAGGTCCACCGGGTCGAACTGTCGGGAGAGGGCGTCCGGTTTGACATTCTTCGACCCTGGGCGATATGAGATGGTGAAGGTGAACCTGGTGAAGAAGAGCGCCCACCTCGCCTGACGGGAGTTCAACCGCTTGGCCCCCCGGATATACTCCAGATTCTTGTGGTCCGTCCACACTTCAAACGGCTGGACGGCGCCCACCCAGGACGAGGGGGCAGTCAGGAATCTCAATGATGAAAAACTGGGCCTCCTCCCAAGGGGCCCCCTCGACCTGGAGGCGCACGGGGATAGTGCGCTGGGTGATGAGGCCAGCTCCCAGGGGCCGACCGTCCAGAGCCCGGACCGGGATGGGCTCCGCTAGCTGGATGAGTGGGACTCCCCATCCAGCCGCCAGGCTCACGTCCATCAGGTTCCCCGCTGCTCCAGAGTCGACCAGGGCGAGGACCCTCTGTGGGCCGAAGCCCCACTGCACTGCGCTCCGGAGAAAGGTCCGGGGATCTCCAGGCATGGAGGGTGGATCCCGTCCCGCTAGCACCCCCCCAGATACTAGCGGGACCCTGCGTTTCCCGACTTCTCCGGGCAGGCAGAGCAGCGGTGACCCGACCGGCCGCAGTACAGGCAGCGCCCCTCGCTCAGGTGGCGCTGTCTCTCCGCCTTCGAGAGGTGCGCTGCCCCCAACTGCATGGGCTCCTCCTGAGGGTCCTCCCCCGGGGGACGGGGAAAGGGTTCTGGGTAGGGAGGCGCGCCGCATGTCAACCGTCGCTCCCTTAATCTCTCCCGGCGACGGTTGTCCACGCGTATGGAGAGGTCGATGAGGTCGTCGAATTGCTCCGGGAGCTCTCTGAAGGCGAGATCGTCCTTCATCACCTCCGCGAGCCCCTGGGCGAAAAGGACGACCAGCGTGCTCTCCCCCCAACCTGCCTCCCTCGCCAGGGTCCTGAACTCCACGGCGTAGTCCGCCATGGAGCGCTCACCCTGCCGACAGGCCGTGAGGCGACGACCGGCCTCCTGCCCCGACGCCGTGCGGGAGGTGTCGAAAACCTTCCGTATCTCCCGGGTGAAAAGAGCGACGTCTGAGCATGCCGGCGTCTGACGCTCCCACTCGGCCGTAGCCCAAGAGAGAGCGCGGGCCGTCAACAGGGTGATGATGTAAGCCACCGTGGAGCGCTCCGTGGGAAAGGAGGGCTGCAGACTGAATACCAGGGAACATTGGGTGAGGAACTCTCTGCAGCCCTCCGGACGTCCGCCGTAGCGTTCAGGCGGTGGTAGGCGGGGCTCCCGTGCTGGGATCTGGGGAGCTGGAGCAGGTGGTGTCGGTGCGGGTGCAGCGGCGGCCTCCCGAGCCTCCGACATGGAGCGGACCATGATGGTGAGTTGGCGGAGGCTCTCGGCCACCTGCTGCATCCCCTGCTCATGCTGAGCTAAAACTTCACGCTGTGCTGCGGCGTCCTCCCGCAGCCTGAGTATCTCCGCTGGGTCCATGTTGGTCTGAGATTCTGTTAGGGCTGGGTGGTAGTGTGGTGGACCCAAGGGCGGAGAGATACTCAGACAACAGCGTGAAGTGTTCTTAAGCGGGGGGTTTTAATAGAACAGGTAGGGATTCGAGAACAAACAAACACTGGGACCAAACGGTAAAACAAAGGTGGAGAAAACAAGCTCCGTAAACAAGGTACTCACTTAACAAGTGGAAAGATAATTCAAACAGGAATCACTGGGACTGGCGATACTAACAGACAGACAGGGTACTCACCGACAACGGGGACAATCTCAGTCAAAGACATGGGGGAACACACAGGCTATTTATACAAACAGGGGACAGAACACACAGGTGATATGAATGAGGGTGATTCCAGGTAGATTGGGAGGCACTGACCCGTATAGCCAGAGGGGGGCGCCAGAGTCACCGGACAGAACCCTCAGGCGTGACAGTGATTGCTGCTGACTAGCAGGGTAGCAGCCCCTCCCACCTGATGATCAGTTCACGACCAGACAGGTTTCACCACTCACTCAATCCCAAATGTATTAGTCCTGGTCCAAGGTGAGCAGGAGTTAAATACCTTGCAGGATAGTGTTAGGCCCTCCCACTGGAGATTGACAGCACTTCACAGCAATTGATTTCAAACAGCTGGCTTCCAATAGAAACTAGGTTCCTGAGCTTAAGGCAGGATAGCCACAGCAAAATACACAAGCTACCAACAGCACACTGACTTTAAACAAGATTAAACTAACTTACTTAGACTGGAGAACAGGCTTCACCACTCATTCAATCCCAAATGTATTAGGAACTGCCTTCCTCCTCCCAGTCAGGGACAGGGTATAGGACTGGTTGCCTTCCAACTCCGTTGACTGCTATCAGCGCTGTCCCTGCTGTCACACTCATTTGCTTAACTGTACTGTACAAAAAAAGATCTCAAGAGTGGCATGATACAACAAAACATTAGTCCCTGCACGACAATTACTATCGCAATCATCACTCCCATTTTTGCCAACATTGCTCCCCACTTTCCTAGGCTGTTTTCCAACCAATCCCAAATTTCCCAAAGTCTGTGCCTGCATTTTCTTTCACTTCCTGTCTTAAGTTGTTTTAGTTTAGTCATTGCTCTGGTAAAACTTCCTGCAGGATTGGTATTATTAGGAATGAATGTACAGCACTGGTCCCCAAACATTTTGCACACCCCACCTTGAGCGGTCATTAGAAAATTGAGCGCCTGTCTGTTCTGCCATGTCATTCTACTTGTCTCTCGGACCTGCTCTCCAAGGGCTGATAAGGCATCATCTGTGTAGTTGATGAACCTCTGTTGATTGTAATAGATGGTGTTTATCCAATCCACATTTTTATTTATCGTGAGCCAGAGGAAAATTTATTCAAATCCTGCCAGTACCTGGCTTGTACCCCTCTAGGTACACCTACGGCATCTATATAGACTGCAGGATCGGACTGATATGCCCTTTTTCTTCTGCTTCTTTGCTTATTCTCATTCTGATCTGGCCTGATTTCTTGCTGATCTTCCCATAGACTGGTGTCGTTGCCTATCAAAATAGTTCCTGACTGGACTAATTTAACCCGAGCACATATCCCTGACCAGTCAGCTGGTAATGTTGCCATTAGGTTTCCTCCCCCACACATCCAATAGTAATCTGCCACTACCTCATTCTGTCTGAGATATAGACCGATTAGTGGTATACCCCCCAGAGCCCCAGGAGCCCCTAATACTGTCACCAGTGGTCCAGAGCAGGTTCTCTGCCTATCTTGCTCCAGCCTGCGCTCCCTGTTAGGGACCCTTTCCTGTATCTTGAAGTTTTCAAGGGCCTGCAATACCTTGCTGGCAGTATTTTTGGCAATCCCGTAGGGGCTATTATCATTTTTGTATGTCCCTTCTGCCTAGTTATACAATGCTTCTGGCAGGGGTTGCTCCATATTCCATGGTACAATACGCCACGTGACGTGACAGTTACCTTTAAATTTCCACAGGTTTTTGGTGCCATTTGTTGTGTTGAGTGGTTTGTTGAAGCATTCAAACTCTTGTTTCCAGTTTATTGAATAATGTCTCGTAATCTCCCTCTTTTTCCCCCATCTAGCCTCACATCTATTTTCCTGCATTGTTCTCTAAAAGTCTGACTGTATTGATGATATCTGGTGTTGCTTAAGATACCCAAACATTCGGCTGGGCAATAGGGTCGCTCTGATTCTTCCAGGTGACAGTTCCTTTGATTAAACTGTGCACAGGCCTGATATGTGTGTGGGTTAGGTACAACTCTTAGCTTTTTGAGTGGTGATGCACGACACGAGGCAATCCCTTTCTACCACCGACTGGGCTGCCATTTGTACCCATCATTTTGCCTAGCCTTTTCCAATACTGGACTTTCCTTGCCTTCTCTGTCGTCATCTATTTCTGTGTTAACTTGTGTGTTGGCAGTTGTTCTGATTCTTTTTGTGTCTGGTACAGTACTTCCACCCTTTCTGATGGTTTTCTCTCTTCTAGCAAAGGCACTTTCCCGGGGGATAAACCCATCCATCTCGGCTGGGGACATGCTCCTGGACCTATAACTAGTCCTCATCTGCCCATCCCCATATACGTCTATGGGCCTTCGAGTTTGGTTCGATGCAGTGGTCTTTCTTTCTCTAAACTATTCTTCTACATCTGCTCTGCAAACTGCCTTGTTGGTACGGTCTTCCAGGTCCCAACACATCTCTTTTTTACATAGGATTACTTATCTTACTATTCAAGATGGCGCCTCATACGGCTACCACGGTGTGTTGGTGCGCACTTCTTTGTTTGTTTTTAGTCTTTAATTCCGTTAATTGTGATTCCACTGAGCTTATTTTCACGAGGGATAAGATGCTTAAAATCAGGGACTCAACACTATCTGATTCATGTCCCAACTTTCTCGCCTCATCTGTGGATTTACTGGACATTCTGGTCAAATGTGCTCTGGCCCTTGGCCAAGCAGTGCGACGGAGGCGGTGGCGCCGCCAAGGCAAGTGCGCCGGAGCTTTGGAGCGCTTCAAGGAGAGAGGATTACGCTCGCCTCTACCGGGAATACTCCTCTGAAATGTCCGCGCACTGTGCAACAAAATGGATGAATTGCGTCGTCTTATCAGGACAAATAGAGACTTTTCCCTCTCTTCTGTTTTGTGTTTCACGGAATCGTGGCTGATGGAATCTACACCGGACTCCGTTGTACAGCTGCCCGGCTTTCAGCTGTTATGGGCAGATCGCGACCCGATTTCTACTCGCAAGGCAAAAAGAGGTGGGATCTGTTTCTATATAAATCAACGCTGGTGCAACGACGTGAAAGTGATTTTGCAAACTTGTTCTCCTGACCTGGAATCATTTTTAATCACCTGCAGACCGTTTTACTCTCCATGTGAATTCACTTCTTTTATACTGGCTGGAGTTTACATCCCCCCGCAAGCTGACGTGAAAGTGGCTCAACGTCAACTCGCCGACCAAATATTAGGAGTGGAGAGAAGGAGAGTGAACACGTATTCCCCAGTTATTGTCCTTGGGGACTTTAACAAGGGGCAACTTAACTCACGAACTCCCTAAATATAAACAGTTAATCAAATGGCCGACCAGGGAGGAGAAGATTTTGGATCACTGTTACAGCACCATCAGCAGAGCTTATCACGCAGTTCCCCGCACGGCTCTGGGACTATCTGACCACGCTCTTATTCATCTGATCCCGGCATACAGGCAGAAACTAAAACTTTCTAAACCTGCTGTGCGGACTAAGAATTGGAGCAGCAGAGATGCAGTGGAGGAGCTGCGTGACTGCCTTGACACCACAGACTGGGACATTTTTAAGACTGCTTCCAACAGCCTGGACGAATACATAGAGTCTGTGACGTCATACATCAGCTTCTGTGAGGACAGATGTATTCCAACACGCACTAGGGTGAGTTACAACAATGACAAGCCCTGGTTCACAGCAAGACTCAAACAGCTTTGTTTGGAGAAGGAGAGGGCTTTCAGGAGTGGCGACAAGGAAAGGTTTAGACTGGCTAAGTACACGTTTGGCAATGAGATGAAGGAGGCCAGACAACAGTACTCAAAGAAGCAAGAACAACAGTTTGAAGCCAACGACTCCTAGTCAGTCTGGAAAGGCCTTCGAGTAATCACAGACTGCAAAGCCAAATCCCCCCACTCTATGGAAGACCTCAGACTTGCAAATGACCTGAACGACTTCTACTGTAGATTTGACAGACAATGGAGCAGCCCTGACTCTGACCCACAAAACCAACCCTCACCCACAGCTATCACACCTCTTCTTCCCAGCCTGGACAGACACACAAACCTCTACAGAGTATGTGATGAACATAGAATCAGAATCATAATCAGAATTCTTTTATTTGGCCAAGTATATTCGCACATACAGTAAATTGACTTGGTGAGGTTGGTGCATGGACATAAAAAACAAATCGCAAATATTGACAAGAAATTTACAAAATAGCAAAGTATTAACAAAATAGCAATTACAAATTTACAAAAAATAGCAGCAGAACAATACATCTTGTAGGCTGTGTGAGACTAAATGGCAATGAGGCTAGAGGCTGTGAAATGGTTGTGGGGCATGTTCACTATGAATTAGAATAATTTTAAATAATTATAAATTACACTGTCAGTGCATTGTTTGTGTGACAGCATGGGGGGGGGGGGGGTCAGAGAGGCAGGGGGCTTGGTTGTGAGCCCCACTGCCATGGGGAAGAAACTGTTCAAGTGGTGCAAGGTTTTAGTCTTGATTGACCGATACCTTTTGGCGGATGAAAGTCTCTGGAAGAGGTTGTGACCAGGATGGGAAGGATCAGCGATGATCTTTCCTGCTCTCTTATTGGTCCTGGTCCGATGACCTTCTCGGCTGACCGAATGATCCGCTGCAATCAGCCTTTGTCCTTGGCAGTGGAGGCAGCGAACCAGACGGTGATTGATGAGCTGAGGATGGACTCAATGATGGCCGTGTAGAACTCAACTATCACTTTCTGCGGTATGTTGAATTTCTTCAGCTGCCGCAGGAAGAACATCCTCTGCTGGGCCTTCTTGATGGTGGAGGTGATGTTTTCCGCCCACTTGAGGTCCTTTGAAATTATTGTCCCCAGGAATCTGAATGACTCCACAATGTCAACTGGGGAGTCACATGATGAGGGGGGCGGTTGGGGCTGGGCTTCTCCTGAAGTCTACTACCATCTCTACAGTTTTTAGGGCGTTCAGCTCCAAGTAGTTCTGGCTGCACCAGGAAGCCAGGCTGTCAACTTCCTCCCTGTAGGCGGCCTCATCACCGTTGGAGATTAATCCAATGAGGATAGTGTCATCCGCGAACTTGACAAAAGGGTGGCTAGAGGTGCAGCTGTTGGTGTAGAGGGAGAAAAGTAGAGGAGAGAGCACACAGCCTTGTGGGGCTCCGGTGCTGATGGTCTGGGGCTCCGAGACAAGCTTGCCCAGCCGTACCTGCTGCTTCCTGTCTGTCAGAAAGTCAGTGATCCACCTGTAGGTGGGCTCAGGCAGGCTCAGTTGGGATAGCTTGTCCTGGAGGAGAGCTGGAGCGATAATGTTAAATGCAGAGCTGAAGTCCACAAACAGGATCCTGGCGTAGGTGTCGGGGGAGTCTAGGTGCTGTAGGAGGAAGTGAAGTCCCATGTTGACTGCATCGTCTACAGACCTGTTGGCTCTGTAGGCAAACTGCAGTGGGTCAAGGAGGGGGTTGGTGTTGGCCTTGAGGTGGGTGAGCTCAAAGGTCTTCATGACCACAGAGGTCAGGGCGACTGGTCTGTAGTCATTGAGACCTGTGATCCCCTGCTTTATGGGAACTGGGATGATGGTGGATGTTTTGAAGCAGGCAGGTATCATGCATTCAACCAGTGAGGTGTTAAAGATGTCCGTAAACACTGGAGACAGCTGGTCTGCACAGTGCTTCAGTGTGGAGGGAGAGACAGCATCTGGTCCAGCTGCCTTGCGAGGGTTCTGTTTCTTTAACAGTTTGTTGATGTCTCTCTCCTAGATGGAGAAAGGTGCGACGGGGGGAGGGGGCTCTAGAGGTTAGTGTCTCTGTCCAGGCTGGGAAGGAGAGGTGTGATAGCTGTGGGGGAGGGTTGGTTTTGTGGGTCAGAGTCAGGGCTGTTCCATTGTCTGTCGAATCTACAGTAGAAGTCGTTCAGGTCATTTGCAAGTCTGAGGTCTTCCATAGAGTGGGGGGATTTGGTTTTGCAGTCTGTGATCACTCGAAGGCCTTTCCAGACTGAAGAGGAGTCGTTGGCTGCAAACTGTTGTTCTAGCTTCTTTGAGTACCGTCGTCTGGCCTCCTTAATCTCCTTGCCAAACGTGTACTTAGCCTGTCTAAACCTTTCCTTGTCTCCACTCCTGAAAGCCCTCTTCTTCTCCAAACGAAGCTGTTTGAGTCTTGCTGTGAACCAGGGCTTGTCATTGTTGTAACTCACCCTGGTGCGTGTTGGAATACATTTGTCCTCACAGAAGCTGATGTATGATGTCACAGACTCTGTGTATTCGTCCAGGCTGTTAGAAGCAATCCTAAAAATGTCCCTGTTTGTGGTGTCATAGCAGTCACGCAGCTGCTCCACTGCTTCTCTGCTGCTCCAATTCTTTGATGTCTGCACAGCAGGTTTAGAAGGTTTTAGTTTCTGTCTGTATACCGGGATCAGATGAATAAGAGCGTGGTCAGATAGTCCCAGAGCCGCGCATGGAACTGCGTGATAAGCTCTGCTGATGGTGCTGTAACAGTGATCCAAAATCTTCTCCTCCCTGGTCGGCCATTTGATTAACTGTTTATATTTAGGGAGTTCGTGAGTTAAGTTGCCCTTGTTAAAGTCCCCAAGTACAATAACTGGGGAATACGTGTTCACTCTCCTTCTCTCCACTCCTAATATTTGGTCGGCGAGTTGACGTTGAGCCACTTTCACGTCAGCTTGCGGGGGGATGTAAACTCCAGCCAATATAAAAGAAGTGAATTCACGTGGAGAGTAAAACGGTCTGCAGGTGATTAAAAATGATTCCAGGTCAGGAGAACAAGTTTGCAAAATCACTTTCACGTCGTTGCACCAGCGTTGATTTATATAGAAACAGATCCCACCTCCTTTCGCCTTGCGAGTAGAAATCGGGTCGCGATCTGCCCATAACAGCTGAAAGCCGAGCACATGTACAGCGGAGTCCGGTGTAGATTCCATCAGCCACGATTCCGTGAAACAGAAACAAAACAGAAGAGAGGGAAAAGTCTCTATTTGTCCTGATAAGACGACGCAATTCATCCATTTTGTTGCACAGTGTGCGGACATTTGAGAGGAGTATTCCCGGTAGTGGCGAGCGTAATCCTCTCTCCCTGAAGTGCACTAAAGCCCCGGTGCGTTTGCCACGGCACCGCCACCTTCGTCGCACTGCTTGGCCAAGGGCCAGTACCCCTTTGACCAGAATGTCCAGTAAATCCACGGATGAGGCGAGAAAGTTGGGACATAAATCAGATGGTGTTGAGTCCCTGATGTTAAGCATCTCGTCCCTCGTGAAAATAAACTTAGTGGAATCACACTTAACGGAATTAAAGACTAAAAACAAACAAAGAAGTGCGCACCAACACACCGTGACAGCCGTATGAGGCGCCATCTTGATCATTTGACCACTGTTTCTGCCCCTAAGAGTGCTGATGGCATTGCTTCTACCCATCTGCTGAATCTGTCTATGACAACAAGCATGTATCTTTTCCCATTTACCTTTCTTATCATATCGACATTGTCCATTACTAAATGTTTGAATGGCCCATCTGGAACCGGTATGTGCCCTAAGGGTGTTGTGATTCCCTTTCTTACATTGTTTTGCGCGCATACTGCTAATGCGTTGTCTACCATTGCCTGTAAATAGGGTGACCAATACCCTTGAAGTTTTATTTTCCTTACAACTTCCCCCCTTGCGCAATGGTCAAAACCATGAGCATCAGTCATCAAAATCCCCAGCAGCACCGTAGGTGCTACTGTTGTTCCCTCATGAGATCTCCAAAGTCCTGTAGAGTCGGCTTTTGCCGCCCTTTGAAGCCACATGGATTGCTCATATGGCCCTGCATTCTGTTGCATGCGTATGATGTCCTCCAGCTGCGGTGTTGGTTCTACCAATACCATCGGGGTCAATACAGCCACCGCACATTTTGATGCTCGTTTTGCCGCTTCATCAGCAGCATTGTTTCCCTGGGTAATGTAATCATTGCCTTTCCGGTGTGCCTGGCATTTAATGATGGCTAATCGCTTTGGTTTCATCATGGCCAACATTAATTCTTTGATTTGTTCAAAATGTTGTATGGGTGATCCATCACTTTTCAAAAACCCTCTGTTTCTATACTGCTCCAAACAGATGACAGACTCCATGCGCATACGCTGAGTCAGTAAAAATATTCACTGATTTGCCATTTCCCAATTTGCAGGCTTCCGTCAGTGCTTTTAGTTCTGCCAGTTGGGCAGAACATGGTTGTTGACAACTGTCTATCTTTTCTTCTTGGAATGACTGCCATATTTGTGTAACTATGCCATACCCTGCATGATTCCCTAGGTGATCTTTATAACATGAACCATCTACAAAATATGTCTCTTCTGCGTCCAGTAAGGGTGTTGATTCTAAGTCTGGTCTTAACCTGGTGAATGTTTGCGAGTGTGCTATACAATCATGTTCTTCCCCTTCGTCTGCCAATGGTATTAGTTCAGCCGGATTGACTGTGCTACATCTTTTGATAGTGATGTCCAGGTATGTTAATAACGACAAATATGACAGGTTCCTAGCTTGCGTTAAAACAAACCTTCCCTGCTCTAACAGTTCCACTGTCTTGTGATGTGTATATTGTCATTGGGTAGCCCATTGTGACTGACAAGGCCTTCTCATAGGCATAGTGCATCGCCACCACTCCCTGAAAGCATGGCGGGTACCCTTGAGCCACACTGTTTAATTTGGTGCTATAGTAGGCTAGGGCTTGTGTGATGGAGATCAGTCCATCACAGGTTGGGAGTGTATGGGTGTGTTTGTGTGCAGGGGTATATGTTGTGTTTAGTACTTGTGTTACGACTCAGTTGTGTCTAGGGTAAAGGGAAGTACGTAACAGATTTGACCAACTAAAGGCAGGAATCTTGAGCGCGTTGGTGTGAAATAAAGGAGACCAGACAAGGATGGAGTGAACTGAAATAGTGGTATATTGTAAATAGTAGGGGGGGGGGTGTACAGGCAGTGTACACACAACACTAGCAGCCCACAGGCCAAGGGGACACAGAGGTTGCCAAAGAAAAGAAAGTAACAAATGTAGGAGGGTTAGGAGAGGCTACTAACTGACCCTAACTAAACATACACAACTCAAAATACCTCCCTGACTAACTAACTACTCTGACCAAGGACATCAAAATGTACATGGTTGGCAACCACCCCTTTCCTAGTGTATCTATACAATAGTTCCACCTACGTGAGAGAGTATAGAGGCCTCTGTCTTACCTGCCCCAGGGCCTGGACCATACAAACAACTACCACACACACAATCAAGGTAGGGGGAAACAAGTGTCAGTGGGGATACACACATCAAAGTGTACAACAAAGCATGAGCTCAGGAAGAGAGCGACTGGCATGAAACACACAGCTTAAATACTAAATGAAGGGAGTTGATTGGGGTTGGACTGGGATGGCAGGTGATTAGGAGGATTGGCAGCAGGTGCAGCAAATGGGAGTGGTGATGTCACCCTATAAAGAAAGAGGGAAAACAGAACAGACAAACCTACGTGGAACGTAACAACTTGTGCAACGCAGGGGAGGACTCATGGGCGGTTGTTGGGCAGTCATGAGGGGCGGTTCTGCAAATAATAAAAGGTATGAGTACGCGGCTAACACATTGGTACTCACAGCTGTAAATAACGTTAACTATAAATAACATTTGAGTTATTGTGAAACATTGGTATTCTACATTTTACATTGTATATGGGAGATGAATGAAAGGTAGAATGTGTGTATATACTCACCTGGTTGTGATTGCAGTTCCTGGTTCACCGGCAAAAGGAGTCCTCAAGCCACAGGGACAGCCTATATAGTTATGGAAGCTCCCATTGTTAATTGAACGGGGGGATGGGATTTGTGGCTGGAGAATATACTGTGTCCTTTGCACTTACCATAGCCTAACAGTGATTGTTTGTTTTTACCTACCTGTGATACTTGGTTATGTGTGATAATGTTTAAAAATAGATGTTCGATTATGTAATTTGGTTTGTGTATATTGTGTAAAATATATATATTTTTTTTTTTTGTTGCAACATGTCTGCCTCTTCACTGAAACTCCATCCGTGCTAAAGCTTACAGCTTGTTTTTTCCTACCACTGCAACATGTGTCCTGTGCTAGCGCTGCTGAGGCATACCCATTTCTCCTATTTGCCACATATAACAGGAATGGTTTGTCACAGTCGGGCACAGCCAGTGCTGGCGCCGGTTGCATTTCCTTTTTCAACGTCTCAAATGCTATCGTTGCATCTTTTGTCCACGTCAAAGGGGCTCTTAAATTCTGCTGTTTTCATCAATTCCCTCAGGGCTGCTGTTTTTATCGCATAGTCCTCTATCCAGTCTCCACTGAATCCTGTCATTCCAAGAAGTCATCATTTGGCCCACAGTTACTAGTTTTGGTGCTTTGCTTATTCCCTCTAATTGTCCTGGTGATATTGCCTTTGACCCATGTGCTATTGTTCTTCCCAGATATTTGACCTGGGGTAAACAATACTGCAATTTTGTTTTTGATACCTTGTGTCCCCCTACTGCCAGTTTTTGGAGAACTTTTATGTTGTCCTCATGCCATTGCCTGTTCCAATGTGGGTGAGCAGATTAGCAAGTCATCCACATATTGGATTACAGTGCTGTTTAGCTCCAGGTCTTCTAGATCAGCTTTTAACACCTGATTGAATACATGAGGCGAATGTTTGAACCCTTGAGGCATTCTAGTATAAGTGTATAGTTTTTTTCCACCCACGTCTTAAAATCTATTTCCCACGTACTCTCTAGTAACCACTTTATTGTTAGATCTAATAAATGTAGGAAGTGTACTTCTCTCAGCTGTGTTGCTTTGCGTACCTTTTTAAAATATCCTGCGGGGCGTGGTAATACTACTTGTCGTCTTATCCCCTTCTCATATTCTTTAAATATCCTTCCCTTTATTTTGCTTTCTTGCCAAATTAACTCTTGTCCCAACTGTATCTCTACCCAGTGAGTGATTCTCACTCCGTCTATTAGCCAGGTATTTCTGGAGCCCTTATTTACCGGTATTGCACACTGTCCTCTTGCAGCAATTGTTTTTAGGGTGATCGTAAAATGTCCTATTTTCCACTCTTTTCTGCGATTTTGCTTCTATCAGATCAGCTAAGAACAACATAAACCTTCCCTTCCAGGTGGACTACACCATCTTATTTATCTATTTTACCTTTGTCTTCTACATTAAATTTCCACTGTGTCTTTTGCAGCTTTTATCCCAATTACCCAACGGTTGTCTCTTCTATCTGGTGTTCTTATTTCGATGAATGTCTTAATACATGTATCAAATGCTTCCTCTAAGATAAAACAATGGCTTCCTACCAATATCTTATATACCTGAATCTGTTTTCTTGTTACTTTGGGAGTCATAAATTGTCATACATTGTGCACATTGCCACTCTATCTAAAAATGTTACCCTTTGTTCTTCCGTATGTAATGTCTGCAGTCTTTCTGTTAAATTAGACATTTGTCCCTTTTTTGTCCCATTTGTTACTTTTCCTTTATCTTCCTTACCAAAGCGGAACTGGCCGCTTCCTCCCTGTCAGGGACAGAAGCCCTTTTCTACACTCCTCTTGAATGACCAGTAAATTCAGCCTCTCCAAGTTGGCACTGGCCGCGTCCTCTCTGCCAGGTCACACTTAAGTGACGGTCCAGGAGAGGTGCACAACCCTTACCCCCCAGATATGGCAACCCTAACCTACACTTCTCTTGAGTGACCTGTAAATTCAGGCCTTTTCCAGATACACTTCAACACTGGACAAGCAGTATTATACAGTATTTCTGTCTACCTATTCAGCCCTCTGTTAATACACTTCCACAACACAACGGTATCCGTAGGGCTTGCACATGTAACGCTACCTAGGGCTTTATCGTGGTACCCCTAAGACTTATTTACAGTTAGTGCATGCACATTTTCTGAAATCCCCAACAGCTCTAGTTCAAATCCTAAATTTGGTTCTTTTTAATTGGTAAGACTCGTGCTAGTGTCCTACCATCGAGTCCGGAGACCCAGAGCGAACTACAAATTTTTTTTAAATAAAGCAGGAATACTGCTTACCTTATTTTGTGGCCACTATTTGTGCAGTTCGTCCAGTCCGTCCTCGGTGACCGTTCACCGTGTTCTGGCCTCTTTCCAATCCTGTTCGTGACAAGTAACAAAGCCGAGGTGGTTTGCGAAACATCCTGTTTGTCCCTCAGCACACCATATTTATACAGTTTCCAATCTTTATCAAATTTAGGTTCCATCCCTCATATGTAAATCATTCACACTTTCTGGCTGTTCGCCACCAATATCATTCACCCGGTTCCTATACCTCGTCACGGTTTGGTTTCCCCTCCCATTTCTAAAGACCGTTATCGGGTTGTAACAATATTGGTGGCGAGCCCATCGTGATTATCAAAAATATATGACATAACCCCCCGGTACTTCTTGGTACTATTCCTGCCCTTATCCTCTGGGTACCTGGTACCTCTTGGTTCTGCTCCTTCCATGCACCAACCTCTGGGTACCTCTTGGTACCACTCCCTCCATAAATCAACATCTGGGTACCTCTTGGTATTACTCCCTCTATGCATCAACCTGTTTCTTATGGAACGTTTATAATAGTTTTTCTCAATTTTCCATAACTCACTCTTGGCCTCTTTGTCCTGTCTTGCTTGTTATGTTCTCTCTTTATTTGCTATGGAAATTTACCATACTACATCCAACGTTAATGGTCTGTTAACTCTGTGTACTATACCGTTGGCTCGTTAATCTACTTTAACAGTTTGCTAGATAGCTAGCTAGCTTAAATTAGTCGATATTTAAAAAAACAGTGTAAAATAACATACATAATTTCTGAAATTGTGCATACAAATTATTTCTAACAATTACCTTCAAATACGTCATTAAATGTTTCTCACTTTAATTTGTACACACGCCATAGTTTGTGAAGAAAAAAAAAAATCTCTTCTCTTCTCTCTTCTACCTCGTGTGCAAATCGCAATGGTCACTGGGAACTGAAAGTATGCTGGCCACCATGCTTAGTTTTTCAGACCTCCCAAGTAGGCCAGCAGAACTCAGGCTGTACTTGACATTTAACAGACTTGAGTTTGGAACGGCACTTGATCACATGACTGCGCATATGCGTACTTGGTATATGCTCTAGATCATAGGTGTCAAACTCATTCCATGGAGGGCCGAGTGTCTACAGGTTTTTGCTCTTCCCATCTACTTGATTGATGAATTAAGGTCACTAATTAGTATGGAACTCCCCTCACCTGGTTGACGAGGTCTAAATTGAAAGGAAAAACCAAAAACCTGTAGACACTCGGCCCTCCATGGAATGAGTTTGACACCTATGCTCTAGATAGAACGCATTTTGGAACATAGCCATTGTCTTTGTAAACTGGATGTTCTTTACCAAGGGCAGCTCGCAAATTCAATGCTATTTCACACAATCTACTATAAACTGTTAAATGTGCTCAAGGCACCTATTTCAAACAGTTGCTCATTGCCTGTAATGATATACCCATATAGATTCCACAACTTTGATGGCAATTGTTGCCAAAACGGATATAACGGACATAAAAAAAAAAGTAGTAAAAGTAGAGAGCTTGCTGATTTTGTAGATGGGTCCAATTGCACACAACGACAAGCTAAGTACCTCGGAGGATGAAGACATTTCTTGAAGATTCAAGCATTGGCTATGAAGCAACAACTTTCCCCTGACAACCACCCGTGAAGAGCGAAGGAAGGATGTAGGGGAAGAGGAAGCATGTCACCGACTGAGGCAGATCAAACCAGACCAAAGGGAAACATGGATAACCATGGCTACGGAGTCCTCCTGGGAAAGGCTGTGAAAGCAGACAGGCAGCATTGAGTCATCCTGTGTCCAGATGAGCCGCTCCCGGGTAGGGGGTCGGAAACGTGTCTGTGTATTCATCTCTACCGATATTATCAGGCTGGCGGGAGTCAGATTTGATGGATTCAGAAAATTGCCTAAGGAAACACAGGTCAATTACGCAGCATGGCATGAGTTGGCCAGCCCAGTCTGCAGGCTAATCACGAGTATATTGCACTGCAATTCACACTGCGGCACGTGATTGTGGTGTGACAAAGCTGTGCGCTTTTGTCTCCCAGGCATTATGCCACATTTAATAATATCCAGTTTGTCCCAATTGTCCCTCTATTATTCTGTTAATGCTAATTGATAGACTTTGCAGCAAGCCAGCAGCTTTTATAATAGTATGGACATGACCATGACTGTGGCCATCAATGGATCGATGCAGCAGATTTACATCACTGTGTTTCACAACTCAGTTACATACTAGTGTCAGTCTGAATGTACAGTGCCTATAGAAAGTCATCATACCCCTTTGAAATAGTTACTATATTTGTCGTACAGCCTGAAATCAAAACCCATTAAAAAATAACTTTTTCCAGCTTTATGTACAAATTTAGCCATACAACATCAAACTAATGAAAAAAAAGGCGACAGTTCTGAACATTTATAAAAAATGAAAAACAAGAATAACAGGGTTGGAAAAGTCGTCAGTCCCCTGATTTAATACTTTGTAGAGCCACCTTTTGCTGCAATTACAGCCATCAATCTGTTTGGATATGTCTCTACTAGCTTTGCACACCTAGATTGGAGAATATTTGCCCATTCTTCCTTGCAGAATTGTTCGAATTCAGTCAAATTCCGTGGTGAGCGGCAATGGACTGCTCTCTTCAAGTCCATCCACAGATTTTCTATCGGATTTAAGTTAGGGCTCTGACTTGGCCACTCAAGGACATTCAGCTTTCTATCCTTAAGCCACTGCGTTGTTCTTTTGGCGGTATGTTGAGGATCGTTGTCGTGTTGGAGGGTGAATGACCTGCCCATCTTCAGCTGTCTAGCAGAGGGACGCAGGTTGTCCTCAAGAATTTGGGTGTACTTGGCAGCATCCATTTGCCCTTCAATCCTGACCAATTGCCCAGTCCCCACTGAAGAGAAACATCCCCACAACATAATGTTGCCACCACCATGCTTCACAGTAGGTATGATTCAAGATTCTTTATTTGTCACGTGCATGCAAGTATACAGTGAAATGCAAAAGTGACAGTGCCACAGAGTAGTGCAACAATACAATAAGTTTTAAAATAGAAAAAAATAAAATAGAAGTACTAACAAATATACAGTGTGGACAGTATAAACAATATGAACAGTATAAGCAGTAAGCAATATAAACAGCAGATGGATGATTATGTGTGTGCATATGTGTTATGATGTCAGTGAGTGTGTGAGTGACTTGAGGGGGGCACTGGTGGGGTCATCGTTGATTCTGATGGCGTGGGGGAAGAAACTCAGCCTTAGCCTCTCTATTCTTGCTGCATGACAGCGGAGGCATTTGCCTGAACGCAGCGGCTGGAACAGTCCGTTTTTCGGGTGGTGAGGGTCCTTCATAATTCTGTAGGCTCTGGTCCTACACCTCCTGGTGTACAGGACATGGAGAGGGGGGGTTGGAGCTCCCATGGTCTTTTCTGCCAGGCGTACCACCCTTTGCAGAGCTCGCCTGTCCTGGGCCGTGGTGTTACCGTACCAGACGGTGATGTTGCCAGCCAGGATGCTCTCCACAGCTCCAGAGTAGAAGGACTGAAGGATCCTCCGGGAGACTTTGAATTTTCTCAGCTGCCTGAGATGGAACAGGCGCTGCCTTGCCTTTCCCACCAGAGAACTGATGTGGGTAGTCCAGGTCAGGTCTTCTGAGATGTGGACTCCCAGGTATTTAAAACTGCTCACCCTGTCCACAGCAGTCCCACCGATGTCCAGCGGTGTGTAGGCCCTTAGTTGTGCTCTCCCGAAGTCCACAATCAGCTCTTTTGTCTTGGAGACATTCAGGATGATGCTATTCTCCTGACACCAGAGTGACAGGTCCGCCACCTCGTCCAGGTAGCCTTTCTCATTGTTGTCAGAGATCAGCCCCACCACGACCGTGTCGTCCACAAACTTAATGATGGAGTTTTTGCTGGACTTAGCCACACAGTCGTGGGTGTACAGGGAGTAGAGGAGGGGACTAAGGACGCAGCCCTGGGGGGACCCTGTGCTCAGTGTGAGTGAGCTGGAGGTGTGTCTACCCACCCTGACCACCTGTGGCCTGGCCGTTAGAAAGTCCAGGATCCAGGCACACAGGGGAATGTTCAGTCCTAAACCAATCATCTTATCAGCCAGTCTGGTGAGGACTATGGTATTGAACGCTGAGCTGTAGTCTATAAACAGCATTCTCACATAGCCCCCCTTCTGACTGTCAAGGTGAGAGAGAGTGGTGTGGAGGACCTGGGAAACTGCATCGTCCGTAGATCTGTTTGGTCTATATGCGAACTGCAGTGGGTCCAGGGTCGGAGGGAGGGAGGAGCAGATGTATTCCTTAATCAGCCTCTCAAAGCACTTCATGACCACTGAGGTTAGAGCCACGGGTCTATAGTCATTTAAGCAGTCTGGGGAGGTGATCTTGGGCACAGGGACGATGGAGGATCTTTTAAAACAGGTGGGAACTACTGAATTTGCCAATGATAAGTTGAATATGGTAGTAAACACAGGAGCTAGCTGGTTAGCACAGGTCTTAAGTACTCACCCCGGAATGCCATCCGGGCCAGCAGCTTTCCTAGTGTTCACCTTCAGCAGAGCCCTCCTCACGTCGTGTTCCGTCACGGAGATTGCTTGCTCTGCCCTAGCGTGTGAAAGCCGCGCTAGCCAGCACTCTGATGTTGTTATTGTTAGCCGGCGCGCTAGCGGTGGTGTTGCCAGCCTCAAACCGTGCATAAAAAGAATTCAGGTCTTCGGCTAGGGAGGCATCTGCACTTCCGGTTGAGGGGGGTGTGTGCCGGTAATCCGTAATAGATCATAGTCCTCTCCATAGGCCCCTGGTGTCGTTGTTCTCCATCTGCCCTGCATTCTGTCCACATATCTCCTTGGCGGCTTTCACCGCCCTCCGCAGTTTGTAGGACTCCGCTTTATACTCCTCCATGCTGCCGGATGCCAGCCCGGAGTTGTAAGCGGCGGTGCGAGCCCTCAGAGCGGCACGGATGGAACTGTCGACCCAGGGTTTCTGGTTGGGGTAGATCTTTACCGTAGTAGTTGGTACAATGTTATCGGCTAATGTAGAGATGAAGTCAAAGACAGTCTCTGTAAACTCGCTGACATCGCTGGAACTTGATTGAAACATATCCCAGTCGACGTCACTCAGCGCGTCTTGTAACGCGGCCTCTGATTGGTCGGACCACCGCTTTCCCTCCCTCTTCACAACCGCTACCTGTTGGATCAACAGAATGGCGCAGTGGTCAGATTTCTCAAAGGGAGGGTGGGAAACAGCTTTGTACCCATTCTTAAACTGAGCATAACAATGGTCCAAAGTTCTATCTCCCCTGGTGGCACACTTGATGTGTTGACGGAAGTTAGGCATAACTTTTTTAAGGTTAGCTCGATTGAAATCACCTGTTACTATCATCGCCGCCTCAGGGTGGTTGCTCTGATGCCGGCACAGCGTATCATGCAGGGTCGATAGCGCTGCCTCTGTGTTGGCCTGTGGTGGAATGTCGACAGCTGTGATGATGATTGAGCTGAACTCCCAGGGAAGGTAGAATGGGCGGCATGAGATGGTCAGATGCTCCAGGTCCGCCGAGCAGGTCTGAGAAAGCGTCGTTACGTTGATAGGGTTACACCAGTTGTTGTTGGTCATGAAACAAACTCCACCACCCTTGGATTTGCCGGACTCGGAAGGGCAGATGACTCGGTCCGGTACCAACGAGGTAAGCCATGTCTCTGTTAGACAAAGGATGTTACAGTCTCTTACGTCTCGCTGGAAAGTAATCCTCGCCCTGAGATCATCCATCTTGTTCTCCAGAGACTGGACATTAGCAAGAAGTATGCTAGGCAGAGGTGGACGGTGGGCCTGAGCTCTCAGCCGATTCCGAAAGCCTCCCCGCTTTCCCCAGTGTTTCCTTCTCCTTTTTGGCGCGCTCCCATTGTTGTTATCGTGGGGGGTCCTTCTGATCTCCGCCGGCCACGCCGTGTCGATAGAATAATTATCCAAAATACTTGGTCTTAAGTTGTAATTTACATGTAGAAGTGTGTCCTTGTCGTACGATATCAGTGCCAGTGAGTTTCTCACAATGAGAGAATTTAGAAAACACATAAAAGCTAAAAAATTGCACATCCTCTGCGGAGCTCTCACAACGGCGACCGGCATCGGCGGCGCCATTTTCACCAGATGGTGTGTTTTGGGTGGTGTGCTGTGTTTGGTTTTCACCAAACATAGCGCTTGGAGTTCAGTCCAAAAAGTTCAATCTTAGTCAAACCTTTTTCCACATGAACAGAATCTTCCAGGTGTGTTTTTGCATTGCACAAACGAGACTGAGTGTGGCACTTTTTCAGAAAAGGCTTCTTTCTTGCTACCCTGCCATACAGGCCAACTTTGTGTAAAGCTTGTGAGATTGTTGTCACATGCACAGACAGACCAGTCCCAGCCATAAAAACTTATAAATCCTTCAAAGTTGCCTTTGGCCTCTTGGTAGCTTCTCTGATCAATGTCCTCCTGGCTCGGTCATCCAGTTTGGACGGACGGCCTGATCTAGGCAAGGTGTTGGTGGTGCCATACGCCTTCCACTTCTTAATGATGCTCTGAACGGTACTCAGAGGGATAGCTAAAGCCTTCGAAATCTTTTTGTAGCCTTCACCTAACTTGTGCCTTCCTACAACTTTATCCCGGAGGCCTTTTGAAAGTACTTTTCCAACCATGGTGAATTCTTTGCAGAACCATGCACTTCTAGTAGTGGAATCCTCAAGAAACAGCTGGTTTTATTCTGAAGTAATCAAAATCACTCCAATTGGGGGGCAATTAGCCTGGTGTTTGATCTGGAAGTTGATTGGTTGCACCTGAGCAAGTTTATAATGGTATACTCTAAGGGGCTGATCACTTAACTAAACTAGGTATTTCACTAATTAATTTTTAATAATTGTCCAGAATTTAAAAAAAATTTTTTTTCACTTTGATGATGAGGGTTATAATGTGTACATACAGCTCAAAAAAGTTAGATTTGATTCATTTTAATTTCCAAGGTGTAATGTGACAAAAGGTAAAGATTTCACAGGGTATGATGACTTTCTATAGGCACTGTATCACATTACTACGCATAGCTGTTGTATGTGGATTTGGCACATTCGCTTATGATCACTCACGGAAGACAAAGTACTGTACTGTTCTACTGACCGTGGATATCTTTGATTTAGTACTTTATGATCGTCTCTGTATGAATGTGGATGGGTGACTATTGGCTCATGAGTTACCACACTTGACTCTTATGCCAGTGCAGCTCCCTGTTTAATGGGCAGTGGGGAGAGGTCACCGTTATGTTGAATCCTTACCAATAGGGCAGAGTAGGGGTCATTCTGGAAGCCCTACGCTGCAGCATTGATCCTGCCCGCCACACTGACCAGAGGAAGTAAAGGGCTCAACAGGATCGTTCGGGCATCAGGCAGATTCTCTCTGCCCATTTTCCACATATCAATAACCATACCCTGCGTCGTCCATTTACACAGGGTATCACTATGATAGTGGGGCCTTAGATGCCTCCCTTTTTTTTCATTACTCTCTCTCTCTCACCACCCTTTAGTTAAAATGTCATCAGAGGTGAGCCTTTTTTAATTTTTTACCCCCTCCTCCCCCTATTTTACATTCCTGTGATGGGGACAAGGAGACATGGTGCAAAGAAAGGCAACAAGGGGACTGCCTCCATCACACTGCTGATTGAGGTTGAGAGAGTCCTCCCTGAAGTTCTCTGTTCCCACTCATACATCTAGAACCAGATCCACCAGTGATGTCTGACCTGGCTGCCCTTGTAGTGTCACTCGTAATGTAGAGGGGCCTGATCCACTACTACAGCATCAGAGTACTCTTAGAAATGGCCAGTAATTGTCTAATGCTATCCCACAGAGATGTGCAGGTTTCTCATTTGTATTTGAGCACAATGTTCCTGCATAGGAGAGAGAGTGTGAAGTCTTTGCCACTTGGTTATTAGGAAAAGCTAAGGCTTATTGCGTTTGACATGAGGATCTAAATACTCCCAGTGCAAGCTCTTTAAGTGCTGTACATGCTGTTTAAAAGCATGGCAAATCAAGAGAGATTTGTCATCCCTGGCAAGATGCAGGTTCATTACTCATAATGGAGGGCTTTTGGAGATGCTGTAGGGGGTTATTCTCATTATTTATAACATGTTTCCTCCAAGTTACATGTTCAATAATGTAGTACATGTGTGTAAGAGGACTCTAGTCTTAAAACAGCCGTTTAGAGACATTCACTGTCAGGCGTTTAGAGACATTCACTGTCAACAGAACGACAAATCTGTGACCTAAATGAATGTTGTCTTTCTGTTTGCCTGTGAAACCTGTCATGTTTTTAGTTTGTTTGTCTTCTCTCTGATGTCTTCCAGTTGCCCTATGAGTTGCAGGACATGGTGAACAAGCACATGAAGAGCAGTCTGCCGGAGAAGGGCCAGAGTCTCCAGGACTCGGACACCCTGAGTCACCCACCGACATGGTTCCCACCTCTTCCCAGTCCTGCAGCAGTGTGGGGGGGCCAGTGGCAGATGACGTGTTTGTTCATGTGGACATGACAGGGCCCCAGGCCGAGGGAGGACGAGGACGAGGAAGAGGAGGAGGGCGTGAGAATGGAGGTCCCAGTTACAGCAGAGCCCCAGCCCAGAGGAGCCAGGACCTCCTCCAGCAGAACGGCATTTGCAGTCAGAGCAGCCTGGACGGCCAATCAAGGGAGGACGGGACCGCACCCTCTTTTGAGAAGCTCAACCCCTACCCGGTCCCGCCTCAGCCCCATTCTCTCTACCCTGGCCGCAAGGTGGTCAAGTTCTCCTCCGATGACGAGGTGAAGATCCCAAAGAACAGCCCCCTGCCCAACTGCACCTACGCCACTCGCCAGGCCATCTCCTTCAGCCTGGTGCAGAACGACGAGGAGGCAGAGCGTCAACGCACCATTCCCAACAGCCCTGCCGTGTCCAATGGAGGCTGGCACTCTGAGGCCTTCTCCTCCTCAGGGGGCTGGCGGCGTCACCACACCCCCCCCTCAGTTGGACGTGGCCAACCCTCTCTCCAGCCAGTCCAGCCCTTTTAGCAGCCCCCCTCAGCCCCCCAGTGCTTTTGCTAGCTTGGGCAGCTCTGAGGAGGACCTCCTGGCCAACTGGCAGCGCATGTTTGTGGTGAAGATGGCTCCGTCGTCTGAGGGCACCCTGGTCAACTGCACCTCCTTCAGCAGTGAGACAGTCAAGGACCTGCAGATGACCCAGACCGGCAAGTCATCGGATGGAGGTTCAAACAGGGGGGTGCAGTGGGGGGCCTATTCAGAAGAGGAGGAGGGCTCCTCCACCCATAGCTGGACGGCCAGCCGGGAGTCCAGCCTGGACACAGACACCAGCAGTAAGAGAAGTACAGCAGGGGGCAGTACAGCACAGACTTCTCCCAGGAGGAGAGCGAGCGGCTGCTGATGACCATGGACCTGCTGGACAATGAGGACGACGCCAGTGGAGACATGGCCATCATGACCACCAGCCCAGTTGAAGCCAAGAGGAAGGTTTGTGGAGGAGACAGGGTTGGCAGGCAGCTCTGCCGAGGAGAGGGACATCCTGCCCAAGGACTTCCCCAAGATCGCCCCCCAGGCCCTAGCAGGGCTGGAGGACTATCCAGAGCAAACCCCTCCCCTACCCAGCAGCGCCTCCACCTCCGGCCGACCCCAGAAGAGCACGAAAAGGATGGGAGTCCACCACCTGCACCGTAAGGACAGCCTGACCAGGGCACACTGCAGGGTAAACTGCTGGACTGAGGTCGAGAACTCTCTCTTCCAGCTCGTACACTATTATTTTCTTCTCTGTTTTGTGGGCTTTGTCTTAACCAACAAAGGAAGGAGATCTACCAAGGAGACCTACGAACACGCTGGTCCTTTCTTTGTTGTGCTGCCATCTCCCGTGTGTTGGGCGAGGAAATGTGCACTCTCTCTTTACTAACAGTGTTCAAGAGCTCACTATTGTTTGAGAGCTGTGTTGAAGCAAATTGGGAAGTTGACAGTGTTCTTTCTTGCCACTGTGAGCTGAGATCTCCTCCAGGAAGAAAAAAAAAGGTTCAACGGTCCTACAAGAGATTAAGTGAATGAACTGTTTCAGTGAGGAGAAGGGCAACTCCAGGATATAACCATACCTTGTTGTTTCCTGTGTGTAAACATTCAGCTAGTGTGCGTTCTCATGGAACAGCCAGATGGTGCAGCATTTTTAGCTCATCCACAGAGATGATCGACAATTTGTAGAACTGGTAAAACAAACAGTGCCTATCCCTCTCTGTCTGAGGGTGTTTCGTAAGCCCCAAACTTGCAGAATTCTTGCAGACGTTTAAATGCAAACAATTATGGAGATAATGATGGAGGAGAACAGTATTTCCATTATGTAAGTATTTCCATTATGCAAGGTATGATAACATATAGGACAAAAAAAAGTAACTTTGACCCTACAGTATAATTCAATATCATTTAACTTTTGGTCTGTTATTGATCTGTGACTAATTTGTCATTCCTGTATTTCCATCTGAAGAAAGAAAGAAACACTACTACTGTACATGAGGTGCAAGAATGGAAGGATCAAGAACCAAGGTTCCAGGCTCAAACTCCGAACTAGGTATAAGAGGTTAATACAGAAGACTGACACTGGACTGGTTCTTATAATAACAATCTGATTATTCTCTCATACTGAGAAATGAGTGCACCATTTATATTTTCTTTGGTTGCATATTCATCACACTCATGATGCAGTGTCTGTTCTTTCATAGCTTTGTTGATTTTCTTTGATTTTTATGTAAGCAGGTAAGTTTCCATGGTATTTTCCTTCCTGTTATTTCAAAAAGAAAACAAATAAACAGAAAAGACTGTTAAACCTGTATTATTTTTATTTAATTTGTAAACTGTATATTTTACAACAAATAAAATATTTACTTATCTTGTGTGGTCAGGTTAAGTCTGTAGATGGATTTAGCCGTGGTTGTATTATTATTAATTGCTACTTAGAACAATTATTGTAATCAGGATATGACATGCAACATTTCCCTTGCAAGATTAGAACAATGACGTTTACCCAAGTGTACCCCCCCTATTGGTCATGAGTCATCCTGGACCTGTGGTGATGAGTAGTGATGGCAGTTCGACACTGAAGCTTCAATACGTGCTTCAAACACTGAACAACAATTCCATCGAAGCACTGCTTCAAAGCTTGCTTTGGTGCGAAAAAAATCATGTGACATATGACGTCCGAAGCAGCAACTGCTTCGTTGCCTGAATGAATCACCTGACTGGTTCGCGGTCCAATCAGGTGATTCACTGGCACTGCCTCGTCTCGATTCTGACAGGTGATAGGTTGCGACAGTTTTGAATTTGAGTGCCTCAACACTTTATAACCGCTCTAAACAATGCACAATTTGTGGGTTGTCGTAGTAGGTGCGTTGTTGCTGTTGAGTTGTTGGTATTGCGTTTGTATTCTCTGAGTGTTCTGTCGTGTATTTTGCTCTGACCAGAAGAAGGCCTGATGGGTCAGGCCCTTGGAATGTTGCAGCATGCAGTTGACCTCTGTAGATTGGGGGGATGGTAAAGGAGGGATAGTGGTGGGAGTAGCCTTATTTGGTTAAGACCATGAACAGCACCATAGGGAATAGCCTTATTTGGTTAAGACCATGAACAGCACCATAAGGTATAGCCTTATTTGGTTAAGGCTATAAACATCACCATCGTATAGGTTGAAAATGTTTAGAGTAACGTGGACCTGGGAATTCCATGCCCAAATCTGGAAGACAAAGCATGCTGTTTTGTATAAAAGACTGAACGGCTAGACTAGACAGGGGGGGGACATCATTGACGGTATAGGAGCCCCCACATCTGGCCGTGGATTGTAACGATGAAGTTATGATTAATAAAAGACGATTAAACTGACTCATCCGGACCTCTGCAGCTTCCTTTCTTCATCTAAGTTTATTTACTACAAATTGGCGTCACGAACAGGATTTGGCCAACCGATAGCCGTGCAGAAGAACAGACCATCAGCTGGGTGCGTGCCTCAAAAGTAAGTACAGGCTATTATGTCAAGTTGACTGTGGGCTATCGACCAAAATTTAAAAAGAACCAGGTAGATGAATTGAAGGTGGTTGCATGTCTGCTAAATTTAAACAAAGTATAGAGTGTCTGTGAAGTGTTATGTTGACCTAACTGTTGGAGATTTGACCCTTCAATGTAACCCTAAAAAACTCGGTAATTAGTTTGAATCATTTGGAGTTACGTCACTTAACATTCCGAAACTGGTCTGATCAGCTGGTTGTCGTGTTCACTTAAATTTAGGAAGACACTAACAGGCGTAGTGACTCGATGGGTGCTGTGTGGGACGCCGTGCAGTATTTCGTCTGAGGTTGACTACATCTGAGTTTTATAGTAGTGACTCGGTGAGTACTGTATGGGACGCTGTCAGTATTTCGTCTGAGGTACAGGCTACATTTGAGTTAAGTATCTGCAGATAAATAGAGTTAAATTTCAGGCTACATTTGAGTTTTCTGGTAACAGGTTTGAGTTGCATCCTGGAGCGGAGGCGCACAGCTTTTCTCACTGCTGTCTCCCCTGCTCCCTTTCTGCTCACTTGTTCTAAAAATAGAATGGTTGCCTGCTCGAAAAGTTACAGATCCCTGACAGGGGCGGGTCCCCTGCTCTGGGCTATTTGAGTTAATGTCTTCCAGAGAACGTATGAAATAAAATTAGTATCTTACCCTTGTTCTTAAATTGAGAACAATATGATTAAGTGTACACAGTGTTAGTTGTAAATATCTCATTTAAAAGGCCTTCACTCTCTCTCTCTCTCTTTCTCATTGGGGATTTCTATTCCGTGAGTGAGGGGATCTGGTTGTTGCGATTCGACCTCTTGTCTCAGCGGACGGGGAACCGCGCAAACGCTCGACAGCCTCTGTTCGTCTGGCAGATTTGAGGTTGGGCGGCTTCAGATCAGAAAACGAAGCATAAACCATATAGTGCCTCTCTGAGATTCCCTCTCTCTCTCTCTGTTCTTTCTCTGTAGAAAATGCACATTGAAAATATGTGTAAATTTATTGTTCATTACAAATAAATGTAGATTTATTGTTCTTTGAAAATAGTGTAAATTTATTGGTCGGTTGGGTGCGGTCTTAATGCTGTAAAGTATAGCCGATACTATTCGCCCAATATGGACATGCTTACGTGGATTTTGGTGCCAGGCGGTGCATGTCAATGAAATTTACGATGTGTTTTTCTGGGCCTGTTGCCAACATCTCAAGTGCACGTTGAGATGTTGGAAACTGTTTAAACATTGGGAAAAAGTAACGTTCCATTTTATGAAGTTTATTTTTCATATCTCTGATCTTATTTTAGTCTAGTATCTTCTGTATGTTTTGTTTTGAATGTTTAATTATTTTAAGAGAACTAATCAAATTAATGTTTTGTTTCGAGCAAAACAGGAGAGGGACAGAGGTTCCGAGAGAGAGAGCGCCAGATAGCAGTAAAAAGACAGATTTGTGAGAGACATCAGAACAGCTCGTCTCATATAGCCTACGTCAAAGTAAGACTGCTATTATTTGGTTGATGTTTGAAGTTCGCTATATGGACTTGTTGATTGACCATTTGATTGTCTGATTAATTGATCGATTGATTCTTGGTTAATTGGTTAGGTGATTAGTTGGTTAATTTGGTGATCTGTTAAAAGGTTAATTGATTGGTTGATTACTGATTTGATTATTAATTGATTGGTTGATTAATTACTGATTTGATTGATTTGATTATTAATTGATTGGTTGATTAATTACTGATTTGATTGATTGGTTGATGGTTTGATTGGATGATTGATTGGCTAATTGGTTGATTGATTGATGATTTGATTGGATGATTGATTTGATTGAGTAGTCGATTTATTAATTGGGTAATAGGGTAATTGGTCGTCTGACCCTGAGATCCCAGACAACCACAAAGAGAGCTAGCTAGCATTAGCTAGTGGTGACACCAACGGGATTGCGAGGGAGAAACATATTGGCAGCGTTTCGTACAAAAACAACAATACTCTCTCTTAAGCTCAATACCTTAAGGACTCCTGTCACAGATATGGCTGCAATAATAAAGGAAATTGTCAGCCGAAACAAAAGGAGATACCAGGAAGATGGGTTTGACTTGGACTTGACCTATATTTATCCGAATATAATTGCTATGGGCTTTCCTGCAGAAAGACTTGAGTGTCTACAGAAACAACATAGACGATGTAGTACGGTTTCTGGACTGAAAACACAAAAATCATTACAAGATATATAATCTTTGCGCCGAGCGACATTACGACACCGCAAAGTTTAACTGCAGAGTTGCACAGTACCCCTTTGAAGACCACAACCCGCCTCAGCTGGAGCTAATCAAGCCATTCTGTGAAGACCTGGACCAGTGGCTAAGCGAGGACTACTACAGCTACTTTCTGAAGAACCAGCTAGAGTACAAGCCCATCACTCTGCTCTTCCACAAAATGGTGTTTGAGACGCTCCCCATGCTTAGTGGAGGCACCTGCAGGGACAGTACCGTTAAAAACAGGAGTGACCCGATTCCTCAGGGCTTCAAGAAAGGGAACTGGCATTGGGATCCGCAGTTTGTGGTTTATCAACTAAAAATCAAGATCCATACGTCCAACACGAGGCGAGGGGACAAGCATATGTACTTTGAGTTCCCCCAGCCACTGCCTGTCTGTGGAGACATCAAAGTGGAGTTCTTCCACAAGCAGAACAAGATGATGAAAAAGGACACAAAGCCTCTCAGAAGAAGTTGCAATATTGCCAGGAACGTGTAGTTTATTTTGGACAATCCATAGCACACTGGACACTGTCGTGGCGACGAAGTTCCAACTTGGAAAAGACGACGATTGCTAGCAGCACTGAAATAGTTTACGATAGTTAGCTACAATAGCTCTGACGAATCATTTGAGGAGTAACAAGTGTTGCCATTCAGAACTTTGACTTTAAGTTTAGTGATAGTTAATGTTTCAAAGTTAAATCTAACCTTTTTTAAGTAAGCTATATGTTGCTCATCTTGAGACATAGAAAGAGGATACTTTGCGAAACTTAGCTAAACATATTTTGATTCACTTTTAGCTGAATCCGCTCAGGAGCACGACTGAGATGTGGTAAGGAAACAGCCCATCACCAACCTACCAGGATGACAGAACCAAGACTTGAGAATTCCCATCACCTGAAAACTTCAGATACCACATTAGGTGGGAACGGAACAATTTTTGAGCATCCCCCAGCCAACTGGAGCAGACAGACCAGGTGCAGTTCTTTTGGTGACACACGAAGTGGAGTTAAAGGAGACAATTACTCCCAAAGACTTGACCATGTTGCAAGAGGAAGCAAGTGCACTAGATAAGAACTTTTGGCTTGTCAGAGGAGCGAGTCAGGATGCTACAGGCCTCTGGAGGAACAATGAGGGTTTGATAGTAGCACCTCCTAACTTGCTAGAACTGTTGATACATGACGCTCATGGGCTTGCCCATGTAGCGAGGGGGGAAGTGAGAAGGAAAATTACAAAAGAATACGGATTTTGGGCACCATACCTACTAGAACAAATTGACCATGTCATAGGTAGATGCACAATCTGTTTGAAAAACAATATTAGAAGAGGAGTATTAACTCCTCCAGGACACATCCCAACACCAAATGGGCCAATGAAAGAACTAGTCCTCGACTACGTGGATATGACTCGCCCGGTAGGAGGCAAAAGATATTGTTGTCGTCGATAGATTTGTTGTATGCCGTGAGGTGATATCACGCTGGGGAATTCCTGATCGAATTTCATCAGACAATGGCAAAGAATTTGTAGATAAGACGGTGAAACTTATCATACAAAAGTTAGGGATTAAACAACGCTTTGGTAGTCAGTACTAGAATTCCTCACAGATACAGTTACTGAGGAAATATAGGAATTGGAGACAACAACAAAGGAACCGGAAGTGGAAATGTCAATGGAGCTAACAACTTATAAAACACGATCAGAAAAATATCAAGAAGAGTTGACGAGTCCTAAGCCAGAGCCAGAATCTGTAACTGCGTATACAACTAACAGACAAGTGCAAACAACTTTAGAGTTTGAACCTACAGTGATAGAACAAGAATATACCACAGAGCCAGAGCCTGTCGACAAAGCTGAGATAGTGACCCCATTAGTTCAAGAAGAAATTGTTTCCACCATGAATGAGCCTACAATGTTTATGGTTGAACATGAAATTGGATCAACTCAGACAATGGAGATTAAAACTCAGAAGATGATGGAAACTACCACAATGGAGTCAGATGTAACACAAGAACTCACTATTGAGAAAAACCTCACAATTGATGAACAGATAACCAGGGAGGATATGGAAAAGAGGAGACCAACCAGATCTGGACCTGGAGAGGAAATAAATGAGAATAAAATAAGGTCAGCACAGAACTCAATTCAAGATCCACTGATGAGACAAGCAAGAAGGAACCTCTGGTATCAATGGATGAAATACACTGGAGAGACTCATAGCAAAAAAGACTGTTATATATGCTCCAAAGCAAAGGAAAGCTCGTTAATAATCATGAATACCAAATTCAATTGGAAAAACTGTGGGGAGCTAAAAGCAGACTGGCTGAAGAGAATGAAGGGCTCTGATATTGCAGGAACAACATTGGGGATAAAGCCATTTCAAGCAATTGCCTTTGCCCCACTCTGCGAAGCAGAGTGCTTGCAGTTCCTTGGATCCAGAGAATACTATGACAACAATATAATGAAGGACAGAAGGGTATTGGACTCGGAGGCACTTGTGAAGACGTTGGGAGCCAAATGTGATGCTCTAGATGTACGAATAGATAGGAAATTAAAGACAATATCCCCTGGAACAGAGTTAACACTTGTGGGAAAATTTGAATGCTTTGAAAAAGTGGGAACTGTCGAAGTGGGCGTACTAGACAAAGAACTTTGTGAAAGTATATGGGATCTTTCGAACCTATCTATACTAGGAATGAGCACAAATGATGGAGAATGTGTGCCTTCAAAAATAGGAAAGACAGCGAAAATATCAGCAATCCTAAAGAAGGGGAAAAAAGCTGGAATTCCTCCTAGCGTTTGCCCATACCACTATGCCACTCAAGCTGTAGCAGATCAATATTGGCTCTGTGATGGAGAACATCTACTGAACACCCTGCAGATAGGATGGAATGGGAGATGTGCTCGGGTGCAGGCTATCATTGTCATCCCAACAAAGGACTTGGAAGTCCAAGAACAATCTAAATCTACGAGATCTCGGAGGGAATACAAGGCTATAAATTCCGTAGCAATGGGATTCACATCTTTCTTTCTTCCTTCAGCTGGAATAAATGACAATACTGACTGGATAAACTACATCTACTATAACCAGCAAAGATTCATAAACTACACGCATGATGCTTTAGGGTCTCTAGGAAGGCAGCTTGCAGCAACGAGTGAAATGGCTTGGCAAAACAGACAAGCACTGGATTTTCTATTGGCAGAAAAAGGAGGAGTATGCCACATGTTTGGAGAACAGTGCTGCACGTTCATCCCTAACAACACAGCAGCCGATGGACAATTCTCTATAGCCATGAGGAAGCTCAAACACCTGAGGGAGGAAGTTAAAGAGAATGCTGGATTTGGAAGCAAATGGACCTCCTGGATGGAGAACATGATGGGACAATGGGGAGCCTATTTCGCCAGAATAGGAGCCATCATGCTGGGCTGTGTGATTGTCTTAGCCCTCATAATCTGCTGTTGCATTCCAATCATACGAGGACTAATAACACGAGGAATTGACAAGGCAATGAATACTCAAGCACTTCAAATGGCAGTTATGAAGGGAAGAAGAGAAGACCGTAAAGATTCAGGAATGCCTGATGACTATGATAGTCCTGACTTATATCCAAAACCTGGGTATCTGGATGACGATGACAGCGATGAGGAAGATGGAAGGGATTCTGAAGATTACGTTGAACGATCCGAAGGCAAATCCTCATTTTGGATGAGGTGAAGTTCGAAGTTAGAGGCTTCGTGTTCAGCAAATCTCTGTCTTTCTCTATCTTTCTATTCTCTGTCTGTTACACAAACGAGGCAGTGGTAAAGACTGTCCTCATATGGGGGGTTATGTGCTAGTAACCTCTGACCCCCAGGTAAAGGTAAATCAAGCAACGAAGACCTGAAGAGAAGTATTTTTGTCATTCTTTATTAAGTATTTTCGTCATTCATTTATTACTCTGAAGTATTTTTATCGTTCTTTGTTATTCTTTGAAGTATTGTTATCAGTCTTTATTATTCTTTGTTGAACGTATATGGGACCCCGTGTGTATCACAGAATAGTCTATACTTATGTATGTTTATGTCCATAGCAATTTATTTTAATCATATAAGCAAGGCCTGACTTAATGTACGCGTAAGCTTTTAATAGGACATTGAATAGACTGTCTATTGTTTAGGAACTGTTATTTGATAATTTCCACGGCTTAAGTTCACAATAATTTTTGTGGTTTACTTGTTATTTTTATATCCCTTTGAACCATGTTACACACAACTACATGCAGTATGGTTAGAGTAAACGTTATACAATTTCTCTGTGTTGGGACTTTAATAAGTCCCAAAGGGGGGAATATGTAGTGTATTTTGCTCTGACCAGAAGAAGGCCTGATGGGTCAGGCCCTTGGAATGTTGCAGCATGCAGTTGACCTCTGTAGATTGGGGGGATGGTAAAGGAGGGATAGTGGTGGGAGTAGCCTTATTTGGTTAAGACCATGAACAGCACCATAAGGTATAGCCTTATTTGGTTAAGGCTATAAACATCACCATCGTATAGGTTGAAAATGTTTAGAGTAACGTGGACCTGGGAATTCCATGCCCAAATCTGGAAGACAAAGCATGCTGTTTTGTATAAAAGACTGAACGGCTAGACTAGACAGGGGGGGGACATCATTGACGGTATAGGAGCCCCCACATCTGGCCGTGGATTGTAACGATGAAGTTATGATTAATAAAAGACGATTAAACTGACTCATCCGGACCTCTGCAGCTTCCTTTCTTCATCTAAGTTTATTTACTACAGTTCTTCTTGTAATCTTTGAGTGTTCCCCATCCCACATAATCACCCCCTGCCATAGTTACACAAACACACCCAACCTATGCCATATTTTCCCCAGCACTCTCTCCTCAATAACACAATACACACATTCATCAATCTTTATTTGTAAATAGAACATGATATTCAGTGTTAGTGTGTGTGTGCATCAAAGAATTTCATCAAAGCAAAGATACTGTATCAACGGCGGGGTAGAGCAGCTCCCTTGATTGGCCGTAACTCGCAATCTTTCGCTTACAAACCGGCCGCGCTAGCCACAACACCAAGAGAGGTAACTCCCTTGGCGGAGTTGCTAACGGGCCTTTCACAGGGTCGTTACAATACTTTAAATCCAAGGGTGATCAAAGCAAAGATGCTTCAGAACAAAAGATCTTTTCTACAAAAGTAAAGTAGTTTCTCCAACACTGCTCATTGAGGTGTGTGTGTGTGTGTGTTCGTGCGTGCGTGCATGCGTGCGTGTAATTAAAAGCCTCCTGTCCACCAACTAGCCTGCCTAATTTGACTGCAGCCTTGCACTTCGCCAGGAGAGGTCACTGTAACTGAAGCTTCGAGTAATGAACCCATTTTCGAAACAATTGGCTCAAGTGGTTCAGTGCTTCACAAAAGCTTCATTTGCCCATCACTAGTGATGAGCACTTTCAAACTATTGTATTATTATTACAAATGTAGGTTGTTGTTTTTGTTCCAATAATGAACATTTGAGGATCTAGTTTGTGATACATTTGTGAATGTCATTTGTTACTGCACTTATTTAGAGTGACAGAGTAAACGGCATTATAATGAAAATGCTTAGCCTATTAGGGCTACCATAAAGTCATAAAGAGAAGACTTCACGAGAGCAAATACAGAGGGTTCACCACAAGGTGCAAACCATTCATAAGACTCAAGAATAGAAAGGCCAGATTAGACTTTGCCAAAAAACATATAAAAAAGCCAGCCCAGTTCTGGAACAGCATTCTTTGGACAGATGAAACTAAGATCAACCTGTACCAGCATGATGGGAAGAAAAAAGTATGGAGAAGACTTGGAACCGCTCATGGTCCAAAGCATACCACATCATCTATAAAACACGGTGGAGGCAGTGTGATGGCATGGGCATGCATGGCTTCCAATGGCACTGGGTCACTAGTGTTTATTGATGATGTGACAGAAGACAGAAGCAGCCGGATGAATTCTGAAGTGTTTAGGTATATACTGTCTGCTCAAATTCAGCAAAGTTGATTGGACGGCGCTTCACAGTACAGATGGACAATGACACAAAACATACTGCGAAAGCAACCCAGGAGTTTTTTAAGGCAAAGAAGTGGAATATTCTGCAGTCAATCACCTGATTTCAACCTGATCGAGCATGCATTTCATTTGCTTCAAACAAAACTAAAGGTAGAAAGACCCACAAACAAACAACAACTGAAGACAGTAAAGGCCTGGCAAAGCATCACAAAGGAGGAAACCCAGCATTTAGTGATGTCCATGGGTTCCAGACTTCAGGCAGTCATTGCCTGCAAAGGATTCTCGACAAAGTATTAAAAATGAACATTTTATTTATGATTACGTTAATTTGTCCAATTACATTTAAGCCCCTGAAAATAGGGGACTGTGTATAAAAATGGTTGCAATTCCTAAACGTTTCGTACAATATTTTTGTTCAACCCCTTGAATTAAAGCTGCACTTCAATTGCATCTCGATTGTTTCATTTCAAATCCATTGTGGTGGCGTACAGAGCCAAAATTATGAAAATTGTGTCACTGTATTTCCGGACCTAACTGTATGTGTAATGTTCTAATAAAAGGGTTGCTTTACACAGATTTCATAGAAAGAAGAAGAACATGCAGCATTTTTACTTAAAAAAGAAAGAGTAGCTGGTCCTGGAGAAGATGTGGCAGATACAGTGGCCTGCGTAAGTAATGGGACAGTGAAGCATTTTTTATTATTCTGGTTCCATACTCCAAAAGGTTGGATTTGAAATCAAACAATTACTATGAGGTTAAAGTAGAGAGTCTCAGCTTTTATTTTATTTCAGGGCACCAAAAGTAATGGGACAATTGGCTTGACAGGTGCTTCTGTGTGTGTTCCGTCACATAATTTGTGCAGGCATAAGAGAGCTGTCAATGTCTAGTATTGATTCTAGGCTTTGCATTTGCCTTTGGAGTCTGCCATTGGTGTCTGTCAACATGAGGACCAAAGAGGTGTCAGTGAAAGTCAAGGAAGCCATTATTAGGCAAAAAAATCAGAAACAGCCAAAATTTTAGGCTTGCCAAAATGAACAGTTTGGAACATCATTAAAAAGAAAAAAAAAAACTGGTGAGCTCAGCAGTCGCAAACGGGCTGGTAGGCCAAGGAAGACTTCTACAGTAAGTTCTACAGCAAAACAACTGTCCCATAGATCAGGAACACTCTCCAGGAGGTAGGCGTCAATGTGTCAGAGACTACCATCAGCAGAATACTTTACCAGCCAAACTATAGAGGCTTCACTGCAAGGTTCAAACCACTAATTATGCCCAAAAGGGATGGTCAAGTTTCAGTTTGCTAAAAAGCCGGCAGAGGTTTGGAAAAAGGTCTTGTGGACAGATAGGATGAATATTATAATGTTTGCGTGAATGATTGCGCGGAAGGTTTGGAGAAAAAATTATCTGCGTAAGATTTACATCATACCTCCTCATCTGTGCAACATGGTGGAGGGGGTGTTACGGTTTGGGCATGTACAGCTGCCATTAGAACTGGCTAACTTGTCTTAATTGATGATGGAACCGCTGATGGCAGCAGCAGAATGTATTATGAAGTGTACAGAAACATCTTGTCTGCTCGAGTGCAAGCAAATGCTATATATAATCTTCTTAAGTTTACCATCCCCCGGAAGGAAAATGGCTGTAAGCTCTGTGGAATGTCTTGAGGTGTCAAAGCTTGGATGTAATAAGATCGATTGTGGTTGGGTCTCCTTATCAATAGCTCCTAATTTAAATACTGTAGTTTTTAGGGTGATATAAAAGGCAGAGGTCAGGGAAAAGCTCTTTCTCTTTTCCTGTGTCCTGTTGTGAGGTCATCATCGTGTTGTGAGTAGCATTGTTTTGAATGACCAGTGGTCATCTCTCTATTAGGATGTAACATTTCTCTATGAAATATTCGCCTTGTAATAGTTGTAAAAGTATACAGTATTATTAAAGCCTCACTTGATTCATTCTATTTGACCTTTCTTGCACTAATTCAGCACAAACTCAACAATTCTTTGCACATAGTGATAATTACATTGGAGTCAGATTATCAATATTAGATATGTTTTATTATTAACAAAATATAGCCAAAAGTCTCTGCCAAACCTTCATGTGGAAACTGATATTAATATAAATCTGTCGACAGTTCCTCCAAATTCATTGGATGGAGCTTCATCATACAGTAAGACAATGACCCAAAACATTCTGCCATAGCAACTAGGGAGTTTTTCAGGGTTTTTCACTGGCCAAGTCCATCTTCAGTTTTAAATCCAATTGAATATGCATTTCATTTTGTGACGATAAGATTTTATGCAAAAAGACAACAACTGAAGATGGCTGCAGTACAGGCCTGGGAGAGCATCACCAGAGAAGATACCCAGCATCTGGTGGGGTCAATGGGTCGCAGATTTCAGGCAGTTATTGCATGCAAAGGATTGTTGACCAAATACTAAACATGAGTGCTTAATTTGGACATTATATGAATCTGTCCCATTACTAATGGTGCCCTGAAATAGGGCGACCATGTATAAAAACTGTTTCTAAATGGTGAAACCAATATGTACTCAAATAAAAGCTGATAATATCAATTTTAACTTCATAGTAATTGTTTGATTTCAAGTCCCTTTTGGAGTATAGAGCCAAAAGAAGAAAAAAAAAGATTCACTCTCCCATTACTTACTGCAGGGCACTGTATTTCTGGGCATTTTTACCTAGGGAGTTGTAGTCCAGGTTGAGGACTCGAAGCTGGGAACTGTGGGCCACTGCAATGGCAAATGATGTAGTAATGCCTGGATTCGCACTCAGAGTCAGCTCCCTAAGACCTGTGGGCATAGGCTGTCCATCACCATCATGTCCATGTCCATCACCATCATGACCTTCATCTGCTCAACCTCTCCCTCTCTGAATTTGAGACACATATGAAATCTTTGTGTCATAAATGTGTGAATGTGTGCTTGAATGTGTGTATTTGAGCTTTGAGCTGTACCTGATTTGGCCCCGTCTGGAGGCAGCATGACACAGATCAGCTGCAATGCCTCGTCCCCCAGCATGCAGTCCCCCAGGTCCAGCGACACCAGTGACGGGTGGGTAGAGAGGGCAGTGTTGAGAGTGACCAATCCTTCATCTAGAAGGGGGTTCCCACGAAGACTGTGGCACAGGGAATGAGAAAGACAAATACTAAGAGTCACACAGGTAACAATTAAGAACAGACAACCTGATCAATTCACAAGATGAGCATGTGCATAAACAGGGTGGACCAGACCAGATAGGCATGAGAACATTGATCCATTGATTAAAAGGCATGCCAAATCAACTATGATGAAAAAAATCGCGAGCACTCTAAAGTTATATCTTGAATTTAATTATTAATATCATATGGTGGCATGAAGGTGGTGTGAAGCCTTCCTCATCAATTGAGTACTCGATGGCGGGGGCGGGGGGGCACCAACTCCTAATCTCGCCTAGGGCACCAAAATTGCTAGAGCCAGCCGTGCACACTATTCTCTTTCAAGCTGTCACATATATCCTTTATCTCTACAGAGCCTCTCCTGTTATCTGAATAGAACCTGGCAGCATTTTGGTAAATTAATTTACATAGCATTCAAGCTTTTTTGCATTTTAGACGCAAAATTGAATACTCAATGGTTATAGGCTGTGATAGCATCTATGTATGCTACACATGCTTTCTGCATTCAGAGTTATTGTGAGCTACTATCATAAACCTAGAATAGCCCGCTATTCCTATTGATAGCAAGCACAAGAAATACTGGGCTGCCAAAATGACATTTAGAGGCAATAATCCAAGCGTCCAATGTACTTTTCACCTGTAGGCTATCGATGGTGCAGCTGATACAATTGTGCATGTCATGCCTGTGCTCGGGTGGTGTTCTTTATTTAGGGTGATTAAAATAATTGTATTTGATGCTCCATGTGCAAATCAATTGAATTAACTTGTTTTTTAATCATCTGATTCAGGAAACATTTATCTTTGGTAATCATTAACTTTTGATTGAGAAGTTGTTGATAATTGTATTTGATATTCCATGTGCAAATCAATTGAATTAATATGTTTTTTTAATCATCTGATACAGGGAACATTTGTTTGGTAATCATTAACTCTTGATTGAGAAGTGTTGGAAATCATTATTATAAGAAACAGTTTATTATTGCGATAAAAAATACATTACTGCAGTGTGTTAAATTTACTAATGTGATGGCCTGTTGATAAATGAGAGATGGATCAAGCATTAGTCCCATGGTACATTGGATTAATACATGGAGAGGTTAGGGTCAGGTCATCAAGATGGATGTTGCAACACACGCAAAACACAAGATTAGATTAGTGTGGGGGGACATGCAGCGTTCGGCCTGTAGAGGGAGCTACAGGACCGTGGCCGGGGTTGTGTCGGTGAGACTTTTTGTTGCACACCTGCTGCGAATTAAGTCTCGTCGGCGAATGTTTAAGATGTGTGTGCTTCTACCATTTCGGGAGGCGAGGAGAGTGGCGAGAGAGAGAGAGACACTGGAAGCGAAGCAGGACACGAGACGGCAACTGGAAAGTTGCAGAGTGTTCGGGAGGGCTGAAAAGCCAGAGACATTTTGTGAGAACGTGAATGAATAAACGGGAAGCTGTTCCCTTAACCCAAACGCTGCGTCTGCCTCTGTGTACAACGGACTTTGTTACAATTGGCGCCCAACCTGGGACACAGAGTAAAGGCGGAAGATGGAGACGCTAACAGCAGCAATATCGAGGATAACGCTCGTCCTCGAGCAACAGACGGCCCTGCAGCAGACCCAGAAGGCGACGCTGGAGGAGCTGACGGCGGCGAGGGTCGCGGACAGTGCCCTCCTCCAGGACTTCACCAGGGCCGGCGGGCCGGCGCCAGGGACCGGAGCGGCACCAGGTCCCCCCAAGGTCCAGCTGCAGAAGATGGGGGACCTGGACGACCCAGAGGCGTTCCTCGCGGTGTTCGAGGGGACGGCAAGGATCTCGGGGTGGCCGGTCCGAGAGTGGGCCTACCATCTGCTGCCCCTCCTGTCAGGGGAGGCGCAGCTCGCGGCCCACAGTTTGCCGGCGGCCGCCCAACGGGATTACACGTCCCTGGCCCGGGCGATTCGGGACCGCCTGGGCCTGACACCGGAGGAACACCGGCGCCGGTTTCGGGCCCTGACATTGGAGGAGGGGTGCCGGCCCTTCACCTTCGCCCAGCGGCTGGGGGACAGCGCATGGCGGTGGCTGGACCCCGAGAACAACTCGGCGGTGGAGGTCGGGAACCGGGTGGTAATGGAGCAGTTCATCGCGGGGCTCCCGGCCCGTACCGCCGCCTGGGTCCAGTACCACCGCCCCCAGGACCTCCAGACCGCCGGACAGGCCGAGGACCATCTCTCCCTCCCACCGCGGGGGCCACAACGACCAACCCTGGCCCCGCGGCAAGGGGGGGGGGGCCAACGCCCAGGAGGAGCCGGGGGAGCAGAAGGAGAGAGGCCGGCGCCCGCCCCGAGGACGAGATGGCAGGGGCGCACCTATCCGGAACCGACCCCGGCCCCACAGGGAGCACCTCGAGCGACAGGGGGGGTGTGTTGGCGGTGCGGACGGCCGGGCCACGTGCAGGCCGAGTGTCGGGCGATGGACGTGGGACAGGTCGTCCGCATCGGCGACATACCGGGCCCTCCCCCCGGACCAGGAGCGGCGTATCGTATTCCGGTAAGGATACAACATGATACGCACCAGGCATTCTTGGATTCGGGCTGCATGCAGTCCATGATCCAGGAGCGCCTGGTTCGGCCGGGGGCATTGTTGAAGGCATCGAGGGTGCGGGTGAGGTGTGTGCATGGGGACATTCACGAATATCCGGTGGTCGCTAGCGAAATTCATTTTGAGGGGAAAAACCATAGTGTACAGGCGGCGGTTAGCCCACGCCTCACGCATCCCCTGATTCTAGGTGTGGATTGGGAGGGGTTTCCTCAAGCGGTAAAGAGGGCTACCGGGATGCGTGCACGACAGCTAGGGAGGTGTGTGGCGTGTAATGTGCTCTGTGCCGAGGCGGCGCCTCGCGACACTGCCGGGGAGCCGGAGCCGGCGGGGGCACCTCACCCCGAGACTTCCCCGCCGAACTATCCGCTGCTAGGCGACTTCCCCCTCGAGCAGTCTCGTGACGAGACCCTAAGTTCAGCCTTTGACCAAGTGATAGCAATTGATGGTACTTTGATACGGCCAGACACGGTGCGCGCCCACCCCTATTTTGCGATTATCAGCGACAGGTTATATCGAGTAAGTCGTGACTCACATAGCAGGAGGAAGTAACCCAGTTGCTGGTTCCCCGCAGCCGCCGCGAAATGGTCTTCCAGGCGGCTCATTTCAACCCCATGGCGGGCCATCTAGGGTATGACAAAACACTGCACCGTATAATGGCTCGATTTTATTGGCCGGGGATTCGGGCAGAGGTGCGTAGGTGGTGCGCTTCCTGTCGGGAATGTCAGTTAGTAAATCCCCCGGCCATTCCACGGGCCCCCTTGAGGCCCTTACCATTGGTCGAGAACCCGTTCGACCGCATTGCGATGGATATTATCGGGCCATTTGACCGGAGCACACAGGGTTATCGATTTGTGTTGGTCTTGATAGATTACGCCACCCGATACCCCGAGGCAATACCTCTGCGCAATATCTCTGCCAGGAGTGTAGCGCAAGCATTGTTTCAAGTCATCTCCCGCGTGGGAATCCCGAAAGAGATTCTCACCGATCAGGGCACTAATTTTATGTCACGCACCCTCAAGGAACTGTATGGCTTGTTGAACATCAAGGCGATTCGAACCAGTGTTTACCACCCGGCCACTGACGGCCTTTGTGAGCGGTTCAATCGGACCTTGAAGTCAATGATCCGGAAGTTTGTCCACGAGGATAGTCGGAATTGGCATAAATGGCTAGATCCCCTGTTGTTTGCGGTGCGGGAAGTTCCCCAAGCTTCTACCGGGTTTTCCCCGTTTGAATTACTCTACGGGCGTAAGCCCCGGGGTGTCCTAGACCTGCTTAAAGAAAATTGGGAGGAAGGGTCTAGCGACAGTAAAAGTGAGATCCAGTACGTCCTCGACTTGCGCACAAAGCTCCAGATCTCACGTGAGCATTTGCTGCAAGCCCAGGAGCGTCAGAAACGCCTGTATGACAGGGGGACTACCCTACGAGAGTTTACACCGGGAGACAAGGTGCTCGTACTGTTACCCACCTCCAGCACGAAATTACTCGCGAAGTGGCAAGGGCCGTTTGTGGTCACACGTCGCATGGGGGACGTGGATTATGAGGTTATACGCTCGGACCGGGGGGATAGCTTGCAGGTGTATCACGTCAATCTCCTAAAAAAATGGAACCACGTGGTCACTGTTGCTCTGGCTACGATAGTTCCAGAGAGAGAGGAGTTCGGTCCGGAAGTCCCAAAATCGAAAGGTAGCACTCCGGTCGATATTGATAACCATCTCTCTGCTAGCCAGGCCGCGGACGTTGCAGATTTGCAGCTTAAGTTCGCCGACATGTTCTCTCCAGCCGGGTTTAACGGTGCGCACGCGTCCCTATCGGTTGCCGGTGCACAAACGAGATGTTGTGTGCCGGGAGTTGGAAGCCATGCTGGAGCTGGGTGTGGTCGAGGAGTCCCGCAGTGATTGGTGTAGCCCCATCGTGCTTGTCAACAAGCCAGATGGGGCTATACGGTTCTGTGTGCATTATAGACGGGTTAATGCGGTCTCCAAATTCGATGCATATCCGATGCCCCGGGTCGACGAGCTCTTGGACCGGCTTGGTACGGCCAGGTACTTCACGACATTGGATTGCACGAAGGGATACTGGCAGATTCCACTCTCGCCGGTGTCCCGGGAGAAAACGGCATTCTCCACTCCGCTCGGGTTATTCCAGTTCACCGTGCTCCCTTTCGGGTTGTTTGGAGCCCCAGCCACTTTTCAGCGCCTCATGGACCGTATTCTGCGGCCGCACGCCGCCTATGCTGCGGCCTACCTAGATGACATTGTCATTCACAGTGACACCTGGCCGCAGCATGTGCGGAGTGTGGCTGCTGTTCTGCGGTCCCTGAGTCAGGCGGGGCTGACGGCCAACCCGAAAAAGTGCGTGATCGGGCGGAGGGAGATCCGGTATCTGGGGTACCACTTGGGACGGGGGGAGGTGCGACCGCAGATTGAAAAGACTGCGGCCATCGCCGCCTCTCCCCGGCCCAAGACAAAGAAGGAGGTGAGGGCCTTCCTGGGGCTGGCGGGATATTACCGACAGTTCGTACCAGGGTTTTCCGAGCTGGCCAGTCCCTTGACGGACCTCACACGGAAGGGTGCCCCGGATCCGGTCCAATGGTCGGGCCAGTGCCAGGGGTCGTTCGAGGCCCTTAAGGGGGCTCTTTGTGGAGAAACGGTCCAGTATGCGCCTGATTTTAACCTCCCTTTCTCCCTACAGACGGACGCGTCGGATAGAGGGCTGGGAGCAGTACTGACCCAGCGCGTGGAGGGGGCCGACCGACCGGTGCTGTACCTGAGCCGCAAGCTGTCGGAGAGGGAGGGCCGGTACAGCACCGTGGAGAAGGAGTGCCTGGCCATCAAGTGGGCGGTCGGCACCCTCCGCTACTACCTGCTGGGTCGCGCCTTCACCCTCTATTCCGACCATGCCCCCCTCCAGTGGCTCCACCGCATGAAGGATGTAAACGCGAGGATCACCCGGTGGTACCTCGCGTTGCAGCCCTTCAACTTTTCCGTCGTGCACAGACCGGGGGCACAGATGGTCGTGGCAGACTTCCTCTCCCGTGCAGGGGGGGGGGAGTAGGTCGTCGGCCGTCGGGTCCCCGGCCTGTGTCGGGCGGTGGGGGTATGTGGGGGGACATGCAGCGTTCGGCCTGTAGAGGGAGCTACAGGACCGTGGCCGGGGTTGTGTCGGCGAAACTTTTTGTTGCACACCTGCTGCGAATTAAGTCTCGTCGGCGAATGTTTAAGATGTGTGTGCTTCTGCCATTTCGGGAGGCGAGGAGAGTGGCGAGAGAGAGAGAGACACTGGAAGCGAAGCTGGACACGAGACGGCAACTGGAAAGTTGCAGAGTGTTCGGGAGGGCTGAAAAGCCAGAGACATTTTGTGAGAACGTGAATGAATAAACGGGAAGCTGTTCCCTTAACCCAAACGCTGCGTCTGCCTCTGTGTACAACGGACTTTGTTACAATTAGATTCAACTTTATTGTCATTGTGCAGAGTACAAGTACAGAGACAACGAAATGCAGTTAGCGTCTAACCAGAAGTGCAAAATAGCAGAAAGTGCAATGAACAGTATTTACAGGTAGTGCAATATATGAGCAGTAAGTAGTGCAGTATAATATAAGTAGTGCAGTGTAAGCAGTATATGAGTAAGCATTAGCATTATAGCAGAGTAAATAAGTTACAGTATGAGCAGTGTAGCAGCATATGAACTGTATAGGTAATGCAGTCTAGCAGTATATATATGTATTAACAGTAACATGAGGTAGATAGCAGAATAAATATAAATATGGAATGCCGTATGAACAGTATAAACAGATATGTACAGTATGTGCAGAGTATTAACAGTAGTATTAAGAAAAATATAAAGATATGTGCATTATGTGCATTATGAACAGTATGAACAGTATGGACAGATATGTACAGAAGAGCAGTGGTATTGAGCATAAGAGCAGGGGAGGGGAGTGACAGTGCAATTGTCCGGGTGGGGGTGGGGGGGGGGTGGGGGGTTGCAGGGGTTGCAGGGGTAGTAGGTTGTCAGGTAGGTGCAGTGTTCGAGTTCAGCAGGGTGACAGCCGCAGGGAAGAAGCTGCCTCTGAACCTGCTGGTTCGGGTGCGGAGAGACCTGTAGCGCCTCCCGGAGGGGAGTGGGGTGAAAAGTCTGTGGTTGGGGTGAGAAATGTCCTTGACGATGCTGCGTGCCTTACGCAAGCATCGTTTGCCCTGGACAGCTTCGATGGAGGGGAGTGAGGAACCGGTGATGCGTTGGGCAGTTTTCACCACCCTCTGCAGTGCTTTCCGGTCAGATGCCGAGCAGTTGCCATACCATACTGTGACACAGTTGGTAAGGATACTCTCGATGGTGCAGCGGTAGAAGTTCACCAGGATCTGAGGAGACAGATGTACCTTCTTTAGTCTCCTCAGGAAGAAGAGACGCTGGTGAGCCTTCTTTATCAGGGTGGAAGTGTTGAGGGTCCAGGAGAGGTCTTCAGAGATGTGGACACCCAGAAACTTGAAGCTGGTGACTCGCTCCACCTCAGTCCCGTTGATGAGGATGGGGGTGTGTGCGCCAGCTTTAGACTTCCTGAAGTCCACAATGAGCTCTTTGGTCTTCCTGGTGTTGAGAGCCAGGTTATTTTCGTTGCACCACACTGTTAGGTGCTGGACCTCCTCCCTGTAGGCCGACTCATCGTTGTTGCTGATGAGACCAATCACCGTTGTGTCGTCTGCAAACTTAACAATGGTGTTTGAGCCATGTACAGGTGTGCAGTCGTAGGTGAAGAGGGAGTAAAGGAGGGGGCTCAGCACACAGCCTTGTGGAACGCCGGTGTTCAGGGTGAGGGTTGAGGAGGTGTGGTTGTGAAGCCTAACAGACTGCGGCCTGTTGGTTAGGAAGTCCAGAATCCAGTTGCAGAGGGAGGAGTTGATGCCCAGTTGCCTGAGTTTGGAGATCAGTTTGGAGGGGATGATGGTGTTGAATGCTGAACTGAAGTCAATAAACAGCATTCTCACATAAGAGTTAGTCTTGTCGAGGTGGGACAGGGCGGAGTGAAGTGCCGTTGAAATGGCATCCTCTGTACTCCTGTTCTGCCGGTAGGCGAATTGAAAGGGGTCCAGTGTGGGTGGTAGGCAGGTCTTGAGTTGAGCTAAGACCAGCCTCTCGAAGCACTTCATGATGATGGGCGTGAGTGCCACTGGTCGGAAGTCATTTAAGCTCGTTGCAGTGGAGTGTTTTGGCACCGGCACGATGGAGGTGGTTTTGAAGCACGCGGGGACAGCTGCTTGGGCTAGGGACAGGTTGAATATGTCAGTCCAAACCTTAGTCAGCTGCACAGCGCAGGCCCTGAGGACGCGTCCGGGGATCCCATCAGGACCAGCAGCCTTGCGTGCGTTAGTCCTGCTCAGTGCCGCACACACGTCGGTGGGAGATAGAGTGAGGGGCTGGTGATCCGCAGGGAGCACAGCCTTGATGGCCACCTCCTTGTTGTCCCTGTCAAAGCGGCCATAGAAGTGGTTCAGCTCATCGGGGAGGGAGGCGTCAACGGAGAGGGGTGAGGTGTTAGTTGGTTTATAGTCTGTGATGGCCTGGATGCCCTGCCACATGCGTCGGGGGTCAGAGTTGTTCCTGAAGTGATCCTCTATCCTCAGCTTGTGGTTGTGCTTGGCCTTTTTGATGCCCCTCTGCAGATTAGCCCTGGATGAGCTATAGGCCCGAGCATCCCCTGATCTGAAGGCAATGTCGCGTGCCTTCAGCAGGAGTCGGACCTCACTGTTCATCCATGGCTTCTGATTAGGGAAAGTGGTGATCCGCTTGAGTGTGGTGACACTGTTGATGTTAGAATTGATGTAATCCAAAACAGAGGAGGCATATGAATCAATGTCCGTGTGGGAGTCATGGGTGGCCTGAGTGGCAAACACACCCCAGTCAGTGTTTCCAAAACGCTGCTGGAGCGCTGAGTCCGCTCCCTCTGGCCAGACCTTGACTGTCCTCACTGTAGGTTTCACTCGTTTGATGAGTGCTGAGTACTTGGGCAGTAGGAACAATGAGAGGTGGTCTGATTGACCTAGGTGGGGGAGGGGAACGGCTTTGTACGCATCAGCCATGCTGGTGTATACTTGGTCCAATGTCCTGTCTCCTCTGGTGGGGCATGAGACATTTGGGCAGTACAGTCTTTAAGTTGGAGTGATTGAAGTCACCCGCGACAATGAAGGCTGCCTCGGGATGCAGAGTCTGTTGTTTGCTAATGGCAGCATGCAGTTCTTTCATAGCAATCTTAGCATTAGCATCCGGGGGGACATAGGCTGCCGTGATAACAGTTGATGTGAACTCTCTGGGCAGAATGATGCAATGGAAAAATACTAGGCTAGGAAAGGACAAATCAGAGTAGGTATATGTTTTCTTCAGCAGGTCAACTCGTTCCCAAGATGGAACGGACCGGCGATATTTCTACCTGGAACGGATCGGGTGTCAGGGGCTGGGACCAGCCTAAAACACCAACGAGAGGAGAGCCAAGTCTAAACCGCGGCTCCTCCCCAACCAAATAGCCAATCACAATCACTTTGTTTACTGTAAATGCTTTTTGTGACATTTTGAATGTATCCATTTTTGGAGGGTTGGTTACAGATTAAAAGCTTGCTGACTGTGATTTTCTTCGCCAAAAGTGGTCCTTGTACAAGCCTAGAATTTTGACATATAAATAAATAGCTAAAAGTAAGAAGTAGTTTGTCTTCTCCTTTAAATAAAAGAACACGTTCCGAATAATTTGGTGACGCCCCGACGTGATTTGAAGAGAAGAAATTGGACCGAATTGAACCGACGGCGAAGTCCGGGAGACGGAAGCTGACGGAGTTGTTTTCTTGTAACCCCTCACCACTCACAGAGGCGCGCCAAAAACAAAAAGGTAAGCAGAAACCTGTTGTTATAAACCAAATTCTGCATAGTTAATTTTGAATACTGTAGACTGTGAGTGTGGAGGGGGTAAGAGTAAACCAACTACCAAATTTATAAATCTATGTATACGTAATGAAACCGTGAATGAAGATTTAACAATCAAAGCCATATATGTCAAAATTCTATTGTTCTGGGTTAGATTCCCGTACGGTTAGAGTCCGTATAAATTCTATTGTTGTGGGTTAGATTCCCGCAGTTAATCTTGTTATGAGTGGAGAGCGTATGGGACCAGGTTGTGTGAATAAGTAAAGCATTGAAGCTGAGGGAGGTGAGAGCGTTCGGAGAGTAATTGTGTTTGAAGGTAAAAAAGTGATATACTGATGAAAACATATTGGTGTAAACTGTTATAGAAATTGTGCGAGCGTTCGCTCTACTGTTGGTTGTTCAGTAAGTGGGAGGCCGGCCCCACCCTGAAAGGTTTTTCAAAGCATTTCAAAGTCAAAGTCAAAGTGGCTTTAATGTCAATTCTTCACATGTCAAGACATACAAAGGAATCGAGAGGACGTTTCTCACTCTCCCACGGTGAGACAGATAAAGTGCCCAGTAATTATTGATTAGCTCCATTTAATGTTAATGTTCAGTAATTATTGATTAGTTCCATTTAATGTTCATGTTCAGCAATTATTGATTAGCTCCATCTAGTGTTCATGTTCAGGAATTATTGATTAGCTCCATTTAATGTTCATGTTCAGCAATTATTGATTAGCTCCATTTAATGTTAATGTTCAGTAATTATTGATTAGTTCCATTTAATGTTCATGTTCAGCAATTATTGATTAGCTCCATCTAGTGTTCATGTTCAGGAATTATTGATTAGCTCCATTTAATGTTCATGTTCAGCAATTATTGATTAGCTCCATCTAGTGTTCATGTTCAGTAATTATTGATTAGCTCCATTTAATGTTCATGTTCAGCAATTATTGATTAGCTCCATTTCATGCTCATGTTCAGCAGTTACTGATTAGCTCCATCTAGTGTTTAAGTTTGGTAATTACTGAATAGCTCCATTTAGTGTTCGAGTTCAGCAATTACCCGTCGTACCACACGTCCCACACGTGCACACACACCCTTTGCTTTTCACATACACACCTTAACCACTGATGACAAACATAAACAGAGATGGCTTTGTCGTAGAATTTAAATCATAGTATTTTGAAATAAAATACCCTTACCCAGAACTGTTGATTCATCCAGAGACTTTATTCACAGAGAAAGAAGCCGTTTCAGATTTGCAAAGTTGAACACCTTTCCACTTCCGTTACCTGTCTTTTTATAAACATCACACAGGTCAACAGGATATAGGTCTAGGTGGCCTCCCATTTTGTTGAGTGCCATCGGAGCTATCCCTCTGGTTACACTCATCTGCTTAATTGTGCTCTGTATAAAAAAGGATCTCAAAACAGGCATTATACAACAAAATAACAGTCCTAACACTACAATCGCTATCACAACCATTATTCCCATTTTCGCCAACATTCCTCCCCATGATCCTAGGATGTTGTCTAACCAGTCCACTTTCCCAAAGTCCGTGCCCTCATTTCCTCTGTGCTCCTGTACGATCTCACCCATTCCTCCGTCTTCTTCTCTGGTTTGCCTGAGTTCTTGCCTCGGGACCCTGGTGCCGTGGTTCAAGTGGTACCAGGTTAGACTCCCTCGGACTTGTATTGCAGTGGGGGTGGCTCTCACTACCTCGTACGGTCCCTCTCTCCTTGGCTCGTTCCACTTCCTTCTGAAGACTTTGATGTACACCTGGTCTCCTGGAGTTCTCGGATTGGGCAGGGGTGTCTCCGGCTCCGGCTGCTTGTCTTTTTCCTGTGAACATATACAGTGGGGGAAATAATTATTTGATCCCCTGCTGATTTTGTTAGTTTGCCCGATTACAAAGAAATGAGCGGTCTATAATTGTTATGGTACTTTTATTTTAACAAATAGACACAGAATATCAAAAAAAAAAAGGCCAGAAAAACATATTATATAAAGTTATAAATTAATTAGCATTTGATCGAAGGAAATAAGTATTTGATCCCCAAGCAAAACATGACTTAGTACTTGGTGGAGAAACCCTTGTTGGCAAGCACAGAAGTCAGACGTTTCTTGTAGTTGGTCACCAGGTTTGCACACATCTCAGGAGGGATTTTGGTCCACTCCTCTTTACAGATCCTCTCCAAATCCTGAAGGTTTCAAGGCTTTTGCTTGGCAACTCGAAGCTTCAGCTCCCTCCACAAATTTTCGATAGGATTAAGGTCTGGAGACTAGCTAGGCCACTCCATGACCTTAGTGTGCTTCTTCTTGAGCCACTCCTTTGTTGCCTTGGCCGTATGTTTTGGGTCATTGTCATGCTGGAAGACCCATCCACGACTCATCCTCAGTGCTCTGGCTGAGGGAAGGAGGTTCTCGTCCAAGATCTTACGGTACATGGCCCCGTCCATTGGCCCCTCAATGCAGTGAAGTCATCCTGTACCCTTAGCAGAGAAACAACACCAAAGCATAATGTTTCCACCTCCGTGTTTGACGGTGGGGATGGTGTTCTTGGGATTGTAGCATTCAGCATTTCTCTCCCTCCAAACACGAAGAGTCGAATTTATGCCAAAGAGTTCAATGTTGGTCTCATCTGACCACATCACCTTCTCCCAAGCCTTCTCTGAATCATTTAAGTGTTCATTGGCAAACTTCAGATGGGCCTGTACATGTGCCTTCTTGAGCAGGGGGACCTTGCGGGCACTGCAGGATTTCAATCCGTTACGGTGCAGTGTGTTACCAATGGTTTTCTTGGTGACTGTGGTCCCAGCTGCCTTAATATCATTACCAAGCTCCTCCCGTGTAGTTCTGGGCTGATCCCTCACCCTTCTCATGATCATCCTTACCCCACGAGGCGAGATCTTGCATGGATCTCCAGGCCGAGGGCGATTGATGGTTATTTTGTATTTCTTCCATTTTCTAATAATTGCACCAACAGTTGTCTCCTTCTCACCAAGCTTCTTGCTGATGGTCTTGTAGCCTATTCCAGCCTTGTGCAGGTCTACAACTCTTACCCTGATGTCCTTTGAATGTTCTTTGGTCTTGCCCATGGTGGTGGAGAGGTTGGAATGGAAGAGATTATATTGACAGGTGTCTTTTATACCCATAACAAGCAGAGATTAGGAGTACTTTCTTAAAGTGACAGGAGTAATCTGTGTGCCTCATGGGCATATAACCGGTCTGTATGAGCCAGAATTCTTGCTGGTTTGTAGGGGATCAAATACTTATTTCCTTCGATCAAATGCAAATCAATTTATAACTTTATATAATGTGTTTTTTCTGGACTTCTTTGTTGATATTCTGTCTCTATTTGTTAAAATAAAAGTACCATAACAATTATAGACCGCTCATTTCTTTGTAATCAGGCAAACTAACAAAATCAGCAGGGGATCAAATAATTATTTCCCCCACTGTAACTTTGTGTATCTCAGGAAATTGTTTCATATATTGTTTTAATTCTATCTGGAGTTGTTCAAGTGGTGGTCCTTTGTAAGGTCCTCTTATTGTTAGCACTGGCATGGGTCGACCCGTAAGCATTTCATGCGGTGTTAACTGCGTGTTTCTGTTAGTCTGCAGGCGATAATTCATTAATGCAAGTGGCAAGGCATCTACCCAGTTAAGCTTTGTGCTGGCACATATCTTATTCAGCTTTGTTTTGAGGGTACCATTTATTCTTTCTACCATTCCTTGTGATTGTGAATGGGAGACACAACCCAATCTTTGCTTTATTCTTAACTGCTGTATGACTTGTTTCACAGTTTTCTGAATAAATTCTGCACCATTATCTGAGCTAATCTCATTAGTTATTACCCATCTGCTGAATCTATCTATAACAACAAGCATGTATCTTTTCCCAATGACCTTATCATGTCTCGATAGTCCATTACCAAATGTTTGAATGCATTCTCTACCATTACCTGTAAATAGGGTGCCCAATACCCTTGGATTTTTATCTTTCTCACAACTTCCCCCCTTGCGCAATGGTCAAAACCATGCGCACCAATGATCAAAATCCCCAGTAGCACCGTAGGCGCCACTATAGTACCTTCATGCGATCTCCACAATCCTGTAGAGTCTACCTTCGCCCCCCTTCGGAGCCACATGGATTGCTCAAATGGCCCTGCAATCCGATGCATGCGCATTATATCCTCTAGCTGCGTTATTGGTTCTATTTAATTGATAATCTGACTTTTCTTTCATCTGAACCTGTTGTTTAACCAATATGGCTACTTCCTGTGGTATATATTATCTTTATGAATTCCTTGCCTGCAGAATGTTTTACCAATGGGTTACTTGTTTCTTTCTAATTACTTTTTAATGCGGTTCTCATCATTGGTCCCAAGTCTCTTGCTCTATACCCTTTATTTACCATTAATGACACATGAGGAGCAGCATTAGGTATATTATACCATTTTTGTACGAATTCTGATTCATCTATTTGCATAGCTGCCGCCTGTTTTCCCCTATAATATATTGTGACATTAATGGGACAACCAGATTTTTGGTTTGCTCCTGCCAAATTTGTTCTTGGCAGGAGTTGCAATTTAAGTCCAACTGCACAGTGCAGTGATAGTCAAATCATGGCCTCCTTGCATCTGGCAATTGGGCTTCAATATATTTTCTCCATTTTAACCAATTTCGCTCTATTTCATGATTTATTTCCCCTAACCAGTAAACATTTGCGCTTGCAGTTATTGGTATTTCTTGTATCTTTATTGCCATATTATCTACATATAAACCTTCTGGGGAACACCATATTTTCATCCCCAGCATGCATAATGCATCCCTCCCCAAGAGATTCACCGGTGTCTGGTCAGAGATCAGTATGGGCAGGGTTGTGGCTCTGTCTCCTATGTTCAGACTTACTGGAGTTGACATTGGAATTAGCTGCGCTTGTCCCGAGAATCCTACTGTTTTAACAAATTTTCCTGACCTGGGGAGGTGAGAGGCATAATTTAGACCTACACAAGTGTAGGTTGCCCCTGTATCTATCATCATGGGTATGTCTCTATCTTCTATTTGAACCTGCAGCATTGGTTCTTGATCAGCTTCTGTGGTTAACACTGGAAGCTGACCCTCCCTATTCGGATTCTCTGGGCATCCCGAGTAACCATAATTTAGTCCCCTATATGAATTGGCTGGTCCTTGTGGAGGCTTCTGCTGTTGCTGACCATAGCCCTGTTGACTATGTTCCCTCGGCTGCCATGGATTAATTGTACATTGCCTTCGGTTGTGTCCTGCTTGGTGACATCCCCAGCACACACCGGGTGGACCGAGTGAGTCTGTTCTTTGGAACCTTCCTTGGGGTCTCTGTCTGCCCTTCCATGGCTGAAACTGCTGGGGCTGCTGGGTATACACCTGAACTACAGGTACGGTGGGTTGCTCTTGTCCCTGAGGTCTCAGCACTGGAAGTGGTTCTGGTGTGGCTCTGTATGGAACTGGTTTCCTGGTTTCGGCGCCCATTACGCCTTGTACCTTCTTTTTGTTTCGTTCTGTGAGTTCCCCCAGCTGGAGCTGTGTTAACTTCCTCTGGTTCTCCTTTTCTTTCTCCTTTAGCCTTGACTCATCTTTCCGGTATTTTTCCACTGCATGGACCAGATGATCACAGAATTCCTTGTGTGTTTTTGACGTGAGTCCCACCACATCCTCTAACCTGCTTTTCACCGGAGGGGACATGGCATCTACCACTGCGGTTCTGAACAGAGTTGTCATCAGTGGGTCTCCCTCTGGGTCTACTTCAGTCTCTAGTTTCCACTTCTTTAGTTGCTGGTGCAGGTATGTGGCAGGATTCTCAGTCTCTCCCAGTGGGTCTCCCTTCAGGGTCTTAATATCCAGCCTCTGTGGATATTCTTCTCTCAGGGTTGTCCACATCTCATTTCTGGTCTGGTCAAATGACATCCCATCGGCTCTGGTATTGCCCGTTGCTCCTCCCAGTCCACAGCTTATGAGAACGTCTTCCATCTTTGCCACCCCCAGTACCTTGGCCAACAGGGCTTTGAGGTCTCCCACCCCTGCAGTCTCTTCCTCAAAGCTTCTAATCCATTTACCTGCTCCATCATGTATGTTAGGTAATCCGCTAACTATTCCCTGCATATCCTGCATACCCCAGGGCACATAGTGTCCTTGATTTCCTTTTATCAGGATGGGGCAATGATATCTCTCTGGGTGACCTATCTTTCCCCTATCCCTCAACTCTCGTTCAGTAGCCCTGGATTCTTCCTTATGTCTTCTCCTAATATTTTCTTTCCAGTCACTAAATATTTCATCCATTGTTTGTGCTTGGTCTATCTCCCTCTGGCTTATCCCAGACCTCCTCTCCTCCTGTTCCTCATCACCGGACCTCGGGTCATCTCTTGGGTCATCTCTGGGTCCCCAGGCGGTTGCCCCCTCATCTCTGGGTGTGCTGTATAGCTGTTTCTCTGTTCAGCGTGCGCTTGGTTTAGTCCTCTTCTCTCTTACTCCGGCTTCCAATGGTTTAGTCCTCTTCTCTTGCCTTGACTCTGACCTCCACACACCTTCTTCTAATCCTGCATAACAATCAAGCTCTATGGGGCTTCTAGATCCCCTTCTCACTTCACTTCCCTTCTCTTCTTCCTCATTTCCTCCCTCTGTGCCCTTCTCCAACTTTCTTAGCTCTCTAACTTCTTTTAACATTGCTTCTCCTTCTGTTTTGAACGATTTCAACATCTCTATTTCTCTCTTTGTTGAATTTTCTCGAGGTTTGTGGTTTCTTATCAGTGTTCCCATTTCCTTACACATTGCAACATCAAATGTCCCTTCCTTAGGCCACTTAGTATAATTCTTACTGGTTCGTTTTTCCCATTTTTCTGACATCTTTTTTATTTGGTTATTTAAAAGAGGGTTTTTATTCTCTAATATTCCTACTGGAGTTACCATGGTAATCACTTTCTCCATTTTTCCTTTTATCTTTCCTTTTGCAGTAATTATTTTTAGGGTTATTGTAAAATGTCTTAATCTTCACTCTTTTCTGTAATTTGTCAAAAGAGAACAATATTGTATTATTGGTTATCTCGGATATCACTTTAAAATTAAAGAAATAAGTTAAGAAACAGCTTTGGAATCAGCTTGAGATATCCTAATCACAATTGATGTCTTACACCCTGGGAATCAAATATAGGTATAACCAACAACTGTGTACTTGCATGTATGTATGTGTGCTTGAGAATGTAGTTGTACGTATGACAATGTGTGAATGAGTGTGTATCTATATTGGTATAGTTATGTGTATGTGTCTATGTGTGTAATGTATGTATGAGAGTAGTATGTGATGTGTGTATGAGTATAAGATGTGTGTGTGGGTGTGTGAGTGTGATGTGTGTGTGTCTATGTGTGTGAGTGGGGATGAGTGTGTGTGAGTATATAAGATGTGTGTGTGTCTATGTGTGTGAGTGGGGATGAGTGTGTGTGAGTATATAAGATGTGTGTGTGTGTGTGTGTGTGTGTGTGTCTATGTGTGTGAGTGGGGATGAGGGGGAGGGGTATGTGTGTGTAGAGTGGGTGTGAATGTGGGGTATGTGTGTATGTCCCTAGAATGTAAATCAGTGTGAGCTTAGACATGAATCTCTTCAATTAAGAATCACTCTCACTCAGCATATACTTATATAATAAAATATTCTTATTTTATCTTATTTATTTATTTCATTTATTTATTAATTCATTCATTCATCCTAAACCTAACTGCTGTGGAGTCTATTGTTATAATACGCACTCACCCCACTCAGTTGGTTCCCTCCCCCTTTTACAACAATACCGCCCAACTCGAATGACGTTTCAAGATGGCGGTCTTCCCGTTTTTACTTTAACGTCTCTCCAATTCTTACTCCGACTCCCCAAAGGGTTGTCTCTATTGCTACTTTTGATTATTTGGCTTTTACAAGAAGTATCTTACCTTTAAGAGGCACCGATGGCTTTCTTCCAATTCCGTATACACAGATATACTATATATCAGCGTTTCCCAACCGCTGTGCCGCGGTAGTGTGCCGTGAGAGATCGTTGGGTGTGCCGTGAGAAATTATCCAATTTCACTTTTTTTAAAATTAACATTTATTAATTATTATCTGCAAATAAAATGCCATTGTCGAGTGTCTGTGCTGTAATATAGTGACTGGCAGAGTAATGTAATATTCGTCCGGGTGGCAGCAGGTAGCTAATTGCCTCGTTCCTTCTTAGAGACAAGAGAATTAGTGACGCATGCGACAGGTCGTGGTGACAGTGATGGAGAAGTTTTTAAAAAGGAAAAATGTAAACTCCGAACTGGGCCCTGGACAAGATTCTGACCCAGGTGAAGTACCAGGCCCTAGTATGAGTGGTGGTAAAAAGAAAGCAAAGACGGTGAGCTCGAGGCAAAACAGCGGAAGCTATCTTCCAACAGCGCCATGGTGCCAAGCAAGCATAAACGCCATCTCCAAACGAAACACCCGTCGCTTCAAAACAAGCCGATGGACTATTTTGTTCGCCTGCGTGAAAACACAGAGAAACAGGCAACTTTTATGAGAAAAACCACAAAGGTAAATGAGAAAGCCCTCAAAGCTAGTTACCTAGTTGTTGAACTCGTAGCTAAATCAAAAAAGTCCCACCCTGTGGCAGAGACATTTATACTACCTGCCTGCAAAGCCATTGTCAACGAGATGCTCGGCCCTGACGCGGTTAAAGACAGAGCTAAAGTCCCGCTCTCAGATAACACAATTGCCAGGCGTATTGATGACATGTGTACAGACATCGAAAGTCATGTTTTGGGAAAGATACGCATCAGTAGGAAATTTGCGTTGCAACTTGGATATTAGTGGACATTCTCAGCTCTTGACCAATGTGCGTTTTGTGGATGGAGATGCCATTAGAGAAAACTTCCTATTTTGCAAGGCACTGCCAGAAAAAACAACAGGAGAGGAAATGTATATAATATTGTAATTATATATACTGTATCAGGCTACAGTGTCATTTTGTAACATTTTTGGTTGGTGGTGTGCCGCAAGATTCTTCCAATGTAAAAAATGTGCCGTGGCTCAAAAAAGGGTTGAAAAACACTGCTATATATCATACTATATTCTCATTATTCTGTACTCTAGGAGGCCTAAAAAGTTCACACATTGACCCGTTCTCTAAAAATATATACTCTTTATTCTTCTATATTTAATTTCTATAATATATCTAATTGATTTATGTCTTCTCTCTTATGTTATATACTAACTGTAGTCCTCAATTCCCGACCAAGTGTTTATACAGAATATCTCTTTCTCAACACAAGCCAGCACAACGAAATATCACTCTCTCAACACAACACAGCACTTTTCACAAACACTCACAACATAGCAATTTTTACAAGCGTTTCACAACACGACCCAGCAATTTTTTACAAATATTATCACAACACAACACAGCGATTTTACACTAAAACTACAAGCGGCGGTTTTCTTATTATGACACAGCGCTAACAAGTACTTCTGTCATCTACGGCCGCTTACGTCACAATACTAATATAAACAGCAATATTTCACGAAAACTACAGGTGGCAGTTTTCTTTCATAACACAGCGCTAACAAGTACTTCTGTTACTTGTACTTCATTGTCTTCATACCCTCTGGTCAGCCCTTGGTTTAACCTCACCCCTCCTTAATTGCACTCTTCAAATTCACAAAAATTCTTAAGACCATCTGTTTTCTTGTGACCTTTTCCCCTAGGTGTGGGATTACAACCCTTATATGTCTTTAAATTTACCATAGCTTCACCCGAACCTAAACCTCTGCCTAACATAGGTGAGTTTAAAGTCCAAGATAAACTGACCAAATTCACACTCAGCAAACACAAAAAAGAAGCAGCCAAAAGATTTGAGAAACTGTGGAGAAGATGGGAAGACCAAGGTCACCTCCCCAAGGAAACCGATCCCATGCCACCATATACAGCTGTAAATGTGATTCTAAGGGGGGCCATGGGGGAACACAAAGAAGCTGAAAAGGAATGGGAAAGAGAAGGAAGGAAAACATGGGGCTCCCGAAAAACAAACGTGGAAAAGCTACTGTGGGGGGACATGCAGCGCTCGGCCTGTAGAGGGAGCTACAGGACCGTGGCCAGGGTTCGGAGGCGAGGCTGATTGCGCACCAGTTGCGAATGAAGCCTCGCTAACGAAAGGGTTTAAGGTGTGTGTGCCTCTGTTTTCAGGAGGGAGAACGGCTTCTGAGTGTTTTGAAGGGCTGGAAAGTCGCTGAGTGTTTTGAAGGGCTGGAAAGCCAAAAGGACGGAAATATAACGCTGTTTATAATAAACGGGACATTCCCTTATCACCACACTGCGTCCGCCTCTCTGTGAGAAAGGGACTTGTTACAGTGGCGCCCAACGTGAGGCACAGTGAAGGCGGAGGAAAAAGGAAATGGAGGCGTTAAGCGCAGCCATCGGAGGAATGGCCCTCATACTGGAGCGGCAGGCTCAACTCCAGCACGAGCAGCAGTCCGCAATGGGAGAGATGGCGACGGCGAGGGATGAGGACCGTGCCCTCCTCCGGGAGTTCGTCGGGGCCATCAAAGTGGGACCGGCGCCCGGGTCGCCACAAGGTCCCCCCAAGGTACACCTCCAGAAGATGGGGGACCTGGACGACCCGGAGGCGTTCCTGGCGGTGTTCGAGGGGACGGTGAGGATGGGTGGCTGGACGGCGAGTGGGCGTACCATCTGCTGCCCCTCCTGTCGGGCGAGGCGCAGCTCGCTGCCCACAGCCTGCCAACGGCCGCCCAGCGGGACTATCCCTCCCTCGCCTGGGCGATTCGGGACCGCCTGGGCCTCACCCCGGAGGAACACCGTCGCCGGTTCCGGGCCCTGATGATGGAGGAGGGGGGCCGGCCCTTTGCCTACGCCCAGCGGCTGCGAGACAGCGCGTGGCGGTGGCTGGACCCAGGGAACAGCTCGGCGGAGGAGGTCGGGGACCGGGTGGTGTTGGAGCACTTCCTCACGGGGCTCCCGGCCCGGACCGCCGCCTGGGTCCAGTACCACCGGCCCCAGGATCTTGCGGCCGCCGTTACCTTGGCGGAGGACCATCTCTCCCGGAGCCGTGCTGCCGGAGGAGGAGAGACCGGCGCCCGCCCCGAGGACGAGATGGCAGGGGCAGGCATGTCGAGAACCAGCCCTGTCCCCACGGGAAGCACCCCGAGCGGCAGGGGGGGTGTGTTGGCAATGCGGACGGCCGGGCCATGTGCAGGCGAATTGCCCAGTGGTGGAGGTGGGGCAGGTCGTCCTCATCGGCAACATACCGGGCCCTCCCCCCGGACCAGGACAGGCATATTGTGTTCCGGTAAGGATACAATACGATACGCACCAGGCGTTCTTGGATTCGGGCTGCATGCAGTCCATGATCCAGGAGCGCCTGGTTCGACCGGGGGCATTGTTAAAGGCATCGAGGGTGTTGGTGAAGTGTGTGCATGGGGACATTCACGAATATCCTGTGGTCGCGATCGAGATTCATTTTGAGGGGAAAAAGCATAGTGTACAGGCGGCGGTTAGCCCGCGCCTCACGCATCCCCTTATTCTGGGTGTAGATTGGGAGGGGTTTCCTCAAGCGGTAAAGCGGGCTACCGGGGTGCGTGCACGACAGAGAGGGAGGTGTGAGGCGTGTAATGTGCTCTGTGCTGAGGCGGCGCCTCGCGACACTGCCGAGGAGCCGGAGCCGGCGGGGGGGTCTCAAACCGAGATTTCCTCGCTGAACTATCCGCTGCTAGGTGACTTCCCACTCGAGCAGTCTCGTGACGAGACTCTACGATCAGCCTATGACCAAGTGATTGATGGTACTTTGGTACGGCCAGACACAGTACGCGCCCACCCCTATTTCGCGATTATCAGCGACAGGTTGTACCGAGTAAGTCGTGACTCACATAGCCAGGAGGACGTAACCCAGTTGTTGGTTCCCCGTAGCCGCCGGGAAATGGTCTTCCAGGCGGCTCATTTCAACCCCATGGTGGGCCATTTAGGGTATGATAAGACACTAAACCGTATAATGGCTCGATTTTATTGGCCGGGAATTCGGGCAGAGATGCGTAGGTGGTGCGCTTCTTGTCGCGAATGTCAGTTGGTAAATCCCCCAGCCATTCCACGGGCCCCCTTGCGGCCCTTACCATTGGTCGAGAACCCATTCGACCGCATTGCCATGGATATTATCGGGCCATTTGATCGGTGTACACAGGGATATCGATTTGTGTTGGTCTTGATAGATTACGCAACCCGATACCCTGAGGCAATACCGCTGCGCAATATTTCTGCCAGGAGTGTAGCGCAGGCATTGTTTCAAGTAATCTCCCGCGTGGGAATCCCGAAAGAGATTCTCACCGATCAGGGCACTAATTTTATGTCACGCACTCTCAGGGAACTGTACGGATTGTTGAACATCAAGGCGGTTCGAACCAGTGTTTACCACCCGGCCACTGATGGCCTTTGTGAGAGGTTCAATCGGACCTTGAAATCAATGATCCGGAAGTTTGTACACGAGGATAGTCAGAATTGGCATAAAGGGCTAGATCCCCTGCTGTTTGCGGTACGGGAAGTCCCCCAAGCTTCCACCGGGTTTTCCCCGTTTGAATTACTCTACGGGCGTAAGCCCCGGGGTGTCCTAGACCTTCTTAAAGAAAATTGGGAGGAAGGGTTCAATACGTCCTGGACTTGCGCACAAAGCACTAACCTAGGGGTTATCTCACGCGAGCATTTGCTGCAAGCCCAGGAGCGTCAAAAGCGCCTATACAACAGGGGAACTAACCTGCGAGAATTTACACCGGGAGACAAGGTGCTCGTACTCTTACCCACCTCCAGCACGAAATTACTCGCGAAGTGGCAAGGGCCGTTTGTGGTCACACGTCGCATGGGGGACGTGGATTATGAGGTAGTACGCTCGGACCGGGGGGATAGCTTGCAGGTGTATCACGTAAATCTTCTTAAAAAATGGAACGACGTGGTCACTGTTGCTCTGGCTACAATAATTCCAGAGAGATAGGAGTTCGGACCGGAAGTCCCAAAATCAAAAGTTAGCACTCCGATCGGCATTGATAACCATCTCTCTGCTAGCCAGGCCACGGACGTTGCAGATTTGCAAGCTAGGTTCGCTGACGTGTTCTATCCCCTGCCCGGTCGGACTACGCTTATCGACCGCCATATAGAAACGCAGCTGGGTTTAACAGTGCGCACGCGTCCCTATAGGTTGCCGGTATACAAACGAGACATTGTGTGCAGGGAATTGGAGGCCATGCTGGAGCTGGGTGTGGTCGAGGAGTCCCGCAGTGACTGGTGTAGCCCCATCGTGCTTGTTAACAAGCCGGATGGGTCTATACGGTTCTGTGTGGACTATAGAAGGGTTAATGCAGTCTCCAAATTCGATGCCTACCCAATGCCCCGGGTTGACGAGCTCTTGGACCGGTTTGACACGGCCAAATATTTTACGACATTGGATTGTACGAAGGGATACTGGCAGATTCCACTCTCGCCTGTATCCCGGGAAAAGACTGCATTCTCCACTCCGCTCGGAGCCCCAGCCACTTTTCAGCGCCTCATGGACCGCATTCTGCGGCCGCACTCTGCCTATGCTGCTGCCTACCTGGATGACATTGTCATTCACAGTGACACCTGGGCGCAGCATGTGCACAGTGTGGCTGCTGTTCTGCGGTCCCTGAGGCAGGCGGGGCTGACGGCCAACCCGAAAAAGTGCGTGATCGGGCGGAGGGAGATCCGGTATCTGGGGTACCACTTGGGTCGAGGGGAGGTGCGGCCGCAGATTGAAAAAACTGCGGCCATCGCCGCCTCTCCGCGGCCCAAGACGAAGAAGGAGGTGAGGGCCTTCCTGGGGCTGGCTGGCTATTACCGGCAGTTCGTGCCGGGATTTTCAGAGCTAGCCAGTCCCTTGACGGACCTCACCCGGAAGGGTGCCCCGGATCCGGTCCAATGGTCGGGCCAGTGCCAGGGGTCGTTCGAGGCCCTTAAGGGCGCTCTTTGTGGAGAAACGGTCCTGTATGCGCCTGATTTTAACATCCCTTTCTCCCTACAGACGGACGCGTCGGATAGAGGCCTGGGAGCAGTGCTGACCCAGAGGGTGGAGGGGGCTGACCGGCCGGTGCTGTACCTGAGCCGCAAACTGTCGGAGAGGGAGGGCCGGTACAGCACGGTGGAGAAGGATTGCCTGGCTATCAAGTGGGCGGTCGGCGCCCTCCGCTACTACCTGCTGGGTCGCGCTTTCACCCTCTACTCCGACCATGCTCCCCTCCAGTGGCTCCACCGCATGAAGGATGTGAACGCGAGGATCACCCGGTGGTATCTCGCGTTGCAGCCCTTCAACTTTTCGGTCGTGCACAGACCGGGGGCGCAGATGGTCGTGGCAGACTTCCTCTCCCGTGCAGGGGGGGGGGAATAGGTTGTCGGCTGTTGTGTCCCCGGTCTGTGTCGGGCGGTGGGGGTTTGTGGGGGGACATGCAGCGTTCGGCCTGTAGAGGGAGCTACAGGACCGTGGCCAGGGTTCGGAGGCAAGGCTGATTGCGCACCTGTTGCGAATGAAGCCTCGCTAACGAAAGGGTTTAAGATGTGTGTGCCTCTGTTTTCAGGAGGGAGAACCCCAGTACAAACTGAAACCAGACCAGGAAGCTGGGATTGAAGAGACAGTTACTGGGCTTCGAGAAGCAGGAGTCCTGACACCCTGCAACTCCCAGTGGAACACACCTATCTTGCCAGTGCCCAAAGCACAGGGCAAGGGTTGGAGAATGGTACAGGACTTCAGAGCTGTCAATGATGCTACTGTTGCTGCAGAGAAGCCTGTTCCAGACCCTTACCTGGCTCTACAAAACCTCAGCCCCTCACACCAATACTTTACTGTCATTGACTTGGTGAATGCTTTCTTCTGCCTACCACTCCATCAAGACTCTCAGCCCATTTTTGCTTTCACCTACAAGGGACAACAGTACACATACACCCGCATCCCGCAAGGCTACAGAGACAGCCCTGGTCTTTTCAATGCATCTCTGAAAAACACACTGACACAACTCACGTTACCACCAGGTGTTGTACTGATACAGTACGTTGATGACCTCCTTCTGGCTGCACCTGAAGTCTCTTCTTGCCTCCAGGCCACCTATGACCTCCTCATGCTCCTCTATGAGACAGGCTAAGATCAAACAAGAGAAAGTCCAAGTCTGCAGAAGACATGTTACCTTCCTGGGCAGGCTCATCTCACCTGAAGGGTGTACTCTCACCTCGACACAGCGCAGTTCCATTCTCAGCCATGGCAAACCGAACACTGTACAACACATGCTAGCCTTTTTGGGGCTTGTTGGCTACAGCAGAACTCATGTGTCAGGATACGTCAACTTAACTCAACCGCTACGTGACATTGTGTCTGAAGCTGGGAACAGAAACCTCACTGCACCTCTCACGTGGACAAAAGACGCTGAAGATGCCTTTACGGCTACCAAACAGGCTCTTGCTCAGGCTACCGCCCTGGCTTCCCCTGACTACATGTTGCCTTTCTACCTGGATGTTTCTGAAAAAGGAGGGATAGTAAATGGTGTCCTTTTTCAGAAAAAGGAGGGAGAAAGAAGAGTACTAATGTACCACAGTTCAAAACTTGACAACATTGAAACAGGTCAAGCCGGATGCTCACGATACCTGGCGGCCCTAACTAAGGCAGTGGACAAAACAAGCCACATTGTGATGTGCCATCCACTAAAAGTCAACACAGTTCATGGAGTGGTGGCATTTATGTCCTCAAGAGCATTTACCTTTTCACCAACAAGGAAAGTGAAAATCTCAAACACACTCACTCAGCCACACATTACCTTTGTTACAGAAGGAGTCAACATGGCGTCAGGAATGACAACTGAAACTCACATACCTCATGACTGTGCCGAAAAAGCTGCCAAAGACATCAAACTCAGGCCAGATCTATACTCAGAACCTCTGAAAAATCCAGACCTAACACTCTACACAGATGGTTGCTGCTACAAAGGAGAACATGGAAATGTTGCCTCATATGCGGTAGTGGAACAAAAAGGAGAAGGGTACACTATCAGCCACGAAACACTCAACTCAGGACAAATACCTCAGCCAGCATCTGCTCAATTGGCAGAAATCATCGCTCTCACCAAGGCACTCCAACTCAGCGAAGGAAAAAAAGTGAACATCTACACTGCCTACGGACATGGGGCAGTTCATGTGGATGGACCACAATGGGTGAGAAGACATTTCCTGACTATGGCAAACACTCCAGTAAGACATAGAGAGAAATTGGAAGAACTAGTTGAAGCTGTGTTACTACCCAAAGAAATTGCAGTAATGAAATGCAAAGGACACCAGAAAAACACCACCGAAGTGGCCCAAGGAAATGATGCCGCTGACACAGCAGCCAAAGTAGCAGGAGGATACACGGGCCAGATGATGATGATGACAAACACAGAAGTATGGACTCTGGAGATGCCATGATGGAAGAATAGTAGCTCCAGCTAAGCTTTGTCAACTCCTACTGAAGCAAGCTCATGGCCCCACCCATGTGAGCAGAAAAATCACCCAACAGAATTTAGAAGCCAGAGGTGGCATCCCCACATGACGAGCATAGTGGAAAACTACGTGACAGAATGTGACACATGCAATGACCACAACCCAAAGATGGTCTATAAGTGCCCCATGGGAAAGTTAGAGGTTCCTAATGCACCATTCAAAGACATTACCATTGACCTTACGGACATGGGTGCAGACAACCGAGTCAGAGGCTACAGGTACCTACTGGTAATGGTGGATAGGTTCACAAAGTGGGTGGAAGCTATCCCATGCAAAAAGGAAACCGCCAGCTGCGTCACAAAATGGCTGAAGAATGAACTGATCCCCAGATATGGAGTTCCCAGATCTATCAAATCAGACAATGGCTCGCACTTTAAAAACAAACACCTAGAAGAAGTAGAGAGAGCCCTAGGCATAACACACAAGTATGGGTCAGTTTATCATCCTGCTTCACAAGGATTGGTAGAAAGAGCTAATCAAACCCTTAAGAGAAAGATTGCCAAGGTGTGCCACGGTGGTTAGACGCACTCCCACTGGCTCTAATGTCTATGAGAAACTCGCCCAGTAGCAAAACACACCTATCACCACGAGTTGTTGACTGGCCGCCCAATGCCTGGCCCTCCAAGGGATGGGGGCCACCTGCCGTCCTTTGACGTATGGCAAATTCACTGTGATGAATACATGACTGCACTAACTAACCTGACTCGAGTTCTGTCTAAACAGGTGCGGGAAGTGGAGGCTGAGCCTGAGCCCAAGCCCGAGACAACTACCCCAGAGACTCCTGTGGTGAAGGTAGGGGATTGGGTACGAGTGAAGGTCCACAAAAGAAAGTGGCCGGATCCCAGGTAGACTGGACCCTATGAGGTTGTTGAGTATACAATTCATGCAGTCCAAGTAAAAGGTAAAACAGGAGCAATTTGGCGCACATTAAGAGAAGTTAGAACTGATTTGGCTGAACAGGAGGCAGCAGCGGAAAAATGCCTGCCTCTGAGCCCAGTTGACGTGGTTCAGGGACAGCATTGAGCTGTCTAGCTGTGCTGTACATACTAATTGCCATTCCCTTGCTGTGTCAGGAAACTGAACAGCTGAAAGAAACATCTAACACTACTAATCTTAGACCCAAAAGATCAATGAGAAGCAGTATCACTCCACTTAACCTACAGTTTGTAGAAGGTCAAGATGGAGTGGCACTTTTTGACCTGTGCTCAGTAATCATGTGTGGATCAGATGAACGAAGTCATAAATGGTCTGAGAAATATGTGTGTGAATACTATGGAAACACCGGATACACTAATGATAGGTGGTGTTCCTCTTGGTCCTATGTAATAGCCAATTCAGGCACTAAGAATTGGGGCTATAAACCAATCAAATCGTCCAAAGGGCTAGACCCCCTCAGAAATAGACTGACCATCTTTAAAGAATCCTCCCCAGATGATTGTAAGAAAGGTGCATGCAACCAATTGATAATCACTCTAAAAAGACCCCTAACCACAGATACTGATATTTATGTGTTGGGGGCATATGAATCTGGTACTGACCCCTTGGGTCAGTTCATGATCACAGTAACAAAAAAGTTTCAGTCCCCAATGACTAGTAACTCACAGAATGTGCAGAACTACATTACCAAGAATATCCCCAGCCCAGGACCCCCTGGCAAGATAGACCCTAGGATCAGATATCTCACAAATTTGACAGTAAAAGAAACCCCAGCCATAGAAACTGGTTATAGCGACTCAAACACTTGGTTGACTTGGGTCCAGTTTACTGCCAGAAGCATGAATATGACCGATTGCATTGTTTGTTCAACGGCAAGACCAACTCTGTATACCACCCCCGCTCCACTATTGTATGATACAGATAAAGATGGCTTTAATTGCATGATGCACTTGCATATGGAACCTGATCCTGCTAATTGCTCTACCCTGAGTCTTCTTTTCCCAGCCACAACCAACCACACCACACCACCAACCTTTCAGCCAAGAAAAGGAAACTACACCTGCCTAACCAGAGAAAGTAGTACAAAGGTGGGTGAAATGAATCCTGCATGGTGCACTCACACTATCGATGTCACAACATGGGCCAATGCCTCCAGACTACTCATAGCCAGAGCAGACCTTCATTGGTTCTGTGGAGGCAGAAGGCTGTTAAATTACTTACCCAAACATTGGACAGGCACATGTACAATTGTTAGGCTAGCTTTACCCCTAACCATGATTGGCCACAAAGCAAACTTGACACTCACACCGTAGGAGACTACCGTAGGAGAAGGTCCACGCCAGACAGTTTTGATTTGACTAAAGACTCTCCCACTTATATTGACGCAATTGGGATTCCCCGAGGAGTTCCTGATGAATTCAAATTGGCCAGCCCTGTTGCCAACAGGTTTGAATCAATACTCCCATGGATAACTACTAATAAAAACGTTGATAGAATCAACTACATACATTTCAATGTTCAGAGGTTGGCAAACCTCACTAGAGACTCTGTGGGAGGTCTATCTAGTCAATTGGCAGCCACATCCCTTATGTCTGTTCAAAATACGATGGCCCTAGATATGATGTTGGCTGAAAAGGGAGGGGTGTGTGCTATGTTTGGTTCTTCGTGCTGTACCTTTATTCCCAATAACACAGCTCCTGATGGGTCAGTCACAAAGGCATTGGAAGGGCTGAGGACCCTGTCAAATCAAATGGCAGAGGATTCTGGTATTGATGATCCGTTGGGAGACTGGTTTAACTCTACGTTTGGGAAGTATAAAGCTCTTTTCATGTCTATGTTTGTTTCTATAGCCACTTTTGCTGCTATACTAACATGCTGTGGTTGTTGTTGTATCCCTTGTGTGCGCACGCTAGTGAATCGCTTAATAACCACTGCTCTGTCCAAAGAACAGGCTCCCCCTGCGTATCAGCTCCCTCTCCTGAGTGCTGAAGGATGTATGACCAAGGATGAGGGTCCAGACTGGGAGGAGGAGTCTGAAAGGGAGGAAAGGGCTGCACTTGAGGCCTTGCTGTAAAGGCGATTCGCAGGTTTGGTTCACACCTTAAAAGGTGGGGATTTGTTAGAAATTATTTTTAGGAAAACAGTTGCATTATAATGCTCAATAGCAGACAAGTAAATAAAGCTATTCAGTTCTTTATTTAGGGTGATTAAAATAATTGTATTTGATGCTCCATGTGCAAATCAATTGAATTAACTTGTTTTTTAATCATCTGATTCAGGAAACATTTATCTTTGGTAATCATTAACTTTTGATTGAGAGGTTGTTGATAATTGTATTTGATATTCCATGTGCAAATCAATTGAATTAACTTGTTTCTTAATCATCTGATTCAGGAAACATTTATCTTTGGTAATCATTAACTTTTGATTGAGAAGTTGTTGATAATTGTATTTGATATTCCATGTGCAAATCAATTGAATTAATGTTTTTTTAATCATCTGATACAGGGAACATTTGTTTGGTAATCATTAACTCTTGATTGAGAAGTGTTGGAAATCATTATTATAAGAAACAGTTTATTATTGCTATAAAAAATACATTACTGCAGTGTGTTAAATTTACTAATGTGATGGCCTGTTGATAAATGAGAGATGGATCAAGCATTAGTCCCATGGTACGTTGGATTAATACATGGAGAGGTTAGGGTCAGGTCATCAAGATGGATGTTGCAACACACGCATAACACAAGAATGATGTAATGGAAAAATACTAGGCTAGGAAAGGACAAATCAGAGTAGGTATATGTTTTCTTCAGCAGGTCAACTCGTTCCCAAGATGAAACGGACCGGCGATATCTCTACCTGGAACGGATCGGGTGTCAGGGGCTGGGACCAGCCTAAGCACACCAACAAGGGGCGAGCCAAGTCTAAACCGCGGCTCCTCCCCAACCAAATAGCCAATCACAATCACTTTGTTTACTGTAAATGCTTTGTGTGACATTTTGAATGTATCCATTTTTGGAGGGTTGGTTACAGATTAACAGCTTGCTGACTGTGATTTTTTTCGCCAAAAGTGGTCCTTGTACAAGCCTAGAATTTTGACATGTAAATAAATAGCTAAAAGTAAGAAGTAGTTTGTCTTCTCCTTCAAATAAAAGAACACGTTCCGTCACGGGCTGCAGGGTGCGTGCATGCGTCATGGGTTGTGGTCGTGCAAAGTACAGTATTTGCGCAATGGCGTCACCCCGTGGCTGGCTACGACCATAACAGTTTAATTGAAGGAAATAATAAGCTACAAAACCAAGGTTTTAGAAAAGACCTACAAATGACGAAGGACGCTCAACATAAATAATACTCAATAATCAATTAACAATGCTTGTGAATCGTATTTTTTAGCTCTAAAATGTATTGTAGCGTGATGACGTCAGTTACAGAACACAGATACATACAGGAACCGTAACAGCAGCCGGTGATCTAGCCCAAAGAAAATGAATCAAAATTCAAGATTAGTGAAATGAAACATTATTACACATAGCTATACCTATCTACATGACAGTGGTTTATAATCATTTATAATTTCACTTTAATATCGAAGAACCAAGTGAAGGCATTCTTCGCTCGTGGATAGATATACACACATACTGTATTGATCCTGAAATAACATTCTGTGTCGTCAGAGAGTCAGTTATACAGCCACAAGCTGCACAAACAAAAATGGGGGAGCAGTACAACCTCTCAGACTTGGGGTTGGGACAGGTGTTTTATTCTATGTATTAAGTTTCATTGTCATATATACTGGGATACAGGGAGTGTATGATATTAGTAGGCTACAATGAAATTCTTACTTGCAAGAACCAAGCTCACAAGGCCAGATCCTTCCTATAAGACTGTACAACACCTCCTCCGGCTGGCTCGATCGGGGTGATCAGTCAGGCTGGGGGATGTTAAATCTTACTGGACTGTTCTTACTGTATATAATGTTTCAGATGTCTATTTTTTTTTTTATTATATTGTCACTTTGTTGTTGTTTGTGATGTGAGCTGCTGTAACGCCTTGATTTCCCCTCGGGGATCAATAAGGTACCTACCTATCTATATCTTCCACAATCAGTGGGCTTACATCAATATTTCAAAGAGCAGGGTTCCAATACTATTAGCATTTTCTCTCGCACTTAAAACACCCCTATGCTGCACTCCTTGTGAGAATGAAAGATGATATAAACACAAATAGGCCTAGGTCACTCACCCTGATCAGGGCTAAGGTTTGTCTTGACACATGAAACTTGAACAGATCCCCATGAAGCTAATATCCTCACTTTCAGCCAGGGCTTCTGCCTGAGTTTGGCGTCTGTGGATGGAAGTGGAGAGATCACGAGAGATGGGTCCAAACTCCAAACTCTGAAGAGGAGCTGGGTCAGGAGAGGCCGTCGGACGGCAGGGGGCCCGAGGTGGACGGAGAGTGGAGTGGCAAGGACATGGAGGAAGACGAGGGGGGTGTTGGAGATGAAGAGGAGGACTACTATTACCGGCCACTAAATCAGGATCCAGATAGGCTTGATGGTGTACCCGTGGACCAGCCTGAGGACTGGGTCCCCATAACTGAGCAACTGCAAGAGGTTCAGGCAAGAATAGAGGTATCTGATTTCCCATTTTTCTAAGTCAGAAGACTCAGAACTTAATGCAATGTCAACTCTGCGCATCATCATCAGGCTCCGGCAGTCTGGAGGTTTGATGACATTACAGGTCTCACACTGACTTGAATGTTGAATCCATGTTGTTAGCTGACCTTGGCTGTCACGAATGAATGTGCATATAGAATCTCAATCAGTGTCGTGTCAATTATCACTATACACGGTGAAATACCAGTTTGATCCCATTTGTGAAGGCACTGATCAAACTTCATATGTTGCTCTACAGGCAATGGGCCTTCATCTGCCCCCTCCCCCAGACAGTGATGAAGAGGAGGCCCTGCTTCACGTACCATGCTCCTCATGATGAGGTCTACTGGCATTGGACTGATCATAGCTGACCACTCCTTCATTCAACAGCATGATCCATGTGGCTCACTCACTGTGGCCTTGTTTTAGTGAATGGCTTGATGCTGTTAAAATCTACAGTAGATACTTTATAGTTGACACCAAATTACCAATATCATATGCTGGTTCACGCTGTATGTTCATGCATTCCATTGTCCCCCAGACCACGTGGAGCTGGTGAAGAGGATCATGGCAGCAGTGCCAGTGGAAGGACATAGTTCAGCAGACGCTCCAGACTCGGCGAAGCTCTGAAGGCCTAATGCTGGAGCGCAAATGAGAGACAACTGAACCACAGCCCCATGTGAATTCCCTGCATTTCACAATCACACTTACCCTAACACCTCATCTGTCTGAGGTCCTCTGAGTTTGTCATGGTATAGTGTCTCTATTGTTAAGAGGTGTGTGATTGTGAAAACCCTGGTTTCCTCAATTGAATAGTTCTGATATACAGTACCAGTCAAAGGTTTGGACACACCTTCTCATTCAATGGTTTTTCTTTATTTTTTTTATTATTTTCTACATTGTAGATTAATACTGAAGACATCAAAACTATGAAAGAACACATATGGAATGATGTAGTAAACAAAAAAGTGTTAAACAAACCAGAATATGTTTTAGATTTTAGATTCTTCAAAGTAGCCACCTTTTGCTTTGATGACAGCTTTGCACACTTCTGGCATTCTCTCAATCAGATTCATGAGGTCGTCACCTGGAATGGTTTTCAATTAACAGGTGTGCCTTGTCAAGAGTTAATTTGTGGCCTTCTTAATGTGTTTGAGACCATCAGTTGTGTTGTGCAGAGGTAGGGTTGGTACACAGTTCTATACAGTGAATAGCCCTATTTGACTACTGTTCTAATCCATATTATGGCAAGAACCACTCCAAAAAATTAAGGGAACACTTAATCGTCACAATGTAACACCAAGTCAGTTAAACTTCAGGGATATCAATCTGCCCATTTAGGAAGCACAAGTGATTGTGAATCAATTTCACCAATTTCACTGGAGAGGCAAAAGCAAGACAACCCCCAAAAAGGTAATGGTTTTGCATGTGGTGGCCACAGACAATTGCTCTCTCCTTATCCTCCCTGACTGATTCTTCTCTAGTTTTGTGTTCTGCTAGTGTCCTTGTCACTACTGGTAGCATGAGGCGGTACCTGCAGCCCACTCAGGTTGCACAGGTAGTCCAGCTCCTCCAGGACGGCACATCTATACGTGCGATCGCAAGAAGAGCATGGGGGAGATACCAGGAGACCGGCCGTTACACAAGGAGAGCTGGACAGGGTCGTAGAAGGGCATCAACACAACAGCAGGACCGGTATCTGCTCCTTTGTGCGAGAAGGAACAGGAGGAGCACTGCCAGAGCCCTACAAAATGACCTCCAGCAAGCTACTGGTGTGCATGTGTCTGACCAAACTGTCAGAAACAGACTCCATGAGGGTGGCATGAGGGCCCAACGTCATAGCCAACGGTACCCTGACTGCTGTTAGGTACCGGGATGAGATCCTCAGACCCATTGTCAGACCTTACGCTGGTGCAGTGGGCCCTGGGTTCCTCCTAGTGCAGGACAATGCCCGGCCTCATGTGGCCAGAGTGTGTAGGCAGTTCCTGGATAAAGAAGGCATTGATACCATTGAATGGCCCTCTCGTTCCCCTGACCTAAATCCAATTGAGCACCTATGGGACGTTATGTATCGGTGCATCCGACGCCACCAAGTACCGCCACAGACTGTCCAGGAGCTCACTGATGCCCTGATCCAGGTCTGGGAGGAGATCCCCCACCATCCGCCGACTCATCAGGAGCATGCCCAGACGTTGTCGGGAGTGCGTACAGGCACGCAGGGGCCATACACACTACTGAATCACATCATGAGTTGCCATGATAAAATTCACACAAGTTGGATCAACCTGTGATTTGAATTTTTTACTTAGATTTTCGGTGTGATTTTGAATCCAGCCCTCAATGGGTTGATGATTTTGGTTTCCATTGACCGTTGTTACGTCATTTTGTTCTCAACAAATTATACAATGTACAGCAGTAAAGATTTTCAACTTGAATAATTCGTTCATCAAGATCTAATGTGTCCCTTAAGTGTTCCCTTAATTTTTTTTGAGCAGTGTAAGTAAAGAGAAACGACAGTCCAACATTACTTTAAGACATGAAGGTCAGTCAATCCGGAAAATTTCAAGAACTTTGAATGTATCCTCAAGTGTAGTTGCGAAAACCATCAAACGCTATGATGAAACTGGCTCTCATGAGGACCGCCCCAGGAAAGGAAGACCAAGAGTTACCTCTGCTGCAGAGGATAAGTTCATTAGAGTTACCAGCCTCAGAAACCGCAAATTAACAGCACCTCAGATTAGAGCCCACATAAATGCTTCACAGAGTTCAAGTAGCAGACACATCTCAACATCAACTGTTCAGAGGAGACTGCGTGAATCAGGCCTTCATGGTTGAATTGCTGCAAAGAAGCCACTACTGAGGAAGAAGAAGAAGAAGAGAATTGCTTGGGCCAGGAAACACAAGGAATGGACATTTGACCAGTGGAAATCTGTACTTTGGTCTGATGAGTCCAAATTTGAGATTTTTGGTTCCACCCGCCGTGTCTTTGTGAGATGCAGAAAAGGTGAGCGGATGGTTCCTACATGCGTGGTTCCCACCGTGAAGCATGGAGGAGGAGGTGTGGGGGTGCTTTGCTGGTGACACTGTTGGTGATTTATTCAAAATTCAAGGCACACTTAACCAGCATGGTTACCACAGCATTCTGCAGTGACATGCCATCTCATCTGGTTTGCGCTTAGTGGGACCATCATTTGTTTTTCAACAGGACAATGACCCCAAACACACCTCCAGGCTATGTAAGGGCTATTTGACCAAGAAGGAGAGTGATGGAGTGCTGCGTCAGATGACCTGGCCTCCACAATCACCCGACCTGAACCCAATTGAGATGGTTTGCGATGAGTTGGACCGCAGAGTGAAGGCAAAGCAGCCAACAAGTGCTCAGCACCTCTGGGAACTCCTTCAAGATTGTTGGAAAACCATTCCAGGTGACTACCTCCTGGAGCTGATTGAGAGAATGCCAAGAGTGTGCAAAGCTGTCATCAAAGCAAAAGGTGGCTACTTTGAAGAATTGAAAATATAAAACATATTCTGGTTTGTTTTACACTTTTTTGTTTACTACATAATTCCATGTGTTCCTTCATAGTTTTGATGTCTTCAATATTAATCTACAATGTAGAAAATAATAAAAAATAAAAAAAAACATTGAATGAGAAGGTGTCCAAACTTTTGACTGGTACTGTATATATACACTCACCGGCCACTTTATTAGGTACACCTGTTCAACTGCTTGTTAACGCAAATATCTAATCAGCCAATCACATGGCAGCAACTCAATGCATTTAGGCATGTAGACATGGTCAAGACGACCTGCTGAAGTTCAAACCGAGCATTAGAATGGGGAAGAAAGGTGATTTAAGTGACTTTGAACGTGGCATGGTTGTTGGTGCCAGACAGGCTGGTCTGAGTATTTCAGAAACTGCTGATCTACTGGGATTTTCACGCATAACCATCTCAAGGGTTTACAGAGAATGGTCAGAAAAAGAGAAAATATCCAGTGAGCGGCAGTTCTCTGGGCGAAAATGCCTTGTTGATGCCAGAGATCAGAGGAGAATGGCCAGACTGGTTCGAGATGATAGAAAGGCAACAGTAACTCAAAGGTTGGTGGTGGTGGTGTAATGGTGTGGGGGATATTTTCTTGGCACACTTTGGGCCCCTTAGTACCAATTGAGCATTGTTTAAATGCCACAGCCTACCTGAGTATTGTTGCTGACCATGTCCATCCTTTTATGACCACAGTGTACCCATCCTTCTGATGGCTACTTCCAGCAGGATAACGCACCATGTCACAAAGCTCACATCATCTCAAACTGGTTTCTTGAACTTCAGCAGGTCGTCTACATGCCTAAATGCATTGAGTTGCTGACGTGATTGGCTGATTAGATATTTGCGTTACCGAGCAGTTGAACAGCTGTACCTAATAAAGTGGCCGGTGAGTGTATATACACTCACCAAGCCCTTTATTAGAAACACTTGTACACCTTCTCATGGTGCAGGTGGTGTAATGGTGTGGGGAATGTTTTCAAGGCACACTTTGGGCCCGTTAATACCAATCAAATCAATCATCGCTTGAATGCCACAGCCTATTTGAGTATTGTTGCTGACCACGTACAATTTACCTATCTCCTAATGGCTACTTCCAGCATGATAATGCACCATGTCACAAAGCAAAAGTCATCTCAAACTGGTTTCATGAACATGACAATGAGTTCAGTGTTCTTCAGTGGCCTTCCCAGTCACCGGATCTGAATCCAATAGAACACATTTGGGATGTGGTAGAATGGGAGATTCAGTTTGAAAGTGCACCTGAAAATTCTGCAGGAATTGCGTGATGCAATCATGTCATCATGGACCAGAATCTCAAAGGAATGTTTCCAACATCTTGTGGAATCAATACCACAAAGAATTGAAGCTGTTTTGAGAGCAAAGGGCCAACCCAGTATTAGTATAGTGTTCTGAATAAAGTGCTCGGTGAGTGTATATATATGGGCATCTGTAACAAGTTTTCTTGTGACATTAATTCAGTCCGATAGATATTAAAGTGCATTGTGTAAGTGTGGGGGGACATGCAGCGTTCGGCCTGTAGAGGGAGCTACAGGACCGTGGCCAGCGTTACGTCAGCGAGGCTCCGTTGCACACCTGTTGCAAATGAAGCCTCGTTGACTAGATGGTTTAAGATGTGTGTGCCTCTGCGTTCGAGAGAGAGGACGGCGACTGAAAAGTTGCCGAGTTTTTGGAGGGCTGAAAAGCCAAAGTATAACGGACTTTATGAATAAACGGGACCTGTCCCTCACTACACCACTGCGTCTGCCTCTGTGTACAATGGACATCCTAACAGTAAGGATAACAGATTTAGAAATTCAATGGATGCCAAACATGTCCACTTTATTTTTTACTTTTTATTTTGTTCTGTACATACATGAACATTTGTACAAAATATGACTTTTATACTATGTAATGCTCTACTTAATTAAAGTACAACATATGTACATATGACCTGGAAAGCAGTTTAAGATTAGTGTCAGATCTGGGCTGGAGTGGAGAGACCCTTTTGTTTCAACCCTATCCTCTTGAATTTGTCTTTGGCTGCTGGACACACAAAGTGCTGACCTCATCCACTATGTCATAACTCAATACCCAGCCATGACATGTCGTGTCCAGGAACAACAATATTTTTTGAGAGTCTGCCGTGTCTCAAGAGCTACATCTTTCGGGTACATAGTCAATTGGAATGTACAGTAAGTCTATGATTAGTATTGTTCTGTAAGAGAACAGTCATCAATTATTTACACGTAGTATTCAGACCCTGCTATGACACTCTTAAAATTACCTAAAATGCAAAAATGTCATCAACAAATCACTCTAAGTTGAACTGAGCCCATTTTAATGCAAGGATAATAGTTCATGTAATTTTGGAATTAATATCTTTGTCTTTACAGGGTCTATGATATGCATAGGAATCAGTTACACACTGTGTAGATTAGGATGTCACTACCAACTCAGCAAATTTTATCATTTTCTCTTGATCCTGACAAACATACCCATAACTTGATGCAGCTACCACTATTCTTCACACGAGAGATGGTGTGATAACTGCATTGCATGTGCTGGATTTGCACCAAACTTAACGCTTTGTAGTAAAACCAAATGAACACATTTCCAGCCACTTTCTTTGCTGTATCACTTGAATTCATTGTTGCAAACACAATTATGGATGAGAGATTGTTTTCCATTAAGGGATTCTTTTTGGCCACTTGGTTATCGACAAATTTTGTAGAGTGACTGAGTCCCATCGACTGTGCTTTTTCCTCTCCACCATTCAACTTTGTAGATTTTTGTAAGTCTCCCCAGGCCTCAGGGTCGCATTCCTGAGCAGTTTTGTTCCTCTCCATTTGCTCAGTTTGTAAGGACAACCTGATCCACACAGTGTGTAATTGATTCCTATGCAAATCAGACCCTATAAAATTTTAAAAAATTACAAAATTACATCAACTATTATCCTTGCATTAAGATGGACTCAGTTCAACTTGAGTGATTTGTTGATGACATTTTTGCATTTTAGCTAATTTTAAGAGTGTCATAGCAAAGGGTCTGAATACTTATGTACATGAGGTATTTCTGTATTTCAATTATAAATGATAAATTTACTGAAATTTAAAAAAAACGTGTTTTCGCTTTGTCCTTCTGGGGTATTGTGTGTGGATTGATGGCAAATTCTTTTAATTTAATCCATTTTAAATTGAGTCTATAACGCAACAGAATGTGGAAAAAGTGAAGGGGTCTGAATACTTTCCGAAAGCACTGTAATAGTTCTTCAACAGACACCGTAATGCCATGATGTAAGGATACTAAAACATGAAATTGTGATGCACCTACTATACTTAAATCTGAGCAACACAGGTTCATGAAAGAGACTGACATACAGTAATTCATTCAATTAAGATAAAGGCAGACATCTTTCTTTCTTGTGCTCTTGTTTCATTGCCTTATGAGCCTTTTATCTCACTTTTGAATTGAGGCTTCCAAGTTCTCCTCGATACGACCTGGGAGTTACAGATGAGAACCACAGCCTCAACTACAATATATTGAGCATACATTCACTCTGCTGGACACCAGCTAACTAGAGCAAGGCCTCATCAATCATTGAACCCTTCCAGTTAACCCACACCCCTCACTCCAGACAGACAGGACCCTTAATACTGCCCCCTACAGTTGATACACTCAGCACAGCAGGTACTGAATAAAGAGGAACAGAAAAAAAACAGAATCATGCTTCAGGGATGCTTACTCTCAATACTATTGTTGTGTTATTGTTGTCCTTGTGCAACGTAATGATCGGCCCACTGCAGTTCGGTTTGGATGTGTGTTTATATGAGGTGGTAATTCTAGGTGTGTGTGTGTGTGTGTGTGTTTGTAGGAGCATGTGTTCTTGTGTATTCTCTGTGATGGCTGTGGGTTCTGCAGCAGATGGGGTTCTCCGGCAGAGGTGGAGGGGTGGACGGGAGGAACACGGGAATAGAGGGGCGGTCAGGTGTACAGCAGGCGACTTTTGGATGAGAGACGTGGGGGGCGGGTGGTTAGGCGCGGAGGGTGTCACTGCTCTCTGGTCAGAGTGCCTCCTGATTGGCCGTCAGATACTCCTCCACTCTCCTGTGCGACTCCAGGGCTTTTATAGTGTACACATCCTGCGGCAGCTCCGACTTCCGCCGCATCAACACCTTGTCCTTCTTGATCTCCTTCATCCCCTATGGAACAACACAGAGACAGAGGGGTGAGATTGGTCAGTTGAAACCCATATCTAGCACACCAATAGGCCCTCTTGGTTGAGGAAAATTAATAGGTAGAAACTCCCTGGTCAGTTCAAAATGTTGTTGGTTGAGATGAGTGCACTCAACTTGAAGATGTCCATGTGAGCAAACAAACATGATAAACAACAAAATACAAGTGTACATGTAACTATATGCAGTGAAGTGCTGTTGCTGTATTGTATGTGCCTACAGTTCGGTGTACCTGTAGGTGTGCTGATGATACCTGTGTGGCCTCGGTCTCTACAGTCTTCTTCAGTAGCTGAATGTCCTCAGCAGTGGGCGTCTCAGTCTCCATGGAGAACAAGGGCACCCCACCCGCACTCTCATTGTACATCATGTACTGGATAGACAGAGACACAAATTAGTTGGTTCTGGAAAAGACAAATTAATGGTGAAATACACCCACAATTTTACAGTACCAAGACCAATATAAAGCAGTCTATTGGAGTGAGTGAGAAAAGAAGCAGACCTCTTCTTGTGGGTGGACACCAGGTCGGAGGGGAGGATAAACCGTGGTAATCTGCAGGGAAAGCAGAGGTTAAGAGACAGATATTTCCTCTGTCATTGTCAGACACACACCCACAGTCTACTGTTGCTACACACAGACTGTCTCCCTCTTAATTAAAAGCTCAACCCTTTCTGCCTGAGCCTTTGGAGCTGAAAACCAGTGACAAGATGAACAGTGATAATTAGATCTGTCTGGAACAAAAGGACCTAAAGTTGAATTAATTAAAGCATGACCCTGTTTAGTGAGGAGTTTCTCTCCCGCTTCTGGTGGTCTACAGTACAAGGACATTATTGGATTCATTCAGAGAATGAGAATAGTTGATACAGAAGGAAGCGTATAGGGACAATGAATTTGATACTGCATGCATATACAGTACACCACATCGTAACAGAGACAACTAAAACCAATTATGCAGTATCCATCTACAAATGTTTATGTACAAATACATTGCACTTCCTTATTTCACAGAGACTGCTTGTTGGAACAGCTTGTTTAGAGTGTTTCCATAATGTATGATGTTGGCAACCTGCAGAAGGGGGTTTACCTCAGGGTTTTGCTTGGCTAGCTCCTCTATCTTATGCCAGACCTCCTCCCTTTCTTTCAGTTTGTACTTCTCTCTGAAAATCAGCAAAAGAATTTTGAGTTTGAGCCCACTAGGAAAATGACTCAGCTTGCATTTTACTTTGCTTTGATGGACCGCTCACTTCTGTTTCTCTGCCTTGTACTGCTGGGTGCAGTCATCAAACAGCTTCTGGTTCATCTCCATGAAGAGCTTCAGAGCGTTGTAGATCAGCCCATGGATTGTTCTGCAGGAAAGACCAAGGAAGGGCCATTAATATCACATTGTGCTATTGTGACTGACCTGGTATCAAACGTTGCCAGGCAACAGGATTGAGGTACATCAGTTCAGATGAAGAAGTGATAATATATTGACTTCAGAGTGCAGTCTAGGTTGTACTTGTTCCAATGGCTCTTTGAGTTCTTGTAGAGAGCGGGGAACATGATGGGGAGGATCTTGGCTGCGTTGTCGCTGATCAGGCTCATGATGTACTCGTTGTTCCAGTAGTACAGCGCTCTCTCTGCCACCTAGAACACAATTTAGGAATGGATTAGGAGACAATAGTGCAATATTTCGGTGTTATTGAGCCAGCCTAAACCCCTGAGAGCTTTCAACCTTTGTATTGAATATGTGTTTATCTGTATAATGCTAATATCTTATATTGTCTTTATATTGCTGGTATCCTGTATTTGTTGTGTTGATGTTCTTATTGGGCTGGTACGCTCAAATGTACCTGGAAATGTGGACTGGACACACACTTGGCCAGCTGTCTGAAGAGAGGCTCCATGACCGTGACAAACTCAGACGGCTCGATGACGTCCAGGATCTCCTCTAGCTCGTTGAGGAACATCACCTCTTTGGGGCTGTGGGTCTTTGGCCAGAACTTTAGCAGGCCCATGATCACCTAGTGTGGGCAAAGATCTTGCCATTAGTCAATTGTGTGTTATTCTTGATTGATCAATGATATGTTTTCATTTATTTTTTTTAAAAGGAGGAAAAAATAATACCAGCACCAATTCAATCAACATATTCAACACAAGACACACATTCACCTCACAAATAGGGCAGGGCTTTACTTTATAAGCATGTTGTCTTGTCGCAAACCTGACAAGAAAAATTACAATGGAATAGACAGGCCTAACTCACTAGTTCAGTTAGACTGCTGTCCTTTTCCAAGAACTGCACCACGCAATAGGCCAGCTGTGGAGAGAGCAGAGGGGCCAGTCACTGGGAGTGAGAATGAGGGGGGAGCTATTCTGCCCCATTACATTGAGAGCCCTTCCCCCGATGAGACAAATGGCTGTGAGTTCTGTGGGATGTTTTGGGAGGTGTCGGAGCTGATGTCATCAGTATAGAAGTGATGAGATGAATTCTGGTTGAGTCTCCTTGCAAGCAGCTCCTAATTTAAACACTGTGGTTGTAGAGTGATATAAAAGCAGAGGTCAGGGAATAGCTTCTCTTTTCTTTGTTCTGGTGTTTGGTTGTCATCATGAGCTGTGAGTAGCACAGGTCTGGAAATATTTGGACAGTGACACAATTTTCATAATTTTGGCTCTGTATGCCACCACAATGGATTTGAAATGAAACAACCGAGATGCAGTTGAAGTGCAGACTTTCAGCTTTAATTCAAGCGGTTGAACAAAAATATTCTATGAAACGTTTAGGAATTGCAAACATTTTTATACACAGTCCCCTATTTTCAGGGGCTCAAATGTAATTGGACAAATCAACAATCATGAATACAATTTTCGAGAATCCTTTGCAGGCAATGACTGCCTGAAGTCTGGAACCCATGGACATCACCAAATGCTGGGTTTCCTCCTTTGTCATGCTTTGCCAGGCCTTTACTGCAGCTGTCTTCAGTTGTTTGTTTGTGGGTCTTCCTTCAGCAAGTGAAATGCATGCTCGATCGGGTTGAGATCAGGTGATCGACTTGGCTATTGCAGAATATTCCACTTCTTTGCCTTAAAAAACTCCTGGGTTACTTTTGCAGTATGTTTTGTGTCATTGTCCACCTATATTGTGAAGCGCTGTCCAATCAACTTCACAGAATTTGACTGAATCTGAGCAGACAGTATTATCCCTAAACACTTCAGAATTCATCCGGCTGCTTCTGTCTTATCATCACTAAACACTAGTGACCCAGTGTCATTGGAAGCCATGCATGCCCATGCCATCACACTGCCTCCACCGTGTTTTACAGATGATGTGTACGCTTCGGATCATGAGCTGTTCCAAGCCTTGTCCATACTTTTTTCTTCCCATCATTCTGGTACAGGTTGATCTTAGTTTCATCTGTCCAAAGAATGCTGTTCCAGAACTGGGCTGGCTCGATGTTTTTTGGCAAAGTATAATCTGGCCTTTATATTCTTGAGGTTTATGAATGGTTTGCACCTTGTGGTGAACCCTCTGTATTTGCTCTCGTGAAGTCTTCTCTTTATGGTAGACTTGGATAATGATACGTCCACCTCCTGGAGAGTGTTCTTCACTTGGCTGGATGTTGTGAAGGGGTTTTTCTTTACCATGTGAAGGATCCTGCAATCACCCACCACTGTTGTCTTCCGTGGATGTCCAGGCCTTTTTGTGTTGCCGAGCTCACCAGTGCGTTCTTTTTTTCCTCAGAATGTACCAAACTGTTGATTTGGCCACTTGTAATGTTGCCACTCTGTCTCTGATGGATTTTCTTTTGTTTTTGCAGCCCAAGGATGGCCTGTTTCACTTGCATTGAGAGCTTCTTTGACTGCATGTTGTGCGTTCACAGCAACAGCTTACAAATGCAAATGCTCCACTTGGAATCAACTCAGACCTTTTACCTGCTTAATTGATGAAGAAATAACTTTTGGTCCCTTGAAAAAAGAGGGGGCTACATATTAAAAAGCTGTAATTCCTAATGCCTTCCTCCAATTTGGATATATTCATTATATTCAACTGTAACTTGAATATGTTTTGGTAAACGGCTAAAATAACAAAAATTGTGTCAGAGTCCAAATATACAGTACCAGTCATAAGTTTGGACACACCTTCTCATTCAATGGTTTTTCTTTATTTTTATTCTTTTCTACATTGTAGATTAATATGGAAGACATCAAAACTATGAAGGAACACATATGGAATTATGTAGTAAACAAAAAAAGTGTTAAACAGCATAAGGTCTGACAATGGGTCTGAGGATCTCATCCCGGTACCTAACAGCAGTCAGGGTACCGTTGGCTATGACATGGAGGTCTGTGCGACCCTCCAAGGATATGCCTCCCCAGACCATCACTGACCCACCGCCAAACCGGTCATGCTGGATGATGTTACAGGCAGCATTACGTTCACCACGGCGTCTCCAGACTCTTTCACGCCTGTCACATGTGCTCAGTGTGAACCTGCTCTCATCTGTGAAGAGAACAGGACGCCAATGGCGGACCTGCCAATTATGGTGTTCTCTCGTGAATGCCAATCGAGCTGCACGGTGCTGGGCAGTGAGCACAGGTCCCATTAGAGGACGTCGGGCCCTCATGCCACCCTCATGGAGTCTGTTTCTGACAGTTTGGTCAGACACATGCACACCAGTAGCTTGCTGGAGGTCATTTTGTAGGGCTCTGGCAGTGCTCCTCCTGTTCCTTCTCGCACAAAGGAGCAGATACCGGTCCTGCTGTTGTGTTGATGCCCTTCTACGACCCTGTCCAGCTCTCCTCGTGTAACGGCCGGTCTCTTGGTATCTCCCCCATGCTCTTGAGACTGTGCTGGGAGACACAGCAAACCTTCTTGCGACCGCACGTATGGATGTGCCGTCCTGGAGGAGCTGGACTACCTGTGCAACCTGAGTGGGCTGCAGGTACCGCCTCATGCTACAAGTAGTGACAAGGACACTAGCAGAACACAAAACTAGAGAAGAATCAGTCAGGGAGGATAAGGAGAGAGCAATTGTCTGTGGCCACCAAAAAATGCAAAACCATTACCTTTTTGGGGGTTGTCTTGCTTTTGCCTCTCCAGTGCACCTGTTGTCACTTTCATTTGCATCAAAGCAGGTGAAATTGATTCACAATCACTTGTGCTTCCTAAATGGGCAGATTGATATCCCTGAAGTTTAACTGACTTGGTGTTACATTGTGACGATTAAGTGTTCCCTTAATTTTTTTGAGCAGTGTAGTTGAGTGGTTCTTGCCATAATATAGATTAGAACAGTAGTCAAATAGGGCTATTCACTGTATAGAACTGTGTACCAACCCTACCTCTGCACAACACAACTGATGGTCTCAAACACATTAAGAAGGCCAGGAATTAACTCTTGACAAGGCACACCTGTTAATTGAAAACCATTCCAGGTGACTACCTCATGAATCTGATTGAGAATGCCAGAAGTGTGCAAAGCTGTCATCAAAGCAAAAGGTGGCTACTTTGAAGAATCTAAAATATAAACCATATTCTGGTTTGTTTAACACTTTTTTGTTTACTACATAATTCCATATGTGTTCTTTCATAGTTTTGATGTCTTCAGTATTAATCTACAATGTAGAAAATAATAAAAAATAAAGAAAAACCATTGAATGAGAAGGTGTGTCCAAACTTTTGACTGGTACTGTGTGTGTGTGTATACAGTGCCTATAAAAAGTCATCATACCCTGTGAAATCTTTACCTTTTGTCACAGTACACCCTGGAAATTCAAATAAATCAAATCTAACTTTTTTGAGCTGTATGTACACATTATAACCCTCATCATCTAAGTGAAAATAACATTTGTAAAAATTCAGGACATTATTAAAAATTAATTTGTGAAATACCTGGTTTGGTTAAGTGATCAGCCCCTGAGAGTGTACCATTATAAACTTGCTCAGGTGCAACCAATCAACTTCCAGATCAAACACCAGGCTAATTGCCCCCCACCTGACATAAATTGTAGTGGTTTGATTACTTCAGAATAAAACCAGCTGTTTCTTGAGGATTCCACTAATAGAAGTGCATGGTTCTGCAAAGAATTCACCATGGTTGGAAAAGTACTTTCAAAAGGCCTCCGGGATAAAGTTGTAGGAAGTAGGAAGTTAGGTGAAGGCTACAACAAGATTTCGAAGGCTTTAGAGCTTGTAATGGCAAAAAATATATTTGTACTATTTTGCTTAAGTCATATATGAAATGTATTGACCTCTCTGTGACCCAATGTACTTTGTTATTCTTAATTATGTGACTGAGGAAGAACCAAAACCGACTGCTCCTTCTCTTTGCATCAAAGATGTTATTCTGACCTTGGAACACTCCTAACTGCAGGCTGGAGGTTTGAGATAGTAGCTCACAACGCCTACGCTTCTTTCCCAGCTTCTTCATCAGCAAACAGGTGCAAGATATGTTTACCCCTAGACCTATGACGTACAAGCATTGGAGTTAAGGACGGTCCTCTCCTCAGCCACAGCATCAGTATCTGAATCCACACTGTTGGTGAAGGAATGCTGATCAGGCCGTAAGCAGAATTGTTTAAACTTTGTATATGCATTAAAACTCTCAACTGAGACCAAACATCGTTTATTGTTGATCACTGAAAGATTTCCATCAAAAGCTATCCCTCTGAGTACCGTTCAGAGCATCATTAAGAGGTGGAAGGCGTATGGCACCACCAACACCTTGCCTAGATCAGGCCGTCCGTCCAAACTGGATGACCGAGCCAGGAGGACATTGATCAGAGAAGCTACCAAGAGGCCAAAGGCAACTTTGAAGGACTTACAAGTCTTTATGGCTGGGACTGGTCTGTCTGTGCATGTGACAACAATCTCACAAGCTTAACACAAAGCTGGCCTGTATAGCAGGGTAGCAAGAAAGAAGCCTTTTCTGAAAAAGTGCCACACTCAGTCTCGTTTGTGCAATGCAAAAACACACATGGAAGATTCTGTTGCCATGTGGAAAAGGGTTTTATGGTCAGACAAAGACTAAGATTGAACTTTTTGGACTGAACTCCAAGCACTATGTTTGGCGAGAACCAAACACAGCACACCACCCAAAACACACCATACCTACTGTGAAGCATGGTGGTGGCAACATTATGTTGTGGGGATGTTTCTCTTCAGCAGGGACCGGGCAATTGGTCAGGATTGAAGGGAAAATGGATGCTGCCAAGTACACCCAAATTCTTGAGGACAACCTGCGTCCCTCTGCTAGACAGCTGAAGATGGGCAGGTCATTCACCTTCCAACACGACAACGATCCTAAACATACCGCCAAAAGAACAACACAGTGGCTTAAGGATAGAAAGGTGAATGTCCTTGAGTGGCCAAGTCAGAGCCCTGACTTAAATCCGATCTGTGGATGGACTTGAAGAGAGCAGTCCATCGCCGCTCACCACGGAATTTGACTGAACTCGAACAATTCGGCAAATATTCTCCAATCTAGGTGTGCAAAGCTAGTAGAGACATATCCAAACAGATTGATGGCTGTAATTGCAGCAAAAGGTGGCTCTACAAAATATTAAATCAGGGGACTGATGACTTTTCCAACCCTGTTATTCTTGTTTTTCATTTTTTATAAATTTTCAGAACTGTCGCCTTTTTTTTGATTAGTTTGATGTTGTATGGCTAAATTTGTACATAAAGCTGGAAAAAGTTTTGATTTCAGGCTGTACGACAAATATAGTAACTATTTCAAAGGGATATGATGACTTTCTATAGGCACTGTGTATATATATATATATATATATATATACACACACACACACACACACACACACTCACAGGCCACTTTATTAGATACACCGCGGGTTGGACCCCCTTTTGCCTTCAGAACTGCCTTAATTCTTTGTGGCATAGATTCAACAAGGTGCTGGAAACATTCCTCAGAGATTTTGGTCCATATTGACATGATAGCATCATGCAGTTGCTGCAGATTTGTTGGCTGCACATCCATGATGCGAATCTCCCGTTCCACCACATCCCAAAGGTGCTCTATTGGATTGAGATCTGGTAACTGTGGAGGCCATTGGAGTACAGTGAACTCATTGTCATGTTCAAGAAACCAGTTTGAGATGATGTGAGCTTTGTGACATGGTGCGTTATCCTGCTGGAAGTAGCCATCAGAAGATGGGTACACTGTGGTCATAAAGGGATGGACATGGTCAGCAACAATACTCAGGTAGGCTGTGGCGTTTAAATGATGCTCAATTGGTACTAAGGGGCCCAAAGTGTGCCAAGAAAATATCCCCCACACCATTACACCACCACCACCACCACCAGCCTGAACCGTTGATACAAGGCAGGATGGATCCATGCTTTCATGTTGTTTATGCCAAATTCTGACCCTACCATCTGAATGTCGCAGCAGAAATCGAGACTCATCAGACCAGGCAACGTTTTTCCAATCTTCTATTGTTAAATTTTGGTGAGCCCGTGCAAATTGTAGCCTCAGTTTCCTGTTCTTTGCTGACAGTGGCACCCGATGTGGTCTTCTGCTGCTGTAGCCCATCTGCTTCAAGGTTCGACGTGTTGTGCGTTCAGAGATGGTCTTCTGCATACCTTGGTTGTAACGAGTGGTTATTTGAGTTACTGTTGCCTTTCTATCATCTCAAACCAGTCTGGCCATTCTCCTCTGACCTCTGGCATCAACAAGGCATTTTCGCCCAGAGAACTGCCGGCTCACTGGATATTTTCTCTTTTTCGGACCATTCTCTGTAGACCCTAGAGATGATTGTGCATGAAAATCCCAGTAGATCAGCAGTTTCTGAAATACTCAGACCAGCCCGTCTGGCGCCAACAACCATGTCACGTTCAAAGTTACTTAAATCACCTTTCTTCCCCATTCTAATGCTCGGTTTGAACTTCAGCAGGTCGTCTTGACCATGTCTCCATGCCTAAATGCATTGAGTGGCTGATGAGATATTTGCGTTAACGAGCAGTTAAACAGGTGTACCTAATAAAGTGGCCAGTGAGTGTATGTATATATGTATGTATATATACACTCACCGGCCACTTTATTAGGTACACCTGTTCAACTGCTCGGTAACGGAAGGCGAAAATGCCTTGTTGATGGCAGAGGAGAATGGGCAGACGATATAAAGGCAACAGTAACTCAAATAACCACTCGTTACAACCAAGGTACGCAGAAGACCATCTCTGAACGCACAATACGCCGAACCTTGAAGCAGATGGGCTACAAAAGGCGGTCCAACCCAGTACTAGCAAGGTGTACCTAATAAAGTGGCCGGTGAGTGTGTGTATATATAGATATATATATACAGTGGGGGAAATAATTATTTGATCCCCTGCTGATTTTGTTAGTTTGCCCGATTACAAAGAAATGAGCGGTCTATAATTTTTATGGTACTTTTATTTTAACAAATAGAGACAGAATATCAACAAAGAAGTCCAGAAAAAACACATTATATAAAGTTATAAATTCATTTGCATTTGATCGAAGGAAATAAGTATTTGATCCCCAAGCAAAACATGACTTAGGTGGAGAAACCCTTGCTGGCAAGCACAGAAGTCAGACGTTTCTTGTAGTTGGTCACCAGGTTTGCACACATCTCAGGAGGGATTTTGGTCCACTCCTCTTTACAGATCCTCTCCAAATCCTGAAGGTTTCAAGGCTTTTGCTTGGCAACTCGAAGCTTCAGCTCCCTCCGCAAAATTTCTATAGGATTAAGGTCTGGAGACTAACTAGGCCACTCCATGACCTTAGTGTGCTTCTTCTTGAGCCACTCCTTTGTTGCCTTGGCTGTATGTTTTGGGTCATTGTCATGCTGGAAGACCCATCCACGACCCATCCTCAGTGCTCTGGCTGAGGGAAGGAGGTTCTCGTCCAAGATCTTATGGTACATGGCCCCGTCCATTGGCCCCTCAATGCAGTGAAGTCGTCCTGTACCCTTAGCAGAGTAACAACCCCAAAGCATAATGTTTCCACCTCCGTGTTTGACGGTGGGGATGGTGTTCTTGGGATTGTAGCATTCAGCATTTCTCTCCCTCCAAACACGAAGAGTCGAATTTATGCCAAAGAGTTCAATTTTGGTCTCATCTGACCACATCACCTTCTCCCAAGCCTTCTCTGAATCATTTAGGTGTTCATTGGCAAACTTCAGATGGGCCTGTACATGTGCCTTCTTGAGCAGGGGGACCTTGCGGGCACTGCAGGATTTCAATCCGTTACGGTGTAGTGTGTTACCAATGGTTTTCTTGGTGACTGTGGTCCCAGCTGCCTTGAGATCATTACCAAGCTCCTCCTGTGTAGTTCTGGGCTGATCCCTCACCCTTCTCATGATCATCCTTACCCCACGAGGCAAGATCTTGCATGGAGCTCCAGGCCAAGGGCGATTGATGGTTATTTTGTATTTCTTCCATTTTCTAATAATTGCACCAACAGTTGTCTCCTTCTCACCAAGCTTCTTGCTGATGGTCTTGTAGCCCATTCCAGCCTTGTGCAGGTCTACAACTCTTACCCTGATGTCCTTTGAATGTTCTTTGGTCTTGCCCATGGTGGTGGAGAGGTTGGAATGGAAGAGATTGATTCTATTGACAGGTGTCTTTTATACCCATAACAAGCAGAGATTAGGAGTACTTTTCCTAAAGTAACAGGACTAATCTGTGTGCCTCATGGGCATATAACCGGTCTGTATGAGCCAGAATTCTTGCTGGTTTGTAGGGGATCAAATACTTATTTCCTTCGATCAAATGCAAATCAATTTATAACTTTATATAATGTGTTTTTTCTGGACTTCTTTGTTGATATTCTGTCTCTATTTGTTAAAATAAAAGTACCATAAAAATTATAGACCGCTCATTTCTTTGTAATCGGGCAAACTAACAAAATCAGCAGGGGATCAAATAATTATTTCCCCCACTGTATATATATATATATATAAATTTTTTTAATTATTATTTATTAACAGGAGAGAACTTGCACAGGGGGAAGTGGGGGTGAAGAGGTCTCAGGAAGGACTGTTAAGATGTAGCCTGAAGAGATGGGTTTTCAATCTACGGCGGAAGATCGGTAGTGACTCTGCAGTCCTGACAGTGGGGGGAAGCTCATTCCACCAGCGGGGCGCCAGGACAGTGAAAAGCCGTGACCAGGTGGCACGGCCGCTGCATCCACGTAGAGGCGGCGGTGCCAGGCGGGCAGCCGAGGTGGAAGAGCGGAGTGATCGTGCAGGGGTTTGGGGGCTAACCATTGCTTGCAAGTAGGGAGGGGCTGTTCCCTTTGCCGCCCGGTACGCGAGCACCAGGGTCTTGAATCTGATGCGGGCTGCTACCGGGAGCCAGTGGAGGGTGCGGAGGAGGGGCGTGACATGGGAGAATTTGGGGAGGTTGAACACCAGACGAGCGGCAGAATTCTGGATGAGCTGCAGAGGTCTGATGGCGGAGGCAGGGAGTCCGGCCAAGAGTGCGTTGCATGCGCAAGCAAAAAAACAGAGTTTCCTGTAGGCCATTGTTCAAGTAGGGAGTCACTTTCTAGTCAGTCCTCGGTGGACTCAATCAAAGCCAAGACCAACATAACTTTAGGCATTGTCGTTACTGGAAACGACAGGGACACTCTATGACAAGATGTTGGGATTTGGGTAAGGGAAGTCCTCCTCCATATTTCCGACATGGTGTATATTCTCAATGTAAAGTAACCCGCTGTGACTATTGCAGACAAAGTGGGCACGCCAAGTCAAAATGTTGGGATTTAGGTAATGGAACTCCGCCCCCATTTTTCGTGTCATGCAATTCAGAGTTGAGCTCAAGGAAGCAAACAGCTCTGTTAGACTGTAATCGACCAGCCTCCCATCAGATATAGCATAACACAGTCCTGTTATGATCGTCTTGTTTAAAGCGAGTGCCCCAATAGTCTCCCTACACTCACCAAACACTTTATTAGGAACACCTGTACACCTCATGGTGGAGGTGGTGTAATGATGTGGGGAATGTTTTCTTGGCACACTTTGGGCTCGTTAATACCAATCAATCATCGCTTGAATGCCACAGCCTATTTGAGTATTGTTGCTGACCATGTGCATTCCTTCATGGCCACAATTTACCCATCTTCTAATGGCTACTTCCAGCATGATAATGCACCATGTCACAAAGCAAAAGTCGTCTCAAACTGGTTTCATGAACATGACAATGAGTTCAGTGTTCTTCAGTAGCCTTCCCAGTCACCGGATCTGAATCCAATATAACACCTTTGGGATGTGGTAGAACAGGAGATTCACAGCTTGAAAGTGTGTCTGAAAACTCTGTAGGAATTGCGTGATGCGATCATGTCATCATGGACCAGAATCTCAAAGGAATGTTTCCAACATCTTGTGGAATCAATGCCACAAAGAATTGAGGCTGTTTTGAGAGCAAAGGGAGGCCCTGCCCAGTATTAGTAGTGTTCCTTATAAAGTGCTCAGTGAGTGTACATATATTTAGCAAGATTCTACATTAACGCCTATAGTCTATTATCTAGTGATTGGTTAATCGTCTCTGGAACAAATATTAAATTCCCTTTATGTCAATCAGATCGTATCTGTTGCTGGAATAGTATAATGTATTGCTTAATAGCCTATTTTTGACAGATTTTCAGTTTTATTTGTTACATTCATGGTTCCGTATCAATAAGTAGCCTACCTTTGAGACCAGCTCAAGGAAGGAGCTGTGTTACAAGTCGATGACAAGGCATGTCCTTTATCCCTTCTCTTAAATCTGGTATGTAAAAGGGTTATAATATGTTTAAAGTTGATATGCACGCCTTGTCACCATACAACTTTCGTATTCTTAATTGAATGCTGTCTTAGAACTTTTGCCTCTAACGGTACGTTCATGTTTGATTGTACGACTTCTAGTAAGCAGGATTGCTTACATTATTTCTTGTCCAAATGAATCTCCTCCAAGTATGATACAACACTCTTCTCATTTGTCCAAAAACGCAACAGATAGATCTGTGTGCTAGGATAATCTGCTAGAATCTATGCATGCTATTATAATTGACCAAGTTAAGCCTAGAAATTACTTCATGTTCGAAGCCTTGTGATTTCTGCAATTGCAATCTTATAATCTAATTAGGAGGGACATTTCCGATGCACATACAACATGACAGGAAATTACTCTTACTTAAAGTAGTTATTTGCATAATGATTCCCCACTAAAATAGACATTGAAAGAGGTGTCCTCTTTAATGGCCATAACGTTCAAAGGGTATCCCGACTATTAACCTTCCCGACTATAAAGGCTCATTATATTCTGCGAGTTACGCAAGTGGGGAGCCAATCTATCATATTTATGAATAGGAGTCACCATGTCAGGCACTAGAAATATTTTAACAGGAAGAGTATTATTCAGTACCAAGGATGATGTAATATTCTTTTTGATAATTACGATGAGCTCACCACCAATATTGTAGCAACCCGAGAACTCTTTAGAAATGGGAGGGGAAACCAAGCCGTGACGAGGTATAGGAACCGGGTGAATGATATTGGTGGCGAACAGCCAGGAAGTGTAAATGATTCGCATATGAGGGATGGAACCTAAATTTGAATTGTATAAACATGGTGTACTGAGAGACAAACGGGAGATGCTTCGCGAATCACCTCGGCTTTTGTTACTTGAAATAAAATCTTTGAATAAACCATCAGCTCTAGTCTTTGGCATTTTATTTCACTATTTCAAGTATTTTAACTTACAATTCCACGACACTATGCTTACAGAATTGTTCCTAGGCACTATATTGTTTCAACATTGTTGACTGTTTATCATTAAACCATTTAATCTTACTTCACCACCAAAGCATTCGTTTGGACAAAGGGAAGTGTGTTGGTTCGTGTGCTGCTAGTCCATCAACCTGGATGAGTCCACAATTTTCTTGGACCAGTAAGCATTGTTTTAAATCTTAAGAATTGCAGCTACCACAAACCAACACAGTGTAAAAAATCATATCCTGTCCCCAAGGAAGGCAACTTTAATAAGACCCTCCCGCATGACGTTAACCTGATCCGGGTCCACGTGTTACAACATTTCAGTTGTTCTTTCAGCCTACATTTCCCGCTGCAACGTTGCTGATAATAAAACATTTAAATGGTTGCAATCACATATGGCTGATTTGGTATCTAATTGTAAGGACAGACTAGCTGTCCAAACTCGTTTGTTCTTTGTTTGTCTTGATGATGTCTTTCTCTTAGGAAGGGGGTCGCTCATTTTTAACATGCAGTGATATGTTTCTCCTTTCCTATAGGAAAGTTAAATCTGCTATTATTAGAATCTTATCTGTTTTTTTAGAAGGATCTGTTCCCATTGCTTCACTTTTATATCCATTCTGATGACTTAATAGTATTTAAATTTGACCGTGAGCTGGTATAAGGAGCCAATCTTATCAGACCATTCCAAACATCTTAATCAATATTATGTTCGTCCATTGATTGTGTGTGTATGTGATTTGCCTGTGTTGACGTAGCTTGTTTGTGGAAAGTTGTTTCCTAGGGGACATTTGCATGTCAAGGACAGTACCTCCTCCCTGCGATATCTTCTGAACAAGCACAGCTGGGTAATCATTATCACCAGGATCATAACCACACACTGGACCAGAAAGTGTGATGCCATGGAGTGGACTGAAGGGGGAGTTATTCTGCCCCCTACATTGAGAGCCAAATGGCGGAGCTGTGATGGAGCAGTGATGTCATCAGTATAGAAGTGATGGGATGAATTCTGGTTGAGTCTCCTTGCAAACAGCTTTAAATACTGTGGTTGTAGAGTGATATAAAAGCAGAGGATAGCTTTCTCTCTTTTCTTTGTTCTGGTGTTTGATTCTCGTCATGAGCTGTGAGTGGCATTGTTTGAATAACCTGTGGTTATCTCTCTCTCCATGGAGGGTAGAATGTAAAACATTTCAAAGTAAAGTATTTGCCTTGTCGTAGTTGTATAAGTATACAGTATTATTAAAGCCTCATTTGATTCATTCTATTTGACCATTCTTGCACTAAATCAGCACAAACTCAACAATTTGCACATAGTGATAATTACATTGCTTGGAATCAGATTCATATCAATATGCTTTGCTATTAACAAAATATAGCCAAATGTCTTAGCCAAACCTTCACATGGAAACAGACATTATTATAAATGGTCTGCAAGAACATCTCAGTCAAATGTAATTGAAGCCCTGACCCTCATGCTGTGTGAGTGGGGCTGTCACAGAGGAAGCTCTACTCTACCTTACCTGTGGGTGATAGACGCTCAGAGACTTTACTTTGTGAAGTGGCAGCAGCACTCGGATCAGGAACATTTTGTGCTCCTCTTTCAATGGCAAGGCGAAACCGTTGATTATGCTGGGGTAAAGAGAAGATAATTGTTTCAAATAAACACATGGCAAAGATGAGTGTTGTGGACAGAGGACAATGTACTCACCTTCCTAAGATTTCTAAAAGCTCGGCAATTCCATTGTGATGCTCCGTTTCATATATAAACCTGCAACAAGAGACCAAGGTCAGCGACCAATCAAATGGGAAAGACATTGAAGATACTGACAGAATTTTAACTTAATTTTAACATAATTATTCAAACTTCAACATATGACAACCACTTCCTCTTTCTTGAGATAGCAGATCTACAGTACCAGTCAAAAGTTTGGACACACCTTCTCATTCAATGGTCTTTATTATTTTCTACATTGTAGATTAATATTGAAGACATCAAAATTATGAAGGAACACATATGGAATTATGTAGTAAACAAAAAAGTGTTAAACAAACCAGAATATGTTTTATATTTTAGATTCTTCAAAGTAGCCACCTTTTGCTTTGATGACAGCTTTGCACACTCTTGGCAAGGTGTGTCCAAACTTTTGACTGGTACTGTATGCTCACAATAACTGTCAGACATGATAAATCAAACACTGATGGATAGATATTGGCAGTGGTGCAACATCTAACAAAACATGGCTGAGGTGAATACAGTAAGAGGCTGACCTGTAGAATATGTTGTTGATCTGTCTGCGGATGTAGGCCCTCAGGCCCAGGAACTTGCCATAGATCCTGTGGAGGATAGTCTTCAGGAAGTCCCGCTCCCTAGGGTCTTCACTGTCAAACAGCTCTAGGAGCTGTGGGTGGGGTGGTACACGATCACACATCTTTAACATGCATCAAACATTGACGCATAAACATTCAAGGAACTACAGGAGCTTCGAACAAGTCAACTGGGCATTAGATTGGGCCTTCTTATATTCTCCTTTCAGGAGAAGTCCAATGACTGCATTAGGGATTGAGTCAGTGGTGAAGCCTGTTCTCCAGTCTAAGTAAGTTAGTTTAATCCTGTTTAAAGTCAGTGTGCTGTTCGTAGCTTGTGTATTTTGCTGTGGCTATCCTGCCTTAAGCTCAGGAACCTAGTTTATATTGGAAGCCAGCTGTTTGAAGCCAATTGCTGTGAAGTGCTGTCAATCTCCAGTGGGAGGGCCTGACACTATCCTGCAAGGTATTTAACCCCTCCTCACCTTGGATCAGGACTAATACATTTGGGATTGAGTGAGTGGTGAAACCTGTCTGGTCGTGAACTGATCGTCAGGTGGGAGGTGCTGCTACCCTGCTAGTCATCAGCAATCACAGAATCTGCATTTATATCGTGACGATCACAGAGCGACAGCCTCCTGACACGAAGACGCTTGACACAAAGACGAAGGAGTCAATCTGTGGACTCCATCGAGGAAGGCCTGAGAAGAAGACCAAACTACTAAGTATTTTTATTCTACAGCACAACTTTTGGTCCAAATATTTCTCTCGCCTTGACTACTGCAACGCACTCCTGGCCGGTCTACCCGCCTCCACCATCAGGCCTCTACAGCTCTTCCAGAACGCTGCCGTCTGTCTGGTGTTTAATCTCCCCAAATTCTCCCATGTCACTCCCCTCCTCCGCACCCTTCACTGGTTCCCGGTAGCAGCTCGCATCAGATTCAAGACCCTTGTGCTCGCCTACCGGGCGGCAAAGGGAACAGCCCCTCCCTACTTGCAAGCAATGGTCAGCCCCAAACCCCTGCCCGAATACTCCGCTCTTCCACCTCGGCTGGTCGCCTGGCACCGCCGCCTCTACGTGGATGCAGCACCCCCACTACCCCCTTGTACAAGTTTCTCTGCTGTTTAAAAAAAGAAATCCTTCTTCTAGCATTGTGACTGCCAATGGCCCCTGGTCTGAGCATTGATTACTTTTTCTTATGATGACTGATGGATAGATGATTCACTTACTTAAACAAATGTATTTCTTGTAAAGTCGATTTGGATAAAGGCGTCTGCTAAATGCCGTAAATGTTAAATTTGAACGTTCACTTAGTTTTGTTGAAAAAGTGGTAACGTGACAAGATAATTATGTGACAAGATTGGATTGATATGCTATTTGATACTTGCTGGGTTTTGTCAGAATGTAATGCAAGGCCATGTGTGATTTGAGCTGAGGGCAGCACCGAGAAAATGAATAGGGGGACTCAAGTTCTTATTACTATTCACAGCAAGCAGGCCTCGGTGGAAGCATGATCTCGTCAGAGCAGCAGAGTAATCCCTGTTAATTCCCACTCTGCGGTCATATCTCTCTTCGATGTGGGAGGGTGGAGGAGGCTGGGCACTTCTCGCTTTCTCTCCCTTCCTCTTTCCCTCCCTCTCCAAAATGTCAATAGCTAAACAGTTTCAGGAAGCACATTTCGTGTATTCTCTGAGGAGATGGGTACTTACAGACATTACAAACTTTTGGTCAATGTATTTTTTGGCGACATTAGGCTGGAAATCCGGCGACTCAAGGAATCGTAAGAAGAACTCATACACCAGCTGGATAAGACAAGAAAAAAGGATATTGAAGAATGTTCGATTAATGTTGCTAAATATCACACAGACACACAGACACACAGACCTGCAGGTGGGGCCAGGCTGCCTCCAGTGTGGGCTCATCCTCCTCTGGGTCAAATTCAGCCCCTGTGGGGTTGGAGGATGGTGGTAGGGTTCTGAAGAGGTTCACTGAAAACTGGACACGGTAGAGGCGTCGGTCAACATAGTAAAAAAACAACAGCAAAGTGACAGTCATCAAACCATTATACATTCAACAAATCAAAGCACAAAGACCTTGTCTTTCACTGAGTAGTAATCTCCAGGGTTCTCCCCAAAGAATGTAAGAGTGGTGCTGCGCCACACTGAACAGCTGCACAAGTCTGCGTTGCGTTTTGGATACCGTGCATGTCGGAAAAAACCTACATGCGTGTTAAAATGCGCTGAGGCACTCTGCGGAAGTCAGTTTAAAAAATACTTTGTGATATTATAAGCAAACTGTCAACACCACAGCAGCACTGGTTAGCTTAACAACAATGTTAGTGTAACAACGTTCGTTCGTGGTCAGAGGCAGACGCAGTGTGTGGGTGAGGGAATGACCCGTTTATTAAGACAATACTTGTAATACTTTAGAGAGTCTCTGGCTTTTCAGCCCTTCACAAAGTTCGGCGACTTTTCAGTCGTCCTTCTTTCTCGCTTTCTCCTGCTCCGCCGTTCCCAGCCCACCTACCGAACAAACAGAGGCACACACATCTTAAGCATCTAGTCAACAAGGCTTCATTTGCAACAGGTGTGCAACGGAGCCTCGCCGACATAACCCTGGCCACGGTCCTGTAGCTCCCTCTACAGGCCGAACGCTGCATGTCCCCCCACAGTTAGCTTTTATTCAAACCCTATTTTAGACGTTTAGATGCAGCCAGTCAATCGTTAGAATGTGCAGTGCACCCCAAACCACCCAGCTAAAGCTCACCACACTATGCTAGCAGGGGGAAAACAATCAGTTTTTTGCCTGATAGCAATAATTTTGTCTATGTGCACATGGCGACAGACTGCAGCATGTGGTTGCGGTCCAGCAGAAGTCTGGAATCTGTGCAAATGATGCATCTACAGTTGGCTGAAGTTCAGAGCCGAGCCGCCGCTGTGACGATTTCGTGACAGCTTGTGATGCGCCACTGGTGAGGTTTTTTTTCGAGGTCATTCACCTTGTGAAAACCACCATCACCACCACCAGGAGGCAAATACAAATAAACAGCTAGAGAGCATTGTATATATGTCAATCTGATCACCGTCGCATTCTGGCTATTTGTCCAGGGCATGTTGTCTGTGTGTTTCTAGGCCAATAACAAATGTTGTCCTTATCGGACACTGAAATGCTGCTCACATGCATTTTTACATTTACATTTATCGCCTTTATCCAAAGCGACTTACAACAAAATGCAACACGCAGACTTGTGTTGAATTTAAAAGAATAACTATTTGTAGAACTAGACAATGTATTTTCTGGTAATCTTGCTGCAATGTATCCATTTCCTCAGATTGTGATGGATGTATCCTCTGAAAATAAATAATGATAATAATAATAAAAAAGATTTCCATATATCTATATACTAATTCTAAAATAGCCTAGTGTCTGTTGAACTTGAGGATGGTACAGTGTATACACCTGTTAGGCTTCATACAGTATAATGTTATGCAGTTATAATACATTTCCACCAGTTGGCAGTAAACTAGACAGAGTTGCACCCAGAGAACAGTACAGTCCATTTAAACAATTTGAATTTAGTTCATAGAAGATTGATGGCACCTCCCAAATAGGCAATGGCATTATGATAAAAAAATGTGTGCACAAATGAAGATTACATTATTTTATTTGCTCCATGTTTTAACAAAAATGAATGACAGTCATCCAGCCTCCTTTCCCCTCTACATATTTCAGAGAAAATACATGGCTGCAGTCGGAAGGACCCTGGAGCATATATTGATGATTTGTGTAAATTGCATTTGTATTAATTTGCGTTCAGAGCGTCAGGTATTCAGTAGTCATTGCAAGTCCAAAAGGCTGTTTGTATTTGCAACAATATGGCATTAGCGAAACCTTGGGGAATGTACATGTCCGCTATCGTAAAATGTCCATTCCAGTCGGCTATACGGAAAAAAAAGACACGCCTCTGCTGTGGAAGACATTTAAGAGAGACGTGGCCAAATTAGTTGTCAATAATGGTTGTCATTTTTACCAACACGGCCTCTAAATATTGTCCTCTTCGTCACCAAAAATATCATTTCAACATTAAACAATTACAAAAACACAAGTTCCCGAGCCAGCCAGGAGTTGAAAGTTTAGAACATACTGATTAGGGGAGGGTATTCTTTGTCTTCCTTGTTTCCGATTAACAAAGGCGTGACAATTTATCCAGCACACTCTCCCCCTTCAAATGATCCCTCAAAAAGCTCTAGCACCGCTCATCATATTTATGTCCACATAGCCTACTGCTGAAATGCACTGAATCAGCTGAGAAACATTATATTAATTAATTAATATGCAATTTCGCAGACACACTGCCACATTTTCTATGTCTGACAATTTTATGAAGTGTCCATGAAGACATTAATTATTTCTAAATTAAAGTTTATCCAAAGACATCATCACCCCCCTCACAGCATTTTAGGTAGCACCCCCTCGCGATATATAATTCCTACATCCCTGGTAACAACTGTAGGCTACTTTTCTATCCAGTCTCAATCCCACTGAAACCCAAAATACTTACTCCTGTCCCACATCAAAATCCCTAACTATCCCTATGTGTGACGACGGTATGAGAGTAGATAATAGTTGGTCCAACTGCTTGGTCCTCCCTAAAATAACCTGATATTTAAACCATTTCCACTGTTCGTCTCTGTAATTCATGAGCTGCTATAATAAACTTGATTTTATCAATCTCTGATAAGGCAAACCATTCTCTTTTCAAACATTCTTCACAGCTCTTCTCACCACCTTGTGGTGGCTTTCGCGGCGGCGGCTTTGAAGTGCAGCAGTGGTGTGCAGAGATTAAACCCCTGCCTACTGTAAGTTGCGTGCCACACGCGTTGAAATGCTGTGCGGCGCTCCGGTGGAAATCGAAGTTACTCTGTGATATTCCACGCTAACTGCTGATACCTGGTTAGCGTCTCCAGGGCTGCATAGCAACAGATGGACTAAGGAGCAGTTTGGTTGAGAGTTAACATCAATGTGAAAATACAGTGCCATTTTCAGGTTGGCAGATATTGTTTAAAGCCCTATGCAGGACTGCACCCTCTTTTGACGGCAATGGGAATTGCAATGGAAATTCAGAATAGCGTCTCATCCCCTCTCCCTCCCCTTGCTCAAACTACTTCTAACAAACAATGAATCTGTCAATAATTTTCACGTTTCTAGCCAGCAAATGTCTTAGTTACATGACCTTGAAACTTGCAATGGACCTGTGTGGTTGAAAGTGCAGTCGTTATTTGGTTTGGAAATGTTCGTAGAAACATGAACACGGAAATGAGCCAGCGGAGACACTCACATTCTTTAAACCCCAAGTTTCAAACAAATCCCCTCATTCCTCAAACAAAACTCAGACATGGCTGTAATGTGAAGCAGGACGTTTAGTAGGAAAAATCTTTCAAAATACATGTTACGTGTGACTGAGGCTTGTCTGCATGTACGCATGAGTGTGTGTCTGTGCCTGTGTGCGCGCACATGTTCTCTCACCATGATGACGGCCTCAGGGTAGATAGATTCTGTGACCACATCGCGGTTGTGTGTGATGTACTCCACCATCTCATTCAGGCCGGCACGCTTCACCTCTTTGTATTTGAGGTCACTCAGGGGGTCCGTGACAAAGTCAAAGAGCACGCAGCACTGTCGCAGCTTCTGCACAAACAGCTCCTCCTGGTCAATTGGGGGCACATCTGAGATGAGAGGAAGGAGGGATGAGATACTGATAACCGGAAAGATACTACTGAATACAGAGAAGATAATGAAATTATGTCCAAGGCTCACATATTGATAATGTGGCAGATACTGTATGTTTCCTGCTGTAAAACCCTTTCTTAGTGTGAAACCCTGCAATTATACAGACAGCTAGCTACTGCTTTAGCATCCAGAGACTCTTATGCAACAATTTTTACATTAGCCACAGGCCCCCTCCGTCACCCATTGACAATGAATATCAAAATCTCCTGTAGTTGTCAGCCCCCTCACAGAGCTGAGGAACGTGGCACAGCTCTACCAAAGCAGTGGAGACGCCACAGAGGCATTCAGACTCCAGTCTACGCCTCCTCACCCATTTGGGACCAAGGAAGAGGTATATCCTACGGCAGAGGTGTCAAAGATACTTTTTAAGGATCAGCTTTGAAATGGGAAAATGGTATTTAAGTTCCATCAGAAAGCATTGCTTTTTAAATCGTCTTATTTTTAAATTTAATTTAGAATCCCTGCCACCCCCTCCCCTGATTGGAGGACATGGAAAGGTTCAATAATGGACTTATAAATAACAATTTATCAACCAATACACTTGTTCCAATACAGTGCCCTCCATAAGTATTGGAAAGAGGAAGCATTGTGTTGAAATCAAACAATTACTATGGGGTCAAAGTAGAGATTCTTAGCTTTAATTCAATGTTTTATTCTTTGAGATTGGTTTCACCATTTAGAAAGTACTTTTCTAAAACATTTTAAAACATGCTCCAAAGGTATTGGAAAAAATCATATAATGTCCAAATAAAGCACTCATGTTTAGTATTTGGTCGACAATCCTTCGCATGCAATAACTGCCTGAAGTCTGCGCCCCACTGACCCCACCAAACGCTGGGTACATTTTGACTTCAGTGGTGAACTTCTGTCTCCAGACTAGTAAATTAAATTAATCTTGTTTAGACTCAGTGTGTTGCTGTAGTCGCTGTCTCATGTTGCCTTGAAAACCCTCCAACTCTATACCTATAACTACCACAATGTGCTTTCTCCCCATTCCTGTTATTTCATCCCTCAGGTGGACACAGAAGCAAAAACCCCTCCTCCCAACCAATCTAATCAAGTCGACCCACCATGCTCAACTGGCCACGACCTAGCTGTCGCAGAAGGACTTTGGAACTGCCAGTCAGCAGTCCGGAAAACAGAGGCTCTCAGCCTATGCCTGCTTCATGTCTCGGTGAGAGCCAGGAAGTGAAAGGACATGGATTACACCAGAAAACACAGCTACTCCGGCAGCCCTCTCTGATGCCTACTCCTTTTCTCACTCCCCTGGACTCTCTGGTTGAGGGGGTGGCACAGAGCTCCTCGTCTCACCTAAATGGTCACAGAATGTCTTTCCCGTCACACCTGTCCATATCTACCTTGGAATTCCATGCTGTTTCTGTCACCTTCCCTGTCAAACTTCACACTGTTATCTATCGTCCCCCAGATGAGCTTGGTGACTTCTTAGATGAGATGGATGTCCTTCTCAGCTTCTTCCGTGAGGACGGCACACCGCTCACACAACTGGGTGACTTCAACATCCAGTCAGAGAAGTTTCACCTTACCTGACCCTTTCCCACTCTCCTCCGACTCATAATCAGCTCGACCTCGTCTTAACCAGATCCTCCCATACCTCAAACCTTACTGTTACCCCTCTTCCGGTTTCTGATCATCATTTTGCATCCTTCTCCCTTCCCTTCAAATCCACCCTCTCCCAGTCAGACTCTACCCACACTGTATCCACTCGTCGCAACCTGCGTACCCTGTCCCTCACGCTCTCTCTTATCCTCCCTACCCTCTGTTGAATCCTTCTCCCTTGTATCCACTGATGCAGCCTCCTCCACCCTCCTGTCCACTCTTTCCTCATCCTTCGACTCTCTCTGTCCACTGACCTCAAGGCCAGCACGATCCTCTCCACGCGCTCCTTGGCAAGTTTGTAGAATAGGGCTCCGGGCAGCTGAGAGGAAATTGAGTAAAACCGGCCTCCCTGATGACCTAAAACCCCCTCTCTCGCTCTCTCCCCTCCTCAACTACACCTCCTCTGCATCAGCTGCTAAAGCTTCTTACTACCATTCCAAAATTCATTCCTGTGCCTCTGACCCAAAAAAAACTGTTCTCCACATTTTCCTGTTACGTTCCCACTCCTGCATGTGTGTGTGTCCTTGTTGTGTTTTGTGTTTCCTTCTGCTTCTCCCTTGTCCCATCATTCTACATTCAGGTGTCGGTCAGCAATTGGCCATTCGTCCCCGTCACCACTCATCCGTTCCTGTCCAATGAGAGGGCTGTCCGTTTCCTTCAAAAGCTCCGCCTGTCTTCCCTTCGAGAGTTGACCCTTTTCTTTGTACTTGTGTGTTAGCTGTCGACTCGCTGTTTCATTGTTTGTTCGAATCACCTTCGTATTATAGTCTACATCGTGTTTTCTTTTGTTAGGTTGTAGTCAGTGGTTGTTTAAGTCATTGGTTACTTATTCTTTTTTCTCGTCCTCATCTTGTTTTCTCATAGTTTGTCTCTTTGTTATTTGTACGCCATAGGGGTAAGGTGAATAGGCAATTACATTTCCATCACATAGGCTTACCTCTGTTACAATTCACCAGGTTAGGAGTGGATGCCTCCCTCTGTATGTACTAGTCTAGTTTAACATAGCATTATAGCACAGCCTTGATAGTATAGCCTACTATTGCACTAGTTTAGGGGATCACTTTTGTTTATGATTTCTTTGCTTTGGCACCGCTCACAGTTCCCTTTTCCCCTTGGCGTGTGAATTGTGTTTGTGTTTGCTCAGAGCAAATAAATACTTGCAATTTAGTTGGCTTGTGGCGTGTTTAATTCCTACAATAATTTCTGTGTGCTCCTTTTGTTGCGACTCTTGATCTAGAGTCGTAACATCCTCACTCCTCAACCCAGCTCCTCCCTGTCTGCAGATGACTTTGTCACCTACTTTGAAAAGAAGGTTGATTACATTAGCAGCTCCTCTCAACCTCTCGCCAACACTGCTACCACTCCTCCCAAACCCACTGTCTCTGGTTTCTCAGCTCTTTCCCCCCCTCCCCTGATGATATACTAAAACTGGTCACATCCAAGCGGGCAACCACCTGCCCTCTCAATCCTATCCCCTCCCCCTTTCTCCAATCCATTTCCAAAGACCTCCTTCCGTTCCATAGCACCATAATCAATTCCTCTCATCAATTCCTCTCTATCCACAGGATATGTCCCTGCTGCCATTAAAGACAGCCAGAGTCAAGCCTCTTCCATAACTACAGACCAGTATCCCTTCTCTCCTTCTTATCTAAAACCCTTGAAACGTGCTGTCTCTAACCAACTGTCTCACTACCTCCTTCAGAACAACCTCCTTGACCCTCACCAATCCGGCTTTAAGGCTGGGCACTCTACTGAGACTGCTCTCCTTGCTGTCACAGAGGCCCACCACTCCACTCGAGCTTCGTCCCTCTCTTCTGTTCTCAGTTTAAACTTTTGCCATTTAGCAGACACTCTTATCCAAAGCGACTTTTGTACAATTTGTCTAAAGTAAGTGAATCATCTATACATCAGTCATCATAAGAAAAAAATCTATGCGAGGACCAGGGGCCATTGGCAGTCACAATGCTAGAAATAGGGAGGGGCTGTTCCCTTTACTGCTCGGAAGGCGAGAACCAGGGTCTTGAATCTGATGTGAGCTGCTACCGGGAGCCAGTGAAGGGTGCGGAGGAGGGGGGTGACATGGGAGTATTTGGGGAGATTGAACATCAGACGGGGAGCAGCATTCTGGATGAGCTGCAGAGATCTGATGGCAGAGGCGGGTAGCCCCGCCAAAAGTGCGTTGTAGTAGTCAAGGCGGGAAAAAGGATGCGTCCATTTCTCACGAGAGAGGAAGCACAACTCTTGGTCCAGGCACGTGTGATCTCCTGCCTTGACAACAATGGGAGCGCGCCAAAAAAGAGGAGGAAACACCGGGAAAAGCGGGGAGGCATTCGGACCCGGCTGAGAGCTCAGGCCCACCGTCCACCTCTGCCTAGCATACTTCTTGCTAATGTCCAGTCTCTGGAGAACAAGATGGATGATCTCAGGGCGAGGATTAATTTCCAGCGAGACGTAAGAGACTGTAACATCCTTTGTCGAACAGAGACATGGCTTACCTCGTTGGTACCGGACCGAGTCATCTGCCCTTCCGAGTCCTTCTCTGTTTTCCGGGCGGATAGAACGGAGGAGTCCGGCAAATCCAAGGGTGGTGGAGTTTGTTTCATGACCAACAACAACTGGTGTAACCCTATCAACATAACGACGCTTTCTCAGACCTGCTCGGCGGACCTGGAGCATCTGACCATCTCATGCCGCCCATTCTACCTTCCCCGGGAGTTCAGCTCAATCATCATCACAGCCGTCTACATTCCACCACAGGCCAACACCGAGGCAGCGCTATCGACCCTACATGATACGCTGTGCCGGCATCAAAGCAACCACCCTGAGGCGGCGATGGTAGTAACAGGTGATTTCAACAGGGCTAACCTTAAAAAAGTTATGCCTAACTTCCGTCAACACATCAAGTGTGCCACCAGGGGAGATAGAACTTTGGACCATTGTTATACTCAGTTTAAGAATGGGTACAAAGCTGTTTCCTTCCCTCCCTTTGGGAAATCGGACCACTCTGCCATCTTGTTGATGCCTGTTTACAAACAGAGGATCCAACAGGTAGCGGTCGTGAAGAGGGAGGGAAAACGGTGGTCCGACCAATCAGAGGCCGTGTTACAAGACGCGCTGAGTGACGTCGAGTGGGATATGTTTCAATCAAGTTCCAGCGATGTCAGCGAGTTTACAGAGACTGTCTTGGACTTCATCTCTACATTAGCCGATAACATTGTACCAACTAGGACAGTAAAGGTCTACCCCAACCAGAAACCCTGGGTCGACAGTTCCATCCGCGCCGCTCTGAGGGCCCGCACCGCTGCTTACAACTCCGGGCTGACATCCGGCAGCATGGAGGAGTATAAAGCGGAGTCCTACAATCTGCGGAGGGCGGTGAAAGCCGCCAAGAGGAGATATGCGGACAGAATGCAGGCGCAGATGGAGAACAACGACACCAGGGGCCTATGGCGAGGACTACGATCTATTACGGACTACCGGTACACACCCCCCTCAACCGGAAGTGCAGATGCCTCCCTAGCCGAAGACCTGAACTCTTTTTACGCACGGTTTGAGGCTGGCAACACCACCGCTAGCGCGCCGGCTAACAACAACGTCAGAGTGCTGGCTAGCGCGGCTGATGGGAGTTCACACGCTGGGGCAGAGCAAGCACTCTCCGTGACGGAACACGACGTGAGGAGGGCTCTGCTGAAGGTGAACACTAGGAAAGCTGCTGGCCCGGATGGCATTCCGGGGAGAGTACTTAAGACCTGTGCTAACCAGCTAGCTCCTGTGTTCACTACCATATTCAACTTATCATTGGCAAATTCAGTAGTTCCCACCTGTTTTAAAAGATCCTCCATCGTCCCTGTGCCCAAGATCACCTCCCCAGCCTGCTTAAATGACTATAGACCCGTGGATCTAACCTCAGTGGTCATGAAGTGCTTTGAGAGGCTGATTAAGGAATACATCTGCTCCTCCCTCCCTCCGACCTTGGACCCACTGCAGTTCGCATATAGACCAAACAGATCTACGGACGATGCAGTCTCCCAGGTCCTCCACACCACTCTCTCTCACCTTGACAATCAGAAGGGGGGCTATGTGAGAATGCGGTTTATAGACTACAGCTCAGCGTTCAATACCATACTCCCCACCAGACTGGCTGAAAAGATGATTGGTTTAGGACTGAACATTCCCCTGTGTGCCTGGATCCTGGACTTCCTGACGGCCAGGCCACAGGTGGTCAGGGTGGGTAGACACACCTCCAGGACACTCATCCTGAGGACAGGGTCCCCCCAGGGCTGCGTCCTTAGCCCCCTCCTCTACTCCCTGTACACCCACGACTGTGTGGCAAAGTCCAGCGACAACTCCATCATCAAGTTTGCGGACGACACAGTTGTGGTGGGGCTGACACTCTGGTGTCAGGAGAATAGCCTCATCCTGAATGTCTCCAAGACTAAGGAGCTGATTGTAGACTTCAGGAGAGTACAACATCCAAGGACCTACGCGCCGCTTGACATCGGTGGGACTGCTGTGGACAGGGTGAGCAGTTTTAAATACCTGGGAGTCCACATCACAGAAGACCCACATCAGTTCACTGGTGGGAAAGGCAAGGCAACGCCTGTTCCATCTCAGGCAGCTGAGGAAATTCAAAGTCTCCCGGAGGATCCTTCAGTCCTTCTACTCTGGAGCTGTGGAGAGCATCCTGGCTGGCAACATCACCGTCTGGTACGGTAACAGCACGGCCCAGGACAGGCGAGCTCTGCAAAGGGTGGTACGCCTGGTAGAAAAGACCATGGGAGCTCCAACCCCCCCTCTCCATGTCCTGTACACCAGGAGGTGTAGGACCAGAGCCTACAGGACAATGAAGGACCCTCACCACCCGAAAAACTGACTGTTCCAGCTGCTGCGATCAGGCAAACGCCTTCGCTGTCAGGCAGCAAGAACAGAGAGACTAAGACTGAGTTTCTTCCCCCACGCCATCAGGATCATCAACGATGACCCCACCAGTGCCCCCCTCAAGTCACTCACACACTCACTGACATCATAACACATATGCACACACATAATCATCCATCTGCTGTTTATATTGCTTATACTGTTCATATTGTTTATACTGTTCATACTGTATATTTTTTAGTACTTCTATTTTATTGTATTTTAAAACTCATTGTATTGTTGCACTACTCTGTGGCACTGTCACTTTTGCATTTCACTGTATACTTGTATGCATGTGACAAATAAAGAATCTTGAATCTTGAATCTTTTCTTTATTTTTTTATTAGTTTCTACATTGTAGATTAATATTGAAGACATCAAAACTATAAAAGGAACACATGGAATTATGTCATAAACAAAAAAAGTGTTAAACAAACCAGAATATGTTTTATATTTTAGATTCTTCAAAGTAGCCACCTTTTGCTTTGATGACAGCTTTGCACACTCTTGGCAAGGTGTGTCCAAACTTTTGACTGGTACTGTATATTCTCTGGTGATCCTCTGACAGGCCTGTGCTGCAGCCATCTTCAGTTGTTTGTTTTGAGGTATTTTTGCCTTGTTCAATTGGATTTAAATCTGGAGATCGATTGGTTACTTTAGAACTTTCCACTTTTTGGCCCTGAAAAACCCCAGAGTTGCTATGGCAGTATGTTTGGAGTCATTGTCCTGCTATATGGTGAAGCGTCATCCAATAAGATTGGAAGCATTTGCTTGTACTTCAGCAGACAAGCTGTTTCTGTATACTTCATTCTGCTGCTGCCGTCAGCAGTTACATCATACACGTCCAAGCCATAAAACCCCCTCCACCATATTTCATAGATTTTGGGCAGTTCCTTTTTTTCTGCACACTTTACACTTGCCATCACTCCAGTACATGTTAATATGTGTCTCATCTGTCCACAAGACCTTTTTCCAGAACTCTGCAGGCTCTTTTAGGTACTTTTTAGCAAACTAATTTAGCCATCCGGTTTCTGTTTTTCTTCTTTTGGATGATGTTCCAAACTGTTGTCGTTGGCAGGCATAAGGTTTTTGATATGTTTATGATACTTTCTTTTTGATTTCTCAGCCAAACAATGGCTTCCATGACTTGCAGTGACAACTCTTTGGTCTTCATGTTGACACACCAATAGCAGACTACAAAGGAAAACGTAAAGGCTAGAATCAATACTAGATATTGACAGCTCAATATCTGCACAAATGATGTGACGGAACACACCTGCCAAGCCAATTTTCCAATACTACTGGTTCCCTGAAATAGGGGGACTATGTATAAAAAGGGGTTGTGGAAGGACATGCAGCGTTCGGCCTGTAGAGGGAGCTACAGGACCGTGGCCAGGGTTGTGTCGGCGAGGCTTCGTTGCACACCTGTTGCAAATGAAGTCTCGTTGGCTAGTGCTTAAGATGTGTGTGCCTTTGTCATTTCAGTAGGTGAGCTGGGAACGGCGACACGAGAGAGCGTGGAGAGTGACATTGGGAGGAGGCTGGAAAGCCAAACAAACAATATTACCCTGAACTTTATGAATAAACGGGAACCATCCCTTAACGATATACTGCGTCTGCCTCTGTGTAAGAACGGACATTGTTACATTGGCGCCCAACTTGGGACACAGAATGGAGACGCTAGCAGCGGCAATCTCGAGGATATCGCTGATCCTCGAACAACAGACTATCCTGCAACAGACCCAGCAGGCTGCGGTGGGAGAGATGGCAGCGGCGAGGGCTGAGGACCGTGCCCTCCTCCAGGACCTCACCAGGGCCATCAGGCCGGCGCCGGGGACCGGGTCGGCACAAGGTCCCCCCAAGGTCCAGCTACAGAAGATGGGGGACCTGGACGACCCGGAGGCGTTCCTCGCGGTGTTCGAGGGGACGGCGAGGATCTCGGGGTGGCCGGACGGAGAGTGGGCCTACCATCTGCTGCCCCTCCTGTCAGGGGAGGCGCAACTCGCGGCCCACAGTTTACCAGCGGCCGCCCAACGGGATTACCCGTCCCTGGCCCGGGCAATTCGGGACCGCCTGGGCCTCACACCGGAGGAGCACCGTCACCGGTTTCGGGCCCTGACAATGGAGGAGGGGAGGAACAGTTCCTCACGGGGCTCCCGGCCCGAACCGCCGCCTGGGTCCAGTACCACCGCCCCCAGGACCTCAAGACCGCCGTGGGATTAGTGGAGGACCATCTCTCCCTCCCACCGCGGGGGCCGCAACGACCAACCCCGGCCCCGCGCCAGGGGGCAGGGGGCCGGCACCCAGGAGGAGCCGAGGGACCGGAAGGGGAAAGGCCGCCCCGAGGACGAGATGGCAGGGGCGCACCCATCCAGAGCCAACCCTGGCCCCACAGGTAGCACCCCGAGCGACAGGGGGGGTGTGTTGGCGGTGCGGACGGCCGGGCCATGTGCAGGCCGAGTGCCCGGCGATGGAGGTGGGGCAGGTCGTCCGCATCGGCGACATACCGGGCCCTCCCCCCGGACCAGGAGCGGCGTATCGTGTTCCGGTGAGGATACAGCATGATACGCACCAGGCGTTCTTGGATTCGGGCTGCATGCAGTCCATGATCCAGGAGCGCCTGGTTCGGCCGGGGGCATTGTTGAAGGCGTCGAGGGTGTGGGTGAGGTGTGTGCATGGGGACGTTCACGAATATCCGGTGGTCGCTATCGAAATTCATTATGAGGGGAAAAAACATAGTGTACAGGCGGCGGTTAGCCCACGCCTCACGCATCCCCTGATTCTAGGTGTAGATTGGGAGGGGTTTCCTCAAGCGGTAAAGAGGGCTACCGGGATGCGTGCACGACAGCTAGGGAGGTGTGAGGCGTGTAATGTGCTCTGTGCTGAGGCGGCGCCTCGCGACACTGCCGGGGAGCCGGAGCTGGCGGGGGCGCCTCACCCCGAGATTTCCCCGCCGAACTATCCGCTGCTTGGCGACTTTCCCCTCGAGCAGTCTCGTGACGAGACCCTCAGATCAGCCTTTGACCAAGTGATAGCAATTGATGGTACTTTGATACGGCCAGACACAGTGCGCGCCCACCCCTATTTTGCGATTATCAGCGACAGGTTATATAGAGTAAGTCGTGACTCACATAGTCAGGAGGAAGTAACCCAGTTGTTGGTTCCCCGCAGCCGCCGCGAAATGGTCTTCCAGGCGGCTCATTTCAACCCCATGGCGGGCCATTTAGGGTATGATAACACACTGAACCGTATAATGGCTCGATTTTATTGGCCGGGGATTCGGGCAGAGGTGCGTAGGTGGTGCGCTTCTTGTCGTGAATGTCAGTTGGTAAATCCCCCGGCCATTCCACGGGCCCCCTTGCGGCCCTTACCATTGGTCGAGAACCCATTAGACCGCATTGCGATGGATATTATCGGGCCATTTGACCGTAGTACACAGGGATATCGATTGGTGTTGGTCTTGATAGATTACGCCACCCGATACCCCGAGGCAATACCGCTGCGCAATATCTCTGCCAAGAGTGTAGCGCAGGCATTGTTTCAAGTAATCTCCCGCGTGGGAATCCCGAAAGAGATTCTCACCGATCAGGGCACTAATTTTATGTCACGCACCCTCAAGGAACTGTATGGCTTGTTGAACATCAAGGCGATTCGAACCAGTGTTTACCACCCGGCCACTGATGGCCTTTGTGAGCGGTTCAATCGGACCTTGAAGTCAATGATCCGGAAGTTTGTACACGAGGATAGTCGGAATTGGCATAAATGGCTAGATCCCCTGTTGTTTGCGGTACGGGAAGTTCCCCAAGCTTCCACCGGGTTTTCCCCGTTTGAATTACTCTACGGGCGTAAGCCCCGGGGTGTCCTAGACCTTCTTAAGGAAAATTGGGAGGAAGGGTCTAGCGACAGTAGAAGTGAGATCCAATACGTCCTGGACTTGCGCACAAAGCTCCACGCCCTAGGGGTTATCTCACGCGAGCATTTGCTGCAAGCCCAGGAGCGTCAGAAACAGTACAGGGGTGTAATTTCGAAATGGTGAAACCAAATTAAAAAAAAAAGAAAACATTGAATTAAAGCTGAGAATCTAATTAACCTCATTGTAATTGTTTGATTTAAAATCCAAACTGTTGAGTATAGAGCTAAACGAAGACAAAATGTCCTCTTTTCAATACTTATGGAGGGCAGTGCGACAGCGCGCTCCTGTAGATTCTTCCTCTACATCAGGACGACACGTCCATTCCTCACCAGAGAAGCAGCACAACTTTTGGTCCAAACACTTGTGATGTCTCGCCTTGACAACTGTAATGCACTCTTGGCCGGTCTCCCCGCCTCCACCATTAAACCTCTGCAGCTCATCCAGAACGCTGCCGCCCGTCTGGTGTTCAATCTCCCCAAATTCTCCCATGTCACTCCCCTCCTCTGCACCCTTCACTGCCTCCCGATAGCAGCTTGCATCAGATTCAAGACCCTGGTGCTCGCCTACCGGGCGGCAAAGGGAACAGCCCCTCCCTACTTCCAAGCAATGGTCAGCCCCTGCCCGAATACTCCGCTCTTCCACCTCGGCTGGCCGCCTGGCACCACCGCCTCTACGTGGATGCAGCAGCCGCACTACTCGGTCACGGCTTTTCACTGTCCTGGCGCCCCGCTGGTGTAATGAGCTTCCCACTGCTGCCATGACTGCAGAGTCACTACCAATCTTCCGCCGTAGATTGAAGACCCATCTCTTCAGGCTACATCTTAACGGTCCCTCCTAAAGCCCTCTTAACCCCCACTACCCCCCTGTACAAGTTTCTCTCCTGTTAAAAAAAAAATCATTCTTCTAGCATTGTGACTGCCAATGGCCCCTGGTCTGAGCATTGATTACTTTTTCTTATGATGACTGATGGATAGATGATTCACTTACTTAAACAAATGTATTTCTTGTAAGTCGCTTTGGATAAAGGCATCTGCTAAATGCCAAATGTAAATGCAAAGATGAACCCATCTTGAAAATGAGGCATTTGTCTGAGTGGGCTAGAACAGTGTCATATTGAGCTCTGTTGAAATGAGGCATTGAGTGTAGGCTGAGTATAGGCTACTGTAACATGTATTGTAATTACAGTGCCCTCGGAAGGTATTCAAACTCCTTCACTTTTTCCACATTTGTTGTGTTAGATTCAATTTAAAATGGATTAAATTAAAATAATTTGCCATCAATCCACACACAAAGTACCCCAGAATGACAAAGCGAAAACACGTTTTTTGAAATTTCTGTAAATGTATTCATGTACATACAGTCATGAGAAAAAGTTAGGACACCCCCCAAAATATTAAGTTATTCTCTTAAAAATATGGACATATCAATATGTTATCTTCTTTCTAACAATGTCTATAGATAAAGGGGATGTAATTGAACAAAAAACTATGAAAATGTAACTTTGTAATCATTTATTTAAAGAAAAATTAACAATAATGCCAATTCCTACTGAGGAAAAAGTTAGGACACCCTATGCCCTAATAGCTAGTATTGCCCCCCTTGGCTGAAATAACCTCAATTAGACGTTTCTTATAACTGTCTACAGGTCTCTGACATCAATTGGGAGAAAGTTTTTCCCACTCCTCCTTGCAGAATTCTTTCAGCTGTGTGATGTTCGAGGGGTGTCTTGCATGCACAGCCAGTTTCAAATCAATCCACAGCATCTCAATAAGATTAAGATCCGGGCTTTGACTTGACCATTCCAGAACTCTCAATTTATTTTTCTTGAGCCATTCCTTGGTAGATTTACTGGAATGTTTTGGGTCATTGTCATGTTGCATGGTCCACATCTGCTTCAGCTTCAACTGTCGAACAGATGGTCTCACATTTTCCTCAAGCACCCTCTGATACAATACAAAATTCATAGTGGATTCTATGATGGTGAGCTGACCAGGCCCTGCTGCAGAAAAGCAGCCCCAAACCATGACATTTCCACCCCCATGCTTCACAGTTGGTATGAGGTTCTTGTTCTCAAATGCTGTCTTGGTTTTGCGCCAAACATGTCTACTCTTACTGTGCCCAAATAGTTCAACTTTGGATTCATCTGTCCAAAGCACATTGTTCCAGAAGTTCTGGTCTTTCTCTAGGTGTTCTCTGGCAAACTTTAGTCTTGCCCTGATGTTTTTTTTTGACAGCAGGGGTTTCCTCCTTGCACACCTCCCATGTAATGCAAACTTGTTCAGTCTCTTTCTTATGGTGGATGCATGTACTTTGACATCAATTGTGGCAAGAGATACCTGTAGGTCTCGTGATGACATTCTGGGATTGTTGGAGACTTCTTTAAGCATCTTTCGGTCAGCTCTTAGGCTGAACTTGCTTGGGCGGCCTGACCTGGCCATGTTGGTGGTGGTTTTAAATGTTCTCCACTTGTAAATTATTTTCCGGACAGTGGAATGGCCAGTTTCTTCTGAAGGCCTCAGAGAGCTCTTTTGATCTCGCCATGGTGATGCAACTCACTTCAACAATCAAGAGCAAACCAAACTAAATATCTGAGGCTTAAATAGGACAGGCTCCTCCAAAATCCTCTGTAACGATGTTCTAATCATTTGCACCTGATGTGGTGCTCTTTATTATAATTTTAGGCATTTTAAGTGGAACTAAATGTGGGGGTGTCCTAACTTTTTCCTCACAAGAAGATTGCATTTCTATTAATTACATTTTACCAATCATTTTTTAAATAATTTGTTTCAGTTGTATTTGTTTAGTTATATTACCTCAATTTTTCAATATTGTTCAAATGAATATCAAATGTCCATATGTTTGAATATGTTGAAGAAGACAAAGGTTTTCATAGGGTGTCCTAATTTTTTCTCATGACTGTAAGTACATGTACATGTACTTATGTACACCTCATGTACACCTCATGTACATAAGTATTCAGACCCTTTGCTATTACACTCTTAACATTAGCTAAAATGCAAAAATGTCATCAACAAATCACTCAATAAGATGAGTCCATCTTAATGCAAGGATAATAGTTCATGTAATTTTGGAATTAATATCTTTGTTTTTATAGGGTCTCTGATTTGCAAAGGAATCAATTACACACTGTGTGGATCAGGTTATCATTACAAACTGAGCAAATGGAGAGGAACAAAATTGCTCAGGAATGCGACCCTGAGGCCTGGGGAGACTTACAAAAATCTACAAAGTTGAATGGTGGAGACGAAAAAGCACAGTCGATGGGACTCAGTCACTCTACAAAATTTGTCGATAACCAAGTGGCCAAAAAGAATCCCTTAATGGAAAACAATCTCTCATCCATAATTGTGCAACAATGAATTCAAGTCATACAGCAAAGAAAGTGGCTGGAAATGTGTTTATTTGGTTTTACTACAAAGCATTAAGTTTGGTGCAAATCCAGCACATGCAATGCAGTTTCCACATCATCTCTCGTGTGAAGAATAGTGGTAGCTGTATTAAGTTATGGGTATGTCTGTTACTGGCAGGGACTGGGGAGTTCGTCAGGATCGAAAAATTATTAAATGTGCTGAGTTGGTAGTGACATCCTAAATCTACACAGTGTGTAACTGATTCCTCTGCAAATCATAGACCCTATAAAGACAAAGATATTAATTCAAAAAATTACATGAACTATTATCCTTGCATTAAGATGGACTCAGTTCAACTTGAGTGATTTGTTGATGACATTTTTGCATTTTAGCTAATTTTAAGAGTGTCATAGCAAAGGGTCTGAATACTTGTACATGTGGTATTTTAATTTTAATACATTTACTGAAATTTCAAAAAAACGTGTTTTCGCTTCGTCATTCTGGGGTATTGTGTGTGGATTGATGGCAAATTCTTTTAATTTAATCCATTTTAAATTGAGTCTATAACACAACAAAATGTGGAAAAAGTGAAGGGGTCTGAATACTTTCCGAAGGCACTGTAGTTCAGTGTACAGCCCCTATATTAATACTGTCTGTGTAGGGGAAGTATATTAAATACTGGATTTAGTATTATGAAACTGCTCAAACATATAAAAGAGCTACTTCTGATATACTATAATCAAATGATTTAACTCAAAATGTTGATTCACACTGTGGTCTGGGGCCCGAGGCAGAAACATGTGACCGACAGTAGAGTGGCATTTATGGAAGGGTGAAAGAGGTGCAGTCAGATCTGAACAGCAAATCATAACAGTACATATTGACCAAGAAGTCATCTGTTACAATCTACACCTACTGTACAAAACTTTGGTGAAGTGAGCAAATCCATGAACCTATAGCCAGTGCACTGTGCAATTGGTCTGTGACTTAACCATTTCCATTATTTTCAATTATTGAATTTACCCAAAATATTCATGTGGCCAGGTATCTGAGAGATCTACTGTGTTGACGAGTAAGAGTGCGTCTCAGCATGAGAAGACTCAAATCCGTCTGCATGGTGTGTTATGGCCAATGTTTTCGCTGTCCTACTTAGTGCAGACACTTGCACTGCTGATCCAATTACTGCCTGTGATGCATCATGTCCTCCGCTCCCTCTGCCTGACCAGACAAGGGAAGATTCTCAATGAGAGGAGGGGAGCCCACAGCCAGAATGTGAGAGAGAGGAATGAGAGAGAGAACGAGAGATAACCTGGGTATTGCCTCTCTTGGCAGTTCGTCTGACTGGTTATACAGTGCATTTGGAAAGTATTCAGACCCCTTCACTTTTTCCACATTTTGTTATGTTACAGCCTTATTCTAAAATGGATTCAATTCATTTTTTCCGCCCCTCATCAATCTACACACACACACACACACAATACCCCCTAATGACAAAGCCAAAACAGGTTTAGAAATGTTTGCTAATTTATTAAAAATAAAAAACTGAAATATCACATTTTCATAACTATTCAGACCCTTTACTCAGTACTTTGTTGAAGCTCCTTTGGCAGCGATTACAGCCTCAACTCTTCTTGGGTATGACGCTACAAGCTTGGCACACCTATATTTGGGGAGTTGCTCCCATTCTTCTCTGCAGATCCTCTCAAGCTCTGTCAGGTTGGATGGGGAGCGTCGCTGCACAGCTATTTTCAGATCTCTCCAGAGAGGGTTCAAGTCCGGGCTCTGGCTGGGCCACTCAAGGACATTCAGAGACTTGTCCCGAAGCCACTCGTTGTCTTGGCTGTGTGCTTAGGATCGTTGTCCTGTTGGGGCGAAGGTTCACCTTCCAATCTGAGGTCCTGAGTGCTCTGGAGCAGGTTTTCATCAAGGATCTCTCTGTACTTTGCTCCGTTCATCTTTCCCTCGATCCTGACTAATCTCCCAGTCCCTGCCGCTGAAAAACATCCCCACAGCATGATGCTGCCACCACCATGCTGCACCGTAGGGATGGTATTGGCCAGGTGATGAGCGGTGCCTGGTTTCCTCCTGACGTGACGCTTGGCATTCAGGCCAAAGAGTTCAATCTTGGTTTCATCAGAACTCCAAGTGGGCTGTCATGTGCTTTTTACTGAGGAGTGGCTTCCGTCTAGCCACTCTACCATAAAGGCCTGATTGGTCAGAGTGACCATTGGGTTCTTCCAGCTCAAGGAAAGGTCTTGGTGGTATTTAAGAATGATGGAGGCTACTGTGTTCTTGGGGACCTTCAATACTGCAGACATTTTTCTGTACCCTTCCCTAGATCTGTGCCTCGACACAATCCTGTCTGAGGTCTATGGACAATTCCTTCGACCTCATGACCTGGTTTTTGCTCTGACATGCACTGTGTGCCATTCCAAAATCATGTCCAATCAATTGAATTTACCACAGGTGGACTCCAATCAAGTCGTAGAAACATCTCAAGGATGATCAATGGAAACAGGATGCACCTGAGCTCAATTTTGAGTGTCATAGCAAAGGGTCTGAATACTTATGTAAATGTGATATCAGTCTTTTATTTTTAATAAATTAGCAAACATTTCCAAAAACCTGTTTTGGCTTTGTCATTGTGGGGTATTGTGTGTAGATTGATGAAGGAATTTTTTTTTAATCCATTTTAGAATAAGGCTGTAACATAAAAAGGTAAGGGGTCTGAATACTTTCCGAATGCACTGTAAGTAATCATGCTTAACAAAGCATAGGCATCTATTTTCATTTCTAAAGATTATGTCAAGAGATGTGTAATGAGTCATTCAGGAGAAGATGAGCGGTATAATCAAGCGTTATGAATCTCACCTCAATACCCTGCATCTCATCATAATACAGAAATATCCAACTGATGTATAGGTTATGCGTCTGAGCAATTAATTCATGCTGTCCTGCCTTCTGATGTCCTACAGTAGGCAGAAGTTTAGAAAGTCCCCAGTGGTGTGATGACGACGACAAATAGCCAAAATGCAAGGTGGTGCGCAGTGACATACAGTAGGCGCCTGCTACTGTAGATTGCAGCACATGATTGGATGAGTTGGGATTAACATACTGAAATACATGCAACGCTCATGTTGTTTATAAGCCTTGTGCCATGAACCTGAGATCCGATAATTTCATGCTTTTCACTACATTATTCTCCCGTCAAAAGTCACCAGAATTGCTTGGTTAACAGGTGATATGCAACACATCCCTCCCTTTACCCCCCTTGCAACATTTTAGGCAGCACCCCCCTCACATCTTTTCCTGTCCTTGATACTGTATATTAGCTTCGCTTCAAAACATGGTGTACTTCGAGGCTACAGTAAAACTGCCCCATTTGGCTCTGATGAAGGTATATCTTCTCATGCAAGATCATTCTCTGTTCCCAATGTAGCAATTACAATTCCCAATGCATCACATTACGTGTGAGCTCACCAGTGATGAAAATAATTGACCAACTGTAGTATAGTCCGTTGTACACAGAGGCAGACGCAGTATGTCGGTAAGGGATTGCTCCCGTTTATTCATACAGTTCGTTCGTGAAATGTCCTTTTGGCTTTCCAGCCTCCTTAATGACCACTCGGCGACTTTGCAGTCGTCCCTTTCTCTCTCTCTCGTTCCGCCGTTCCCAGCTCACCTCGCCTACTGAAATGGCAGAAGCACACACATCTTAAACATTCGCCGACGAGACTTCATTTGCAGCAGGTGTGCAACAAAGTCTCGCCGACACAACCCCGGCCACGGTCCTGTAGCTCCCTCTACAGGCCGAACGCTGCATGTCCCCCCACATACCCCCACCGCCCGACACAGGCCGGGGACCCGACGGCCGACGACCTACTCCCCCCCCCTGCACGGGAGAGGAAGTCTGCCACGACCATCTGCGCCCCCGGTCTGTGCACGACGGAAAAGTTGAAGGGCTGCAACGCGAGGTACCACCGGGTGATCCTCGCGTTTACATCCTTCATGCGGTGGAGCCACTGGAGGGGGGCATGGTCGGAATAGAGGGTGAAGGCGCGACCCAGCAGGTAGTAGCGGAGGGTGCCGACCGCCCACTTGATGGCCAGGCACTCCTTCTCCACGGTGCTGTACCGGCCCTCCCTCTCCGACAGCTTGCGGCTCAGGTACAGCACCGGTCGGTCGGCCCCCTCCACACGCTGGGTCAGCACTGCTCCCAGCCCTCTATCCAACGCGTCCGTCTGTAGGGAGAAAGGGAGGTTAAAATCAGTAGCATACAGGACCGTTTCTCCACAAAGAGCCCCCTTAAGGGCCTCGAACCACCCCTGGCACTGGCCCGACCATTGGACCGGATCCGGGGCACCCTTCCGGGTGAGGTCCGTCAAGGGACTGGCCAGCTCTGAAAACCCAGGTACGAACTGGCGGTAATATCCCGCCAGCCCCAGGAAGGCCCTCACACCTCCTTCTTTGTCTTGGGCCGGGGGGAGGCGGCGATGGCCGCAGTCTTTTCAATCTGCGGTCGCACCTCCCCCCGTCCCAAGTGGTACCCCAGATACCGGATCTCCCTCCGCCCGATCACGCACTTTTTCGGGTTGGCCGTCAGCCCCGCCTGCCTCAGGGACCGCAGAACAGCAGCCACACTCCGCACATGCTGCGGCCAGGTGTCACTGTGAATGACAATGTCATCTAGGTAGGCCGCAGCATAGGCGGCGTGCGGCCGCAGAATACGGTCCATGAGGCGCTGAAAAGTGGCTGGGGCTCCGAACAACCCGAAAGGGAGCACGGTGAACTGGAATAACCCGAGCGGAGTGGAGAATGCCGTTTTCTCCCGGGACACCGGCGAGAGTGGAATCTGCCAGTATCCCTTCGTGCAATCCAACGTCGTGAAGTACCTGGCCGTACCAAGCCGGTCCAAGAGCTCGTCGACCCGAGGCATCGGATATGCATCGAACTTGGAGACCGCATTAACCCGTAAAAAATCCACACAGAACCGTATAGCCCCATCTGGCTTGTTGACGATGGGGCTACACCAATCACTGCGGGACTCCTCGACCACACCCAGCTCCAGCATGGCTTCCAACTCCCGGCACACAACGTCTCGTTTGTGTATCGGCAACCGATAGGGACGCGTGCGCACCGTTAAACCCGGCTGCGTTTCTATATGGTGGTCGATGAGCGTAGTCCGACCGGGCAGGGGAGAGAACACGTCGGCGAACTTAAGCTGCAAATCTGCAACGTCCGCGGCTTGGCTAGCAGAGAGATGGTTATCAATATCGACCGGAGTGCTAACTTTCGATTTTGGGACTTCCGGACCGAACTCCTCTCTCTCCGGAATTACCGTAGCCAGAGCAACCGTGACCACGTCGTTCCATTTTTTTAGGAGACTGACGTGATACACCTGCAAGCTATCCCCCCGGTCCGAGCGTACAACCTCATAATCCACGTCCCCCATGCGACGTGTGACCACAAACGGCCCTTGCCACTTCGCGAGTAATTTCGTGCTGGAGGTGGGTAACAGTACGAGCACCTTGTCTCCCGGTGTAAACTCTCGTAGGGTAGTCCCCTTGTCATACAGGCGTTTCTGACGCTCCTGGGCTTGCAGCAAATGCTCACGTGAGATAGCCCCTAGGGCGTGGAGCTTTGTGCGCAAGTCGAGGACGTACTGGATCTCACTCTTACTGTCGCTAGACCCTTCCTCCCAATTTTCTTTAAGCAGGTCTAGGACACCCCGGAGCTTACGCCCGTAGAGTAATTCAAACGGGGAAAACCCGGTGGAAGCTTGGGGAACTTCCCGCACCGCAAACAACAGGGGATCTAGCCATTTATGCCAATTCCGACTATCCTCGTGGACAAACTTCCGGATCATTGACTTCAAGGTCCGATTGAACCGCTCACAAAGGCCGTCAGTGGCCGGGTGGTAAACACTGGTTCGAATCGCCTTGATGTTCAACAAGCCATACAGTTCTTTGAGGGTGCGTGACATAAAATTAGTGCCCTGATCGGTGAGAATCTCTTTCGGGATTCCCACGCGGGAGATGACTTGAAACAATGCTTGCGCTACACTCCTGGCAGAGATATTGCGCAGTGGTATTGCCTCGGGGTATCCGGTGGCGTAATCTATCAAGACCAACACAAATCGATAACCCTGTGTACTACGGTCAAATGGCCCGATAATATCCATCGCAATGCGGTCGAACGGGTTCTCGACCAATGGTAAGGGCCGCAAGGGGGCCCGTGGAATGGCCGGGGAATTTACCAACTGACATTCCCGACAGGAAGCGCACCACCTACGCACCTCTGCCCGAATCCCCGGCCAATAAAATCGAGCCATTATACGGTTCAGCGTTTTGTCATACCCTAAATGGCCCGCCATGGGGTCGAAATGAGCCGCCTGGAAGACCATTTCGCGGCGGCTGCGGGGAACCAACAACTGGGTTACTTCCTCCTGACTATGTGAGTCACGAATTACTCTATATAACCTGTCGCTGATAATCGCGAAATAGGGGTGGGCGCGCACTGTGTCTGGCCGTATCAAAGTACCATCAATTGCTATCACTTGGTCAAAGGCTGATCTTAGGGTCTCGTCACGAGACTGCTCGAGGGGGAAGTCGCCTAGCAGCGGATAGTTCGGCGGGGAAGTCTCGGGGTGAGGCGCCCCCGCCGGCTCCGGCTCCCCGGCAGTGCCGCGAGGCGCCGCCTCGGCACAGAGCACATTACATGCCTCACACCTCCCTAGCTGTCGTGCACGCATCCCGGTAGCCCTCTTTACCGCTTGAGGAAACCCCTCCCAATCCACACCTAGAATCAGGGGATGCGTGAGGCGTGGGCTAACCGCCGCCTGTACACTATGGGTTTTTCCCTCAAAATGAATTTCGATAGCGACCACCGGATATTCGTGAATGTCCCCATGCACACACCTCACCCGCACTCTCGATGCCTTCAACAATGCCCCCGGCCGAACCAGGCGCTCCTGGATCATGGACTGCATGCAGCCCGAATCCAAGAATGCCTGGTGCGTATCATGTTGTATCCTTACCGGAATACGATACGCCGCTCCTGGTCCGGGGGGAGGGCCCGGTATGTCGCCGATGCGGACGACCTGTCCCACGTCCATCGCCTGACACTCGGCCTGCACGTGGCCCGGCCGTCCGCACCGCCAACACACCCCCCCTGTCGCTCGAGGTGCTACCTGTGGGGCCGGGGTCGGCTCTGGATGGGTGCGCCCCTGCCATCTCGACCTTGGGGCGGGCGCCGGCCTCTCCCCTTCTGCTCCCTCGGCTCCTCCTGGGCGTCGCCCCGGCCCCCCCCCTGCCGCGGGGCCGGGGTTGGTCGTTGTGGCCCCCGCGGTGGGAGGGAGAGATGGTCCTCGGCCAGTCCCACGGCGGTCTTGAGGTCCTGGGGGCGGTGGTACTGGACCCAGGCGGCGGTATGGGCCGGGAGCCCCGCGAGGAACTGCTCCATTATCACCCGGTACCCGACCTCCACCGCCGAGCTGTTCTCGGGGTCCAGCCACCGCCATGCGCTGTGCCCCAGCCGCTGGGCGTAGGCGAAGGGCCGGCACCCCTCCTCCATTGTCATGGCCCGGAACCGGCGCCGGTGTTCCTCCGGTGTCAGGCCCAGGCGGTCCCGAATCGCCCGGGCCAGGGACGTGTAATCCCGTTGGGCGGCTGCCGGCAAACTGTGGGCCGCGAGCTGCGCCTCCCCTGACAGGAGGGGCAGCAGATGGTAGGCCCACTCTCGGTCCGGCCACCCCGAGATCCTTGCCGTCCCCTCGAACACCGCGAGGAACGCCTCTGGGTCGTCCAGGTCCCCCATCTTCTGCAGCTGGAACTTGGGGGGACCTGGTGCCGCTCCGGTCCCCGGCGCCGGCCCGCCGACCCTGGTGAAGTCCTGGAAGAGGGCACTGTCCGCGATCCTCGCCGCCGTTAGTTCCTCCAGCGTCGCCTGCTGGGTCTGCTGCAGGGCCGTCTGCTGCTCGAGGACGAGCGCTATCCTCGCTATTGCTGCTGCTAGCGACTCCATTCTGCCTTTACTCTGTGTCCCAGGTTGGGCGCCAATGTAGTATAGTCCGTTGTACACAGAGGCAGACGCAGTATGTCGGTAAGGGATTGCTCCCGTTTATTCATACAGTTCGTTCGTGAAATGTCCTTTTGGCTTTCCAGCCTCCTTAATGACCACTCGGCGACTTTGCAGTCGTCCCTTTCTCTCTCTCTCGTTCCGCCGTTCCCAGCTCACCTCGCCTACTGAAATGGCAGAAGCACACACATCTTAAACATTCGCCGACGAGACTTCATTTGCAGCAGGTGTGCAACAAAGTCTCGCCGACACAACCCCGGCCACGGTCCTGTAGCTCCCTCTACAGGCCGAACGCTGCATGTCCCCCCACACCAACACTTTCCAGGAGTTAGAAATAATCCAACGGTAGTTATTGTTTGTGGGCGGAAACAAACATGATTGTTTTCAAGTGCAAGATGCATACGCCATCCTTCACAGCTCTTATACCTTGTGGTGGCTTTCGGCAGCATGTCACACCGGCAATTTCCTGCAGTGGCGGGACTTCTGCGTACCCCGCTGAAATGTCGCCGTGTACCTATAAAACCCCTGCCAACTGTAGGATGAAAGCCTCTAGTACCTCAATGCAAGTTATCATCAACAATATGTGGGGGACAAAAAAAAATCATTGGGATGCTCAATTACCACTTTTCTGTGTGTCAGTCAATTCCACCACAGGTGGAGCAGGTTGGACTAAGCAGATAATGCAGGAGCAATGTGCATGCCTATAGGTAGGACACGGTTTAGCCGATGATGGTTAGCAGATGTTACCTTTGAGGGCAGGAAGCTTCTGCAGCTCACGGTTCTTGGTGAGGTTGAATCGTGATGAGCTATGGCGACGCTCCTTCTTGACGATCTGGGGACCACCTGAGTATTTGATCTTGTTGAGCTGAGTGGGTGGTGGAGTGCTGTTGCTGGGACGCTTGCTGGCTTGCTGCTGGGCCTACGGAGGAAACACACACACTTTATTTGGGCTCACAGTAAAGCATTTAAATCAAAGAATAGATATGATGGACACAAGTAGCACCGTCTTCACCACACAGCTAAGCTACTCATAACAGCTGACAGAAGTATCTTGGAAGCTGCTCCGCTTTTTTCTTTGGGAGGCCTGCAATTCGGCGCGCACATGCACACACACTGTTGACATTATGGTCGGTCAGCATGCATTCCATGAAGATCATCGGATTGGCTTTGTCTAATGATGTACAAATGATCATTGAGTTTGAAGGAGAGAAGAATCCTGAATATATGGCGGGTGATGTTGCTGAGAATGAGAATGTCAAGACCTGTGGGATTGGCTTGTATGCAAAGTCAAACACCAATTGAATGCCCAAAAGATATATTTAGGTAAAGTTTAGGGAAGTTACGCATCCCTTTGGGATTTCATAGAGGGGAAATAATGTGATGTGCTGCTTTCGTGTAGTAGAAAACGTAATGGTAGATTGAGCTTTATGACCCAACCATAAGTAGCACGCTACTTCCGACACAGACAGTGCAACACGAGATGTCACTGGTTATTTTATTTTTTTTAGCCACGCAGCTATTGCATTGCTGTGCTCATGCAGATGCCTATGGAATTGCTAACGAGTGGAAACGTCTTGCTTGTTTGCATCTGACGTAATCTCCGCTACTTATGGCAATGTCATATCGCTGAGTCCGGTGGAGTTTAAATCCATCATTTCATATACATTTATCACAGACCTCAAAAGAATGGCAAGAACACCTCTGAGAGAACTGCGGTCCCCTTTGATGTTTCAGATAAACATACATGGATGTACTGGACAGAATTAGGCTAAAAGTTTTCTATTTCATGAAAGCACTAAAGCACTATTCATTTCGCTCTGTGATGCCTCTTGAATTGAAGGGATAATAAATCCCCAGGGTATTCCATGTCATCAATTACCCCATCTTGGCAGTGCAAAAGGCCCCCATTCACATCAGTTATGGGTACTAACCCCTGTGCACTTTGCCATCACAGGTAGATCAGCTTACAGCTTACCCTTTCAGTGAAATCATTGCAGTTCTGGAAATAACCAATTAAGCTTGCACATTGTCCATGTTGAAGGTAAAAGGGGTCTCAAGAGTGTAACCAAATGGCACTCCATTCTAGAAACTTAGAAATGTACAGTACAGGTCTGGGGGGAAAGTGGAAAGCCAAAGAGGAAAACAGTTGAAACAAAGAGGTGCTCAGGTACTCTGCAGTACTCTCATTGAAGTGTGGTAAATCAATCTGTACGATTGATTGGCAGCTAAAACAACTAACCCTGTCTTACAAGACTACAAGATCAATCCGGAAGTGAATAACAACACCATCAAAGGGGAGTCCTATATAGTCTTGCAAGTAGATTGCCTGAATACCCATCAAACAGAGCAATAAATGCAATATAGACTGCAAAGATCATCAAGTACGGTATGGTAATTAGCCTGACTCATCCTTTTCAATTACATTGACGTATAACTACCATGGGTCGGGTGTCATGACAAGATTAATATGTGCAGGGAAATTCTAAACAGCATTTTAGCCGCTTAACAACAACAATGACATATTCCAGTATGTCAAACTGGATAGGCTTTCAACATATTGCTTTCACCTACAAAGTTGTTGCTTTAGAACAGTTATCCTGAAGTAAAGGAGGGGGGTTGCTTTTAAAAGCTATTCTCCAAACCTTTTATTGCATTTATGTTTGGCAGGTCAGCATATAGTGTGCATTTGGGGATGTTTTTGAAGATTGCTGTGGTTCTAGTTATGGACCCATCCTATCAGACACATATTGGGGCTTACCCAAGGCATGGCAGGGATGGCCTGGATAACCGGCTTTGCATGACTGAGCCTGACTCAAAATAGATCCGATCAATAGCTTTTCACCATGCATGACATCAAACTAAGCGCTGTGCATTTCCTGTCATCAATACCACTCTATGAACAGTGGGATGTTTGGAGAACACATGTTACCGTTTGTTAAGGTATGCTAATACTAACGCGAGAAGTTAACAAACCAAACACAGTGACTGATGGAGGGTGACCAATGTCCTGCTTATGTTAAAGGCACAATATGCTCAAATAGTATGGTAAATTTAAAGACAATATAAAGGTTTGTAATCCCACACCTAGGGGAAGAGGTCACAGGAAAACAGATGGTCCTAGAACATTTGGAGGATGCAGTAAAGAGGGGTGAGGTCAGATTGAGGGGTTTGCTATAGGTGAAGAAAACAAAGGATCAAAGCTGGAGAAAACAGGATAGAATAATTAAAGATAGGGTAATTAAGTAATAAACAAAGTCATAAACAGTCAGAACAAAAGGCCTGATCAGACAAACTGACGCCAGCCAGGTGGGCGGCGCACACCTTGATGACGAAATGTAGTTCTTGAATGTTATTGGTGTATGTAGACAGGAATCAGAAATACGTTGAATAGAAGGCCTGTGTGAAATCTATAAAGACAGGTGACTGAGGAGATAACGGGGTCAGCTTTGCAAACCTGAACGGCTACATATTCTGCGGGAATAAAGTCTTTGAATGAATCAACAGCTCTGGTTAACGGTATTTTATTTCAAAGTATTATAACTTACATTCTACGACAATAGTGAGGTGTCAGAGAACAGGAGATGGTTATTCTGTATTTGATTCTCACACACTGAATAAGGCTTCGGTCAAAACGTTGGATTTTTTTTTTGTTGCTAAAAAAGGGGGGGGGGGGAAATCACATTATGAATATCCTTCTATCCGCATGTTTTGTGTGCAATTTTGTTTCCTATTCTATATTTGATCATACATATACACTCACCGGCCACTTTATTAGGTACACCTGTTCAACTGCTCGTTGACGCAAATATCTAATGGTGTGGGGGATATTTTCTTGGCACACTTTGGGCCCACAGTTTGACCACAGTGTACCCATCTTCTGATGGCTACTTCCAGCAGGATAACGCACCATGTCACAAAGCTCACATCATCTCAAACTGGTTTCTCGAACATGACAATGAGTTCACTGTACTCCAATGGCCTCCACAGTCACCAGATCTCAATCCAATAGAGCACCTTTGGGATGTGGTGGAACGGGAGATTCGCATCAATCTGCAGCAATGATGCTATCATGTCAATATGGACCAAAATCTCTGAGGAATGTTTCCAGCACCTTGTTGAATCTATGCCACAAAGAATTAAGGCAGTTCTGAAGGCAAAAGGGGGTCCAACCCGGTACTATCAAGGTGTACCTAATAAAGTGGCCGGTGAGTGTATATATAAGCCATTTAGCTGACGCTTTTATCCAAAGCGACTTACATTGCAGTGAGTGCATACTTTTCAGTATATATGGTCACAGCAGGAATCGAACCCACAACCTAAGCATTGTTAGCATCATGCTCTACCAACTGAGCCACAGAGGACCACACAGCGATACATTTTCATCACTAAGGAAATGCAGTAGTTTTAAACAATTTTTTGAATTCGTTCATTGAAGTGCATGGCAGTGGTGAGAGCAAGATTGAGATATCTGTGGGTATTACATCATAGAAACCTGCCTGTCTCTATTACTATCTTACATCAGTGCAAGGCTATTTGAAATACTTATCACAGGTGAGTGTTGATAATCTACAGAGATAACAAATCTGATAAAAGGCATAAATCATATTGTGTGGTTAACTACGATAACTTATGTAAAGGTTATGAGTAAGAGCTTTCATTTAGATTTGTAGCAATACACCAAAATCAAAATGTTCTTCATAATCTTATTCGGGGGAAGATCTGGTGAAATGTCTTGTTAAACAATGGATGTCCCCAGATATGACTCTGAAGGCGTTGGTAAGTAATGAGGGCCCGGAGGTTCTAGTGTTAAAAGATCTGGTTAAACAACTGCCACAAATCATACAGTAGAGCAGTGATACTCCATCCTGGTCCTGGAGAGCCACAGTGGGTCCAGGTTTTTGTCCCAGCCTACTGCCATCACACTTGATTGAACTAATCAACTGATCTTCAAAACCTTGATTAGCTGAATCAGGTGGGTCACTGCTGAACAAAAGCCTGTAGTTCTATGGCTCTCCAGGACCAGGATTGAGGATCACTGCTGTAGACAGAACTATCGGCATGTCACTTGACAAATGCAACATTCTACAATTAACGTCTCATTCACTCACACTTCAAATCAGACATAGCCTTGGCTATATTTTGCTACATATTATACTCAAGAGCTTTTTCCTTATATTATCAACCAAATTGCTCCGAGACACTAAAATGTTTTAGTTCCCTCAACAGTTCCCTCGTTCCCTTTCAAAATGGAAGGCATACAAATAGGGAAAATGCAGCATGCATAGCGAAATAAGCCAGCTCTGGCTTTCACATTGAAAGTGGTACAATTTGTGGGCAGTAAATTGAGGCACAGTTACAGCCTTTAAAGGCCTTTGCAGAGAGCTTAGCTGCATACAGAGCGGTCTGTACACAGAGGGCAGCCGCTCCCTTCCTGATAAAACGTCTGGAGTCTGGATCCAACTCAAGCACCATAATGGCCTAACTAAACAATGTGCCCAAGGAGCTGCTATGAGCCCAACCAGCAGGCCTATATGGCTTAACAGTTATGTGCCATATGTCTACACAAGGGCCAAACATGTTTTGCACTACAGTAGCTAATGTATCAGAGATATAATTTATTTCTATGGTAGCCATATACATGTAATGTAACCAGGATGGAGAACAAGCATTGACACTGTATAACGTGTGTTGAAAATTATCAACAGAATTAGATTAAGAAAGACAACAACTGGGTCAAACCTATGGCCGGCCAGTTAGATGCCACTGATACAAAACAGTTTTTCAACCACAAATTAAAAAGTTGTAGATAACATCAACTGAGCTGTGATCTCAGTAGGCACATTATTACAGATTAACAATACCCAAACTACAGTCAGATAATGAAGCATTGGGATCTGCCCAGTATGTCAAATCTTACCTCATCTGAATGTTCAGTTCCAGTGTCTTTCCCACTGTTTGCATTACTGTTTTTAGTGCTGCTTTTGGCAGATTTGGTTGGTTCCTGTGAATGACAAGCCATTATAGTAGATTATTAACAAAAAACATCATCCATATAGGACCACAGTTAATATACACAACTCGTACCATCTGCTCTTACAAGTAGTTTGTTTTCAGTAGTTTGGGTTTGTTTTCAGTGGCTGCATAGGCCCATGATGCAGAGTGCAACATGTATTTAAATGTTGTTACCATAAAAGTTCTCTAACACAGTTATAATTATGAATTATTTGGACATTCAGTTGTGTGGCCATGACTGTCGCATTAGTATTATTGTGGGAGACAGTCAGATTATTACGGAACTGGACAGCTAGCTATCCTTTGGCGAGGAACTGTGGTGGTGGAAAACGCAATCGGCCCATAGCACACGCGCGAGAAACACCTGTTTAACATATATTTAAACAATTTCCCTTTAATTCACAACAGACATGAACCAGCTATGTAGGCAAGATCATCTGTCTTGCGTTCATGTAACAAATGTGGCTAGAAAAATGCTTGCAAGTCAACACACAATCTTCGGTAAACAATGTGGGCTTCACGCTCGTGAATATCACATACGATATAGCATTTGAGCACAATTAACACACTAAATGTAAATATAGCTAAATGTAAAACATTACTTTAAAACAAGAACTGATGAGAACATATAAATCATTTAAAGTTAAACGCATTGTTGTTGTAGGCTTGTCTATCGGATAGTCCAGCTAAAATAACTACCTAAACCAAATCTGAATTCACATTATGGTGTGAGCAATTTAGGTACATCTGTAAGTTGCTAGCGGCGGCTGATGGCTTTTGTACGGTTCGAACACGCATCTTGCTCTGCTAACTAGGCCTGACGATAATAATAGCTAGCTACAAATCTAGCTAGTTGGTGAATAACATACAATTCCAAGAAAGCATCAGCGTCCCACAAATATTTGGTTGAAGTATGTGGCGTATTTCCATCATGTTGAGATAATTACGTTACCTTTTCTTTTTTTGTTTTATTCGGCATTTTGTGACTGTTGGTATTGTCACCGTTACTCCGTGACAGACGTCCCCGGGACCCGATTGCAGCCACTCGGTTACCTTCAGCTCCCTGCGCCCTTCTCGGCCAAGAACAAAATCATTGGCCTGAAAACGAGTATAACTGCCTAGTAACGGGCCACTAATTTTCTCATTGGGTAATTGTCTATAATATGATTATATTATATATATAATGGTGAGTTTTGAAATGATGTACTCCTACCTAGCAACAATTCATGAATACTTTTCTATACATGAAAACGTAAATCTATCAGTCAGTGTTCATTCATATTGTAGCGCCGGCGAGGGGCGGGGCTATTGTTGTTCTATTGTTGTTCTTTTGTTTAGGCTACTGCTATTGGCTGCTGCTGTGTTCCCTTCATGCCTTGCAGTGTGAATGTTCGGGGCAAAACCGTAGGCTAGAGCAGCGTTTCCCAACCGCTGTGCCGCGGCATACTAGTGTGCCGTGAGAAATTATCCAATTTCACTTTTTTTTAATTAACATTTATTAATTATTATCTGCAAATAATATGCCATTGTCGAGTGTCTGTGCTGTAATATAGTGACTGGCAGAGTAATGTAATATTCCTCCGGGTGGCAGCAGGTAGCTAATTGCCTCGTTCCTTCTTAGAGACAAGAGAATTAGTGACGCATGCGACAGGTTGTGGTGACAGTGATGGAGAAGTTTTTAAAAAGGAAAAATGCAAACTCCAAACTGGGCCCTGGACAAGATTCTGACTAGTGATGGGCAAATGAAGCTTTTGTGAAGCACTGAACCACTTGAGCCAATTGTTTCGAAAATGGGTTCATTACTCGAAGCTTCAGTTACAGTGACCTCTCCTGGCGAAGTGCAAGGCTGCAGTCAAATTAGGCAGGCTAGTTGGTGGACAGGAGGCTTTTAATTACACGCACGCATGAACACACACACACACACCTCAATGAGCAGTGTTGGAGAAACTACTTTACTTTTGTAGAAAAGATCTTTTGTTCTGAAGCATCTTTGCTTTGATCACCCTTGGATTTAAAGTATTGTAACGACCCTGTGAAAGGCCCGTTAGCAACTCCGCCAAGGGAGTTACCTCTCTTGGTGTTGTGGCTAGCGCGGCCGGTTTGTAAGCGAAAGATTGCGAGTTCGATACCCGCTTAAGACAAGCTGCTCTACCCCGCCGTTGATACAGTATCTTTGCTTTGATGAAATTCTTTGATGCACACACACTAAGACTGAATATCATGTTCTATTTACAAATAAAGATTGATGAATGTGTGTATTGTGTTATTGAGGAGAGAGTGCTGGGGGAAATATGGCATAGGTTGGGTGTGTTTGTGTAACTATGGCAGGGGGTGATTATGTGGGATGGGGAACACTCAAAGATTACAAGAAGAACACTCAGAGAATACAAACGCAATACCAACAACTCAACAGCAACAACGCACCTACTACGACAATCCACAAATTGTGCATTGTTTAGAGCGGTTATAAAGTGTTGAGGCACTCAAATTCAAAACTGTCGCAACCTATCACCTGTCAGAATCGAGACGAGGCAGTGCCAGTGAATCACCTGATTGGACCGCGAACCAGTCAGGTGATTCATTCAGGCAACGAAGCAGTTGCTGCTTCGGACGTCATATGTCACGTGATTTTTTTCGCACCAAAGCAAGCTTTGAAGCAGTGCTTCGATAAAATTGTTGGTCAGTGTTTGAAGCACGTATCGAAGCTTCAGTGTCAAACTGCCATCACTAATTCTGACCCAGGTGAAGGCCCTAGTATGAGTGGTGGTAAAAAGAAAGCAAAGACGGTGAGCTCGAGGCAATACAGTGAAAGCTATCTTTCGTTCGGATTTACTTTCACCGGGGATGAGACGACACCGACTCCATTATGCTTGGTGTGTGGCGAGAAGCTGTCTAACAGCTTTTTTTTGCGTTGCAACTTGATGAGTCTACGGATATCAGTGGACATTCTCAGCTCTTGGACAATGTGCGTTTTGTGGATGGAGATGCCATTAGAGGCTAATATTGTAATTATATATACTGTATCAGGCTACAGAGTGTCATTTTGTAACATTTTTGGTTGGTGGTGTGCCGCAAGATTCTTCCGATGTAAAAAATGTGCCGTGGCTCAAAAAAGGTTGAAAAACACTGTGCTCGAGTGTTGTTGGTTTTAGTGGCCCAATGTTAGTTTTGTTGGTTAAGTTAAGTCTTTTGTGTACTGTTGTATAAATTACAATAAACTCACTAAAAGCTATTAAGCCTCTGCTTCACAGCAGCAGCCAATAGCAGTAGCCTAAACAAAAGAACAACAATAGCCCCGCCCCTCGCCGGCGCTACATTGCCCCCACCAGCATGTCGCCTGTCCTCAGCCGACAACAAAGTCCTTATAGCGACGGGGAAGCTTCAAGGTGGTCCGGTGTGCTGGGATGGCGACGGGCATGATAGCAGCTCTCGGTGGTGGCGGTGAGCTCTCGGCGGTCAGCAACGCCCTCTCGGCGGCGAGCTCAGCGACGCCCTCTCTGCAACGGTCAGCGGTGGCAGTCTCTCTGCGTCGGTCTCTCGGCGGCGGTCAGTGACGTTTACTTCGGCGCCCACCTGACCATGGAGCCAGACAGCTGCGCTCGCTTCCGCGGCTGGCACACGTCTTACATGGCGGCGGGGAGCACTGGCACCGTCGGGTCGATCACTCTCCTCCGCTGAAGGATCTTCGCCGAGACGCTGAAGAAGAACTTCAATCTCGCGAAGTTTCTTAGCGAAATAGCTTATCGACGTCGCCATCTTCATAAGGGTTAATTAAGCCTCTGCATCCCACTGCTGACACCAATGTGGCGATCGTGAGAAGCAGCGGCCTAATAGCTTTTAGTGAGTTTATTGTAATTTATACAACAGCACACAAAAGACTTAACTTACCCAACAAAACTAACATTGGGCCACTAAAACCAACAACACTCGAGCAAAGGTTAGAGAAAACAGATGACCAGGGCATGGGAAAGAAGGATATGGTCAACAGAAAAGAGAAGCAGATATAAATTTAACCAGTTGTTAACATTCCAAATGGACAGGACAAACTAGCTGAGAGCACAAGATGGAAACAGGATAAGGGAGAGAGAAAAACCCTAATAAACAATGCACTGGTAGGTGAAGATAAGGCCAACCGTGCCAGGCCCGAGAATAACAGTGATAAATCTAATGAGCTCATCACCAATATGAAGTAACACGAGAACTGTCTTTACAAATAGGAGGGGAAACCAGGCCGTGACGAGATGTAGGAATTAAATGTTATTGGTGGATGCAGCTCGGAAGTATGAATGATTTGCATAGGAGGGAGGTAACCTATTTGAAACTATAAAGCGGTTGACTGAAAGAACAGCGTGGTCGCCTTTGCAAATGTGAACGACTTTTATTACTTGTGAATAAAAGTCTCTGGATAAACCATCAGCTCTAGTCTCTGGCATTTTATTTCAAAGTATTTTTTTACTTGAAATTCCACCACATTCTTACAAGAACATACCTATAAGAACACTTGGAAGACCGTACTGGCAAGAATGCAAGAACGCAGAGCGGTTAAAAACGGTTCAATTTGAAATGCACTTCAGCGTCAGCACAGGAAACTACGTCATCACAGACCGAAGCGTATCTGTCAACAAACGGTGAAAACGGGCAGCTTAAGAATTAACCTAGGCTAATAGAGTAGAAGGATGAAAGCTTCACGTAGGACAGCTGCTATTATGAGGGCTGCATCTCGTCAGGCTTGTATGCGGAGGGCAGCGCAAAGGCGACGGATTGCAAGGGGGAGAAGGGCAAGGCAACAGGCGGCACTTCGTTGGGCTGTCACCTTGTCCGAAATTGATGTGCGTATTTAGCTAGCAAGCTAACTGTCAGCTATATTAAAACGTTTAATGAAATCAGTTAATTCTTACTTCATTCAAGGCAAAATAGCATAGAATCCGCCGTACATTGGTGCCAGCTGGCTGTAAACATGGTCCAACTAAAGTCTTTAGTTACTCTTGAGAACAGTGACATCCTCAGCTCACTATCGGCATCATACAAATCTGGGGTGTGTGGGTGTACCAAAGAGACTATAAACTCTTGTGGTGGTATTGTACTGTATATAACAGTCCTGAAAAAAATTAATCTCCTCAATAAATAATGAAAACAGTCCAAAGTTTAAAAGTTTTATTGCCATCTATACTGGACCAGTGTGTATGACAGTGGGCTATTGTAAATAATAGTGTGTCTAAGACGTATGATAATAAAAACAATTTTTTTTTAAATCCCCAGTGGCTGGTCAGCTGCGATCAGGACTTACACAGAGGCCCTTTCCCAATTGTTAGAAACTTGATCACTCACTTCCTTTTGAAAAAGCATTGGAGTGGAATATCTCGGGGAACCTAGATATTCTCCTCCAATGTGTATTGAGTAGGAAGTGAGTGGAGGACGGAGGAGAGGATGCAAGGAATCAAATGTCTAACAATTGTGAAATGGCAAATGTGGTGTGTGGAAAAAGTTAATGTCCGTGGTAGTCTACTCGTCGTCCATAGTGTAGGGCACCTTCATGGTACAAACCCGGGGCGGGAGAGGAGGGGGGGGGGGCTCAGCCTGGAATCCATTTAATAATTTGTAATAAATAATTCAAAAAAGTACATTAAGATAATAAGTTAATACATAATAAGTTAATTAATTCATTAAAGCTATTTTCAATAAATAAATAATCAATATTCCAGAACCAGAATCTCACATCCTACTGCAAGAACCGCAGTGTTCCCATCCTGCAGCTGTATTTTTATGAAGATAGGGACCTTGTGCCAGACTTCAGGCTTGCCAGGGGGGCCCTGCAGACGGTCTTTGGGATCCTACTCAGGGCAAAGCTGCATGGCTGGGAACATGAGGTGGAGATCCTGGTGTTTATTTACTGGCTGGCCTGTGGAACATCATACAGACTGCTGTCTGAGGTGTTTTCAATGCCACGGACAACGGTACATAGATGCATAACTGATGATCTAGACCCTGATCTCTCTCTCCTCCTCAACTACATCAGCTGCTAAAGCTTTATACTACCATTCCAAAATTCAATACTCTGTCTCTGACCCAAGGAAACTGTTCTCCACATTTTCCTCACTCCTCAACCCTCCTCCCTGTCTGCCGATGACTGTCACCTTTGAAAAGAAGGTTGATGACATTAGCAGCTCCTTCCCTCTACCTCTCACCAACAATGCTACCTTTCCTCCCAAAACCACTGTGCAATACCCTGTCTCTGGTTTATCAGATTTCTCCCCCCTCTCCCCTGATGATGTTTTAAAACTGGTGACATCCAAGTGGGCAACCACCTGCCCCCTCGATCCTATCCCCTCCCCCCCCTTTCTCCAAACCATCTCCAAAGACCTACTTCCGTTCCATACCACCTTAATCAATTTCTCTCTATCCACAGGATCTGTCCCAGCTGCCTTCAAGACAGCCAGAGTCAAGCCTCTTCTCAAGAAACCAACTCTTGATCCGTCTGCTGTCCATAACTACAGACCGGTATCCCTTCTCTCCTTCTTATCTAAAACCTTTGAACGAGCTGTCTCGAACCAACTGTCTAACTACCTCCTTCAGAACAACTTCCTTGACCCTCACCAATCTTTAGCTTTAAAGCTGGGCACTCTACTGAAACTGCTCTCCTTGCTGTCACGGAGGCTCTCCACTCCACTCCTCTGTTCTCATTCTTCTGGACCTGTCCGCTGCATTCGACACAGTAAACCACCCCATCCTTCTCTCCACCCTCTCAGAATTGGGCATCTCTGGCTCTACACTCTCCTGGTTTGCATCCTACCTGGCCGGTTGCTCCTACCAGGTGACGTGGAGAGAAATCGCTGTCCTCTCCACGAGCCCTCACCACTGGGGTCCCTCAGGGCTCTGTCCTTGGGCCTTTACTGTTCTCTCTCTATCCCAAATCTCTCGGCTCTGTAATTTCTTCACATGGTTTCTCCTACCACACTTACGCAGATGACAGATGACTCAACTTTTTCTCTCTTTCCCCCCTTCTGACTCACAGATGGCAACACGTGTCTCTGCATGTCTTGCAGACATTTCTGCTTGGATGTCAGCCCACCAACCTCAAGCTCAACCTCGACAAGACTGAGCTGCTCTTCCTCCCAAGGAAAGCCTGCCCTCTCCATCACAGTAGAGAACTCTACTGTGACCTCCTCCCATACAGCCAAGAACCTTGGGGTGATCCTTGACAACCACTTATCCTGCGTGGTGAACATCACAGCGACAGCATCCATTCCTCATCAGAGAAGCAGCACAACTCTTGGTCCAAACACTTGTAATCTCTCGCCTTGACTACTGCAACACACTCTTGGCCGGACTCCCCGCCTCCGCCATCAGACCTCTGCATCTCATCCAGAACGCCGCCGCTCTTCTGGTGTTCAATCTCCCCAAATTCTCCCATGTCACGCCCCTCCTCCGCACCCTCCACTGGCTCCTGGTAGCAGCTCGCATCAGATTCAAGACCCTGATGCTCGCCTACCGGGCGGCAAAGGGAACAGCCCCACCCTACTTGCAAGCAATGGTTAGCCCCCAAATCCCTGCACGATCACTCCGCTCTTCCACCTGCCCGCCTGGCACAGCCGCCTCTACGTGGATGCAGCGGCCGCGCCACTCGGTCACGGCTTTTCACTGTCCTGGCGCCCCGCTGGTGGAATGAGCTTCCCACTACTGTCAGGACTGCAGAATCACTACTGATCTGCCGCCGTTGATTGAAAACCCATCTCTTCAGGCCACACCTTCACAGTCCCTCCTAAAGACCTCTTCACCTCCACTACCCCCCCTGTACTAACCCTACCTCAGACCCTAGAGACCTCTTCACCCCCACTACAAGTTCTCTCCTGTTAATAATAATAAAAAAATAAAGGCTTCTGGCATTACGACTGCCAATGGCCCCTGGTATGAGCATTGATTACTTGTGTTATGATGACTGTTGGATAGATGATTCACTTAAACAAATGTATTTGTTGTAAGTCGCTTTGGATAAAGGCGTCTGCAGCTAACGAAAGCCCTGAAGCAAGTCATCTCCTTCCCGCAGCACAAGGCCCTCGAGGCAGTTGGAGATGGCTTCAGTCGGCTGGCTGGTCACAAAGCATTCCGTCACGCAATGGGGGCCATAGACGGATGCCATGTCAGGATCAAGCCTCCCCGTAAGCCTGACCGTCAGTGCTACGTGAACCGGAAGCTGTTTCCGTTTTTAACCGCTCTGCGTTCTTGCATTCTTGCCAGTACAATCTTCCAAGTGTTCTTATAGGTATGTTCTTGTAAGAACAGGAGGACGCAGAGCGCAAGAACGCATTTTGGAACACAGCCAATAAGAGTCTTTGGGTGAGCGTCTCTAAAACCGTAACAAAGGCAAATTACACTCACTGGACACTTTATTAGGTACACCTTGCCAGTACCGGGTTGGACCCCCTTTTGCCTTCAGAACTGACTTAATTCTTTGTGGCATAGATTCAACAAGGTGCATTTTGATTTAAATCACCTAAAGACAATGAGACACAAGTACATAATGCACTGAGGGTATTTCCATATATATCTGATCATCTGGAAACATTTTTATTGTGAGCAGAGATGATGTCTCTGAACATTTCTAAATGTATTCTGATGCTGCTGTGATGGAATCACTTCCAACGAGTGAGAAAGTTACACTCCATGTAAATGAGATTCTGGGTTCCGAAAGTAACTTCTAAACTAGCCTTCCTGTTGTTAGCTTTGATGTAGCCTCTAAAAATGTTGCTCATCATTACTTATGATTCATTCATGATCACAGCTGCTACTTAAAGTGCTCAAAAATATCTTCTCATTTGGTGGTAAATGCTGCTTCCCCCACCGTCTTAGTTCTAAGACTAGGAACGACAAGGAGGCCAGTGTCAGATGATCTAAGGGACCTTGAGGGTTCATAGTTTACAAGATGTCAAATATGCAGGTGCGAGGCCATTACGAGATTTAAAAACCAAGAGGATAATCTTAAAATCAATTCTGGTATGGCGTTATTTTTGTGCCAAAATACTGGGAGCCAGTGTAGTGGCTTTAAAACCAGTGTACTGTGTTCAGTCTTTATTGTCCTGGTTAAAACCTGTGCAGCTGCATTCTGTATAACCTGCAGATGACCAATTTTTGACCAGAAAAAAGGGCATTGCAATAGTCTAGTCTGCTTGTGATTTAAGTGTGCACCAGTTTCTCTGAGTCTGCCTGTGAAATGAAACTCCTCACTTTTGCAATGCTTTTTTAAATGATAAAAGGCTGATTTAGTCACACTGCGAACATGGGCTTCAAAATTTAGATCAGCATCAAAGAGGACCCCTAGGTTTTTTCTTGATTCTTGCTCTTAAGAGAGTCTAAGAAGACTGTTCTCTGAGCCTTAGCTCCTAAAACTAGAATCTGAGTTTGTTCTTTGTTGAGTTGTAAAAAGTTGTGGGACATCCACACATTTATATTGCAATACAATGGATTAAGGACACTGGGCTCCGGGTGATAATGAGATATAAAGTTGGGTATCATCTGCATACTTGTGAAAGTTAATGTTTTGTTTCCTAATAACATGTCCCAGAGTGAGCAAATACTGTATGTTTTATTGTCTTTTTTTTTTTTTTTCCCTTTCATCTCATGGGAGGGGTGGGAGGTTTCTTAGGGGGGAAAAGGGAAGAGAAATGTATGTGTAACATTGTGCTCATGCATATTTTTGGTCAATAAAAAATATAAGTTGAAAAAAAGAGTAAAATGCTGTGGCAACGACATTTTATTTGAACTGTACTTAACACTTACAGTACAACCATTTTGATTACATGTTCACTAATACATAGAATAACATTGAGCATAGTATTGCCAGTGAAATATAATGGCGAGTATTTATATATATAAACAAAAAAAACAAGATTCCCATATTACGTTCATGTACAATGCTCAAAAAAATTAAGTGATAGTGAATCAATTTCACCTGCTGTGGTGCAAATGAAAGTGACACAACTTTTGACTGGTACTGTGTATGTGTGTATGTATTACGACTGCCAATGGCCCCTGGTGTGAGCATTGATTACTTTGTCTTATGATGACTGTTGGACAGATGATTCACTTACTGAAACAAATGTACACTGCTCAAAAAAATTAAGGGAACACTTAATCGTCACAGTGTAACACCAAGTCAGTTAAACTTCAGGGATATCAATCTGCCCATTTAGGAAGCACAAGTGATTGTGAATGCTGAACCAAGACAACTGAACCACAGCCCCATGTGAATGCCCTGCATTTCACCATCACACTTACCCTAACACCTCATCTGTCTGAGGTCCTCTGAGTTTGTCATGGTATAGTGTCTTTTGAATAGTTCTGATATACAGTACCAGTCAAAGGTTTGGACACACCTTCTCATTCAATGGTTTTTCTTTATTTTTTTAAATTATTTTCTACATTGTAGATTAATACTGAAGACATCAAAACTATGAAAGAACACATATGGAATTATGTAGTAAACAAAAAAGTGTTAAACAAACCAGAATATGTTTTATATTTTAGATTCTTCAAAGTAGCCACCTTTTGCTTTGATGACAGCTTTGCACACTTCTGGCATTCTCAATCAGATTCATGAGGTCGTCACCTGGAATGGTTTTCAATTAACAGGTGTGCCTTGTCAAGAGTTAATTTGTGGCCTTCTTAATGTGTTTGAGACCATCAGTTGTGTTGTGCAGAGGTAGGGTTGGTACACAGTTCTATACAGTGAATAGCCCTATTTGACTACTGTTCTAAATCCATATTATGGCAAGAACCACTCAACGACACTGCTCAAAAAAATTAAGGGAACACTTAATCGTCACAATGTAACACCAAGTCAGTTAAACTTCAGGGATATCAATCTGCCCATTTAGTTTTGTGTTCTGCTCGTGTCCTTGTCACTACTGGTAGCACTACTGGTAGCATGAGGCGGTACCTGCAGCCCACTCAAGTTGCACAGGTAGTCCAGCTCCTCCAGGACGGCACATCCATACGTGCGGTCGCAAGAAGGTTTGCTGTGTCTCCCAGCACAGTCTCAAGAGCATGGGGGAGATACCAAGAGACCGGCCGTTACACGAGGAGAGCTGGACAGGGTCGTAGAAGGGCATCAACACAACAGCAGGACCGGTATCTGCTCCTTTGTGCGAGAAGGAACAGGAGGAGCACTGCCAGAGCCCTACAAAATGACCTCCAGCAAGCTACTGGTGTGCATGTGTCTGACCAAACTGTCAGAAACAGACTCCATGAGGGTGGCATGAGGGCCCAACGTCATAGCCAACGGTACCCTGACTGCTGTTAGGTACCGGGATGAGATCCTCAAACCCATTGTCAGACCTTACGCCGGTGCAGTGGGCCCTGGGTTCCTCCTAGTGCAGGACAATGCCCGGCCTCATGTGGCCAGAGTGTGTAGGCAGTTCCTGGATGAAGAAGGCATTGATACCATTGAATGGCCCTCTCGTTCCCCTGACCTAAATCCAGTGTTAGGCTGTAACATAACAAAATGTGGAAAAAGTGAAGGGTCTGAATACTTTCCGATTGCACTGTAGGTAGTGACTCTGCAGTCCTGACAGCAGTGGGAAGCTCGTTCCACCAGTGGGGCGCCAGGACAGTGAAAAGCCATGACCGAGTAGCGCAACTGCTGCATCCACGTAGAGGCGACAGTGCCAGTCGGCCAGCCGAGGTGGAAGAGCGGAGTGATCGGGCAGGGGTTTGGGGGCAGACCATTGCTTGCAAGGGGAGGGGCTGTTCCCTTTGCCGCCCGGTAGGCGAGCACCAGGGTCTTGAATCTGATGCAAGCCGCTACCGGGAGCCAGTGAAGGGTGCGAAGGAGGGGGGTGACATGGGAGAAGTTGGGGAGACTGAACACCAGACGGGCAGCAGCATTCTGGATGAGCTGCAGAGGTCTGATGGCGGAGATGGGGAGCCTGGCCAAGTGTGCGTTGCAGTAGTCAAGGCGAGAGATCACAAGTGTCTGGACCAAGAGTTGTGCTGCTTCTCTGGTGAGGAATGGACGTATCCTTCTGATGTTGTAGAGGAAGAATCTACAGGAGTGTGCTGTCGCTGTGATGTTTACCGCACAGGATAAGTGGTTGTCAAGGATCAACTCAAGGTTCTTGGCTGTCTGGGAGGTCACAGTGGAGTTCTCTACTGTGATGGAGAAGTCTTGGAGAGGGCAGGTTTTCCCCGGAAGGAAGAGCAGCTCAGTCTTGTTAAGGTTGAGCTCGAGGTGGTGGGCTGCCATCCAAGCGGAAATGTCTGTAAGACACGTGTTGCCACCTGTGAGTCAGAGGGGGGGAAAGAGAGAAAGAGTTGAGTGTCATCTGCATAGCAGTGGTAGGAGAAACCATGTGAGGAAATTACAGAGCCAAGGGATTTGGTATTGAGGGAGAACAGTAAGGGCCCTAGGACAGAGCCCTGGGGGACCCCAGTGGTGAGGGCTTGTGGAGAGGACAGCGATCCTCTCCACGTCACCTGGTAAGAGCGATCGGCCAGGTAAGATGCAAACCAGGAGAGTGCAGAGCCAGAGATGACCAGTTCTGAGAGGGTGGAGAGAAGGATGGGGTGGTTTACTGTGTCGAATGCAGCAGACGGGTCCAGAAGAATGAGAACAGAGGAGAGGGAGGAAGCTCGAGCAGAGTGGAGGGCCTCCGTGACAGCAAGGAGAGCAGTCTCAGAGTGCCCAGCCTCAAAGCCGGATTGGTGAGGGTCAAGGAGGTTGTTCTGAAGGAGATTGTGAGACAGTTGGTTAGAGACAGCACGTTCAAGGGTTTTAGATAAGGAGAGAAGGGATACCGGTCTGTAGTTATGGGGAGGTGACAGAAACAGCATAGAATTCGAAGGTGGATATGGACAGGTGTGACAGAGAAAGGACATTATGTGACCACTTTGGTCGAGGGGGAGGCACAGGACTCCTCATCTCACCTGAGAGTCTAGGGGAATGAGAAAAGGAGTAGGCATCAGAGAGGGCTGCCAGAGTAGCTGTGTTTTCTGGAGTAATCCATGTCTCTGTGAGGGCAAGGAAATGGAGGGACAGGTCGTGGTCAGTTGAGCATGGTGGGTAGATTAGATTGGAATGGTTGCGAGGGGAGGTGTAGCGGCGATGTGTCCTCCTGAGGGATGAAATAACAGGAATGGGGAGAAAGCACATTGTGATATTTGCCGGAATAGAGGGTTTGTGGGCGATACAAGATGAAGGTAGCACGCAATACACACAGTAGTGAAAAAAGAATCAAATAGAATAAAAATACTGAGTCGTTTGGCCGTCCTGTCAGGCCTTCCTCGATGGACTCCTTCATCTTTGTGTCAGTGGGCTGTCGTTCTATGACCGTCAAGATAGAAATGCAGATTCTGCAATTGCTGATGACTAGCAGGGTAGCAGCCCCACCTAATCAGTTAACGACCAGATAGGTTTCACCACTCAATTCCAAATGTATTTAATTCTTGTCCAAGGTGAGTTAAGGATTTAAATACCTTGCAGAATAGTTTCAGGCCCTCCCACTATAGATTGACAGCAATTGGCTTCAAACAGATAGCTTTCAACAGAAACAGGTCCCAGAGCTTAAGGCAGTATTGCCAGCAAAACACAGCAACACTACCAGCAACACACTGACTTTAAACAAGATTAAATTAATTTACTTAATCTAGAGGACAGGCTTCACCACTCAATTCCAAATGTAATTAGTGTTTCAGATTATTATTATTATTATTATTTTTTTAAATGGTAGTCCCCCTATTTCAGGGTACCCAAAAGTACTGTTTCTGGTAAGTCAGGTGTGTTCCATCACATTATTTGTGCAGGCATAAGAGAGCTGTCAATGTGTAGTATTGATCCTAGGCTTTGCATTTGCCTTTGGAGTCTACTATTGGTGTGTCAATATGAGGATCAAAGCAGTGTCAAGGAAAGTCTAGGAAGAAGATGGCTGCAGTACAGGCCTGGCAGAGCATCACCAGAAAAAACACCCATCGTCTAGTGGGGTCAATGCATCGCAGACTTCAGGCAGTTATTGCAGTTATTGCATAGGATGGACTTTTGATAAATCTGTCCCATCACTTTTGCGTACCCTGAAACAGGGGGACTATTCATAAAAAGTGTTTATGTTTGATTTCGAACCCAAACTTTTGGAGTGTAGCGCAAAAAGGGGAAAAAATGCTTCACTGTCCCATTACTTATGCAGGGCACTGTATATCCACTTATTTTCTGGAGGGTGCTGTCAAGAGTGACATATTATGATGCAGTTGTCAAAGCAAACAACATTCTCTCAGGGATATCTTTTGGTCCATGCTGCACTCTTTTACCAAATTAGTTTTTCTTCTTAACCTTGAGCACTCTTGTTCCTGTATTAAAATACCTTTCAATTGTTCAAATAGGGGAGACAAGAACAAACAGCTTAAGAGTTTGGACTTGGGTATAATTTTTTTTTTTTTAAAAACAGTTATTAAAATCAACAAACATTTGTAGTTTTAGAAGTAAAGACAACTTTTGCTGTGTAAGTCACAACAAAGAAGAGATTTATGTTTTCAAAATCAAAAGCTTGCAAAACTTTTTGATTCTCAATGGAAGCTCCACCCCATCTCAAGTCTCAATGGAAGCTCCACCCCATCATTCATTCAATTTAGTAAACAGATCTATATTTAACAGAGGATCTGCGGGTTACTACTTGCCCCCCCCCCCCCCCCCAATGTTCCCCCTTATCTGGTTCACTACCTAAAAACACAAACTCACCCTCCCAAGGCCCGCTGTCTGGTGGAGTCGGTTACTACTAAATATTAAAATCAAACAAGTCTAAGCCCAGCACCTCAGTTGGGAGGTCTAAGGTCTCTGTTGAGATACCCAATGTGTCAGATGGGTTACCCAAAGTTGAGGTGGCTAACCCTAACCCTTCCTTGGGCTGCGGTTCGGCCCTATTCTCAGACTTCTCGGATTCCCTTGTGTCTGTTTCAACACGGTTGGTGTTTTCAGGAGCTGGGTTGGTTTGAGGTTGTTTTGTTTGTGGAGCCGGGGACTCCAAAGTTTCACAGTTCAGCGAGTCACTCGCTCCAGGTTTAGGATCCATGGCAGGTTTAGTGGCAGTGCTGGTACTGGATGGGGTGATGCTACAGTAGAAGATGTCAAATAGATCTTGGGCTTTTGCGGCAGCAAGGTTAGACTTGGGTTTTTCTGATTTTTGGATTACCTCACTCGGGGGTTTGCTCATGAAAGGAGGGGGGCGGACCAGCACTGTGAGGTTCTGCTCACTCTCAGGGACGCCTGGTGCAGCTACATCAGACTCATTATGGGTGATTACAGACATGGTCAGGTTAGACTGTGGGGCTGTGGCCTCTGTGAATGTCACTGCTGCAGGAGTGGGGGAGGGTGCTGGATTCACAGACACTGATGTGGAAGTAGTGTCTGACTTCCCAGTGTCCGGACCTTGTGGCTTTTTTAGAACGACTTCCTGACCACCAAAGGCCTTGAAAATGATGTCCGTAGGCAGCGAACTGTCCTTTTTAGGCTGGTTCTGTACAACTGGCAGAGGTGTCACCCCAACGCCAATGGTCGGTGTAATAGAGAGGAAGGTGTTCAGAGGGGCAGGTTTAGCATACACCCAAGGTGACTTCCTCAGGACCATGGTGGGTGGAGGGAGATTGGGCCGTATTTTACCACGATCAGAGTGGTAGGGTACCCAGGTTTTTGCTGGGGGGATGACAGTCTTTCCTGAAAGCTTGATAGCAATGTTCTTGGCAGCAGCCAGACTTCGAAAAAAAGAATCTTCATCGCCATCCTCTGCATTCGCTGTGTCATCATCCTTTAAGAACTCAGCAGCCACTCTCTCCGCCTCCTTTGCAAGCTCATTTTCTTTTTTCTTCCAGCTGAACTTTCCGAAGGCGGATGGGGCTATTCCCCCACCTTTGCCTGTTTCCTCACTTTTCTTGCGCATCTTTGCTCGCATTGCTGGACTTGGCCCGCAGAACACCTTTGGAGGCTCACTGGGTTTTTCCGGAGGCTCATGCTGCTTTTCCCTAGAACGCCCAGCCTTGTCCTTTTTTGACTGTCTATCCTCCTTCTTAAATTTCCCCTCTTCCTTCTCTGATCTATACCGCTCCTCCTCCTCCTTCCTGCCATATTTGGACACGTTCCCCTTCGTGCATCTAGACCCCTCTTCCTCATCCCTCCAACTGTACTTGGATCTTTCCTCTACCTTGCTGGAATTCTCCTCTTCCTCCCTGCGATATTTGTACCTCTCTTCCTCCTCCCTGCGATTTGTGTACCGCTCCTCCTTGCTATATTTGTATTTGTCCTCCTCCTCTCTCTTACTGTATTTGGGCCTCTCTTCTTCATCTTTGCTATATTTGTATCTATCAGCCACTTCACTCTTACTGTATTTGTGCCTCTCCTCATCTCTCTTGCTGTACACAGAACTCTCCTCTTCCTCAGTTTTGCTGTACTTGGGCTTCTCCTCATCCTTCTCCTCGTCTTTTTTGCGGTGTTTAGGCTTTACCTCCTTCTCTGTGTTGTTTTTGTGCTCTTCCTCGTGTTTCCGTTTGAGCTCAGACTGCTTCTTATCACTCACTTCCAAACTGAGTCCAGCCTGGCGGTCGAGGTTTCTCCTCTGTTCGTAAAGTGGACACTCATATATTTGTTTCTGGTGAAAGGATGGAAGACAAATATGCAAGTCATTAGTGTGAAGTAGCACTGAATTTACTTATTAAAGCTGTCCAAAGAGAGAAAGAGAAAAAAAGATACTACAGTACACAAGTGAACTTAACTGAATAATAATCGTTCAGTGGAGCTCCTCAAAGCATAGCTAAAGGAAACTACAGTGCCCTGCGTAAGTAATGGGACCATGAAGCATTTTTTTCTCCTTTTGGCTCTACACTCCAAAAGGTTGGATTTGAAATCAAACAATTACTATGAGGTTAAAGTAGAGATTCTCAGCTTTTATTTGATGGTATGTATGTACATATTGGTTTCCCCATTCAGAAATTACAACACGTTTTATGCATAGTCCCCCTATTTCAGGGTACCGAAAAGTAATGGAACAATTGGCTTGACAGGTGTTTAAGGAGAGCTGGCAATGTCTACCATTGATTCTAGGCTTTGGATTTGCTTTTGGAGTTTGCTATTGGTGTCTGTCAACATGAGGACCAAAGGTGTCAATGAAAGTCAAGGTAGCCATTATTAGGCAAAAAAAACAAAAAAAACAAAACAGAAACATAGCCAAAACCAAAGGCTTGCCAAAATCAACAGTTCGGAACATCATTAAATGGTGGTGGTGACCTCAGCAATCGCAAATGGGCTGGTAGGCCAAGGCAGACTTCGACAGTGGATGACTCACCATAATTAAGAAAAACCCCAAAACAACTGTCCCACTGATCAGGAACACTCTCCAGGAGGTAGGTATGAACGTGTCAGAGACTACCATCTGCAGAATAGGTGACCAGCCGAACTACAGAGGCTTCACTGCAAGGTGCAAACCACTAGTCATCCTCAAAAAGGATGGTCACTTACAGTTTGCTAAAAAGTACCAACAAAGCTTACAGAGGTCTAGAAAAAGGTCTTTGGTACATGATAATATCTTATCTGTCCACGAGTGATTGCAAGTGGAAGGTTTAGAGAAAAAAGGATCTGCCCAAGATTTACAGCATACCACATGTTAATGTTAGGGCATATACAGCTGCCACTAGAACTGGCTAACTTGTAACTGATGTAACTGTTGGCAGCAGCAGCAGAATGTATTTTGAAGTGTACAGAAACATTGCGTCTGCTCAAGTACAAGCAAATGCCTCCAAATTCATTGGATGGTGCTTCATCATACAGTAAGCATCGTACCAAAACATACTGCCATAGCAACTGTGGAGTTTTTCAGGGCCAAAAAGTGGAAAGTTCTTGACTGGCCAAGTCGATCTTCAGGTTTAAAACCAATTTAACAAATTTAATTTCCTGATACAATTTTAAGCAAAAATACCTCAAAACAAAGATGGCTGCAGTACAGGCCTGGCAGAGCATCACCAGAGAAGACACCCAGCGTTCAGGCAGTTATGCAAAGGATTGCCGACCAAATACTAAACATGAGTGCTTAATTTGGACAGTTACTAAATCTGTCCCATCACTTTCGGGTACCCTGAAACAGGAGGACTATGCATACAAAATGTTGTAATTTCTGAATGGTGAAACCAATATGTACACAAATACCATCAAATAAAAGCTGAGCATTTGTACTTTAACCTCAGTAATTGTTTGATTTCAACTTTTGGAATGTAGAGCCAAACGAAGAAAAAATGCTTCACTGTCCCATTACTTACTCAGGGAACTGTATATGACAAAACAATTTCCCAAATCAATTCTAAATGCAGTACAACCATGTCTCTCTCACTACAAGGAAGCCATTACCTTGTATTTCTCATTGTGAGTATGACTCGTGACATGGTCCTCTGCGCAAATCGCATCCCCGTAAAACTCCTCACACAGCTGGCAATAAAATCCCTTCACAGGCAGCAAAAATTCAGATCCTATGAGAGAAAAAGAGCAGACAGGGTTGAACCACGTGGGTGGCCACAGGAAAGAGTCATTGATGACCGTAATTTACCTTTATGGTGCTCTCCATGGAAAACCTGTAGCAAGAGGAGATGGTTAATACATTTAAATATGTTCCCTTGATAATGTGTAAAGAGGTACAGTGTATTGGAACATAACAGTTTGGATTTGAAAGTAGAGATCCTCAGCTTTAATTCAATGGTTGTTTTCAGATTGGGCTCACCATTTAGAAAGTACAACATTTTCTGAACATACTCCCCCTATTTCAGGGCTCCAAAAGCATTGGAAAAAAATAATATGATGTCCAAGTACTCATGTTTAGTATTCGGTCGACAATATTTTGCATGCAATAACTGCCAAGTTGGCCAGTTATTGCGGCAGCTACACATGCCCCCACCATGTTTTGCAGATGAGGTGGTATGCTGTACATTTCGGGCAGATCCTTTTTTCTCCAAACGGTCCTCTGGCAATCATTCTGGTAGATGATAATATTCGTCTCATCTGTCCACAAGACCGTTTTCCAGATCTTTCCAGTTTTTCTTGCACCTTGCAGTGAAGCCTCTGTAGTTTGGCTGGTGATGTATTCTGCAGATGGTAGTTTCTGACACATTCATGCCTACGTCCTAGATAGTGTTTCTGATCTGTGAGACAGTTGTTGTTGTTTTTTCTTTAATTATGGTGAGCATTCTTCGGTCATCCACTGTAGCAGTCTTCCTTGACCTACCAGCCCTTTTGCGATACCTGAACTCACCAGTGCTTTCTTTCTTTTTTTAATGATGCAACAAACTGTTGATTTTGGGAAGTCTAAGATTTTGGCTGTGTTTGATTGATTTTTCTGATATTTCAGCCTCATAATGGCTTTCTTGACTTTCATTGACATCTCTTTGGTCCTCATGTTGACAGACACCAATGGCAGACTCCAAAGGCAAATGCAAAGCCTAGAATCAATACTAGACATTGACAGCTCTCTTATTCCTGCACAAATGGTGTGACAGGACACACCTGACTAACCAGAAACACCTGTCAAGCCAATTTTCCAATACTTTTGGTGCCCTGAAATAGGGGAACTACGTATAAAAAAAGCTTGTAATTTCTAAATGGTCAAACCAATCTGAAAAAAACTGAACATTGATTTAAAGCTGAGAATCTCTACTTTAAAATCGTAGTAGTTTGATTTCAAATCCAAACGGTTACAGTATAGAGCTAAAAGAAGACAAAATGCTTCCTCTTTCCAATACTTACGGCGGGCACTGTACAGTGGGGGAAATAATAATTAGATCCCCTGCTGATTTTGTTAGTTTGCCCGATTACAAAGAAATGAGCGGTCTATAATTTTTATGGTACTTTTATTTTAACAAATAGACACAGAATATCAACAAAAAAAGTCCAGAAAAACATATTATATAAAGTTATAAATTAATTTGCATTTGATCGAAGGAAATAAGTATTTGATCCCCAAGCAAAACATGACTTAGTACTTGGTGGAGAAACCCTCGTTGGCAAGCACAGAAGTCAGACGTTTCTTGTAGTTGGTCACCAGGTTTGCACACATCTCAGGAGGGATTTTGGTCCACTCCTCTTTACAGATCCTCTCCAAATCCTGAAGGTTTCAAGGCTTTTGCTTGGCAACTCGAAGCATCAGCTCCCTCCACATATTTTCTATAGGATTAAGGTCTGGAGACTAGCTAGGCCACTCCATGACCTTAGTGTGCTTCTTCTTGAGCCACTCCTTTGTTGCCTTGGCCGTATGTTTTGGGTCATTGTCATGCTGGAAGACCCATCCACGACCCATCCTCAGTGCTCTGGCTGAGGGAAGGAGGTTCTCGTCCAAGATCTTACGGTACATGGCCCCGTCCATTGGCCCCTCAATGCAGTGAAATCGTCCTGTACCCTTAGCAGAGAAACAACCCCAAAGCATAATGTTTCCACCTCCATGTTTGACAGTGGGGATGGTGTTCTTGGGATTGTAGCATTCAGCATTTCTCTCCCTCCAAACACGAAGAGTCGAATTTATGCCAAAGAGTTCAATTTTGGTCTCATCTGACCACATCACCTTCTCTGAATCATTTAACCCATTTGTGCCGGATGCTGCGCGATGCAACATTGCATCTCCTGCCGGATGCTGCGTGGCGCAGCATTTTTTATTTGTTGTATATTTTTGAGGCGTGCAGCATATAATGCACTGCCATTGGTTCAAATACACGAGGTGGGTCTTGTTGATTTTTTAAAAACACGTGAGCACCCAAATGTCGTGTGATTCGCCGAAAATCACATAAATCGTGCGTTTATTGGAGATTTTTTTGGGAGAGCGGCGAGATGGCTACTGCAGAGGAGAATTTTGACAGCGAGGGCAGTGACAGAGTTGGGAGAGAATGAGAAGTTTGAGAGGGAGGAGGAGGTAGAGGATGATTATCTATCGGATGATCCTTTGGATAGAGCACAGGAGTGGGATTTGTGGACAGAAGGAGAGGAGGAGGACGACTTTCTCGGATTCCAGGTAGACTGGAAAACCGAGGGTTACCAGCCGCGCAATGCGAAGCAGTTAACCCGCAAACCGGGGGTGAAGCAGCCGATCCCCGTGGATGCTAGCCCCCTGGATGTCTTTTCGCGTATTTTTACCGATGAGCTTTGGGACATGTTGGTGACGGAAACAAATCGGTACGCTGAAGAGACGCGCGGTCAGACCCCCACCAACTCCAAGTGGAACCCTGTCTCCAAAACGGAGATGAAGACATTTGTCGGGCTGTGTTTCACATTCAGTATTTTGAAGCTGCCAGCACGCAGGGATTACTGGAGGCAGACCAAATGGTTGTACCAGACCCACGTCTCCAAGGCCATGGCAAGGGACCGCTTCGACATGATCTGGAGGTAATGATTTGTGTTTTGTTTTCTTGCGCTCTCTTCCGAGTTCCGTTCTCTTACTAATACATATAAATAAATACAATGATGGCAATACATGTTAGGCTTAAACTCATTAATCTTCAATTAATCATATGCATTTTCAGATATCTCCATCTCTAAGATAACATGGACCCTGCAGTGGACAAATCGGACAGGCTCTGGAAGCTCCGGGGGTTCATGGACCTCCTCCTGGTTAGATTCCAGGAACTCTATGAGGTCAATGGCTTCGTGGACGTGGATGAGTCCATGGTGAAGTTCAAGGGACGCCTGGGCTTCCGGCAGTATCTCCCCAAGAAACCGGTGAAGTGGGGAATAAAGGTGTGGGTCATGGCGGAGAGCAATACAGGCTATGTCACCAATTTTCAGGTGTACGGGGGCCATTCAGGGTAAGACTGAGAAAGACCTGGCTCACCGGATAGTCTCAGACCTGGCGACACCTTATTTCGGGTCCAACCTGTCCGTATATATGGACAACTTTTACACCGGTGTGAAGTTGATGGTGGACCTCAAGACCAGGGGGGTGCAAGCTTGTGGAACGGTGCGTGCCAACAGGAAGGACCTCCCCAAGAACAAGGACCTCACAAAGCAGGCTGGCTTGAACAGGCATGAGTTCAAGGTGGCGCAGTGGGATGACTTGACCTTCTGCATCTGGCAGGACACCAAGGCAGTGATGGTCCTCTCCAACTACCATGACCCGACAGCTTATGGGTCAGTGAGGAGGAAGACCAATGGTCAACGCCAGATGGAGGTTCGGGTGCCAGCATGCCTTGCTGACTATCAGCAACATATGAAGGGGGTAGACCTTCTGGACCAGATGGTGGGCTACTACCAGATCCAACATCGGTCGACAAAGTGGTGGAGGAGGCTGTTCTTTTACTTTGCTACGGTGGCGTGCTACAATGCCTTTGTGGCTGCCAGGTCTGCAGGAGGAGCCGAGTGGAAGTACAGGAGGGGGGGCTACAAGGACTGGCTGGAGGATCTGACCATGGAGCTGATCGTCCCCGTCACTGCAAGAAGTGCTCCCCAGGTGCTCCCCACCTGCCCAACTGGAGCTTCTGCTGAGCATGACCTGGTCCAGAACAACACAAAAAGGAAGACTTGTAGGGAGTGTTCTCTGAAGCACCACGGCACCAACGTGCGTCCTGGGTCAACTCTGATGGGGTGCAGGCAGTGTGACCTTCCTCTGCACCGCGAGTGCTTCATGCCACCACGTCCTTCGATTCAGGACATAGTGAAGCTACCACCAAACTCCTTTCCCACCTCTCTCTCATACCAAGGTGCCTTGGTCTGTGTGTTGGCATGTTTAAAATGTTATTTGTTATATAAATAAATCAAATAAAATATTTTTTTTCTTCCCCATTTGATTTTGAGGATTTTTAGAAAAATGTGTTGGTATGTTAGTGCTAAGGGAGCATGTTTTAATACAACCTGTGATTCTTACCTTTAAAATGTAATTTATTTCATGTTTCTATGTGCTACAGAGGCTTAGATATTAAGGTTTTGGTAGACGGTAGACAATTCTTAGTATTTTTTCGGAAAACCCTCAGGAGATAAGGACATTTATCCTAGAATACCATAGGTTTTGAGAGCCGTTTTTAGCAGGCGTTTTAGGAGTAAATGGGTTAAGTGTTCATTGGCAAACTTCAGATGGGCCTGTACATGTGCCTTCTTGAGCAGGGGGACCTTGCGGGCACTGCAGGATTTCAATCCGTTACGGTGTAGTGTGTTACCAATGATTTTCTTGGTGACTGTGGTCCCAGCTGCCTTGAGATCATTACCAAGCTCCTCCCGTGTAGTTCTGGGCTGATCCCTCACCCTTCTCATGATCATCCTTACCCCACGAGAGGAGATCTTGCATGGAGCTCCAGGCCGAGGGCGATTGATGGTTATTTTGTATTTCTTCCATTTTCTAATAATTGCACCAACAGTTGTCTCTTTCTCACCAAGCTTCTTGCTGATGGACTTGTAGCCCATTCCAGCCTTGTGCAGGTCTACAACTCTTACCCTGATGTCCTTTGAATGTTCTTTGGTCTTGCCCATGGTGGTGGAGAGGTTGGAATGGAAGAGATTGATTCTATTGACAGGTGTCTTTTATACCCATAACAAGCAGAGATTAGGGGTACTTTCTTAAAGTGACAGGAGTAATCTGTGTGCCTCATGGGCATATAACCGGTCTGTATGAGCCAGAATTCTTGCTGGTTTGTAGGGGATCAAATACTTATTTCCTTCGATCAAATGCAAATGAATTTATAACTTTATATAATGTGTTTTTTCTGGACTTCTTTGTTGATATTCTGTCTCTATTTGTTAAAATAAAAGTACCATAAAAATTATAGACCGCTCATTTCTTTGTAATCGGGCAAACTAACAAAATCAGCAGGGGATCAAATAATTATTTCCCCCACTGTATATTCAGTGAATACACATGCATATACAGTAATTTTGAACTGCACATGGAACACCATTTATGCCTCTTACTTCGGATGCACAGTTTTGTTCAGTGAATGAAAACTGTGGCAGTTCCAGCAGTAAACTGAACCTAGAAGTGAAAGATTGCTAACAACATTTAACAGTACAATTCATGACAGATACTGTATATAAAAAATAAATAAATAAACATGACAAACTGGAAATACAGGTGCAGTTTTGTACCTTTAGCAGGCTTGACCATTTTCTCTCTTGAATGATTCTTCTCACTCTTGGTGGAACTTTGGGCCCAAGGTCTATTGTATGGATCCTGGGTCTGTAAAGCGCAAAAACAAAAATGCATTAACAAACTACAAATAAGGAAGAACAGTGTTAACGATCAATGAAAACATTAAAAGGAGAGGTAAGGCTGACCTATGATAGACAAACAAGAACAGGAGACAGCATTTTCAGAACATACATTCATAACAAAAGATTTTCAATTCACTTGATTGCATATCCAACAAATGGGACACAAACCTTTCTGTGCGATTTACTGTGCAAATGCGTGAAAAAATCAAACATGGAACCAGAGGTGACGTTACAGTTTTTGCACCAGTGGTTCCCTGCATCATAGTATTCAAACAGGTCTGCAGGAATCACTGGAGACTGAGCACTGGCTGGGACATTCTGCTTCGATTTGTCTGGAGACGCTCTTGAAGACAATGCAGGTGCCTAACAAGGAACACAAGTTGCAAGGGTCACCTTACCTGAAACAAACTGTGATGAATCAACCACTTTGAACTCTGTTTAAATACTGGACTATGTTGGGAAACTTTCTGCAGTATTCAATGCAACATACCTACATACAGTGCCCTCCATAAGTATTGGAAAGAGGAAGCATTGTGTCTTCTTTTAGCTCTATACTCCAACAGTTTGGATTTGAAATCAAACAATTACTATGGGGTCAAAGTAGAGATTGTCAGCTTTAATTAAAAGGTTTTTTTGCTTTCAGATTGGTTTCACCATTTAGAAAGTACAAAATGTTTTAAACATACTCTCCCCCTATTTCAGGGCTCCAAAAGTATTGGAAAATATTATATAATGTGCTTTATTTGGACTCATGTTTAGTATTTGGTCGACAATCCTTTGCACGCAACAACTGCCTGTAGTCTGCAACCCACTAACCCCACCAGACGCTGGGTATATTCTCTGGTGATGCTCTGCCAGGCCTGTACTGCAGCCATCTTCAGCTGTTGTTTGTTTTGAGGTCCTTTTGCCTTAAGTTCCCTCCTCAGCAAATGAAATGCATGTTCAATTGGATTTAAATCTGGAGATTGACTTGGCCACTCTAGAACTTTACACATTTTGGCTCTGAAAAACTCCCTAGTTGCTATGGCAGTATGTTTGGGGCCATTGTCTTGCTGTATGATGAAGCGCCGTCCAATGAGATTGCAAGCATTTGCTCATACTTTTTGCTCATACAGCAGAATTCATTCTGCTGCCAGCAGTTACATCATCAATGAAGACAAGTGAGCCAGTTCCAGTGGAAGCCATACATGCCCAAGTCATAACACCCCCTCCACCATATTTCACAGATGAGGTAGTATGCCGGGGATTTTGGGCTTTTTTTTTTTTTTTTTTTTACACTTGCCATCACTCTGGTACATGTTAATCTTTGTCTCATCTGTCCACAAGACCTTTTTCCAGAACTATGCAGGCTCTTTTAGGTACTTTTCAGCAAACTGGCCATCCGGTTTCTGCTAACTAGTGGCTTACACCTTGTAGTGTAGCCTCTGTAGTTCTGCTGGTGAAGTCTTCTGCGGATGGTAGTCTGACACATCCACGCCTACCACCTGGAGTGTGTTCCTGATCTGTGGGACAGTCTTTTTGGGGTTTTTCTTAATTATGGTAAACATTCTTCGGTCATCCACTGTAGAAGTCTTCCTTGGCCTACCAGGCCGTTTGCGATTGCTGAGTTCACCAGTGTTGTTATTCTTTTGGATGATGTTCCAAACTGTTGTTGGCAAGCCTAAGATTTTTTGATATGTTTATGATACTTTCTTTCTGATTTCTCAGCCCAATAATGGCTTCCTTGAATTGCAGTGACAACTCTTTGGTCTTCATGTTGACAGACACTAATAGCAAACTTGAAAGGAAAACGTGAAGGCTAGAATCAATACTAGACATTGACAACTTTGTTGTCAATACCTGCACAAATGATGTGACGGAACACACCTGACTAACCAGAAACACCTGTCAAGCCAATTTTCCAATACTACTGGTTCCCTGAAATAGAGGGACTGTATAAAAAGGGTTGGAATTTCTAAATGGTGAAATCAATCTGGAAAAAAAACAACATTTAATTCAAGCTGATAATCTCTACTTTAATAATCTCTTCATAATAATTGTTTGATTTCAAATCCAAACTGTTGCAGTATAGTGCTAAAAGAAGACAAAATGATTCCTCTTTCCAATACTTATGGAGGGCACTATACAGAGATGATATGCAATTTATCTTTGTCCATATCGCATGCTCAAATTTCATGATGTTTGCATGTCTGAATCTTACTCTGTATGTATATGGTATGCACCCTGTATGCATGACTCCCTCCACTATTGTATATGTACTGTAACACATGGCTCCCACCACGATATCATACGATTTAAAAAAAAAAAAAGTCTGCGAAATGTATAAGATGTGTCAGAAAAGAGATACAGTATACCCCTGTCCTTCACAACAAATTAAGCTCAATTCAAAGTGACTTGACGCATTAATAAACCCTCAAATGCACAGACACACATCAATAGATGACAACACAATTTGTTCAGGTTAGATTGCACACGTGTGCACTGACATTGGCTCACATGCTGTGCAAGAGGAAGGCTAAACAGCAGGTATTCAATATAGCCTAATCTGATCAAACAATGACACAAGGCAAGTAGGCATCTTAAAACTGGGTCCTTTTAAATAGCTTCTCAAATAAACTGTTCAGGTAGGCCGAAGGAATCATATTCTTAAAACAGCACAAAGGCTGCTAGTCAAATTCAACAGGATATCAACTTGCCACAGGATTCATAAGTACAAATTTAAAAATGTGTAGAATGTACCATTTTAGCTTTTAAAAAAGCTAAAAAGCTCTAAAGTATGGAGATATACAGTGCCTTTGGAAAGTATTCAGACCCCTTTCACTTTCTCCACATTTTGTTGTGTTAAAGACTCAATTTAAAATGAATCCCTGAATGGAAAATAATCTCTCTCATATCCATAATTGTGTTTGCAACAATGAATTCAAGTGATACAGCAAAGAAAGTGGCTGGAAATGTGTTTATTTGGTTTTACTACAAAGCATTAAGTTGGTGCAAATCCAGCACATGCAATGCAGTTTCCACACCATCTCTCGTGTGAAGAATAGTGGTAGCTGCATCAAGTTATGGGTATGTGTGTCACTGGCAGGGACTGGGGAGTTTGTCAGGATCAAGAGAAAATTATTAAATTTGCTGAATTGGTAGTGACATCCTAATCTACACAGTGTGTAATTGATTCCCATGCAAATCAGAGACCCGATAAAAACAAAGATATTAATTCCAAAATTACATGAACTATTATCGTTGCATTAAGATGGACTCAGTTCAACTTGAGTGATTTGTTGATGACATTTTTGCATTTCAGCTAATTTTAAGAGTGTCAAAGCAAAGGGTCTGAATACTTACGTACAAGGTATTTCTGTATTTCAATTTGAATACATTTATTGAAATTTCTAAAAACCTGTTTTCGCTTTGTCATTCTGGGGTATTGTGTGTGGATTTATGGCAAATATAATTTACTATTCACACACAAACACCTCTTGATTTGTCTACCATTATTTTGTATTAATAATTTGTAAATATGGCTAAAGATGTGTGAATAAATGCTCTTACATTCGCGAACAAATGTCACGATGTGAGTAAAAACTAAAGCAGTGTCAAATCTTTCCAAAGTTATAAATAAAAGCATACTGTGTCGCGCTTGGGACACTACTTTCTTTTTTTCTTTTATCCTTTTTTTGTGCTAATTGCTGTTGTTGCTAATGCGAATATTTGCTAATGCCTTCCAACAACTTACCCTAAGCACTCAATGTTAATACCTAATACTGCCTAACCGTGCAATTCGTAATTCACGTGGTCAAGCATACATACAAACATTGGTAGTTTTCTGTGGCATGAACAATCGTAACATGCGTCCATATCGGCATGAGATCAACCATTGTCATGGTTACCTGATTGCAACGCACCAGTCGGAGAAGGTGCAGTTAGTTCTAAAATTCTCTGGTGGAATTCCCTGCTTTTATTTCGTCACATTCAAACTTTAAGTCTAGAAATGTTCCTGTGTTTAGTTCACCTGTAAAGCTGTTACCTATGAAAAGTTCAGTGTGTGTGAACACATTTTATTGTACCATACTACTAAGTATTTTTTATTCTATCTTGATAATTTCTTCATTACCCTGAGTGTATTGTGTATATTTTTCCCCACTAACCCTCTCCACCCGCAAAAAAAAATTATCACAATTTCCTCCATCAGGAGGACACATCGACGCTACACCTCCACTCGCAACCCTTCCAATCTAATCTACCCACCATGCTCAACTGACCACGACCTCACTGTCACGGGAGGACATTGGAACTGCCAATCAGCGGTCCAGAAAGCAGAGGCTATCTCAGCCTATTCCTGCTTCATGTCTCTCCACTTCCTTGCTCTCATAGAGACATGGATTACACCGGATAACACAGCTCCCCCGGCAGCCCTCTTTGATGCCTACTCCTTTTCTCATTCCCCTAGAATCTCTGGTCGAGGAGGAGGAACAGGACTCCTCATCTCGCCTAAGTGGTCACATAATGTCCTTCCCCTGTCACACCTGTCCATATCCTCCTTTGAATTCCATGCTGTTTCTATCACCTCCCCTGTCAAACTTCACATTGTTGTTATCTATCGCCCTCCAGGTCAGCTTGGCCACTTCTTAGATGAGATGGATGTCCTTCTCAGCTTCTTCCCTGAGGACAGCACACCGCTCACAATACTGGGAGACTTCAACATCCAGTCGGAGAAGCTTCACTCGTCTGGAGCACTTGACCTTCTCTCCTCCTTCGGCCTTACCCTGTCCCACTCTCTTCCCACTCATAAGGCGGGCAATCAGCTTGACTTTGTCTTCACAAGATCCTCCCATACCTCAAACCTCACTTGTTACCCCTCTTCCGGTTTCTGACCATCATTTCGTATCCTTCTCCCTCCCTCTCAAATGCTCACCCTCCCAACCAGTCTCTACCCACACTGTGTCCTCTCGTCCCGGCCTGCGCCACTCTTTCTTCCTCACCCTACCCTCTGATGAATCCTTCTCTCTTCTATCCACTGACACAGCTTCCTCCACCCTCCTGTCCTCTCTTTCCTCATCCTTCGACTCTCTCTGTCCACAGATCTCAAGGCTGGCACAATCCTCTCCACGCGCTCCCTGGCTGTCTGAAACCCTGCAAGCTTGTAGAATAGGGCTCCGGGCAGCTGAGAGAAAATGGAGAAACTCTGGTCTTCCTGATGATCTAGACCCTTATCTCTCTCTCCTCCTCAACTACACCTCATCTGCATCAGCTGCTAAAGCCTTATACTACCATTCCAAAATTCAAATCCTGTCTCTGACCCAAGGAAACTGTTCTCCACATTTTCCTTACTCCTCAACCCTCCTCCTCCTCCCTGTCTGCCGATGACTTTCTCACCTACAGTCATGAGAAAAAGTTAGGACACCCCCCAAAATATTAAGTTATTCTCTTAAAAATATGGACATATCAATATGTTATCTTCTTTCTAACAATGTCTATAGATAAAGGGGATGTAATTGAACAAAAAACTATGAAAATGTAACTTTGTAATCATTTATTTAAAGAAAAATTAACAATAATGCCAATTCCTACTGAGGAAAAAGTTAGGACACCCTATGCCCTAATAGCTAGTATTGCCCCCCTTGGCTGAAATAACCTCAATTAGACGTTTCTTATAACTGTCTACAGGTCTCTGACATCAATTGGGAGAAAGTTTTTCCCACTCCTCCTTGCAGAATTCTTTCAGCTGTGTGATGTTCGAGGGGTGTCTTGCATGCACAGCCAGTTTCAAATCAATCCACAGCATCTCAATAAGATTAAGATCCGGGCTTTGACTTGACCATTCCAGAACTCTCAATTTATTTTTCTTGAGCCATTCCTTGGTAGATTTACTGGAATGTTTTGGGTCATTGTCATGTTGCATGGTCCACATCTGCTTCAGCTTCAACTGTCGAACAGATGGTCTCACATTTTCCTCAAGCACCCTCTGATACAATACAAAATTCATAGTGGATTCTATGATGGTGAGCTGACCAGGCCCTGCTGCAGAAAAGCAGCCCCAAACCATGACATTTCCACCCCCATGCTTCACAGTTGGTATGAGGTTCTTGTTCTCAAATGCTGTCTTGGTTTTGCGCCAAACATGTTTACTCTTACTGTGCCCAAATAGTTCAACTTTGGATTCATCTGTCCAAAGCACATTGTTCCAGAAGTTCTGGTCTTTCTCTAGGTGTTCTCTGGCAAACTTTAGTCTTGCCCTGATGTTTTTTTTTGACAGCAGGGGTTTCCTCCTTGCACACCTCCCATGTAATGCAAACTTGTTCAGTCTCTTTCTTATGGTGGATGCATGTACTTTGACATCAATTGTGGCAAGAGATACCTGTAGGTCTCGTGATGACATTCTGGGATTGTTGGAGACTTCTTTAAGCATCTTTCGGTCAGCTCTTAGGCTGAACTTGCTTGGGCGGCCTGACCTGGCCATGTTGGTGGTGGTTTTAAATGTTCTCCACTTGTAAATTATTTTCCGGACAGTGGAATGGCCAATTTCGAATAGTTTGGAGATCTTTTTATATCCCTTCCCAGACTCGTATGCATCTACAATTTTTCTTCTGAAGGCCTCAGAGAGCTCTTTTGATCTCGCCATGGTGATGCAACTCACTTCAACAATCAAGAGCAAACCAAACTAAATATCTGAGGTTTAAATAGGACAGGCTCCTCCAAAATCCTCTGTAACGCTGTTCTAATCATTTGCACCTGATGTGGTGCTCTTTATTATAATTTTAGGCATTTTAAGTGGAACTAAATGTGGGGGTGTCCTAACTTTTTCCTCACAAGAAGATTGCATTTCTATTAATTACATTTTACCAATCATTTTTTAAATAATTTGTTTCAGTTGTATTTGTTTAGTTATATTACCTCAATTTTTCAATATTGTTCAAATGAATATCAAATGTCCATATGTTTGAATATGTTGAAGAAGACAAAGGTTTTCATAGGGTGTCCTAATTTTTTCTCATGACTGTACTTTGAAAAGAAGGTTGATGACATTAGCAGCTCCTTCCCTCTACCTCTCACCAACAATACTACCTCTCCTCCCAAACCCACTGTGCAACACCCAGTCTCTGGTTTATCAGATTTCTCCCCCCTCTCCCCTGAGGATGTTCTAAAGCTGGTCACATCCAAGCGGGCAACCACCTGCCCCCTTGATCCTATCCCCTCCCCCTTTCTCCAATCCATCTCCAAAGACCTCCTTCCGTTCCTTACCACCTTAATCAATTCCTCTCTATCCACAGGATCTGTCCCAGCTGCCTTCAAGACAGCCAGAGTCAAGCCTCTTCTCAAGAAACCAACTTTTGACCTGTCTGCTGTCCATAACTACAGACCGGTATTCCTTCTCTCCTTCTTATCTAAAACCCTTGAATGTGCTGTCTCTAACCAACTGTCTAACTACCTCCTTCTAAACAACTTCCTTGACCCCTCACCAATCCGGCTTTAAAGCTGGGCACTCTACTGAAACTGCTCTCCTTGCTGTCACAGAGGCTCTCCACTCCGCTCAAGCTTCCTCCCTCTCCTCTGTTCTCATTCTTCTGGACCTGTCTGCTGCATTTGACACAGTAAACCACCCCATCCTTCTCTCCACCCTCTCAGAATTGGGCATCTCTGGCTCTGCACTCTCCTGGTTTGCATCCTACCTGGCCCGTCGCTCCTACCAGGTGACGTGGAGAGGATCGCTGTCCTCTCCACGAGCCCAAACCACTGGGGTCCCCCAGGGCTCTGTCCTTGGGCCTTTACTGTTCTCTCTCTATACCAAATCTCTCGGCTCTGTAATTTCTTCACATGGTTTCTCCTACCACACCTACGCAGATGACACTCAACTTTTTCTCTCTTTCCCCCCTTCTGACTCACAGGTGGCAACACGTGTCTCGGCATGTCTTGCAGACATTTCTGCTTGGATGTCAGCCCACCACCTAAAGCTCAACCTTGACAAGACTGAGCTGCTCTTCCTCCCAGGGAAAGCCTGCCCTCTCCAAGACTTCTCCATCACAGTAGAAAACTCTTGTTACGTCCCCACATTTGTGTGCGTGTGGTGTCGTTTGTCTGTTTGTGTTTCCCTCTGTCTCTCTCCCAGGTATTGGTTCATTCCCGTCAATCATCGTTTCGTCCGTCACTCCCCCTGTTGCCCTTCGACCAATGGGTTCACCTGGCGGCCTCCATCAACCAATCAGACCATCGTCCGTCTCTGTTTAAAACTCCCGCGCACTCTTCAGGAAGGGAGGGGTGTGGTAGCATCGGAGCGGTTTTCTCTGTCATTTGTAATCATCGTATCCTACTGTTCTTGTTAGTGTCTGTCCTACCATTGTGTCCGCTGCCACACCTGTAGTTAGCCCCAGGGGAGGGCGAGTTAGGCAGGTAAGACGCCCATGGGCTTACATCTCCATCACGCAGGTTGGTTTTGTTATATACAGTAGGTTAGTTTCCCCAGGCGGGCGCCACCTCTTGTATTTTGGGTCTAGGGCAGGCGGGCAAGATTTAGGTACTTAGATAGCAGACTTTTCGTAGTTTGAACAGATAGGACTAGAATATTAGCTTTGGGGTTATTTTGGTTCTCATTTATTTGGCGCCGTCTGGCGTCCTCCCCTTAGTTCCCTCTCTATGTTTCCCCCGTGCTGTCTGGTTGTTTGTTGTATGTATTTCTAATAAATCTGTCTTATTTTCATTTTATACTCAGTCGTTGTGTGTGTTGCACTACCACCGCACCAGCGGGTCTTAGCCGCATATACAGATACAGTATGTTACATTTCTCCCCCCTTTTATATCCCTAGACGTAGTATCTGGGGGGGGGGGGGTTCGTAACACTCTACTGTGACCTCCTCCGATACAGCCAAGAGCCTTGGGGTGATCCTTGACAACCGCTTATCCTGTGTGGCGAACATCACAGCGACAGCACGCGCCTGTCGATTCTTCCTCTACAACATCAGAAGGATACGTCCGTTCCTCACCAGAGAAGCAGCACAACTTTTGGTCCAAACACTTGTAATCTCTCGCCTTGACTACTGCAATGCACTCTTGGCCGGACTCCCCGCCTCCTCCATCAGGTCATCAGCTCATCCAGAACGCTGCTGCACGTCTGGTGTTCAATCTCCCCAAATTCTCCCATGTCACGCCCCTCCTCTGCACCCTCCACTGGCTCCCGGTAGCAGCTTGCATCGAATTCAAGACCCTGGTGCTTGCCTACCGGGCGGCAAAGGAAACAGCCCCACCCTACTTGCAAGCCATGGTTAGACCCCAAACCCCTGCAAGATCACTCCGCTCGTCCACCTTGGCTGCCCGCCTGGCACCGCCGCCTCTACGGGGATGCAGTGGCCACGCTACTCGGTCGCGGCTTTTCACTGTCCTGGCGCCCCGCTGGTGGAATGAGCTTCCCACTACTGTCAGGACTGCAGAGTCACTTCCGATCTTCCGCCGTAGATTAAAAACCCATCTCTTCAGGCTACATCTTAACAGTCCCTCCTAAAGACTGCTTCACCCTCACTACCCCCCCCTATACTCACCCTAACCCCGAGACCTCTCCTCCTTGCTACCCCCTGTACAAGTTCTCTCCTGCTAATAAAATAAATAAAATAAAAAGATAGCCTACTGGCATTACGACTGCCACGATTTGTCTTATGATGACTGTTGGAAAGATGATTCACTTACTTAAACAAATGTATTGTTGTAAGTTGCTTTGGATAAAGGGGTCTGCTAAATGCCATAAATGTAAAATGTACTGAATAAAGCTTTGCAAAGTCAAACATTTGTTAATCATAATTTTAACTGACAAGCTAACCACTTTGCTTGCAATGCCAAACAAAGACAAACAAGCAACTTTGTTGAAATGCCAGCTAGATTAATACTCTCTTTGATCAACTATGTTTTGTTATTCAGGTTGTAATAGAGCAGGTAAAAGCAGCCTCATCAGCTTAATTAATTTCTGGGATATTGCACAATACACCGTGTTGCATGGCTAGGTAAATGGTTAGGGTTTTAGGGTCGTCCCAAGCAAGGACTCCACTTGGCATCTACCTGTTGCATAGCTGTCGTTGTGTTTATACTTTTCACAAATGATGACAACAACCACCTTCATGATGTCTCTGCAACTTGTTGTGTCAAAAGACAGTCACCCTTGGACTATAAACCATAGTAAAAATTGATGGTATAAACCAAGTCAACGTGAAAGGATGTTTTGCAGGAGCTTTTCCAGCCTACAGCTTCAGCCAAGATTTTATAGTTGAATAGATATAGCCAACTGAGACTCATTTGGGGATCATATCTCTATAAAACACACTGAATGTTCTGGAAGTTGATTGGTTGCACCTGAGCAAGTTTATAATGGTATACTCTAAGGGGCTGATCACTTAACCAAACCAGGTATTTCACTAATTAATTTTTAATAATTGTCCAGAATTTTTTACATTTTTATTTTCACTTTGATGATGAGGGCTATAATGTGTACATACAGCTCAAAAAAGTTAGATTTGATTTATTTTAATTTCCAGGGTGTAATGTGACAAAAGGTAAAGATTTCACAGGGGTATGATGACTTTCTATAGGCACTGTATCCAAACAGATTGTAGAGCCACCTTTTGCTGTAATTACAGCCATCAAAGTATTAAATCAGGGGACTGATGACTTTTCCAACCCTGTTATTCTTGTTTTTCATTTTTTATAAATTTTCAGAACTTTTTTTTTTTTTTCATGGGTTTTGATTTCAGGCTGTGCGACAAATAGTAACTATTTCAAAGGGGTATGATGACTTTCTATAGGCGCTGTACATAGCTCATTTTGAAAGATATACAAATATTTGCTGTTATAAAGAAAGGTAGCATTTTTACATTAAAACTTTGGTGTGGGTTAGGGTTACTTTCTACACCTTTAAACAAATAATAAATGAGAAAAGGGCTTCAGCTCTCTGGCTTGTCTAGAACAGTGTAAGGAATTCTACCTTAGCGGTACAGGACTGGACCACTGGTGACTTCCCTGGGCTTCGGACTTGCTCCCGTTTCTGCTCCTGCTCCTGCTCTGGTGGCGGTGGTTGTACAAGGTCCCCCGAGGCCCTAAACTCTCTCCAAGGCTTGTCAGTTGCACTCACACCCAAAATGACAGCAACCGTGTCGAGTTCGGACCGTTTCTTCTCAGCAGCCTCGTGCTCTTTTCGTAGCACAGAGATCTGGGCCATCACCTCTTCCTGGAGCTGGCTGATCTCTGACAATAAGGGGTCCTTGTGGCCATCTTTCTCACGCCGCTTTTTCCTGAGAAGCTCCCCTACGACACAAACAAGACACTGCATGCCAATGTGCAAAATGCCTCTCCAAAACACCCAGCTCAGAGAGTTTCTTCAAGAACTTGGCAAGAATATTATGCAGGGAATTTACATACAGTGGGGGAAATAATTATTTGATCCCCTGCTGATTTTGTTAGTTTGCCCGATTACAAAGAAATGAGCGGTCTATAATTTTTATGGTACTTTTAGTTTAACAAATAGAGTCAGAATATCAACAAAGAAGTCCAGAAAAAACACATTATATAAAGTTATAAATTCATTTGCATTTGATCGAAGGAAATAAGTATTTGATCCCCTACAAACCAGCAAGAATTCTGGCTCATACAGACCGGTTATATGCCCATGAGGCACACAGATTACTCCTGTCACTTTAAGAAAGTACTCCTAATCTCTGCTTGTTATGGGTATAAAAGACACCTGTCATTAGAATCAATCTCTTCCATTCCAACCTCTCCACCACCATGGGCAAAACCAAAGAACATTCAAAGGACATCAGGGTAAGAGTTGTAGACCTGCACAAGGCTGGAATGGGCTACAAGACCATCAGCAAGAAGCTTGGTGAGAAGGAGACAACTGTTGGTGCAGTTATTAGAAAATGGAAGAAATACAAAATAACCATCAATCGCCCTCGGCCTGGAGCTCCATGCAAGATCTTGCCTCGTGGGGTAAGGATGATCATGAGAAGGGTGAGGGATCAGCCCAGAACTACACGGGAGGAGCTTGGTAATGATCTCAAGGCAGCTGGGACCACAGTCACCAAGAAAACCATTGGTAACACACTACACCGTAACGGATTGAAATCTTGCAGTGCCCGCAAGGTCCCCCTGCTCAAGAAGGCACATGTACAGGCCCATCTGAAGTTTGCCAATGAACACTTAAATGATTCAGAGAAGGCTTGGGAGAAGGTAATGTGGTCAGATCAGTTCAACCAAAATTGAACTCTTTGGCATAAATTCGACTCGTCGTGTTTGGAGGGAGAGAAATGCTGAATGCTACAATCCCAAGGACACCATCCCCACCGTCAAACACGGAGGTGGAAACATTATGCTTTGGGGTTGTTTCTCTGCTAAGGGTACAGGACGACTTCACTGCATTGAGGGGCCAATGGACGGGGCCATGTACTATAAGATCTTGGACAAGAACCTCCTTCCCTCAGCCAGAGCACTGAGGATGGGTCTTCCAGCATGACAATGACCCAAAACATACAGCCAAGGCAACAAAGGAGTGGCTCAAGAAGAAGCACACTAAGGTCATGGAGTGGCCTAGCTAGTCTCCAGACCTTAATCCTATAGAAAATTTGTGGAGGGAGCTGAAGCTTCGAGTTGCCAAGCAAAAGCCTTGAAACCTTCAGGATTTGGAGAGGATCTGTAAAGAGGAGTGGACCAAAATCCCTCCTGAGATGTGTGCAAACCTGGTGACCAACTACAAGAAACGTCTGACTTCTGTGCTTGCCAACAAGGGTTTCTCCACCAAGTACTAAGTCATGTTTTGCTTGGGGATCAAATACTTATTTCCTTCGATCAAATGCAAATTAATTTATAACTTTATATAATATGTTTTTCTGGACTTTTTTTGTTGATATTCTGTGTCTATTTGTTAAAATAAAAGTACCATAAAAATTATAGACCGCTCATTTCTTTGTAATCGGGCAAACTAACAAAATCAGCAGGGGATCAAATAATTATTTCCCCCACTGTACATTTGAATTAAAAGATCTGGAATTGAGGTGACAGAAATACCTTGCTGTTTACGCAATCTCTCGAGTTCCTTCAGAAGACACTCTTTCTTCTTCATGCGGATCTCTCGATCTCCCCTCAGTTTTTCCCGTTCCTCCAGCACCTTAAGATAGCAAGATTATAATTTGAATACATGTATGGTAATACCACAACACAAGCCAAACTAGTTTTGTTAAATGACATTAGGCTTGAATTGTAAGCGGTCCTCTCATCCTGCCACTTCCCCTTCTGGCCACCATTGGCCAGTGTAATGGCAAAAAATATATTTGTACTATTTTGCTTAAGTCATATATGAAATGTATTGACCTCTCTGTGACCCAATGTACTTATTTATTTTTAATTATGTGACTGAAGAAGAACCAGAACCAAATCCTTCTCTTGTATCAGAGATGTTATGTGACCTTGGAACACTCGTAACTGCAGGCTGAGGTTTGAGATAGTGGCTCACAACGCCTACGCTTCTTTCCCAGCTTCTTTATCAGCAAACAGGTGCAAGATATGTTTACCCCTAGACCTATGACATACAAGCATTGGAATTAAGGACGGTCCTCTCCTCAGCCACAGTATCAGTATCTGAATCCACACTGTTGGTGAAGGAATGCTGATCCGGCCGTAAGCAGAATTGTTTAAACTTTGTATATGCATTAAAACTCTCAACTGAGACCAAACATCGTTTATTGTTGTTCACTCAAAAGATTTCCATCACACCAGAGACTCTATTTGTTTTCTTATGTTATCTCTTTTAGTTAATTGGCAGCACCTGTGCCTTGTTATTTGACCAGCATATCAGCCTGGCCTAACCCTAACCCTTCTGTGTTCAGTCTTGAGCCTCCTACGTTATATGTACCTGTACTACCAAGTTATCTAGTAGTACCTATGTTTTAGATTATTGCAACCCTTGACTCCTGCGTTCTTCCTGCACTTGGGTCCACACCACTCCACCTCGTTACATGAATAGATAACTTGAACAAACTGTAAGTGTATAGTCGGTACAATACCTTTTGTTTTTGGCTTTCGTTATTTTTTTCTTCCAAAACCCTCCTCTCATGGTTGCTGCCTGGTTTGGAGGTTTCTCTTCCATTATCTTGAGGGGCCATCTTTGATGATCCTATTCAGGAGGAAAGTTGAATATGGGTCATTCCATAAATTAGGGGGCCAATGACTGTTTTGTGGATGGAAAACTTGAGGGCTGTTCCAAAGACATTTATATTTAACTTAACACATTTCTTTCTATGTGCATTGAAATGTAGTGGGACAGCACATGTTGTGATTGAGAAGAGCACAGGATATTTCAAACGCTTACATCCTTGTATTGGCTTGGTGCCTTCAAGTATTTAGCAAAAATATTGACAGAACTATACCTGTCTATAACAGCATAAGTAATTACATTATAATACCATATAAATGCCAAAACTTGAATCCAATGACACTGACTTGTTACATACCTTTGAAGCTCACTGTAGCAGCTTAATAACTTTTGTGCTTGATTTTATGATGGTTAGGCAGATCTACTAATCCCACTAAATCATGTTTGATGTCTGATACAGCACCTTTCAGACCACATACAGAATAAAACATTTACATTGCTGTCATCATGATTCCAACACTATAGTGATCAATGCAGTTTTAGTCCTTATTTTGTTACTGTTGCGTCAAAAGACAGAACACACTAAAAATGAGGAACGGCAGCTTTTCTTGGAAAGAACTCCAGGCCTGAAGAGGGCAGAATAACCCAAATGCATGGGTGGACCTAACAATTTAGCCAGCGTTGCTGGAGGGACTGCTTTGACCTGCGCACCTGCCAGATAAGCATGGGTATAAAAATGTTTGGAGTTAGCTTCGCCACCCTTTTGCTTGGATTCCTCAACCTGCAAACAAGAAACACACAGCTCATTGTTCAACCCTAAAGAAGCAACTGGTATGAAATGTTTGGAATGATTTATTATGTTGCATTCAGTGCTTAGTAGTGATGGGCAAATGAAGCTTTTGTGAAGCACTGAACCACTTGTGCCAATTGTTTCGAAAATGGGTTCATTACTCGAAGCTTCAGTTACAGTGACCTCTCCTGGCGAAGTGCAAGGCTGCAGTCAAATTAGGCAGGCTAGTTGGTGGACAGGAGGCTTTTAATTACACGCACGCACGAACACACACACCTCAATGAGCAGTGTTGGAGAAACTACTTTACTTTTGTAGAAAAGATCTTTTGTTCTGAAGCATCTTTGCTTTGATCAACCTTGGATTTAAAGTATTGTAACGACCCTGTGAAAGGCCCGTTAGCAATTCCGCCAAGGGAGTTACCGCTCTTGGTGTTGTGGCTAGCGCGGCCGGTTTGTAAGCGAAAGATTGCGAGTTCGATACCCGCTTAAGGCAAGCTGCTCTACCACGCCGTTCGCTACAGCATCTTTGCTTTGATGAAATTCTTTGATGCGCACACACACACTAAGACTGAATATCATGTTCTATTTACAAATAAAGATTGATGAATGTGTGTATTGTGTTATTGAGGAGAGAGTGCTGGGGAAAATATGGCATAGGTTGGGTGTGTTTGTGTAACTATGGCAGGGGGTGATTATGTGGGATGGGGAACACTCAAAGATTACAAGAAGAACACTCAGAGAATACAAACGCAATACCAACAACGCACCTACTACGACAATCCACAAATTGTGCATTGTTTAGAGCGGTTATAAAGTGTTGAGGCACTCAAATTCAAAACTGTCGCAACCTTTCACCTGTCAGAATCGAGACGAGGCAGTGCCAGTGAATCACCTGATTGGACCGCGAACCAGTCAGGTGATTCATTCAGGCAACGAAGCAGTTGCTGCTTCGGACGTCATATGTCACGTGATTTTTTTCGCACCAAAGCAAGCTTCGAAGCAGTGCTTCGATAAAATTGTTGGTCAGTGTTTGAAGCACGTATCGAAGCTTCAGTGTCAAACTGCCATCACTAATGCTTAGCACAAATTCCATGTTTAATTCTAGTAGGAGTGGTGACTCCTTTTATTTTGAATAGTTCCTGACTGCAGATAATGTAGCAGTGGAAGTAATTGCTTGAAGGGCTAGATTAAATTGAGATGGTTAAACATTTACTGTATTCAAAGCCATGCTTTGTTGCTTTGTCATGCATTGTTTATTAGGTAAAGTAATGCATGTTTATTTTCTGTTTATCTTTAAGGTTATCAACCTATTCCCTATTTCTTAGTCCCTAATCCTGTCATTCAATTCATTTCATCTACTCTATTCAACAATTCAACTGTTTCAACATATTACCAATGCCATCAAAACCATCTGGAAGAAAAATAAAACACCAGAAAGGAATTGAGTTGTCCCTTTGCATCCTTCATGTGTTGAGCAAGCCGTTTTCAAGTTTGGGCAGAGCTGAACTGATTGTAACACCTAGATAACTTGACAGTTACGATGCAATAGTTTTGATCATCAGAAAAATACTGTAAGTAAATATTCGAAAAACAAGCAAGCATTGACTCTCTCATGCCTTACTGCATGCGATGCACCATGAGCAAAAGTGCGGGAGTCTATGGCTTTTTATCAACACATTTTCACAAGACTTTGTTACTCACGCACCCTCTCTCGCACGCTTGCGCTTATCTAAGTGAGAGTGCGCGCACATTTTTTTGGTTTGTTTTATTCATGTGGGTTTTTTTGGTCTATTTTACATGTGTAATTTTGGATGAAGTGTGTAATGCATGTTGTCACAGTTAGGGCAACTTGAAGTCCAATTCTGCATATAATGACTCGTATTCCTGGAACTAGACTACTTTTATTTTATCTGTATTAAACCACTGAAATTTTTACCCCAATGTCACACTTTGGCCCCGTCATTTATGGAATGACCCATATAATGAACATTGTCCTAAACAATATGGTTTCATTGATTATGGTACTTGCAAAAGCTTAATGAAAACCCCATTGAACAAGTATAAACAAATCAATCCTCTTAATCATGACCATTAGTTCTCACCGTATGACCCATCAAACGGCTGGGCATTCTGAAAATCTTCGATGGGAGACTGAGGCGGCATGCCCATAGATGGGGGTGGGTACATGGGCCACTGTTGGGCCATGTAAGGCATGTAGTTCCCATACTGCCCATAGCCAGGGGGTGGATAGTTGGGGGTTACCAGACCATGTGTCTGGGGGTAGAGAGGCATTGAGAGAGCTGGGTGGGAATCCATGACTTTAGGATCAGGGGTTAGGGAAGCAGTCTTCCCTAGCACTGGGATCCCTCTGCTAATGTTCTCAGTCTTGACCTCTCTGCCACCTCGAGATTTTCCATGGGTGCTGCACCTGTCAGATGGGGGCAACTTTTTTCGGTTCCTTCTATGCTGACCACTGCTGCTCCGGCTCCGACTACGGCTGCAACTGCAGCTACTGTCTGAGCTCTGGCTATGGCTCCTACGCCTGTGACTGCTCCCGTCTGAGCTGCCTGACGAGTTGCGACAGTCCCTCTTCTCAGGTCTACGGCAGAGAGTCTTCGGAGGGGGCCTCTTCCCATGCAGGCGCTCCTGAGTCCTTGCGACCATTTTGCTGATCTCAGTCACCCCAAGATCCAACCCAATGGTTTTAAGTAGATCCTGGATCTTCTCATACTCATCCACATCCTGCCTCTCCTTCTCTTCCAGTGGCGCCGTTCCTGGTGGGTAGCCAGAGTGAGGCAATTCAACCTTGATGTTTTGGTCAGAGGTGACAGAGGACCTGCTTTGGTACCCAATGTCCACTTGTTGATGAGGGCCCCTCCTGGTTGTATGATCTCCAATACCAGCATGGCCCAGTAGGTGAGGGGATGCCACAGATGTGGTGCTGTATGCTTTACTCAACGCATCATGATGCTGTGTGAAGTCCCCATAGACCGCTGCCTCAGTCATACGATCACCATAGACCTCTGACAGACTGTGCTGCTGACGTGGGGCTTCAGCTGGAGCCTGGGCCCTGGCCATTTCCGGCTCCTCCTCATCTCCATACAGGAACTTCTCCTCATCTTCAATATCTGCTACCTTCTTCCTTTTCTCCTCCTGCTGTGCACCCGCACCTCCCAGCAAGCCAAGGATCCCAGAGAGTCCACTGCTATCCCGTCTGAGCCTGTCGTGTGGATCCTCCCTCAGTTCTCCTAGCATGGAGGCCAGCATGTTGGGCTCCATGCCTTTCATTGCGGTAAGGAAACCCTCTGCCTCTCGGGACATATTAGCACTCTGGTTCTCTGCAGGGACACCTCTTGGAGAATCACTGTTCTGTAAAACAAAAAGCCAACCATATCATGTGCTGATTTACATAAACTAACACTAAATAAGCATGGTAAAAGCTTTATAACATTCAATATTGTACCCTGTAGGGTGTGTTCTTGCCTTAATAGTAAAAATCCTCATGAGGGTAGTAATACACTAAACAACCCAACAGGTTTAATTTATTGAAATATTCAGAACATGATGACATGTCCCCGACCTGTACCAATGAGGGGGAGTCTGTCTCAGAGTCAGGGCGCTTCTTCAGGATGGACTTGGTGGGCATGTTCAGCATGTCCTCCATGGCCTTACGACGTCGGGCCATCTCCAGTTCCTTGAACTCGTTGGTCGCCGCCTTCTTGCCATCCTCCCTGCCACCACTGCTGCTTCTGCTGCTGCTGGTACTGAAACTACAGCTCTTACTCTTCAGTCTACCAACACTCCTTCCCCTGCTCTGTGCTCTGCTAATGCTGCGGGCACGGCTTATGTTCTGACCAGAGCTCCGACCACGGCTCCTGCTCCTAGACCTGCTGCCCGGGCGGCTCTTGCTCCTTGCACAGCTCTTAGCCCTGCTCCTATCAGGGCTACCACTGCGACTTAGAGGTCGGATCTTGCTCTGTCCTTTGCCGGGGCTGCAGCTTCTGCTGCGAGGACGGCTCCTCCCTCTGCTGGGACTCCTGGGGCCGTGGTCATCAGGACCATCATAATTGGGTCTTGGTGGGTAAGGCTTGGGGTGGGGGTCTCCCACTGGGTATTCTCTATTTAGGAGGAACAGCGGGAATTAATCTCACCATAAGAGCCATGTGACCATGATATGGCCTGTATGCATCTGATCATAGCCTGTTTACTCTACCTGTCATAAGGGTGGATTGGATTTCGAGGGGGTCCCACCCCAGATGGCCCAGTCAGCTCATTTCCCACCGTGATCACCAGACTGTGGTCAGTAGGAATCCCATCACGGGCAGGTAATGGTGATAACCGCTGCAGACAAAACATGTTTTATCAACAATTCTATGAAGAACAATGGTGCACCTTGCCCTCAAAAAGTAACCTGATTGAAATATGTTTGGTGAATTTGCTTCCAGAGAAAAAAAGCCTGTTTTAGTTGATCTAGTTTAATCAGATGGCCAGCGCGCTGTACAAAAAGTAGCTCACACTCCTCTCAAGAGTAGCAATCTGGAAAAGGGGCACCTGCTACAGACTAAAATACCATTTTGGCATACATCTGATCAATAAAAAAAACCTACTTCAATTTACTCTATTGATTTGTTGTGTTTTTTTCTAGCTGATGGTTGAAATAAAATCTAAATAACCATACTCCAAATAACGCAAAACATTTATTTTGAAATGAGCCTGAGCATGCAGAGAACTGCATGTGGAAGAGTAGATTAAAACATTTCTGGTGAGTGTTTCGACTTTATTCAACCGCCAGCTAGAAGGAACAACAACAAACCAAGAGTAACTCAAGCAGGTTTTTATTTATCATTTATGCATACAAGTTACTGTAGTCTCTGCTGTGTACCTTGACGACCGGTGTAGTCATTTTGGATGTGGCTAAATCAACTGGTGTCAGTACTGATTCAACACGATTGCACACAGCTGGATGTGTAATACTTTGGACGTTGAAATGCCGAATAAAGAAATGCACTTGAACTTTAAGATAACTTGTGTGTGTACGAGTCAAATGTCGCAATTCCAAAAAAAGTTCCATTGTGAAGAGTTAATTGCGTTAAATTCTGCAAAAAACAACTAACATTTTGATTCTGTCCGAGGTGGGACACAAACTCAAAACCTTCACACGGCATACCATGAACAAGACTACTAATCTGTCGTTCCTCGGCATCGAAAGTTTGTGTTTCATCATATAGGACTCAGCATTTGCTTTGCACACACTCCAAATCACTGAGACGCCCCATAATAACTGAAAGTGACCTGTATCGCAGGCTGTAATCATTGCCATCTCTCATTAAACAGAGCGACTGCAAGTTACAGAGATGGACACAAACACGCATCCTACACCACCAAGGTACACTTGCAGCACATTCATCTTAAAATTGATGCGACAATCATGTCCAAATCAATTCAGTCTGAATGTGGTCACCATGTGTATTCACTTCAGTCACAGACAGTTGGCAGCAGAATCAGAACAGTCTTTCCATTTCCACAAGCCTTGGGTCACCGCTGAGCAGATTAGATTAGATTCAACTTTGTCATTGTGCAGAGTACAAGGACAGAGACAACGAAATGCAGTTAGCGTCTAACCAGAAGTGCAAAAAAGCAGAAAAGTGCAGTGTGAACAATATATACAGGTAGTGCAGTATAAGTATAAGTAGTGGCAGTATATGTATTAGCAGTAACATTATAAGCAGAATAAATAGAATGCAGTATGAACATTATAAGCAGCATATGAGCTGTATAGGCAGTGCAGTATATATGTGGGCGATTCTTAGACTACGGGCACTTTCATGTCCTTTGATCATATTTTATAAAAATCAAAAAAAAATGGGAATATTCACACTGCTATCGAGCTAGCAGGGCGCTGCGTTCTCCGAGCAGACAGAACAGCAGGCGACTCCGGTAAGACCAGAGGTGGAGGTTTGTGCATTTATGTAAACAAGACGTGGTGCACGGACACTACCATCACCGAGAGTCACTGCTCAACTAACCTGGAGTTTCTCATGGTTAAGTGTAGACCTTTCTATCTGCCCAGAGAGTTCACGTCTACTGTTATCACGGCAGCCTATATGCCCCCGGATGCTAATGCTAAGATTGCTATGAAAGAACTGTATGCTGCCATTAGCAAACAACAGACTCTGCATCCCGAGGCAGCCTTCATTGTCGCGGGTGACTTCAATCACTCCAACTTAAAGACTGTACTGCCCAAATTCCACCGAAATGTCTCTTGCCCCACCAGAGGAGACAGGACATTGGACCAAGTATACACCAGCATGGCTGATGCGTACAAAGCCGTTCCCCTCCCCCACCTAGGTCAATCAGACCACCTCTCATTGTTCCTACTGCCCAAGTACTCAGCACTCATCAAACGAGTGAAACCTACAGTGAGGACAGTCAAGGTCTGGCCAGAGGGAGCTGACTCAGCGCTCCAGCAGCGTTTTGGAAACACTGACTGGGGTGTGTTTGCCACTCAGGCCACCCATGACTCCCACACGGACATTAATTCATATGCCTCATCTGTTTTGGACTACATCAATTCCAACATCAGCAGTGTCACCACACTCAAGCGGATCACCACTTTCCCTAATCAGAAGCCATGGATGAACAGTGAGGTCCGACTCCTGCTGAAGGCACGCGACATTGCCTTCAGATCAGGGGATGCTCGGGCCTACAGCTCATCCAGGGCTAATCTGCAGAGGGGCATCAAAAAGGCCAAGCACAACCACAAGCTGAGGATAGAGGATCACTTCAGAAACAACTCTGACCCCCGACGCATGTGGCAGGGCATCCAGGCCATCACTGACTACAAACCATCTAACACCTCACCCCTCTCCGTTGACGCCTCCCTCCCTGATGAGCTGAACCACTTCTACGGCCGCTTTGACAGGGACAACAAGGAGGTGGCCACCAAGGCTGTGCTCCCTGCGGATCACCAGCCCCTCACTCTATCCCCCACCGACGTGTGTGCGGCACTGAGCAGGACTAACGCACGCAAGGCTGCTGGTCCTGATGGGATCCCCGGACGCGTCCTCAGGGCCTGCGCTGTGCAGCTGACTAAGGTTTGGACTGACATATTCAACCTGTCCCTAGCCCAAGCAGCTGTCCCCGCGTGCTTCAAAACCACCTCCATCGTGCCGGTGCCAAAACACTCCACTGCAACGAGCCTAAATGACTTCCGACCAGTGGCACTCACGCCCATCATCATGAAGTGCTTCGAGAGGCTGGTCTTAGCTCAACTCAAGAACTGCCTACCACCCACACTGGACCCCTTTCAATTCGCCTTCCGGCAGAACAGGAGTACAGAGGATGCCATTTCAACGGCACTTCACTCCGCCCTGTCCCACCTCGACAAGACTAACTCTTATGTGAGAATGCTGTTTATTGACTTCAGCTCAGCATTCAACACCATCATCCCCTCCAAACTGATCTCCAAACTCAGGCAACTGGGCATCAACCCCTCCCTCTGCAACTGGATTCTAGACTTCTTGACCAACAGGCCGCAGTCTGTTAGGCTTCACAACCACACCTCCTCAACCCTCACCCTGAACACCGGCGTTCCACAAGGCTGTGTGCTGAGCCCCCTCCTTTACTCCCTCTTCACCTACGACTGCACACCTGTACATGGCTCAAACACCATTGTTAAGTTTGCAGACGACAACGGTGATCGGTCTCATCAGCAACAACGATGAGTCGGCCTACAGGGAGGAGGTCCAGCACCTAACAGTGTGGTGCAACGACAATAACCTGGCTCTCAACACCAAGAAGACCAAAGAACTCATTGTGGACTTCAGGAAGTCTAAAGCTGGCGCACACACCAGCTTCAAGAGTCACCAGCTTCAAGTTTCTGGGTGTCCACATCTCTGAGGACCTCTCCTGGACCCTCAACACCTCCACCCTGATAAAGAAGGCTCACCAGCGTCTCTTCTTCCTGAGGAGACTAAAGAAGGTACATCTACCTCCTCAGATCCTGGTGAACTTCTACCGCTGCACCATCGAGAGTATCCTTACCTACTGTGTCACAGTATGGTATGGCAACTGCTCGGCATCGGACCGGAAGGCACTGCAGAGGGTGGTGAAAACTGCCCAACGCATCACCGGTTCCTCACTCCCCTCCATCGAGGCTGTCCAGGGCAAACGATGCCTGCGTAAGGCACGCAGCATCGTCAAGGACATCTCTCACCCCAACCATAGACTTTTCACCCCACTCCCCTCCGGGAGGCGCTACAGGTCTCTCCGCACCCGAACCAGTAGGTTCAGAGGCAGCTTCTTCCCTGCGGCTGTCACCCTGCTGAACTCGAACACTACACCTACCTGACAAACTACTACCCCGCAACCCCCGCAACCCCCACCCCCCCCGGACAATTGCACTATACTCCCCTCCCCTTCTCTTACTCATTACCACTGCTCTTCTGTACATACCTGTTCATACTGTTCATAATGCACATAATGCACATATCCTATATTTTCTTTAATACTACTGCACATACTGTACATACTTGTTTATACTGTTTATACGGCATTCCATATTTATATTTATTCGGCATCTACCTCATGTTACTGTTAATACATATATACTGCTAGACTGCATTACCCATACAGCTCATATGCTGCTACACTGCTCATACTGTAACTATTTATTCTGCTATAATGCTACTGTTACTCACATACTGCTATACTGCACTGCTATATTATACTGCTTATATTATTCTATATTACACTGCACTACTACTGATCATATATTGCACTTTCTGCTATTTTGCACTTCTGGTTAGACGCTAACTGCATTTCGTTGTCTCTGTACTTGTACTCTGCGCAATGACAAAGTTGAATCTAATCTAAAAAAACTTTCATAGTTATCTTTACAATGAAAGTACTTTAGGAACTTTTTACCGGTAGTCTGATGATTTTTTCACCTTTTTCAACATCGTTATAGATGCAAATATTGCTGTTTTGTGCCTGTCCCACACCCAGACTTCTGATCTTCAATAATGAAAATGAAGTGTAAAAAAATTAATCTATCAGTAAAATAATCAAAACATAATTGGGGTGTTTAAGGTCAAACAACTATTTATGTGATTTTATTAGGGCTGTCAAAATTAACGCGTTAACGTCGGTAATTAAATTTTGTAATTAATCACGTTAAAATATTTGACGCATTTAACGCATGCGCAGAACCCCCCACCCATACATCCCATAATTCCACCCGATGTCGCTCCAGTGTGCAGCTGAGCGGCGAGCGGATGCTAACAAGTCACAGCATGGAGCAAGACGAACAGGTTGGCCCTCTGGATGGGTTTGAGTTTAAAAAAAACAAAGATGGAACAATGAATAAACAAATAGTAATGTGTACATACTGCAAGAAAGAGTTTCAGTTTCACCGAAGCTGTTCAAGCTTAAAGTACCATCTCAACGCTAAGCATGCACTTGTTGGGGTTTCCAGTGCTACACCTGGCCTGCGTCAGACAACCCTGAATGAACGCAGACCAGTAAGTAAGTCCAACTCGGATAAATTAACCAACACAATTGCCAAATGGGTTGCAAAGGACTGTAGACCGATTTCCATCGTTGAGGACAAGGGCTTCGCCAATGTTTTGAAAGTAGCGTCCCGAGATACATCCTACAAGCCACCATGCAGAGGCACAATAATGACTAGAATCCACGCACTCTATGAAACTGAGAAGGGGAAAAAAGAGGAGGCTTTAGCTCAAGCGGAATATGTCGCCCTGACGGGAGACCACTGGACATCAGTGAGTAACACAAATTACTTGGCAGTCACTGCACATCAAATCACTAAAACATGGGAATTGCAGTCCTTTGCGCTAACTATAATGAAAACAGAAGAACGTCACTTTGCTCAGGCATGTGCAGAACAGTTTCAAACTGTAGCACGCAAGTGGGAAATTGAAGAGAAAGTCACAACCATCGGGACTGACAGTGCACGCAATATGATTGCTGCGGCTCGTATTCTACCGTATGAGCATATGCCCTGTATCGCTCACGTCATACAGAGAAGCATCACTGTGAGTCTCGCTGACAGCGGATTTGTTGCTGCGTTAGCCAAGTGTCGAAAACTTGTGGGACATTTTAAACACAGCCCAGCAAACATAGCGGAGCTGAATGCAGAGCAGGTGAAACTCGGACAGCAGCAGGAGCCACTGATTCAAGACGTTCCCACGCGGTGGAATTCCACACTTGAAATGGTCAAACGCATCATCCCCAATCAAGCAGCAATAAAAGCAACCCTGGATCAACAGCAGCATAATCTCGTTATGCTGACGCCAGCAGAATGGGATAAACTCCAGAAACTGGAGACCCTTCTAGAGCCCTGCCGGTAAGCCTTCCATCATATATTGTGGCCATTCATTGTAGGCTGAAATTAAATTATTAAACCAAACGTTAATCTACTATTAAATGCAACGACTTGCGTTCAAGTAATTTACTTGTGTGTCTGTCTGTCCCACTGCAGGTATGTGACTCAGATCCTGGGTGGGGAGGCCTACGTCTCCTGCTCAGTGGTACTACCTGCCCTCTGCCACTTGCGCCGTGTAATGGAAGTTTCTGATGAGGACCCTGCATACGTGTTGAGATTTAAGACAATTCAAGGAAGACCTAGCCTCCCGCCAAGAACACACCAACAATGCATGGCTCAAGATTGCAACCGCACTGGATCCACGTTTTAAAGACTTGAAGAGCGTGCCCAAGGCAGACAGAGAAGAGGTGTGGACCACACTTGGAGACCTGCTACGTGAATCACCTACAAGATCTCCACACACTTCTGAAGATGGGCCACCCAAGAAGAAAATGAACCTTCTTCTACAGCTGGGCTCAGATTCAGAATCAGATGAAGAAGAGGTACAGCCTGACAGAGCCTTACACAGGTACAGAGCAGAGCCCACCATTGATATGACGGACTGTCCCTTGCAGTGGTGGTCATCACATGCAGGAGCCCATGACAAGCTGACCCCGCTGGCTCGGAAATATCTAGCCACTCCTGCATCCTCAGTTCCATGTGAAAGACTCTTCTCACTAGCAGGTCACATTGTGCAAAAGAAGCGGTCAGCTTTACTCTCAGAAAATGTGGACAAGTTGGTTTGCCTCAGCAACTGGCTAAAGGATGAGTAGAGAAGAGGGCCACATGTAAATGTGTAGGCCATGTTCTTTTGGTTTGATAGAAAAGATAAAAAAAGAGAATGTCTTTGTTTTTTGTTTTTCCTTTGTTGAAGAGAAATGGCTAAGATGGCTAGAAAGTGTGTTACAGAAAGAGACACCACCCTATTTTGTTTTCCTATTTTGACAAGGAAATGTTATTGTAAAAAAGAAAAGAAAAAGGTTTCATTCAAATAAGAGAAATGGCTTGGCTAATGGCCAAGTAAGTGTGTTACAAAAAGAATGTTCTTAACACCATCCCTACTTTGTTTCGAGGAATAGCAATAACAATGTTGTCATTGTACAGCAGTTTGGTGTATATTTTTCAATATTAATACCACACTGTGGATGTTATTATAATAAACATGCATACATACATACATATTGTATGTTAAATGTATATATCCGCCTTCTGTCATTTATCTTTCAATTCCCGCAACAATATACAGAAGTAAATGGCATATTTTGGACCGAATCGAATGGTGATTAATCATGATTAATTAATTTTTAAGCTGTGATTAATCTGATTAAAAATGTTAATCATTTGACAGCCCTAGATTTTATATACAAAATGTAGTTGTCCCACAGTATTGCCCCTTTAAAAAGTTTGTATGAAAGATGGTTTGGGTAGTTTCTATGGAGATGAACAGTGACATCACAGCACATGTCTGATATGGAGGATATTTTGGATTTCTTCACCAACTTTTGAAGAAAACTCAAGGTAAATATTGCTTGAAATGAAAATATTTTTATTGTATGTAATTTCCAAACATGACGTAACATCAATTGAGTTTGTAAATAAATCGATTTTTTAACGTACATAGATGTATTTTGCATGCATGAAATGCTAGGTACCAATTCATAACTAATCTGTGATGCTAGCTTGGATTTTTTTACAAAATACTGTAAGATTGTCATTTCCAACACATTACCTTCTTGGGTGGAAATGACAAAGGTGAGGTGGAAATTACATTTATGCTTACAAGGTGCAATTCATAGATTGTGAGGCTACATGTGTCATTTATTTATTAAAATGTACAATGTTAATGTTTTATTCAAATGCATATTTGTTGAAATGCATTTTCATCTATTTTTAAGATGCCGCGGACCTCTACTGCAGAAAGATCTCAGGCCTATAGGGACAGAATAAAAGAGGACCCTGTCAAATATGAAGAGCGACTGAAAAGAGACAGGGAGAGATACCTGAGGAAAAAAGAAAGAGGGGTTGACCCAGAAATGACCCAGAAATGACCCAGTCATTTCCACCACCTCATACCTTTTTTTAAAAATAGTTACAAAATTCTAATCACTCATTAAAAACTTCTGCATAGTTTATGGGATAATGTTCCACTTAATGTAATAACACAAGTAGTTATTTCCTGAAATGTATCTAACCAATCCAATATTATATTTCAGGTTGTGGTGGATGTAAGCTTTGTGTTTGGTCCTCATCTCAATTAATTTACCTAATCCACAAATGTATGGTAATTGCAATATAGGAATAAACTGGTAAAACTGTGTGAAAGTGGTCTTACACTGTTGAGAAATGATGTATATCATACTTTTTTAAAATAATAATCAAATGTTTACATGTGATGGAAATTACATTTGTTCAATGCGGGTCGGACAATATGTAAAAAAACACCAATTTGTCTTGTAATGTTAGTGCGTTCTCTTATGGATCATGAAACTAGACTAGTTATATTAACCTGTTAGACTGTGACAATTTAGATTTGAACACTTTTTTTCCCCCTCAAGTTCACAAGGCCAAAAGTGCCTGTAGTTGAAGAATCGCCCATGTACTAACAGTAACATTAAAGCAAAGTAAATAAACAGAATAAATATGGAATGCAGTATGAACAGTATAAACATATGTACAGATGTGCAGTGTATTAACAGTAGTGGTTGGTAGGTTGTCACCTAGGTGCAGAGTTGGAGTTCAGTAGGGTGACAGCCGCAGGGAAGAAGCTTCCTCTGAACCTGCTGGTTCGGGTGCGGAGAGACCTGTAGCGCCTCCCGGAGGGGAGTGGGGTGAACAGTCTGTGGTTGGGGTGAGAAATGTCCTCGACGATGCTGCGTGCCTTACGCAAGCATCGTTTGCCCTGGACAGCCTCAATGGAGGGGAGTGAGGAACCGGTGATGCGTTGGGCAGTTTTCACCACCCTCTGCAGTGCTTTCCGGTCAGAGGCAGAGCAGTTGCCATACCATACTGTGACACAGTTGGTGCAGCGGTAGAAGTTCACCAGGATCTGAGGAGACAGATGGACCTTCTTTAGTCTCCTCAGGAAGAAGAGACGCTGGTGAGCCTTCTTGATCAGGGTAGAGGTGTTGAGGGTCCAGGAGAGATCCTCAGAGATGTGGACACCCAGAAACTTGAAGCTGGTGACTCGCTCCACCTCAGTCCCGTTGATGAGGATGGGGGTGTGTGTGCCAGCTTTTGACTTCCTGATGAGACCAATCACCGTTGTGTCGTCTGCGAGCCATGTACCGGTGTGCAGTCGTAGGTGAAGAGGGAGTAAAGGAGGGGGCTGAGCGCACAGCCTTGTGGAACGCCGGTGTTCAGGGTGAGGGTTGAGGAGGTGTGGTTATGTAGCCTAACAGACTGCGGCCTGTTGGTTAGGAAGTCCAGAATCCAGTTGCAGAGGGAGGAATTGATGCCCAGTTCGCTGAATTTGGTGATCAGTTTGGAGGGGATGATGGTGTTGAAAGCTGAACTGAAGTCAATGAACAGCATTCTCACATAGGTGTTGCTATTGTCAAGGTGGGACAGGGCAGAGTGAAGTGCCATTGAGATGGCATCCTCTGTACTCCTGTTCTGCCGGTAGGCGAATTGGAAGGGGTCCAGTGTGGGTGGTAAACAGGTCTTGAGTTGAGCTAGGACCAGCCCCTCGAAGCACTTCATGATGGGCGTGAGTGCAACTGGGCGGAAGTCATTAAGGCTCGCTGCAGTGGAGTGTTTTGGCACGATGGAGGTGGTTTTGAAGCACGCGGGGACAGCTGCTTGGGCTCGGGACAGGTTGAATGTCAGTCCAAACCTTAGTCAGCTGCACAGCACAGGCCCTGAGGACACGTCCGGGGATGCCATCAGGACCAGCAGCCTTGCGTGCATTAGTCCTGCTCAGTGCCGCACACACGTCGGTGGGAGAGAGAGTGAGGGGCTGGTGATCTGCAGGGAGCACAGCCTTGATGGCCACCTCCTTGTTGTCCCTGTCAAAGCGGCCATAGAAGTGGTTCAGCTCATCAGGCAAGGAGGCGTCGATGGAGGGGGGGGAGGTGTTAGTGGAGTCGTTCTTGAAGTGATCCTCGATCCTTAGCTTGTGGTTGTGCTTGGCCTTTTTGATGCCCCTCTGCAGGTTAGCCCTGGATGAGCTATAGGCCTGAGCATCACCTGATCTGAAAGCAATGTCGCGTGCCTTCAGCAGGAGTCGGACCTCACTGTTCATCCATGGCTTCTGATTAGGGAAAGTGGTAATCCGTTTGAGGGTGGTGACACTGTTGATGTTGGAATTGATGTAGTCCAGAACAGAGGAGGCATACGAGTCAATGTCCGTGTGGGAGTCATGGGTGGCCTGTGTGGCAAACACACCCCAGTCAGTGTTTCCAAAACGCTGCTGGAGCGCTGAGTCAGCTCCCTCTGGCCAGACCTTGACTGTCCTCACTGTAGGTTTCACCCGTTTGATGAGTGCTGAGTACTTGGGCAGTAGGAACAATGAGGTGATCAGATTGACCGAGGTGGGGGAGGGGAACGGCTTTGTAAGCATCAGCCATGCTAGTATATACATGGTCCAATGTCCTGTCTCCTCTGGTGGGGCATGACACATCTGCCGTGATAACAGTGGATGTGAACTCTCTGGGCAGATAGAAAGGTCTACACTTAACCATGAGAAACTCTAGGTTAGCTGAGCAGTGACTCTCGGTGATGGTAGTGTCCGTGCACCACGTCTTGTTCACATAAATGCACAAACCTCCACCTCTGGTCTCACCCGCTGTTCTGTCTGCTCGGAGGACGTAGCGCCCTGCTAGCTCGATAGCGTTGTCGGGTACCTCGCTGTTGAGACAGGTTTCCGTGAGAACCATGATATTAAAGTCCATAATCCATTTGTGTGTGGTGATCCGCAGCTCATCCATCTTGTTCGCCAGGGAACAAACATTGGTGAGGAAAAGGCTAGGTAGTGAGAGTCGGTGTGGAGTTAGCTTGAGCCTCGCTCTCAGCCCACCTCGGCTCCCTCGCCTGTGTTTACGTTTCCGAGCCGGTCTGGGGTTGCTTCCGGTCGGTGTAGCGGAGTTAGCTGGTCCCGCTGTTTTGGCAATCTCAGGTATTACGTCGATAAAGATGTCTGGAATGCCGGAACCGATGTCCAAAAGTTCTCGTCGGCTGTACGATATGTATGCTAAACTGTTTTAGCGAGAATACTTGAAATAAACAAGCAAATAACCACTCATTCGCAAACTCTGGAGAGACACCGAGCGTCGCGATGCGTGCGCCATCTTGTTTCCTGACAGACATTGTATGTAATGTGAAGAAGAAAAAACACAAGGTCTGTTACGATCAATAGTTACACCACCAGCTTTTACAGAAGCATCTGTCAATCCGTCTAAGCAACTATGAAAGACGCAAATCACAGAGTTGCAAAGCTCTCAAGTCTCATGCATTGGGCGTGAGACACACGCATTTCAACCAGTTCACACGCCACACCTTGTATTTCTCACGCAGAGAAATTACCAGGATAACGCCCACCAAGTTGCGACGCTATTTTTTTATAACAGTGGAACAGGTAGGAATCAAGTGGGTTCCCCGTACAGTTCAGGAGGCGCCTGCCACGCACCAGCTAATCAAATAAAAAGAACAGCCAATCAAAAAATAGCATTGCTGTATGCGGGTAAGATTTAGATATTCCCGCTAAAACAAGGTTACATTCTGATTCCAACGAGGACAATGACATTGATTCACGCGCTCGCTGAAGTAGCTACAGAAGAGGACAGCACGCATTGATTCACATCTCGCCGAAATAGCTACAGACTGATCGACGTGGGAGAAGACCATATCCTATGAGTACAGTAAATCATCTCATCATTTGATTTCCGTTGCTGGGGAATAGTGTGTCCAGGCAGCTGGTAATCAGTAATGTTAGCTAACAGTTTGACCAGAGTGTGTGAACCAGCCTAGCTAGCCAGTTGAATCCCTGCTAATTTCAGCAGCTATACTGACACTTGTTTTTTAGTCTTAGTTCAGGACCCATTATTCACAAAGCTTTTCTCTTAGGCCAAAGATGTCAGGGAAGAGGCAAATGAGCATTCTTTCATGCTTCGCTCTGAAGGATCAGCTCCCTAAAAAGGTGGCCAGGTCAGAGGAGGAGACTGTGGAGAAGGCAGTAGTGGAGGCAGTGGAGGAGACAGCTAGGGTGTCAGTAGAGGATGAGTCAGTGGAAGAGACTGTGGAGGACACCATAGAAGAGACAGTGGAGAAGCCACTGGAAACAGGGAAAAAGAGAGGAGTAAGTGGAGCAGCCACCTATAGGTGTTTCTTTAAGAAGGAATGGTCAACCCGATGGCCATTCATCACAATGGGAACCACCAGCTCCTTCTACTGGTGCTCAGTCTGCAGACAAGAGAACTCCTGTGCCCATCAAGGCGTGAGGGACACAAGCAGGCATGTGGAAGGCAAGGGACATCGAGCCAAAGAACAGGCTCTAAACTCAGCCAGCAGTGTAGCACAGTTCTACACGCCAGCAACTTCTGTTGGAGGCATGAGTGTACAAGAGGCCAAGGTACATAGCACAGGAAAACCAAAAGGCTGGTGGCAATGTTTGATGAATTGCATTTTCCTTCAAATTGTTGGTTATATTACCATGAAAACTTATCTAATGTTTATGATTATTTAATCAATTGTTTCTATTGCAGACCAGGAGAGCTGAGGTGAAGGTTGCAGTTGCAATGGTGCAGCACAATGTTCCATTTGCCGTTGCTGACCATTTCAGCCCCTTGTACAAAGAATGTTTTAGAGACTCCCCCACGGCTCAGAGCTTTAAGAGCGCAAACACCAAAACAACGTGCATCATAAATGAAGCAGTGGCACCACATTTCAAGAAGGAACTGGTGATGAAAATGAGAGAGAATCCCTTCACACTTGTCACAGATGGCTCAAATGATACTGGTATGAGTTTAACAACTACCAGTAATTTGTATGTTTGTATCCATTTCTACATGCGCACTCATACAATTTTTGAACAACATGTAGGTTTAGTTATGCGCCTTATTGTTACAGGTCTAGAGAAGATGAATCCCCTCACAGTGAGAATATTTGACACCAACAAAGTTGTGCACAGATTCCTTGATATGTGCACCACCAGTGGACGGAGCTGTGGCACTGCTGAAGTGATTTATAAAAAAAATCAATGACACCTTGCAGGAAAGTAACATCCCTTGGAGAAATTGTGTAGGTCTCTCAATTGATAATGCTCCTGTAAATACAGGTGCCAAAAATTCAATTGCAGCCAGAATGCTGAGGGAAAATGGCAGCATTTACATACATGGATGCCCCTGTCATATTATCCACAACACTGCCAAACATGCAGGGCAGAAGTTTTTGGAAGTAAGTTCAAACATGTACACTTTATATTACCAATCTGTTAAGCCCAATGCCAAGTAAAACAGTTTGCTGTATAGTGTTGTAATAAATCTTTGAATTCATGTATTGCAGATATCCGGATTTGATCCAGAGGATCTGACTGTGGATGTTGGGTACTGGTTTAAGGGAAGCACCAACCGTAAAGGTTACCTGGCAGGTTTGTGATTCAACCAGCTCTACTGTTATACAACAAAATGCAGAAATTTTTTATTTGTTTGCTATTGATGTTATATATATATCTATATATATATATATCTATCTCTATTCCAGAATTTTGTGACTTCCATGGGAGCGAGTACATGGAAATGCTGCTGCACATTTCAGTGCGATGGTTAAGCCTGGAGAGGTTCTGCAGCAGTGCTCTTTGTTGAATTCTGCGGCAGTATGGGCCACTTACCAGCTATTTTAAGTCTTTAAGTATGTTGCTTATTTCATTGACAGTAGTACAGGTGCATTACACCACACTAAATATGTACTTTTAAGCGTAATCTGTTTTTATTTACAGATGAGAAACAACCAAGGTTTAGAAGGCTGGTGGATGCATTTTCCAACCCCCTGACTGAAGTCTACCTCCTCTTCTTTCAAGCAATGCTGCCAATGTTCACCACACTGAACCTCCTCCTCCAGAGAGAAAGGTCTTCCATCTTCCAGCTCCATGGAGAGGTAAAATGCAAGGGTTGGGCTATCCTGCTGCCAAGTATGTCTGCTTATTTTTCATTGGCTGATATGTCCTTTTTCAAGTAATACATGGAAATCTTTTATGAACTACAAATTTACAGATGACGAAGTTCATCATGAAACTGTGTGCGAGGTTCATGAAGCCGTTAGCACTACAGGGCCGACAAGTCCATGACATTCTCTACAAGGACCCACTAAACCAACTGCCAGGTAATACTTTCAAGTCTCACATAAGGAGATAAACCTTATGCTCATTGAGCTCATTGACCTCAAATATACTTTTTGGGAAGATTGTTGTTATGAGTTGGGTGATATCTCTGATGTGATGGAAAAGGCATAACATGTATATGTAGTCTATGGGTAAAATAGCATGCTTACATAGAGGAATACCTTCAACCACTTGCACTTGTTGTGCATATCTATGCATATCTAGAATCTATGTGCACTTACTGTTTGTCTGTCTAGTTTTGAGTTAAAGTGCTGATTGCACGCAAGGCTGCTGGTCCTGATGGGATCCCCAGACGCATCCTCAGGGCGTCTGGGGATCCCCAGACGCCCTATAATTGTCAAAATGGCGATATAATTGTCAAAATGGCGCCGCCGATGCCGGTCGCCGTTGTGGGAGCTCCGCAGAGGATGTGCGTTTTTTTAGCTTTTATGTGTTTTCTAAATTTTCTCATTGTGAGAAACTCACTGGCACTGATATCCTACGACAAGGACACACTTCTACATTTAAACTACAACTTAAGACCAAGTATTTTGGATAATTATTCTATTGACACGGCGTGGCCGGCGGAGATCAGAAGGACCCCCCACGATAACAACAATGGGAGCGCGCCAAAAAAGAGGAGGAAACACCGGGGAAAGCGGGCAGGCATTCGGAACCGGCTGAGAGCTCAGGCCCACCGTCCACCTCTGCCTAGCATACTTCTTGCTAATGTCCAGTCTCTGGAGAACAAGATGGATGATCTAAGGGCGAGGATTACTTTCCAGCGAGACGTAAGAGACTGTAACATCCTTTGTCTAACAGAGACATGGCTTACCTCGTTGGTACCGGACCGAGTCATCTGCCCTTCCGAGTCCTTCTCTGTTTTCCAGGCGGATAGAACGGAGGAGTCCGGCAAATCCAAGGGTGGTGGAGTTTGTTTCATGACCAACAACAACTGGTGTAACCCTAACAACGTAACGACGCTTTCTCAGTCCTGCTCGGCTGACCTGGAGCATCTGACCATCTCATGCCGCCCATTCTACCTTCCCCGGGAGTTTAGCTCAATCATCATCACAGCCGTCTACATTCCACCACAGGCCAACACCGAGGCAGCGCTATCGACCCTACATGATACGCTGTGCCGGCATCAGAGCAACCACCCTGAGGCGGCGATGATAGTAACAGGTGATTTCAATCGGGCTAACCTTAAAAAAGTTATGCCTAACTTCCGTCAACACATCAAGTGTGCCACCAGGGGAGATAGAACTTTGGACCATTGTTATACTCAGTTTAAGAATGGGTACAAAGCTGTTTCCCACCCTCCCTTTGGGAAATCAGATCACTGCGCCATTCTGTTGATGCCTGTTTACAAACAGAGGATCCAACAGGTAGCGGTCGTGAAAAGGGAGGGAATGCGGTGGTCCGACCAATCAGAGGCCGCGCTACAAGACGCGCTGAGTGACGTCGACTGGGATATGTTTCAATCAAGTTCCAGCGATGTCAGCGAGTTTACAGAGACCGTCTTGGACTTCATCTCTACATTAGCCGATAACATCGTACCAACGACAACGGTAAAGATCTACCCCAACCAGAAACCCTGGGTCGACAGCTCCATCCGTGCCGCTCTGAGGGCCCGCACCGCCGCTTACAACTCCGGGCTGGCATCCGGCAGCATGGAGGAGTATAAAGCGGAGTCCTACAAACTGCGAAGGGCAGTGAAAGCCGCCAAGAGGAGATACGCAGACAGAATGCAGGCGCAGATGGAGAGCAACGACACCAGGGGACTATGGCGAGGACTACGATCTATTACGGATTACCGGCACACACCCTCCTCAACCGGAAGTGCAGATGCCTCCCTAGCCGAAGACCTGAACTCTTTTTATGCACGGTTTGAGGCTGGCAACACCACCGCTAGCGCGCCGGCTAACAACAACAACGTCAGAGCGCTGGCTAGCGTGGCTGATGGGAGTTCACACGCTGGGGCAGAGCAAGCACTCTCCGTGACGGAACACGACGTGAGGAGGGCTCTGCTGAAGGTGAATACAAGGAAAGCTGCTGGCCCAGATGGCATACCTGGGAGAGTACTTAAGACCTGTGCTAACCAGCTAGCTCCTGTGTTCACCACTATATTCAACCTCTCACTGGCTAATTCAGTAGTTCCCACCTGTTTTAAAAGATCATCTATCGTCCCTGTGCCCAAGATCACCTCCCCAGCCTGCTTGAATGACTACAGACCCGTGGCTCTAACCTCAGTGGTCATGAAGTGCTTCGAGAGGCTGATTAAGGATTACATCTGCTCCTCCCTCCCTCCGACCCTGGACCCACTGCAGTTCGCATACAGATCTACAGACGATGCAGTTTCCCAGGTCCTCCACACCACTCTCTCTCACCTTGACAGGCAGAAGGGGGGCTGTGTGAGAATGCTGTTTATAGACTATAGCTCAGCGTTCAATACCATAGTCCCCACCAGACTGGCTGATAAGATGATTGGCCTAGGACTGAACATTCCCCTGTGTGCCTGGATCCTGGACTTTCTGACGGCCAGGCCACAGGTGGTCAGGGTGGGTAGACACACCTCCAGCTCACTCACACTGAGCACAGGGTCCCCCCAGGGCTGTGTCCTTAGTCCCCTCCTCTACTCCCTGTACACCCACGACTGTGTGGCTAAGTCCAGCGAAAACTCCATCATCAAGTTTGCGGACGACACGGTCGTGGTGGGGCTGATCTCAGATAACAATGAGAAAGGCTACCTGGACGAGGTGGCGGACCTGTCACTCTGGTGTCAGGAGAACAGCCTCATCCTGAATGTCTCCAAGACAAAAGAGCTGATTGTGGACTTCGGGAGAGCACAAAAAAGGGCCTACACACCACTGGACATCGGAGGGACTGCTGTGGACAGGGTGAGCAGTTTTAAATACCTGGGAGTCCACATCTCAGAAGACCTGACCTGGACTACCCACATCAGTTCTCTGGTGGGAAAGGCAAGGCAGCGCCTGTTCCATCTCAGGCAACTGAGGAAATTCAGAGTCTCCCAGAGGATCCTTCAGTCCTTCTACTGTGGAGAGCATCCTGGCTGGCAACATCACCGTCTGGTACGGTAACAGCACGGCCCAGGACAGGCGAGCTCTGCAAAGGGTGGTACGCCTGGCGGAAAAAACCATGGGAGCTCCAACCCCCCCTCTCCATGTTCTGTACACCAGGAGGTGTAGGACCAGAGCCTGCAGGATTATGAAGGATCCTCACCACCCGAAACATGGACTGTTCCAGCCGCTGCGGTCAGGAAAACGCCTCCGCTGTCATGCAGCAAGAACAGAGAGGCTAAGGCTGAGTTTCTTCCCCCACGCCATCAGAATCGTCAACGATGACCCCACCAGTGCCCCCATCAAGACACTCACACATGCACTGTCATCTTAACACATATGCACACACAGTCATCCATCTGCTATTTATATTGCTTACTTATATGCTTACCGGTTATACTGTTCATATTGTTTATACTGTCCATACTGTATATTTTTTAGTACTTCTATTTTTATTTTATTGTATTTTAAAACGTATTGTATTGTTGCACTACTCTGTGGCACTGTCACTTTTGCATTTCACTGTGCACGTGACAAATAATGAATCTTGAATATAACACAGGGCCTGTGCTGTGCAGCTGACTGAGGTTTGGACTGATATTCAACCTGTCCCTAGCCCAAGCAGCTGTCCCCGCGTGCTTCAAAACCACCTCCATCGTGCCGGTGCCAAAACACTCCACTGCAACGAGCTTAAATGACTTCCGCCCAGTTGCACTCACCCCCATCATCATGAAGTGCTTCGAGAGGCTGGTCTTAGCTCAACTCAAGACCTGTTTACCACCCACACTGGACCCCTTCCAATTCGCCTACCGGCAGAACAGGAGTACAGAGGATGCCATCTCAACGGCACTTCACTCCGCCCTGTCCCACCTCGACAATACCAACTCTTATGTGAGAATGCTGTTCATTGACTTCAGTTCAGCATTCAACACCATCATCCCCTCCAAACTGATCTCCAAACTCAGGCAACTGGGCATCAACTCCTCCCTCTGCAACTGGATTCTGGACTTTCTAACCAACAGGCCGCAGTCTGTTAGGCTACACAACCACACCTCCTCAACCCTCACCCTGAACACCGGCGTTACACAAGGCTGTGTGCTGAGCCCCCTCCTTTACTCCCTCTTCACCTACGACTGCACACCTGTACATGGCTCAAACACCATTGTTAAGTTTGCAGACGACACAACGGTGATTGGTCTCATCAGCAACAACGATGAGTCGGCCTACAGGGAGGAGGTCCAGCACCTGACAGTGTGGTGCAACGACAACAACCTGGCTCTCAACACCAGGAAGACCAAAGAGCTCATTGTGGACTTCAGGAAGTCAAAAGCTGGCACACACACCCCCATCCTCATCAACGAGACTGAGGTGGAGCGAGTCACCAGCTTCAAGTTTCTGGGTGTCCACATCTCTGATGATCTCTCCTGGACCCTCAACACCTCTAGACTGATCAAGAAGGCTCACCAGCGTCTCTTCTTCCTGAGGAGACTAAAGAAGGTCCATCTGTCTCCTCAGATCCTGGTGAATTTCTACCGCTGCACCATCGAGAGCATCCTCACCAACTGTGTCACAGTATGGTATGGCAACTGCTCTGCCTCTGACCGGAAAGCACTGCAGAGGGTGGTGAAACCTGCCCAACGCATCACCGGTTCCTCACTCCCCTCCATTGAGGCTGTCCAGGGCAAACGATGCTTGCGTAAGGCACGCAGCATCGTCAAGGACATTTCTCACCCCAACCACAGACTGTTCACCCCACTCCCCTCCGGGAGGCGCTACAGATCTCTCCGCACCCGAACCAGCAGGTTCAGAGGTAGCTTCTTCCCTGCGGCTGTCACCCTACTGAACTCGAACTCTGCACCTAGGTGACAGCCTACCAACCACTGCACCCCCCGGACAATTGCACTACCCTACAGTGTACATACCTGTCTATACTGTTCATAATGCACATATCCCTATATTTTCTTAATACTACTGTTAATACACTGCACATATCTGTAAATACCTGTTTATACTGTATTCCATATTTATTCTGTTATTACCCAAATGTTACTGTTAATACATACATACTGCTAGACTGTATTGCCTATACAGCTCATACGCTGCTACACTGTTCATCCTGCATCCTATTTATTCTGCTTATAATGCTACTGCTAATTTATATACTGCACTACTATACTGCACTACCTGTATATACTGATCACACTGCACTTTTCTGCTTTTTTGCACTTCTGGTTAGACACTGCATTTCGTTGTCTCTGTACTTGTACTCTGCACAATGACAAAGTTGAATCTAATTTAATCTAATCTGATTGCCATGTCAAATTCCTGTGTGTCTACCTGATGCATTTGGCGAGTAAAAAGTGATTTTGATTCTGAGATATTGTTTAAACTACCTGTACTTAATTTGCTTTCTCTCTTTCTGTTCTCTGTCTGGTAGGAGAAAAGCTAAATGTTGGCTTCACCACCAGAGCTACCCTCAACAGGCTCCTTGAGGCATCACACCTCAGGAGGTGCAGCTATTCCAGCAGGCAGCAGTGGCGTTTCTGGTCAGGGCTGTGGAGTATGGCATCAACACCCCCTGAAGGAGGCCCTTCTGAAGCATGTAAAATTTGTTGACGTGCAGCAGAGGGCTGAGTGTGGGGTGGAAGATGCCCTATACTTCGTAGACAGGCAAGGGTTTCCACATTTTCCAGGATTTCAACATATTGAATACTTTAAGTTTAATTTTGACCATGGTCACAAAACAAATCCTTAATCAGTTCTTCACACATGGTGCTCTTTTTAGATTTCAGGAACTACTTCCTTTCCATGGGCCACAGGAACAGAACATGGTGAGTGAGGAGTTCCTGGAGTATCAGCTCATGGATATCCCCAAGATCTCACCACCTTTAATGTTGAGGAGTTTTGGGTCCTCAACAAAGAGCAAGGTAAGAAATATTTGGCACCACATGACACACACATAATTAATTGAAATAATAAAAGCAAAGCATTTGAGTAATAGATGCCCTTGGTTCCTTTTTTCAAAGGTGACCGGTTTGAGCCAGTTTGGGAGGCTTTCTAAGATAGCTGCATTAGTGTTAGTGCTCCCTCATTCGAATGCAGACGCTGAGAGGGTTTTCTCCATGGTCGGACTGAACAAGACCAAAACCAGGAACAGCTTGGCACTCGATGGAACTTGGAAAATGCTGAATTAAATAAATATTTTTATTTGTATGAATTTATGTGTCATTTATCAGATCAGACCCCCACCGCCGACAAAATCTCACTCTGAACTCAGTTCAAAACTTCAAAAAAAAAAAAGCCCTGGAGTTGTTCGTGGGATGGCATCATGCCATGGAAGCCCAACTACCATAACTACTTGGTATTTACTTGATATCCACGTCTGTATACTGATGAAGTTGTCTTTGCAGAGCAAGATCCGACTGAGAAAATGCATTGTACAATAGCCACCCATGTACACCGTTGTCCACACATTTCGCTGATATGGTACTACCTGCCTTATTGGGATGGCAGTTACCATGTGAAGGTTTGGCAAGGAAATTTGACTATTTTGTTAATATCTTAAAGTATATCTTAATATTAATTAAATTACTTGGAGTCAGATTAACACTATATGCAAAGAATTGTTGAGTTTGCGCTGATTTAGGGCAAGAATGGTCAAATAGAATGAGGCTTTAATAATACTGTATACTTATGCAATTATTACAAGGCAAATACTTCATAGAACAATGTTACATTCTACCCTCAATGGTAAATGACAGATAAAGAGAGAGGTAGGGAGATGACTACAGGTCACTCTTACAATACTACTCACAGCTCAGACGAGAACCACACATCAGAACAAAGAAAGAATCTGACTATAACATTCTGTTTTATACCCTGACTTCCAACCATAGTATTTCAATTAGGAGCAGTTTGCAAGGGAACCAATCAGAATTCATCCCATCAATTCTATACTGATGACGCTACAATTTTGACACCTTCCGGAGAGAACACTAGAGAGATCATAGCCAACTGTCCTATCGAGGGAAGGGATCTCAAGGAAGGGGGGCAGAATTGCTCCCCCTTCAGTACAGCGTCAAACAAGTTAATCCTGTCAGAATGAGAGTGTGTCAGTACACCACACTAAACAGTGTAGGCCTAATTGCGCTCTGTGAACGACTGGTGTAAAGGGTAAATTATGATGTCCATACTGTAATAGAAAATGTAGGCAGGAGTGACGATCACCTGTCTCAATGCTGAATTGCAAAGATCTTATTTGGGAGCACCTGCCCTTCATAATAGTTATGCTGTCGTCATCCGCAATATCATGTTAACTTTGCAAGGTGTGCAGATCTGTGAATATCACAAAATACCATTTATGCTAACATTAAGATAAATCAATGTAGTATTCTTAGATGTGAATGACAATGGCATTACTTTGGCAATCTTGTCAGCCAAAGCCCACTCATTGATCTTGATTATCAGCATCTGTTGAGGAACATGCATTGGATATTACATATAGTACCAGTCAAAAGTTTGGACACACCTTCTCATTCAATGGTTTTTCTTTATTTTTATTATTTTCTACATTGTAGATTAATATTGAAGACATGAAAACTATGAAGGAACACATGGAATTATGTAGTAAACAAAAGTGTTAAACAAACCAGAATATGTTTTATATTTTAGATTCTTCAAAGTAGCCACCTTTTGCTTTCATGACGGCTTTGCACACTCTTGGCAAGGTGTGTCCAAACTTTTGACTGGTACTGTATGATGACAATCAATTCCAATGACACTCATAGCCCCCATTCTGATATGTTGTAACTTTCTAACTACATAAATAGGAGGAAAAAAGACATGGAGTACCTGGTCAAGGTATTGGCAGAGGCCAATTCTCTTTTCATTGAGTTCCATGCCAGTGCAATGGGGGCACACTGTGGTGTCCAGAAGACCCAGCATGCCATTGGTCTGCGCTACTACTGACCAGGAATGTCCCAGGGTGAGTGCAGAGTATTACATTTAGGTAATTTGTTCCCAATGTTGAGAGACTGTGTGTAATTTCCCTGCACCTTGTTGTATGGTAAATTTAAAGACATACAAGGGTTGTAATCCCACACCTAGGGGAAAAGGTCACAAGAAAACAGATGGTCTTAGAATATTTGAAGAATGCAGGCAGAAGGGGTAAGGTCAGATTGAGGGGTTTGATATGGGTGAAGAAAAGAAAGGATCTAAAGCTGCAGAAACCAGGATAGAGTAATTAAAAGTTAGGGTAAATAAGTCATAAACAAAGTTGTAAACAGCCAGAACAAAAGGCTTTTGAAATCAGCCAGGCTCATCAAGATTTAGGTAGACAAAGAGATGCCAGGGCAGGTGGGGGAGCCCACCTTGATGACGAAATGTAATTCTTGAATGTTATTGGTGTAAGTAGACAGGAACAGAGGTACGTCGAATAGAAGGCGTTGACCTGTATGAGAGTCGATAAAAACAGGTGACAGACGAAAACTCAGGGTTCAACTTTGCAAATCTGAAACAGCTTATTTCTCTGTGAATAAAGTCTCTGAATGAATCAACAGCTCTGGTTAACGGTATTTTATTTCAAAATACTATGATTTAAATTCTACGACAGTTGCTCTGAACCTACTGTGTCCTTTAGGACATTTGTCATTGTTAGTCTCCTTCAGTTGGACTCATACAGTACTTTGTCCCTTAGGTGGCAGAATGCCCTCAATGCCAGGCCAAAAGGACTGATCAAGTAACAGATACATGTCAGTATCTCAGTGTGGCTCAGTTGGTAGTGCATGGTTGTAGCAGCAGCACAAAGTGGGGAAGCTGATAGGCTTGGACCCTTCAACATTCTGAAGTTGAAGGGCAAGAGTGCGGACCTTGTTGGGGTTGATGAGGCCACACGCCCAAGGGTGAATATAGATCATCTTACAAAGTCTCGGGAACCAGAGGAGAGCATCCCAAGAAAATTTAAGAGGGCCTCTCTTTCCACATCCACCAGCACCAGTTCCCGCCCATCTACTAGCACCACCTCCAGCACCTTCACCATCAATGATGACAGTCGTAAGTGAATATTTTTATCACGTCAAAGGTGTGGTGCGCAAGGTAGGCTTAGTGTTTCTGACATTTAAAACAACTTAAAGTCACATATGCCTTTGTGCACAAAGAAAATCAAGTAATTCTGCTATGGGTTGAATGGCAAGTCTATACCCTTGCCATCAAGCTGAAACCATTGTGTTGGTTTTTGTTTGGAGCTATTTCAGTCCATTTAAGGATTTCAGTCATCCTTTTGCATGCCCTTATCATTAAGTTCTGTCATCATTGTGATATGCATTTGCATATTTTTCAGTGATTGCTGACATATGGGCAGGAAAGCGAAGGGATGTCCTGTGGAGCCGCATTGGGCCATAGAAGGTGTATTCCAGCAAGCTGGAAGGTCTTGCACCAGGGAACAAACTGGAGTGAGGTAAAACACGTTCAATATTGTAGTCCTACTAGTATTGTTAATTGTACAGTAGATACTGTGTAAAGTTGTATGACACTACACTTCATTTTGTCAATACAATGCATCTTTAGCGTGTGTTTTAGGATTAGGATGTCAGCGTTAATAAAATGGCAATAGTGGTGGGTTATCTTCAGGTGATTAATGCCTACTTGGCTGGCCTAATTAAGAGAACAAAAGAGGCAGGGTCTCATGGCAACTCCTACCAGATGACCCAAGTCTGGAGGGGAGATTTGAAGGGGTTGAGGAAGGTGCGTGCAATTCAGCTTTTCATATCTTAGAGTGAATGCCATTGACATACAGTGGGGGAAATAATTATTTGATCCCCTGCTGATTTTGTTAGTTTGCCCGATTACAAAGAAATGAGCGGTCTATCATTTTTATGGTACTTTTATTTTAACAAATAGACACAGAATATCAACAAAGAAGTCCAGAAAAACATATTATATAAAGTTATAAATTAATTTGCATTTGATCGAAGGAAATAAGTATTTGATCCCCAAGCAAAACATGACTTAGTACTTGGTGGAGAAACCCTTGTTGGCAAGCACAGAAGTCAGACGTTTCTTGTAGTTGGTCACCAGGTTTGCACACATCACAGGAGGGATTTTGGTCCACTCCTCTTTACAGATCCTCTCCAAATCCTGAAGGTTTCAAGGCTTTTGCTTGGCAACTCGAAGCTTCAGCTCCCTCCACAAATTTTCGATAGGATTAAGGTCTGGAGACTAGCTAGGCCACTCCATGACCTTAGTGTGCTTCTTCTTGAGCCACTCCTTTGTTGCCTTGGCCGTATGTTTTGGGTCATTGTCATGCTGGAAGACCCATCCACGACTCATCCTCAGTGCTCTGGCTGAGGGAAGGAGGTTCTCGTCCAAGATCTTACGGTACATGGCCCCGTCCATTGGCCCCTCAATGCAGTGAAGTCATCCTGTGCCCTTAGCAGAGAAACAACCCCAAAGCATAATGTTTCCACCTCCGTGTTTGACGGTGGGGATGGTGTTCTTGGGATTGTAGCATTCAGCATTTCTCTCCCTCCAAACACGAAGAGTCGAATTTATGCCAAAGAGTTCAATTTTGGTCTCATCTGACCACATCACCTTCTCCCAAGCCTTCTCTGAATCATTTAAGTGTTCATTGGCAAACTTCAGATGGGCCTGTACATGTGCCTTCTTGAGCAGGGGGACCTTGCGGGCACTGCAGGATTTCAATCTGTTACGGTGTAGTGTGTTACCAATGGTTTTCTTGCTGATGGTCTTGTAGCCCATTCCAGCCTTGTGCAGGTCTTCAACTCTTACCCTGATGTCCTTTGAATGTTCTTTGGTCTTGCCCATGGTGGTGGAGAGGTTGGAATGGAAGAGATTGATTCTATTGACAGGTGTCTTTTATACCCATAACAATTAGGAGATTAGGAGTACTTTCTTAAAGTGACAGGAGTAATCTGTGTGCCTCATGGGCATATAACCGGTCTGTATGAGCCAGAATTCTTGCTGGTTTGTAGGGGATCAAATACTTATTTCCTTCGATCAAATGCAAATGAATTTATAACTTTATATAATGTGTTTTTTCTGGACTTCTTTGTTGATATTCTGTCTCTATTTGTTAAAATAAAAGTACCATAAAAATTATAGACCGCTCATTTCTTTGTAATCAGGCAAACTAACAAAATCAGCAGGGGATCAAATAATTATTTCCCCCACTGTAAGTCCCTTATCAATAATGTGAATTTATGGTATGATTTCATTCGGATCTTGTGACATGATATTTTTGTTGGAGCAGTGAACCACAACCATCAATGGACACTGGTGGTAAGTGAGAACATGAATGACCCCCCCCCCCCCCCCCCGCCAACAACATCAAGGCCACAGACATTGTGCAGAGTAACACACATTATCTGCTTACTGCAGCAAACCTGTTTTGGAAATCGTTTCCACATTGTCCATTCCTATATCTGCTTATGGTTCCCTCTTAGTGATCTGTGTCCACACTGACGTTGTTATAGAAAAGGTCCTGCATTTACTCTCGTGCCCGGAGAACAGTATTTGTTGAACGTCTGGTTTTAGCATTGACTTATACAAGTATTGCGGACACATTCTGGTAGACACTTTAGTATGGATATGATTTATTGTGAAATGTGCAGAGCACTTTAAGCTGTCACCGAAAACCGAGGGTTTAGTAATGATTCTGCTGCCATGGCTGCCACCTGTAGGTGACTGAAGTGATTACACAGTGGCATCATTCCGAATGAAATGACTCGAACCAAAGAGAGTAGTTCGAACACTGACGTGTTGTGTACATGATTATCGCATTACGTTGATCTCTGCTAAAAGTGTTTTAAGCGTTCATCGGGCATTGCATTGCTCTGTCGGACAACAGATTATAGCGACGATTACACGCTGCTAGTAAAGTTATTATAGGGCGTCTCAGTGATTTGCAGTATGGAAAACAAATAGAAAGTTAACAATTTATTTGTATTCATTATCTACTGTTGCACTTACTTCCCTCGGAGGCGGAGGCCCGCTGTCCCAGTCACCTGAACTGCGACTTCCTGAACTGGGAGACGGATACCTCCTACGCGGTGGAGAACGTCTGTAGGGGTCTGGAGGCCCACGATCATGATAACCGTGGTCGTGTGGAGGCCGAGGCCTACCTCTTTCTTCTCTGAAAGGAGGTCGAGGGTAAGGCCGGCCGGGCCCAGGATGCGGACCATGGGACGGGGGACCACGGTCCTCGTAGGATGGATACCCTCCTCGAGATGGAGGCCGACCACGATACATTTTCACTGTTAAATCTGACCCTTCGGAGCAATACAACAACGTACTTAATCAACTCACATGGCCGTCTTCTACTACTGACTGTATTTATACATTTGATGCTGAATACATTTGACCATGTATTTGTGCATTCAAGATGTTTTCAATGCACCGCACGATGCTAGCATGAAGAAAACAAGCTTCACAAACCTCCGAAATGTCCTCACACCATATTGGTCCCTTGAATCACTGCATACGGTCTTCTTTTTCTTCTTCTTCAGTGGGGTTTTTAAGGCAGTTGGCAACCCAATGTAATGGCGCTTTACCACCACCGACTGGGCGGGCGGGCATTGGAATGCATTTTTAGAGACTACCCTGAATTGTATTGATAAATACATGCAGGGGCGCCGCTAGAGATTTTGGGCCCGATGAAAGAATATAATATTGCCCCCCCCCCCCCCCTCCAACCTAAACCACCCACCAGCCTAGAAAACCCATTTGACGACCCGTAGTTTAATAGACTGGTAGCTCTAGTGTAGTCTAGTGTTAATTACCCAATACTTAACTTAACCTACTGTCATTGACCATTGATGTATGAATGTCAGAGGTACATGAGTGGCATCTCTCATTACTGTTGTTTTCTGGCAAAAAGACATGTGAATTCAAAATCAGTTTTGAGGAATTCATTGAAATTCAGTGGTATTTAAAATGTTGGTCAATATGTTTATAAAGTTTGTCAAACGCCAGTAATGCCGCGCTGGCTCTAAACACCTCTGTAAAATGTCACAGAAAAGACACAGACCAACTTCATACCCTGCTATTACTTTTCACCACTAGGTGTCAGTATTTAGTTAGAGACCTACCCTGGCTGTGGCTAGTAGATAACTATAAGAAATTGAGTGTCGGCCTTGCTGCTGCAAACGTCCTCAGTAAACAAACTTCCCAGTTCATCCACTTGTCTCCTTCATTTATTGATTCATATATATATATAATTAAATAGTTCTTCATCAAACACGAAATTCATATATATATATATATATATATATATATATATATTTTATATTCATATATATATGAATTTCGTGTTTGATGAAGAACTATTTCATTGATATAAGATTATATGATTCACTGCAAGAAATCCACTAAAGGCTTATTTTGATGTGTACATTTAATTGAAAAATTTGAACAACACAAGCAACAAAAATGCAACACAAACAACACAAAAATGTCAAATGGGAGAGAATACAACCCCTTAACCTCAAAAAAGTGCACTAGAATAGCTCTAAATGAGCTACATAAACACTGTTCAACAGCCCCCAAATGAGGTAGATATAAATATACAGTTTCAATGACTTAAATGCCAAAATCCAAACGCTGGGCCTTCTTGCGAGCAAAATCGTCAATCAAATGCTTGAAATCTAGTGATAAAACCAACTTGCTTTCGATACAATATCGCAAGGTTGTTCAACCACTCCTGAGACATTGTTGATCTCAAATAACTTTTGATAAGTTTCAGTTTGCTAAATACCCTTTCTCCGCCCGCAACGGTAACTGGGAGAGTGCAAAAAATCCTAAGGGCAATGCAAACCTCTCCAAAAATGCTCTGGAGTTGCATTTTATAAATTGCATTTAGGAGAGCAAGAGAGGTACAGTCAGAGGGGAAAGTGGCAGAAAATATCGAATTGAGATGCCTGACACACAGAATAGCAATAGTACTGTCACTCAACTGCCCAACTTTAAGTATGGCCGCAAATTCTTCTACAATATTTGCTGTGGTTTGGAACCGAGTGTCCAAGTCACTTATTATCTGGTCCATGGCAGTGAAAAACACAGTGTTACGAAATGTTGTTTCTGTCCTGTCCTCCTGACCTGTTTCTTCAGGTGTCTCGTCATGGAACCTCTTCCTCCTCCTCTCGCGGCTAAGTTCTTTTTTAAATTGAGGTGGAACCCCCATTTGATTAGCAATCAATGATGCCTCAGAGAAGAGAGCATCCCATCCATTTCTCAGAGCCTGCATCTCTTCTTTAAGTGCATTTACATTAGCTGCCTCCACCTCAAGTGAGATTTTCCCTGACTGGAGTATCACATTCCTGTCATCAATGCATTGCAAAACCTTTAACCAAATGGTGAGAAGGACAATGGCATCAAATGACATGAAGTACTTCCTCAGACCAAAGCTCTGGGCTTGCACTTACAAACGTATAAAGGCGATTGACGTAGCCAAAAAAAGTTGACACTTCAAGGCTTGACCCTGCAGCATGCACGCCTACAAGATTTAATGTGTGGGAGGCACAAGGTGAGAATGTAGCGAGATTGTTTTTTTTTTATATTTGGGCTTGGACTCCCTTGACATGTTTGCCCCATCATCATAGCCTTGCCCCCTGCAATCACCTATGTCTATTCCTAGATCTGAAAGCACACTCTCTATCATCCCTGCTATTTCGCTTCCAGTTTTTCTGTTGACATTTTTTAATTCAACGAACCTTTCAGTAATCTCCCATTCCTCCGTGTCATGATTATAATGGACATATCATATTCAAGATTCAAGATTCAAGATGGTTTTATTGTCATACGCACAACAATTACAGAGCAATCGCTGGCAATGAAATTCTTAAGTCTTGGGCTCCTCCAACAGTGCAATAAGAAGTGTAAATAATAAAAATAAAAGAAACAACAACAATAACAATAATTACCTAAATACAAAACTAAATAAATGTAAATGTAAAATGTAAAAAGTGAAATGTAAACAGACGTTTTTATCCAGATGTCGACTGGTATAAAGTGGCATTTTATAAAGTGGCATGTTATAAAGTGGCATAGTTAAAGTGTCATTGTGGTGAGCTAAGTAGCTCAGGAGTTCAACAGTCTTATTGCCTGTGGGATGAAACTGTCCCTGAGTCTGGTGGTGTGAGACCGGATGCTGCGGTAGCGTCTGCCAGACGGGAGCAGCTGAAACAGTTTGTTGCTGGGGTGATGAGGGTCTTTAATAATCCGGTTAGTCTTCTTCCTGCAGCGCTGAGTGTAGAGGTCCTCCATGGATGGCAGCTCCGTCCTGGTAATGTGCTGGGCAGCTTTCACCACCCTCTGTAATGTCTTACGGTTGAGGGCGGAGCAACTGCCGTACCAGGCGGTGATGCAGCCAGTCAGGATACTCTCTATGGTGCACCTGTAGAAGTTGCAGAGTATCCTGGAGTCCATGTTGAACCTCCGCAGCCTGCGGAGGAAGAAGAGCCGCTGTCTTGCCGTCTTTGTGATGGCGTCGGTGTGGTGAGTCCAGGTCAGGTCCTCGCAGATGTGGACCCCGAGGAACTTGAAGCTGCTGACTCTCTCTACTGCCGTCCCGTTGATGGTGATAGGGGCGTGCCCGGCTCCCTGCCGCTTCCTGTAGTCCACAATCAGCTCCTTAGTTTTGCTGAGATTGAGCTGGAGGTTGTTGTCCTGGCACCAAGATGTCAGGGCTCTCACCTCCTCTCTGTACGCCGTCTCGTCGCCGTCGGTGATCAGGCCGATGACGGTCGTGTCGTCAGCAAACTTGATGATGGTGTTGGAGCTGTGTGTGGCCACGCAGTCATGTGTGAACAGGGAGTAGAGGAGAGGGCTGAGCACGCAGCCCTGGGGTGCGCCGGTGTTGAGAGTCAGGGTGGATGATGTGGCGCCTCCTATCCGCACTGCCTGGGGTCTGCCCGTCAGGAAGCTCAGGATCCAGTCACAAAGCGTGGTGTTGAGCCCGAGGTCCCTGAGCTTCACAGCGAGCTTGGAGGGCACAATGGTATTGAATGCTGAACTATAGTCAATGAACAGCATTCTCACATATGTGTTCCTCTGGTCCAGGTGGGAGAGGGCAGTGTGGAGGGCGAGGGCGATGGCGTCGTCTGTGGACCTGTTTGCCCTGTATGCAAACTGCATGGGGTCCAGTGAGTCAGGGAGGGAGGAGGTGATGAATGATTTGACTAACCGCTCAAAGCACTTCATGACGATGGAAGTGAGTGCTACTGGTCGGTAGTCGTTGAGGCAGGATGTTTTTGACTTCTTTGGGATGGGGATGATGGTGGACTTTTTGAGACATGTGGGGACCACCGACTGGAGCAGTGACAGGTTGAAAATGTCTGTAAACACACCTGCCAGCTGATCTGCACACACCCTGAGAGCCCGGCCAGGTATGCCATCCGGTCCAGGGGCCTTGTGTGGATTAATCCTTTTGAAGGATTTGCACACATCTGCCCTTGTTATTGCTAGTGTGCAGGGGTCCTGGTCCATCTGTACTTCCTCAGCCGGAGAGTAGCTCTCAAAACGTGCGAAGTAGATGTTAAGGTCATCTGGAAGAGATGGAGACACTTCCTCAGTCACACTCGTAGTCCCTTTAAAGTCTGTAATTGTTCTGAGTCCGGTCCACATGTGCCTTGAGTTGGAGCCCTCAAAGTTGGACTCCATTCTGTCCTTGTATTGTCTCTTAGCAATGTTAATAGCTTTCCTGAGTGCATACCTGGAATTGCTGTACTCCTCCAAATCACCTGAGTTGTAGGCGGCAGTCTACAATATGAGCACAACATTTTGCTCAGTGTGGGAAATGTCTGGCGTAGCATCACAGATAATTCCATAGTAGATTGCATCCTCCCTTTCCTTCAGAATGGTTTTCAAAACTCTTTTGCCACACAATTCAATAAACTCATTCTGTATGTCTGAGCTCAAATAATGAGTTAGCCGGGCTTCTTTTTTTATGTCCTGATTTTCTGTAAGTGGTCTTTCAGCAGAGGATCATAATGTGCCAAAAGCTCTAGCGTGCCTAGGAAATTTCCATTGTGGACATCGCCTAAATCTTTAGTTTTACCTCTAAAAGGTAAATTCTTTGACGCCAAGTACAGAGTGACATGAAGGAGTCTCTGCAAGAGAGCCTTATTTCTCTCAATTTCAGATTGTAGCTCTCTTTGCAACTGATGGTCGATGCCAGTTGCAGCCATAACAGAACACTGCAGGTTTTTCCATTTTAAATAGCAGTCCCTGTGAGCTCTGTTGTTTTCATGGCTTGGGAATTTGTCATACATACGACGCCACTTCACGTCACACATCTTGTACCCATGGTCACTATTCAGAGCACTATGTGAAGGTCTTTTCAGCTCATGAGAGAAAAGGACACATGGGATGCAAAACTGTGCATTTGCACTACCACTGTGAATTAACCAGTCCCTTTTCATCTTTTCTCTACCATTTGCTGCCTTGCTGTATTTCAGGTAGTCTGGAAATGGCTTTCCCTCTGAATCATGAGGCATTTCTCTGTCTTCCCTCATTGCTAATTTTCTAATAATGGTTGCCCTGTCCTTGTCAATTAATCTTGCTGGCCACAAACCTGGGTCAACTGACAGCAGATCATCTTCTTCTGACACCAGTACATGTGGCTCAGTATCTAATGCATCCTTAATCTGAGCCTCACTTTGTCCCTTACACTGGATGTTCTTCTCTGCTACTTCCTCCTCCTCATCTGTGCTGCTGTAACTGTTGGCACTTTCCATTGCCTCTTCTTCTGTTTCAAAACCGGTGGTTCTGCTTGTCTCCTCTCTGGCTGCATGGCTTGAAGAGGGCCCTGGCTCTATAGTAACCATAAGGCACATAATTCACAATCTGTCCTATAACAGTATTAACATAGTAATAATACATAGAAATAGAGTTAGCATAATACATTAACATTCTGCTGATTGATTTGGAATGAGCTGGGCTGCATACTTGATTAGTAGCAGTGGTTGATTTAAAAAATAAAAAAAATCATTGAAAGGGTAACAAAAGTGGCAATACCCACTTTACGCCACATGAGCTAGCTTAAATGTTGTCCAGCAAGCTAACAATGTTTTTTTAATGGGCCAGTTGTCAATGTACATTACTGGAAGAACTAAATTAGCTAAATGTTCCCATTAGCTGAAGTTATATTCCATGCTTGATAGCCAGCTAGCTGCTCACATGGTAATACAGCATACACTAAAATATTCAAAATCAGTTGGTATGAGCCTTAACCCCAAAAAACTTTAGCTTCATGGATTGCACTGCTGTAAACATATTATCAACGAAATACTGCTCACCTCCTTCTCCTACAACTAGGAGGTGTGTTGAAGGAAGGGTTTCTAACCCTGAAGCTGCATCTGTGCACGATGAGGGGAGATCTGATTAGTGAACAAGCTAGTTAGCATGTATGCTAGCTATAGCAAGAGTGTGCAATAGCTGGCTACAGATTCACTGAGCTCTATTAATTATTCGGACCAAAATTGCACTCATCTCATTTTCGGTGGCGATAAAGGTAACCTACCAAATATTTAAGTGAAATGACACTGACACTGCACTGTAAATTAACTTAACTTGTTAGTTGGCTAGATCATCCAGGCAGCGTAAGCCAGAGTAATGTTGGCTAGGTAGCTACGTGTAACTTAATGGCCACCAAAGGCAGGTCCGTGAATAAATATATACCTTTCTTTGGAAAAAACTGGGTGACTAACTGTCGGCCCTTTTTCTCCCTCTCAGCTTTCTGTTGCCTCGCTTTTCGTTTCTGATGTCCCGACTTCTGTGACGACGACGTGTCAAATCTACTGATCTTGATCGGTTCTGCTTGTAAACGCACCCACTGGAATATTCTAGTAGGGATGGTCGGATCGATACCAAAATATCGATACTTCGATCTTAATGCTTCAGTTTTGAGAATCGATCCTCATCTTACAAAATCGATAACAGGTACTGTCTTTAAGTAGTGATTTTATTAATTTCATAGTATTCATTTGTTTTAATTGCTGTTTGGGATAGGAACTACTTTTCCTTTCTTCTCGCTCCGCTCCCCATAGAAAGGCAGTACTAAGGCCCGCACGCAGACTCGAGAAACAGTTCTGCAAGTTGCAGTTAGTCACAATGGCAGAAAGAAAGCGGAGCATCGTTTGGAGCTATTTCACGGCAATAAACACAAATGAAAAAAATAGAGAAGGGTGAAATATAAAGGCTATACTGTGCATTTTGCCAAAAATGGAGAAACAAACCACACGTTTGTTTCATTCGTAACGTTTTAATAGATACAATTCTCATTTTAATTACATTAACTTACTTATGATACTACTACTACTACTACTACTACTACTACTAATAATAATAATAGTGTAGCGTCGGGGGGCAGGGCTACAGTTTATGCCGACAGAGTGACGACTGAGCTGTGGACCAGAGACAGTCTAGATTGTCCGCTAGCCCGTGAGAGTAAAAAAATAAACAGTAAATCTCCCGAAATGCCATTCAACAGTATCAACATTTATCTCCACAATACCATGCTCTCTCAAATCCACAACAGAGGAACATCACATTTACGGTGGAAAGCCAGCAAAACCATCAGGGGGTTTGAAGGACAATATTTCTGATGGGGTTTGACTAGTCAGAGAGACTCTTTGGACAAGTAATAAATGATGCTTTCAAGTGCAACCACGAATCTGAATGCAACATCTGACAATATAGTCAATTTATTGTACAGTAGGTGTAGTTCATAATTTGAAATATATGACCAGTCTAGCAAAGCATTATAGATATTCATCCATGCCCACATTTTTGATTCTTCATGCTGTGTCCAATCACAAATTAAACCATGCATAAAAGCTGATTGAGAAATGTATACAATCTTTTGTCAGAAGATATTTGTGCATTGTATGCTAAAAGGTATACTTTGAGTTTGTGCTGTAGGTGGGCCTACAACAGAGAAGAATATGGAAAGTCCCAGCAGCAAATGCAAATAAAGACATCACTGTTATCAGTTACAGATCCAAGACTAAATTGCAACATGAGTGCAGGATTTATTCATAAGAAACATCATTTTTCTTGCATACAAAGAGATCCCTTTGTAAAAATTACAGTTCACCCCCCTGGACTCAATGCATCCTCTTCCATCTCTCACATACAGTTAGGTCCATACAGTGGGGGAAATAATTATTTGATCCCCTGCTGATTTTGTTAGTTTGCCCGATTACAAAGAAATGAGCGTTCTATAATTTTTATGGTACTTCTATTTTAACAAATAGAGACAGAATATCAACAAAGAAGTCCAGAAAAAACACATTATATAAAGTTATAAATTCATTTGCATTTGATCGAAGGAAATAAGTATTTGATCCCCTACAAACCAGCAAGAATTCTAGCTCATACAGATCGGTTATATGCCCATGAGGCACACAGATTACTCCTGTCACTTTAAGAAAGTACTCCTAATCTCTGCTTGTTATGGGTATAAAAGACACCTGTCAATAGAATCAATCTCTTCCATTCCAACCTCTCCACCACCATGGGCAAGACCAAAGAACATTCAAAGGAAATCAGGGTAAGAGTTGTAGACCTGCACAAGGCTGGAATGGGCTACAAGACCATCAGCAAGAAGCTTGGTGAGAAGGAGACAACTGTTGGTGCAATTATTAGAAAATGGAAGAAATACAAAATAACCATCAATCGCCCTCGGCCTGGAGCTCCATGCAAGATCTTGCCTCGTGGGGTAAGGATGATCATGAGAAGGGTGAGGGATCAGCCCAGAACTACACGGGAGGAGCTTGGTAATGATCTCAAGGCAGCTGGGACCACAGTCACCAAGAAAACCATTGGTAACACACTACACCGTAACGGATTGAAATCCTGCAGTGCCCGCAAGGTCCCCCTGCTCAAAAAGGCACATGTACAGGCCCATCTGAAGTTTGCCAATGAACACCTAAGTGATTCAGAGAAGGCTTGGGAGAAGGTGATGTGGTCAGATGAGACCAAAATTGAACTCTTTGGCATAAATTCGACTCTTCGTGTTTGGAGGGAGAGAAATGCTGAATGCTACAATCCCAAGAACACCATCCCCACCGTCAAACACGGAGGTGGAAACATTATGCTTTGGGGTTGTTTCTCTGCTAAGGGTACAGGACGACTTCACTGCATTGAGGGGCCAATGGACGGGGCCATGTACCATAAGATCTTGGACGAGAACCTCCTTCCCTCAGCCAGAGCACTGCGGATGGGTCGTGGATGGGTCTTCCAGCTTGACAATGACCCAAAACATACGGCCAAGGCAACAAAGGAGTGGCTCAAGAAGAAGCACACTAAGGTCATGGAGTGGCCTAGCTAGTCTCCAGACCTTAATCCTATAGAAAATATGTGGAGGGAGCTGAAGCTTCGAGTTGCCAAGCAAAAGCCTTGAAACCTTCAGGATTTGGAGAGGATCTGTAAAGAGGAGTGGACCAAAATCCCTCCTGAGATGTGTGCAAACCTGGTGACCAACTACAAGAAACGTCAAACTTCTGTGCTTGCCAACAAGGGTTTCTCCACCAAGTACTAAGTCATGTTTTGCTTGGGGATCAAATACTTATTTCCTTCAATCAAATGCAAATTAATTCATAACTTTATATAATATGTTTTTCTGGACTTTTTTTGTTGATATTCTGTGTCTATTTGTTAAACTAAAAGTACCATAAAAATTATAGACCGCTCATTTCTTTGTAATCGGGCAAACTAACAAAATAAGCAGGGGATCAAATAATTATTTCCCCCGCTGTATATATTTGGACTTTACCAAAACATAATCAAGTTACAGTTATATAATGAATATGGGCTTAAAGTGCAGACTTTCAGCTTTAATTTGAGGGTATCCACATCCACATATCCAAATTGGAGGAAGGGTTTAGGAATTACAGCTCTTTAATATGTAGCCCCCTCTTTTTTAAGGGACCAAAAGTAATTGGACAATTGACTCAAAAGCAGTTTCATGGACAGGTGTGGGCTATTCCTTTGTTATTTCTTTATCAATTAAGCAGGTAAAAGGTCTGAGTTTAATTGTGGCTGTTACACAGGAACGTCTGAGGAACCAAATGACGGCACACAGAGAAGGTGGTGGGGTTTAGCCCGAAGGCGTATTTAATAATAATAAAAGGGTAGGGGAGAGATGGATAATCCAACCGGGTCGTCGGGGTCGATAACGGGAGGTCCAGTGTTCGGGAGAGGGGAAAGGCGCCGTGGGGTAATCCGTGGGGAGTAGTCGGGGTTCGGTCCAGGGGTCGGTAGCAGGGAGGTCCAGTAGCGAAGAGGGGGTAGGGGCTACGTCCGTGGATGGGTAGGGTTAGGAGGGGAATCCAAGGAAGACGAGGGTTCTGGATGGGGCACAGGAGAACATGGTGAGACACACACAGACACAAGGGACACGGAATATAGCAAAACTGGCTGGAAACGTATGTGGATACTCGAAAAGTTCAGGCAGGGTTCTTATAGGGAGGTGATTGCTGATGGTTCGCAGGTGTGCTGAGTGGAGACAGGGAACAGGTGCGCTGTCGACTGGGAGGGTGATGCTCCAGCGATGATCGCCTGGGCCTCAAGGTGGTGCCAGAGGGCCGGTCAGGCATTTGCATTTGGAAGCTGTTGCTGTGAACGCACAACATGCGGTCAAAAGAGCTCTCAATGCAAGTGAAACAGGCCATCTTTACGCTGCAAAAACACAAATAATCCATCAGAGAGATAGCGGCAACATTAGGAGTGGCCAAATCAACAGTTTGATACATTCTGAGAGAAAAAGAACGCACTGGTGAGCTCGACAACACAAAAAGGCCTGAATGTCCACGGAAGACAACAGTGGTTGATGATCGCAGGATCCTTCACATGGTAAAGAAAAACCCCTTCACAACACCTATCCAAGTGAAGAACACTCTCCAGGAGGTAGGTATATCATTATCCAAGTCTACCATAAAGAGAAGACTTCACAAGAGCAAATACAGAGGGTTCACCACAAGGTGCAAACCATTCAAAAGCCTCAAGAACAGAAAGGCCAGATTAGACTTTGCCAAAAAACATCTAAAAAAGCCAGCTCAGTTCTGGAACAGCATTCTTTGGACAGATGAAACTAAGATCAACATGTACCAGCATGATGGGAAGAAAAAAGTATGGAGAAGGCTTGGAACTGCTCATGGTCCGAAGCATACCACATCATCTATAAAACACGGTGGAGGCGGTGTGATGGCATGGCTTCCAATGGCACTGGGTCACTAGTGTTTATTGATGATGTGACAAAAGACAGAAGCAGCCGGATGAATTCTGAAGTGTTTAGGGATATACTGTCTGCTCAGATTCAGCAAAGTTGATTGGACGGCGCTTCACAGTACAGATGGACAATGACCCAAAACATACTGCGAAAGCAACCCAGGAGTTTTTTAAGGCAAAGAAGTGGAATATTCTGCAATGGCGGAAGTCAATCACCTGATCTCAACCTGATCAAGCATGCATTTCACTTGCTGAAGACAAAACCAAAGGCAGAAAGACCCACGAACAAACAACAACTGAAGACAGCTTCAGTAAAGGCCTGGCAAAGCATAACAAAGGAGAAAACCCAACATTTGGTGATGTCCATGGGTTCCAGACTTCAGGCAGTCATTGCCTGCAAAGGATTCTCGACAAAGTATTAAAAATGAACATTTTATTTATGAGTATGTTAATTTGTCCAATTACATTTGAGCCCCTGAAAATAGGGCACTGTGTATAAAGATGGTTGCAATTCCTAAACGTTTTATACAATATTTTTGTTCAACCCCTTGAATTAAAGCTGAAAGTCTGCAGTTCAATTGCTTCTCAATTGTTTCATTTCAAATGCATTGTGGTGGCGTACTGTGCTGGAAATCTTTCAGTGAACAACAATAAACGATGTTTGGTCTCAGTTGAGAGTTTTAATGCATATACAAAGTTTAAACAATTCTTCCTTACGGCCGGATCAGCATTCCTTCACCAACAGTGTGGATTCAGATACTGATGCTGTGGCTGAGGAGAGGACCATCCTTAACCCCAATGCTCATACGTCATAGGTCTAGGGGTAAACATATCTTGCACCTGTTTGCTGATAAAGAAGCTGGGAAACGAGCATAGGCGTTGTGAGCCACTATTACAATGTCTCAGCCTGCAGTTAGGAGTGTTCCAAGGTCACATACTGTCTATTGTATGATAGAAGGAGCAGTCGGTTTTGGTTCTTCCTCAGTCACAAAAAGGAAAATAACAAAGTACATTGGGTCACAACAAGGTCAATACATTTCATATAAGACTTAAGCAAAATAGTACAAATACATTTTTTGCCATTACAGTACAGAGCCAAAATTATGAAAATTGTGTCACTGTCCAAATATTTCCGAACTGTATACACTCACTGAACACTTTATTAGGAACACCTGTACACCTTGTCATGGTGAAGGTGGTGTAATGGTGTGGGGAATGTTTTCTTGGCACAGTTTGGGCCCGTTAATACCAATCAATCATCACTTGAATCCCACAGCTTATTTGAGTATTGTTGCTGACCATGTGCATCCTTTCATGGCCACAATTTACCCATCTTCTAATGGCTATTTCCAGCATGATAATGCACCATGTCACAAAGCAAAAGTCATCTCCATCTGGTTTCATAAACATGACAATGAGTTCAATGTTTTTCAGTGGCCTTCCCAGTCACCGTATCTGAATCCAATAGAACACCTTTGGGATGTGGCTGAACAGGAGATTCACAGCTTGAAGTAGCCATTAGAAGATGGGTAAATTGTGGCCATGAAGGGATGCTCATGGTCAGCAACAATACTCAAATAGGCTGTGGCATTCAAGCGATAATTGAACGGGCCAATTAAGTGTGCCAAGAAAACATTCCCCACACCATTACACCACCTACACTTTGAGAAGGTATACAAGTGTTCTTAATAAAGTGTTCAGTGAGTGTAGTACAGTGAAGGCTCAGGATAGAACCTAGGGTAGCATTAGAGCCAGGCTTAAATTCTGGTCGGATAACAAGACACAGGTGTAGCCAATAAACTAACTAAGGTAAATCAGTGAACAGCGAGGAGTCTCTGACGGCCACTGGTGACCAGTGGAGGAACAGCAGGAGAGAGGAGGATTCCTCACACTATCTTATCTATGTATCCTTTATTGTTGCTATTCCTGCTTGATTCTTAAAACCTGTGAAATCCTATCCTGGGAGAAGGGCCCACAGACATCTTGCAGAGGGAGAAACACTGCTGCCTGGTCAGCCAGAGCCAACCTAACAGACAGTGGAGGATAAAAACTCAAATGGATAAGATAAAAATGTAATATAAATTTGACAATAGATTGCTTAACAATTTCAACAAGGGCATCACTGGAAAACTTTGCTTAGTTATTTTGATAACCGTTGCAAACATTCACTCTATACTCAAGCCACATTAATTACAAGGAGTATTAAGGAAGAGCTCAAACCTCAGGGGATTCAAGGGAGAATGAGGCACATACTGTAATAACTGACTAGTTTATTTCTCTCTCCCCCCCAGCCAAACAAAATCCATACAAAAAGCACATAGCTGGCATTTTATCAATAGCTAGAACATGAATCTAAAAGGCTCTAAAAGGCTTCTTTCTTGATACCCTGCCATACAGGCCAGCTTTGTGTAAAGTTTGTGAGATTGTTGTCACATGCACAAACAGACCAGTCCCAGCCATAAAGACTTGTAAGTCCTTCAAAGTTGCCTTTGGCCTCTTGGTAGCTTCTCTGATCAATGTCCTCCTGGCTCGGTCATCCAGTTTGGACGGACGGCCTGATCTAGGCAAGGTGTTGGTGGTGCCATACGCCTTCCACTTCTTAATGATGCTCTGAACGGTACTCAGAGGGATAGCTAAAGCCTAGTGATGGCAGTTTGACACTGAAGCTTCGATACGTGCTTCAAACACTGAACAACAATTCCATCGAAGCACTGCTTCAAAGCTTGCTTTGGTGCGAAAAAAATCACGTGACATATGACGTCCGAAGCAGCAACTGCTTCGTTGCCTGAATGAATCACCTGACTGGTTCGCGGTCCAATCAGGTGATTCACTGGCACTGCCTCGTCTCGATTCTGACAGGTGATAGGTTGCGACAGTTTTGAATTTGAGTGCCTCAACACTTTATAACCGCTCTAAACAATGCACAATTTGTGGATTGTCGTAGTAGGTGCGTTGTTGCTGTTGAGTTGTTGGTATTGCGTTTGTATTCTCTGAGTGTTCTTCTTGTAATCTTTGAGTGTTCCCCATCCCACATAATCACCCCCTGCCATAGTTACACAAACACACATAGTTACACTGCCATATTTTCCCCAGCACTCTCTCCTCAATAACACAATACACACATTCATCAATCTTTATTTGTAAATAGAACATGATATTCAGTCTTAGTGTGTGTGTGCATCAAAGAATTTCATCAAAGCAAAGATACTGTAGCGAACGGCGGGGTAGAGCAGCTTGCCTTAAGCGGGTATCGAACTCGCAATCTTTCGCTTACAAACCGGCCGCGCTAGCCACAACACCAAGAGCGGTAACTCCCTTGGCGGAATTGCTAACGGGCCTTTCACAGGGTCGTTACAATACTTTAAATCCAAGGGTGATCAAAGCAAAGATGCTTCAGAACAAAAGATCTTTTCTACAAAAGTAAAGTAGTTTCTCCAACACTGCTCATTGAGGTGTGTGTGTGTGTTCGTGCGTGCGTGTAATTAAAAGCCTCCTGTCCACCAACTAGCCTGCCTAATTTGACTGCAGCCTTGCACTTTGCCAGGAGAGGTCACTGTAACTGAAGCTTCGAGTAATGAACCCATTTTCGAAACAATTGGCTCAAGTGGTTCAGTGCTTCACAAAAGCTTCATTTGCCCATCACTACTAAAGCCTTCGAAATCTTTTTGTAGCCTTCACCTAACTTGTGCCTTCCTACAACTTTATCCCGGAGGCCTTTTGAAAGTACTTTTCCAACCATGGTGAATTCTTTGCAGAACCATGCACTTCTAGTAGTGGAATCCTCAAGAAACAGCTAGTTTTATTCTGAAGTCATCAAAACCACTACAATTGATGTCAGGTGGGAGGCAATTAGCCTGGTGGTTGATCTGGAAGTTGATTGGTTGCACCTGAGCAAGTTTATAATGGTATATTCTAAGGGGCTGATCACTTAACCAAACCAGGTATTTCACTAATTAATTTTTAATAATTGTCCTGAATTTTTTACATTTTTATTTTCACTTTGATGATGAGGGTTATAATGTGTACATACAGCTCAAAAAAGTTAGATTTGATTTATTTTAATTTCCAGGGTGTAATGTGTAGTGATGGGCAAATGAAGCTTTTGTGAAGCACTGAACCACTTGTGCCAATTGTTTCGAAAATGGGTTCATTACTCGAAGCTTCAGTTACAGTGACCTCTCCTGGCGAAGTGCAAGGCTGCAGTCAAATTAGGCAGGCTAGTTGGTGGACAGGAGGCTTTTAATTACACGCACGCACGCACGCACGAACACACACACCTCAATGAGCAGTGTTGGAGAAACTACTTTACTTTTGTAGAAAAGATCTTTTGTTCTGAAGCATCTTTGCTTTGATCAACCTTGGATTTAAAGTATTGTAACGACCCTGTGAAAGGCCCGTTAGCAATTCCGCCAAGGGAGTTACTGCTCTTGGTGTTGTGGCTAGCGCGGCCGGTTTGTAAGCGAAAGATTGCGAGTTCGATACCCGCTTAAGGCAAGCTGCTCTACCACGCCGTACGCTTTGATGAAATTCTTTGATGCACACACACACTAAGACTGAATATCATGTTCTATTTACAAATAAAGATTGATGAATGTGTGTATTGTGTTATTGAGGAGAGAGTGCTGGGGAAAATATGGCATAGGTTGGGTGTGTTTGTGTAACTATGGCAGGGGGTGATTATGTGGGATGGGGAACACTCAAAGATTACAAGAAGAACACTCAGAGAATACAAACGCAATACCAACAACTCAACAGCAACAACGCACCTACTACGACAATCCACAAATTGTGCATTGTTTAGAGCGGTTATAAAGTGTTGAGGCACTCAAATTCAAAACTGTCGCAACCTTTCACCTGTCAGAATCGAGACGAGGCAGTGCCAGTGAATCACCTGATTGGACCGCGAACCAGTCAGGTGATTCATTCAGGCAACGAAGCAGTTGCTGCTTCGGACGTCATATGTCACGTGATTTTTTTCGCACCAAAGCAAGCTTCGAAGCAGTGCTTCGATAAAATTGTTGGTCAGTGTTTGAAGCACGTATCGAAGCTTCAGTGTCAAACTGCCATCACTAGTAATGTGACAAAAGGTAAAGATTTCACAGGGGTATGATGACTTTCTATAGGCACTGTATCCAAACAGATTGATGGCTGTAATTGCAGCAAAAGGTGGCTCTACAAAGTATTAAATCAGGGGACTGATGACTTTTCCAACCCTGTTATTCTTGTTTTTCATTTTTTATACATTTTCAGAACTGTTGCCTTTGTTTTCATTAGTTAGGGTTAGTATGGCTAATGTTGTATGGCTAAATTTGTACATAAAGCTGGAAAAAGTGTTTTTTAATGGGTTTTGATTTCAGGCTGTAAGACAAATATAGTAACTATTTCAAAGGGGTATGATGACTTTCTATAGGCACTGTATGTGTTGTTTAGTTACATAAACATATATGTTTGCTAAATTGATTTGCCATGTTCACTGCAGATAGGGGGAGGTTAACTACAAATGGTGTTGCAGAAATGTAGTCCTGGCTTCACTCCAGGCAGGCCATGCAAATGCTATGTGAAGTTTAACATTAGGCCGTCACTCCACTCACTCCGTTGCTTCTGGAGAACATGGTCAAATGTAGCTGCAGTGACACAGGGTCACCACTGGTCTGTCTGAAGAGACAGATAACAAGCTGCAACAGAATTGAATGTCTGTGCAGGTTATACAAACAACACAGATGAGTACATTTTATGAATATGAAAATGTGTGTAACAAATCACCCTTTAACAGGTGTCAAAATCTATAACATCTTAACAAGATGTAAGATCTTAACAATATAACAAACAGGAAACAGAATATGCCCCATGTGTGGTCTAAAGCTACTTAATAAAAATCTCTGAAAAAACCCTGAAAAAGTCTGTGTACGGCAGTGTCAATACACCTACTCCTATAGATAATCTTGAAATACCAAATACACTATGCATATTAATCGACTGACTTGCCCCTCTGTGTTACTCCAAAGGCCACTGGTCTGGCTGTGAGTAACATCATCTGGTAAGCATTAGACTGAAACATATGGCATCCGTACATGGGTTTCTAAATATTACCTGGGAATATCCCACAATGTAGGAGACACAATGTTGTAGATGAGATTTGAGGTCCATATTGACATGATTGCATCACGCAGTTGCTGCAGATTTGTCGGCTGCACGTCCATGATGCGAATCTCCCGTTCCACCACATCCCAAAGGTGCTCTATTGGATTGAGATCTGGTGACTGTGGAGGCCATTGGAGTACAGTGAACTCATTGTCATGTTCAAGAAACCAGTTTGAGATGATTTGAGCTTTGTGACATGCCGCGTTATCCTGCTGGAAGTAGCCATGAGAAGATGGGTACACTGTCTTTATGTCATAAAGGGATGGACATGGTCAGCAACAATACTCAGGTAGGCTGTGGCGTTTAAACAATGCTCAATTGGTACTAAGGGGCCCAAAGTGTGGCAAAAAAATATCCCCCACACCATTACACCACCACCACCAGCCTGAACCATTGATACAAGGCAGGATGGATCCATGCTTTCATGTTGTTTACGCCAAATTCTGGCCCTACCATCTCAGTGTCGCAGCAGAAATCGAGACTCATCAGACCAGGCAACGTTTTTTTCAACGTCTTCTATTGTCCAATTTTGGTGAGCCCGTGCAAATTGTAGCCTCAGTTTCCTGTTGTTAGCTGACAGGAGTGGCACCCAGTGTGGTCTTCTGCTGCTGTAGCCCATCTGCTTCAAGGTTTGACGTGTTGTGCGTTCAGAGATGGTCTTCTGCATACCTTGGTTGTAACGAGTGGTTATTTGAGTTACTGTTGCCTTTTTATCATCTCGAACCAGTCTGGCCATTCTCCTCTGGCATCAACAAGGCATTTTCGCCCAGAGAACTGCCGCTCACTGGATATTTTCTCTTTTTCTGACCATTCTCTGTAAACCCTAGAGATGGTTGTGCGTGAAAATCCCAGTAGATCAGCAGTTTCTGAAATAGTCAGACCAGCCCGTCTGGCACCAACAACCATGCCACGTTCAAAGTCACTTAAATCACCTTTCTTCCCCATTCTGATGCTAGGTTTGAACTTCAGCAGGTTGTCTTGACCATGTCTACATGCCTAAATGCATTGAGTTGTTGCCATGTGACCCCCATAGCCACCACACTCATTGAAGAGGCACAAAAACTTACACTCAACATAGACACAGACAAAATGCAACCACAAGATTTACATTGCACTGCACACATACATGAAGGGAAGGATGAAAAGTTTGAGGAAAGATGGTTCAGAGAAGGTTGTTCTTGGGAAAGGATAACTTTGAATTATCTGTTCTGGAACAAAGATAGATGTGCAGCCTCAGTAACCCTACCCAAATTCATGAGATCAGACAAAGTCAAATTACCATTGGCTAATTGTGATTTATGTTCAGCTGACTCTCTGTTTGATGTTTCTGGTTCATACCCACATGTTTCACTGGCTAAGCACAAGAATGATGCATGGAGTGATCTGGGCCCATGGGTGAAACGATGTGTTGAAGCTGACATTTGGACGCCAACACCTGATCCCCATGTCCAGTTCAATCCTGACCATAAGGTGTTTAGACGCAAACACACATGGATTGTGCACACACTTAGAACAGTTCAACTGATACCAGACACAAACGCAACTATGCAACTCACTACAACTTACCTTAAAAACACCAGTGATGTCACTGCCCTACATCCAGCCCTAAAATAAGTCCCTAAGACTCTATGGGCTCAAGGCAAACATGATGTTGGGTTAATAAAAAGCATGCAACCAATTGTGATCACATCAAAATCTGACTATAGGCCACACCAACACCAATATCCACTAAAACAGGAAGCTATTGAAGGAATTACACCAGTTTTTATCTCTCTGTTGAAGGCAGGTGTAATTGTTCCATGTGACAATTCCCCAGTGCGAACACCAATATTCCCTGTAAAGAAAATCAGCAGGACAGCCTGATGAATGGCAGTTTGTACAAGATTTACAAAGTGTGAACGATGCAGTACGACAGCGTGCTCCAAATGTTCCACTCAACAATTCTTTCTCAAGTTCCACCAAAAAGCAAGTGGTTTTCAGTTGTTGATTTGGCAAATGCATTCTACACCCAGATAGTCAATTCTGGTTTGCATTTTCCTTTAATGGGAAAGGTTACACGTTTACACGTCTCTGCCAGGGCTACTGCGAGAGCCCTACAATCTATAATGACGCATTGAGGGACAGTTTGAGCACTCTAACACTGTCTCCAGGAAGTGCTCTCTTGCAGTATGTTGATGACCTGATGACCTGTGCCCCAACGGGAGAGCAATGTGAGGTAGACACGATCGCACTTCTGAAACATCTAGCTAATGAAGGTCATAAAGCCAGTGCCTCGAAATTACAATTTGTACAACAACAGGTGACATTTTTGGGACATGTGATCACAGAAGAGGGCAGATCCCTCTCCCAAAAGCGAGTCATAGCTATCCAAAAGATTGCAAAACCAATCACTAAGAAACAGGTTGTCATTTCTAGGAATGTGATCCTATTGCAGAAGCTTCATTCCCAACTATGCTGTTCTCGAGATGCCCCTGAGCGCAATCGCACACGGGCAAGGCCTAAGTGCACATAGTAAGGTAACATGGATTGACGCTGCAGAAAAAGCCTTTACGGAACTCAAACTGGCTCTGCAAACGACTCTGACTCTGGGGCTACCAGACCCAACACAACCTTTTACTCACAGTGGACGAAAAGGGAGGATGCATGACTTCAGTGCTGCTCCAAGACCATGGGGGCAGACAGCGACCTGTTGCTTATTTCTCTGCCAAACTAGACCCTGTAGCTGCCGGTCTTCCAACTTGTCTAAGAACTGTTGCAGCAGCAGAAAAGACTGTAATGGCCTCCAGAGACATGTAGGTTATACTAACCTGACCCTGCTTGTACCACATTCGGTGTCATTGATTCTATTAGAATAGAAAACATCTCATCTCTCTGCAGCACATTGGCTTAGATACAACAGTGCTGTTGGACATGCCTAATATTTCTGTTAAACGCTGCAATGTTCTTAACCCTGCAACTTTACTCCCCACAGAAGGAGATGGTGAAGAACATAACTGTGTTGCGACAATAACGGAAGTTTGCTCTCCCAGACCAGATTTACGAGAAGTGCCCTTACAAAATGCAGACTTGGAACTGTTTGTGGATAGTTCAGCATCTCGCAATCCTGAGACAGGCAAAACCCAAATAGGCTTTGCTGTGGTAACCGCACACGACACACTCATTGCAAAACCACTTCTATCTACACTATCTGCACAAGCAGCAGAGCTCACAGCAAGCTAGCAAAAGATAAGTGTGGGGGGACATGCAGCGTTCGGCCTGTAGAGGGAGCTACAGGACCGTGGCCGGGGTTGTGTCGGCGAGACTTTGTTGCACACCTGCTGCAAATGAAGTCTCGTCGGCGAATGTTTAAGATGTGTGTGCTTCTGCCATTTCAGTAGGCGAGGTGAGCTGGGAACGGCGGAACGAGAGAGAGAGAAAGGGACGACTGCAAAGTCGCCGAGTGGTCGTTAAGGAGGCTGGAAAGCCAAGAGACATTTTCACGAACGAACTTTATGAATAAACGGGAGCAATCCCTTACCGACATTCTGTGTACAACGGACTTTACTACAATAAGACAGCTACCATCTACACAGGTAGTAGATATGCATTTGGAGTAGTACATGACTTTGGCACTCTGTGGAAACACAGAAACTTCCTCACTTCATCTGGCAAACTCATAGCACACCATACATTTGTGTCTCAACTGCTGGATGCTGTTCTACTCCCCAAGCAGATTGCAGTTTGCAAATGTGAAGCTCACACTAACAATTCTGACCCTATTTCACAGGGCAACGCTAGAGCAGATACTGCAGCAAAGACAGCTGCCAGACAGGAATTGAAACCAGATGTAATGACTCATTTGCATACTTCTGTTTCTACCCCCACAGCAGATTTGCAGGAACTGCAAGGCTGCGCAACGGCCGATGAGAAGGCTACGTGGAAGAAATGTGGTTGTTTGTTTGACAATGGGGTATGGTACGGCCCCAATAACTTTCCATGCCTACCAAAATACCTGTTTCCCCACGATGCTAAGTTGACACACGGGTTGGACCCGTTTGTGTCAAAAGGAGGGATGCTAGCACAAATTAGTCAACACTGGTTCACAAAAGGCTTTTCAAATTATGCTTCTAAATTTTGTCAAGCATGTGTGATATGCGCCACAAATAATGTAGGTAGAGGCATACACACACCACAAGCAGCACATCCTCCACCAGACAAACCATTTGACCATCTAAAGATGGACTTTATTGAATTGACCCCTAGTGAGGGCAAGAAATTCTGTCTAGTCATAGTTGACATGTTTTCTAAATGGGTCGAGGTATTTCCCTCAGCCAAACAAGATGCAGGTGCAGTAACCAAAGCACTCATCAAAGAGATTATTCCCAGATGAGGAATCCCAACCAAAATCAGCAGTCAACACAGTTTTAAGACAAGTGGGCGAGTATTTTGGCATAAACTTGAAACAACACTGTGCCAGCCAGCCAGTGGCGGTGCCGTTGAAAGAGAAAATGGCACACTATAAAATAAGTTAATGTGCAGAGACAGGACAAACATGGACCAAAACTCTCTCCATCGTTCTCATGCAGATGAGAGCCAGGGTGAGGTCTAAGAATGGCCTAAGTCCCTTTGAAGTTTTGTTTGGCAGACCACCAAACACTGGCATTGGTCCTGTTAGAAGACATTTGCCAGACACATCACACTGTGAGGATGAGATGCTCCGTTATTGTGTAAATCTTTCCTCTGCTCTATCTGATATCCACAAACAGGTTAAAGACGCTCTACCCATACCAGCTGACAGACCCCTGCATGACCTGAAGCCTGGTGACTGGGTAGTGGTAAAAGACCTAAGGAGGAAGAGTTGGAAGTCCAAATGGTGGACCGGGCCCTTCCAGATCCTACTGACCACACAAACAGCTGTAAAGGTCTCTGGAAGAGCCACGTGGGTACATGCAAACCACTGCAAACGAATTCCAGAGTTGATAGACGACTTCCGCCCCCCAGTCCACCAGCGACCTCCACACCCACCTGACGAACCACATCAGGGGACGGAGTGAAATAGCGTCCTCCCCCATCAGTAGTGTGCCAAGCTCCATCTAAGTGACGTGCAGGAAGACATCCTGTGTCACCCACGAGGGATGGAACGCAGACCATGGCATCCGTTCAGACAACAAGGCCTTTGTAGCGTCAGAGGCACCATTTGTATCCTGTTAATGATTATTGCCATTATTGTGATACCTATATTGTTGATTCTAGACCAACCCATACAGCATACAACAAGTAATTTCACCACGTCGCCCCACAACCTAAGTAGGCCACGCCGAAGCGCCCCCACGTGAGTTATCCGGTAGACAACTCATACAACAAGTTAGTAAGACCAACCTGTGGATGCAGTATGCAACCTACACTGCTCAAAAACACACAAATTATTCCTGTATGGTATGTCTAACCGCGCGACCCCCCTTATTGCTAACATCGGTGCCTGACACGTCTGTCACTTGTGCTAATGATAAAAAATATATGGAAAGCTTCAAAAACAAATACACTATTTGTGCGATCTGTATTACTCAAATTCCAACACGACAAACAAGATAAATGACCTGTGTGATCACTTCCTGGCTGTAACAAGTCCGTGACACGAGTCGAGGTACTGTTTTCTGGGAAATCCCGTTTATTTTCATAAAATGTTCGTAATAATTCCAATGTTCGGAATAATTTCAATGTTCGTAACACAACGCCACTCGGCGACTTTCCAGTCGCCCTCCTTCTCTCTCGAACGCTGAGGCACACACATCTTAAACCATCTAGTCAACGAGGCTTCATTTGCAACAGGTGTGCAACGGAGCCTCGCCGACGTCACCCTGGCCACGGTCCTGTAGCTCCCTCTACAGGCCGAACGCTGCATGTCCCCCCACCGCCCGACACAGGCCGGGGACACGACGGCCGACAACCTACTCCCCCCCCCCCTGCACAGGAGAGGAAGTCTGCCACGACCATCTGCGCCCCCGGTCTGTGCACGACCGAAAAGTTGAAGGGCTGCAACGCGAGATACCACCGGGTGATCCTCGCGTTCACATCCTTCATGCGGTGGAGCCACTGGAGGGGAGCATGGTCGGAGTAGAGGGTGAAAGCGCGACCCAGCAGATAGTAGCGGAGGGCGCCGACCGCCCACTTGATGGCCAGGCACTCCTTCTCCACCGTGCTGTACCGGCCCTCCCTCTCCGATAGTTTGCGGCTCAGGTACAGCACCGGCCGGTCAGCCCCCTCCACCTGCTGGGTCAGCACTGCTCCCAGGCCTCTATCCGACGCGTCCGTCTGTAGGGAGAAAGGGAGGTTAAAATCAGGCGCATACAGGACCGTTTCTCCACAAAGAGCTCCCTTAAGGGCCTCGAACGACCCCTGGCACGAACTGCTGGTAATAGCCAGCCAGCCCCAGGAAGGCCCTCACCTCCTTCTTCGTCTTGGGCCGTGGAGAGGCTGCGATGGCCGCAGTCTTTTCAATCTGCGGCCGCACCTCCCCCCGACCCAAGTGGTACCCCAGATACCGGATCTCCCTCCGCCCGATCACGCACTTCTTCGGGTTGGCCGTCAGCCCCGCCTGCCTCAGGGACCGCAGAACAGCAGCCACATGCTGCGCCCAGGTGTCACTGTGAATGACAATGTCATTCAGGTAGGCCGCAGCATAGGCAGAATGCGGTCCATGAGGCGCTGAAAAGTGGCTGGGGCTCCGAACAACCCGAAAGGGAGCACCGTGAACTGGAATAGCCCGAGCGGAGTGAAGAATGCAGTTTTCTCCCGGGATACCGGCGAGAGTGGAATCTGCCAGTATCCCTTCATGCAATCCAACGTCGTGAAATACTTGGCCGTGCCCAAGCCGGTCCAAGAGCTCGTCAACCCGGGGCATCGGGTAGGCATCGAACTTGGAGACCGCATTAACCCGTCTATAATCCACACAGAACCGTATAGCCCCATCCGGCTTGTTGACAAGCACGATGGGGCTACACCAGTCACTGCGGGACTCCTCGACCACACCCAGCTCCAGCATGGCTTCCAATTCCCTGCACACAATGTCTCGTTTGTGTACCGGCAACCTATAGGGACGCGTGCGCACCGTTAAACCCGGCTGCGTTTCTATGTGGTGGTCGATAAGCGTAGTCCGACCGGGCAGGGGAGAGAACACGTACACTTTGCTTGCAAATCTGCAACGTCCGTGGCCTGGCTAGCAGAGAGATGGTTATCAATACCGACCGGAGTGCTAACTTTTGATTTTGGGACTTCCGGACCGAACTCATCTCTCTCTGGAATTATTAGATTAGATTAGATTAGATTCAACTTTATTGTCATTGTGCAGAGTACAAGTACAGAGACAACGAAATGCAGTTAGCGTCTAACCAGAAGTGCAAAATAGCAGAAAGTGCAATGAACAGTATTTACAGGTAGTGCAATATATGATCAGTAGTAGTGCAGTGTAATATAGAATAATATAAGCAGTATAATATAGCAGTGCAGTATAGCAGTATGTGAGTAACAGTAGCATTATAGCAGAATAAATAGTTACAGTATGAGCAGTGTAGCAGCATATGAGCTGTATGGGTAATGCAGTCTAGCAGTATATATGTATTAACAGTAACATGAGGTAGATGCCGAATAAATATAAATATGGAATGCCGTATAAACAAGTATGTACAGTATGTGCAGTAGTATTAAAGAAAATATAGGATATGTGCATTATGTGCATTATGAACAGTATGAACAGGTATGTACAGAAGAGCAGTGGTATTGAGTAAGAGAAGGGGAGGGGAGTATAGTGCAATAGTGCAATTGTCCGGGTGGGGGTTGCGGAGGGTAGTAGGTTGTCAGGTAGGGTAGTGTTCGAGTTCAGCAGGGTGACAGCCGCAGGGAAGAAGCTGCCTCTGAACCTACTGGTTCGGGTGCGGAGAGACCTGTAGCGCCTCCCGGAGGGGAGTGGGGTGAAAAGTCTATGGTTGGGGTGAGAGATGTCCTTGACGATGCTGCGTGCCTTACGCAGGCATCGTTTGCCCTGGACAGCCTCGATGGAGGGGAGTGAGGAACCGGTGATGCGTTGGGCAGTTTTCACCACCCTCTGCAGTGCCTTCCGGTCCGATGCCGAGCAGTTGCCATACCATACTGTGACACAGTAGGTAAGGATACTCTCGATGGTGCAGCGGTAGAAGTTCACCAGGATCTGAGGAGGTAGATGGACCTTCTTTAGTCTCCTCAGGAAGAAGAGACGCTGGTGAGCCTTCTTTATCAGGGTGGAGGTGTTGAGGGTCCAGGAGAGGTCCTCAGAGATGTGGACACCCAGAAACTTGAAGCTGGTGACTCGCTCCACCTCAGTCCCGTTGATGAGGATGGGGGTGTGTGCGCCAGCTTTAGACTTCCTGAAGTCCACAATGAGTTCTTTGGTCTTCTTGGTGTTGAGAGCCAGGTTATTGTCGTTGCACCACACTGTTAGGTGCTGGACCTCCTCCCTGTAGGCTGACTCATCGTTGTTGCTGATGAGACCGATCACCGTTGTGTCGTCTGCAAACTTAACAATGGTGTTTGAGCCATGTACAGGTGTGCAGTCGTAGGTGAAGAGGGAGTAAAGGAGGGGGCTCAGCACACAGCCTTGTGGAACGCCGGTGTTCAGGGTGAGGGTTGAGGAGGTGTGGTTGTGAAGCCTAACAGACTGCGGCCTGTTGGTCAAGAAGTCTAGAATCCAGTTGCAGAGGGAGGGGTTGATGCCCAGTTGCCTGAGTTTGGAGATCAGTTTGGAGGGGATGATGGTGTTGAATGCTGAGCTGAAGTCAATAAACAGCATTCTCACATAAGAGTTAGTCTTGTCGAGGTGGGACAGGGCGGAGTGAAGTGCCGTTGAAATGGCATCCTCTGTACTCCTGTTCTGCCGGTAGGCGAATTGTAAGGGGTCCAGTGTGGGTGGTAGGCAGGTCTTGAGTTGAGCTAAGACCAGCCTCTCGAAGCACTTCATGATGATGGGCGTGAGTGCCACTGGTCGGAAGTCATTTAGGCTCGTTGCAGTGGAGTGTTTTGGCACCGGCACGATGGAGGTGGTTTTGAAGCACGCGGGGACAGCTGCTTGGGCTAGGGACAGGTTGAATATGTCAGTCCAAACCTTAGTCAGCTGCACAGCGCAGGCCCTGAGGACGCGTCCGGGGATCCCATCAGGACCAGCAGCCTTGCGTGCGTTAGTCCTGCTCAGTGCCGCACACACGTCGGTGGGGGATAGAGTGAGGGGCTGGTGATCCGCAGGGAGCACAGCCTTGGTGGCCACCTCCTTGTTGTCCCTGTCAAAGCGGCCGTAGAAGTGGTTCAGCTCATCAGGGAGGGAGGCGTCAACGGAGAGGGGTGAGGTGTTAGATGGTTTGTAGTCAGTGATGGCCTGGATGCCCTGCCACATGCGTCGGGGGTCAGAGTTGTTTCTGAAGTGATCCTCTATCCTCAGCTTGTGGTTGTGCTTGGCCTTTTTGATGCCCCTCTGCAGATTAGCCCTGGATGAGCTGTAGGCCCGAGCATCCCCTGATCTGAAGGCAATGTCGCGTGCCTTCAGCAGGAGTCGGACCTCACTGTTCATCCATGGCTTCTGATTAGGGAAAGTGGTGATCCGCTTGAGTGTGGTGACACTGCTGATGTTGGAATTGATGTAGTCCAAAACAGATGAGGCATATGAATTAATGTCCGTGTGGGAGTCATGGGTGGCCTGAGTGGCAAACACACCCCAGTCAGTGTTTCCAAAACGCTGCTGGAGCGCTGAGTCAGCTCCCTCTGGCCAGACCTTGACTGTCCTCACTGTAGGTTTCACTCGTTTGATGAGTGCTGAGTACTTGGGCAGTAGGAACAATGAGAGGTGGTCTGATTGACCTAGGTGGGGGAGGGGAACGGCTTTGTACGCATCAGCCATGCTGGTGTATACTTGGTCCAATGTCCTGTCTCCTCTGGTGGGGCAAGAGACATTTCGGTGGAATTTGGGCAGTACAGTCTTTAAGTTGGAGTGATTGAAGTCACCCGCGACAATGAAGGCTGCCTCGGGATGCAGAGTCTGTTGTTTGCTAATGGCAGCATACAGTTCTTTCATAGCAGTCTTAGCATTAGCATCAGGGGGGATATAGGCTGCCGTGATAACAGTAGACGTGAACTCTCTGGGCAGATAGAAAGGTCTACACTTAACCATGAGAAACTCCAGGTTAGCTGAGCAGTGACTCTCGGTGATGGTAGTGTCCGTGCACCACGTCTTGTTCACATAAATGCACAAACCTCCACCTCTGGTCTTACCGGAGTCGCCTGCTGTTCTGTCTGCTCGGAGAACGCAGCGCCCTGCTAGCTCGATAGCGTTGTCGGGAACCTCGCTGTTGAGCCAGGTTTCAGTGAAAACCATGACGTTACATTCCTTAATCCATTTGTGGGTGGTGATCCGCAGCCGCAGTTCATCCATCTTGTTTGCCAGGGAACGAACATTTGCAAGGAAAAGGCTAGGTAGTGAGAGTCGGTGTGGAGTTAGCTTTAGCCTAGCTCTCAGCCCACCTCGGCTCCCTCGCCTGTGTTTTCGTTTCCGAGCCGGTCTGGGGCCTCTTCCGGTCGGTGTAGCGGAGTTAGCTGGACCCGCTGTTTTGCTAATCTCGGGTATATCGTCGATAAAGATGACTGGAGTGCCGGAACCGATGTCCAGAAGTTCTTGTCGGCTGTACGATATGTACGCTAAACTGTTTTTAGCGAGAATACTTAAGATAAACAAGCAAATAACTACTAGTTCGCAAACTCTGGAGAGACACTGAGCGTCGCGATGCATGCGCGCCGCCATCTTGGTCAAATTATTGTAGCCAGAGCAACAGTGACCACGTCGTTCCATTTTTTTAGGAGATTTACGTGATACACCTGCAAGCTATCCCCCCGGTCCGAGCGTACTACCTCGTAATCCACGTCCCCCATGCGACGTGTGACCACAAACGGCCCTTGCCACTTCGCTAGTAATTTCGTGCTGGAGGTGGGTAACAGTACGAGCACCTTATCTCCCGGTGTAAATTCTCGCAGGTTAGTTCCCCTGTCGTACAGTCGCTTTTGACGCTCCTGGGCTTGCAGCAAATGCTCGCGTGAGATAACCCCTAGGGCGTGGAGCTTTGTGCGCAAGTCCAGGACGTATTGAATCTCATTTTGACTGTCGCTAGACCCTTCCTCCCAATTTTCTTTAAGAAGGTCTAGGACACCCCGGGGCTTACGCCCGTAGAGTAATTCAAACGGGGAAAACCCGGTGGAAGCTTGGGGGACTTCCCGTACCGCAAACAACAGGGGATCTAGCCATTTATGCCAATTCCGACTATCCTTGTGTACAAACTTCCGGATCATTGACTTCAAGGTCCGATTGAACCGCTCACAAAGGCCATCAGTGGCCGGGTGGTAAACACTGGTTCGAACCGCCTTGATGTTCAACAAGCCATACAGTTCCTTGAGGGTGCGTGACGTAAAATTAGTGCCCTGATCGGTGAGAATCTCTTTTGGGATTCCCACGCGAGAGATTACTTGAAACAATGCCTGCGCTACACTCCTGGCAGAGATATTGCGCAGCGGTATTGCCTCGGGGTATCGGGTTGCGTAATCTATCAAGACCAACACAAATCGATATCCCTGTGTACACCGATCAAATGGCCCGATCATATCCATCGCAATGCGGTCGAATGGGTTCTCGAACCAATGGTAAGGGCCGCAAGGGGGCCCGTGGAATGGCCGGGGGATTTACCAACTGACATTCGCGACAAGAAGCGCACCACCTACGCACCTCTGCCCGAATTCCCGGCCAATAAAATCAAGCCATTATACGGTTTAGTGTCTTATCATAACCTAAATGGCCCGCCATGGGGTTGAAATGAGCCGCCTGGAAGACCATTTCCCGGCGGCTACGGGGAACCAACAACTGGGTTACTTCCTCCTGGCTATGTGAGTCACGACTTACTCGGTACAACCTGTCGCTGATAATCGCGAAATAGGGGTGGGTGCGTACTGCGTCTGGCCGTACCAAAGTACCATCAATCGCTATCACTTGGTCATAGGCCGATCGTAGGGTCTCGTCACGAGACTGCTCGAGGGGGAAGTCACCTAGCAACGGATAGTTCGGCGGGGGAATCTCGGGTTGAGACCCCCCTGCCGGCTCCGGCTCCTCGGCAGTGTCGTGAGGCACCGCCTCAGCACAGAGCACATTACCCGCCTCACACCTCCCTCTCTGTCGTGCACGCACCCCGGTAGCCCTCCTTACCGCTTGAGGAAACCCCTCCCAATCTACACCCAGAATAAGGGGATGCGTGAGGCGCGGGCTAACCGCCGCCTGTACACTATGCTTTTTCCCTTCAAAATGAATCTCGATCGCGACCACAGGATATTCGTGAATGTCCCCATGCACACACTTCACCAACACCCTCGATGCCTTTAACAATGCCCCCGGTCGAACCAGGCGCTCCTGGATCACGGACTGCATGCAGCCCGAATCCAAGAAGGCCTGGTGCGTATCATGTTGTATCCTTACCGGAACACGATACGCCGCTCCTGGTCCGGGGGGAGGGCCCGGTATGTCGCCGATGCGGACGACCTGCCCCACCTCCCTCACTGGGCACTCCGCCTGTACATGGCCCGGCCGTCCGCATCGCCAACACACCCCCCCTGTCGCTCGGGGTGCTTCCTGTGGGGCCAGGGCTGGTTCTCGACATGCCTGCCCCTGCCATCTCGTCCTCGGGGCGGGCGCCGGTCTCTCCTCCTCCGTCACCATGGCTCCTTCCGGGCGCCGGACCCCTGCCCCCTGTCACGGGGCCGGGGTTGGTCGTCGGGGCTCCTGCGGCGGGAGAGAGAGATGGTCCTCCGCCAAGGTAACGGCGGCCGCGAGATCCTGGGGCCGGTGGTACTGGACCCAGGCGGCGATCCGGGCCGGGAGCCCCGTGGGGAATTGCTCCAACACCACCCGGTCCCCGACCTCCTCCGCCGAGCTGTTCCCTGGGTCCAGCCTCCGCCGCGCACTGTCCCGCAGCCGCTGGGCGTAGGCAAAGGGCCGGCTCCCCTCCTCCATCGTCAGGGCCTCCGGAGGTGGGCCTGCTGCTCCAGTATAAGGGCCATCCTTCCGATAGCCGCGCTTAACGCCTCCATTCCCTTTTTCTCCGCCTTCGCTGTGTCCCAGGTTGGGCGCCACTGTACCACGTCCGTGACACAGAGGCGGAGTCGAGGTACTGTTTTCTGGGAAATCCCGTTTATTTTCATAAAATGTTCGTAATAATTCCAATGTTCGTAACACAACGCCACTCTGCGACTTTCCAGTCGCCCTCCTTCTCTCTCGAACGCCGAGGCACACACATCTTAAACCATCTAGTCAACGAGTCTTCATTTGCAACAGGTGTGCAACGGAGCCTCGCCCACGTCACCCTGGCCACGGTCCTGTAGCTCCCTCTACAGGCCGAACGCTGCATGTCCCCCCACACTGGCATCTACTGATTTCATCAGACCCTTCCAAGAAAAAAAAGTAAGAAGCCCTACGTTCATAGTCCCAAAGAATTTCTCTGCTGTAGACTGCTATTTTTCCAATGGACCCTCTGTAGGTATACTAAACATGACATATGAATACATGTGGAATGTCACGATGTGTAAGAATCCTTGGGATGATTTAGAACTCTGTCACAGCAACATCTCCCATACTGCTGTAGTTACTGGGGACTGCATGTCATGTCGTACAAGCCAGAGGAAGGTAAAGCGCCCTCCCTGCAGGATTATCAATCATCCTGATCTTAGAATAGACACCTGGTGGTACTGTGGAGGGAATGCCCTAAAGGCAACCCTCCCATATGGATGGTCAGGACTTTGCGTCCGCGTTAAACTAATTAAATTTGCTGCAATTTACCCTCATTTACCTGTAGGTACCACTAAACGTGACGCTACAGTGCCCCTTGGTTCATTCGACAATTCTGTGTATATCGACTCCATCGGCGTACCTAGAGGGGTGCCAGACGAGTTCAAAGCCCGCTGCCAAATAGCTGCTGGGTTTGAGTCAGTTGAAAATTCCGGTGTTGTCTCCGGTGTGTGGGGTTGGCTTGATACCATGTTTGGAAGATGGAAAACTGTAATTGTTTCCTTGCTTACAGCTACAGTAGTTGCCACAGCCATGCTGGCCCTGTGTGGCTGCTGTATCATCCCCTGTGTAAGAGGCCTGGCTATTAGAGCCATCGAGAAATCTGTCTCCCATCAGATGACTGCGCTCAACGGAGTCACCCAGCCCCTGTTGGGAGACACCCCTGACTTCTTGTCACTCCCTGTCCCGGCTTGGATCCCCCCTTATCACAATGAAGAAGATACCCTTGTTTAATCTCCAAACATTCCTATCATTCTCGCCTGCTCTTAATGTAAGAGGTCTATCCCTCGTAAAAACAGCCTACGCCACTTCTATTCACTACAAATGACGCATTTACTTAAACCACAATAGGAGTGTAATTGTTGTGATGACTGTTACCTTTCATTTTAATTTTCTGTATGATGTTTTATGTGATTTATCATAAATGAGAAAAAGGGAGGAAATGCAATGGAAAAATTAACTTCTGTTATGAAACTACTGACATTTGAGTGAACGTTTGCACTCCGAAGTAAAACTGCTGTTTTGCAAACTGCCTAACCCCAGACAGATACACCCCGGACGGGGTTCCTGTTTTGCTTTATCTATCTGCTACACACAAAGAGTTGTGCTGTTGGTGAACTTTTGACCTATGTTTGTTTGTGTCTTATAAAAGGCACACAACCTGTAACTGATATCCTCATCACATTTGACAGATTCCTCTGACTGTGTGATCCTTCTGCAGAAGCTTATTCAGTAAAAACTCTCAAAGACGAGAACTGGTTGACTCATTATTTCAGATTTCCACCACAGATGAGGAGGGTCTTCGATCATCCTGTGATAGACGGGAGAGACGGCGAGGTGCCGGTCTACAGCTTCCTCACCCCCCAAGTCCCGAACAGCTCCTGCTACTTCATTGCCCAAGCACCGACGAGTCCCCCTTGGTCTACGGCTGAGGAACCTATGCAGTTTGGGAGAACCCGACTCACTCAACCAGAACAGGATCGTAGGATGAGGGAAAGATGTTGCCTCTCCTGTGGGGCACCAGGCCACTTCTGCTCATCCTGTCCAGAGCTCTCAGGAAAAGGACAGACTCTCCTGGGGGAGGGAGACCTGTAACGAGTCCCATCATCTCTCCCGAGTCTTCTGCCTCCCTTTCCTATAAGGACCATCATCACCCTCTTGAGGTGTTCATTGACTCTGGAGTGGCTGGCAACTTCATGGACATCGGCTTGGCTAATCAACTCAAGACTCCGCTGGCCAGTCTCGACCGACCTGTCACTGTTACCGCTCTTGATGGTAGACCCCTGGGTTCTGGACAGGGTCGCCACCTCACCATCCATCTACGCCTCTGTGTGGAGGACCAACACCAAGAAAACATCCACTCATCCACTCCCCTGAGTTCGCCCCACGAACATGTTAGGCAAGTCCTGCAACGCCTCCTGAATAACCATCTCTTTGTCAAAGTGGAGAAGAGCGAGTTTCACGTCAGCACGGTGTCCTTCCTGGGGTTCATTATCTCCAGGGGCAACATCCAGATGCATCCCAGCAAGACCTGAGCTGTCAGTGACTGGCCTACACCCTCCTAGGCTTTGCCAACTTTGACCGGAGATTCATCCGGAACTTCAGCTCGGTTGCCACACCTCCATCATCACTGCGCTCACCAAGGGCACATCCACCTAGTTCAGTTGGTCCTCTGAGGCGGAGAGGGCTTTCAAGGACCTCAAGCAACGTTTTACATTGGCCCCTGTCCTGGTTATCCCTGACCCGGCACTTCCCTTCGCGACCAGGTGGACGCTTCCGATGTGGGTGTTACATTTTTCCATTTCCATTTTAGACGCCTTTATCCAAAGCGACTTACAACAAGTACATTTGTCTAAGTAAGTGAATCATCTATACATCAGTCATCATAAGAAAAACAAATCTATGCTAGGACCAGGGGCCATCGGCAGTCACAATGCACAATGCTTTTTTACAGTAGAGAAACTGTACAGGGGGGTAGTGGGAATGAAGAGGTCTTTAGGAGGGACAGTCAAGATGTAGAAGAGATGGAAGATAGGTAGTGACTCTGCAGTCCTGACAGCAGTGGGAAGCTCCAGTGACAACAAACTGAGCGCTCCAGTGACAACAAACTGCATCCCTGTGCCTTTTTTTCCCCACAGTCTGATGCAATTATGACATCGGAAATAGGGAACTGTTGGCTGTCAAGCTAGCTCTGGACGAGTGGAGGCACTGGTTGGAGGGCTCTTAACATCCTTTCATCGTTTGGACTGATCACAATGATCTGGCCTTCATCCAGGACTCCAAACGGCTCAACTCTCGTCCAGCCCAGTGGGCCCTCTTTTTCAGCCACTTTGACTTCATCCTCTCCTATCGTCCTGTTTCTAAAAATCAGAAGCCTGATGCCCTATCCAGGCGTTTTGAAACACCAGAACTGGAGCAGCCCCCTGACCCCATTCTCTTGAGCTCCCGGATTGTGGCACCGGTTCGCTGGGGTATTGAGACCATCGTGACCAGAGCACAACAGGGGGAGGTGGATCCAGGCAGCGGTCCACCTGGACGCCTTTTTGTCCCCACTTGTCTCGCCTGACTGGCCATCCGGGAACTTCTCGAACCCTGGAATTCGTCCGTAGATGGTTTTGGTGGCCCACCATGGAGAGGGACGTGCGGTCCTTCGTTGCTGCCTGCCCCATCTGTGTTCAGAGCAAGAACTCCCGGTCGTGCCATCAGGGCCTATAACATCTGCTTCCCATTCCTAACCATCCCTGGTCTCACAAATTCATGGACTTCATCACTGGCCTTCCACAGTCACAAGGTAACACAGCCATACGAGTCATAGTTGACCGCTTCTCTAAGACGAGAGGGTCAAGGGGAGAGGGTCAATCAGGATCTGGAGACGAACCCTGAGGTGTCTGGTCTCCTCCAACCCCAAGGCCTGGAGCAGTCATCTCTTGTGGGCTGAGTGTGCGCACAACACCCTAACCTGCTCCTCCATAGGCATGTCTCCCTTCCAGTGCCTACTTGGGTACCAGCCCCCACTGTTCCCTGAACAGGAGCTCGAGATGGAAGTGCCAGCCACTCCATCTGGGGCAGAGGGTCTGGCTGTCCACCCAGGACCTTCCCCTGCGGGTGGAGTCCCACAAGCTCTCCCCCCACTTCATCGGTCCCTTCAAGGTGCTCAGGAGGGGCAACCCAGTGGCCTACGTCTCCAGATGCGGATTAACCTCACCTTCCATGGCTCTGGACAGTGGCCGTAAGCGCCCTGGTAGCTGCTACGAGACCACCACCGCCCCACGCATCAGGGGTCAAGCCGCCTACATGGTCCAATACCAATCTTCCGCCGTAGATTGAAGACCCATCTCTTCAGGCTACATCTTAACGGTCCCTCCTAAAGACCTCTTCACCCCCACTACCCCCTTGTACAAGTTTCTCTCCTGTTAATAAAAAATCCTTCTTTTAAGCAGTGTGACTGCCAATGGCCCCTGGTCTGAGCATTGATTACTTTATCATATGATGACTGATGGATAGATGATTCACTTACTTAAACAAATGTATTTGTTGTAAGTCGCTTTGAATAAAGGGGTCTGCTAAATGCCATAAATGTAAATGGTCCACTGCCTACTGGACTCCCGCCGGGCCCTGGATCTGGCCCTGATTGAGTAGTTTCGTTTCTGGACGCCCTGGGTGAACGTCAGGTGCCGTTCCTTGAGGGGAGGGTATTGTGAGGGATCTCACTCCTGCTGCTTTGGCTACTGGCCACCAGAGGCCACTATTGACTCTTTTTGTTATTTTCCTTGTTCACCTCATTTAGGAGTAATTAGTGACACCTGTGTCTTATTTTCTCCCCAGCATATAAGCCTGGCTCTTTCGTTACTTTGTGATCAGTTACTTGTGTTCTACCTTGCTATCTAAGTAAAGTCTACAATTTGATTTTTGTAACTTCGAGTTACAAACTCCTTCCTGCACTTGGGTTCACTTAAAACCCAGTTACACCATATACACTCACCTCACACTTTATTAGGAACACTATACTAATACTGGGTAGGGCCTCCCTTTGCTCTCAAAACAGCCTCAATTCTTCGTGGCATTGATTCCACAAGATGTTGGAAACATTCCTTTAAGATGCTGGTCCATGATGACATGATTGCATCACGCAATTCCTGCAGATTTTTCAGGTGTACTTTCAAGCTGTGAATCTCCCGTTCTACCACATCCCAAAGGTGTTCTATTGGATTCAGATCCGGTGACTGGGAAGGCCACTGAAGAACACTGAACTCATTGTCATGTTCATGAAACCAGTTTGAGACGACTTTTGCTTTGTGACATGGTGCATTATCATGCAGGAAATAGCCATTAGAAGAAGTGTGTCAAGAAAACATTCCCCACACCATTACACCACCTCCACCATGAGAAGGTGTACAGGTGTTCCGAAGTGCTCGGTGAGTGTATATGACATCACCATTGTCGATGTGTAGGATGGTCAGGTATGTTGAAGAACAATAGTGTTGCTTAAGCAAGCCCACCGAATAATAATAATAATAACAAAAAAAATAAGTTCCAGAATAAACTTTGTGGGCTTGCAGTCTTATTTTGGTAGTTGTAACGAGGTCCTTGAACACAGAGGCGGACTCAGTGGTGGTGATAATGGGATAACCGGTTGGTCGGTTGGTTGATTGGATGGATGGATGGATGAATGGATAGATGAGAGAGGGGAGGTATAGAAAGATCAAAACGATTAAGAGGTTCATCAGTATGGGTTATACCGAGTGAAGCAGTAGTGACTGGTGAAAGGATGATGGCTAGGTAGTTGAAAGGTCAGGACAGATATAAGGTTGGAAAAATAGAACGTTAGATCGATAGTACTGTATGTTAGAAGGTCATAGATAGAATGTTAGACAGATACTGTAGATAGATAGGAAGAGCCTGGGGTAGTTCAGTGGAGTGGGTAGAGAGTTGGTTGGTTGAGTGATAGAGAGTGGTAGAGCAGAGTTTTTGATTACAACAAGCTTAAGAGATATTAAGATGCTCTTTGAATATGTTTGAAGTATCTTCAAAACCAATAAAAAGTAATTGGTGACCTTTGAAACAGTATGTATTTAAAAAGCTACATCCATCAGTGTTTATTGACATTACAAAGGCATGAGGAAGTTAAACATGTTCATGGAAATTAATGCTACAAAGAGCACTATATACAGCTGTTTCATTGTTTCAACTAATTATCATAGGTGGGTTTTTACCCACCTTGATATTTCTGTCTACTTTTCACTGGCACAATGTAAACATTGTTACGCTATGAACGTCGGCGGAACCAAAAGACGGCGCTCAGGGGTATGATTAGCCTGAAGGCGTATTTAATAATAATAATAAGGGAACGGGGTAGGGGAGAGGAGGAGGGGGGTAATCCGATAGAGTGGTCGTGGGTCGGTCCAGGGTTCGGCAGGCAGGCGGGTAGTCAGACGAGCAGGGGTTCGGCAGGCAGGCGGGTAGTCGGACGAGCAGGGGTCGGGCAGGCAGGCGGGTAGTCAGACGAGCGGAGGTTCGGCAGGCAGGGAGATCAGAGACAGGGAATGGGGCTAGGTCCGTGGAAGGGGTCGGCGAGGAGGGAACACCAGGGAGGACGAGGAATCTGAGGGGGACACAATGATTCAAGATTCTTTATTTGTCACGTGCATACAAGTACACAGTGAAATGCAAAAGTGACAGTGCCACAGAGTAGTGCAACAGTACAATAAGTTTTAAAATAGAATAAAATAAAATAGAAGTACTAAAAAATATACAGTATGAACAGTTGTAACGAGATCCGTTGTACACAGAGGCGGACGCAGTGGTGTGATGAGGGAATGGTCCCGTTTATTCATAAAGTTTAATTTATTAATAGTCTCTGGCTTTCCAGCCCTCCAAAACCCTCTCTGGTTCTCTCCCCCCCCCTGAAAGCAGAGGCACACACATCTTAAACCATCGTTAACAAGGCTTCATTCACAACAGGTGTGCGACAAAGCCTCGCTCCCGCACACTGGCCACAGTCCTGTAGCACCCTCTACAGGCCGAACGCTGCATGTCCCACAACAGTATAAACAATATGAACAGTATAAGCAGTATAAGCAATATAAACAGCAGATGGATGATTATGTGTGTGCATATGTGTTATGATGTCAGTGAGTGTGTGAGTGACTTGAGGGGGGCACTGGCGTGGGGGAAGAAACTCAGTCTTCGTCTCTCTGTTCTTGCTGCCTGACAGCGAAGGCGTTTGCCTGACAGCAGCAGCTGGAACAGTCCGTTTTTCTGGTGGTGAGGGTCCTTCATTATCCTGTAGGCTCTGGTCCTACACCTCCTGGTGTACAGGACATGGAGAGGGGGGGTTGGAGCTCCCATGGTCTTTTCTGCCAGGCGTACCACCCTTTGCAGAGCTCGTCTGTCCTGGGCCGTGCTGTTACCGTACCAGACGGTGATGTTGCCAGCCAGGATGCTCTCCACAGCTCCAGAGTAGAAGGACTGAAGGATCCTCCGGGAGACTTTGAATTTCCTCAGCTGCCTGAGATGGAACAGGCGTTGCCTTGCCTTTCCCACCAGTGAACTGATGTGGGTAGTCCAGGTCAGGTCTTCTGTGATGTGGACTCCCAGGTATTTAAAACTGCTCACCCTGTCCACAGCAGTCCCACCGATGTCAAGCGGCGTGTAGGTCCTTGGATGTTGTACTCTCCTGAAGTCTACAATCAGCTCCTTAGTCTTGGAGACATTCAGGATGAGGCTATTCTCCTGACACCAGAGTGACAGGTCCGCCACCTCATCCAGATAGGCTTCCTCATTGTTTTCTGAGATCAGCCCCACCACAACTGTGTCGTCCGCAAACTTGATGATGGAGTTGTCGCTGGACTTAGCCACACAGTCGTGGGTGTACAGGGAGTAGAGGAGGGGGCTAAGGACGCAGCCCTGGGGGGACCCTGTGCTCAGGATGAGTGTGCTGGAGGTGTGTCTACCCACCCTGACCACCTGTGGCCTGGCCGTCAGGAAGTCCAAGATCCAGGCACACAGGGGAATGTTCAGTCCTAAACCAATCATCTTTTCAGCCAGTCTGGTGGGGACTATGGTATTGAACGCTGAGCTGTAGTCTATAAACCACATTCTCACATAGCCCCCCTTCTGATTGTCAAGGTGAGAGAGAGTGGTGTGGAGGACCTGGGAGACTGCATCGTCCATAGATCTGTTTGGTCTATATGCGAACTGCAGTGGGTCCAAGGTCGGAGGGAGGGAGGAGCAGATGTATTCCTTAATCAGCCTCTCAAAGCACTTCGTGACCACTGAGGTTAGAGCCACGGGTCTATAGTCATTTAAGCAGGCTGGGGAGGTGATCTTGGGCACAGGGACGATGGAGGATCTTTTAAAACAGGTGGGAACTACTGAATTTGCCAATGATAAGTTGAATATGGTAGTGAACACAGGAGCTAGCTGGTTAGCACAGGTCTTAAGTACTCTCCCCGGAATGCCATCCGGGCCAGCAGCTTTCCTAGTGTTCACCTTCAGCAGAGCCCTCCTCGCGTCGTGTTCCGTCACGGAGAGTGCTTGCTCTGCCCCAGCGTGTGAACTCCCATCAGCCGCGCTAGCCAGCACTCTGACGTTGTTGTTAGCCGGCGCGCTAGCGGTGGTGTTGCCAGCCTCAAACCGTGCATAACAAGATTTCAGGTCTTCGGCTAGGGAGGCATCTGCACTTCCGGTTGAGGGGGGTGTGTGCCGGTAGTCCGTAATAGATCGTAGTCCTCGCCATAGGCCCCTGGTGTCGTTGTTCTCCATCTGTGCCTGCATTCTGTCTGCATATCTCCTCTTGGCGGCTTTCACCGCCCTCCGCAGATTGTAGGACTCCGCTTTATACTCCTCCATGCTGCCAGGCCGGAGTTGTAAGCAGTGGTGCGGGCCCTCAGAGCGGCGCTGATGGAACTGTCGACCCAGGGTTTCTGGTTGGGGTAGATCTTTACCGTCTTAGTTGGTACAATGTTATCGGCTAATGTGGAGATGAAGTCCAAGACAGTCTCTGTAAACTCGCTGACATCGCTGGAACTTGATTGAAACATATCCCAGTTGACGTCACTCAGCGCGTCTTGTAACACGGCCTCTGATTGGTCGGACCACTGCTTTCCCTCCCTCTTCACGACCGCTACCTGTTGGATCCTCTGTTTGTAAACAGGCATCAACAAGATGGCGGAGTGGTCTGATTTCCCAAAGGGAGGGAAGGAAACAGCTTTGTACCCATTCTTAAACTGAGTATAACAATGGTCCAAAGTTCTATCTCCCCTGGTGGCACACTTGATGTGTTGACGGAAGTTAGGCATAACTTTTTTAAGGTTAGCCCTGTTAAAATCACCTGTTACTACCATCGCCGCCTCAGGGTGGTTGCTCTGATGCCGGCACAGCGTATCATGTAGGGTCGATAGCGCTGCCTCGGTGTTGGCCTGTGGTGGAATGTAGACGGCTGTGATGATGATTGAGCTGAACTCCCGGGGAAGGTAGAATGGGCGGCATGAGATGGTCAGATGCTCCAGGTCCGCCGAGCAGGTCTGAGAAAGCGTTGTTACGTTGATAGGGTTACACCAGTTGTTGTTGGTCATGAAACAAACTCCACCACCCTTGGGGATTTGCCGTTCTATCCGCCCGGAAAATAGAGAAGGACTCGGAAGGGCAGATGACTCAGTCCGGTACCAACGAGGTAAGCCATGTCTCTGTTAGACAAAGGATGTTACAGTCTCTTACGTCTCGCTGGAAAGTAATCCTCGCCCTGAGATCATCCATCCATCCATCGACTGGACATTAGCAAGAAGTATGCTAGGCAGAGGTGGACGGTGGGCCTGAGCTCTCAGCCGGTTCCGAATGCCTCCCCGCTTTCCCCGGTGTTTCCTCCATTTTTTTGGCGCGCTCCCATTGTTGTTATCGTGGGGGGTCCTTCTGATCTCGGTCGGCCACGCCGGATCGATGAAATAATTATCCAAAATACTTGGTCTTCAGTTGTAATTTACATGTAGAAGTGTGTCCTTGTCGTAGGATATCAGTGCCAGTGAGTTTCTCACAATGAGAGAATTTAGAAAACACATAAAAGCTAAAAAAAACGCACATCCTCTGCGGAGCTCTCACAACGGCGACCGGCGGCGCCATTTTCATTTTCATTTCAATGACACACGGTGAAAACACAAACAAACACTGGGGACTCGGAGGAGAATAGTCTGGGCTGGAACGTAGGTGAAGCTCGAAGGGTTACCGTGGGACACAGTACGATCTGGCACCGGAGAGAAGATCGGGGCAGGGTTCTTATAGGCGGGTGATAGGCGATAGGGAACAGGTGCGCTGTCGACTGGGAAGACGCTCCAGTGATGACCTCCGCGGCCCCGAGGTGGTGCCAGAGGGTTGGTTGGGAGGGGGAACCGTAACAAACATGTTGTTGTTTAACATTTGAACAAGCTTGAGTTGGTTTTTCTACTGATTGCCACGCCCTCCACTTCCACCTAGCCGTGTCAGTCTCTCTCCCTCTTTTTGGTGTTTTGGTGTGGGTGTGGCTCCTGCCGATCATTCGTGTCACCATCTACACACCTGCGGCTCGTCTCCTCATCACTCTTCTGTGTTTCATACCCTGGTTTTCCGTCTACTCCCTGCCAGTATGTTATAGTGCTTATCCCTATACGTCCCAGCAATTTCTTGCCTGTTGTTTTCCTGGTTTATGACTTGTGTGTTTTTGGACTGTGTCTTTGCCTAACCTCTACCGGATTATCTGCTCTTCTTAGGACTGCCTTATCGTGCCTCCGCCTCAAAGACCCCTATCGGATTATCTGCCTATCTCTGAACTGCCTTCTTGTGTATCGACCACTGCCTGAACTACCTGCCTGCCTCCCCTGTCTGTTCTGCCCACCTGCGTGCCCAGTCTATCCCGTTACCTTTTTCTTGTTTGTCCCTTATTAAATACTTTATTATTCTTATACCTGTGTCCTGACTGTGTGCTGCACTTGGGTTCACTAGTTCTGATACTTGACACTGATGAGAATTATTACTTGTATACTGTGCTTAGACTAGTGCACTTACATGTCAATGTTCTGTTTTCATACCATTGATGTCTTCTAAGTTAGAATGCAGTAAACAGGATTTTGATAGCTGTAGTATGTCTGCAACACTCCTGATTGGATGCAAGTGTGTGGTCGAGAAATTAAAATGCGGTCCAGCAGGGTGTTTTTCTCAGTAGTAGCAGCTTCGATCAATTCTGTGAATCAATCCAAGGATGGGCTTCGTTGATTTGGACAGCAGATCCTCATTGAAGTCCAACTCATTGGGTGGTGATTGATGATATCCAAAGGGTCCAAGAGGTTCCTCAAATTCGATAAGAACGTTGACACACTGTAATCTGGTGGTCTGTAGACAGTAGCAATCAGTGCTTCTACTGGTGCTTCGAAGTTGACCACAAGGAACTCCATGTCGGTCACATTTTGTATGTACGCATGGAACGTGCTTAAAGGTAGTTCCAAACATAGATGGCAACTCTGTCACCATTTCTGTTTGACAGCTGTGGGTAGTTGGTGTATGAGACATGCCTGTTCCGTTTAAACATGGTGTAGCCTTCCAACTGGAGATTCTCTGGAGCGCAAGGTGCAGCCTCGATGATGACAATCCTGTTATCGGGTGGTAGTGCGGTGGACCCAAGTGTGGAGAGATACTCAGACGACAGCGTAAAGTATATTTCAATGGGGGTTTTAATCATAAAAACTGGGGAACGGCATACAAACAAACACTGGGACCAAAGGGTACAACAAGGGTGGAGAAAACAAGCTCCATAAACCAAGGTACACACTTAATAAGTGGAATAACTAGCACAACTGGAAATGGCAGAACAGACGGTCATACAGGGTACTTACAGACAGACAGGGAGAATCTCTGACAAGGACATGGGGAAACACACAGGCTATAAATAACAAACAGGGGACAGAACACACAGGTGAAACCAATACTGGTAGATTGGGAGGCCACTGGCCCCGTATCGCCAGAGGAGGGCGCCAGAGTCACCAGACAGCAACCTCAGGCGTGACACAATCCCTCTGTGTTGTGGTGAATGACTGTGAGCCCTACAGTGGGATTTGGTGTCTGTAACCTTTTCAACAGCGGCATCACGTTGTCAAACGTTGCCTTTGTCATGTTTTCCAGTGAGGTTGTTACCTTGGAATCAGAATATATTTTCTTCTCGTCAAAGTCAGTGATGTGTAACCCATGGAGCGAGGTTGTTCGACTGAGTGCAACATAGGCCATGCCTGATTTGAAAATACGCTTCAGTGAAACCATAGCAGATTCAGTTGTCATTCCTTGTACTTTGTGGGTTGTGCATGCAAAGGCCAGTTTCATGGGGAACTGCCGGCAAACCACTCCTTTTCTGCTCAGATTTTCCTCAACTCTCTTTGTTGCAGTGTCTCCGCCCTGCGTTTGCATCATCAAGCTCAAGTCCAAGCATGTGCACGTGTAAATATTTTTGCAGTCTTGCCAAACGAACCATTTACCAGTCCATCCTCCACGTCAATGTTTCTGGTGAGCATCATGCGTGTGCCCTCTGCAGCTAATAGTGTGTCAGGTACATCTTTTTTGTCTCTTTAAAGGGTGCACCTTCTCTCTTCATCTGTCCTGTTTGGAGATCTTTTTGTAGTCATCTGTATCTATCTTTATAAAATCAGCGTGGAGTGCAGACATTGTGGTGGAGTTGTGGTTGTCGACCTCTTTGTTGGTTGCGAATACATGCAACACGTCATTCGGACATTCTGCTGGGTCGGTCACTGCCTGGATAAGTAGAGATCTATCTGCATCAGAAAAGGCTGCTGACAGCAGCTGAGCGAATGAAACGTTCTCTTTCTGTCTCATGATCTCGTTCAGGGTGATCATCTGGAAGTCATCTTGCCATAAGTCAAGTACATGCTCTTCCAACACACACAGAGGTCTGGCGTTTCCAAGCGGTGGCAACTGGTAGAAGTCTCCCACTGCCAAAACAGACATTCCTCCGAAAGGTTTCTTGCTACCTTTTATTTGTTGCAGTCTTCAGTTCACATATGCAAAGAGAGGTTTTGAGATCATTGACACCTTAATCATCATGGATGATTATTTCAGCATTCAATAGCGTTCCCCTCACTTTGTACAAAAAGTTTCCAAGTGCTTGGTAAAGAGGCTTTAGGCTTCTTGGTAGTTGCAGTGTGGAATGCAAGTTTTACCTGAAATGTTGAATGCTGCAGTGCCAGTGAAAGCGGTCAAGCACAGAAGGCATAGACATGTCACTCTCTTCACGTATGCGGGGGAGCTTACACAGTAGAAGAACTGTTCTGGATTTGGACCACACACACGCTTTTTACACAATTTTTCTGTTGTGAATCTGAGTGGTAGGGGAGGTCGAGTTTTTCTGGGTCCTTTTGCTGTGAGAAACGTGCGTATCTGATGACAGCAGGCTTTCCATTTGTTTCGCTTTTGAATGCACCCCATGTAATTTTGGAGACACAATACATTTTTGCCATTTCTTTGCTTACCATAGACAATCCTATATGTTGAGGCGAACTCAGCCATCGACATTGTTTCAAACTTGCTTTGTATTTGTCTGGAGGACCGGACATCTAAACATCCTCTGAGTCTGGTGTTTTGTTATGCAGGTGCTTTAAAGGAAGGCTCATTCTCAGTGCATTGCCATCAATTGGTATGAAAACAACACTGCGTGTGCAGGACTTCAGTTTCAAACTGCACGTGCAGGCAACAGCCTCTTGAGTGTTCACCTCTCTGTTTTTAGAGTATCCCTGCTGTGGGGGGACATGCAGCGTTCGGCCTGTAGAGGGTGCTACAGGACCGTGGCCAGGGTCACGGGGGACGAGGCTTTGTTGCGCAGCTGGTGCGAATGAAGCCTCGTTTAACGAAATGGTTAAGATGTGTGTGCCTCTGCTTTCAGTAGGTGGGCTGGGAACGGCGGAGCAGGAGAGATTAGAGAAGAAGGGCTGAAAAGCCACATAGACTAACGAAAATCAACAAACTTATACAATAAATGGACGATTCCTTCATCCTCACTCTGCGTCTGCCTCTGTATATCCACGGACATTGCTACATTGGCGCCCAACATGGGGCAGAAGCATGGAGACGCTGGCGACGGCCATAGCGAGGATGACGCTGATCTTAGAGCAGCAGGCTCTCCTGCAGCAGAACCAGCAGGTCTCCCTCCTCCGGGCCGGCGGCCGGGTCGGCACAAGGTCCCCCCAAGATCCATCTCCAGAAAATGGGGGACCTGGACGACCCGGAGGCGTTCCTGGCGGTGTTTGAGTGGACGGCGAAGATCTCGGGGTGGCCGGACGGCGAGTGGGCGTACCATCTGCTGCCCCTCCTATCAGGGGAGGCGCAGCTCGCGGCCCACAGCCTACCAGCGGCCGCCCAACGAGACTACCCATCCCTGGCCCGGGCAATTCGAGACCGCCTGGGCCTCACACCGGAGGAACACCGTCGCCGGTTCCGGGCCCTGACGATGGAGGAGGGGAGCCGGCCCTTCGCCTACGCCCAGCGCCTGGGGGACAGCGCGTGGCGGTGGCTGGACCCGAGAAACAGCTCGGCGGAGGAGGTCGGGGACCGGGTAGTATTATAAAAAAAATTCACGGGGCTCCCGGCCCGAACCGCCACATGGGTCCAGTACCACCGACCCCAGGATCCCGCGGCCGCCGTAGGGTTGGCAGAGGACCATCTCTCCCTCCCACCGCGGGAGTTACGTCGACCAACCCCGGCCCCGTGCCAGGCCGGCGAACGGGAGGAGCCGAAGGACCGGAAGGGGAAAGGCCGGCGCGCGCACATCCGGAGCCAGCCCTGGCCCCACAGGCAGCACCCCGAGCGACAGGGGGGGTGTGTTGGCGATGCGGACGGCCGGGCCATGTGCAGGCCGAGTGCCCGGTGATGGAGGTGGGGCAGGTCGTCCACATCGGCGACATACCGGGCCCTCCCCCCGGACCAGGAGCGGCGTGAGGAACGCGCGTTGCAGCCCTTCAACTTTTCGGTCGTGCACAGACCGGGGGCGCAGATGGTTGTGGCAGACTTCCTCTCCCGTGCAGGGGGGGAGGAGTAGGCTGTCGGCCGGCGTGTCCCCGGCCTGTGTCGGGCGGTGGGGGTATGTGGGGGGACATGCAGCGTTCGGCCTGTAGAGGGTGCTACAGGACCGTGGCCAGGGTCACGGGGGACGAGGCTTTGTTGCGCAGCTGGTGCGAATGAAGCCTCGTTTAACGAAATGGTTAAGATGTGTGTGCCTCTGCTTTCAGTAGGTGGGCTGGGAACGGCGGAGCGAAAATCAACAAACTTATACAATTAACGGACTATTCCTTCATCCTCACTCTGCGTCTGCCTCTGTATATCCACGGACATTGCTACACCTGCATAATCTGTTTCATTGCATCAGATGTGATCATATGACTTGTGTCTTTCATGACCTGTTTGAGGTATTCGGTCATCTCATGCTCAGCCTTTGAAATATAGGACAAAATGTATATGATGCAACAGTACAGTTGTAGAATGTATTCAATGTTGGCGTTCCAGGCCCTCAGCAGGTGTGGACTATACCTGTTAACCCAGTCGTCCTTTGGCTCACGCTTCATGACAACCACGCTGGAGGTGTTAAGTTGGTTAACGCACTGCTTGTACTCTTCATGACTCAAATTACACTGTTCCAGTAGCTGGTTTAAGCTTAAGTTTTCAACAAATGCTTTAGGGTCATTGAGCAAATCTTACACAGGTTTCAGCTTCTACATTAACATTTTACATTTTTGACATTTAGCAGATGCTTTTATCCAAAGCGACTTGTACATTTGTCTAAAGTAAGTGAATCATCTATACATCAGTCATCATAAGTAAAAATATACGCTAGGACCAGGTGCCATTGGCAGTCACAGAAGAATTACCATTTTTTATTTTAGAGGAACTGTACAGGGGTGTAGTGGGGGATGGAGAGGTCTTTAGGAGGGACAGTCAAGGTGTAGCCTGAAGAGATGGGTCTTCGGTCTACGCCGGAAGATAGGTAATGACTCTGCAGTCCTGACAGCAGCGGGAAGCTCATTCCACCACTGGAGCGCCAAGACAGTGAAAAGCCGTGACTGAACAACGCGACCACTGCATCCTCGTAGAGGCGCCGGTGCCAGGCGGCCAGCCGAGGTGGAAGAACAGAGTGATTGGGCAGGGGTTTGGGGGCTGACCATTGCTTGCAAGTAGGGAAGGGCTGTTCCCTTTACCACCCAGTAGGCGAGTACCAGGGTCTTGAATCTGATGCGAGCTGCTACCAGGAGCCAGTGAAGGGTGCGGAGGAGGGGGGTGACATGGGAGAATTTGGGGAGATTGAACACCAGACGGGCAGCAGCATTCTGTATGAGCTGTAGAGGTCTAATGGCGGAGGCGGGGAGCCCGGCCAAGAGTGTGTTGCAGTAGTCAAGGTGGGAGATCACAAGTGCCTGGACCAAGGGTTGTGCTGCTTCTCTCGTGAGGAATGGACGTATCATTTGGACATTGTAGAGGAAGAATCTACAGGAGCGCACTGTCGCTTTGATGTTCGCCGCACAGGACAAGTGGTTGTCAAGGATCACCCCAAGATTCTTGGCTGTCTGGGAGGAGGTCACAGTGGAGTTCTCGACTGTGATGGAGAAGTCTTGGAGAGGGCAGGCTTTCCCAGGGAGGAAGAGCAGCTCAGTCTTGTTAAGGTTGAGCTTGAGGTGGTGGGCTGACATCCAAGCAGAAATGTCTGCAAGACACGCGTCGCCACCTGTGTGTCAGAGGGGGGGAAAGAGAGAAAGAGTTGAGTGTCATCAGCATAGCAGTGGTAGGAGAAACCATGTGAGGAAATTCCAAAGCCAAGAGATTTGGTATAAAGGGAGAACTGTAAGGGCCCTAGGACGGAGCCCTGGGGGACCCCAGTGGTGAGGGTGTTTCTTACAGGATGCAGTGATTTTTGCTGTCACAATGCTGTGAAGTTCTGGGTCTGCATTTGGGTCAGTCAGCTGGCATGATATGTGTTTGTCGATAAACTCACACACTTCCTGGTTAGAGTCATCCTCAAATGATGGTGCACCTTTCACCCATGCCAAAAGGTGTATGTGTGGGCTACCCCTGGCTTGATATTCCACTCGGTAAAATATATCTATCATCTCAATAATGGGCTGGGCAGGGGACATGATAAAACTCACCAATGCCTCAACGCGTTTTTCAAACATTCTCATGGCTGTGATTGAGTTCCTTCTTAGTATTTCACATTTTGTCGTCCAATCCAACTCTGATTGCTCCTGCAGAAGGAACAGAAAGGTACAGTGCTGAAGGTACAGAAAGATGTAGGTGTTCCAAACTGTCTGAGCATGGCAAACAGGTCTCTCAGTGTTTTCTCCCAGTATGCTTATTCTGCCATGGGCTTTCTGTCTGGTCATGGGCTTTCCTTTACGGAGCTGTATGGACATGCTCGAGGCCATGTGCATTTCAGTGACAAACTGTGAAGATTATGTAATTGAGATTGTCGGCAGAGAAAAACCTAGAGTTGAAATACCTGCTCTGAGATAGTTTTCTCATTCTGTGTAGCTCATCTATCGTGTTTTCTCCTGTCGGGAATTGAACAGGGAAAGCCATGGCCTTGAGTTTGGGGATTCTAAAAAAGCTGACTGGGCTGTTTCCTTCTGCAGGAGCGATGCAAAATATCCTGTCACCAAATGATAACATCTCCTGTCCAATGTCTGCTGGTTGTAAGCATGTATCTAGGGCAATGCCTGCACTCATCAGGTGTCTGATGTTCTGAATCAGGTGTCTCATAGTTTTCAGCCTCGTTTACATCAGTATGGGTTAGAGTTAGGGTTATTATCATATTGGAATTTCCTTCACCATTTTGTGCCACAGTCACCTCACTCTCATCACCGTTATCAATGTTCATCAGATCGGTTGCATCGTGTGCCCAAGTCATCAATGGTTTGATCACAAGCCAAGGTCTCATCTTGTATTGATATGTCTCTGTACTCGGAATGGACCTCCCTCAGTTTCGATAAGGCCGCTAGTACTTTACACATGTTCAGTGTTTGGAAATGGTAATGGCCTTTGTAATTAAATGTTCTTTTAAACTTCATTTTCAGGAGCTGAGATTCGCTGTTAGGTCTAGGTAAAGCATTTACCATGGTCTCCACATCAGAGGGTACGGACACAACCAGGTCGTGTATTGCTCTCTGGTTTCCCTTGGGTAGAGTTACAATCTTAGCAAACAGTATGAATCTTCCTATCACGTGCCTCTCCATAATATTCAGATCACAAAGCTCTGGTGGGATTGGAGCTAATTGTAATTTATTGACCACAGCGATGGATGGCATGGTTCCTACAAACAGATTGTCATAGCAGCTGTGACAGATCCATTATTTTCTCCTCTCAGCCACTGTGCATTGTTCAAGACCTGAACATTCATCTGTGCAAACATATTCACCAGTCAAGCAACAAGCAACTAGACCTGGGTTCTTTTAAAATTTAGCATGATCGCATGATTTTACTTGATTAGGAAACAAGGTCCTGTGACAGACTGTGCAGACATATGTGGGTCCATTTTGTGCCTGTAGCTTGAAACAGGTGATACCGTTTTGTATTAGGATGTTTGTTGTTTCAACCCTCTGTCTCTCATTGTGCCGTCTTTGCTGGTGGAAAAGGTCGAACACATTGTATTTTCTCTGTATGTGCTGAGTACACCTCATCTGAGCACACCTCATCTTGTGCAGCATTCTGAAAGCTGGTTCACTGGTATACTTTGTGCACAGTGTGCAGTATTGAATGTGACATGATCAGAAAGCTGGGTCATTTCTACACCTCCTCTGAATTATCTGTTTTTGTTTAAGTCTGTAATTAGGGTCATGTGCATACCGTGGTGTCTTGAGAGTATCGACCTGTGACATAGGATTTCTGCTTGAGGTGATACTGGGGATCATGCGCATACCTAATGGTTACTGGCTGTTTTTTCTTCATCTGGCGTTGTAGACAACCTGCATATTTCTGCTTTCCATACTACAGTTGTTTTGCCTTGATCTTGTCACAATGTGATGATTTATACAATTTCTTCTGCTTCCTAAATGTGCAATCAGTAGCATATTTTTCTCTTTGTCTCTGTCTCTTTGACTTATAGTGTTGTCCTACTTTCTGTTTATTGATTTGTGGGGGGACATGCAGCGTTCGGCCTGTAGAGGGTGCTACAGGACCGTGGCCAAGGTGCGGATGCGAGGCTTTGTCGCACACCTGTTGAGAATGAAGCCTCGTTAACGAATGGTTTAAGATGTGTGTGCCTCTGCTTTCAGTAGGAGGGGTGGACGACAGTGACGAAGAGGTGGCTGAAAAGTCTGAAAAGTCTGAAAAGTCGACGAGGACCGGAGAAAGAAGCAGAATTCAAAATAAACGGGCAATCTACCCTTATCACCACCACCGAGTCCGCCTCTGTGTCTAGGACCTTGCTACATGATTGCTTCCAGTCTGTTGTTTTTTTTATGTTGGATATTGGCTCTGTATGACACTTGGGGTCAGTCATGCCACCTGTCCACTCATTGGATCGTTTGTGGCTGCTCTCTGAGCAACATCAGTTGTAGGCGTATTTACACTCTGAATGAGACTGACATTAATTCATATCTACAGTTGTCATCCCTGGTCTGATAAAACATGAAAAGTCTGTCAATCATATCACTTAGGTGTTTGAAAGTGAGCATTATCGCTGTGCCTCTGTGACCAGGTTGAGCTACTCCATCAGCTGTTTTCAAGTGAGAATCAAAGAAGCCGTATCTCCCCGCTCTGTCCCAAAACAAAGCAATGCAGGTACTGTCCACTATAAGCAATGCCTGGCTCACAAATGTCAACAAACACTCAAGTCTTGTTCTCAGGTTGTTGTTCTCTAGAAACCATGACACTGTCACTACTTGGAGCAGCTGCTCTCAGATATCCACACATCTCATTAGAACTTTCCACAATGTATTCATGTTTGTCTGTTGTAACCCTGTCTGGAGGTTCATTAAAAGCCAAATCATTTTCCCTGAACATACCCTTGGCTATAAGCTTCCGCTTCACACTTGTACATAGAATCTCCTTTCTGTAATATGTTATCAAGGTCTGCACTGAGCAGCTGTGTGTGTTCATTATAAAAGGCAAGAAATGTGAGAGCATTGCACGTACAATGATTGTTTTTGGAAAACCCTGGATATCTATCATCATCCTGACTGTGGGAGGGTAGTACACATGTGACATCAGGCTCGCTCTCCTGAGCACTGACTTGTTCAGAGTGGAGGGATTCTATACCATTTTCTTGGCTACTGCTGCACGGAAGCGGTGTGTCTGTCTGTTGATCTGTTGTGTCCGTTCCCGTAACGCCAACATCTGCCATTGCTGTTTCTGAGCTTGCAGTTGTAAGACAATAAGAGAGCCTTGTAGAATAGTTTTTTTTTATTATTATGACAATTACAGACTTTCAGGTGCAGATTCTCTTATGAAAAAAAAAATGTATAAGGTTGAGAAGAATATGTACCATTTCAAGGGAAATAATGTGGTGCCTTTGGTTCACACAAATTTCACTTTCAGGCAATTACAGACTTTCAGATGCAAATTCTGTTGATGCAAAAACTGTATGGAAAATGGGTCAGTCAAAATAATGTGGTGCCTTTGGTTAATGTGGTGTCTTTGGTTGTTGTGGCCTCCTAACCTACTAAATTTCCTCAGTTTCATAAAAAATGTCTTTACAAAACAATACATAAGCAAATATTGACAAAAACATTTACAAAATAGCAAAATCTTAACAAAATAGCAATAACAATTTTACGAAATAGAACAATAAAACAATACATTTTGTATAAAAATAATACATTGAGAGGATTAAATGGTCATTCCCAGATATAGTTACATATAATTTGTGGTTCCTTCATCCATATTTAGTATTTCTAAATGCTTAAACAAGTGTAACAAGTGCTTTTATTTTGAAGAAATCGTACTTTACATACATTTACGTTGACCGGAAGTAGGTGGGCGGAGTTCCACTATTGGCGCTCAGAGAACACAGCTGAAGATAATTGATCATGCGCAGCTATTGCCAAACACTGATATGTTCGTGAGGACACTGCTGCTGATTATGATCTGACAAGAGAGGTGCGGCAGAGTCGACTCAGAAGTCGTCGAGGGTCAAGACATCGAATCTACAGATAAAAACCCGGTATTAACCGCTCTTGGACCAAGAACCTTGCACCACCGCTTAGTTCGGTAAAACTAACGTTACTCACAGGTCAAATGTGGGTATACAGCCCACGTAGATGGAAATCGAAGACTACAATAGAATAGCTAACGTCTTGTTGCCCGGTGTATGCCAAATATAGCCAGCTTGCCATGTCTGTCGAATATTCTGCCATATGCCGGTTGGTATTGGGCTTGGTGGTAATAATTCCTGTCACATTATTTACCACCCCGCCTTGGCGCATTATCTTCTGGTCAGGGAATTTAGAGCTTGCCTTGCTCATGTGTTTAATACCTCTCCTCAAGCTGCACGCTTGTGTCAATAGATGCTATATTTGACCCTGTCGTCAACTCGCAAAGATAAACCCCCTATACTATGGCCCACAGTATCAGACATAACTGTAGACATGTTCATTGTTTTATGTAGCTGTCGTTAGATTATCTATACAAAACTGCGCCAGCTTCTCTGGCCACTAGCTCGGACTGTTCTTGCCTAGAGGCAGATGGATCTATGTGAGAAATGTAATGAACAAAAAGTATATTAATGGTCGGTGCTATTTTATGGAGGGCGGCATTAATTCATACCGTTGACGTTAGTGTCCGCTTGTTGTCTGAGTGAGTGTATTCAGAAATGATCTAAAATCGTAATTATTGACCGAACCATCATCTTCCGTCCTGCGACGTTAATGTGAAGGTGTATTGTTGACCAAACAGCTAGCTAACTAATTATGTGCATGTCAATAGAGATTGAATTTCAGTGTGTTTTGGAGACAAGAAAGCAATCATAATTTCGGGCATCTGTAGTCATGATGGGGTGGCCGTTTCACGTACCATTTAATCCGTTCCCAGAATGCATTGTGATCATTCCAGTCCTTACTGTATTTCCTGTTTATTGTTGCCGCTTTCTCTGGTAATTTTCTAACATTTAGATTCTGATGTTAGCGTTTTTTTCACATATTGCAATTGTGTAGTTATGAATAATTTGTCATTTCATTTAAGCGAATACAAACTTTGCACACGTAGTAACATCACCACACCTACTACTGTAGCTTTAATTTACTGAGACGATGTCGTTTTGTTTCATTTCCTCCATCTCACATTAAGATTCCATCCATGCTTCGGTAGCTACACATTAATGGCCATGTTACAGTGGAAGCACAGAGTATGTTGATGTTTTTACATCAGACATATTTTAAACTTCGTTAAACAGCCAATTTGTTATAGACTATTTTTTTTTAATGGTAGGATCTGTGTAGAGTCTAGTGACAATTCTGAGATGCTGAAATTATTTGCCTTTTTTTTTTTCTTCTCTCATTCAGAAGGGGTGGAATCTATTACAGAACTGAACCTGTACTCTTAAGAGGACCCCAAGTTATATAGACACAAGGTTTTGATACTCACTAACCTTCCATAAGGTTCTGTTCAAATGGAGGACTCGGAGACAGAACCGGACACATTTGGAGCTGATTTCATCACTGTGGAACTGGACACACAGCCCATAGAATATGTTGTTAAGTGGGCTGAGGTAGGGTCCAAGTTTACAATATCCTGTGTGAAAAAAGAGGCAGACGAGGGGTCTGGCTTAATTTCCGAGCCGTGCAAGGCGGAGCCAGGTGAGACCTTTTATGCCCAATATGAGGAGTTGTACCCGGACTGTGAGGTGGCAGAGCAGAGTGTCGTAGTTAGGACAGACTCGGATGAGGACGACCACACTGAGCCGGGGAGTAGCCAGCTGGGCGTTGAAGAGGATGGTTCTGATTCAGGCTCAGAGAGAGGGGAATATCACTTGAAAGGGGAAAACTACCACTGTAACTACTGTGGGAAGTGCTATAGTCATTCCTCCAGCCTCTCAAGACACCAGCAATTGCACACAGGAAAGCCACCAGTCCCTCCATCCTCATCGAAGCAAACAGACAACACATCAGGTGAGGGGAAAAAATATCAGTGCAATCAGTGTGGGTTGAGATTTAAAGGCAGCAGAACTCTTGGAACTCATAAGAAAGTGCATGGAGGCAGGAGACTGTATCCATGCAACATATGTGGGAAGGATTTTAACCACAGCTCTAGTTTGTCCCGACATAGGCTTATCCACAAAAAAGGAAAAGGTATTCCCCCAGGTGTTCCCCCTGAGCTGGTGATGAGTCATGCCTGCCGCTCACGCCTGTCAAAATCTGCATCCAGGAAGGTCAAAAAGGGTCCTGGTGGACAGAAGTTCTACGCATGTACACAATGTGAGAAGACCTTCAAGAACTCTGCGAGTCTCTCCAGACATCAGGTTTCTCATGTGAAGGAGCTCCTAACCACTTACACCCAGGGGGAGGACAGTCTCAGCAAGTCCTCCGACTTGAAAATACGTCTGAAGTTGTGCTCGAGGGACAAACCAAACTTCTACACACTCTGTAAGAAGAACAAGAGGTCCAAAGCTGTCAAGCGTGCCGCGTCTACCTCGGAAGAAGAGGAGGGAAACTACGTCTGTCAGCAGTGCAACAAGCACTTCAGCCACACGTCAAGCCTCGCCAGGCACCAGCAAATGCACAAGGGAGAGAACAAGTTCAACTGCGCCTACTGTAAAAAGACCTTCACCCGGTTATCCAACCTTCACCACCATGAGAATTCACACACCACAGGGAAGATCTACGAATGTACCATCTGCAGCAAGACATTTGTGCACTCATCAAGCTATTCAAGGCACAAGCGGTCACACACAGAGGAGGAGCAGGCAGCCAAACAGCGGTAGCGAAAACATGGCACTATTAATGAGAGCGCGCCACTTGAATCAGACTCTGAGTGAGGGCCGTCGTGGTCAGCTCTTGATTGCCCGAACACAGCTGACGGAACTCTGGGTCGTGGGGGTGGGATTTTTGTTCCTTCTAAATTTGGGACTGGAATTGGCATTACTCTGATTATATAAAGTGTGTGATATCCTATGATTGTATGCTATTAGCAAATTGTATCTAGGGTATAGGATTAATATTGAGTGCAAGATGCCCCTTATGTGTCCCCCTATACTATTTTATATATTTTGATGTGTTTTTGTTGACATTCCCTTTTTGTTCATGGCTAGCTACAGGGTTAATTTAATGTTAGGGTAAATGTGTTCAGTTGCGCCAGATGTGAAGTATACAGCACCATCCGTGTAGTTGAGCAACTGTGTCACTACCTTAAATCATCAGAAAACAGAACTGCTTGGCCTATATAGTGCATCTCTTACAGAGTATACCCATTTCCTTTTTCTGTATATAATCTTTCAGAAGGATAATTTTTTAAATCTTTGTGATGTGACAGAGTTAAAATGTAAACCTTGAATGCAAACCTCATCATTCAATGTGCTAAGATTTTTCAACCAGAAAACTGACAAATTTCTACATTTCCTCAACATTTCTAGTTTGATGGTTTCAATCGTGACAAGCAGTTGTGTAATTAAAAAGAACACAGATGTTTTTCTACATGTTTTGAACCATTGATTTGTTGCATTTTTTTCCTCTAAAGACTGCAATCATTTCATATACTGTTTGAATTGAAATTGAATTGTGACTTCAAACCTATGTATACCTCCTAGATGTATAAAAATGACACCTAGGGGAAGTTTGTGTAGATGCACGTATCAAGCACAGACCCAGGCTGTGTTCCAAAATGCGTTCTTGCACTATGGTATACGCTCCAGATAGAGTGCAAGAACACATTTTGGAACACAGCCCCTGTGTATTACACCCACAATATTTGAGAAAAAAAAAAAGCTTGGTACTTTCCCTTTATTTATGTTAGTTCTTGTTTGTTTGAAGGGCTAGATCACTGGCTCTCCTCAAACTTGACTGCAATCGAGTTCACTTGATTTGGTTTTGGTCTGCTGTTGTGGTTCTGGCCCTTCTGAAGTGGCAAACGGCTGTCTTCTCTTTGTTTTTCAGAATTATGAAACTCATCAGTTTCTTTTTTTTAGCTGTCATGGTTTCCTTTTTTGATGCAGTGGACCTACATCGTATAGAGGTGTATGTTTTTTGTGATGTGTTTGCCATTAGAAAGCAGTTGACATGTTTCGTCTTGCATTTTTGTAATAAACCTTTCATGAAAGAAATGTTCCAGTGTTCTGCATGTTTTTGAAAGAGACTATGGTTGATTTCACACTTATAAACGGTTAAATCAGCTAAGTTACTGTTTGACTATTCACCTGTGATCTGTAATGACAGTTAACATGTGGTATGCCTATTCATTTGTGATTTGCAGTCACCAATGATGCTTTTACATTCATTAATTAAATCCCTCCACTAGATGACAGCATAACACTCCAAAAGGAAAGGAAAACTGGAGACCAGCTCAACAGAACAGGGTCATTTAGGAGGGTGCGATAGAAATGCGATGAAGAGCTGATTCCTCTACATGTGTTCTACAATATTGCCTAATGAAACCCAGCACAGTTTTTCCTCCTTGAATCAAACAATATTTGATTCAATTTACAGTATAATGACTAGTACATTACACAGTGAATTGAGGAGAAGTTTATTTTTTTGCTGCTTGCTTTAAAATGTTTGAAGAAATTAGATTTTTATTTTTGCAAATCTGAATCTGACATTGGCCAGAATAATTGTATAAAAATACAAATCAACTGCAAGTAAAATAGCTTGAAAACTGGTGAGGACAGCTTATGCAGTAACAACCAGTAACAAAAGTGCTCCTCTTTCTGTCACAATCAGGCTCTGAGATCACTTGAGACGGAGGGAAACATTTGCCATTGTTACCAGGCTTGAGAGCTCAGACTTCCTAGCAACTCCAAACTAAATTACCCAGACTTTTCTGTGGGCCTAGAAACGAGCTCTGTGTTCTGCAACAAAAAGGCCATTGAGATGAGGGGAGCGATAGCCTCGCTGGGCTCCTGAAAAGCCAACTCTCAGCCAATGAGTAAGTGCAGAGGGCTCCCTCTATGAGAGTGGCTGTGGGAAATGGTAGTGATGTCATTATGGATGCATTTCTGAATGTTTTTGTTGCTTCTTTCTGTCCTGTCTTGAAGCCCCCTACACTGTTCCCTTCCTGTTTTGTTTGGGCTCCATTATTGGGAGCCTATCAATGCAACAAAACAAAAGTTTCAACCCAGGACCCCAGTAAGGCAAGGTCTCCATGGAAACGTGAAAACAGTGCTGTGGGGCATCAGCTCCTATTCGAAATCAGTGGAGGAGATGAGAGAGGGAGGGAGGGAGGGGGTGGATCAGCAGGAATTTGGACACCTTGAAAACAAATTTGTAAGCCCTCATTTATCGACATTTCCTTAAACAAAGGAGTTTTAGTCTGATTCAGCCTGATGACTTGGTGTGAAGAGTCCTCCTCAAGACCTATTCACTTGCACTTCGTTCATTGAATACAGAATGCTACTTGTTACCAAATTTAAAAAGACTGAAAATGACAGTTGTTTTCATCATTCAATGCGAGCAAAGCTGAGAACCTGACCAATCACCATTCATTTGTATTGATTATCTGTATCTTCGGACATCCCTTATTCTCCCATGCCATACCAAGTATACAGTATAGTGTCAAGTTTGCATCAGGCTTGCATGGTGTAACTGCAGACTGACAAGGCAAATACTTATTTTCCCATAAACCTGGTTGATTACCTACCCCCATATACCCTTACGAACAGGAAGTGAAAACAAACAAACTGTTATACCCATTCTAACCTCGTCCCCAGGCTATTGCACACAGCGCAGATAAGCCTGGAATATCAACCACTCAAAGTTGGCCTTAGTTACAAACATCCAGTTGTGTCCCCATCCTGTGTGTCTAACCAGTGGGAATAGTCATGTAGAAACAGACCACCAATGTGGGGCCAAATATAATGACACTTACAATACGGAAGCTTGGCAAGAAATTGTTAATAGCAAAGCATAACTTAATACTATTAATCTCAAAATAATTTAATTAACACTATGCGCAAATAATTGTTGAGTTTGTGCTGATTAGTGCAAGAATGGTCAAATAGGATTAATCAAATGAGGCTTTGATAATACTGTAAACTTAAAAATACAATTATTACAAGGCAAATACTTCATAGAAACATTTTACATCCTACCCTCAATGACAAATGGTAGATAGAGAGAGAAAGAGAGAGGGGGGGGTCTTTTCCTAAAGTGATCAAACGTATCACAACTGAGGCTTAGGCTATCTATCCAGAAACGTTCACTCACAATGTCATCATCAATTTCCATGGGGAAAGAATCAGTCTCACTCTCATCACTCGCGTAGCACTGTCGGTCTGCCTCATCCAAGCTGAACAAACGAGGACGCTTCGGCGCAGACATTTTCGTGACCATAGTGTTACAAACTGAGAAAAACTATGTCTAATGACAACTGTGGTGGAAATCTTTCAGTGAACAACAATAAACGATGTTTGGTCTCAGTTGAGAGTTTTAATGCATATAGAAAGTTTAAACAACGTTGCTCAAAGCTGGATCAGCATTCCTTCACCAACAGTGTAGATTCAGATACTGATGCTGTGGCTGAGGAGAGGACCGTCTGTGGGGGGGACATGCAGCGTTCGGCCTGTAGAGGGAGCTACAGGACCGTGGCCAGGGTTACGGAAGCGAGGCTTTGTTGCGCACCTGTTGCGAATGAAGCCTCGTTAACGAAATGGTTTAAGATGTGTGTGCCTCTGCTTTCAGTAGGTGGGCTGGACAGCTACGAGGAGAGAAGAGGAACGGCTGAAAAGCTACGGACAGAGACTGAAAAGCCATAAGGAAGTAAATCAAGATTTGAAATAAACGGGATATTCCCTATCACCAACCTCGAGTCCGCCTCTGTGTTCAGGACCTTATTACACCGTCCTTAACTCCAATGCTTGTACGTCATAGGTCTAGGGGTAAACATATCTTGCACCTGTTTGCTGATAAAGAAGCTGGGAAAGAAGCGTAGGCGTTGTGAGCTACTATCTCAAACCTCAGCCTGCAGTTAGGAGTGTTCCAAGGTCACATAACATCTTTGATACAAGAGAAGGAGCAGTCGGTTTTGGTTCTTCCTCAGTCACATAATTAAAAATAACAGAGAGGTCAATACATTTCATATATGACTTAAGCAAAATAGTACAAATATATTTTTTGCCATGACACAACATGAACATTTTCCGGTTCCGATTTTACAGTTACAACCTTGCGTGTACGATGTACTATTGTTAGCTAGTTAATTTTCAGTTCTTGATACATTTAATAGGGTTAGAAAATCAAGGCCGTCCACGGGCGCTCTAGTAAACTGTAGAACGGGCGTCGATAACCGCTATGGGGGCTAGAGGGTTATGCAAATAACTAGTTTGAGTAAGTCATCTCCCTCCAATCATGAGATAAGATTCTAATTGCAGAAATCGCAAGGCTACAAACGTCAACCCTGATCCCTGGATGTGCAAACACAAACTCAGTGATCATAAAGTCATTTCTAGCCTTAACCTGGTCATTAGTATTCAAAACATAGTTCTATCAGTATATCCGAGCACACAGCATTCTCGGATAAATGAGGTGAGCGTCGTATCATCAATTGAGGAGATTTATTTAGACAAGACATTCATTTAATCAATCCAGCTTACTTCAAGTCATACAATCAAAACTGAGAACACACCAAATATGAACATAACGTAAAAGGCAAAAATTCTAAGAAAGCGTTCAATTAAGAATACAAAAGTCGTAGGCTGACAATTGTTGTGGAATTCTATGTTAAAAATACTTTGAAATAAAATGCCAAAGACTAGAGCTGATGGTTTCTTCAAAGACTTTTATTACAAGTAACAAAGCTGAGGTGGTTAGGGAAGCATCCTGTTGTTTGCCCCTCAGCACACCATATTTATACAGTTTCCAATCTTTATCAAATTTAGGTTCCATCCCTCATATGTAAATCATTCACACTTTCTGGCTGTTCGCCACCAATATCATTCACCCGGTTCCTATACCTCGTCACAGTTTGGTTTCCCCTCCCATTTCTAGACAGTTATCAGGTTGTAACAATATTGGTGGCAAGCCCATCGTGATTATCAAAAAAAATATTACATCACCCCCGGTACTTCTTGGTACTTGGTCATTCCTGCCCTTATCCTTTGGGTACCTGGTACCTCTTGGTTCTGCTCCTTTCATGCACCAACCTCTGGGCACCTCTTGGTATTACTCCCTTCATACATCAACCTGTTTCTTATGGAATGTTTATAATTGGTTCTCAATTTCCCATAACTCACTCTTTGTCCTGTCCTTACATGTTATGTTCTCTCTCTATTTGGTATGGAAATTTACCATACAATACGTGCATATCAACTTTAAACATTTAACCCTCTCACATACCAGATTTAAGAGAAGGGATAAAGGACATGCCTTGTCATCGACACAGCTCGTTCCTTGAGCTGGTCTCAAAGGTTACTTATTGATACGGAACCACTGAGACAGGGATGGAACAATTAAAACTGAACATCAGTCCAAAATAGGCTATTAAGCACGTATTACTTGAAGCAACTATAAAATCAGTTGCTGTATTAACACAACACTAGCCCAGTGACTCGCTACCATGAGAGAAATGAATGGAGTGTGAAAGTCAAGACGTGTTTTCACGCTTGCCCCGTGGTGCACTCATGGGACAGCGCGAAACCTGCGTAAGAAGCTCACTGCTTCAATTCAACTCCCATAATAGGGTCAATGGCTAGGAATATACTATTCCAGCAACAGATACAATCTGATTGGCATAAAGGGAAATGAAGAGACAATTAACCAATCATTAGATAATAGACGATAGGCATTAATGCAAAATATTGCTAATTATTGCAATACAGAAGGGAGACTATTGGGGCACTCACAATAAACAAGACGGTCTTAACAAGACTGTGCTATATTATATCTGATGGGTGGCTTGTCGGTTATAGTCAAACAGAGCCATGTGCTCCGTTAAGCTCAACTCTGGTCTACGCACAACAAAGGATGGGGGAGGTCGCCCATTTCCTAAATGCCAACATTTTGTGATCACTCTGTTGGCAATAGTCACAGCGGGTTACTTTACATCGAGAATATACACCATGTCTGAAATATGGAGGAGGAATGCCTCTACCCAGATCCCAACAACTTGTCACAGAGTGTCCCTGTCTTTTACAGTAACTACAATGCCTAAAGTTATGTTGGTTGTTGGCTTTGAATGAGTCTACCGTGGACCGACTAGAGAGTGACTCCCAACTACCTGTTGAATGGCCCTTAGAAAACTCTCTTCTCTTGCCTGCATCGCTTGCCATTGTCGTGATTGCAGAGACATGCGCATTAGTATTTCGAAAAACAGAGACATGCGCAGTAGTGTTTGAGATTTCAAATTTACAAGAATCAGAAGTACAGTTTGAATGACAGTGGGAGTTGTCGCTAATTCCACTTTGAGTATCGGAAGCGTCACGCTCTAGCTACTCACTGTATTGGAGCAAACGCTTAACATTACCTCTCAGTGTAGCAATCATGTCGGCATCTTTCTCTTGCTGTTTTGCCAAACAAAGTTTTTCATTACCAAAGTTATCGAGTTGTCGTTTCAATCCCAGAATACTCTCTTTATATGGATTCGCTTAGCAGTATATTGAAATGTATGCACTCACTGCAATGTAAGTCGCTTTGGATAAAAGCGTCAGCTAAATGGTGGGGGAAATAAAAAAAAAATGCGAATTAATTTATAACTTTATATAATGTGTTTTTTCTGGACTTCTTTGTTGATATTCTGTCTCTATTTGTTAAACTAAAAGTACCATAAAAATTATAGACCGCTCATTTCTTTGTAATCGGGCAAACTAACAAAATCAGCAGGGGATCAAATAATTATTTCCCCCACTGTATGTGATTGCTAAAGCTTCTTACTATCATTCCAAAATTCAATCCTCTGCCTCTGACCCAAGGAAACTGTTCTCCACATTTTCCTCACTCCTCAACCCACCTCCTCCCCCTCCTCCCTCTTCCCTGTCTGCAGATGACTTTGTCACCTACTTTGAAAAGAAGGTTGATGACATTAGCAGCTCTTTCTCTCTACCTCTCGCCAACACTGCTACCACTCCTCCCAAACCCACTGCGCTACACTCGGTCTCTGGTTTATCAGCTCTTTCCCCCCTCTCCCCTGATGATATTTTAAAACTGGTCACATCCAAGCGGGCAACCACCTGCCCCCTCGATCCTATCCCCTCCCCTTTTCTCCAATCCATCTCCAAAGACCTCCTTCCGTTCCTTACCACCTTAATCAATTCCTCTCTATCCACAGGATCTGTCCCAGCGGCCTTCAAGACAGCCAGAGTTAAGCCTTCTCTCAAGAAACCAACTCTTGACCCGTCTGCTGTCCTGACTACAGACCGGTATCCCTTCTCTTCTCCTTATCTAAAACCCTTGAACGTGCTGTCTCTAACCAACTGTGTCTCACTTATCTCCTTCAGAACAACCTCCTTGATCCTCACCAATCGGGCTTTAAGGCTGGGCACTCTACTGAGACTGCTCTCCTTGCTGTCACGGAGGCCCTCCACTCTGCTCGAGCTTCCTCCCTCTCCTCTGTTCTCATTCTTCTGGACCTGTCCGCTGCATTTGACACAGTAAACCTTTTCTCCACCCTCTCAGAAGTGGGCATCTCTGGCTCTGCACTCTCCTGGTTTCATCCTACGTGGCCAATCGCTCTTACCAGGTGACGTGGAGAGGATCGCTGTCCTCTCCACGAGCCCTCACCACTGGGGTCCCCCAGGGCTCTGTCCTAGGGCCCTTACTGTTCTCCCTCTATACCAAATCTCTTAGCTTGGTAATTTTCTCACATGGTTTCTCCTACCACTGCTATGCAGATGACACTCAACTCTTTCTCTCTTTCCCCCCCTCTGACTCACAGGTGGCAACACGTGTCTCTGCGTGTCTTTTGACATTTGACATTTCCGCTTGGATGTCAGCCCACCACCTCAAGCTCAACCTTAACAAGACTGAGCTGCTCTCCATCACAGTAGAGAACTCTACTGTGACCTCCTCCCAGACAGCCAAGAACCTTAGGGTGATCCTTGACAACCACTTATCCTGTGCGGCGAACATCACAGCGACAGCATGCTCCTGTAGATTCTTCCTCTACAACATCAGAAGGATACGTCCATTCCTCACCAGAGAAGCATTTACTACTGCAACGCACTCTTGGCCGGGCTCCCTGCCTCCGCCATCAGACCTCTGCAGCTCATCCAGAATGCTGCCACCCGTCTGGTATTCAATCTCCCCAAATTCTCCCATGTCACCCCCCTCCTTCATACCCTTCACTGGCTCCCGGTAGCAGCTCGCATCAGATTCAAGACCCTGGTGCTCGCCTACCGTGCGGCAAAGGGAACAGCCCCTCCCTACTTGCAAGCAATGGTCAGCCCCCAAACCCCTGCCCGAGACAAAGATAAATGATGAATGCATTAAGTTAGCCTACTTGCTGCAATAGATGGTAGAGAAGAAGACTAGTCAACAGTATAATTGAAAATGGAGGTATAGATAGCAATATATTACTTACTATAAGTGATTCCATAGGCGTTAGTGAAACGCGGGGCTCTGCAATTGACTTCTCCATTGATCGTTGCCAACAAAGGTCTCAGCCGAGCCAAACACTATCCTGAAGTCTCTGTTTACTATCCTGGTGTTCGTCTCTATCAGCGATCACAGCACGTATCCCTTTATCTTGCAACATCTTGGCTTGATCCTCCATGATCAACAGCAAAGGACATAACACTAGTAAAATTGGATTGTCTGGCCACTGATGGTGGTGGTCTTCAGCTAATATGGAGCACAGTGTTGGCCATGCCTGGTGGATTAAGCTTTAGCAAGCAAGTAAAAACGTCACTTTTGGACTTGTTTTCTCATACAAATCCTCTTATTGATGTTACTGCGTGCAGTTTGCACACTTGTGACAGAACTGCATCATAAACTTTTTCTGAATTGTCCATGTTGCAGAGTAGGCACATACTGGGGGAACATAAACAGAGGGGAGGGTTAGGGGGCAGGTGTTGTTGGACAGATAAAGCTGATGGCTATGCGCTGTCCATTTTCAATGGTTTTTCTAAACTTAAACACGTTTCGCCTATTCAGGCTGAAGTGTCTGGGAACAAGACTATACCCATTCACATGTTCACACAGCTAAAAGCAGAAAAGCAGTTAGATAAGGCTGTTTAAATTAGATGAATAGCATAGAGACATGAAGGTCACAAGTGCTCGGGGCTTTGCTAAAACGATCCCTGTGTGGTGGCTGAACACCCTCTCAGGACTCTTTACCCTGTCCCTGCAAGCTTTGCTTTCATCCTCACTGCTAGTGCTGGGCTCCCTGCCCCCCATAAGGACATTTACCTACTCATTAGCCCCCCCTCTTCACTGCATTATGTTACTATGGGGGAGGGAGGGCCCTTTTCCTTCAGGCTGGTGGGGGAGGTAGGCTCTGCAGATTCAGAGGGAATGTAATCTCACCCACAGCTCCCTCTAAATTCAATTCAATTGAAAGTTATGTTATTGGCATGGCATTTCAGAACTACATATTGCCAAAGCAGAAATTCAAAAGAAAAATAGAACAGGTAACAATAATGATTATTACGTAAACAACAAAAACAACACAAATAACGGTAATAATCACCATCATCATCTTCATAATTAACAATTATCAGGATAATAATAAGTAAAAAATAATGTTAATAATAAGAAATAGACATACACAATAGTGTATTGATCTGTCTCTCACGTGCCGGCAAGCTGTGACGTAAAGTGCTGCCAATGTACAGCATTCTCTCTCCTCTCCAACTAGGATGGGGAGCTTTGCCTCATGAGAGGTTTTGGAAACCTTTGCATATTGTGTCAAATTTGGTGTAATAACTGACTGGTTTGTATTTATCAAATTTGGTGATCAAGTGCAGCTCTGTCTCTATTTCAGTTGCAGTGACAGCCTTTCCTCTTTAGGAAGCCATGTTTTCCAATGTCTGCCTTTTTTCAATTGCCAGGCTGTGCTAACTAAGTCTGTACATTGTCAAGGTTTTTCTTAGTTCTTGATCAGTCACCACCAGTTAGATAATAATGAGCCATGATAGCATTTAGGGCCAGATTGGATTTTGCTTTGTGCTTCCCATAAGGAGATGTCATTTTGATTTGAATGTTTTGTTTCTGAAGGATTTCTGAGGATTTCTCTAGAATAATGGCCAATTCATTAATGTAAATATTGAAGAGCTAAGGGTTGAGGAAATGGCTCTGGCAGACACCCCGCCCCTACAGAAATGTGTTCTTTTGTTGCCAATTTTTATGCTGCACTTATTGTTTGTATACATTGATTTTAATCATCTCATAGGTTCCATCCCCTACACCACTTTCAATAACTTTTTTGTAGAATAGCCCTGTGTGCCAAATGGAATCAAATGCTTTTTGGAAGTCCATAAAAGCAAGCATATCTTTTGGTGACCATGCTTATCTATTAGGGTGTGTAGGGTACCCAGTGCCCTGGGTAAGTAATGGGACAGTGAAGCATTTTTCCTTCTTTTGGCTCTACACTCCAAAAAGGTTGGATTCTAAATCCAACAATTACTATTAGGTTAAAGTATCAGCTTTTATTTTGCGGTATTTATGTACATATTGGTTTCACCATTCAGAAAATACAACACGTTTTATGCATAGTCCCCCTATTTTAGGGTACCTAAAAGTAATGGGACAATTGACTTGACAGGTGTTTCCCGTCACAATTTGTGCAGGCATAAGAGAGCTGTCAATATCTAGTATTGATTCTAGGTTTTGCATTTGCCTTTGGAGTTTGCTATTGGTGTCTGTCAACATGAGGACCAAAGAGGTGTCAATGAAAGTCAAGACAGCCATTATTGGGCTGAAAAATCAGATAAAAAAAAATATATATCAAAACAGTGACTGTCCAGGAGGTAGGCGTGAATGTGTCAGAGACTACCATCTGCAGAATACGTCACCAGCCAAACTACAGACGTTTCACTGCAAGGTGCAAACCACTTCTTCAAAAAGGATGGTCAGGTTACAGTTTGCTAAAAAGTACCTAAAAAGCCTGCAGAGGTCTGGAACAAGGTCTTGTGGATAGATTAATATTATATTAGATAAGGTTAATATTGTCATGTACTGGAGTGATTGCAAGAGGAAAGTTTGGAGAAAAAAAGGATCTGCCCAAGATTTACAGCATACCACCTCATCTGTGAAACATGGTGCAGGGGGTGTTAGGTTCTGTTAGGTTATAGCTGCCACTAGAACTTACTACTAACTTGTCTCAATTGATGATTGTAACTGCTGACGGTAGCAGCAGAATGTATTCTGAAGTGTACAGAAACAGCTCGAGTGCAAGCAAATGCCTTCAAATTCATTGGATGGCGCTTTATCATACAGTAAGACAATGACCCAAAACATACTGCCATAGCAACTAGGACGTTTTTCAGGGCCAAAAAGTGGAAAGGTCTTGACTGGCCAAATCAGTTTTCAGATTTAAATCCAATTGAACATGATAAGATTTTAGGCAAAAAGACCTCAAAACAAACAACAACTGAAGATGGCTGCAGTACAGGCCCCAGCGTCTGGTGGGGTCAATTGGTCGCAGACTTCAGGCAGTTATTGCATGCAAACGATTGTCGACCAAATGCTAAACATGAGTGCTTAATTTGGACATTTGATAAATCTGTCCCATTATTTGTGGGTACCCTAAAATAGGGTGACGATGCATAAAAAGTGTTGTAATTTCTAAATGGTGAAACCAATATGTACACAAATACCATCAAATAAAAGCTGAGCATCTCTACTAACCTCATAGTAATTGTTTGATTTCAAATCCAAACTCTTGGGACACTCTTTACTGTCCCATTACTTACGCAGGGCACTATATGGTCTGCGGTGCATGATTTGGTATAAATCCAATTTTATATATTTTCGCTCTCTTTTTCTCCTCTCTTACACACTCTCTCTCTATGCAAATACAGGGGGCAGGGGGTGAATGCTTAGATCTGCATGATCCCCACTCCAGAGGAGAATATTGTACAGGTATTTACTGTAACCAGGGTGTACCAATTCGGCTGAATGAAATAGAACACAATGAAAAAATGGGGGAAAGAGAGTAGAAAGGGGGGAATGAAAGAGAAAGAGAGAAAGCGAGAGAGAGAGATCCACAACCCAATTGGAGATCCGGTAGCAGGGCTTTTTTTCCCTACCACATAAACAAACACTTTCATGGCTCAACACCCTGTGGTGACACAAGATGCGATTTCTTCCCCCTAACAGCCACCGGGGCCCCTGGTACGTCTTATCAGCACAGAACAGAGGGCCACAGCAGCCCAGCCAATTTAAGCCCTGTGATAGACATTGGAGGACGAGCGCAAGGAAGAGAGAATAAGGAGTGAAACAAGGAATGAGAACAGAAAATGGTGAGGGGTGGGCTGTGGTGGGTATGGACAAAGTGTTTGTGTGCATGTGTGGCAGAGGAGGTCTTGTAGTTGCCATGTTGAGAAAATAGTTGAATGGAAAATGGAAAATCTGTTTCCTAACAGTGGGTGGTTAGAACCGAAGGTGGTGTGTGTTGAGAGAGAGACGACCAATGGAGCTTTGGGCCTCTGAGGCTGTTTTGACTTTACCCTCATGCTGTGGAGATGACAGCAGATAACACTTCTACAATTCCACTTACACACCCTCCAATGTCAGATAGTGTGAAGGAGTGGTATCGATTGTCCTTCCACCCCACCTGTCTGCCCTTCTGTGTTCCTTTCTCGTTCTTATTGGTGATTGGGGTCATTTCGCCACCCATCTGCAATGCAGTTTGTGGTGCCATTCCGCTGTATCAGTACAGATAGATAGGGAAGCTACATTCACGTTACCACCTTGTTTTATAAACTTTGTCAAGTTACCAAGTTCCAATTGTTCTGGGAGTTATGTTGTTTGTCATTATATCATTTGTTTTTTTATGTGTATCCTCAAGTGTAAATTCCTTGGTCTGTGACCCTCTGGTTTTATACCTATCAAAACTGCACTACCCCCCTCCCTCAGAAGAGTTCAAATTTCTAGGGCCAATAAAAAGTTCACTCCACAGATCCTAGGTGTATCTTTTACCCTAGATACAGAGAAGAAGCCAATGCCACAAAACCATAACAAGCCATCCTGAGACACATTGACCTTGAATACATCTCTAATTCACTTCAAACTCTGGTGCATTGTGGGGGATTGAGGTGAAACAAAGATTGGCCCTTTAGTTTAGCCAATAAGGAATTTAATTTTGGGCATGAATTAATGAAGTATGTTATTGAGCTGTAAACTATAAAACAAACCATAATCGTTCAAATCCATCCAGGAGCTTCTATTAAACTGTGACATGTATTGAAACTAACCTTTATGTGGAGTATTGTTCGTAGGTGAGCAGTGACCAAACTAAAAACTATCAGTATTTTTGACTGGATGATTATTCATGCTTAAACTTGGGTAGACTGTGTGTTATGACATTGCCACGAAATAGCAGGGCGACTACCGGCAAACATAGTGTAAAGCAAGACAATTAACCTTTTTGTCACACGGCTATCTCGTTGCACTGCTGACAGATTGCTAGAGAGTAAAACATCTTACTTGGGTGAATCTGAAACATCTCTAAAGTCATCCAACTTCTTGTGGTGATGTCATATTGCAGAGTCTACCTTTAAAGGCACAATCTGTAAAAAATTCCTTCTTCTAGCATTGTGATTGCCAATGGCCCCTGGTCTGAGCGTTGATTATTTTATCTTATGATGACTGATGGATAGATGATTCACTTAATTAAACAAATGTATTTGTTGTAAGTCGCTTTGGATAAAGGCGTCTGCTAAATGCCGTAAATGTAAGTGGCTACCCCTCGGTCCCCCAAATCTGCTCAGAGGCCCCCAGTGAGCAGCCAGCCATGCCAGTCTCGCCAGCACCTCTCTCCCTGCCCACCCTCCCCTACACAACAGCTCATGGCCCCCCTGCTCGACCCCACACCTCCCCTTCTAGGATAGTAGCTGGCAGCTCTATGGTGCGGGATGTCGTGGTCCCGGAGAGCAAAACTTTCTGCTACCCAGGAGCATGTGTCCTGGTTATAAACCAGATGCTTCCCTCAGTCCTGGAACATAACTGGGAGGCAAAAACTGTTCTGGTTCATGTTGGGTCAAACCAAACTAGCCTGTTCGGAGAAACTGAAAACTGACTTATATATACAGTGGGGGAAATAATTATTTGATCCCCTGCTGATTTTGTTAGTTTGCCCGATTACAAAGAAATGAGCGGTCTATAATTTTTGTGGTACTTTTATTTTAACAAATAGAGACAGAATATCAACAGAGAAGTCCAGAAAAAACACATTATATAAAGTTGTAAATTAATTTGCATTTGATCGAAGGAAATAAGTATTTGATCCCCAAGCAAAACATGACTTAGTACTTGGTGGAGAAACCCTTGCTGGCAAGCACAGAAGTCAGATGTTTCTTATAGTTGGTCACCAGGTTTGCACACATCTCAGGAGGGATTTTGGTCCACTCCTCTCCAAATCCTGAAGGTTTCAAGGCTTTTGCTTGGCAACTCGAAGCTTCAGCTCCCTCCACAAATTTTCGATAGGATTAAGGTCTGGAGACTAGCTAGGCCACTCCATGACCTTAGTGTGCTTCTTCTTGAGCCACTCCTTTGTTGCCTTGGCTGTATGTTTTGGGTCATTGTCATGCTGGAAGACCCATCCACGACCCATCCTCAGTGCTCGTCCAAGATCTTATGGTACATGGCCCCGTCCATTGGCCCCTCAATGTAGTGAAGTCGTCCTGTACCCTTAGCAGAGAAACAACCCCAAAGCATAATGTTTCCACCTCCGTGTTTGACGGTGGGGATGGTGTTCTTGGGATTGTAGCATTCAGCATTTCTCTCCCTCCAAACACGAAGAGTCTAATTTATGCCAAAGAGTTCAATTTTGGTCTCATCTGACCACATCACCTTCTCCCAAGCCTTCTCTGAATCATTTAGGTGTTCATTGGCAAACTTCAGATGGGCCTGTACATGTGCCTTCTTGAGCAGGGGGACCTTGCGGGCACTGCAGGATTTCAATCCGTTACGGTGTAGTGTGTTACCAATGGTTTTCTTGGTGACTGTGGTCCCAGCTGCCTTGAGATCATTACCAAGCTCCTCCCGTGTAGTTCTGGGCTGATCCCTCACCCTTCTCATGATCATCCTTATCCCACGAGGCAAGATCTTGCATGGAGCTCCAGGCCGAGGGCGATTTATGGTTATTTTGTATTTCTTCCATTTTCTAATAATTGCACCAACAGTTGTCTCCTTCTCACCAAGCTTCTTGCTGATGGTCTTGTAGCCCATTCCAGCCTTGTGCAGGTCTACAACTCTTACCCTGATGTCCTTTGAATGTTCTTTGGTCTTGCCCATGGTGGTGGAGAGGTTGGAATGGAAGAGATTGATTCTATTGACAGGTGTCTTTTATACCCATAACAAGCAGAGATTAGGAATACTTTTCCTAAAGTGACAGGACTAATCTGTGTGCCTCATGGGCATATAACCGGTCTGTATGAGCCAGAATTCTTGCTGGTTTGTAGGGGATCAAATACTTATTTCCTTCGATCAAGGACTTCTTCGTTGATATTCTGTTTCTATTTGTTAAAATAAAAGTACCATAAAAATTATAGACGGCTCATTTCTTTGTAATAGGGCAAATTAACAAAATCATCAGGGGATCAAATAATTATTTCCCCCACTGTATATAAGTATAGCTATATAGCTCTTCACAACCCTGAAGGAATCAGGACTACAGCCAGTGATCTTTGGTCCACTATCCCCACTACACTCAGGTGACATCAGGTTCAGCAGGCTAAGGCAGCTACATCGGTGGCTGAAAGCATTCTGCAACACCGAGGATATTCCATTTGTAGACAATTTTGACCTGTTTTGTGAGAGACCAGCATTTTGTATACGTGACGGCATACACCCAAACAGAAGAGAAGCAGAGATCCAATATAACAACATGGAGAAGGTGTTAAAGTGGTGAGGGGATGCTAGTCCTAGACCTGTTAAGGTAACCCCAATCCATTTCCCCCATTCACTGCCAAAGAACCCTGTTTCAGTACAGGCTAGCAAATTAGTCTACGCCTCAGGGGAGTTACCCACCCTAGAAACACCAGACGATTTTAAAATTAGAAATGGGCTTGGCTACAGAAGCCTAATAAATAAAATGGACTTCATCAACACGTGGGCTCAACAGGCAAACCCAGACATTTTTGTGATCTCTGAAACATGGCTAAATTTGTCCGTGCCTGACAATGATGTGTCCTTAAATGACTATTCCACATTTAGAAAAGGGAGAGGTGGAAGGGTTGCTATTTCTTTTTTTTTCAAAAACTGTTTTAACTGTTCTACTTTCCTCCACTGTACCAAATCAATATGAATGTTTAGTCCCAAGTGTGTGTTTTGGAAATAACTGTAAGCAGTCTGTGATAGGAGTGTATTGCAAGACTTTTTACATGATCTTTATTAGTTGAATCTTTCCCTTATCAGCTGCATACCTGACCCCGATTTGGCTCTAGAACATTTCTCATCTATATTTACATCTCTGGCAGACAACGCCCCCTTCAAACGCCTTAGAATTAAGAATAGATCTAATCCTTGGTATTCCACAGAACTCTCAGATGTCCTTTTGTTGAGAACCAGGCCTTGGCCAAAGCTAGAAAAACAGACTCAGAAAGCTAAATCAAGCTACTTCCTAAGTATAGCACTTAGGAAGTAGCTTGATTTAGCTTTCTGAGTCAGTTTTTCTAGCTTGGATTCTGCTGCTGATCCTACAAACGTCTGGAAAACAATTAATGCCCTGAAGCGTGGAAATTCCTCTTCATCCCTACCGAAATAAGTTTTGTCAGACTCTGGCCCCATTACAGAGAAAATTCAGATCAGTAATGCCTTTAACCAGCATTTTATCTCAGCAGGCTTTTTATTTGAGAGAAATGGTGGTTTGGCTGACCCTGGTCAGATGGTCGACTCCCATTTCCCAGCCCCCAGTTGGCTCGATGAGAGATCAGTCAACTACAAGCGAATCTTTGTTTTCATTTCAACCATTTTCTACTTATGATGTACTAGATACCCTGCTTAAAATGTATGAAAATCCATTGGGGCTGATCTGCTTGATCCAGGCCTATTGCAGCTTTCGGCCCCCGATTGCCGAGTCATTGACACATATTTTTAATCTGACTGTTATCTCAGGTACTATCCCCAAGGTTTGGAAGGCAGCTCATGTGCTCCCTCTCCATAAATGTGGTGACCCCTCCGACCTAGATAACTACCGCCCAATATCCAAGCTACCTTGCCTTTTCAAAGTATTAGAGTCCCTGGTCAACTTTCAGCTAAGAACCTTTTTATTTTCGCATTCTATTGTAAATGTGCACCAATCTGGCTTTAGACCTGGACATAGCACAGTCTCAGCTGCTACGCTTGTCTAAGATGATGTGTTAAATTGCCTAGATCTGTGAGGATGTGTGGGGTAGGATTCAGGCGTAGAGAGGAGACCAGACGAGGGAATGCAGTTCAAAGGCAAATCCACTTTACTTCAAGTAATCTACAGGGTATACAGGAACAACTTTAGCAAATAATAAACAAAAGGATTTAACTAAAACAACTAGAGAGTCATTTATCAAGACATGTCCTGGAGGACCATGACAGAACATACTACTGGCGAGGGTCAAGCTACCACACAGGAATAACAAAATGTGCAACTTAAATAGGAATGTCTGAATGAAATAATAAGAAGCACCTGTTGTGCCTGAATGTTCATTGGGAGGTCTCTGCCGCCCCCTAGTGTCCAGATGGAACTGTGACAGTACCCTGTCCCTTAGGAGCGACTCCAGCCTCGCAACCAGAACGACCACCATGCAGCCGATCGAAGTCCCGAATGAGGCCCAGGACATCCCACGCAGGCACCCAGGAACGCTCCTCGGGACCATAACTCTCCCAGTCCACCAGGTATTGAAGACGAGCATCCAGAGGGGGAGGTTGAGGGGCGAATGAAGCCTGCCTCTAGAGACTCCCGGATGTACATTCACATAACACTTTATTAGGAACACTATACTAATACTGGGTAGGGCCTCCCTTTGCTCTAAAAAAAAAGCCTCAATTCTTCGTGGCATTGATTCCACAAGATATTGGAAACATTCCTTTGAGACTCTGGTCCATCTGGTCCGTGATGATTGCATCACGCAATTCCTGCAGATTTTTCAGGTGCACTTTCAAGCTGTGAATCTCCCATTCAACCACATCCCAAAGGTGTTGTATTGGATTCAGATCCGGTGACTGGAAAGGCCACTGAAGAACACTGAACTCATTGTCATGTTCATGAAACGACTTTTGCTTTGTGACATGGCGCATTATCATGCTTGAAGTAGCCAGATGGGTAAATTGTGGCCATGAAGGGATGCACATGGTCAGCAACAACACTTAAATAGGCTGTGGCATTCAAGCGATGATTGATTGGTATTAACGGGCCCAAAGTGTGCCAAGAAAATATTCCCCACACCATTACACCACCTCTACCATGAGAAGGTGTACAGGTGTTCCTAATAAAGTGTTCAGTGAGTATAGGTCTCCATGGCCACGGCCTCTGGTCCTGAGAGAGAATACAGGCGGCCCCTGTGGAGCTGTTGACCCAGACAGGAGGTCTATGGTGCAGTCGTAAGGACAATGAGGAGGAAGGGTGGCGGCCCGCTTCTTACTGAAGGCTTCATGGAGGTTGTGGTATTCCGGAGGGAGTGTGGAGAGGTCTTGAGACAGGAGGATGCGGAGAGGATCTTGGCGGGGGTCGGAGACAGTCATTCCGGCAGATCTCTCCCCAGTCCAATAAGTGGCCCGTGGCTTGTTTTGTAATTGTACTTGATATTGTGGACAGGGTACACCTGCAAAAAAGGCCTTGGTCTCAATGTGTTTTCCCCTTTTTTCCCCTGTTCTTGTAATAATAGCTTTTATTTATATAGCACCTTTCATCCATAAGAATGCAGCTCAAAGTGCTGTACAACATTTACACAAAGTTCTCAAGTCTCACGCATTGGGCGTGAGACACACGCATTTCAACCCGCTCACACGCCACACCTTGTATTTCTCACGCAGAGAAATTACCAGGATAACGCCCACCAAGTTGCGCCGCTATTTTTTATAACAGTGGAACAGGTAGGAATCAAGTGGGTTCCCCGTACAGTTCAGGAGGCGCCTGCCACGCACCAGCTAATCAAATAAAAAGAATATAGCTACCGAACAGCCAATCAAAAAATAGCATTGCTGTATCCGGGTAAGATTTAGATATTCCCGCTAAAACAACATTCCATTCTGATTCCAACGAGGACAATGACATTGATTCACGCGCTCGCTGAAGTAGCTACAGAAGAGGACAGCACGCATTGATTCACATCTCCCCGAAGTAGCTACAGACTGATCGACGTGGGAGAAGACCATATCCTATGAGTACAGTAAGTCATCTCATCATTTGATTTCCGTTGCTGGGGAATATTGTGTCCAGGCAGCTGGTAATCAGTAATGTTAGCTAACAGTTTGACCAGAGTGTGTGAACTAGCCTAGCTAGCCAGTTGAATCCCTGCTAATTTCAGCAGCTATACTGACACTTGTTTTTTAGTCTTAGTTCAGGACCCATTATTCACAAAGCTTTTCTCTTAGGCCAAAGATGTCAGGGAAGAGGCAAATGAGCATTCTTTCATGCTTTGCTCTGAAGGATCAGCTCCCTAAAAAGGTGGCCAGGTCAGAGGAGGAGACTGTGGAGAAGGCAGTAGTGCAGGCAGTAGATGAGGCAGTGGAGGACACTGTGGAGTAGGCAGTGGAGGAGACAGCTAGGGTGTCAGTGGAAGAGACTGTGGAGGACACCATAGATGAGACAGTGGAGAAGCCACTGGAAACAGGGAAAAAAAGAGGAGTAAGTGGAACAGCCACCTATAGGTGTTTCTTTAAAAAGGAATGGTCAACCCGATGGCCATTCATCACAATGGGAACCACCAGCTCCTTCTACTGGTGCTCAGTCTGCAGACAAGAGAACTCCTGTGCCCATCAAGGCGTGAGGGACATAAGCAGGCATGTGGAAGGCAAGGGACATCGAGCCAAAGAACAGGCTCTAAACTCAGCCAGCAGTGTAGCACAGTTCTACACGTTCAAGAGGCCAAGGTACATAGCACAGGAAAACCAAAAGGCTGGTGGCAATGTTTGATGAATTGCATTTTCCTTCAAATTGTTGGTTATATTACCATGAAAACTTACCTAATGTTTATGATTATTTAATCAATTGTTTCTATTGCAGACCAGGAGAGCTGAGGTGAAGGCATCACCCATCATGACAGTTAAAATGGCTGGCCTGGAACCACAGTGTTTCAAATGGGAGCCACCAACCCCCGTGCTGAAGGCCTCAAAACATGCCACCAACACCTACAATGAACAACACCTGCACTAAGAAATGCTGAATTAAATAAATATTTTTATTTGTATGAATTTATGTGTCATTTATCAGATCAGACCCCCGTCCCCACCCCAACCAAACCCCCACCGACAAAATCTCACTCTGAACTCAGTTCAAAACTTGAGAGCCCTGATTTACATTTACATTTATGGCATTTAGCAGACGCCTTCATCCAAAGCGACTTACAACAATACATTTGTTTAAGTAAGTGAATCATCTATCCAACAGTCATCATAAGACAATCAATGCTCACACCAGGGGCCATCGGCAGTCGTAATGCCAGTAGGCTAATTTTTATTTTTAAATATATTTTATTAGCAGGAGAGAACTTGTACAGGGGGGTAGCAGGGGAGAAGAGGTCTCGGGGTTGGGGTTAGGGTTAGTATAGGGGGGGGGGGGAATTAGGGTGAAGCGGTCTTTAGGAGGGACTGTTAAGATGTAGCTTGAAGAGATGGGTTTTCAATCTACGGCGGAAGATCGGAAGTGACTCTGCAGTCCTGACAGTAGTGGGAAGCTCATTCCACCAGCGGGGCGCCAGGACAGTGAAAAGCCGTGACCGAGTAGCGCGGCCACTGCATCCCCGTAGAGGTGGCGGTGCCAGGCGGGCAGCCGAGGTGGACGAGCGGAGTGATCTTGCAGGGGTTTGGGCGCTAACCATTGCTTGCAAGTAGGGAGGGGCTGTTCCCTTTGCCGCCTGGTAGGCAAGCACCAGGGTCTTGAATTTGATGCGAGCTGCTACCGGGAGCCAGTGGAGGGTGCGGAGGAGGGTTCTGGATGAGCTGCAGAGGCCTGATGGAGGAGGCGGGGAGTCCGGCCAAGAGTGCATTGCAGTAGTCAAGGCAAGAGATTAAGTGCTTGGACCAAAAGTTGTGCTGCTTCTCTGGTGAGGAATGGACGTATCCTTCTGATGTTGTAGAGGAAGAATCTACAGAAGAGTGCTGTCGCTGTGATGTTCGCCACACTCCTCCCGCCTTATGAGTGGGAGGAGAGTGGGACAGGGTAAGGCCGAAGGAGGATAGAAGGTACTCCAGACGAGTGAAGCTTCTCCGACTGGATGTTGAAGTCTCCCAGTAGTGTGAGCGGTGTGCTGTCCTCAGGGAAGGAGCTGAGAAGGACATCCATCTCATCTAAGAAGTGTCCAAGCTGACCTGGAGGACGATAGACAACAACAATGTGAAGTTTGACAGGGGAGGTGATAGAAACAGCATGGAATTCAAAGGAGGATATGGACAGGTGTGACAGGGGAAGGACATTATGTGACCACTTCTGAGTCCTGTTCCTCCTCCTCGACCAGAGAGTCTAGGGGAATGAGAAAAGGAGTAGGCATCAGAGAGGGCTGCCGGGGTAGCTGTGTTATCCGGTGTAATCCATGTCTCTGTGAGAGCAAGGAAGTGGAGAGACATGAAGCAGGCATAGGCTGAGATAGCCTCTGCTTTCCGGACCGCTGATTGGCAGTTCAAAGTCCTCCCATGACAGTGAGGTCATGGTCAGTTGAGCATGGTGGGTAGATTAGATTGGAAGGGTTGCGAGTGGAGGTGTAGCGTCGATGTGTCCTCCTAATGGAGGAAATAACAGGAATGGGGAGAAAGCTCATTGTGATTTTTTTAAATTATTTTTATTTATTTTATTATTATTTATTTTTGTTGCCGGTGTAGAGGGAGAGGGTTAGTGGGAAAAGTATACACAATACACTCAGGGTAATAAAGAAATTATCAAGATAGAATAAAAATACTTAGTAGTATGGCCTTCCTCGATGGACTCCACAGATAGACTCCTATGTCTTTGTGTCTGGAGTCTTCGTGTCAGGAGGCTGTCGCTCTGCGATCGTTACGAAATAAATGTCGATTCTGTGATTGCTTATGACTAGCAGGGTGGCATCCCCTCCCACCTGACAATTAGTTAACGACCAGACAGGTTTCACCACTCACTCAATCCCAAATGTATTAGTCGTGGTCCAGGGTGAGCAGGAGTTAAATACCTGGCAGGATAGTGTTTAGGCCCTCCCACTGGAGATTGACAGCACTTGAGCTGCTAATTGACTTCAACAGATGGCTTCCAATAGAAACTACTTAAGGCAGGATAGCCAAACAAACAACTCTTAATAGCACAATGATTAGAGACAGATTAAACTGACTTACTCAGGCTGGAGAACAGGCTTCAGGCAGGATAGCCACTGAAAAAACAAACAACTCCTAATAGCACTCTGACTAGAAACAAGATTAAACCGACTTACTCAGACTGGAGAACAGGCATCACCACTCACTCAATCCCAAATGTATTAAAGATGTTTACTGAGCTTGCTTCCCTGATTTCTTGAGGTACCGTATTCCACAGTTTAGGGGCATAGTTAATAAGTGCCGCATCACCAACATTCTTTTGGGGTTTGATCGTAACCTTCAATAAGCCAGCAGCAGAGGACCTGAGTGCTCTTAAGCGTGTATACTGTAGATTGCCAGCAAATCAGTAAGGTACAATACAGTGCAAGAGCAGATTAAAAACAAAAACAACTGTAACATAATTAATCAATACAATAAAAGCAGCATCACTCAATCGAATTGCATAGATAGTTGATCAATACAAAAAAATCATATCGCAGCATAGATAAAAATGCTAATTGAAAGCTAAATTGAAGAGATATGTTTTTAACTGGTGCTTAAAGATAGTTAATAAATGCCGCATCACCAACTTTCTTTTGGGGTTTGATTGTAACCTTCAATAAGCCAGCAGCAGAGGACCTGAGTGCTCTTGAGCGTGTATAGATTCCCAGTGAATCAGTAAGGTAGGATGGTCCCAGCCCATTTAGTGCTTTAAATACGAGTAGAAGGACTTTGAAGTCAATTCTAAACAATACAGGCAGCCAGTGCAGAGCAGTTAAGACTGGAGTGATATGCTCTCTCCTCTTAGTTTTTGTCAGTAGCCTAGCAGCAGAGTTTTTAATTAGTTGGAGCCTGTCTATAGACTTCTTGGGGAGGCCAGTAAAAAGTGCATTACAGTAGTCAAGTCTGCTTGATATAAAAGCATAAATCAGTTTTTCAGCATCCGGCTGAGTTAAAAACGGCTGCACCTTGGCAATGTTTCTCAGATGAAAAAAGGCCGTCTTGGTCACCTAGCTAATGTGGGAATTAAAACTCAGATCAGAGTCTAAGATCACACCAAGACTTGTAACCTCTGACTTAATTAAGGGAGTTAGATTCCCAAGGCTGTTTAAAAGCATAGCCAGTTTGTCTTTGGGGCCAAGTAAGAGGATTTCAGTTGTCCTCATTTAGCTTTAAAAAGTTATTGTTCATCCATTTACTACTCTACCCTACAGTATTCCTACAAACTGTACATACTGTATCCTCACTTGTACACACTGCTCTTACTACATACCACTGCTCTTCTGCATATATCTGCCTATACTGTTCATAATGCACATATCCTTATATTTTTCTTTTAATACTGCTGTTAATACACTGCACATATCTGTACATACTGTACATACCTGTTTATACTGTTCATACGGCATTCCATATTTATTCTGCTATTTACTCTAATGTTACTGTTAATACATATATACTGCTTATACTGCATTGCCTATACAGCTCATATGCTGCTTACACTGTTCATACTGCATTCTATTTATTCTGCTTATAATGCTACTGCTAATTCATATACTGCTTACACTGCACTACTTATACTATACCGCACTACTATACTGCTCATATACTGCACTACCTGTATATACTGTTCACACTGCTTTTTTGCACTTCTGGTTAGACGCTAACTGCATTTTGTTGTCTCTGTACTTGTACTCTGCACAATGACAATAAAGTTGAATCTAATCTAATCTTTATTGACAGCTGATATACAGTTAGTGAGGGGGCAAATAGCATTAGTATCATTTGGTTTAACAGAGATGTATAATTGAGTATCATCCGCATAGCTATGGAAGTTTACATTGTGTGCTCTGATAATGTCGCCAAGCGGTAGCAGATACAGTGAGAATAGTAAGGGACCAAGGCAACTTCCTTGTGCAACACCAAGACTGACATAGAATTTTCTCCCTGTAATATGTACGGAACCAGCTTAGAATGCGATCAGAGTGCATTACGAATGCTGCACTTAAATCCAAGAGAACTAGAACCGAGACTGTGGGGGGGACATGCAGCGTTCGGCCTGTAGGACCGTGGCCAGGGTTGTGTCGGCGAGGCTTCGTTGCACACCTGTTGCAAATGAAGCCTCGTTGGCTAGTGCTTAACATGTGTGTGCCTTTGTCATTTCAGTAGAGGGGCTGGGAACGGCGGAGGACGAGGAAGCAGCAGACTAGAGGACGACTGGAAAGTCGGAGCTATAAATTCCGAATTGTGAACTAAGAAAGTACTGTCTTAATAAACGGGTTATTCCCTCACCCACACACTGCGTCTGCCTCTGACGATCGAACATTGTTACAGAGACCTTATTAGCATCAGTGTTTAGTTTGACATCACTGACAATTTTAGTGAGAGCAGTCTCTGTGCTATGGTTAGACCTGAAACCTGACTGAAACTTTTCCAGAATCTTGTTTTCGTGTAGGAAGGAGTTAATTTGATTATAAACCACCTTTTTGAGTATCTTACTAATAAAAGGGAGATTGGATATTGGTCTATAATTAGTTAGAGTCTCACTAAGTCTCATCTAAATGTGATTTCTTCAGCAATGGTTTCACAACAGCTGTTTTAAAAGCATCTGGAAAAATGCTCTAGAGATGTGTTGATGATTGTCAAGACAGGGTTTGCAACACTGTCAAAGACTCGCTTAAAGAATGCAGTGGGGACAGGGTCAAGACGAGAGGTGGACGTGTTGCTCTCGGCTACAGTTTTGTAAAGTTCTGTTACAGAAATGCTTGTGAATTTATCCATTGTCACATGCTTATTATGTGTTTTATTATAAGGGTCATCAGTGTCAATAATCCCACCCCTAATGGTTATGATTTTATCGTTGAAGAATTTGACAAACTGTTCACATTTCGAAGCAGAGGCTTGTGAGAGAAAGTCAGTAGAAGGGGCAAGATTTAGCAGCTGGTTAACAGTTGAAAACAATATTCTAGAGTTGCCAGCATTGTCACTAATCATCTTCGAGAAATGTGTTTTTCTTGCTGTGGAAACTGCCTTATTATAGTCAGCTATTGCTTCCTAAAAATGCCACAGTGAACCTGCAATTTGCTTTTTCTCCACTGCCTTTCCCTCAACCTGCACCTTCTCTTAAGCTCTTCAACAGAGTTGTTTAACCATGGAGATGTTTTCTCACATGACCTCTTTTTAACCTTTAGTGGAGCCACACTGTTTAGAGCACATTTCATTAAGCGAATAGGTTTGAATACATGGATCAAAAGAACTTATGATTTCTGTGAATTTATGTTCCGCCGAATCATCTAGAAATCGCTTTCGCACTATAATTTCCTTTGTTTTCCTTGGCAGAGTAAAAGCAGTATCAAAAAACACACAGAAATGGTCAGAGATAGGGATGTTAGATACTAAAAGATTTACGATGCGCAGCCCTCGTGACAGCACCAAATATAGCGAGTTACCATGTTGGTGGGTAGGTTGAGTGACATGTTAAATTAACTCAAAGCTGTCAAGTAATCCTAAGAATTCAATAGTTTTGGTATCACTTTTTTTGTTTATATGAATGTTAAAATCTCATTTTAAAATGATCCTGTCATATCTAGTGATAGCAATTGTACTAGTTTGTAGCAATTGTACTAGTTCAGTGAAATCCGATAAAAATAGTGATAGTTGCTTTGGTGGCCTATATAGAGTAATGATACGTACTGTAGTTTCAGCCTTGAGTTAAATTGATCTTAATACAAGTGAACTGGTTTGAGTGTAAGACAGCAATTCCACCATGTCTAACTGACTGAAAGAAATTGTAATTTAGACAGTCATGTCTAACTGACTGAAATAAATTGTAATTTGGAGGGCATGTCTCAATTAAAGTTGCTACACCATCGTTGGTAAGCCAGGTCTCAGTTAAAAACATAAAATGCAGCTTTTTCTCAGATATAAAATGTATAATAATATATATATATATATAGAATAAAAAAACTCTTATTTGTTAGAGATCTGACATTTAGCAAAGCCATATTGATTGTGACAGATTCAGTGATTTTGTTTGATGGCAGGTGAGTGTTAACTGTCTCTATAGTGCTAACATTGTTGTGGTCTTTAGTCTGTCTTTGCGTGTTCTAGTCTGTAGCTGATCTGACTCACGTATGCTCATTAGCGGTTCATATTTGTTGTCCAGCCAAACTGTCAGAGATGACTTGTGTGGGATAGTATCATTAGCAATGGCGTGGGGGGCTGGTGTTGATGTACAGTGCCTATAGAAAGTCATCATACCCCTTTGAAATAGTTACTATATTTGTCGCACAGCCTGAAATCAAAACCCATTAAAAAAAAAATGTTTTCCAGCTTTATGTACAAATTTAGCCATACAACATCAAACTAATGAAAAAAACGACGACAGTCCTGAACATTTATAACAAATGAAAAACAAGAATAACAGGGTTGGGTAGTGATGGCAGTTTGACACTGAAGCTTCGATACGTGCTTCAAACACTGAACAACAATTCCATCGAAGCACTGCTTCAAAGCTTGCTTTGGTGCGAAAAAAATCACGTGACATATGACGTCCGAAGCAGCAACTGCTTCGTTGCCTGAATGAATCACCTGACTGGTTCGCGGTCCAATCAGGTGATTCACTGGCACTGCCTCGTCTCGATTCTGACAGGTGATAGGTTGCGACAGTTTTGAATTTGAGTGCCTCAACACTTTATAACCGCTCTAAACAATGCACAATTTGTGGATTGTCGTAGTAGGTGCGTTGTTGCTGTTGAGTTGTTGGTATTGCGTTTGTATTCTCTGAGTGTTCTTCTTGTAATCTTTGAGTGTTCCCCATCCCACATAATCACCCCCTGCCATAGTTACACAAACACACATAGTTACACTGCCATATTTTCCCCAGCACTCTCTCCTCAATAACACAATACACACATTCATCAATCTTTATTTGTAAATAGAACATGATATTCAGTCTTAGTGTGTGTGTGCATCAAAGAATTTCATCAAAGCAAAGATACTGTAGCGAACGGCGGGGTAGAGCAGCTTGCCTTAAGCGGGTATCGAACTCGCAATCTTTCGCTTACAAACCGGCCGCGCTAGCCACAACACCAAGAGCGGTAACTCCCTTGGTGGAATTGCTAACGGGCCTTTCACAGGGTCGTTACAATACTTTAAATCCAAGGGTGATCAAAGCAAAGATGCTTCAGAACAAAAGATCTTTTCTACAAAAGTAAAGTAGTTTCTCCAACACTGCTCATTGAGGTGTGTGTGTGTGTGTGTGCGTGCGTGCGTGTAATTAAAAGCCTCCTGTCCACCAACTAGCCTGCCTAATTTGACTGCAGCCTTGCACTTCGCCAGGAGAGGTCACTGTAACTGAAGCTTCGAGTAATGAACCCATTTTCGAAACAATTGGCTCAAGTGGTTCAGTGCTTCACAAAAGCTTCATTTGACAATCACTAGGGTTGGGTCATCAGTCCCCTGATTTAATACTTTGTAGAGCCACCTTTTGCTGCAATTACAGCCATCAATCTGTTTGGATATGTCTCTACTAGCTTTGCACTTCTAGTAGTGGAATCCTCAAGAAACAGCTGGTTTTATTCTGAAGTAATCAAAACCACTACAATTGATGTCAGCTGGGGGGCAATTAGCCTGGTGTTTGATCTGGAAGTTGATTGGTTGCACCTGAGCAAGTTTATAATGGTATACTCTAAGGGGTTGATCACAAGATGGCGGCGCGCATGCATCGCGACGCTCAGTGTCTCTCCAGAGTTTGCGAACTAGTAGTTATTTGCTTGTTTATCTTAAGTATTCTCGCTAAAAACAGTTTAGCGTACATATCGTACAGCCGACAAGAACTTCTGGACATCGGTTCCGGCACTCCAGTCATCTTTATCGACGATATACCCGAGATTAGCAAAACAGCGGGTCCAGCTAACTCCGCTACACCGACCGGAAGAGGCCCCAGACCGGCTCGGAAACGAAAACACAGGCGAGGGAGCCGAGGTGGGCTGAGAGCTAGGCTAAAGCTAACTCCACACCGACTCTCACTACCTAGCCTTTTCCTTGCAAATGTTCGTTCCCTGGCAAACAAGATGGATGAACTGCAGCTGCGGATCACCACCCACAAATGGATTAAGGAATGTAACATCATGGTTTTCACTGAAACCTGGCTCAACAGCGAGGTACCCGACAACGCTATCGAGCTAGCAGGGCGCTGCGTTCTCCGAGCAGACAGAACAGCAGGCGACTCCGGTAAGACCAGAGGTGGAGGTTTGTGCATTTATGTGAACAAGACGTGGTGCACGGACACTACCATCACCGAGAGTCACTGCTCAGCTAACCTGGAGTTTCTCATGGTTAAGTGTAGACCTTTCTATCTGCCCAGAGAGTTCACGTCTACTGTTATCACGGCAGCCTATATCCCCCCTGATGCTAATGCTAAGACTGCTATGAAAGAACTGTATGCTGCCATTAGCAAACAACAGACTCTGCATCCCGAGGCAGCCTTCATTGTCGCGGGTGACTTCAATCACTCCAACTTAAAGACTGTACTGCCCAAATTCCACCGAAATGTCTCTTGCCCCACCAGAGGAGACAGGACATTGGACCAAGTATACACCAGCATGGCTGATGCGTACAAAGCCGTTCCCCTCCCCCACCTAGGTCAATCAGACCACCTCTCATTGTTCCTACTGCCCAAGTACTCAGCACTCATCAAACGAGTGAAACCTACAGTGAGGACAGTCAAGGTCTGGCCAGAGGGAGCTGACTCAGCGCTCCAGCAGCGTTTTGGAAACACTGACTGGGGTGTGTTTGCCACTCAGGCCACCCATGACTCCCACACGGACATTGATTCATATGCCTCATCTGTTTTGGACTACATCAATTCCAACATCAGCAGTGTCACCACACTCAAGCGGATCACCACTTTCCCTAATCAGAAGCCATGGATGAACAGTGAGGTCCGACTCCTGCTGAAGGCACACGACATTGCCTTCAGATCAGGGGATGCTCGGGCCTATAGCTCATCCAGGGCTAATCTGCAGAGGGGCATCAAAAAGGCCAAGCACAACCACAAGCTGAGGATAGAGGATCACTTCAGAAACAACTCTGACCCCCGACGCATGTGGCAGGGCATCCAGGCCATCACAGACTACAAACCAACTAACACCTCACCCCTCTCCGTTGACGCCTCCCTCCCTGATGAGCTGAACCACTTCTACGGCCGCTTTGACAGGGACAACAAGGAGGTGGCCATCAAGGCTGTGTTCCCTGCGGATCACCAGCCCCTCACTCTATCTCCCACCGACGTGTGTGCGGCACTGAGCAGGACTAACGCACGCAAGGCTGCTGGTCCTGATGGGATCCCCGGACGCGTCCTCAGGGCCTGCGCTGTGCAGCTGACTAAGGTTTGGACTGACATATTCAACCTGTCCCTAGCCCAAGCAGCTGTCCCCGCGTGCTTCAAAACCACCTCCATCGTGCCGGTGCCAAAACACTCCACTGCAACGAGCTTAAATGACTTCCGACCAGTGGCACTCACGCCCATCATCATGAAGTGCTTCGAGAGGCTGGTCTTAGCTCAACTCAAGACCTGCCTACCACCCACACTGGACCCCTTTCAATTCGCCTACCGGCAGAACAGGAGTACAGAGGATGCCATTTCAACGGCACTTCACTCCGCCCTGTCCCACCTCGACAAGACTAACTCTTATGTGAGAATGCTGTTTATTGACTTCAGCTCAGCATTCAACACCATCATCCCCTCCAAACTGATCTCCAAACTCAGGCAACTGGGCATCAACCCCTCCCTCTGCAACTGGATTCTAGACTTCTTGACCAACAGGCCGCAGTCTGTTAGGCTTCACAACCACACCTCCTCAACCCTCACCCTGAACACCGGCGTTCCACAAGGCTGTGTGCTGAGCCCCCTCCTTTACTCCCTCTTCACCTACGACTGCACACCTGTACATGGCTCAAACACCATTGTTAAGTTTGCAGACGACACAACGGTGATCGGTCTCATCAGCAACAACGATGAGTCGGCCTACAGGGAGGAGGTCCAGCACCTAACAGTGTGGTGCAACGACAATAACCTGGCTCTCAACACCAAGAAGACCAAAGAACTCATTGTGGACTTCAGGAAGTCTAAAGCTGGCGCACACACCCCCATCCTCATCAACGGGACTGAGGTGGAGCGAGTCACCAGCTTCAAGTTTCTGGGTGTCCACATCTCTGAGGACCTCTCCTGGACCCTCAACACCTCCACCCTGATAAAGAAGGCTCACCAGCGTCTCTTCTTCCTGAGGAGACTAAAGAAGGTCCATCTGTCTCCTCAGATCCTGGTGAACTTCTACCGCTGCACCATCGAGAGTATCCTTACCAACTGTGTCACAGTATGGTATGGCAACTGCTCGGCATCGGACCGGAAAGCACTGCAGAGGGTGGTGAGAACTGCCTCACTCCCCTCCATCGAGGCTGTCCAGGGCAAACGATGCTTGCGTAAGGCACGCAGCATCGTCAAGGACATTTCTCACCCCAACCATAGACTTTTCACCCCACTCCCCTCCGGGAGGCGCGACAGGTCTCTCCGCACCCGAACCAGTAGGTTCAGAGGCAGCTTCTTCCCTGCGGCTGTCACCCTACTGAACTTGAACACTGCACCGACCTGACAACCTACCACCCCTGCAACCCCCCCCCGGACAATTGCACTACTACTCCCCTCCCCTGCTCTTACTCAATACCACTGCTCTTCTGTACATACCTGTCCATACTGTTCATACTGTTCATAATGCACATATCCTTATATTTTCTTTAACACTACTGCACATACCTGTTTATACTGTTTATACGGCATTCCATATTTATATTTATTCTGCTATCTACCTCATGTTACTGTTAATACATATATACTGCTAGACTGCATTACCCATACAGCTCATATGCTGCTACACTGTTCATACTGTAACTATTTATTCTGCTATAATGCTACTGCTACTCATATACTGCTATACTGCACTGCTTATATTATACTGCACTACTTACTGATCATATATTGCACTACCTGTAAATACTGTGCATTGCACTTTCTGCTATTTTGCACTTCTGGTTAGACACTGCATTTCGTTGTCTCTGTACTTGTACTCTGCACAATGACAATAAAGTTGAATCTAATCTAAAAAAAAAAACTTAACCAAACCAGGTATTTCACTAATTATTTTTTACATTTTTATTTTCACTTTGATGATGAGGGTTATAATGTGTACATACAGCTCAAAAAAGTTAGATTTGATTTATTTTAATTTCCAGGGTGTAATGTGACAAAAGGTAAAGATTTCACAGGGTATGATGACTTTCTATAGGCACTGTAGCTCTGTTAGGCCGGCTATTAGCATCAGCATCAGTCCCTCTTGTTAAGCTTGTGTGTGGTTTTCTCTTTGGTCTTGCACCAAACTTATGCCAGCATATGGTGCCCTCTTGCTCAAGTTGTTTAGCTTGTGAAGTACCAAGTACATGGAAAAGTTAGAGAGTCATCCAAAGCCAGTGTTACTTCACCATGTTGTGCTGGCTGTGGATTTGTAGGGCTCAGTGTAACAGACTCACCGGTGGGCATCCAGGGTACTGTGTTATCCATAGCATCTCTTTTATCTTCCAGTGCAAAAATCCTGGTTTCAAGTAGGGCTATCTTCTGTAATAGTTGATGACACCTGCATTTCGTACCCGTAAAGTCCACTGCGTGAGGAGGCATGTTCTGGACAAGCCTGACTCTGAGTTTAAGTAATCCAGGTAGCTAGCAATGATTAGCGATTATGCTAACACAAACTTCGAAGGCTCAAATAACCGAATAATAAAGATTAACGTGTACCAAACATGAAAGGTAGTTTCATAAGCAGCTAGAAACGACAGTAAAAACGACAGTAAGCAACTAGAAATTACTAGTGGCAGAATTGGTATAAAATGGGATGACAAGAGCATGTCAACGGGCATTTCCATAAGACCCCACGGAGGACGGATCCCTAAGAGACCAGGAGGTCTAGCCCAATCGGGGAATCCATGACCAAAGTCCTCTCAGGAGAGAGTTTAGACTTGGGAGCCCCCAACCTGGAGGCTGATGGTATCGGAGTAGACTCCCTCTTAGCTACCTTGAGACTTAGTCCTCACTCTCTCAGTAGTTGTCATTGCCCATAACTGTCTGTGGTTGCGACTCTGTTAAAGGTTTGGAAGGGGTTGAGTGAAGCGTGGGTTGTCGAAGTCCCTCGGCTGAGGGGCTCGGTGCTGCTCCGGAGAAATCAGCTGGGCTGATAGAGGAACCGAGAGTATTCGGTGGTTGCAAATGCCGATGCTGGATGGAGCCTCTCTAAATTTATACTAAGTTAGACAGAGTAGGGACAGATAGGGTAAGATTTAATTTATTTAATTTACTTTAATTTATTTTATTTCTTAAATTACTTTATTGCTACATTGCATTACCATGCTGTAACGCTTAAAGCTTAAATAAAGTACAAATTTGCATTGAAAGAAAAATAAGTATTTTAGTTCTAGTCAGAAGTTTAGATAGAGTTGAAATAGTCACCAAGTTGTGTTATCCTCCTTGTTAAATTGTAAAACGCTTGATTTCAATGCGCATATTACATCATAGGATCTAAATGGTTATTCTAGCCTCTTTTTAAAATATCCCGTTTGGATGAATTGTCCTCATCGATAAATTAAATTCCTGCAACTACACCAACTGGCACTCATATAAGAATAGAGCCGTCCTTAACTACTGGGGCTTTCACAGGCTGTGTTCCATTGCTTACAGAACAAAGCCAGAAAGAGGAAGCAGGGGAAACTGTGGGAAGTAGATGGTGAACAGCAGGGTGAATCTATTCGACACCAGCCTAAGTATATCTTTAGAAACCTATTAGGGTAAGACCTTTTAGGCTGAGGATCTAACCCGTTGAACAGAGAGCTGGTCCGGGACTCCTCTATAGGGTCAATTACCGGGAGCCATTTTTGGCGGCCAACGTGGAGCAGTGCTGGAGCACTGATCGAGTGATGATGACCCGGAGGCAGATAGCCGCTGGGGCTTATGAAATCCAGATAGCCGTTTTGAGGCTTAGGAGGTCCGGATCAGGAGATCCAGATCAATAGAGGAAAAACCCAGGCTGGGCAAAACCTGGTTGTGAGCCCACTAACTCCCATGTATGAATCAGTACAGGAGCTGATCGGGAGGAGAGATTAGACTGCGAGAGACTCAGTCTAATTGTATGTGTGACTGGGGTGAAAGAGCGCTCTGCAGGCGTTTGCTTTAACCCTATGATAAGTGACCTAAAAACCTTCAAATGGGGTCTGGAGTGAGTTGGCCCCTGCTCTATGAATTAGAATTCGGAAATGCATCGAAACCCTGGTGGGAGGTTTATCGATAAAGGAAAATCCTGGTAACCACCAGGTTGTGAGCCTCCTAACGCACTTGTGCGGATCAGGACAGGAGCTGATTGGGAGAAGAGATTAGACTGAGAAAGACAGTCTAGTTGTGTGCGTGTCACTGGGGAGAGAGAGCGTGCGCTGAGCAGACGCTTACTTTAAACCTACGACAACTGCCCTAGAGAGCCTCCAGACGGGGTCGGGAGAGGCCGGAGCTGATTTCAGTGGGTATTAATTTAGAATTCAATCCAGATGGCGACCGGAGGGGTTGTTAATGAGGACCTCGAGCTAGTGAGTATGCGCTTGGAGAAGGGACACAATACAGAGGTTGAACCTGCAGTGGTGCTCTCTCTGGTAACGGGATGGAAAGACTGGGATCCGGCCGTGAGAGAATGGGTCCGTACAGCTGCTGTAGCCCGTGGGAATCAGGCTCCCTGTAAAGATTATGTCCCAGCAGAGGAATTCAATAAGATAATACCGGAACAAAAAAAGGCCCTATTCCAGTCCCGAAAGGCGCGGGAGCTGGAGTGGGGCAAAAAATAATGGCTGCCAAGCCACGGGTCACCCTGGAAAATGCCTACTGGGTAGGGGAGGACATCTCCAGACATCTTTGGTGTCCCCTATCTAGTGGACTCCGGGGCTGAGGTATCCATGACTCGCAATAAGCTTAGAAAAGAAGGGTACCTAAAAGTAATGCTGGCTGATGAGACGATAAGGAAAGTGCCGTATGGTACCTGGAAAGGTATTGTATGGTTACTAGGACCAAATAATCTAATGTCAGTTAAAGATCTGGCAGACACACAGAGGAAGAGCATCTGGAGTGGCTGCGACAGGTGCTGGAGAGACTGACCGCGGCAGGTCTTAAGTTGAACCTGAAAGTTAGTTTGGGAAATTCCAGGTGAACTATTTGGGTTTCCAGGTTTCCACAGATTTGGGTCTGTCCGATGGCTACAAGGAAAAATTCCAAGCCCCGAGACACTGTACTTTGTTCCGCATACATGATGACATGAGATTTCACCCCTTTATTAACATGAATAGCTACTGTAATAAACCATTTGTAAGTGCATTTATTAAATATGAAGAAGGCTTTGTGAATGTATTAATTCATGTTTACTATGGTGCTAATTCATGTTTATGAATGTATCCATATTGTGAAGTGTTAACAACAATAAACAACATCAGTATGTTTTTTACATTAATTGAACAAAAAGGCCCAATGATGTTACCGTAGACAGATCTAGTGTTTCATAGCTGCTAATATGATTAGCTCCCATTGTTTTTAGAAACAGTCTCATTTAAAGTTACCCTGAAGATGGTAATAAAACAGACTGTGCTTTGTTAATGCATCTGTAGGGAAACATTTATTAAAATAACTATGGGTATCAGGAACACTTCACAACCAAGCCCCCTAAATGGGGAGGAACGAAAGAAAACTGCAATAACCAGATCAAATTAGTAGTAGAGATAAGGCTTTATTGAGGAGTCATTTTAATGAACTACAAAGAATCTCAAATGAAACAAATCATGTAGCTGGTTTTGTTGTTTATGTATTCAAACCTCGAAAGTCATTTTACATTATTTTTTTCTTACACACATAGAAAAATACATTAGAAACTTGTAACAATGGCTACAAATACACAGTTAGTTTTCTCATAGGTAATCATTTGGGTATGGCTACACACAATCCATGGATTAAATGTTAACAGTAAGTCAAGTTTTGACAGCATAAACAAGCTTAAAAAACCCCCCCACCAGATCATGAATGTTGCTGTCAACATGAGACAAATAAAATCTCTAAATAGCATAACATGAACGTTACTAAAGGATGGGATGTCATGCTTTATTGATTATGATATGTCTCACCCACAAATTAAATAATTTGTTTGCAACCATTCTTTGATCACCAATTATATGACATGCAAAAAGTAGGTCTATCATTTGCCTTACTTGAAAGTAAACTTTACGACTACTACTACTACTACTACTAATTATTATTATTACAGTAATAATAATCATATGCAATTGCACTACAGAATCAATGATGAAACTTACTGAGACAGAAAATAAATGGCACACAGGAAAACACAGTTTGAGACACAGAAACTCCCCCATACACCATCAGAGGTCATTCTGTTGCATAGTAAATAAAGATGGGGGATGTCTAGCTATGTTTTGGTGCAGTCTAGGGAGTACACGCTTGACAGTCAACCACATGTTAGCACAATCACACAAACCCTTCACCTCAATTTAGCACAGCAAGTGTTGAGTCACCAGTCTGTGTAGTCAGTCTAGTCAGTGAGAGTGCAGGTCCCAGCTACTCTACTGGAGGTTCATTAGAAGAGCAAACATAGGAAACAGGCTTCTTACACCTCTTATAATGTGTAATGAGTGGGACACAGTCTTTTAGAAACAACCACGGCCACTTTACTCCTGAGAAGTAAAGAGACTGCCCAGGGCATGTCAAGATGTTTTTGTGTGAACAACCATGGCGCAATACCGCGTGTGCTAATCAGGACACACTACATTCCTAACTGGTACTAAACTGTACTCTGAGAACCCTTAATAAACAATCATGATGAGATATCAAAAGACCAGACATTTTCTTCGGAAAGGACGTGTAAGACACTAAGGTCTATATTTTAACAGCGCTTACAGGTCTTAGCACAAACGTGGGCGCTGGCGAGGGGTGCTGGCTGTGGCGGTGGTGCTATGGGGTGTGTATGAAATATTTGTGCTATTTTCAAGGCCAGAACTTTTCAGTGCAACTGATGGCACTTGACATGCTCATTGTCATGAACATGCCTCTATTACCGCTACTCCACCAACCTGAACATAGACGAGATACTGCTTCAGCACTGTGGTATTTTCACCAGTTACCTCCAACACAAATTGCCGATATGCCTGCGTTTGGACTGAATAACTGGAACAATCATGGTAGTAGATCTAAGGGCTTCAATTGAGATCAGGAGTCCCTGCACCAACCACATCGTTTTTTTTCGATAAAGCTGTAAGTAAGCTGCTGTGCTTACCCTAAAAAGTCTTACAGACTTAAGTTCAAATTAATTGATAGTGTGCATACGCAATAAGTACAAATTTGTTCTTGCATGCTTTAGATGTATTGAATTCAATAGTAGGCCAGCCCCGACATTTCACCAGCATCCCTTGAAAAAGACAGCAATGGAAATGGCTGGTCTAATAATGAATTTAATAAATCTAAAGACTAAGCAAGAACAAACATGTACGTATTGTGTGTGCACCCTATCCTGTTCTACCACAGCACCCTATGTTAACTACTCTACAGTGCCTATAGAAAGTCATCATACCCTGTGAAATCTTTACCTTTTGTCACATTACACCCTGGAAATTAAAATAAATCATATCTAACTTTTTTGAGCTGTATGTACACATTATAACCCTCATCATCAAAGTGAAAATATATATTTTTTTAATTCTGGACATTATTAAAAATTAATTAGTGAAATACCTGGTTTGGTTAAGTGATCAGCCCCTTAGAGTATACCATTATAAACTTGCTCAGGTGCAACCAATCAACTTCCAGATCAAACACCAGGCTAATTGCCCCCCACCTGAGATCAATTGTAGTGGTTTTGTTTACTTCAGAATAAAACCAGCTGTTTCTTGAGGATTCAACTACTAGAAGTGCATGGTTCTGCAAAGAATTCACCATGGTTGGAAAAGTACTTTCAAAAGGCCTCCGGGATAAAGTTGTAGGAAGGCACAAGTTAGGTGAAGGCTAGTGATGGGCAAATGAAGCTTTTGTGAAGCACTGAACCACTTGAGCCAATTGTTTCGAAAATGGGTTCATTACTCGAAGCTTCAGTTACAGTGACCTCTCCTGGCGAAGTGCAAGGCTGCAGTCAAATTAGGCAGGCTAGTTGGTGGACAGGAGGCTTTTTATTACACGCACGCACGCACGCACGAACACACACACACACCTCAATGAGCAGTGTTGGAGAAACTACTTTACTGTTGTAGAAAAGATCTTTTGTTCTGAAGCATCTTTGCTTTGATCACCCTTGGATTTAAAGTATTGTAACGACCCTGTGAAAGGCCCGTTAGCAATTCTGCCAAGGGAGTTACCGCTCTTGGTGTTGTGGCTAGCGCGGCCGGTTTGTAAGCGAAAGATTGCGAGTTCGATACCCGCTTAAGGCAAGCTGCTCTACCCCGCCGTTCGCTACAGTATCTTTGCTTTGATGAAATTCTTTGATGCACACACACACTAAGACTGAAGATCATGTTCTATTTACAAATAAAGATTGATGAATGTGTGTATTGTGTTATTGAGGAGAGAGTGCTGGGGAAAATATGGCATAGGTTGGGTGTGTTTGTGTAATTATGGCAGGGGGTGATTATGTGGGATGGGGAACACTCAAAGATTACAAGAAGAACACTCAGAGAATACAAACGCAATACCAACAACTCAACAGCAACAACGCACCTACTACGACAATCCACAAATTGTGCATTGTTTAGAGCGGTTATAAAGTGTTGAGGCACTCAAATTCTAAACTGTCGCAACCTATCACCTGTCAGAATCGAGACGAGGCAGTGCCAGTGGATCACTTGATTGGACCGCGAAACAGTCAGGTGATTCATTCAGGCAACGAAGCAGTTGCTGCTTCGGACGTCATATGTCACGTGATTATTTTCGCACCAAAGCAAGCTTTGAAGCAGTGGTTCGATGGAATTGTTGTTCAGTGTTTGAAGCACGTATCGAAGCTTCAGTGTCGCACTGCCATCACTAGTGAAGGCTACAAAAAGATTTAGATGGCTTTAGCTATCCCTCTGAGTACCGTTCAGAGCATCATTAAGAAGTGGAAGGCGTATGGCACCACCAACACCTTGCCTAGATCAGGCCGTCCGTCCAAACTGGATGACCGAGCCAGGAGGACATTGATCAGAGAAGCTACCAAGAGGCCAAAGGCAACTTTGAAGGACTTACAAGTCTTTATGGCTGGGACTGGTCTGTCTGTGCATGTGACAACAATCTCACAAGCTTTACACAAAGCTGGCCTGTATGGCAGGGTAGCAAGAAAGAAGCCTTTTCTGAAAAAGTGCCACACTCAGTCTCATTTGTGCTATGCAAAAACACACCTGGAAGATTCTGTTGCCATGTGGAAAAAGGTTTTATGGTCAGACGAGACTAAGATTGAACTTTTTGGACTGAACTCCAAGCGCTATGTTTGGCGAAAACCAAACACAGCACACCACCCAAAACACACCATACCTACTGTGGAGCATGGTGGTGGCAACATTATGTTGTGGGGATGTTTCTCTTCAGCGGGGACTGGGCAATTGGTCAGGATTGAAGGGAAAATGGATGCTGCCAAGTACACCCAAATTCTTGAGGACAACCTGCGTCCCTCTGCTAGACAGCTGAAGATGGGCAGGTCATTCACCTTCCAACACGACAACGATCCTAAACATACCGCCAAAAGAACAATGCAGTGGCTGAAGGATAGAAAGGTGAATGTCCTTGAGTGGCCAAGTCAGAGCCCTGACTTAAATCCGATAGAAAATCTGTGGATGGACTTGAAGAGAGCAGTCCATCGCCGCTCACCACGGAATTTGACTGAACTCAAACAATTCTGCAAGGAAGAATGGGCAAATATTCTCCAATCTAGGTGTGCAAAGCCAGTAGAGACATATCCAAACAGATTGATGGCTGTAATTGCAGCAAAAGGTGGCTCTACAAAGTATTTTTTTTTAATGGGTTTTGATTTCAGGCTGTACGACAAATATAGTAACTATTTCAAAGGGGTATGATGACTTTCTATAGGCACTGTATATTCACATGCTGAACTCTACCTGAGGTCACACATCGATAATGTGTAGTGTATGAGTCAGATGAGGAGGTGGTGCAGGGTGAGGTGGGGTGGGGTCAGGGGCAGTGGTGGAATGCGAACTTCTCCCAGTCTGACTGGAGAGTGTAACAACAGGGCTGATTGGCTGTGTGTACTGACCTGGTATGCAGCCTGAAGGCTGATGATGACACATTCACATATCAGAAACGTACCATGAGTAAAATAAGGCACTTTGTTCAATTCTCCCCCTTCAGTTAAATGCTCAACCCTACATTTAAAATGAAAGGTTGTTTTGGTCTTGAACACTTCTCCATCCGTGTAAAGAAAACAGGATTGTTTTCATGACAAAGGGTTTCATTGTTCATTTTTCTTTACAATACTTCTTGAAGGTACAAAAGACTATGTTTTTGAAAAAAATTAAAAATTCTCTTCGCCAGCAGCACCCATGTGAAATAGAAATTTTCTTTCATTGCTGTTTTCTTTCCGCTTTACACAATTATCTACAATTTCAATACATTTGTACATCAGATAGGCAAGCATGGCTTATACATCCTCAAATAAATGGTTGACAGCAAAATCTCCCTTCATGGTAAAACAAAAGAATGCCAGATAACTGGAGTGTAAATTATTGTAAATACAGGTTCTGTACCTTCTCTGCTGTTGAAACGTTCTGTTTTAGCCACAAACTCACATCTTAAATGACACCTCCTCATTTTTCATGTCATAACCAAACCAGTGTAGCGACAGAGCTAGTGAGAGGGATCCTCTGTCAGCAGTGATAGATAGGTGGGCAGAGAGGGAGAGAGGTGCACAGTTGCTTAACAATGATTCAGTGCAGTCTAGAGCCAGGATCGCCCCCCCTCAAAAGCAGACGGGACAGGCAGGAGGTGACCGCCAAGTCATTTGTCCATTTGTCAGGTGATGAGAAGCTGTGCCTTGATTGACTGTTACACGCCAAGGCTGCTTTGTGTGTTCTTTTTTTCACTACCAGATAAGTAATTTGCAGGCAGGCAATAGCCAGGTCATTTGGGTGAAGAGTTCAAAGGTCAGAAGGTCAAGGGTTAGTTGCCAGTGGAGGCTGGGTGGGTTAGAAAACAAACAAACAAACAAACAGAGGGGAAGGAAAAAATAGAAGGAGAGAAACAAAAAGGAAAGGAAAGAAAAAAAGACAGAGGAGATTAGTCTCAGCTAGTGACAGCAGGATGATAACATGACTTTATTTACCACAACTGAGCCCTGAAACCAGTCAACCCACCATAGGATTGTCTGTAACTGTCACCAACACATCTACCCGTCACCTTGCACAATATGTACCTCATGTCTTGCACAATATGTTTGAGCAAACCCAGATCCCTGGACTGAACGTGTTGTGGAAGAAAGGAAAAAGGGGTGCATTTGTTACGGTTCCCCCTCCTAACCATCCCTCTGGCGCCACCTTGAGGCCCCGGCGATCATCGCTGGAGCGTCCAGCCCCCAGTCGACAGCGCACCTGCGACCCATCCCCAATCAGCACCCTATAAGAACCCTGCCCGCTCAACACTCCAGTGCCAGAACGTACTGTGATCTTACGGTAACATTTGCGCATCGAAACCTACAGACGCTTCAGCCCTCCTATATATCCTGCAAATTCCTTGTGCCTTGTCTTCCTCCATGTAACCCAACCTGTTCTCCTGTGTTCCCCATCCAAATACCTCGTCCTCCCTGGTTTTCCCCTCGTCGACCCTTCCACGGACCTAGCCCCCTTATCTATTACCGGACCTCCCTGCCTGCCCGACCGCCTGCCTGTTCGACTACCCGTCTACCTGCCCGACCCCCTGCCTATCTGACTACCTGCTCTCCTGCCGACCCCTGGACAGAACCTCGACTACTCTCTTTGGATTCTCCACTTGTCCCCATTCCCCTTTCCTTTACTATTATCATTAAATACGCCTTCGGGCTCCATCTACCCTCTCTGTGTGACGTCGTTTGGTTTCTCAGACTTTCTGTGTAACAGCATTACTCTATTAGTAAAGATATTTTTTTTAAATCATATGGTGGGTAGATTCAATCCAAAAGTTCAAGAAGAACTATTTATATACTGTTGTAAAATCAAGAGCATGATTTACCATAATGAAAGGCATCCCCCTTAGCTCACTCAATAAAAAATGCATCAAGGAAATTAAAATAGGACAATTACAGTAACATTTCTAATAGTTAGTAGCAGTCAAGTGAATGGACAGGAGATTTGGACAGAGGGACAGTTCAAATTAAATGAGGAAGGACAACAGTCAGTAAAGTTTTTGTTATCTGACTGCTATTAAGCATTAGAGCTCTTCAGAGGTCAAGCTGCTAGTAATGATGGAAGTGAATATTATGTTTCATTGTTGTAGCAGAGATTAATTTAGAAAGGGTACAATGAGAAATTCAAGAGGATTCCACATTGTGGAAAAATAATTTAGGGCCAAAGTATTGTTTGTTGTTTTTTTATTGTAAACAAGTCCTAAACACAGGCGGAGTCGGTGTCGGTAAATAGGGAAATCTCCCGTTTATTCAGAATGTTTGTTTTCAAATGTTCGTTGGGACTTTCCAGTCCCCGCTTTCCAGCCCCTCTTCTGAAAAAGCAGAGGCACACACTACTTAAGCACTAGTCAACGAGGCTTATTTGCAACAGGTGTGCAACGAAGCCTCGCCGACATAACCATGGCCACGGTCCTGTAGCTCCCTCTACAGGCCGAACCCCCACCGCCCGACACAGGCCGGGGACACGACGGCCGACAACCTACTCCCCCCCCCCCTGCACGGGAGAGGAAGTCTGCCACGACCATCTGCGCCCCCGGTCTGTGCGCGACCGAAAAGTTGAAGGGCTGCAACGCGAGATACCACCGGGTGATCCTCGCGTTCACATCCTTCATGCGGTGGAGCCACTGGAGGGGAGCATGGTCGGAGTAGAGGGTGAAAGCGCGACCCAGCAGGTAGTAGCGGAGGGCGCCGACCGCCCACTTGATGGCCAGGCACTACTTCTCCACCGTGCTGTACCGGCCCTCCCTCTCCGAAAGCTTGCGGCTCAGGTACAGCACCGGCCGGTCAGCCCCCTCCACCCGCTGGGTCAGCACTGCTCCCAGGCCTCTATCCAACGCGTCCGTCTGTAGGGAGAAAGGGAGGTTAAAATCAGGCGCATACAGGACCGTTTCTCCACAAAGAGGTCCCTTAAGGGCCTCGAACGACCCCTGGCACTGGCCCGACCATTGGACCGGATCCGAGGCACCCTTCCGGATGAGGTCCGTCAAGGGACTGGCCAGCTCTGAAAACCCCGGCACGAACTGCCGGTAATAGCCAGCCAGCCCCAGGAAGGCCCTCACCTCCTTCTTCGTCTTGGGCCGCGGAGAGGCGGCGATGGCCGCAGTCTTTTCAATCTGCGACCGCACCTCCCCCCGACCCAAGTGGTACCCCAGATACCGGATCTCCCTCCGCCCGATCACGCACTTTTTTGGGTTGGCCGTCAGCCCTCCTGCCTCAGGGACCGCAGAACAGCAGCCACACTCTGCACATGCTGCGCCCAGGTGTCACTGTGAATGACAATGTCATCCAGGTAGGCCGCAGCATAGGCAGAGTGCGGCCGCAGAATACGGTCCATGAGGCGCTGAAAAGTGGCTGGGGCTCCGAACAACCCGAAAGGGAGCACTGTGAACTGGAATAGCCCGAGCGGAGTGGAGAATGCAGTTTTCTCCCGGGATACCGGCGAGAGTGGAATCTGCCAGTATCCCTTCGTGCAATCCAATGTCGTGAAATACTTGGCCGTACCAAGCCGGTCCAAGAGCTCGTCAACCCGGGGCATCGGATAAGCATCGAACTTGGAGACCGCATTAACCCGTCTATAATCCACACAGAACCGTATAGCCCCATCCTGCTTGTTGACAAGCACGATGGGGCTACACCAGTCACTGCGGGACTCCTCGACCACACCCAGCTCCAGCATGGCTTCCAACTCCCTGCACACAATGTCTCGTTTGTGCACAGGCAACCTATAGGGACGCGTGCGCACCGTTAAACCCGGCTGCGTTTCTATATGGTGGTCGATGAGCGTAGTCCGACCGGGCAGGGGAGAGAACACGTCGGCGAACTTAGCTTCCGTGGCCTGGCTAGCAGAGAGATGGTTATCAATACCGACCGGAGTGCTAACTTTCGATTTTGGGACTTCCGGACCGAACTCCTCTCTCTCTGGAATTATTGTAGCCAGAGCAACAGTGACCACGTCGTTCCATTTTTTTAGGAGATTGACGTGATACACCTGCAAGCTATCCCCCCGGTCCGAGCGTACTACCTCATAATCCACGTCCCCCATGCGACGTGTGACCACAAACGGCCCTTGCCACTTCGCGAGTAATTTCGTGCTGGAGGTGGGTAACAGTACGAGCACCTTGTCTCCCGATGCAAATTCTCGTAGGGTAGTTCCCCTGTCGTATAGGCGCTTTTGACGCTCCTGGGCTTGCAGCAAATGCTCGCATGAGATGACCCCCTAGGGCGTGGAGCTTTGTGCGCAAGTCCAGGACGTATTGAATCTCACTTTTACTGTCACTAGACCCTTCCTCCCAATTTTCTTTAAGAAGGTCTAGGACACCCCGGGGCTTATGCCCGTAGAGTAATTCAAACGGGGAAAACCAGGTGGAAGCTTGGGGGACTTCCCGTACCGCAAACAACAGGAGATCTAGCCATTTATGCCAATTCCGACTATCCTCGTGTACAAACTTCCGGATCATTGACTTCAAGGTCCGATTGAACCTCTCACAAGGGCCATCAGTGGCCGGGTGGTAGACACTGGTTCGAACCGCCTTGATGTTCAACAAGCCATACAGTTCTTTGAGGGTGCGTGACATAAAATTAGTGCCCTGATCGGTGAGAATCTCTTTCGGGATTCCCACGCGGGAGATTACTTGAAACAATGCCTGCGCTACACTCCTGGCAGAGATATTGCGCAGCGGTATTGCCTCGGGGTATCGGGTTGCGTAATCTATCAAGACCAACACAAATCGATATCCCTGTGTACACCGATCAAATGGGCCGATAATATCCATCGCAATGCGGTCGAATGGGTTCTCGACCAATGGTAAGGGCCGCAAGGGGGCCCGTGGAATGGCCGGGGGATTTACCAACTGACATTCGCGACAAGAAGCGCACCACCTACGCACCTCTGCCCGAATTCCCGGCCAATAAAATCGAGCCATTATACGGTTCAGTGTCTTATCATACCCTAAATGGCCCGCCATGGGGTTGAAATGAGCCGCCTGGAAGACCATTTCCCGGCGGCTGCGGGGAACCAACAACTGGGTTACTTCCTCCTGACTATGTGAGTCACGACTTAATCTATATAACCTGTCGCTGATAATCGCAAAACAGGGGTGGGCGCACACTGTGTCTGGCCGTACCAAAGTACCATCAATTGCTATCACTTGGTCATAGGCCGATCGTAGGGTCTCGTCACGAGACTGCTCGAGGGGGAAGTCGCCTAGCAGCGGATAGTTCGGCGGGGAAATCTCGGGTTGAGACCCCCCCGCCGGCAGTGTCGCGAGGCACCGCCTCAGCACAGAGCACATTACACGCCTCACACCTCCCTCTCTGTCATGCACGCACCCCGGTAGCCCTCTTTACCGCTTGAGGAAACCCCTCCCAATCTACACCTAGAATCAGGGGGTGCGTGAGGCGCGGGCTAACCGCCGCCTGTACACTATGTTTTTTTCCCTCATAATGAATTTCGATAGCGACCACAGGGTATTCGTGGATGTCCCCATGCACACACTTCACCAACACCCTCGACGCCTTCAACAATGCCCCCGGTCGAACCAGGCGCTCCTGAATCATGGACTGCATGCAGCCCGAATCCAAGAACGCCTGGTGCGTATCATGCTGTATCCTTACCGGAACACGATACGCCGCTCCTGGTCCGGGGGGAGGGCCCAGTATGTCGCCGATGCGGACGACCTGCCCCACCTCCATCACCGGGCACTCGGCCTGCACATGGCCCGGCCGTCCGCATCGCCAACACACCCCCCCTGTCGCTCGGGGTGCTGCCTGTGGGGCCAGGGCTGGCTCCGGATGTGCGCGCCCCTGCCATCTAGTCCTCGGGGCGGGCGCCGGCCTTTCCCCTTCCGGTCCTTCGGCTCCTCCCGTGCGCCGGCCCGCCGCCCCCTGGCGCGGGGCCGGGGTTGGTCGACCTAACTCCCGCGGTGGGAGGGAGAGATGGTCCTCTGCCAACCCTACGGCGGCCGCGAGATCCTGGGGACGGTGGTACTGGACCCAGGCGGCGGTTCGGGCCGGGAGCCCCGTGAAGAATTGTTCTAGCACCACCCGGTCCCCGACCTCCTCCGCCGAGCTGTTTCTCGGGTCCAGCCACCGCCATGCGCTGTCCCGCAGCCGCTGGGCGTAGGCAAAGGGCCGGCTCCCCTCCTCCATCGTCAGGGCCCGGAACCGGCGACGGTGTTCCTCCGGTGTGAGGCCCAGGTGGTCTCGAATTGCCCGAGCCAGGGACGGGTAGTCCCGTTGGGCGGCCGCTGGTAGGCTGTGGGCAGCGAGCTGCGCCTCCCCTGACAGGAGGGGCAGCAGATGGTACGCCCACTTGCCGTCCGGCCACCCCGAGATCCTCGCCGTCCCTTCGAACACCGCGAGGAACGCCTCCGGGTCGTCCAGGTCCCCCATTTTCTGGAGGTGGACCTTGGGGGGACCTTGTGCCGACCCGGGCGCCGGCCCCGCCTTGATGGCCCCGACGAGCTCCCGGAGGAGGGTACGGTCCTCAGCCCTCGCCGTCGCCATCTCCTCCACCGCGGCCTGGTGCTCCTGCTGCAGGTGGGCCTGCTGTTCGAGGATCCTCGTCATCCCGGCAATGGCCGCACTTAGTGTCTCCATTTCCTCTGTGCCCCACATTGGGCGCCAATGTAAACAAGTCCTAAACACAGAGGCGGAGTCGGTGTCGGTAAATAGGGAAATCTCCCGTTTATTCAGAATGTTTGTTTTCAAATGTTCGTTGGGACTTTCCAGTCCCCGCATTCCAGCCCCTCTTCTGAAAAAGCAGAGGCACACACTACTTAAGCACTAGTCAACGAGGCTTATTTGCAACAGGTGTGCAACGAAGCCTCGCCGACATAACCCTGGCCACGGTCCTGAAGCTCCCTCTACAGGCCGAACGCTGCATGTCCCCCCACATTTACTCAATAGCATTTTTTATTGCCTTTTCAAAGAATGCTTTCTATTTACAACAAACATGAACATCTTTGCCTTAATGACACAAAGCCACACTACATGGTATTTTCAAAGCAGCATACTAGCCATGGATGTGAGGATGCTAAAGCTGTCACTTCAGCCGGTGTCCTCAGTTTAGGAGAAAATAGACAATTCAGGACATATATTATAAAATGCACTTGCATATAAACACTGAAAAGGTCCTGTCTTTTGTATAAAGTATATTCCTAAAACATACCCTAAAATATATTTAAAAATATAGGACATTTTCTAAAGTGGTGCTATTAAGCTGCTATGGTGCATATTTGTGTTTCCTACAAATAGCTCTCCAGAATATCCTTGCTATATATTTGCAAAATACAGTAAAATCTGACATTTCATGTACATTCATGCTTTATTTTATTTATTTCTCTCTCTCTCTCTATATATATATATATATATATATATATATATATATATATATATATTTCAATAAGTCATGGAAGTAAATACGTTTTTTTTTACTAATACTTTTACTTACTTATACTTTTCTTTGCAACAACAAAAATAAAAAAGAAGCTTACAGTAAAAACATACAACAAATTCATATACATTCCTGCTTTATTCTCTCTCTCGATATATATATATATATATATATATATATATATATATATGTATATACAGTACCAGTCAAAAGTTTGGACACACCTTCTCATTCAATGGTTTTTCTTTATTTTTTATTATTTTCTACATTGTAGATTACTATTGAAGACATCAAAACTGTGAAGGAACACATATGGAATTATGTAGTAAACAAAAAAGTGTTAAACAAACCAGAATATGGTTTATATTTTAGATTCTTCAAAGCCACCTTTTGATGACAGCTTTGCACACTCTTGGCAAGGTGTGTCCAAACTTTTGACTGGTACTGTATATATTTCAAGAAGCCATAAGTAAATACTTATACTTTTCTTTGCAACAACAAAAATAAAAAAGAAGCTTACATAAAAAAAGAAGAAGCTTACATTGTAAAACATACAAACAATTCTCAAGCGAAGAGTACTCTGCCCACTTCACTGTGGTCTGTATAAGACTCTGCAGCTTAAATGATACATGTATTCACTTGTTCATTTTATCTAATGTTCTGAGGTTTGTTGTAGTTTTCACTATTTAAACATCTGAAACATCTGAAAACGTCTGCCCAGGGGAGATGAAGAATGCTTTTCTGAAATTGTTCAGTGCAAAATTTGTGCCATAGTCTCTCTTTTCAAATGAAGCAAAATTCAACAGATGGAAAGAAATAAGAAATGTGTGGATTCTTTACCAGATTGAAAAGAGATAGTAAATCTGAGTAAGAATTTGGGAAAACATATATTGTTGAAAGCAGTTGCAAAATGGTTTTAAATTGTCCAGATTGAGGGGAATAAAATGTACCTGACATTTGATTTGCATGTTTGATACTATCTAGTTCAACATACACTTTATTAGGTACACCTGTTTGTTAACGCAAATATTGTTAATTGGTGTGGGGGATATTTTCTTGGCACACTTTGGGCCCGTTAGTACCATTTGAGCATCGTTTAAACGCCACATCCTACCTGAGTATTGTTGCTGACCATGTCCATCCCCTTATGACCACAGTGTACCCATCTTCTGATGGCTACTTCCAGCAGGATAACGCGCCATGTCACAAAGCTCACATCATCTCCAACTGGTTTCTTGAACATGACAATGAGTTCACTGTATTCCAATGGCCTCCACAGTCACCAGATCTCAATCCAATAGAGCACCTTTGGGATCTGGTGGAACGGGAGATTCGCATCATGGATGTGCAGCCGACAAATCTGCAGCAATGATGCTATCATGTCAATATGGACCAAAATCTCTGAGGAATGTTTGCAGCACCTTGTTGAATCTATGCCACAAAGAATTAAGGTAGTTCTGAAGGCAAAAGGGGGTCCAACCCGGTACTAGCAAGGTGTACCTAATAAAGTGGCCGGTGAGTGTATGTTGTGAACTGATAAAGAGGCACACATTTCAGACACCGTCTTGACCACTTCCTCCCCTGCCTCCACCAGAGGCAGCCTTGTACTAACACACAGGCTTGATAGTATTGGCCTGGACTCAATACACGTACTACATCATTTGACCCCCAAATGTCACCGCTGGGGACAAATGCTCAAATGTCAATTCTATTACATTGCATTATCAACCTGTTTGGATTCAGGGCTGACCAAACTTTGAATGGAGTAAAACTGTTAATAATCAGGGTGTTGGGCCAAATCTATGAATAGATGGATTCAATACAGGCCTTTGTGCAATTTCATGTGAAGTTTGTTTCTCATTAATTGTGTCAGTGTTACCTATCCATTATAACTTAGTTTTCATTTATTGTTAAGGTTTGACCTTTCAGTAATAAAACCCCTTGTATATGCACTCCTTAAGTAACTCTAATCATTTGTTTTAGAGCAGTTTTGATTGAACCATACTTTTTCGGAGGAAATTCAGTCTGATCAGCAGTGTCAAAAGCTTAGTATCCTTTGACCCAGTTTATAATACATGCACATACCTGTATGTGTAGTATATCTGTAGACATGTGTACAGAACTGGTTGTATCTGTAGAATAGAATAGAACTGCAAAAGCATGTCTTATGGATTTGCTGGTGAATGTGAATGACAGCCATAAAGACATCTTGTATTTGTGACAGAATGGGTTTCAATCATGCCCAACAATATAAAGTGCAACATTATTACTGTGCATAAATACAGTGATAATGTTTATTGATCCACATCATTTAGCAGCAAAAAAACATTAATGACTGAGTTCAACTTTTAAATTTCACTTGATCAAAATAAGTGAATAGTAGAATGATCTGTTGTTGATGTCCTATCTGTAATTGGTATTATTGGCATCAACTTATCAGGCACATTATAAACTGCCACTTATTTGGGTATACGTAAACAGCTGTTAAATACGTGCTCCTAAATGCTCCTGTCAATGTGTTAATACAAAGACTGTGGTGTGGTGCATAGGCACACTGCACACCTGTTGTGTTTACTAGAGCAAAAGAATACAACAGAGACCACTGGTCGACTACAGAGCCTGCAAATTCCTCATTGAGCAATTACGTTTGCATGTGTGTAATTACCGGTATATAAAACATTACTTCTCAAATAACTACTTCAAATCAACTCTGGTCTGACTTTCACTTCTATGTGGACTTAAACAATAGAGTCAAAATGTGTGTCTTTCTAGTGCTCAAAATGTGTTCTTGTGAGTAAAAGGTTTGGCACACTGTGTTTGTGTAGACCTGTGTTCGGTCTATAGCCTACCATGTGACCATCTCTCCCTACTCATAAGGCTGGCTTTGACGCTTTTGACAACAAATCAACTGACAATTTGTATCAAAAAGTAAGAGAAAATGGGAAGATATTGCAGTCCAATTCGACAGTGAAAAAACAAATATGACATGGCAGGTTTACACCCACTTCTGTTTTGTTCTTCACAATAAAATGTGTCAGATTCTTTCAATTTGATTTATATGAACAAATAAATACAAATGGAATAGTTTATCAGTCAATGGTACAAGTGAAGACTTCAGTGCATTGAAAACATTGCAACCTTCTTATTGAACAGAGGGGGAAACTAAAACACTCATAATTGTATTTTTCTTTCTTTTTTGTGTAAAGAAGGGGTGGGTCCATTATTTGTCATGAACATCATGTCTGATTCATAAGGTCATCAAAATAATGGAGTTGAGTGAAGCAGTGTTGTGTTTTTTAAATGCAGGTGTGTATGTTTGTGTCCCTAGCTAAACAACAAAAGCACTACTGTGGTGTGGTCACTATTCATCAGAACCATATTGTAAAACCCTCCACACGCTAACTCTGAGAACAAACGTATCTAAAATCAATGTTCCCATCTCAGAGGCTGAGAATAGGGAGGGGAGTGGGGGGTGCAGTATGTTGCATCACATCACAAACCTAGCAACTAGCTTAAGAATTTGTACATGTTGCAAAACAGATCAGGACCAACAGTGAGCAGGCAGATAAAACACAAAAGCATAGGAGCTAAACTAACCTCTGTCTGCGGTCACAACCCTTTGGTAAGGATGGACCCGCAATTCGTGCCTTCGAACTTTAGCAGTCACTGCACCTGCTCGGATTGCAACAACATTACCAAAACAAGGATTAGGTACATCATCCTTTGCCATTTCCATCTCGTCAACTCGTCATACCATCAGTGTTTGTATATGTACTGTATATGACCAAACACATCTAGAAAATTATGCAAATCATTAGAAATTAATGTTAAGGCACAAATTATACTCATTGTTTTGTAACAAGTAGATCTCTCACATAGTAGTATTCCTGACCATGGAATAACCTAGATCATATAGATCCATTCATAAGGATCCATCCAGATTCACAGACATTAGGCATTTATGCGCCCACGCACACACACAAGCTTTACTAGTTACATAATCTCAGGTTCAACATCAGGAAGAGCATCTCTCCAGTTATTCCTTTTTTTAAATACAATGCCCTCCATAAGCATTGGAAAAAGTAAGTAAAAGTCTTCTTTTAGCTCTATACTCCAACAGTTTGGTTTTGAAATCAAACAATAACGAACTAACTACTTACTATGAGGTTAAAGTAGAGATTAACATTTAGTGTTTTTTTTTTTAATTCAGTGTTTTCTTTTTTCAGATTGGTTTCCTATTTCAGGGAACCAAAAATATTGGAAAATTGGCTTGGCAGGTGTTTCTGGTTAGTCAGGTGTTTTTCCGTCACATTATGTATGCAGGCATAAGAGAGCTGTCAATGTCTAGTATTGATTTTAGGCCTTGCATTTGCCTTTGGAATCTGTTATTGGTGTCTTAACATGAGGACCAAAGAGACGTCAATGAAAGTCAAGGAAGCCATTATGAGGCTGAAATGTCAGAAAAATCCATCAAAAACATAGCTAAAACATTAGACTTACCAAAGAAAGAAAGCACTGAGCTCAGCAAACGCAAACAGGCTGGTAGGCCAAGGAAGACTTCTACAGTGGATGACCGAAGAATGCTCACCATAATTAAGAAAAAAACAACAACAACTGTCCCACAGATCAGGAACATTCTCCAGGAGGTAGGCGTGAATGTGTCAGAGACTATCATCCGCAGAATACGTCACCAGCCAAACTACAGACGCTTCACTGCAAGGTGCAAACCACTAGTTATCCTCAAAAAGGATGGTCAGGTTACAGTTTGCTAAAAAGTACCTAAAAAGCCTGCAGAGGTCTAGAAAACGGTCTTGTGGACAGATAAGACTAATATTATCATGTACCGGAGTGATTGCAAGAGGAAAGTTTGGAGAAAAAAGGATCAGCCGAAGATTTACAGCATGCCACCTCATCTGTGAAACATGGTGGAGGAGGTGTTATGGTTTGGGCATGTATAGCTGCCACAAGAACTGGCTAACTTGTCTTAATTGTTGATGTTACTGCTGACAGCAGCAGCAGAATGTATTCTGAAGTGCACATAAACATCTTGTCTGCTCGAGTACAAGGAAATGCCTCCAAGTTAATTGGATGGCGCTTAATCATACAGCAAGACAATGACCTCAAACATACTGCCATAGCATCTAGGGAGTTTTTCAGAGCCAAAAAGCAGAACGTTGTTGACTGGCCAAGTCAATCTTCAGATTTAAATCCAATTGAACATGCATTTCATTTCCTGATGATAAGATTTTAGGGTTAGACCTCAAAATTAAAAAAAACAACTGAAGATGGCTGCAGTACAGGGCTGGCAGAGCATCACCGGAGAATATACCCAGCGTTATGTGGGGTCAATGGGTCGCAGACTTCAGGCAGTTATTGTATGCAAAGGATTGTTGACCAAATACTAAACATGAGTACTTTATTTGGACATTATTTGATTTTTTCCAATACCTTTGGAGCCCTGAAATAGCGAGTATGTTAGGGAGTATGTTTAAAAAATGTTGTACTTTCTAAATGGTGAACCCAATCTGAAAAAAAAAAACCATTTAATTAAAGCTGAGAATCTCTACTTTGACCCTATAGTTATTGTTTGATTTAAAATCCAAACTGTTGGAGTATAGAGCTAAAAGAAGACAAAATGTTTTCCAATACTTATGGAGGGCACTGTATAATACTGATCACTCACTTTCTGGTCAAAGCCCAGAGATGAAAGCTTTTAGGCACATTTGCAGTAGTAAACAATATCTTATTTAAAAAAAAAAAACAAGTAGAAAAAAGGCAATGAATTAAGTGATTAGTAAAGCGAGACAGTATTGTGAATTTGAAAACCCAAACATCAGTGAAACAGTCTAGTAAGTATATGTACACATGCATGTATGTGTGAGTGTGTGTACACACACCTACAAACCAGACACACACATACTGTATATGGCATAAAGATCTGTGCCTCTTTGGGGGGAGGATTGGCCAGTGTAAACGTCAGTAGTGAGGGAGCCGTCTGTCTGTCTATTATCTGTCCGCCTATTGTCTGTCTGTCTGTCTCACAGTTCATCATTACTCAAAAGGCAGCTTTGAAACAAAAAGTGCATGTGTGTTAACACTCAGATCGGGTGAGGGGCTCAGTAAGGATCCTTGAAACTCTTTGAGCCTTTTGTGGGGAAAGCCACACCTAAAGAATAAAGGAAGGGAATTAGTGCCAGGAGTGTCTCTGGGTCCTTTGAGAAGCGACACACACCAGGGCCCTATTCCCAAAGCCATTTTAGGACAGTCCATTTTCATCGTCATAAAAAGCACTTTCAAAAGGCTGTGCTAACTGGGGACTCTGCAGCAGTGTGGGGCTCAGTGCTTTTTCTCCCTCATCATCATACACAAACATACCAGGGCAGGAAATAAAAAAGGGTAATCAGTAACACGCACACACGTGTGTGTTTTGTGAGGGGGAAGGGGGAGAAGGGGGGTGTATTTCTTTAAAAAGGAGGCCGGTTGGAGTGCTCTCCTCGCTGCACAGTGATGGGAAAGTGACAGGTCTGAAACCCCAGGTAGAGGGGCAGCTCTTCCGCCTTTGAGGACGCTGTATAGGTTACACAAGAGAGAGAGAGACAGTGTGAAATCTTCGCCAGGCTCCACTGCTCCCCTCTCATCAACCCCCTCCACCAAAACTCCCCCCACCCACCCACTTTCCCCCGTTCTCCCTTCAACCAAACACACAGTCGAAGGCTAGTTCCACTGTACTGGGACGCAAATCTAGCTGCTACCGGCTGAGAGGAAACACACAAGTGTCTAAAATACAGTTAACCCAATAGGACAAAGCTGCTGTTGGCATTTTGATGTGCAGTTCTAGTTAACACTGTGCCGGTGGGTGCAGTCTCTCTTAATGGGAGCCACGTGCTGTTTGTAATACAATATTTTCGAATACGATTTTTCTGAAGTCCCTTAACAAAGCCATAGGGCCACATAAAGCCACCTGCTTCATTTATGCAACACATCTTTTTTTGTGTGAGAGAGAGAGATGTGTCTCGTGAAAGGTAAGACTTGGAGAGAGCTGGAGTGTTCATATTGTTGACCCTTCTCTCTAAGTGGGGATCTCCAGGGGGGCCTGGGAGGCCGCTGTGGGGCAGGAGAGGGAGGGGGGAATTATTCTGAGGAGGGCTGTTTCTAAGAAGAGTGGCGCAGTAGCAGCGTGGGGTTTGGGTTCCACTGGCCGTGGGGGTGGTGGTGATGAAGGGCTGCGGGACACTCACAGGGGCACGCATGCTTACCTAATACACCGCTAGAGTCGATGGGGTACTCAAGGATGGAGGTGGCAGGGGCCAGTGTGTAGGGGTAGTCGTAGGGTGATGCGTATATGAGCCCGGATTCAGGCCCCTGGGGCAACAGGGTGGCACCCGGGTGGGACGAGCCGTTAGGCATGCAGGTCTGGATCTGTCGTATCAGGGGCATGATGGTGGGGCCGGCCGGAGTGGGTGTGCGCAAGGCACCCTGGGGCAGAACGTTGGCGGGGCCGGTGATGAGGCGGGGTGCCTGGGCGGTCGCTGCAAGAGAGAAGGCAAGGGCAGCTGGAATGAGCGGAAAACAAGGGGGGGGGGGTAAAAATACAAAGAGGGGAGGAGATGTGGAGGTGTGTGAAAAAAAGGTGGAGCCATAACACACGTTAGTATCTGTCATGCATTTCATACTGCACAATCAAAGCATATCACATACTGTAACTCGCAATAGGAGAATCAGCTATGCATACTGTTGGACAAACTAGCTTAGAGCTTACACTACATGTACACTACACAGCAATTAGCATTATCTGAGGGAGGTATTCATGAGTAACCATTCCATCTCAGGTATTGGGTTAGGGTTGTTTGTGACCAACATGTGATTAGAACACAAATACTCAAGAGAGAGACACTAAATGGACACCCAGTCCGAGCCAGACCACCTCTTTCACTCTGTGAAAAGATTATAAACAGACGGACTGATTTGAGTCCCTGTTACCCACAGAACCGCTGGGGAAACTAAAGCAGCACAATGCACTGAGGTGAATGTGGCAAGCCAAGGTCAGTCAGAGAGAGAGAAGTGATGTCATTCTTACGTGACTTGATGTTGGCATCTCGGTAGGTGCCGTTGAGGATGGCCAGTTCCATCAGCTGCATCTTCTTCAGACTATCTTCCCCCTCGGCCTGTCAAACAAACACACACACACACACACACCATGAAAATCAACAGATCAACAAAATGACAGCCAATACAGAGACAGTCAAACACACAGACAATCACTTTACCACCAACCCTCATCAGACATCAACTACAGTACTAAGCTCCCAAAAAGTTCCATTGTTTCCAGTGTGTTTCTACTGTATTGCAGAATGAAGTCATTTGCTGGGGGGGGGGGGGGGGGGTCTTATCTGCTCAGCATCTGTCATATTCACATCATCTTTAATCTGATCATCTGCAAACAGTCGTAAAATAATTTGCTAATCTGAGTCCAACTCTTCTCACATCACTAGGATGTGACCTCATGGGGGGGGGGGGGGTGTCCTTCAGTGGTCCAGTTCAAATGGTGCGCTGTCCTTGAGTGGTACAGTTCGATTCTCTTTGAGCAAGCAAGGGAGGCGAGGTGAGGTGGTCTTTCTGTTTTGGACTGAAATAAATAAAATAAAATAAATGAAACCCCTGCTAACTGTATGCCTGCAAGGTATACTGTAGACAGAACTTGCACTGGCCAACTGGCCATATACACACTAAACACACACATTCTTGGTTTCTGTCTCTCTCTCCCTCTCTCTCACGCACACATGGGGGCTCAATTATCTCTCCTTGAAGGATACAACTCACTCAACATCAGTCTAAGATGACAGCAGGGAAGAGTTTCTCTCAACAACTCAACTTTCACATTCTCTCATCTTCAAACAGAGGCTCTCTTATTGGGCTGCTGTTTGACTCCTTTTGAAAGTAAAAAAAAATGCATGACCTTGTTCATAATTCATTTCCAGCTGGCATTCAAATTCAAATTCTGTCTGCTTGTGGTGAGATTGCAACTCGTTGTGTTTGATAAGAGCGTCTTAATCTCCATCACTATCAGACCCAAACACTGGATGTTGAAGGATATTGATACAGCTACAAGATTTGAAATATAAAATGTCATGATTAAGGATGTGTACAGTAGCCTACAAAACATCTGTAATAAAATACACTGAAGTGATATAGAAAATATATTACTGTCAACATGTCTGAAGACTGCAACTCCAAAATGCTGTGATGGTGACCCGCTGAGTTTTGCAGAATTTTTAATACATACATTTTAATACATACATCTGGCTTCACACAAAATGCCAAAATAGCATAGAAGTCAAGCACGCCATTATACAGCAATAGCCCTCCGTGTGAAAAATTGAAGTTGTCTTGACCTTCTGTCAAGACAACTTCAGAACAGGCCTTATTTCTGACGTGACATTTTGTTTCGCACACCTGAGGGTGGCAGCTGCTGAAATGAAATATCTAAGCAAAACAGAACGGCAGAGGTAGATTCACTTCTCAAAACATTTTATCTTGTTTTTTTCTCAACAGATCGAATCCCTCACTACTAGGGGGGAGGAGAGGGGAGGAAGGGGGCAACAGGGTGAGGATGGAGATAGATAGCTTGCTTCCCAAAGCTTGGGGGTGGGGTCACTGCTCTATCCTGTGGTCTGAAAACAGGGGCAGTTTGGGGAGGAATTCAAGCCTCTCTTTTTACAGTCACATGACCCCTGCTTCTTTTAAAGGCCCGGGACAAGAGCCAACAGGTTACCTTGGAGACGCATATTCTAACCCCTTTCCACCCACCCCCCCCCCCCTTTTCTCTCCGATCCCTGATGTAAGAAAGAGAGAGAGGAGAGGGAGGAAGGGGGCCCGTTGGGTGAGTTCCCAAATATGTCTGTTTGCTCAGGACAGGGTGGGTCACCCAGAGAGAGAGAGAGATTCAAAATACTGCAGTCTCCAAAATAGACAGAGAAAGAGAGTGGGGGAGATAGTGTGTGAGAGAGACACAGAGAGATGAACTCTATGTGGAGGGGGAGAGAGCCCCACAGAGAGCATTATCCAGCCCTGCAGGAGCAAAAGCCCGGCTCAGGATTTCCACACTCCAGTTGTAAACAAAGGCTCTTTTGATGGTCTTTCAGCCTCAAAGACCTGGATGACTACTCAATCATGTGAGAGAGGTCCCTGTTGTTCACACATACAAGAACTGGAGCCATATACGGAGCCACACACAGTCTCACAAATTCACATTGCTACACATCAGTCACATGCATAATCTGACATGAATCAGAATCACAGAGCGACACGCACGCACGTACACACGCACACACACACAGTCTCACGCACATCTGAACTCTATCCAGAGTGGCTCCCTCCCTCCTCTGCACTCTCAGAAACAGCGAGCAGCAGAAAAACATGTCATGTAAGAGAGAGCCTATTGTGCTGCAGAGGGAACAGATGGGAACTCCCACAAACCAGTGGGCTTTTGTTCAGCCACTCTCAGCACTCTCTTCACTCATAATACAACAAGGGCACAAAATACCAATGCTTCCCCTCACTCACCTACTGTAACAAACGGGTGACTCTCTCTCGTCTTGGTTTGTACTTGATTTTAGTTGAATTCCCACAACCCCCTAAGGATGTGGACGGACTGCCGAGGCCTAGCCACCTCTTTGAAAGACCTGCGAGTGAAAGTGTACATCTTTAATTCTGTCTACAATGTGAGACAGTCAGATGTCTCTGACTAACTCCTCCACTGGACATGTTGGGAAACATTTAGTGCCGGGATTCAAACAGAATCCATGGTAGCATCTATGTGTGAAGAGAGTCTACAGTAATGAACCCTGGATCGGACCCCGACGACCCCCTTGGATTATCCTTCTCTCCCCTACCCCTCTCCCTGTTTTTGTTATTATTAAATACGCCTTCGGGCTACACATTCCCTCTCTCTGTGTGCTGTCATTTGGTTCCTCAGACAGTGTAACAAGAACATAGAAGAGAGAGTGTGAGAGACTGAGGCAGATATGGAAAAGAGATAGAAAGGTGACGTAAAGAGAGTTGTAGCCAATTGCTCGCCGTTTCGCTCGAGACAGCCAGCGTTTAAAAAAAACAAAAACTGTCAAGTGTAGATATTCCACAAGCGGAGGAGCTAAGGTGCAGGTAGCCTGGAGGTTAGAGAGGCTGGCCAGCAATCGGAAGGTTGCTGGTTCGATCCCCGCTCCAGGAGGGAGCCGGATGTGAGCTGGTGACTGGAGGGTTACTGGCATCATATCCAGGTGCCCACTGCCGTTGTGCACTTGAGCAAGGCAAATATGGCTGACCCAGAGCCCAGTGCTCTGTTCTCCCTGGGGGTGTGCATGTGTGTTGTCTCAGAAGGGGGGGTGTGCAGTGCGTGTGTGTTGTCTCGAGAATTTATTGCGTGGCATAATCTTTCTTTTCTTTCTTTCTAAGGAGGTGTTTGACAGGCTGGGCTGCAGAGATTCAGGTCCCAGCAGCTTATGTGTGTGTGTTTGCTGAGGTTCGCCTGCGCTCAAACATTGCAGTGGCACAACTGGCCATGCCATGCAGAGGGAATGGGACAGACACACACATCATTTGAATCCCACTTTATCTTTGGGCCCTGACAATTAAAGCAGGCTGTACAGTGGCTTCGGAAAGCATTCAGACCCCTTCACTTTTTCCACATTTTGTTGTGTTATAGACTCAATTTAAAATGGATTAAAACAAAACATTTTGCCATCAATCCACACACAATACCCCATAATGACAAAGCAAAAACACGTTTTTAGAAATTTCTGCAAATTTATTAAAATTGAAATACAAAAATGTCTTCAACAACTCAATCAACTCAAGTTGAATTGAGTCCATCTCAATGCAAGGATAATAGTTCATGTGATTTCGGAATGAATATCTTTTGTTTTTATAGTCTGCATAGGAATCAATGATGCATCTACCACTAGTCTTCACACAAGGGAAGGTGCGTAAACTGCATTGCATGTGCTGGATTTGCACTACTTAACTTAATGTTTGGTAGCAAAACCAAATGAACACATTTCCAGCCACTTTCTTTGCTGCATCACTTGAATTCATTGTTGCAAACACAATTATGGATGTGAGATAGATTCTTTTCCATGAAAGGATTCTTTTTGGCCACCAATTTTGTAGAGTGACTGAGATTATGTTGTCCCATCGACTGTGCTTTTTCCTCTCCACCATTCAACTTTGTAGATTTTTGTAAGTCTCCCCAAGTCTCAGGGTAGCATTCCTGAGCAGTTTTGTTCCTCTCCATTTGCGCAGTTTGTAATGACAACCTGATCCAAACAAACAATATTAATACAAAATGTAATACAAAAGTATACGAAATATTTATTCTGAAATCACATTAACTATTATCCTTGCATTGAGATGGACTCAATTCAACTTGTTGAGTGACTTGAAGACATTTTAGCATTTGAGTTAATTTTAAGTGTCATAGCAAAGGGTCTAAATGTAACGTCCCGTCCTGTGCGTTAGTGTTGTTTGTTTTTCTTATTCTTTTAATTCCTGTTTTACTCATGTTGTTTTTCATTTCTGTCACTTCGTTATCTGCCCTTGTGTATTGTCTACCCTATCTTGATTGATTTCACCTGTTCCTCATCATCATTCCCTGTGTATTTAGTCTGTGTGTTTCCCCTGTCTCGTTGCCAGTTCGTCTTTGTACCTTGAGTCAAGTGTTCCAGCGTTCTTTTCGAGTGTTTAGTATTCCTGGTTTTTGATCTTTGATATTATTCCGACTTTGCCTTTTGGCTGCCCCTTTTTGGATTATCTGCCTGTATTTTTTGATTTGCATACTCGTGTACCAAACCCTACTTTGTCTTCTCCTTTCCTGGATTACCTGCCTGTATTTTTTAACTGTCTACTGTTATGGAAAATACATTCATAGAACTATTTTCAGGTTATACACTTTCATATGACTGATACAACTTGTGTAACTACTGTGATGACATTTTCTCTTGCCACACCTCTAAAGTTCTATAGCCATTGTTCTGAGAAGCACTGTATGATTTACCATATGAACAGCGGTGATCTCTGAGGGAGTGGTAGGAGAGAGCAATAATGGGGGGACAGGCGCATCCTGTCGATAGGTGTGAAATGTTGAACGGCGATTAATCAGTAAAGAAAGCCTCCCCATTGTTCATTCTCTCCCGCCCTTTCTCACGTAAGCACAAGGCCATCAGCCGATAGCCTTGTAGGCGCCTGGCAATATGTTCAAACTGTATAAAAGACAAACCTGATCATTGTCTCTTTAGACTTGTGCTGAACGGACCCCCGGTTCTACGCTGGGCTGCTGTTACGCTCTTGTCTCTTGTTTGCAAGCAATAAATACCGGACTCAGATATTGTGGCTACTCAGGACTTGTTTCTTGATTCTTACCTCCGAAGAGCTAAAGTACAGAGTGGTAAATCCTAGACTTCCACCACACTACCCGTGTACCGAACCCAACTTTGCCTTGTCCCTTTCTGGATTATCTGTCTCTCCATCATTGTCTACCTGTGTACTGAACTCTTTGCTGAATTAAAAGGATTACTCTTTTGGATTAAGCTTGTGTCCTGAGTCGTGCGATTGAGTCCTCTGCTTTGGTCTACTGCATTACACTGAATACTTATGTACATGAGGTATTTCTGTATTTCAATTTGAATAAATTTGCAATAACACAACAAAATGTGGAAGAAGTGAAGGGTTCTGAATACTTTCCGAAGCCACTGTATATCAGGTTGGCGGGGGCCAGGAGCCATGGTGGGCCCTGCTGATAGACAGGACTTTAATTAAAGCAGTCCCTTCACCCAGCACACTGTTAGCGTTCAGACCCGGCTAATGCTACTGCTAGAGAGGGGACAGAGGAGAGGGGACAGGTGACAGGGGAGAGACTTGGAGTAACACGGACCAAAGAGGGAAACTGTGTTTTTGCTCCAGGATGCTGGTGTCTCCAGTTTGATAACCAGAACACTGCTGCCTGTTGCCATGGGAGCCTGAAGGTGAGTGACATCCCTATTCTAGGTGGCCAGGGGGCAGTTGCCATGGCAGTCCAGTGAGCCATCGCTTTATTACTGTAGTGTGAAGGCGGCAGAGTTGTCAGATCACTAAACTCACTCTGAATACAAATCTGGTCTGGAGAACAACAATCTAACCAACAGAAGAGTAACATGAAATACTTTCGCGTCCATTAATCCTAATGACTCTTCAGTGCAAAAACAACCTAAAAAAGAACTTGAACAGTTGATGTACTTGTCAAAATACTTCCCCAATTCTGGGGTGTCAACACATTTTACCACTCAAATTCAATGACAGTACCAATGACAAACTTCTCTTCCAGTTACAGCTATGCTATGTCTACACTGGTCAGGGACGGGAGAAACATGTTGGCACTGTGATGACAGTCACATGACTATCATTTCCTCCTTTTATATCCCTTATTAGCAAGTACAGTTAGTGAGTTACTTCCCCCAAATCAGCCCTGACCAACCCTCCGACACACAGTTGGTAACCTCTCCCAGTTGATCACAGCTCCAACCTAAATACAATTCTCTCTCTTTTGTCCCCTGTCCCCTCTCACTTGTCCCCTTGCCCGTCCTCTATCCCGTCTCTCCTCTCCTGTCCCTTCTGCTGCCCCCTCTCACCTGTCTTCTGTCCCCTCTCCCCTGTCCCAGTTGATCACAGCTCCAACCTAAATACAACATCCCATCAACCCAGCCAGGTCCCTCATCACACAGACCTGACCTTGCCGTCTTGTGTTCTCTCTCTTTTGTCCCCTGTCCCCTCGCCCGTCCTCTATCCCCTCTCTCCTCTCCTCTGTCTCCTGTCCCTTCTCCTGCCCCCTCTCCCCTGTCCCAGTTGATCACAACTCCAACCTAAATACAACATCCCACCAACCCAGCCAGGTCCCTCATCACACAGACCTGATCTAGCTGTCTTCCATTCATTTACAGTAGGAGTGATCATTTGATCAATAAGGCCAACTGGCCTACACTGGTCATGCGCTCTCTGTTAGCAGGCTAAACAGACTATGTATGACAGCTTTCGTAACCCAGACAGCATCTGTGACCCTCCATAGGGGCCAGTCACATGATCCCAGTGGTGGAGACCCTGCCGTGTCACATTAACTGTAAAAAGCCCCCTCCACACCCCCACCCACTCACACACACATACACAAATCTGTGAATAGGGCATTCAATAAATAACATTAAAAATGTCCTAAAGGAAGCTTGTGGACAGCAGACTAAGGGCGCTTTTACACCTAGTTTGTTTGCTAAAGTTCGACTCAAAGTTTGCTTGGTTGTTAGATTGTATTTTTTTCCATTTGGTCCGATTCGTTTCACATTGCCCAATTGTAAGCACACCACAGTTCTATACAAAATCATGTCCTGATGCGGGATCGTTCGCTCATTGGCCAGAAATTTAGCGGGGGTTCAACAAACAAATCGCACACCATATCAAATCTCACACTTCACAACAAGAAACAATGGAGCAGCATTGGCGTTGTGTTACAACTTTGGTGTGTAATAATAATGTGCAATAATGTCAGATGTCAAGGGGAGGGGTGGGGGTAGTATAGAGCTCGAGTTCAAAGGGGGTGAACAAGGAGTACAGTACAGAGGTGATGCTGCCTACCCTCACCACCTGGGGTCTACCCGTCAGGAAGTCCAGGATCCAATTGCACAGGGAGGTGTTGAGACCCAGGTCCCTGAGCTTAGTGACGAGCTTGGAGGGGACAATGGTGTTGAATGCTGAGTTGTAGTCGATGAACAGCATTCTCACATAGGTGTCCCTGTTGTCCAGGTGGGATAGGGTGGTGTGCAGGGCGTAGGCAATGGTGTCATCTGTGGATCTATTGGGGCGGTATGCAAACTGAAGAGGGTCCAGAGTGGCAGGTAATGATGAGTTGATGTGCGAATGAATTAGCTTCTCGAAGCACTTCATGATGATTGGGGTGAGTGCAACAGGGTGGTAGTCGTTGAGGCAGGTTACCTTGCTCCTCTTGGGGACTCGGGTGATGGTGGTTGCTTTGAAACAGGTGGGGATTACAGACTGGGACAGGGATAGATTGAATATGGCCATGAAGACATCTGACAGCTGGTCGGTGCATACTCTGAGGACACGGCCAGGGATGCCGTCTGGTCCGGCAGCTTTGCGGGTGTTGACGCACTTGAAAGCCTTCCTCACGTCGACCGCGTTGATTGCTAGCACATTGTCATGAAGGCGGCCTCGGGATGAGCCGATTCCTGCCTGTACACTGTCGCGTACAGTTCTTTGAGTGCAGTCATAGTGTTCGCTTGTGGAGGGATGTAAGCCGCAGTAATGATAACAGATGAGAATTCCCGAGGGAAATAGAAAGGTCTGCATTTTAGCATCAGATATTCCAAGTCAGGAGTACAGTAGGAGAGTGGCTCCATATCAGTAGACCAGTTGTTATTAACCATGAAGCATACCCCTCCGCTTCCCAGAGTCAATAGTGCGATCATGTCAGTGTTATGAATAACCGGCTAGTTTAATGGCTGCGTCTGGTATCGATGGAGATAACCATGATTTGGTGAAGATGAACATGTTATAGTCCCTGATGTCTTGTTGGAAAATAATCCTCCCCCTGAGTTCATCCAGCTTGTTATCCAGTGACTGGACATTGGCAAGGAGAATAGTCGGGACAGTTCTTGCGGCGTCTCACTCTGACCATGACACCAGCCCTCCATCCCCTGCGGTGCTTTCTTTTGCCGGCACCCGCCAGGTAAACATAAGCCTTTGGCGAATGATGCAGTGACGGGATCCGTGTGCAGTAGGTCAAATTTATGGTGAGTGAAAATAGATCTTATGTCCAGAAGAGCTTGACGGTCATAGGAAATAAGAGCAGAAACTTGCTGCACACAAAGGGCAATAATAAGTAACAAAATAGTAAGAAAATAGCAGATAGCAGAGCCGATTACAGCCATTTGCCGCGACCATCTTGAATCTATTCCTACATAAATTAAGGGGCATAGGCTTACGTAATAATTTAGTAACTCACCACTGTCTGGTTCATCTGTATGAATTAGCGGAGATGATTGGGTAGGAGTCAGAGGGTTCTTGACAAACGACTCGATAATGTTGGGTGGTTACTTGCTGGTCTTGTCCAGGTCATCATACAGTGGGAACTTGTCCTTCTCATCCCCCAAGCTGCCACTTCTCCTTAGGACATTGCGCACCTTGATATACTGTTGCCAGAGTTTTTTTTACCTTTAAGCGGCACTGCTCACCGGTTCGATGAAATCTCCAGTCGCGCAACTCGTTATTGTTGAATGTATCAGCATTTTTATGTGTTTTCTCGAGCTGTTCTTTATGAAGTCGTCCGCCCATATTTCCAAGAGGCATTTGACCTCTTCATCGCTCCACGTGAGCCCCTGACTAATTTCTTTAACAGCTTTTTGTCTTTTTGCTAGCTTTCATTTCACAGCTTTCTGCTACCTGCATTCTCTTTTGGCTAACATCAACAACATCCGCCAAACGTTAAAGTTAAAAAGTTTGCCAAGTCCGCACCAAACGAGGTAGGTGTGAAAGCGCCTTAAGATTACACCATCCTGGACCTAAACTTCCCCTTTTAAAGAGGGACAAAGAATTTCTCACTTCCTCGTCATCAAGTGACATCAAGGAAATGAAAGGAAGAAAATGCGTATCAGCAAAAACATACCATGCAATCTCTCTCACACTCACACACACACACACACACTCACCGCAGGCACCAGTAGTTTGTTGACCTCCTCCACAGCCTGCTTCAGCTTAATCTCAGCCCGGTTCTGTGCATCCTCCACCGTGATCAGAACATGCAGGTCCTCGTTGAGGTGCTCCCAGTTGGGCTTGCCTCGGTTCTGCTCCTCCTGAAGGGGGGGAAAGTAATGATTAAAAAACTGGTGATCAATATCAATATAATGGTCACATTAAATGTTTTGTCCCCTCCAAAATTATACCAAAACATCATAAAGAAATTGTACACAGAACAGTCACGCTGATTTATCGTGGTAGATGAGAACTGTGAAAGAAGTACAGTAACAAATCCTTAAAAAGACCTGGTTGAACTCACATACCCACATTCTTTAGTAACCTCACTAAGCGGTAAATGTCGAATTTAACCCATTTCTCTTTATTCAATAAAGCTAAGCTGTTCTAAATCAGTCCAACACAGCTTTGTTATTTCTCCTTGTCTCCATGTGAGAATCTAAAAGTCTCTGTCTGGGTGAAAACAATGGAGACAGACGGACGTTAAACAAAGTCACTTGTCACTCTTCCCTTTTACCACTATAAAGGGAGACCAGGGAGTTTGGACACTGATGCTTCGCTCCCCGACTAGCTAAATTCCTTTTACGCTCAGTTTGAGGATAGCGACATGGAGCTCCCCATTAAAGCTCCCGTTACTAGCGAGGACTGTGTGCTATCATTTATCGAGGCTGAAGTGTTTAATCATGTCAACATCAGTAAAGTGGCTGGCCCAGATGGCATCCCGGGCCGGGTCCTCAGAGTGCTGACCAACTGGCGGGTGTTTTCACACACATATTCAACATGTCCTTGTCCCAGTTTGTAATCCCCACCTGCTTCAAGGTGACCACTATCATTCCGGTCCCAAAAAAGACCAAGGCTACCTGTCTTAATGACTATCGCCCTGTATCTGTCACGTCAGTCATAATGAAGTGCTTTGAGGGGCTGGTTAAGTCCCATATAAATTCCTCTCTACTTGCAACACTAGACCCCCTCCAATTTGCATATCGTCCCAACAGATCCACTGATGACGCCATTGCTCTCACCCTACACACTTCTCTCTCTCACCTGAACAAGAAGGGCACCTACATGAGAATACTGTTTATTGACTACAGCTCAGCATTCAACAACAGGTTGTGGTGCCAGGATAATAATCTCTCTCTTAATGTCAGCAAAACCAAGGAGCTGATTGTGGACTTTAGGAAGAAACCGAGGGGGGGGGGGGGGGGACACCCCAATTCACATCAGTAGGGCTGAAATGGAGAGGGTTAACAGCTTCAGGTTTCTTGGTGTCCACATCACTAAGGATCTAACATGGTCACACCACGCCAGCATCTGTTTTTCCTCAGGTGGCTAAGGAAATTCGGCATGTCCCCCCAGATCCTCACAAACTTTTACAGCTGCACTGCAGACGACTGTAAAGCCCTGCAGAGAGTGGTGAAAACAGCCCAGTCCATCATGGGCCATGAGTTCCCAGCCGTCCACGCCATCTACACCGAGAGATGTAAGAGGAAGGACAGGAAAATCATCAAGGACACCAGCCATCCCAGTCACACCCTGTTCTCTCTGCTTCCATCTGGACAGTACTGAAGCATCCAGTCCCGGACCAACAGGTTTCAGAATAGCTTCTACCCTCAGGCCATTAAACTGTTAATTAAACTCTATCCCTCAGACACATCAGGCTCCTTCTCCCCCCCAGCCCCCCCCCGCCAATTGACTCTACCTCCACCCCCCCCCCCCCCCCCCCCCCGCTCTATGACACTGCACTTCTTTCAGATAATGCACCACTTCTCCCAGAAAATTGTTGCAATTACAAATGTTTTGGTATTGACATGTTTATTTATTTTCTTTGCATTAGAACAGTGGTTCTCAACCGGTGGGGGGCGCGGGAAAAAAAAGAAAAAAAACACGAAAAATCATGGACTCACTGGCTATTAGTAGACCTACAAAGGAGATGCAACAGATTCCCCCCATGTCGAAATGCAAGTGGTTGGACTATTATAACACACAAACAAATCAACCACACAGTTTCATTTCAAATCTACCAATACAGGGGGTAGTATTTTGAGCCTGTGACGTGACGTCACGTAAGTGCTACTATATAAGCGTCCGCACACGCGTCGTAGCTCCATTCACTCTAGTCTAGTCTCTTGCCAAGTTCGCTTGTGCCAGCTCTCGCTAGTCTATCTGTTATCAATCTCGATATCGATTTACTTAGGCCTATACTTCAAAACCCAAACAGTCTTTTTAAAGACTAACCGCACAAACAGTCTTTTTAAAGATTATCCCCATCTCAGCCCTAGCCAGTAATTTTTTAACTACTAGGCGTGCACTTAGCTAACTAGCTAGCAACTTTTTCACCGTGTTGCAACACAACTATACGACCCACGCGACTAAGACACACACACACTCACCCACTCACTCACTCACTCACAAAGGACTACAATTGTTAAGTCTTAAAATAAATTCTGCATTGCCTGCAAAATCGTTATTGTGTACTGTTGTATTAAAGATCGTGCCTAAATCCCGACTGATTAGCCCCCGATACTAGTCTCTCAACATAGCCACACACATGCACACATCGTTACATCATAGCCTAAACTTTATTGAAAACACAACTAATCCACATCCAAATTATTTCAAAACCAAACAAAAATGGAGAGATTTCTAGTGAGGACCAACAAGGCAACCGACACACCACCAGCTGCAAAAAAGCTTCGAAGGTACGATGAAGCATACCTGCAGTTTGCGTTTACAGTCACGGCTGATCTGAGACCTCAGTGTGTTGTGTGTGCCGAGGTGCTGGCAAACGACAGCATGAAGCCCTGCAAACTAAAAAGGCACTTCGAAACAAAGCATGCTGGCATTAAGGATAAACCGGCTGAATATTTTAAAAGAAAGCTTGATGGCCTCCATCAGCAACAGGCAACCATTTCAGTGCACAGCACTGTGTCTAAACAGTGTTTGGAGGCATCGTATGCAGTGGCCAAAAGAATAGGTAAACTGGGTAAACCGCATACAATTGCCGAGACTCTCATTTTGCCGGCCGCGCAAGACGTGCAGAATAATGATAGGAGATAGTGCAGCAGCCAAACTCGGTACAGTACCACTGTCCAATGACACAGTCGCTAGGAGAATTTCAGACATGTCTAATGATATCAGAGAGCAACTGATAGAGTTCATAAAAAAGAGTCCTTACTACACGCTGCAGCTGGACGAATCCACTGATATTGCTGGGCAGGCCCAGCTCCTCACCTATGTCAGGTATCTGCGGGACAAGGCGATTGAGGAGGATGTCCTGTTTTGCCGGCCTCTTCAGTCGCACACTACAGGAGAAGCCATCTTCAATGTCCTCGATATATTTATCCATGAAAATGGTTTGGCTTGGGACCGATGCGTTGGCCTATGCACGGATGGTGCGCGGGCAATGACGGGCCGTGAGCGTGGCCTAGCTGCTCGCATTCAGCAAGTAGCTCCACTTGTGAAATGGACACATTGCATGGTCCATCGCGAAGCACTAGCTGCTAAAAAAATGCCGGTTCTCTTTGACTCTGTGCTGAACCAATCCGTGAAAATGATAAATCTCATCAAATCACGGCCGCTAAACTCTCGCTTGTTTGGGGTCCTCTGCCAGGAGATGGGGTCAGGGCACGAACAGCTGCTTCTGCACACTGAAGTTCGCTGGCTCTCCAGGGGGTGGGTGTTACAGCGGTTGTATGAGCTGCGAGAGGAGGTGAAGTGGTTTTTGACAGAAATCAAATCAGATCTGGCGAAGCATCTGGATGACACTATGTGGCTTGCGTCTCTGTCCTATTTGGTCGATATATTTGACCGCTTGAATGGCCTCAACCTGTCTTTGCAAGGCCGCGAAACTCATATTTTGATCCTCGCAGACAGAGTGGACGCCTTCACACAAAAACTTGACCTCTGGCATGGCCGCATCAGTCGAGGGAACTGCGACATGTTCCCCAGCCTTGCAGACTTTATCACTGATGCAGGCACGTCACACGATTTCTCCTCTCTATTTCAATCAGCGTCTGAGCACCTGTCAGCAATGAGAAAACAATTTGCGACGTACTTTAAAGAGGATTATCGCGCTTTTGCGTGGGTTCGAGATCCATTTGTGTGCACAGCAAACGAACTGTCAATTGATATGCAGGAACAGCTTATTGAGCTGAAGAGTGACAGTAGGCTGAAGGAACTCTTTACCTCCTGCCCTCTTTCGTCATTCTGGGCAGCATTGATGCAGGAATACCCTCAACTCTGTGACGTCGCCTTGAAGATTCTCCTCCCTTTCGCGTCGACATATTTGTGTGAGGCAGGATTCTCAAAAATTACTGCACTCAAAACGAAATACCGCAATCGTGCACAAATCGAGGATGATTTGAGGCTATGTTTATCAGACATTGCGCCAAGAATTGAGGATCTTTGCAAGGCAAAGCAGGCTCAGGTCTCACATTAACATCGCCTACCTGCAAGCTTCTGTAAAAAATGCAGATGATATGCCTACTATTAGGCCTAGTAATAATAACAATAATAAAGCATAAATTCATATCAGAGGTCTGGTGCCAATTCCCAATTATAGCAATAGCCTAGTAATGATAATAGGCCTACTGATGATGATGATAATAATAATAATAATAATAATAACAACAACAATAAAGCATGTAACCTCATATAATTATATAGCAATAGCCTAGTAATGATAATAGGCCTACCACTACTCGTAATAATAATAATAATAATGCCTGCAAGCTCACATTAGAAGTCTGGTGCTACTGCCAATTATAACAATAGCCTAGTAATGATAATAGGCCTACCTACCGCTACTGATGATGATAATAATAATAATAATAATAATAATAATAATAGTGTGGGCCTAACAATAATAGCCTAGCCTAGGGCTATCTATCTATCTATGCAAGGTGGTGTAGTGGGGGTGGCGCCCCAACTACAATGAACCAGCTTTGGGGGGGCCCAGCTTGCAAAAGGTTGAGAACCCCTGCATTAGAACAATACAAAAAAAACAGAGAAAAAAAGTCAAATCTGAACTCCAAAAATGGACTGGACAAGATTATTGGCACCTTTTCAAAATTGTAAGAAATAATTGGATTTGAAGCATGTGATGCTCCTTTAATTTGTATTTAAACTCACCTGTGGCAAGTAACACTTGCAACCAGTTTAAATGGAGAAAAGTTGACTCAACCTTTGTGTTGTGTGTCTGTGTGTACCACACTGAACATGGAGAAAAGAAAGAAGAGCAAAGAATTGTCAGAGGATTTGAGAACCAAAATTGTGGAAAAGCAGGGGCAATCTCAAGGCTACAAATCCATCTCCAGAGATCTTAATGTTCCTGTGTCCAGTGTGCGCAACGTCATCAAGAAGTTCACAGTCCATGGTACTGTAGCTAACCTCCCTGGACGTGGACGGAAGAGAAAAATTGATGAAAGATTGCAACAAAGGATTGTTCGAATGGTGGATGAAGAACTTGATCAACTTCCAAACAAATTCAAGCTGACCTGCAGACACAGGGTACAACAGTGTCAGCTCGCACTATCCGTCGCCATCTGAATGAAATGGAACGCTATGGTAGGAGACCCAGGAGGACCCCACTGCTGACACAGAGACATAAAAAAGCCAGACTGGAGTTTGCCAAAACGTACCTGAGGAAGCCAAAATCCTTCTGGGAGAACATCCTGTGGACAGATGAGACCAACATTTTTGGTAAAGCACATCATTACTGTTTACAGAAAACGAAATGAGGCCTTCAAAGAAAAGAACACGGTCAAACATGGTGGAGGTTCACAGATGTTTTGGGGTTGCTTTGCTGCTTCTGGCACCGGATGCCTTGACTGTGTGCATGGCATCATGAAATCTGAAGACTACCAAACAATTTTGGAGTGCAATGTAGGGCCCAGTGTCAGAAAGCTGGGTCTCCGTCAGAGGTCATGGGTCTTCCAGCAGGACAATGACCCAAAGCATACTTCAAAAAGCACCCAGAAATGGTTTAGGACAAAGCACTGGAGAGTTCTGAAGTGGCCAGCAATGAGTCCAGATCTACATCCCATAGAAAACCTGTGGAGAGATCTCAAAACAGCAGTTGGGAGAAGGCACCCTTCAAAACTGAGAGAGCTGGAGAGGTGTAAGCAACTCATTCATGGTTACAGGAAGTGATTGATTTCAGTTATTTTTTCCAAAGGGTGTGCTACCAAATATTAAGTTGAGGGTGTCAATTATTTTGTCCAGTCCATTTTTGGAGTTCTATGTGGAATGATATCAGGTTTGGCTTTTTTTCTCTGACTTTTTTGTGTTGTTCTAATGCAAAGAAAATAAATAAACATGTGAATACCACAGCATTTGTAATTGCAACAATATTCTTGGAAAAGTGGTGCTTTATCTGAAAGAAGTGCAGGGGTGCCAATATTTTTGGCCATGACTGTATGCATTGCACATTGTATATTGATTATTTTTTATTATTATTATTGTTACTGTTTATATTTTAAGTATCCATGTTACATTCTATTGTTGATGATGATTGATGTTGTAGAGCTGCATTGTACTGTATACTTGTATTCAATGTAATGACAGATAAACAAGACTTGAACCAGTACACTGTACACACACACCTAGAACGCCAACAGCTAGAACCCCAACACCTAGAACCCCACTTTGAGTCTCTCAAAGTTATAATATCACACAAGATAGTGATGGGAATACAACACAACTCAACCATGCTCTCCTCTGCTTCCTCCCCAAACCACAACTGTAGAACAAACAACAACCAGCCATTGCAACAAAGAAAGCACACACACAAAACAAACAAAATACGGAGCATATCGAACAGGCACGTCTTTGATCTGCTTAAACCCATGACACTGTAGTGGAAGACAAGACATGATATGAAAGGTAGCGCTCCTCGACAAAGGGGGCTTTACCCAGCTCACTGCTGTCTGTTAGAGCGAACTAGGCAGCACCAGGGGTGTTACTGCTGAAACAGAGTTGAGTGCATATAACATTGTACACACACACACACACACACACGTACCTCTCTGCGCACACACTAAGTGAAAGTAAAAGTGTGTGAGCTTACTACAATACAGCAGGCAGGACCTAGATACAGTACTGGTTATCTAGATAATATAGCTCCAACCATGTCTTATTTTGATGGTGTTGAAATGACAGGTTAGTGATTCTTAGTGATGTGACTAATGTTAAGGAAAATAAACATGGATTAATGAGAGTGAACCTGACATCCTGTGGTGTCCAATCCAGATACCCGTCCACAACCCTGCAACACGCTGTAGATTAGAAGATCTCCACACATACATTTTAATGAACAAAACATTCCCACCCAGCTGAGAAATAGAGGCCAAGCAAATGTATCCCTCACTCCATCCCCATCCTGTCCTTCTCTTCTTATTTTGTATTTTCTTTTCATGATCCCCAAATGGAAAATCAAGACCTGATTTATACAACAATCAGATATGCAAAAAAACTAATTTCCTCTCTTTACTGTAGCTGAAAATGGAACATTAATGGCTTGTAGTCTGTGATTGTGTCCTTCTATTTTGAGAATATCAAATATCATATGATGATGTTAATGAGTCGTCATAGCGACCATGTTTTAAAAAAAAAAAATCATTTAAAATAATGTTTTTACAGTGGTTATTTCAATGATCTATAAAGACATTGGCCACTAGTACAGTACTGTATCTTTGAGCACAGTTTCAAACACGATCAGGAATCTCTTACAATTTCTCATGACAAGCACTAACAATGTATCCACAGTGCCTAGCTGCCAGAGATGAGCCAGCCAGCCACCCACTGACATGGCATCAATAACAGACCTAAAAAGCCAAGAGTGGGGTGGACATGGGGTGTGTGTGTGACTGTTGGCTGTGACAACTGCTACATCTGGAGATGGGAGGAAGAGTCAGCTCATCTCAACAACATTAGTCCTGCCTCCTTGCCCTCCAGGACTAAACATGACATGGCGGTAGTCAAGGTGATCTACCCTCAGCCTTTTTAGATGCCTGAGCTGTCCAGCTGTGCATCCTTCCATAACACCTGTTTATTCCGTCTCTCTCTCTGTCTCTTTCTCTCTGTCTCTGCACTCCGACTGGTCACAGCCACAGACCTGGATCATTATTAATTACCATAAATCCATTGGTCTGCTCCTTTGTAATCCTAGCCTAGGCAATAATGCCTCTCTTGAAGGTAGTCCGCCCCACAAAGGAACAGCGAAGGACAACACAAGGACTGGGCCAATATGACAGGAGAGAGGAAGACAAATTGTGGGGGGAGTGGAACTGCAGGAGAGGGGTGGGGGTTAGGGGCTATGAAAACTTAGAGGGCGGTATGGTGCACTAAGGATGGCAGGACGAGAGGTAATGCAAACCTAAACTGCATATTTGTGTCTGCTAGTGTGCACTTGCATGTGTGCAGAAAGAAAAACATTATTTATCTCTTGGCACCATTTCAAATAATTTGTCTCCCCTCAGTGAGGCAGTGTGGGTCAATGAGATAAAAGAAGAGGAGGTCTCTGGGCTGTACCACCTGGGGGTGGATTTACTCAACAGAAAGGTTAATCAAGGTGAACACCTCCACTCCAAATCAAAGTTCTGAGCTATTGAAGTAGAACTTACGGCATCTGTAATAGTCAGTGAAAGAGAAGAAATGACTGAGTGTGTTTGTCACGTCAATGTAAAAAATAAGCAGTATAAATTAATTGTATTCGTGGAGAAAAGGAGAATGTCAGGTTATGTCTGTGGGGGGACATGCAGCGTTCGGCCTGTAGAGGGAGCTACAGGACCGTGGCCGGGGTTTACGAAAACGAGGCTTCGTTGCGCACCTGTTGCGAATGAAGCCTCGTTGACGAAATGGTTTAAGATGTGTGTGCCTCTGCTTTGGGAGGGGACGGCTGGAAAGCGGGGACTGAAAAGTCCTGACAGAGACTGATAAAATAAACAGGATTTTCCCACACAGCAACCTCGAGTCCGCCTCTGTGTCACGGATCTTATTACAGTGGCGCCCAACCTGGGACACAGAGTGAAGGCGGAGGAAAAAGAGGAAAATGGAGGGGTTAAGCGCGGCCATCGGAAGAATGGCCCTCGTACTGGAGCAGCAGGCCCACCTCCAGCAGGAGCAGCAGTCCGCGATGGGAGAGATGGCGGCGGCGAGGGCTGAGGACCGTGCCCTCCTCCGGGAGCTCGTCGGGGCCATCAAAGCGGGACCAGTGCCCGGGTCGACACAAGGTCCCCCCAAGGTCCACCTCCAGAAAATGGGGGACCTGGACGACCCGGAGGCGTTCCTGGCGGGGTTCGAGGGGACGGCGAGGATCTCGGGGTGGCCGGACGGCAAGTGGGCGTACCATCTGCTGCCCCTCCTGTCAGGCGAGGCGCAGCTCGCTGCCCACAGCCTGCCAACAGCCGCCCAGCGGGATTATCCCTCCCTAGCCCGGGCGATTCGAGACCGCCTGGGCCTCACCCCGGAGGAACACCGTCGACGGTTCCAGGCCCTGACGATGGAGGAGGGGAGCCGGCCCTTTGCCTACGCCCAGCGGCTGCGGGACAGCGCGTGGCGGTGGCTGGACCCAGGGAACAGCTCGGCGGAGGAGGTCGGGGACCGGGTGGTGTTGGAGCAGTTCCTCACGGGGCTCCCGTCCAGTACCACCGGCCCCAGGATCTCGCGGCCGCCGTTACCTTGGCGGAGAACCATCTCTCCCTCCCGCCACGGGAGCCCCGGCGACCCGGAAGGAGCCGTGGCGCCGGACGAGGAGGGGCTGGCGCCTGCCCCGAGGACGAGATGGCAGGGGCAGACACGTCGAGAACCAGCCCTGGCCCCACAAGAAGCACCCCGAGCGGCAGGGGGGGTTGGCGCTGCGGGCGGCCAGGCCACGTCCAGGCGGATTGCCCAGTAATGGAGGTGGGGCAGGTCGTCCGCATCGGCAACATACCGGGCCCTCCCCCCGGACCAGGAGAGGCGTATTGTGTTCCGGTAAGGATACAACACGATACGCACCAGGCGTTCTTGGATTCGGGCTGCATGCAGTCCATGATCCAGGAGTGCCTGGTTCGACCGGGGGCATTGTTAAAGGCATCGAGGGTGTTGGTGAAGTGTGTGCATGGGGACATTCACGAATATCCTGTGGTCGCTATCGAGATTCATTTTGAGGAAAAAAGCATAGTGTACAGGCGGCGGTTAGCCCGCGCCTCACGCATCCCCTTGTTCTGGGTGTAGATTGGGAGGGGTTTCCTCAAGCGGTAAAGCGGGCTACCGGGGTGCGTGCACGACAGAGAGGGAGATGTGAGGCGTGTAATGTGCTCTGTGCTGAGGCGGCGGGGAGCCGGAGCCGGCGGGGGGTTCTCAACCAGAGATTTCCCCGCCGAACTATCCACTGCTAGGTGACTTCCCCCTCGAGCAGTCTCGTGACGAGACCCTACGATCGGCCTATGACCAAGTGATAGCGATTGATGGTACTTTGGTACGGCCAGACACAGTGCGCGCCCACCCCTATTTTGCGATTATCAGCGACAGGTTATACCGAGTAAGTCGTGACTCACATAGTCAGGAGGAAGTAACCCAGTTGTTGGTTCCCTGTAGACGCTGGGAAATGGTCTTCCAGGCGGCTCATTTCAACCCCATGGCGGGCCATTTAGGTTATGATAAGACACTAAACCGTATATTGGCTCGATTTTATTGGCCGGGAATTCGGGCAGAGGTGCGTAGGTGGTGCGCTTGTCGCGAATGTCAGTTGGTAAATCCCCCGGCCATTCCACGGGCCCCCTTGCGGCCCTTACCATTGGTCGAGGAGCCATTTGATCGAAGTACACAGGGATATCGATTTGTGTTGGTCTTGATAGATTATGCAACCCGATACCGCGAGGAAATACCGCTGCGCAATATTTCTGCCAGGAGTGTAGCGCAGGCATTGTTTCAAGTAATCTCCCGGGTGGGAATCCCGAAAGAGATTCTCACCGACCAGGGCACCAATTTTATGTCACGCACCCTTAAAGAACTGTACGGGTTGTTGAACATCAAGGCGATTCGAACCAGTGTTTACCACCCGGCCACTGATGGCCTTTGTGAGCGGTTCAATCGGACCTTGAAATCGATGATCCGGAAGTTTGTGCACGAGGATAGTCGGAATTGGCATAAATGGCTAGATCCCCTGCTGTTTGCGGTACGGGAAGTTCCCCAAGCTTCCACCGGGTTTTCCCCGTTTGAATTACTCTACGGGCGTAAGCCCCGGGGTGTCCAAGACCTCCTTAAAGAAAATTGGGAGGAAGAGTCTAGCGACAGTAAAAGTGAGATTCAGTACGTCCTGGACTTGCACACAAAGCTCCACGCCCTAGGGGTTATCTCACGCGAGCATTTGCAGCAAGCCCAGGAGCGTCAAAAGCGCCTATACGACAGGGGAACTACCCTGCGAGAATTTGTACAGGGAGACATGGTGCTCGTACTGTTACCCACCTCCAGCACGAAATTACTCACGAAGTGGCAAGGGCCGTTTGTGGTCACACGTCGCATGGGGGACGTGGATTATGAGGTAGTACACTCGGACCGGGGGGATAGCTTGCAGGTGTATCACGTAAATCTCCTTAAAAAATGGAACGACGTCGTCACTGTTGCTCTGGCTACAATAATTCCAGAGAGAGATGAGTTCCAAAATCAAAAATTAGCACTCCGGTCGGTATTGATAACCACCTCTCTGCTAGCCAGGCCACGGACGTTGCAGATTTGCAAGCTAGGTTCGCTGACGTGTTCTCTCCCCTGCCCAGTCGGACTACGCTTATCGACCACCATATAGAAACGCAGCCGGGTTTAACGGTGCGTACACGTCCCTATAGGTTGCCGGTACACAAATAAGACATTGTGTGCAAGGAATTGGAAGCCATGCTGGAGCTGGGTGTGGTCGAGGAGTCCCGCAGTGACTGGTGTAGCCCCATCGTGCTTGTCAACAAGCCGGATGGGTCTATACGGTTCTGTGTGGATTATAGAAGGGTTAATGCGGTCTCCAAATTCGAAGCCCACCTGATGCCCCGGGTTGACGATCTCTTGGACCGGCTTGGCACGACCAGGTTTTTTACGACATTGGATTGCACGAACGGATACTGGCAGATTCCCCTCTCGCCGGTATCCCGGGAGAAGACTGCATTCTCCACTACGCTCGGGTTGTATCAGTTCACGGTGCTCCCTTTCGGGTTGTTCGGAGCCCCAGCCGATTTTCAGCGCCTCATGGACCGCATTCTGCGGCCGCACTCTGCCTATGCTGCTGCCTATCTGGATGACAGTCATTTACAGTGACACCTGGGCGCAGCATGTGCAGCGTGTGGCTGCTGTTCTGCGGTCCCTGAGGCAGGAGGGCTGACGGCCAACCCGAAAAAGTGCGTGATCGAGTGGAGGGAGATCTGGTATCTGGGGTATCACTTGGGTTGAGGGGAGGTGCGGCCGCAGATTGAAAAGACTGCGGCCATCGTCGCCTCTCCGCGGACGAAGAAGGAGGTGAGGGCGTTCCTGGGGCTGGCTGGCTATTACCGGCAGTTCGTGCCGGGCTTCTCGGAGCTGGCCAGTCCCTTGACGGACCTCACCCGGAAGGGTGCCCCGGATCCGGTCCAATGGTCGGGCCAGTGCCAGGGGTCGTTCGAGGCCCTTAAGGGCGCTCTTTGTGGAGAAAGGGTCCAGTATGCGCCTGATTTTAACCTCCCTTTCTCCCTACAGACGGACGCGTCGGATAGAGGCCTGGGAGCAGTGCTGACCCAGCGGGTGGAGGGGGCTGACCGGCCGATGCTGTACCTGAGCCGCAAACTATCGGAGAGGGAGGGCCGGTACAGCACGGTGGAGAAGGAGTGCCTCGCCATCAAGTGGGCGGTCGGCGCCCTCCGCTACTACCTGCTGGGTCGCGCTTTCACCCTCTATTCCGACCATGCTCCCCTCCAGTGGCTCCACCGCATGAAGGATGTGAACGCGAGGATCACCCGGTGGTATCTCGCGTTGCAGCCCTTCAACTTTTCGGTCGTGCACAGACCGGGGGCGTAGATGTTCGTGGCAGACTTCCTCTCCCGTGCAGGGGGGGGGGAGTAGGCTGTCGGCCGGTGTGTCCCCGGCCTGTGTCGGGCGGTGGGGGTATGTGGGGGGACATGCAGCGTTCGGCCTGTAGAGGGAGGTACAGGACCGTGGCCGGGGTTTACGAAAACGAGGCTTCGTTGCGCACCTGTTGCGAATGAAGCCTCGTTGACGAAATGGTTTAAGATGTGTATGCCTCTGCTTTGGGACGGCTGGAAAGCGGGGACTGAAAAGTCCTGACAGAGACTGTTAAAATAAACGGGATTTTCCCACACAGCAACCTCGAGTCCGCCTCTGTGTCACGGATCTTATTACAATGTCTCTCTCAGTTAAAGGCCCTGTAATTATGGCTGGTTGGTCAGAGGAAATTAGTGAAATTCACTAAGTATGGATAGATATTGAATGAAGTATACATGGACAGTGGTTTGGATCTCTGTGGCACTGCACACCACAGGTAATCTACTGAGCAATGAGCTCACTTGATGCTCGCACTGTTTGAAGACATTTGGCAATACTGATGCAAACAATATCCCAAAAATGTATGCATAGGGCTACACGTTGTGGCCATCCCCTCGTGTCAAAGGGCTTCAGCACCGCGGACAGCGACCATTCCGCCAGCGGGGCAGAGCAATAACCGGAAAGTACTATCCCTACGCACGGCTGCCCCGCATTACCTTATCAGGTGGGTGGCCGCGGGAAGCAAATCGCGGGCTTGTTAGCCAGACTCGACGCACCTGTGCCTCCTCACAGGAGACACAGATAAGGAGGTGTGACACCCTCCGGGGCGTGAGGGAGTGTCACTGAACCAAACACAGTAAAAGACGTGAGTTCCGCACCAGGATCCAAATTAATTAACTTTATTTGGGGGTCGGGGAGGGGAGAAGGGAGGTGATAGGGGAAGGGAGAATCGGGAGTCAATGCGTCCGCTGGGCTGTCAATTCGTCGTCGGTGGTCAAGCGCTGGGTTCGGTACACAGGCTCGGGCAGTCATGCGGTCGGGAGGGTAGTCGGGCAGGCGAAGTTCGGTACACAGGCGGGCTCTCAGACGGTCAGGGGGTCGGACTTTCCACGGGGTTCTCCTACACAAATGGGTCATACACAGCGCTTTTAAATCTCTCCTTCTCATCACCTACTACCACCTTCTTTCACCACAGTACTTCCTCCCAGTGTTTGTCGGAGTCCTCCTTTTCTGCTGCCTCCACTCACGCTGATCTGGTTCAGCTGCGCTCCGCTGATTGCGTTCTCCTGGTGAACTCACCCTGGCCGCGGAACTCCATATATGGGCAGGCCACAGATCTTGCGCGGGGAGAGAGAGAGAGGCGACAGCAGAGACATAGCGGGGCGAGATATACACCCCATTTACTACCACTCCACATTCCCATGCGCCCTCATTCGCACGGCGGGCGTCACAGAGGAGAGGAACCGGCAGAAGGGGTCGAACGGGGAACTGAGACGGACGTATTCTAAGGGTCAGAGCCGGACTCCGGCAGCACATTTCAGTCGTGTTATACTGACGTGTATCTTCTGTCGCCATAGTGAGCACCGAGCGTTGCCAAGTGAGAGGCCCCGGCAGAACGTAGAACGGAGCTAGAGACCCAGACGACCAGCGCCCACAGAGCCACCCCTGTCTGCCCTCCTACCCCACCTAACCCTGACATGGAGGAAACCTTAGTTGGATTATATTCCACTGAGCCTTATTGTTTTAGTTAAACAACAAACCAAACTTGGACTTTATCACCCTGTTCCTTATTCTTGTATTAAATACGCCCGGAGTGGCTGAACTGAGCGCTGTTGTCTGTGTCGTTCTCTGACGTAGATGTGCATATTTCCCCGGTTTTACTCAGTGGTTGCCACAACGTACTTCAAGCAACTTTGAAACTCAGACTAGACTCTCATAAACACACTCCACACACAGACATGATGCTCACACACAGACACACTAGCCCCCTCTCAGTCACACACACACACAGAGCATGTCTCAGGGTGTGGGGAGCTATAAGTGGTGTGTGCAGCTGAGATGGGCGGTGGGTCTAGGAGTAAATGTGTGTGAAGCGACTCTGACAGTCATAATAGCCAGCAGGCCTCGGGGAGAGCAAGAGCTGACAGCTATTTTCAGGACAATGATGATGTCAACCATGGGGAGGCAGAGACTATCAGCACAGCAGCCCACTCCATGCCCTTGCCTCACAACATGCTGTTTCTGAGGGAGAGCTTGTGTGAATGCTAATACAGTATGTGTGTGTAACAATGTTCGTTCGTGGTCAGAGGCAGACGCAGTGTGTGGGTGAGGGAATAACCCGTTTATTAAGATAATACTCGTAATACTTTAGAGAGTTTCTGACTTTTCAGTCGTCCTTCTTTCTCGCTTCCTCCTGCTCCGCCGTTCCCAGCCCACCTACTGAACAAACAGAGGCACACAAATCTTAAGCATCTAGTCAACGAGGCTTCATTTGTAACAGGTGTGCAACGGAGCCTCGCCGACATAACCCTGGCCACGGTCCTGTAGCTCCCTCTACAGGCCGAACGCTGCATGTCCCCCCACAGTGTGTATACTGTGAAAGTGTGTCTACTTGTATCTGTGAGTGTTCACGTGTGAGTGTTGTGTTTAAGAGTGTGTGCATGTGTCTGACAGAGACTTCTTCTCTCTCCCATGTAGAAGCAGGAACATTGATCAGCACATACCAAACAAGGGCCAGTGTACAAGGCTTAAATGTAACAAAGTCTTGATGACCAATGACCAACATCACACACTTGCATCACACAACAGCTCACTTTCACAACAGCACCTACCCTGAGAATGTGTGTTCCATGAACTCAAGTTAGGACAGAAGATTAGCACTTAAAAGCATTTCATGGACTGGTCTTTGTTTCTATTTTTTATTATAGATAAATAAAATATTTTTTCAAGTGTATGCAATGTATTGAATGATATTGTCCCGATTTTTTATGTGAGCTGCACTGAAGCATTTTCCAAATAATCTCTGATTGGTACAGTATGGCAATACATCTGTAGTGGTTTTGCACTGCTCTAACTGGTGCTGTAACGCCCAGTCTGTGGTTATTATTATTCCTATCAGGCCTTTCTACGAGTGTGGGAGAGCTGCTCCTCCTCACTGATTGTCTATCTTAGCTGCTGTGTTTCCACTGCCTCCTGCATTCCAGAACATAAACACACACACACACTCATTTAAGTGAAACAAATGTGTGTGTATGTGGCATAACACCATACGCAGAGGACAAGGACACCAGCCCCAGTGCACGGTAATCAAAACAATTGTGTGCATGTAGCATGGTGGGCCCATAACCATCGCAACAACAATGCCCGTCAGACACAGACAGAGAGAGAGACAGAGGGAGAGGGGAGATGGACAGAGTGGGGAAATTTCACAAACATTTCTGCAGCAGAACTTTACAAGATTGTCGCCGAGAGCAACTCGTCCACCTCTCGTCTTGACCCTGTCCCCACTGCATTCTTTGACAGTGTTGCAAACCCTGTCTGGACAATCATCAACACATCTCTTGAGTCAGGCATTTTTCCAGATGCTTTTAAAACAGCTGTTGTGAAACCATTGCTGAAGAAATTTAGATAGTGAGAGATATTGACACTCTAACTAATTATAGACCAATATCCAATCTCCCTTTTATTAGCAAGATACTCGAAAAGGTGGTTTATAATCAAATTAACTCCTTCCTACACGATAACAAGATTCTGGAAAAGTTTCAGTCAGGTTTTAGATCGAATCATTGCACAGAGACTGCTCTCACTAAAATTGTCAGTGATCTTAGACGAAACACTGATGGTAATAAGGTCTCCGTTCTTGTTCTCTTGGATTTAAGTGCAGTATTCGACACGATTGATCACGAGATCCTCATCAATCGTCTTCAAAACTGGGTTGGTCTCTCTGATTGCATCCTAAGCTGGTTCCGTACATATATTTGTGGGGGGACATGCAGCATTCGGCCTGTAGAGGGAGCTACAGGACCGTGGCCAGGGTGACGTCAGCGAGGCTCCGTTGCACACCTGTTGCAAATGAAGCCTCGTTGACTAGAGGGTTTAAGATGTGTGTGCCTCTGCGTTCGAGAGAAAAGGACGGCGACTGGAAAGTCTCCGAGTGTTTGGTTTTGGAGGGCTGAAAAGCCACATAATTACGAACTTGATAAATAAACGGGACCTTTCCCTCACTACACCACTGCGTCTGCCTCTGTGTACAATGGACATCTTTACAGTGGCGCCCAACGAGGGACACAGAGGAATGGAGGCGTTAAGCGCAGCCATCGGAGGGATGGCCCGCATGCTGGAGCGGCAAGCTCAATTCCAGCACGAGCAGCAATCCGCAATGGGAGAGATGGCGACGGCGAGGGCTGAGGACCGTGCTCTCCTCCGGGAGCTCGTCGGGGCCATCAAAGCGAGACCGGCGCCCGGGTCGCCACAAGGTCCCCCCAAGGTACACCTCCAGAAGATGGGGGACCTGGACGACCCGGAGGCGTTCCTGGCGGTGTTGGAGGGGACGGCGAGGATCTCGGGGTGGCCGGACGGCGAGTGGGCGTATCATCTGCTGCCCCTCCTGTCGGGCTCGCTGCAGCTCGCCGCCCAGCGGGACTATCCCTCCCTCGCCCGGGCGATTCGGGACCGCCTGGGCCTCACCCCGGAGGAACACCGTCGCCGGTTCCAGGCCCTGACTATGGAGGAGGGGAGCCGGCCCTTTGCCTACGCCCAGCGGCTGCGGGACAGCGCGCGGCGGTGGCTGGACCCAGGGAACAGCTCGGCGGAGGAGGTCGGGGACCGGGTGGTGTTGGAGCACTTCCTCACGGGGCTCCCGGCCCGGACTGCCGCCTGGGTCCAGTACCACCGGCCCCAGGATCTCGCGGCCGCCGTTACCTTGGCGGAGGACCATCTCTTCCTCCCGCTGGAGGAGCCCCGGCGACCAACTACGGCCCGCCCCGAGGACGAGATGGCAGGGGCAGGCATGTCGAGAACCAGCCCTGGCCCCACAGGAAGCACCCCGAGAGACAGGGGGGGTGTGTTGGTGATGCGGACGGCCGGGCCATGTACGGGCGGAGTGCCCAGTGAGGGAGGTGGGGCAGGTCGCCGGATCGGCGACATACCGGGCCCTCCCCCCGGACCAGGAGCGGCGTATCGTGTTCCGGTAAGGATACAACATGATACGCACCAGGCGTTCTTGGATTCGGGCTGCATGCAGTCCGTGATCCAGGAGCGCCTGGTTCGACCGGGGGCATTGTTAAAGGCATCGAGGGTGTTGGTGAAGTGTGTGCATGGGGACATTCACGAATATCCTGTGGTCGCGATCGAAATTCATTTTGAAGAAAAAAAGCATAGTGTACAGGTGGCGGTTAGCCCGCGCCTCACGCATCCCCTTATTCTAGGTGTAGATTGGGAGGGGTTTCCTCAACCGGTAAAGCAGGCTACCGGGGTGCGTGCACGACAGAGAGGGAGGTGTGAGGCGGCGCCTCGCGACACTGCCGAGGAGCAGGAGCCGGCGGGGGGGTCTCAACCCGAGATTTCCCCGCCGAACTATCCGCTGCTAGGTGACTTCCCCCTCGAGCAGTCTCGTGACGAGACCCTACGATCGGCCTATGACCAAGTGATAGCGATTGATGGTACTTTGGTACGGCCAGACACAGTACGCGCCCACCCCTATTTTGCGATTATCAGCGACAGGTTGTACCGAGTAAGTCGTGACTCACATAGCCAGGAGGAAGTAACCCAGTTGTTGGTTCCCCGCAGCCGCCGGGAAATGGTCTTCCAGGCGGCTCATTTCAACCCCATGGCGGGCCATTTAGGGTATGATAAGACACTAAACCGTATAATGGCTCGATTTTATTGGCCGGGAATTCAGGCAGAGGTGCGTAGGTGGTGCGTTTCTTGTCGCGAATGTCAGTTGGTAAATCCCCCAGCCATTCCACGGGCCCACTTGCGGCCCTTACCATTGGTTGAGAACCCATTCGACCGCATAGCCATGGATATTATCGGGCCATTTGATCGGTGTACACAGGGATATCGATTTGTGTTGGTCTTGATAGATTACGCAACCCGATACCCCGAGGCAATACCGCTGCGCAATATCTCTGCCAGGAGTGTAGCGCAGGCATTGTTTCAAGTAATCTCCCGCGTGGGAATCCTGAAAGAGATTCTCACCGATCAGGGCACTAATTTTATGTCACGCACCCTCAAAGAACTGTATGGGTTGTTGAACATCAAGGCGGTTCGAACCAGTGTCTACCACCCCGCCACTGATGGCCTTTGTGAGAGGTTCAATCGGACCTTGAAGTCAATGATCCGGAAGTTTGTACACGAGGATAGTCGGAATTGGCATAAATGGCTAGATCCCCTGCTGTTTGCGGTACGGGAAGTCCCCCAAGCTTCCACCGGGTTTTCCCCGTTTGAATTACTCTACGGGCGTAAGCCCCGGGGTGTCCTAGACCTTCTTAAAGAAAATTGGGAGGAAGGGTTTGCGCACAAAGCTCCACGCCCTAGGGGTTATCTCACGCGAGCATTTGCTGCAAGCCCAGGAGCGTCAAAAGCGCCTATACGACAGGGGAACTAACCTGCGAGAATTTACACCGGGATACAAGGTGCTCGTACTCTTACCCACCTCCAGCACGAAATTACTCGCGAAGTGGCAAGGGCCGTTTGTGGTCACACGTCGCATGGGGGACGTGGATTATGAGGTAGTACGCTCGGACCGGGGGGATAGCTTGCAGGTGTATCACGTAAATCTCCTAAAAAAATGGAACGACGTGGTCACTGTTGCTCTGGCTACAATAATTCCAGAGAGAGATGAGTTCGGTCCGGAAGTCCCAAAATCAAAAGTTAGCACTCCGGTCGGTATTCCTAACCATATCTCTGCTAGCCAGGCCACGGACGTTGCAGATTTGCAAGCTAAGTTCGCCGACGTGTTCTCTCCCCTGCCCGGTCGGACTACGCTTATCGACCACCATATAGAAACGCAGCCGGGTTTAACGGTGCGCACGCGTCCCTATAGGTTGCCGGTACACAAACGAGACATTGTGTGCAGGGAATTGGAAGCCATGCTGGAGCTGGGTGTGGTCGAGGAGTCCCGCAGTGACTCCTCGTGCTTGTCAACAAGCTGGATGGGGTTATACGGTTCTGTGTGGATTATAGACGGGTTAATGCGGTCTCTCCAAGTTCGATGCCTATCCGATGCCCCGGGTTGAGGAGCTCTTGGACCGGCTTGGCACGGCCAAATATTTCACGACATTGGATTGCACGAAGGGATACTGGCAGATTCCACTCTCGCCGGTATCCCGGGAGAAAACCGCATTCTCCACTCCGCTCGGGCTATTCCAGTTCACAGTGCTCCCTTTCGGGTTGTTCGGAGCCCCAGCCACTTTTCAGCACCTCATGGACCGCATTCTGCGGCCGCACTCTGCCTATGCTGCGGCCTACCTGGATGACATTGTCATTCACAGTGACACCTGGGCGCAGCATGTGCAGAGTGTGGCTGCTGTTCTGCGGTCCCTGAGGCGGGCGGGGCTGACGGCCAACCCGAAGAAGTACGTGATCGGGCGGAGGGAGATCCGGTATCTGGGGTACCACTTGGGTCGGGGGGAGGTACGGCCGCAGATTGAAAAGACGGCGGCCATCGCCGCCTCTCCGCGGCCCAAGACATAGAAGGAGGTGAGGGCCTTCCTGGGGCTGGCTGGCTATTACCAGCAGTTCGTGCCGGGATTTTCAGAGCTGGCCAGTCCCTTGACGGACCTCACCCGGAAGGGTGCCCCGGATCCGGTCCAATGGTCGGGCCAGTGCCAGGGGTCGTTCAAGGCCCTTAAGGGAGCTCTTTGTGGAGAAACGGTCCTGTATGCGCCTGATTTTAACCTCCCTTTCTCCCTACAGACGGACGCGTCGGATAGAGGCCTGGGAGCAGTGCTGACCCAGCGGGTGGAGGGGGCTGACCGGCCGGTGCTGTACCTGAGCCGCAAACTATCGGAGAGGGAGGGCCGGTACAGCACGGTGGAGAAGGAGTGCCTGGCCATCAAGTGGGCGGTCGGCGCCCTCCGCTACTACCTGCTGGGTCTCGCTTTCACCCTCTACTCCGACCATGCTCCCCTCCAGTGGCTCCACCGCATGAAGGATGTGAACGCGAGGATCACCCGGTGGTATCTCGCGTTGCAGCCCTTCAACTTTTCGGTCGTGCACAGATGGTCGTGGCAGACTTCCTCTCCCGTGCAGGGGGGGGGGGAGTAGGTTGTCGGCCGTCGTGTCCCCGGCCTGTGTCGGGCGGTGGGGGTATGTGGGGGGACATGCAGCGTTCGGCCTGTAGAGGGAGCTACAGGACCGTGGCCAGGGTGACGTCAGCGAGGCTCCGTTGCACACCTGTTGCAAATGAAGCCTCGTTGACTAGAGGGTTTAAGATGTGTGTGCCTCTGCGTTCGAGAGAAAAGTGTTTGGTTTTGGAGGGCTGAAAAGCCACATAATTACGAACTTGATAAATAAACGGGACCTTTCCCTCACTACACCACTGTGTCTGCCTCTGTGTACAATGGACATCTTTACAATATTACAGGGAGAAAATTCTATGTCAGTCTTGGAGATCACATATTGGATGAGTACGATATACATTTTGCCTTGGTCCCTTACTATTCTCACTGTATCTGCTACCGCTTGGCGACGTTATCAGAGCACACAATGTAAACTTCCATAGCTATGCGGATGATACTCAATTATACATCTCTGTTGAACCAAATGATACTAATGCTATTTGTCCACTCACTAACTGTCTATCAGCTGTCAATAAATGGATGAACAATAACTTTTTAAAGCTAAATGAGGACAAAACTGAAATCCTCTTACTTGGCCCCAAAGACAAACGGGCTATGCTTTTAAACAACCTTGGGAATCTAACTCCCTTGATTAAGTCAGAGGTTACAAGTCTTGGTGTTATCTTAGACTCTGATCTGAGTTTTAATTCCCACATTAGCAAGGTGACCAAGACAGCCTTTTTTCATTTGAGAAACATTGCCAAGGTGCGGCCGTTTTTAACTGATTCATGCTTTTATTTCAAGTAGACTTGACTACTGTAATACACTTTTTACTGGCCTCCCTCTTCCCTATAGACAGGCTCCAACTAATTCAAAACTCTGCTGCTAGGCTACTGACAAAAACTAAGAGGAGAGAGCATATCACTCCAGTCTTAACTGCTCTGCACTGGCTCCCTGTATCGTTTACAATTGACTTCAAAGTCCTTCTACTCATATTTAAAGCACTCAATGGACTGGGACCATCCTACCTTACTGATTCGCTGACAATCTATATGCCCTCAAGTGCACTCAGCTCCTCTGCTGCTGGTTTATTAAAGGTTACTATCAAGCAATGGTCAGCCCCCAAACCCCTGCCCAATCAGTCCGCTCTTCCACCTCGGCTGGCCGCCTGGCACCGCCGTCTCTATGTGTATGCAGCAGCCGCACTACTCACGGCTTTTCACTGTCCTGGCACCCCGCTGGTAGAACGAGCTTACCACTGCTGTCATAACTGCAGAGTCACTACCAATCTTCCGCCGTCGATTGAAGACCCATCTCTTCAGGCTACATCTTAACGGTCCCTCCTAAAGACCTCTTCACCCCTACTACCCCCCTGTACAAGTTTCTCTCCTGTTAATAAAAAAATCTAATAAAAAAATAAAAATAAAAATAAAAATCCTTCTTCTAGCATTGTGACTGCCTATGGCCCCTGGTCCGAGCATTGATTACTTTATCTTATGATGACTGATGGATAGATGATTGACTTACTTAAGCAAATGTATTGTTGTAAGTCGCTTTGGATAAAGGCGTATTTAAATGTAAATGTAAAACCCAAAAGAAAGTTGGTGATGCGGCATTTATTAACTATGCCCCTAAACTGTGGAATACGGTACCTCAAGAAATCAGGGAAGCAAGCTCAGTAAACATCTTTAAGCGCCAGTTAAAAATCTCTCTTTCAATTCGCATTTTATCTATGCTGCTATCTCTGCTGTTTTTATTGTACTGATCAACTATCTATGCAACTAGATTGAGTGATGCTACTTTTATTGTATTGACTAATATGTTATAGTTGTTTTTGTTTTTAATCGGCTCTTGCACTGTATTGTACAGCACTTTGCTGATGTTTTGGTTGTTCTCGTTTTCCTTTTTTATCTGTTTACCTGTTCCTTTTTTCTTTCTTTTGCGCAGTATTGTACAGCACTTTGAGCTGCATTCTTATGAAAGGTGCTATATAAATAAAAGCTTATTATTATTAAATAAGAGAGCTAGAGAAATATAAAATAAAAGAGGGGGCCATGAACTATGCTTTATTATGTGAGAAAGACCAGTAGTTTGACTAAGCCCCGTAAATGTCATTGCTAACAACTCTTAGAGAGGGTGAGAGATAGAGCAGCTGGGTTTCAACAGGATACAGAGCTGAAGCAGATGTGGGGGAGCAGAGGAGACCGCAACAAGGATATCAGAGACACTTGTTTTATTTTTTCCAGCCAGAGTCTCCACAGAGACACTGTGGAAGAGCTCAGATCTCCAATAACACCACTTGTCCAAATAGAGGCCGGTCCCACTTATACAGTGAAAACAAGCAAGTCTTTCTCTAAGATAGATAGGTACTTTATTGATCCCCGAGGGGAAATTAAGGCATTACAGCAGCTCATATCACAAACAACAACAACAAAATAAAGTGACAATAATATAATAAAATAGACATCTGAAACATTATATACAGTAAGAACAGTCCAGTATAATTTAACATCCCCCAGCCTGACTGGTCATCGAGCCAGCTGGAGGAGGAGTTGTACTGTCTTATTACGGCAGGCAAAAAAGATCTCCTATAGCGCTCCTTCGTGCAACATGGTTGTAGTAATCTGTTGCTAAAAGAGCTTCTCTGCCACAGTGTCATGCAGGGGATGGGAGGGATTATCCATGATGGCCAGGAGTTTGGTCCTCATCCTCCTATTGGCCACCTCCTCCACAGTGTCCAGGGTGACACCGAGGACAGAACCAGCTTTCCTAATAAGCTTGTTCAGCCTCTTGGTGTCACCTTCCTTGATGCTGCCCCCCCCCCCAGCATACCACCGCGTACAGCACTGCGCTGGCCACTAGAACATGTCCTGTACACGATGCACACAATGAGAAATAAATAACTGCAGTGTGTGTGTGTGTGTGCGTGTATTACATAGACCCTGGTCAAAGACCCCCTCCCATAGCTCCTCTCATGCGGTGCTGAGGAGCACATGTTCCAGCATGGTCACGTTCCATAGACTGGTGCTGGAGTCCCCAATGGAGGCCCCACAGATCTGAGGCCAAGGACAATGTTTGAACACCTGCCCATCCCTCTCAGGGCTGTGTTGCAGCCTTGGGGGAATGATTGTTGTTTCCCAGTAGGAGGAAATATCTGCCTCATCAGAGCCCTCAGATGGGGCCTACAGACACGTCTTTCCATCACTGGATGTATGGTGCTGTTCATGTGGAGCTTAGAAACAACACACTACTAGTCTTACACCATGAGAAGTGCCCTGCATCAATAGAAATATAGCTGAGGGAGAGGGGGGATTAGGGCGGTCAATGGTTAACATGATCAATAATACACCAAAAACAAATGGCAAAATGCCTTCTGTATACGAGGGTGGGCTTATATGTGCCTAATGTGTGTGTGAGACAATGACTGTATATAGGAAGGGACACATTGAAGTCTGACGTCACCCGATTCATTTCAATGGTAGTAGCTTGTGTTGTTAATCTGCCAACGAAATGCGTACATCCTCATCGCCATTTTAGTCTGTCCGCCCACAGAACGTGCTCAGTATTCGCTCTCATCTAGAATGCTGTGAGAAGAACACATGAGCCAAAGGAACGCGCCTCAGCCCTCAGTCAGCAACCATCAATGCCAGCAACAGACAGAGCACAGTATTCAGCTGATGAAACAATACCCGTTATAGAAGTCATTTTTTCTTTAACCAAGGCTAAAGATAAACTGCAGTAACCTTAATGGATAACCTATCGTAATTTTGTTCGTACTGTAATTATTTTGTTCTGACGTTTAATCATTGCCCTATTGGATACCTATAGTGTCATTTATTCTGATTCTGTGGAAATCCTTTTTTAATTATTATTTATGAGAAGCTCCTAATCTGCCTAGCTGTTGAAAATATACCAAGTGATTAGTTTCAATATGGCCATGATATTTCATCATCAACTTTTTTGTCAATCCATCTAGTCAACTAAATCAGATTTTATTCTCGATGTAGCCTAATCATAAAAGTATAGGAGTTAGGTAATGTGAGAAATGGGAGTACTGCATTCAAAGTTGACTCAAATTGTAATGAATTAACACTGTTTTGATCCAAAGCATATTGACCACCAGAGAACGGTTAAAGTTTCATGATACTAGAAAGACTTACCTTCAGCCATGATGTGTACAGTGTAATCCACTTGATATCATCCGAAGTAAATTAGCATCCCACAGAAAACATGTTCAAATATCACACTTTTAAATAGCCAAATAGGCCTTCTATAGGCTAATATCTTCCATCACTAGCCACAGTTGACAAGATTGTTGATCTAAAATCATGATGTCTGCTCATGACAGAGTCCCTCATTCTATCAAGCCTTGTTATAAATAAGATATAGCATTTATAATTTTTCTGTTCTGAAGCTGTGATGTCTAAAAGTTCATTGACACAAGTTTCCAAGGAAAGTATTAGCATACTTTTGAGTCCTGTAGCCAAATTATTTGATATTATTTGATAAAACAACAATAGGCCTATTGTGCGCATTTGTTTGATCCAATGTCAATCGCGAGAGAATATCATTGATTTTGCCATCAAGCCACATCTGCTTCCGTCAGCCATCGATTGACAAGATTAATAAATCAGTCGTTGTCCGCTCATAAAAACGTCTCTCAGTTCTAAACCTGGTTATGAATATGATAATAGCCTATCAATTTCTGTTCTAAAGGTGTGCATGTCATTAGAAATATTGAATGTTCGAGTTGGACAAAAATTGTAATTTTAGAACATCAAGACGAATGATTACAATCATTCCTTTGTCATCGCATAATCTATATTAGGCTACATTACCATATTGCATGATCTTGCAGTAGGAGGTTCGAACTATTGTGGAGAACATACAAACTAATTAGGCTACAGTGGCCTACACTGTACAGAGTATTGAATATAATGTACAGTAGCCTAGTTGCAGCTGTTTCCATCAGTTTTCCACCTCCTCACGCGCGTGCCCTGGCTGGCATAGACGCTACAATATGATGTCAGCACTTTATAGAAGTAGGAGAAATGCCTATATCGTCCGATCTGGGCTATAAAAATGTTTACGATGGCCAAGGCATGAATTTGTATATTTGAAAGTAATTGTAGAACATGAAAGTCACACTGGAATCGACCTAATTTGGCGAGGAACAATGACATGACATGAACATGACTCTGCCATTGGAATTACATTGGGAATTGTCTTTTTGGGCAGAACAGAACCACGAGTGGCCACCGGCGTGCCCGCCAGACGACCAATGGTGTGAGGGTGAGAGAGTGTGTACTGTATGTGTGTGTGTGAGTGTGAGAGAGTGTGTGCGTGCATGCATGTGTGTATGTGTGTGTGTGTTCGCCTCACCTTCTTCTTGTCTCTCATGGAGCCTTTCCCACGAACCATGATTTTACATCCTGTCTCCGCTTCCAGCTGCTTGGCTGTAAGCCCCCGTGGTCCCAGGATCCGGCCAACAAAGTTAAACTGCCAGAGAAATACACACATTAACATCAAACTCAGTAGTACAACTACTGCGGTTTTTGTCCATCCAAGCAGCATTTATGTTTGAGGCAGTGGAGGCTGGTGGATGTAGAAATCAGAGGACACGTGTTTGATACCATTCCTTATTCCATTCCATGCATTACAATGAGCCTGTCCTCCTATTTCCACTGGTTTGAGCATATAGTTTATAGGTGACACTGGATAATATTGTAACAAATATTCTCCTGGCAGAACCTGACATGTTGATAGCAATGGTTGATGAAAAAGAGAGAGAGAGAGAGAGAGAGACAGACAGAGTGAAAGAGAGATTCTCTTAGGGGAGCCTCTCGTTTGAACCAGACACCTCAGCTCTCTCACACCCTCATCATCCGGGCCACCCTTCTGACAATGGCACTATATGGCTGAAAAGCAGCCAATATCCGAGAGTGTCTGGCAACCAGCCCCGGGCCGGTGGTGACAAGTTGGCCCATCGATCAGGAGCCAGAGCTCCTTTCCTCAATGGCCCACACGGCAACTGTCAATCATTAAAGGTTGCCTATCGATGGGCTGGCACTGATATTGACAGACAGGAAGGCTGGGAGCCATGATGGAAAAGGGACAGACACAGAGAGACATTGACTGACTGACAGTCTTGATGTAAAAAGCTACTCTGTAGGAAACTAAGAGACTACTTACACTCACTGGGCACTTTATTAGGAACTGTACTGTCATGCCCTCCACTGTCTGTCATGCCCTGTACTGTCATGCCCTCCACTTCCTCTTAGTCTGTGCCTGTGCCTCCCTCTCTCCTGTCTGTCTGTTTGTGTTGTGTGTGGGCGTGGCCAGGCTCCGGTTCTCGTTTCAGTTCATCATCTCCACCTGCCCGATCTACACACCTGCTATTCAACTCTCATCACCGTGCTATATTTAAACCCCAGCTTCCCATTCACTCATAGCCAGGTCGTTGTTTAGTGTTTCAACACGTTAGTACCGTTCTCGGCCTCTTTGTCTAGTAATACTTAGTCTTCGTGTGTATACGCTGTTTTTGATCTTCTTTCCTTTTTCCTCCAGAAACCCTACCCGGCTGTCCACCTGTCAGTCTGCCTGGCCGCACTACCCGCCTGCCTAGTCTGCCTGCCCTGCCTGCCTAGTCTACCTGCCCGCCTGCCCTGTCTGTCTGCCTGCCCTACCCTGTTTGACATTCCCCCCGCTTGTCCCATTCCCTGCTGGTTCCTTATTAAATACCTTATTTTATATTTGTGTCCTGACTCTGTGTCTGTGCTTGGGTTCTTAGATCTTACGATAACATGCCTCAGCCTATTTGAGTATTGTTGCTGACCATGTGCATCCCTTCATGGCTACAATTTACCCATCTTCTAATGGCTACCTCCAGCATGATAATGCACCATGTCACAAAGCAAAAGTTGTCTCAAACTGGTTTCATGAACATGACAATGAGTTCAGTGTTCTTCAGTGGCCTTCCCAGTCACCGGATCTGACAATCATGTCATCATGGACCAGAATCTCAAAGGAATGTTTCCAACATCTTGTGGAATCAATGCCACACAGAATTGAGGCTGTTTTGAGAGCAAAAGGAGGCCCTACCCAGTATTAGTATAGTGTTCCTAATGAAGTGCTCAGTGAGTGTATGTCTTCTGTAGCTACAACAGTCTTGTATGTATACACTGACTGACTGACTCTGTAGGAAACTTGTGGTCTAGTCTATGGTTACTTCCTCTCTGGACGTAACAGTGCTGTACAACACACATAATTGAGTCTGAAGTATGGAGAATCTACTGAAACAAGGTTTGGAGCGGGAAGACATATCGTCTTCCTGTCTGCTTCGCCGCTCTCCTGTCAGACGTTATGTACTACGAGAGCAGCGATCAATGTTTATCTTATGCTCTGTCCTTAATTTGAATCACATCTTTTCATTTTGCCATCGCTCCCCTCTCTCACGGAATTCTGTTCATCGGTTTGACATCATTGGACAACTTCAAGATCTTATTTGCTCATATCCCAATATCAGCCAAAAACAAAACTGTAACATGGAACAAGTCAACAGAAATTAGTGGATCTACAGTTTGACATTTGACCTGTGACTCTACTATGTGGAGGGAGTGCAAGGTGGACCCTGTGCTGTTGCACAGATTTCTGCCCTTGCTGAGCATCGAGTTGTCTTAGCAGTTTGTCAACTGTCACAGTAAGGAGTTTGCACCTGGCATGGTTGAAAAGGGCACATTCTCCTGCTCTGCCATGTACAGTACATGTTCCAAGCCTCCTTCCACAAGGCACCAATGAAAAGCCTAACAGAAGGATAGTTCTCTAAATACCACTCCATTGAGACCTTAGTCAGCACAAAGACCAAACTGCCTAGACTGCCATCTTAAAACCTATTAACTTAACTTGCTCAGTTTGATTTAGCATCACAGGGATATATGGACATTACACTGTTCTTAGATTGCTCACTTGTGTCAATCTAGTCACTGATTTAAAATGTTGTATTTAACTTTAGTTATCCAGGTTAGTAAAATCTATTTTGCAAGAGAGTCCAAGACAGCAGCAGGGGGGAGCAGTGTTTCAGACAAATGACAAACATACAGTAGACACACACAGACATACACACTACAAGAAACAAATGCGTTATTGTCTCCTGGAGGAAAGACATTCCAAGGTGCCCTCAGGATGGGAACGAGAAACCACAGGACAGCGCTGCTACAGTACAGTAGTCCACTCTCTGATGCAGCTCTCTCAATACCTCAGTATTTGTCCAGTACAGAGTTGCGGAATGACCTTCACTTTCCGCCGACATTCAGGACACATCGTCAGGGCAGCTGCCTTTGAGGCTCAGCACAGAGAAAGGCTCTGTCTATTCCACCCTTTCTCCTCCTGGCTGCATTTAGAATGATGACCATGATGATGATAATGATGAAGTTCTCCTGCCTGTCAGATTCAAAAACATCCCTGACTCCGTCATTTCCACTATATTCAAAAGCATGAGTAGTCATACGCGTATCATAGTGAAACGTCCCCTCCTGGGCAAAATGGGTCACGAAAGAGCATGTGTGAAATCTGTGAGTGGCAGTGACGCTTTTACACAAGCTGCCTTATTCATGCGACACAATGGAGCACACAAAACGTAAATGACAGCCAGGGCGCTGAGAAGGCCTGGATACCTGACTCAATGCAACACTTCCCAGCCCCCCTCCGCTCTCACACTGTCACCTGCATTCTGATGTCCCTTCTTCAGGACTTCCCATACAATGCCTCTCTCTCTCTCACCGCCTCTGTGTGTGTGTGTCGAGAGAGGAGTGTGTGTGTGTGTGTTTTGAGATGAGGAGAGAGAAAAGGGGACAGAATGGGCTGAATTAGAATCCCATGTGGCTTCCTTGTCGGGGGAGATCCGTGCAAGTGACTGACAATGTGATAGCGATAGGTTATGTGGAGGTTATTAGTGGTGACAGGTCAGTGCGGCACAGACAGGGATACACATTATGTGTTCGTGGAGAACGTGTCTCCTCCTTCATCCAAATAGTGCTCCTAAATCCCATCCAATGTTGTATTGATCTGAGAGGTAGGCATCCTTAGTGGACTAGAAGAGGCCAACAGGACAGAGACAGATTGATTCAATGTCCTCTGCAGCGGCACTCAGCCTACCTCCACTCCACTAGAGCTCCTGTTAAACAGAGAGAGAGAGACAGTAAGAACATCTATTGAAGCTAATGGAATGCCTAATATCTGTTTTTAAAGGACTCCCCCTATTTACCCAATCTGGGCAGCCGAGATTAAGTGTGTTTTCCATCAACTACAATAAAAGGGAAAGCTGAACGTAATTACAGCCGTTTAAGACTAGGAGCACGGTGGACTGTGAGACACTCACACTGATCTTATTATCTTATGAAGATAACTGAGACAGTCGCTGTAATTGGCAAATTCATTATTGCATGGCTTCTAATAGCACTGCGCTCTAATTGCATTTTGTTTTCATTATTATGATGGATAAGGGGCCTGGAATGAAGGAAGAAAGGCCAGATAGATTTTTAGGAGAATAGGAGAAAAATAAAGAAATCCATTATGTGTAACTGCAATCAGAGTTTTATTCTAATGAAAGTACTTTTTTAAATCTTTATTTTTAACAGGGAGTCACATTGAGACCAGAGTCTCTTTTTCAAGGGAGCCCTGCAATAGAAATAATACAAACAAGTAGGATACAAACAAGAAAACAAACAGAAGATACAATTTCATGCAAAACATGAACACTCCTCTGTAACCAGGTCCCCTGGAGCAACCGAAAATGCCCAAGCGGTACTAAGGAGTTTAGTTTTAGTATCAGAGTTCATTCCACTGTTTCGGACCATACTGGCTAAAAGCTGTTTTTCCAAGGTTGGTGGAATGCGGGACCTTGAGAACTAACCACTCCTGTGATCGGGTGGAATAATGAGTGGTTCTATAATTTAGGAGTGATGTAGATTGGAAGTTTAGTGTAACAGAAAGCAATGCTGTTTTCTCCTTGTAGAGACGGATGGCCAACCTACTTCTGATAGAGATGGCAATGATGTGTGTTATATTTGTCTCCCATAATGAAGCAGAGGGCACTATGGTACGCGTCAAGAGGTTTTAATGAGGATGTAGCGGCATGCATATATATCACCATAATCCAATGTGGCCATGACTGAATGATTTTTCTCCTGTTTTCAATTGTGAAACAGGCCTTGTTTCTATAGAAGAAAATTAAAAGTTTCATTGAAAGCACATCTACAGTTAGGTCTGGAAATATTTGGACAGTGACACAATTTTCATAATTTTGGCTCTGTACGCCACCACAATGGATTTGAAATGAAACAATCGAGATGCAATTGAAGTGCAGACTTTCAGCTTTAATTCAAAGGGTTGGACAAAAATATTGTATGAAACATTTCGGAATTGCAACCATTTTTATACACAGTCCCCTATTTTCAGGGGTTCAAATGTAATTGGACAAATGAACATAATCATAAATAAAATGTTCATTTTTATACTTTGTTGAGAATCCTTTGCAGGCAATGATTGGAACCCATGGACATCACCAAATGCTGGGTTTCCTCCTTTGTGATGCTTTGCCAGGCCTTTACTGCAGCTGTCTTCAGTTGTTCGTGGGTCTTTCTGCCTTTAGTTGTCTTCAACAAGTGAAATGTATGCTCGATCAGGTTGAGATCAGGTGATTGACTCAGCCATTGCAGAATATTCCACTTCTTTGCCTTAAAAAAAACTCCTGGGTTGCTTTCGCAGTATGTTTGGGTCATTGTCCATCTGTACTGTGAAGTGCCGTCCAATCAACTTTGCTGAATTTGGCTGAATCTGAGCAGACAGTATATCCCTAAACACTTCAGAATTCATCCGGCTGCTTCTGTCTCATCATCAATAAACACTAGTGACCCAGTGCCATTGGAAGCCATGCATGCCCATGCCATCACACTGCCTCCACCGTGTTTTATAGATTATGTGATATGCTTCGGACCATGAGCAGTTCCAAGCCTTCTCCATACTTTTTTCTTCCCATCATGCTGGTACAGATTGATCTTAGTTTCATCTGTCCAAAGAATACTGTTCCAGAACTGGGCTAGCTTTTTTAGATGTTTTTTGGCAAAGTCTAATCTGGCCTTTCTATTCTTGAAGCTTATGAATGGTTTGCACCTTGTGGTGAACACTCTGTATTTGCTCTCGTGAAGTCTTCTCTTTATGGTAGACTTGGATAATGATATGCCTACCTCCTGGAGAGTGTTCTTCACTTGGCTTCACTTCACCATGTGAAGGATCCTGCGATCATCCACCACTGTTGTCTTCCGTGGACATTGTGGTGGAAGTCTAGGATTTACCACTCTGTACTTTAGCTCTTCGGAGGTAAGAATCAAGAAACAAATCCTGAGTAGCCACAATATCTGAGTCCGGTATTTATTGCTTGCAAACAAGAGACAAGAGCGTAACAGCAGCCCAGCGTAGATCCGGGGGTCATTTCAGCGCAAGTCTAAAGAGACAATGATCAGGTTTGTCTTTTATACAGTTTGAACATAATGCCAGGCGCCGCCAAGGCTATCGGCTGATGGGCTTGTGCTTACGTGAGAAAGGGCGGGAGAGAATGAACAATGGGGAGACTCTCTTACTGATCAATCAGCGCTTTCTTACTGATTAATCGGCGTTCAACATTTCACACCTATCTGCAGGATGCGCCTGTCCCCCCATTATTGCTCTCTCTCTCACCACTCCCTCCTGAAACCACTGCTGTTCACATAGTAAATTATACAGTGCTTCTTAGAACAATGGCTATAGAACTTTAGAGGTGTGGCAAGAGAAAATGTAATCACAGTAGTTACACAAGTTGTATCAGTCATATGAAAGTGTATAACCTGAAAATAGTTCTATCAATGTATTTTCCATAACAACATTCAGGCCTTTTTGTGTTACCGAGCTCAACAGTGCGTTCTTTTTCTCTCAGAATGTATCCAACTGTTGATTTGGCCACTCCTAATGTTGCCGCTATCTCTCTGATGGATTTTTTTTGTTTTTGCAGCGTGAGGATGGCCTGTTTCATTTGCATTGAGAGCTCCTTTGACCGCATGTTGTGCGTTCACAGCAACAGCTTCTAAATGCAAATGCCACACTTGGAATCAACTCAGACTTTTTACCTACTTAATTGATAAAGAAATAACAAAGGAATAGTCCACACCTGTCCATGAAATTGCTTTTGAGTCAATTGTCCAATTACTTTTGATCCCTTGGAAAAGAAATTAAAATTAAAACTGAGAGTCTGCACTTTAAGCCCATATTCATTATATACAGTGCCTATAGAAAGTCATCATACCCCTTTGAAATAGTTACTATATTTGTCGTACAGCCTGAAATCAAAACCCATTGTACAGCTTTATGTACAAATTTAGCCATACAACATCAAACTAATGAAAAAAAAGGCGACAGTTCTGAAAATGTATGAAAAACAAAAAACAAGAATAACAGGGTTGGAAAAGTCATCAGTCCCCTGATTTAATACTTTGTCGAGCCACCTTTTGCTGCAATTACAGCCATCAATCTGTTTGGATATGTCTCTACTGGCTTTGCACACCTAGATTGGAGAATATTTGCCCATTCTTCCTTGCAGAATTGTTTGAGTTCAGTCAAATTCCATGGCGAGCGGCGATGGACTGCTCTCTTCAAGTCCATCCACAGATTTTCTATCGGATTTAAGTCAGGGCTCTGGACTTGGCCACTCAAGGACATTCACCTTTCTATCCTTAAGCCACTGCGTTGTTCTTTTGGCAGTATGTTTAGGATCATTGTCGTGTTGGAAGGTGAATGACCTGCCCATCTTCAGCTGTCCAGCAGAGGGACGCAGGTTGTCCTCAAGAATTTGGGTGTACTTGGCAGCATCCATTTGCCCTTCAATCCTGACCAATTGCCCAGTCCCCGCTGAAGAGAAACATCCCCACAACATAATGTTGCCACCACCATGCTTCACAGTAGGTATGGTGTGTTTTGGGTGGTGTGCTGTGTTTGGTTTTCGCCAAACATAGCGCTTGGAGTTCAGTCCAAAAAGTTCAATCTTAGTCTCGTCTGACCATAAAACCTTTTTCCACATGGCAACAGAATCTTCCAGGTGTGTTTTTGCATAGCACAAACGAGACTGAGTGTGGCACTTTTTCAGAAAAGGCTTCTTTCTTGCTACCCTGCCATACAGGCCAGCTTTGTGTAAAGCTTGTGAGATTGTTGTCACATGCACAGACAGACCAGTCCCAGCCATAAAGACATGTAAGTCCTTCAAAGTTGCCTTTGGCCTCTTGGTAGCTTCTCTGATCAATGTCCTCCTGGCTCGGTCATCCAGTTTGGACGGACGGCCTGATCTAGGCAAGGTGTTGGTGGTGCCATACGCCTTCCACTTCTTAATGATGCTCTGAACGGTACTCAGAGGGATAGCTAAAGCCTTCGAAATCTTTTTGTAGCCTTCACCTAACTTGTGCCTTCCTACAACTTTATCCCGGAGGCCTTTTGAAAGTACTTTTCCAACCATGGTGAATTCTTTGCAGAACCATGCACTTCTAGTAGTTGAATCCTCAAGAAACAGCTGGTTTTATTTTGAAGTAAACAAAACCACTACAATTGATCTCAGGTGGGGGGCAATTAGCCTGGTGTTTGATCTGGAAGTTGATTGGTTGCACCTGAGCAAGTTTATAATGGTATACTCTAAGGGGCTGATCACTTAACCAAACCAGGTATTTCACTAATTAATTTTTAATAATTGTCCAGAATTTTTTTCATTTTTATTTTCACTTTGATGATGAGGGTTATAATGTGTACAAACAGCTCAAAAAAGTTAGATTTGATTTATTTTAATTTCCAGGGTGTAATGTGACAAAAGGTAAAGATTTCACAGGGGTATGATGACTTTCTATAGGCACTGTAACTGTAACTTGAATGTTTTGGTAAACAGCTAAAATAACAAAAATTGTGTCTGTGTCCAAATATATATAGACCTAACTGTATGTGGTTTAAATTATAGCTTGTCATTGATCCAGATACTGAGATATTTATATGATGGGACTTTTTGGACTCCACTCAGGCTGCTAATATTTAACTCTGAGGTATTACATTTACATTTATGGCATTTAGCAGACGCCTTTATCCAAAGCGACTTACAACAATACATTTGTTTAATTAAGTGAATCATCTATCCAACAGTCATCATAAGACAAAGTAATCAATGCTCACACCAGGGGCCATTGGCAGTCGTAATGCCAGTCGGCAACATTTTTTTTGTTTTCTTTTAAAAAAATATATTTTATTAGCAAGGGAGAAGAGGTCTTGGGGTTAGCGTTAGTATAGGGGGGGTAGTGAGGGTGAAGCGGTCTTCAGGAGGGACTGTTAAGATGTAGCTTGAAGAAATGGGTTTTCAATCTACGGCGGAAGATCGGTAGTGACTCTGCAGTCCTGACCGTAGTGGGAAGCTCATTCCACCAGCGGGGCGCCAGGACAGTGAAAAGCTGTGACCGAGTAGCGCGGCCACTGCATCCACGTAGAGGCGGCGGTGCCAGGCGGGCAGCCGAGGTGGACGAGCGGAGTGATCTTGCAGGGGTTTGGGGGCAAACCATTGCTTGCAAGTAGGGAGGGGCTGTTCCCTTTGCCGCCCGGTAGGCAAGCACCAGGGTCTTGAATTTGATGCGAGCTGCTACCGGGAGCCAGTGGAGGTTTTCTATCGGATTTGAGTGGAGAGTTCACCAACAAGTGAACTCTCATGGCCAGTGGCATTCCACTGTTTAACCATGGTTGAGTGTTGCATACTCGGCTCTTTTAAACCTTGTACCTGAGACATGTGATGATGTTTTGCATATGTGTGAATCAGATGTCCTGCGGCATTCGACTTAAAGTGTCCCGTCTGAACTTACGGAAACTTCATTTCAGTCAGGACATTTACGTCGGTTAAACATGTTTAACCCTCTCGACCCCACAACAGCCGTAAAATGAGTTACTACTCAAAGGCAACTAGCTACCGGTGCTAGCTATCTGGCTATACAAATAACCATGCAAAAGTGACTAAAAACAAAACTGTAATTTAGCAAATGAAAGCAAAATGCAGGTGAAAACCATAACAAGATTACTGCACCTTTGGTGATCGATTTGTGTCCAGTAATTTTTCATATTAGAGCCAATAATCCAGTGTGGTGTGTAATGATGTCAGTGTAGGCAAGTAATTAGCTGAGAGCCACACTGTAGCTGGTTAGCTAGCTAATGTTTTCATAAGATGATGTTCTCAGTAGATGACACTTCACCAAATTAGTTTTATATTAACTGGCAAATCAATTGAAAATAAAGTTTAGCCTCTCATCTAAGTAAGTATATTAACATGTATCCTTAGATTGAGTTATTCATCATTATTTCAGACATTAGAGAAATATAATAAAAACTCCAGTAAACTGCAGGTATGTTCTAGAATTGTATTGGGGTCTAAAGGGTTAATGAAAATGGTAATACATTTAAGTTTGGAGTAATGTAATGGCTCCGCTCTGTATAGCTCCCTGCCTGAAGTTTAAACAACATAAAATACAAAATAACATAAGCAGGGAGCCCATAACTATCAACCCCCAACAAAACAGAACCATCCAAACAACTATGTGACCTGTGTATCAGGAAAACTCTCCCGGTGTCCCCCCTGCACTTTCTTCAGTGCAGGGACAAAATGACTTCATCAGACAGAGGTCATTCTAGAATTATGAGAATCTAAGACTAAGTGTCTGCGGTAATTGCCCCGGTGCCTGCTTTAACAGGGTGACCCTCCCTGTATCCTTCCGCACCTTCTTCAGTGCAGGGATGAATGACTTGCATCCTGGATCAGACAGGGGGCCATTCTAGCATTATGTGACCTCAACTATTCACTATTACCCATGTATCACAGCGCTGCCCTTCTCATATGTATTATAGGGCAGGGTCTTCTAAATGCAACAGCCCTTTAGAGATTCTTCACTCTAAGCTCGTCAGCACCCATACAAAACCAGATGTTCTCCTACATCATCTAGGCACATGGGAATATTCTACCTTGTGAACTGTGTGTTGACAGTGAATCCATCACCGCTTCTATCTAACCAGTCTAACGATAGCTGAAAGGGGCATGTTGCGGGCCAACGTCCAGGTGGCACCTTGAGCAGGATAATTCGCACCATGCTCTGAACCCAACTCGACACGCACGTCTACACAGCAAGGACAAGCGCATGTCGGGCGACACCCTGCATCCAACATAACAGTGCAATAGTTAATAAGTGTAACATGTCTTCCCCCCACAAATTATGTAGTGCCTCTCTACAAAAAGAGAGTGAAGGAGAACATATAAATTAAGCAATACATTTATCCATAAACTTTTAATATGACACACTGTTGTCTGTGCTAAACAGTGCTGTGTCCCCGTTGAGCACAGGGAGGCTTTTCTCTTTGTGTGATCACCTTCTGTGCCCAAAGAGAAATAATGTCGGCGCCAATAGCTACTATCGTACTAACTCTGTATTGACATAAGACGCCTTAACTTCAACACAAATTTCACCAAGAGGCTAAGACAAAATACTGCAAACAAATATTTCCAACAGTCTTGCTTCTTACAATTTGCATTGATTTCTCAAAATATTATTCTCAATCCATTAGATAAAATATTTGCACAGCAAATTATTTGGTTACAAATGCGACTGTTAAACCAAGGTTACACAATGCTGCTTACTGTATAGCCAGTTCGGCAAGAAATGATGCTGTAGAACAGACTTCTCACAAATATTATTCCCAATTCTTTAGGCTATTGCCTACAGCTGCATTCATTGCCAGAATGTACATTTACCTGAACCTGTAGTGCTTATTGAGTCATCATCAGTCTTGCTTCTTACAGCTTTGCTTCGATTTCTCAAAATATAATTCCCAAATTCGTTAGGCTACATGCCTACCGCATTAACCTACACTTCTAGCTCTCCAACCTATATGATGTGTTTGATGATGTCGCCTCGAAACTCCTCAACAATCTCTGTCAAGACGCATCATATACCCAAGTTTAATAAAAAATTGTCCAGTGGTGTCGGAGAAAAGCTTGTGACATACGATCAGACAAAGACCGAATCATAATCCCCTCTCCGATTTCATTGGTGGGGGACAACAAACCAGAGATAAAAAGCTGGAAGGTTCAGGCTCAAGGTCCTGTCTGCATTCTGAGTTAAAAAGAATGCACGATTTCCAATGCAGGAAACGGTAGAGCTGTAAACATCATGTATTTAACATAATATAGGGTACTCCTTAACTCCTAACCACTTGAGAGGAAAGGTACATAGGGCTGCTGAGGTGACCAATGCAAGACACACAACCAGTGTAACACCAAATTCAACTTGAATCTGATACCTATGACTAACTGTTTACAGTAATTCAAAGCATTCCATTATGAATGCGTGTTAAACGCTAAGTAGGCCTATACAGTCCTTGGCACTGAGTCAGACAGCTCCTGCAAGTACAGAAACATTAAGCCATTCCAAACCTAGTAACCTACAACACGCATTAAATGAAGCATGATGATTGTGCAATGTATTCCGAAACATAGTTAAAGTCGCATGAAACCTCAGTCCTACATCATGACACGGTAACCATGAAGAACTGAAACACTGGTGCTAGCATATAAGAACGAGCTGCTATCTGCTGTTTAGCACCTCTCGTTTAATGGAGCTAGCTCAGACGTTACCACTGAACTGTGCCCAGTATAAGCAAACCCAGAACCCATGGTTCCATTGTTGAAGCTAGAAAACACCAAGCAAGCGCACGTCAGACTCTCAATAAAGAACCCCAAAAACGTTGACACTGAACTGATACCGCGCACCCTCAAGCTATTGAACATACATACTGAAGATATCTTATAACTATTCACTACATAAACTCCTCACCCGGTACACACTGCTGTAGCCTACCGGCAACATAAACCCGATGGTGTGGGTAAAATTAAAGTTATTTATTAACCAGGAAATTTCAATGTCTTTTATGTTACACTACAACAAAAAGGAGGCAAATTCCCTATGGGCGCTGAGGAAATCAAAGAAACAAATAAACAATAACCACAAAAGAAAAACTGGACTCCAAAAAGAGTGAGTCCCTGCTCCTATCTGAGCTAAATAAAAGTAAATACCAATAAACCAAAAACCTCTAAAAACGCTAAACTAAACAACAGTCTCAAACAAAAGTACATAAACCCACAGTCGCCCCTTGCCCTAGTGTCTCTAACATTAACAAACTATGTGACAAGGTGACTTTATGTGAATCAGTGAATAATAATATAAAGTGAAATACTGTTACCTGTTCCTCAACCTCCTCAAAATCTCTCACACACAGCAACAAATATCCCTATATGGATGATCACTAAATACACAAAACAAGATCTGAATCAAACAAACACAAGCAAGGTGGTGAGCTATCACAGCTCCAGAACACTGACTCAGCAGGCCTTTTATTGTCCATGTGGCTTGGGCTGATTGGTGGAATGGTGATTGGATCAACCAGGAAGTGGGCGGAGCCTTCGGACCATGGACTAGTGATGGGCAAATGAAGCTTTTGTGAAGCACTGAACCACTTGAGCCAATTGTTTCGAAAATGGGTTCATTACTCGAAGCTTCAGTTACAGTGACCTCTCCTGGCGAAGTGCAAGGCTGCAGTCAAATTAGGCAGGCTAGTTGGTGGACAGGAGGCTTTTAATTGCACGCACGCACGAACACACACACACACACCTCAATGAGCAGTGTTGGAGAAACTACTTTACTTTTGTAGAAAAGATCTTTTGTTCTGAAGCATCTTTGCTTTGATCACCCTTGGATTTACAGTATTGTAACGACCCTGTGAAAGGCCCGTTAGCAACTCCGCCAAGGGAGTTACCTCTCTTGGTGTTGTGGCTAGCGCAGCCGGTTTGTAAGCGAAAGATTGCGAGTTCGAAAACCCGCTTAAGACAAGCTGCTCTACCCCGCCGTTGATACAGTATCTTTGCTTTGATGAAATTCTTTGACTAAGACTGAATATCATGTTCTATTTACAAATAAAGATTGATGAATGTGTGTATTGTGTTATTGAGGAGAGAGTGCTGGGGAAAATATGGCATAGGTTGGGTGTGTTTGTGTAACTATGGCAGGGGGTGATTATGTGGGATGGGGAACACTCAAAGATTACAAGAAGAACACTCAGAGAATACAAACGCAATACCAACAACTCAACAGCAACAACGCACCTACTACGACAATCCACAAATTGTGCATTGTTTAGAGCGGTTATAAAGTGTTGAGGCACTCAAATTCAAAACTGTCGCAACCTATCACCTGTCAGAATCGAGACGAGGCAGTGCCAGTGAATCACCTGATTGGACCGCGAACCAGTCAGGTGATTCATTCAGGCAACGAAGCAGTTGCTGCTTCGGACGTCATATGTCACGTGATTTTTTTCGCACCAAAGCAAGCTTTGAAGCAGTGCTTCGATGGAATTGTTGTTCAGTGTTTGAAGCACGTATCGAAGCTTCAGTGTCAAACTGCCATCACTACCATGGACCATATGGAGCCTGCTGCACAACATTAAGGAGGCAAACACAGAACATGCACAACAACAAACACAGACCCGGGCGGAGCGTAGCTGCGAGAAAGATAATGAGACAATAAACCAATGTTAAAGTTCCCTGTTTACTAATGGGTTTGGCGGGCTTGTCAGGCCTTGCCCGACCGAACACGGTAGGAATATCTGTATCCGAGTCATCATGAACGACACGAGGATGCGACCTCCAGGTGAAACAATATCGAAAATGCGGCCCGTGGGCCCAATCAGAATTTCCAACTATGTGGCACCTAGTGAGTAGTACACTGAACCTTACTAGCTGACAAGAACCAGAAACCACGTTGGTGATTCCAGTTGTAAAACCTGGTTGTTGAACCCTTGTTGAAACCATCCAAATTAGGGTCCAGAAAATCGGGCCAAAATAACCCCAACCGGATGAGGGTAAGTGCACGACCAACAAGTGAACTCTCATGGCCAGTGGCGTTACACTGTTTAACCATGGTGGAGTGTTGCATACTCGGCTCTTTTAAGCCTTGTCCCTGAGACATGTGATGATGTTTTGCATCTGTGAATCAGCTGTCCATCACCTGCGCCGTTCAGCTGAAAGTGAGGGTGAGACAAAAGAGGGAGGCCAACAAGGGTGAGATTTTATCAGGGAGGCCAGGCCTCCACTTTGAGCTGTATGGCCCGAGTAAAGAGCCATCAAAATTTACCAAGACATCGCTTTAGACTCAAATTCACCTGATCCGCATTCTAGAAGTTGTGGCGAGTAGAGTGGTACCAGAATTGAAATTGAAATTATGGAAAAATAGTTCTGTACAGTCCAGCTATTCTGGGGCAATAGTAATTCATCAGGGTAATTAGGATATTATAACAATTACAACCTTTCTGGGGCAATACTATAATATTATATGGTGATTGATATATTTGTTAAGATAATTAGCATATTGTTTGTCATTCCCTGATCCCTATTTACTATGTTTAAAAGCTAAATAAAGTTTAACTTGGGCGGTCTTATTTTGGACTGGAAAAATGCAAAAATGCATGAGTTTCTTTGGGCCTGAAGAGAGAGGAATCCAGAAGTTAAGTATAAGTCTGCAGTGACTAATGTTCTGTTAACTAAACTTGCACACATTCAGAATCACATGACTGCTCTTGGGATCAACCTACCAGCATACTTGGAAACTGATTGTGAGAGTGTTGTGGCTTCTAACGTTCAAATTCAATTAGCCACATATCCCGTATGACGGCGCCTACATTTCAACGCATCTCTGATATCTGATGTTTGTCCAGTAATTCACCTTTGCTTGCATGGTGGTGGTGGTCCAAGTTGTTGATGGTGATAGACATTCACTCAAATCAAAAAATAACTGTTCCAAACAAAAACAAATAGGCCTGACCTTCATAAAGCTCAAATTATTGTAATTGAAATGTCCAACCAAACAAAAGGTGAAAACTAAATGGATCAGATATGAAATTAGACGGTTGAAACCTATATCTCTTCGACGCCTCAGCACAAGCTACTCAGGTACTAACTGATTGCAAGCACCTGTACTGGGTCAGGTGCTGACCCTATATCCTGTTCCAAATAACTTTTCAGGTGTCCACTAGGGTGCAGCATTGCAAACTATATACAACTATTTACATGTTCTTCTTTTGTACAAAAATGGCTCTTACACAGAGGACGCTGGTTTTGAAACTGATGGATGCAGAAACAGTGTTGGTCAAATCAAAGCTGCTCCATTTCACATAAGGGAACACTGGACTTGCAAAAGACTAGCACAAGATTATGGTCAACCCACCACACACTATGAATATGAACAAAGACATGAACATGTTCCACTGTCTATCTTGGATTTGGGAAACCTCTGCAAAAGTGTAAGGCAGTGGGATGGGTCCTGTGATCCACAAACATACTTAGCAGAATTGCAGAGGCAAGGTACAGCAAATGCAGTTTAGATGATCAAGACTGTTGTCAAATTCTGCAATTGACTGTTCCTGTGGATTTAGTGGACTTGTTGCCTGATGTATCAGAAGACCTGCAAATGGAGTGTGGGCAACTGCTCAACAGAGAGAAAATGCACTGATCGCTCTTATTGACAATACACAACCAAACTGGCGACTTATTCAAAACACAACACCAGAGAGGAGTGAGAATCCTGCAACCTACCTAAACAGACTGTTCCTGCTACACAAGATGTTCTGGGATTTCAAATCCCCAACAAAATGATGCAGTTTTTCCTGGGCTTGATCGTGCAACAGCATGACTCATTAATCAATGAGGCCACCAAATACGACCAAGATGGCGGCGCGCATGCATCGCGACGCTCAGTGTCTCTCCAGAGTTTGCGAACTAGTAGTTATTTGCTTGTTTATCTTAAGTATTCTCGCTAAAAACAGTTTAGCGTACATATCGTACAGCCGACAAGAACTTCTGGACATCGGTTCCGGCACTCCAGTCATCTTTATCGACGATATACCCGAGATTACCAAAACAGCGGGTCCAGCTAACTCCGCTACACCGACCGGAAGAGGCCCCAGACCGGCTCGGAAACGAAAACACAGGCGAGGGAGCCGAGGTGGGCTGAGAGCTAGGCTAAAGCTAACTCCACACCGACTCTCACTACCTAGCCTTTTCCTTGCAAATGTTCGTTCCCTGGCAAACAAGATGGATGAACTGCGGCTGCGGATCACCACCCACAAATGGATTATGGACTGTAACATCATGGTTTTCACTGAAACCTGGCTCAACAGCGAGGTTCCCGACAACGCTATCGAGCTAGCAGGGCGCTGCGTTCTCCGAGCAGACAGAACAGCAGGCGACTCCGGTAAGACCAGAGGTGGAGGTTTGTGCATTTATGTGAACAAGACGTGGTGCACGGACACTACCATCACCGAGAGTCACTGCTCAGCTAACCTGGAGTTTCTCATGGTTAAGTGTAGACCTTTCTATCTGCCCAGAGAGTTCACGTCTACTGTTATCACGGCAGCCTATATCCCCCCGGATGCTAATGCTAAGATTGCTATGAAAGAACTGTATGCTGCCATTAGCAAACAACAGACTCTGCATCCCGAGGCAGCCTTCATTGTCGCGGGTGACTTCAATCACTCCAACTTAAAGACTGTACTGCCCAAATTCCACCGAAATGTCTCTTGCCCCACCAGAGGAGACAGGACATTGGACCAAGTATACACCAGCATGGCTGATGCGTACAAAGCCGTTCCCCTCCCCCACCTAGGTCAATCAGACCACCTCTCATTGTTCCTACTGCCCAAGTACTCAGCACTCATCAAACGAGTGAAACCTACAGTGAGGACAGTCAAGGTCTGGCCAGAGGGAGCTGACTCAGCGCTCCAGCAGCGTTTTGGAAACACTGACTGGGGTGTGTTTGCCACTCAGGCCACCCATGACTCCCACACGGACATTAATTCATATGCCTCATCTGTTTTGGACTACATCAATTCCAACATCAGCAGTGTCACCACACTCAAGCGGATCACCACTTTCCCTAATCAGAAGCCATGGATGAACAGTGAGGTCCGACTCCTGCTGAAGGCACGCGACATTGCCTTCAGATCAGGGGATGCTCGGGCCTACAGCTCATCCAGGGCTAATCTGCAGAGGGGCATCAAAAAGGCCAAGCACAACCACAAGCTGAGGATAGAGGATCACTTCAGAAACAACTCTGACCCCCGACGCATGTGGCAGGGCATCCAGGCCATCACTGACTACAAACCATCAAACACCTCACCCCTCTCCGTTGACGCCTCCCTCCCTGATGAGCTGAACCACTTCTACGGCCGCTTTGACAGGGACAACAAGGAGGTGGCCACCAAGGCTGTGCTCCCTGCGGATCACCAGCCCCTCACTCTATCCCCCACCGACGTGTGTGCGGCACTGAGCAGGACTAACGCACGCAAGGCTGCTGGTCCTGATGGGATCCCCGGACGCGTCCTCAGGGCCTGCGCTGTGCAGCTGACTAAGGTTTGGACTGACATATTCAACCTGTCCCTAGCCCAAGCAGCTGTCCCCGCGTGCTTCAAAACCACCTCCATCGTGCCGGTGCCAAAACACTCCACTGCAACGAGCTTAAATGACTTCCGACCAGTGGCACTCACGCCCATCATCACGAAGTGCTTCGAGAGGCTGGTCTTAGCTCAACTCAAGACCTGCCTACCACCCACACTGGACCCCTTTCAATTCGCCTACCGGCAGAACAGGAGTACAGAGGATGCCATTTCAACGGCACTTCACTCCGCCCTGTCCCACCTCGACAAGACTAACTCTTATGTGAGAATGCTGTTTATTGACTTCAGCTCAGCATTCAACACCATCATCCCCTCCAAACTGATCTCCAAACTCAGGCAACTGGGCATCAACCCCTCCCTCTGCAACTGGATTCTAGACTTCTTGACCAACAGGCCGCAGTCTGTTAGGCTTCACAACCACACCTCCTCAACCCTCACCCTGAACACCGGCGTTCCACAAGGCTGTGTGCTGAGCCCCCTCCTTTACTCCCTCTTCACCTACGACTGCACACCTGTACATGGCTCAAACACCATTGTTAAGTTTGCAGACGACACAACGGTGATCGGTCTCATCAGCAACAACGATGAGTCGGCCTACAGGGAGGAGGTCCAGCACCTAACAGTGTGGTGCAACGACAATAACCTGGCTCTCAACACCAAGAAGACCAAAGAACTCATTGTGGACTTCAGGAAGTCTAAAGCTGGCGCACACACCCCCATCCTCATCAACGGGACTGAGGTGGAGCGAGTCACCAGCTTCAAGTTTCTGGGTGTCCACATCTCTGAGGACCTCTCCTGGACCCTCAACGCCTCCACCCTGATAAAGAAGGCTCACCAGCGTCTATTCTTCCTGAGGAGACTAAAGAAGGTCCATCTATCTCCTCAGATCCTGGTGAACTTCTACCGCTGCACCATCCAGAGTATCCTTACGTACTGTGTCACAGTATGGTATGGCAACTGCTCGGCATCGGACCGGAAAGCACTGCAGAGGGTGGTGAAAACTGCCCAACGCATCACCGGTTCCTCACTCCCCTCCATCGAGGCTGTCCAGGGCAAACGATGCCTGCGTAAGGCACGCAGCATCGTCAAGGACATCTCTCACCCCAACCATAGACTTTTCACCCCACTCCCCTCCGGGAGGCGCTACAGGTCTCTCCGCACCCGAACCAGTAGGTTCAGAGGCAGCTTCTTCCCTGCGGCTGTCACCCTGTTGAACTCGAACACTACACCTACCTGACAACCTACTACCCCCGCAACCCCCACCCCCCCCCCCCACCCGGACAATTGCACTATTGCACTATACTCCCCTCCCCTTCTCTACTCAATACCACTGCTCTTCTGTACATACCTGTTCATACTGTTCATAATGCACATAATGCACATATCCTATATTTTCTTTAATACTACTGCACATACTGTACATACTTGTTTATACTGTTTATACGGCATTCCATATTTATATTTATTCTGCATCTACCTCATGTTACTGTTAATACATATATACTGCTAGACTGCATTACCCATACAGCTCATATGCTGCTACACTGCTCATACTGTAACTATTTATTCTGCTATAATGCTACTGCTACTCACATACTGCTATACTGCACTGCTATATTATACTGCTTATATTATACTATATTATACTGCACTACTACTGATCATATATTGCACTACCTGTAAATACTGTTCATTGCACTTTCTGCTATTTTGCACTTCTGGTTAGACGCTAACTGCATTTCGTTGTCTCTGTACTTGTACTCTGCACAATGACAATAAAGTTGAATCTATCAAAGCTCTACTGAACCAAAAACAAAAAGAGGGAAATTGGACTTTTGTAGAAGGTATGAAAATAACACAAAGTTCTCCAAGTAAAAAATGGAAAGTCTCAGCAATAGCCACCAAGGAAGGTGGCAAGAAAGTTAATCACAGAATCAAAAGTCACAATTGTGGAAAAATCGGCCACGTACAGAGAGATTAGCAGGTCAAGGGAGGCGGTGCAGCCAGAAAACATCCAAAACAGCAGCACCCAGTGATTCTGAAAGATCTCTGCAGGACTATCAACTGCATTTAGGGTTAGGCCATGGAAACCATCAGTAAAAGTACTGGTCCACATGAACTACAGACATGCAGTGAAATGCCAATGATTCACCCCAACATGGGAACATGGCCAGAGCCAATCGAAGATTTGGTTACACATCACAATCCCCTGGAAACTTATCAGAATCACTTGGAAGAAGTCCTGGATGGTGATGGTGTGAAACACAATACTCATGCATTTGAGAGATGAGACCAAGGGATGGTCAAGAGCTACCTCGAAAAAGAACAAATTGGACAGGATCACATGAGATTGTGGACACTTGTAGGGAGGGGAATTTTAAAGTTACAGTGAAGAAGGGGAAGAAAATACCAAGATACAATGGTATCATGCTGACAAATGCATCTTTAACTGCAATAAGAATAAATACTACACTTGATGTTTTTCAGATACCACAACAGGGCCAGAAATCACATGAGAACTCTTATCTGCATTGACCGACAAAGCCCTTGATCAACGACTTAACTGTTTGGCTGTTGAAGGCATTGACTGACAAATGACCCTTGACCAATGACTTGCTGTCATGTCAATAAAAGGAGCAGAAAATACTTTCCATCTCTGCACACACCATTTTTAGACTGGGAGCAATGTCTTTAAAGATCACAACATACTCTGGGATTGTTACTGCTCCTTATGCTATTTTTCTTTTTATAATTTTATTTTGCCAATTTTAATCTATGCACATTCGTTGAATGTGACAAGAGCCATCACATTAATCAACACAAAGTTTTAATTTTACTTTTATGGACATGTTAAGACATAGAATACTGCTTCTGACTGGGATAAGGATCAAAGGTGGAAAATCACCATTTGAAGTGAATTCAACTCATGTTAGCCTGCATAATATAGATTCTGGGAAGCATAATAGAGATACTCAACAAAGACACTAAACAATTGTGATTACATGCTTTGACCAATTGAGGTGCCCAATGTGCAGGACTGTCTCCAAAGATCAAATTGTTATCTTTAAACAATTGCTTTGATTAAGATTCAAGGGGGGATTATGTAAGGGAATTTGATCAATGATAATACTATCAAACAGGTCTGTCTAGTCACCATATGGGAAAAATGAATAAGCAACACCACTGAAACTGCTATCTGCCACTTGAATGGTGGACAGGAAGGCTATTGTTAACGACCCCCACATTCAGGTCACCACACATTTGGGGTCTCGTACAAAATGTATGTCTCTTAGACATGTAGTTGTATTTGAACTGCTTTTCATTACTCGGGATACTCTGTGTACCGCACAATACTATTTTGTCTGGACAATAAACTTGTTACTTCACGAAACGCTTTTGGAACTACAAGACATCTTATTTCACAAGGGTGAAATTCCTACGATTCCTCTCATACCAGGGACCAGGTGGGAGGTGCATCGCTGGATAATAAGTGTGAATAAATAAGTCAAATCCATTGTGACTGCCAATGGCCCCTGGTCCTAGCACAGATTTTTTTTTTTTTATGATGACTGATGTATATATGATTAATTTACTTTAGACAAATGTACTTGTTGTAAGTCGCTTTGGATAAAAAAGTAAATCCAAAGCTGTAAATCCATATTGCAATGAATACTTTAGCCTCTGGAAATAGGTTTAGTGCTTTGTTTGTTGACTTACAAAATCACACACACACACCATGCTGTCTCTCTCTCTCTCACACACACACACACACAGGTGTGTGTAAGAGCTACACTTTCAGCTAAGGGCTATTTCATCTCTCAGTCCTCCTAATGAACCCATCCTCAGTAATAATGATCCTCTCCGTCCTTCAGAGCAGCAAGGACAGCCAGCATCCACACTCACTCACTCAGCTGCCCTTTACTGTAGCGATTAGAGCAAGCCAAGACAGACGCAGAGAGATCCCACTACACTATCACACTCCACCTCACTACTCAACATTCCTAGAAGAGCGCCACAGCAGCATTCAACTCCTGAACAAATGCCATCAAAGGTAATTGGGTACATTTAGTCATACATATAATGTATAGCTATAATATGTGTGTGTTGATCTCACCACCAAAAGAAAATTCATCAGCTACCTTTACAGGAATATCAATGTTCTTCTGTATACAATCCTCATTACAAATTAAAGCCATACAATATGAAAAGGTCAATCATCCTGTGAAATAATGTGACTGGCTTATAGGGCTCCGAATGTGTGTAACAAAATGTAGTTTGTTGAACTTCCACTTCAAGACAAAAATCCCAAGTTACATTTTCCATAGGAAACTTTTTCAAATAGCACTTTCTTGTACGTTTTCTTTCCTGATTAACTAGTGTTTGGTTAGTCTCTAAGTTAGCTAAATCTTGTCTCTAAATTGCCACATTCTATGAAAATTCTAGCTATAAGAGTGGAGCTGTAATGTAGCCTCGAGGGTGACGGTTTACTTTCCCGGCGTATACGAGTTGTCTGTTTCCAAGCTGTGTAAACTTGACCAATACCGTTTCCCCTGTGGGGAAATAAAGTGGCATAAACAACCTTTTTAAAATCCTTAAACTAATCTGCCGCAGCATTTAAACCTCAAATAGAATGGCTCGATTAATGCTACCCACGCAAGAATCAACCACTCACCCAACAATTTCATTGGGATCAATCAACCCGGTTCGCAGCTCGTTCCCCTGGGCCAGGAAGCTGAGGTGAGCAGGATCTGAGGCCGATTGCTTAAAAGATTTGTTTACTACTCAAAGGCTAGTTTCAGGTGTGTTTGAGTCAGAATTAACACACACACACATGCACATATGCAGTGGAGGTGAGGTAGAGTTATATGTGACATTCTGCATAGATTCTAAAAGCAGATACAGTAATCATCTCCCAGTGACATTTCTGTATGATTGGACTGTCACATTTCTGTCACAACCTTGTACACTGCAGTATGTGGGGTTATAGTGAAGTAAATGAAAGGACATGGCAATAAAGTATAGAAATAATTACCATACCGTGCTATCCAATCAGTAATGCAAAATTCACAGCGGGTTCCTACCACAACAACAGGCCAGTGTGGCGTTATTCAAGACAATGTCAATAAAAACATGCAAGCTGAGACTACTACACACTTCTCACAGTGACAAACAGTCCAATTATACTCGTTTCTATACTAGCTTCACCACAGGTTTACATGGTACACAGAGTAGCAAAAACATCCTCCCACTTCCCCAGCTCCTAACATCATCAATAAATGGGACATGGTCCCAGATCCTAATGCAGAGAACTAACCAGATTACCTATTAAAACTAGTGTAGTGAAGGAGTAAGACAGATGAGAGAAGACGAAACAGGTAGGTAAGAGGTATGAGGTACTCACATCGGGGTACTCTTTTACAGGCACGTAGAGTTTCTCCTGGAGCTGCACGATGGGGCCCACTGCATCAGGGAGCTCACTGCTCCTCTTCTCTGTGCTGCCGTTTAGCGTGTCGTTGTACATGTCCTTTCGTACCCGGCTGATCTCTGTGAGAAGAGTAGAGAAACACACACACACACACACACACAGGCCAAATACAGATATAAGACCAGTTCAGACAGATAATAAGGATCTGTCAGTGTTAGGGAAGCTACTCTGAAAATGTATTTAACTAAATTACCAATTACTTTGCAAGGGAACAAGTTGAACTACACTAAAGCTATCCTTGAGAGAAATATAGTTTGTCAAACTACTTCATCCAACAAACAACAGTCAGTTACTGACAGATGACCAATCTGTATGACAGAAACTGAAATGCTAAAGAAAGATAAAAACAGGTGAGGTGGAGCAAAGTGGGGAGACGTGAAGCAGTGAAGTTCAAGGGCTGGAATAATAGTTAAATTCCTATTTTTTATTTGTTTTGGGGGGAAAATGTTGTGAGTAGTGACAGTAGCTCACAACACTGCTACATGGCAAAAATGTTGTTACATTTAAGTCATTGTGGGGGGACATGCAGCGTTCGGCCTGTAGAGGGTGCTACAGGACCGTGGCCAGGGTGCGAGAGTGAGGTTTTGTTGCACACCTGTTGCGAATGAAGCCTCGTTACCAAATGGCATAAGATGTGTGTGCCTCTGCTTTTCAGTAGGAGAGTGGCGGTGAAGAACGGAGGACTGAAAAGTCGCGGAGCTGGAAACATATTACTCACTGCAGACTGAACAATAAACGGGTTGATTCCCAGACCACTACCTCTGTGTCCGGACCATTCCTACATTGGCGCCCAACCTGGGACAGAGGTATGACTCACTGACTACGGCCATCGCGAGGATGACGATGATCCTGGAACAGCAGGCCCTCCTGCAGCAGAAGCAGCAGACCGCGGTGGGAGAGCTGACGACGGCGAGGGCTGAGGACCGTGCCCTCCTCCGGGACCTTGTCGGGGCGGGCGCCCGGGTCCGCACAAGGTCCCCCCAAGGTCCACCTCCAGAAAATGGGGGACCTGGACGACCCGGAGGCGTTCCTGGCGGTGTTTGAGGGGACGGCGAGGATCTCGGGGTGGCCGGACGGCGAGTGGGCATACCATCTGCTGCTCCTCCTGTCAGGTGAGGCACAGCTCGCTGCCCACAGCCTACCAGTGGCCGCCCAACGGGACTACCCATCCCTGGCCCGGGCAATTCGAGACCGCCTGGGCCTCACACCGGAGGAACACCGTCGCCAGTTCCGGGCCCTGACGATGGAGAAGGGGAGCCAGCCCTTTGCCTACGCCCAGTGGCTGCGGGACAGCGCGTGGCGGTGGCTGGACCCGAGGAACAGCTCGGCGGAGGAGGTCAGAGACCGGGTGGTGTTAGCACAGTTCCTCACGGGGCTCCCGGCCCGAACCACCGCCTGGGTCCAGTACCCGCGGCCGCCGTGGGCTTGGCAGAGGACCATCTCTCCCTCCCACCACGGGAGCCTCGACGACCAACCCTCGCCAGGGGGCGGGGGGCCGGCGCCCGGGGGAGCCGAGGGAACGGAAGGAGAGAAGCCGGCGCCCGCTCCGAGGACGAGATGGCAGGGGCGCGCACATCGAGAGCCAGCCCTGGCCCCGCAAGAAGCACCCTGAGCGACAAGGGGGGTGTGTTGGCGATGCGGACGGCGGGGCCATGTTCAGGCCGAGTGCCCAGTGATGGAGGTGGGGCAGGTCGTCCGCATCGGTGACATACCGGGCCCTCCCCTCGGACCAGGAGCGGCGTATCGTGTTCCGGTAAGCATACAGCATGATACGCACCAGGTGTTCTTGGATTCGGGCTGCATGCAGTCCATGATCCAGGAGCGCCTGGTTCGACCGGGGGCATTGTTAAAGGCATCGAGGGTGTTGGTGAAGTGTGTGCATGGGGACATCCACGAATATCCTGTGGTCGCTATCGAAATTCATTATGAGGGAAAAAAACATAGTGTACAGGCGGCGGTTAGCCCGTCCCTCACGCATCCCCTGATTCTGGGTGTAGATTGGGAGGGGTTTCCTCAAGCGGTAAAGAGGGCTACCGGGGTGCGTGCATGACAGAGAGGGAGGTGTGAGGTGTGTAATGTGCTCTGCGCTGAGGCGGCGCCTTGCGACACTGCCGAGGAGCCGGAGCCGACGGGGGGGTCTCAACCCGAGATTTCCCTGCCGAACTATCCGCTGCTAGGTGACTTCCCCCTCGAGCAGTCTTGTGACAAGACCCTACGATCGGCCTATGACCAAGTGATAGCAATTGATGGTACTTTGGTACGGCCAGACACAGTGCGCGCCCACCCCTATTTTGCGATTATCAGCGACAGGTTATACAGAGTAAGTCGTGACTCACATAGTCAGGAGGAAGTAACCCAGTTGTTGGTTCCCCGTAGCCGCCGGGAAATGGTCTTCCAGGCGGCTCATTTCAACCCCATGGCGGGCCATTTAGGTTATGATAAGACACTAGGTGGTGCGCTTCTTGTCGCGAATGTCAGTTGGTAAATCCCCCGGCCATTCCACGGGCCCCCTTGCGGCCCTTACCATTGGTCGAGAACCCATTCGACCGCATTGCCATGGATATTATCGGGCCATTTGATCGGTGTACACAGGGATATAGATTTGTGTTGGTCTTGATAGATTACGCAACCCGATACCCCGAGGCAATACCGCTGCGCAATATTTCTGCCAGGAGTGTAGCGCAGGCATTGTTTCAAGTAATCTCCCGCGTGGGAATCCCGAAAGAGATTCTCACCGACCAGGGCACTAATTTTATGTCACGCACCCTCAAAGAACTGTACGGGTTGTTGAACATCAAGGCGGTTCGAACCAGTGTTTACCACCCGGCCACTGATGGCCTTTGTGAGAGGTTCAATCGGACCTTGAAATCAATGATCCAGAAATTTGTACACGAGGATAGTCGGAATTGGCATAAATGGCTAGATCCCCTGCTGTTTGCGGTACGGGAAGTCCCCCAAGCTTCCACCAGGTTTTCCCCGTTTGAATTACTCTACGGGCGTAAGCCCCGGGGTGTCCTAGACCTTCTTAAAGAAAATTGGGAGGAAGGGTCTAGCAACAGTAAAAGTGAGATTCAATACGTCCTGGACTTGCGCACAAAGCTCCACGCCCTAGGGGTTATTTCACGTGAGCATTTGCAGCAAGCCCAGGAGCGTCAAAAGCGCCCATACGACAGGGGAACTAACCTGCGAGAATTTACACCGGGAGACAAGGTGCTCGTACTGTTACCCACCTCCAGCACGAAATTACTCGCGAAGTGGCAAAGGCCGTTTGTGATCACACGTCGCATGGGGGACGTGGATTATGAGGTAGTACGCTTGGACCGGGGGGATAGCTTGCAGGTGTATCACGTAAATCTCCTAAAAAAATCGAACGACGTGGTCACTGTTGCTCTGGCTACAATAATTCCAGAGAGATGAGTTCGGACCGGAAGTCCCAAAATCAAAAGTTAGCACTCCGGTCGGGATTGATAACCATCTCTCGGCTCTCATCTCTCATGCTGGAGCTGGGTGTGGTCGAGGAGTCCCGCAGTGACTGGTGTAGCCCCATCGTGCTTGTCAACAAGCCTGATGGGGCTATACGGTTCTGTGTGGACTATAGAAGGGTTAATGCGGTCTCCAAATTCGATGCCTACCCGATGCCCCGGGTTGACGAGCTCTTGGACCGGCTTGGCACGACCAAATATTTCACGACATTGGATTGCACGAAGGGATACTGGCAGATTCCACTCTCGCCGGTATCCCGGGAGAAGACTGCATTCTCCACTCCGCTCGGGCTATTCCAGTTCACGGTGCTCCCTTTCGGGTTGTTCGGAGCCCCAGCCACTTTTCAGCGCCTCATGGACCTCATTCTGCGGCCGCACTCTGCCTATGCTGCGGCCTAACTGGATGACATTGTCATTCACAGTGACACCAGGGCGCAGCATGTGCAGAGTGTGGCTGCTGTTCTGCGGTCCCTGAGGCAGGCGGGGCTGACGGCCAACCCGAATAAGTGCGTGATCGGGCGGAGGGAGATCCGGTATCTGGGATACCACTTGGGTTGAGGGGAGGTGCGGCCGCAGATTGAAAAGACTGCGGCCATCGCCGCCTCTCCGCAGCCCAAGACGAAGAAGAAGGTGAGGGCCTTCCTGGGGCTGGCTGGCTATTACCGGCAGTTCGTGCCGGGATTTTCAGAGCTGGCCAGTCCCTTGACGGACCTCACCCGGAAGGGTGCCTCGGATCCGGTCCAATGGTCGGGCCAGTGCCAGGGGTCGTTCGAGGCCCTTAAGGGCGCTCTTTGTGGAGAAACGGTCCTGTATGCGCCTGATTTTAACCTCCCTTTCTCCCTACAGACGGACGCGTCGGATAGAGCAGGTGGAGAGGGCTGACCGGCCGGTGCTGTACCTGAGCCGCAAACTGTCGGAGAGGGAGGGCCGGTACAGCACGGTGGAGAAGGAGTGCCTGGCCATGAAGTGGGCGGTCTGCGCCCTCCGTTACTACCTGCTGGGTCGCGCTTTCACCCTCTATTCCGATCATGCTCCCCTCCAGTGGCTCCACCGCATGAAGGATGTGAACGCGAGGATCACCCGGTGGTATCTCGCGTTGCAGCCCTTCAACTTTTCGGTCGTGCACAGACCGGCGGTGCAAATGGGCGTGGCAGACTTCCTCTCCCGTGCAGGGGGGGGGAGTAGGCTGTCGGCCGTCGTTTCCCCGGCCTGTGTCGGGCGGTGGGGGTATGTGGGGGGTCATGCAGCGTTCGGCCTGTAGAGGGTGCTACAGGACCGTGGCCAGGGTGCGGGAGCGAGGTTTTGTAGCACATCTGTTGCGAATGAAGCCTCGTTACCAAATGGCGTAAGATGTGTGTGCCTCTGCTTTTCAGTAGGAGAGTGGCGGTGAAGAACGGAGGACTGAAAAGTCGCAGAGCTGGAAACATATTCCTCACTGCAGACTGAACAATAAACGGGTTGATTCCCAGACCACTACCTCTGTGTCCGGACCATTCCTACAGTCATTTAGCAGACACTTTTGCAAAGCACCAACTTGTTGAAAATATGTTTAACATGTGTTTAAGTTTTAGTGTAGGAACTAAACATGTTAATAATGTGTACATTTCCAGTGGGGATAGATAGAGAATGTGTCAGGAGGGGCGTTTGTGGAGAAAATCAACTTAGTCCACAGATGTATGACCTTGATCTGCACCTGACCTGCTGTTACCTACACAACTCCTGACACAGATGTGGAGAACGCCAGCGAAATGCACATACTGTACATTAACACACATTCAACATGATGTGAGCTGGCTAAACTACATACTACATTCAGCCAACAAGGTGATACTCTTTGATTGGGGCACTTCACCACTTGTTAACCTCATATATATTATCTATTATGATACCACTGTCTACAGTGCCCTCCATAAGTATTGGAAAGAGGAAACATTTTGTCTTCTTTTAGCTCTATACTCCAACAGTTTGGATTTAAAATGAAACAATTGCTATGAGGTTAAAGTAGAGTTTTCTCAGTTTGAATTCAATGTTTTCTTTTTTCAGATTGGTTTCGCCATGTATAAGTTAAACACTTTTTATACATATTCCCACACGTCCCCCTATTTCAGGGCAGCAAAAGTATTTGAAAATTGGCTTGACGGGTGTTTCTGTAACGTCTTGTCCTGTTTCTTAGTTCATGTTTGTCTTTGTTTCATGTTATTATTTTTTTGTTTCCTGTTTTGTGTTCCTCACCTTGTCTCTCGCTTCAGACACTTCACCACCTGCCCTTGTGTGTTTCCTGCCTGTGTGATTGTCGACCCCGCCCTGATTAGCTTCACCTGTTCCTCATCATCCTTCCCTGTGTATTTAGTCTGTGTGTTTTTTTATTTTTTATTATCTGTGTGTTTTTGACTTTGCCATTTTGCCTTCCCCTTATCAGATTATCTGCCTGCCTTTTTGAACTGCCTACCTGTGTACCGAACCATGCTTTGCCTACCCCCTTCCTGGATTATCTGCCTACCCGTTGGCTGCCTACCTGTGTACCGTACCTTTATTTAAAGTAAAGACTATTCTATTGGATTTAAGTTTTGTCTCCGAGTCGTGCATTTGAGTCCTCTGCCTAAGTACTTCAGCCATTACATTTTCTGGTTAGTCAGGTGTGTTCCATCACATAATTTATGCAGGCATAAGAGAGCTGTCAATATCTAGTATTGATTCTAGGCTTTGCATTTGCCTTTGGAGTCTCCTATTGGTGTCTGTTAACATGAGGACCAGAGAGATGTCAATGAAACAGTCAATCAGAAACATAGCCAATACCCGAAATCAACAGTTTGTAACATCATTAAAAAAAGAAAGAGCACTGGTGAGCTCAGCAATCGCAAACGGCTTGGTAGGCCAAGGAAGACTTCTACCGAAGAATGCTCACCATAATTAAGAAGAATTCCAAAACTACTGTCCCACAGATCAGGAACACTCTCCAGGAGGTAGGCGTGAATGTGTCAGAGACCACCATCCGCAGAATACATCACCAGCCGAAATACAGACGCTTCACTGCAAGGTGCAAACCACTAGTTATCTTCAAAAAGGATGGGGTCAGGTTACAGTTTCCTAAAAAAGTCTGAAAAACGGTCTTGTGGACAGATAAGACGAATATTATCACCAGAGTGATTGCAATAGGAAAGTTTGGAGAAAAAAGGATCTGCTCAAGATTTACAGCATACCACCTCGTGTGAAACATGGTGGAGGGGGTGCTATGGTTTGGGCATGTATAGCTGCCACAAGAACTGGCTAACTTGTTTTAATTAATGAAGCTACTGCTGACAGCAGCAGCAGAATGTATTCTGAAGTGTACAGAAACATATTGTCTGCTCGAGTACAAGCAAATGCCTCCAAATTCATTGGATGGCACTTCATCATACAGTAAGACAATTAGCCCAAACATACTGCCATTGCAACTAGGGAGTATTTCAGGGCCAAAAAGAGGAAAGTTCTTGACTGGCCAAGGCAATCTTCAGATTTAAATCCAAATGAACATGCATTTCATGTACTGATGCAAAAACACCTCAAAACAAACAACAATTGAAGATTGTACAGTACAGGCCTGGCAGAGCATCACAATATTGCATCTGGTGGGGTTAATGGGTCACAGACTTCAGGCAGTTATTGCATGCAAAGGATTGTCAACCAAATACTAAACATGAGTGCTTTATTTGGACATTATATTATTTTTTCCAATACTTTTGGAGCCCTGAAATAGGGGGAGTATGTTTAAAAAAAGTTGTACTGAGAATCTCTGACCCCATAGTAATGTGTTTCATTTCAAATCCATACTGTTGGAGTATAGAGGCAAAAGAAGACAAAATGCTTCCTTTTTCCAATAGGCAAGGGCACTGTATGTGGAAAACTAAAATTCTCTATGTTCTGTTGAAGTGTCTGTTTAGGCATGCCAACAAGAGCTGAGGGCATGAGAATAACTGATTCCACCCATTGGCTGAAAGTCCAGGGCTGTTTTGTTGTCCCAGTCCATCCCTGCTCACCATTGTGAAACAGTTATGACCGTTATAACGATTATTTGCATGACAACCAACTGTTATCCAAAATTCCATGAACGTCACAGGCCTAGATATAAACACACTTGCGCCCTTGAACAAGTGGAGTGTAGTTCTCTTCTCTTCTCTTTTCTTTTCTGCCTGCCGCAATAAGACTGTACAACTCCTTCTCCGGCTGGCTCAATCGGGGTGATCAGAGTCAGGCTGGTGGATGTTAAATCATATTGGACTGTTCTTACTGTATATATTTCAGATGTCTATTTTATTCTATTATTCTATTGTCACTTTATTTTGTTGTTGTTTGTGATGTGAGCTGCTGTAACGCCTTAAATTCCCCTCAGGGATCAATACCTATCAAGTACCTATCTATCTATCTATCTAGCATGTTCTGCCTGTGTGCAACAGAACCAGGGAGATAGAGGACCGATGATCACAGTCAATTACATTTGATTTACATTTTATATTTTAGACATTTAGCAGATGCCTTTATCCAAAGTGACAACAAGTACATTTGTCTCAGTAAGTGAATCATCTATACATCAGTCATCATAAGAAAAACAAATCTATGCTAGGATCAGGGGCCATTGGCAGTCAAATGCGAGAAGAAGGAAGAATTGCAGCCTAAATAGATGGGTCTTCACTGTACGGCGAAAGATAGGTAGTGATTTGATCCATTCTGTCATTTAATGAAGGGGGTAATAACTCTCCATTTCTTAAACCAACGGATATTATCCCAAAGGAAGGAAAGGAGAGAGGAAGTGTGGGAGAATGAGAAACAGAGGGAGAGCATTGACAAGATACTGGAGAAAAATAGATCGAGAGAGAGAGAGCATTCTAATGGTGGGAAGGATAATTAAAAACACCAACTAACCAACTCATATTTCATAAAATACATTAAATGTCCCAGTCCCTGACTGCTGCGGCAGGCGCTGCACACATTGTGTAATTCTATTACTGTGGGATGAATTCTCTGATGTAATCTTCAGGGGCAAACCAAGGAGGAGTGAGAACTGTAATTATAATGGAGATGGCTCCCTGCCATTGCACTGCCTCAACATTGATGCACTGATATGCACACAACATCTATGACACATAGTTTGTCAGGAGGACACATCGACGCTACACCTCCACCCGCAACCCTTCCAATCTAATATAGGCCCACCGTCCACCTCTGCCTAGCATACAGTGGGGGAAAAAATTATTTGATCCCCTGCTGATTTTGTTAGTTTGCCCGATTACAAAGAAATGAGCGGTCTATAATTTTTATGGTACTTTTAGTTTAACAAATAGAGACAGAATATCAACAAAGAAGTCCAGAAAAAACACGTTATATAAAGTTATAAATTAATTTGCATTTGATCGGAGGAAATAAGTATTTGATCCCCTACAAACCAGCAAGAATTCTGGCTCATACAGACTGGTTATATGCCCATGAGGCACACAGATTAGTCCTGTCACTTTAGGAAAAGTACTCTGCTTGTTATGGGTATAAAAGACACCTGTCAATAGAATCAATCTCTTCCATTCCAACCTCTCCACCACCATGGGCAAGACCAAAGAACATTCAAAGGACATCAGGGTAAGAGTTGTAGACCTGCACAAGGCTGGAATGGGCTACAAGACCATCAGCAAGAAGCTTGATGAGAAGGAGACAACTGTTGGTGCAATTATTAGAAAATGGAAGAAATACAAAATAACCATCAATCGCCCTCGGCCTGGAGCTCCATGCAAGATCTTGCCTCGTGGGGTAAGGATGATCATGAGAAGGGTGAGGGATCAGCCCAGAACTACACGGGAGGAGCTTGGTAATGATCTCAAGGCAGCTGGGACCACAGTCACCAAGAAAACCATTGGTAACACACTACACCGTAACGGATTGAAATCCTGCAGTGCCCGCAAGGTCCCCCTGCTCAAGAAGGCACATGTACAGGCCCATCTGAAGTTTGCCAATGAACACCTAAATGATTCAGAGAAGGCTTGGGAGAAGGTGATGTGGTCAGATGAGACCAAAATTGAACTCTTTGGCATAAATTCGACTCTTCGTGTTTGGAGGGAGAGAAATGCTGAATGCTACAATCCCAAGAACACCATCCCCACCGTCAAACACGGAGGTGGAAACATTATGCTTTGGGGTTGTTTCTCTGCTAAGGGTACAGGGCGACTTCACTGCATTGAGGGGCCAATGGACGGGGCCATGTACCATAAGATCTTGGACGAGAACCTCCTTCCCTCAGCCAGAGCACTGAGGATGGGTCGTGGATGGGTCTTCCAGCATGACAATGACCCAAAACATACAGCCAAGGCAACAAAGGAGTGGCTCAAGAAGAAGCACACTAAGGTCATGGAGTGGCCTAGCTAGTCTCCAGACCTTAATCCTATCGAAAATTTGTGGAGGGAGCTGAAGCTTCGAGTTGCCAAGCAAAAGCCTTGAAACCTTCAGGATTTGGAGAGGATCTGTAAAGAGGAGTGGACCAAAATCCCTCCTGAGATGTGTGCAAACCTGGTGACCAACTATAAGAAACATCTGACTTCTGTGCTTGCCAGCAAGGGTTTCTCCACCAATTACTAAGTCATGTTTTGCTTGGGGATCAAATACTTATTTCCTTCGATCAAATGCAAATTAATTTCTAACTTTATATAACGTGTTTTTTCTGGACTTCTTTGTTGATATTCTGTCTCTATTTGTTAAACTAAAAGTACCATAAAAATTATAGACCGCTCATTTCTTTGTAATCGGGCAAACTAACAAAATCAGCAGGGGATTAAATAATTATTTCCCCCACTGTATGTCTAGCAGTATGATTATCATGCTACTTTCTGGTTGACAATTATCAGGATTAATGGTCATTATTACCATATCACCAACAACCATGCCACGTTCAAAGTCACTTAAATCACCTTTCTTCCCCATTCTGATGCTCGGTTTGAACTTCAGCAGGTCATCTTGACCATGTCTACATGCGTAAATGCATTGAGTTGCTGCCATGTGATTGGCTGATTAGATATTTGCGTTAACGAGCAGTTGAACAGGTGTACCTTATAAAGTGGCCATTGAGTGTATATTGGCTTATTGCGCAAAAACTATTCTTGGCGTCACAGTCAATATATTGGAGGGAATGCTCACTAGGGTCTCTACTAACCAAATAAAATTTGTTTTGGAGGGGCAATGTGTTTTTTCTGGACTTCTTTGTTGATATTCTGTCTCTATTTGTTGAAATAAAAGTACCCTAAAAGTTATAGACCGCTCATTTCTTTGTAATCGGGCAAACTAACAAAATCAGCAGGGGATCAAATAATTATTTCCCCCACTGTACTTCTTGCTAATGTCCAGTCTCTGGAGAACAAGATGGATGAACTCAGGGCGAGGATTACTTTCCAGCGAGACATAAGAGACTGTAACATCCTTTGTCTAACAGAGACATGGCTAACTTTGTTGGTACCGGACCGAGTCATCTGCCCTTCCGAGTCCTTCTCTGTTTTCCGGGCAGATAGAACGGAGGAGTCCAGCAAATCCAGGGGTGGTGGAGTTGGTTTCATGACCAACAACAACTGGTGTCATCCTAACAACGTAACAACGCTTTCTCGGTCCTGCTCGGCGGACCTGGAGCATCTGACCATCTCATGCCGCCCATTCTACCTTCCCGGGAGTTCAGCTCAATTATCATCACAGTCGTCTACATTCCACCGCAGGCGAACACAGAGGCAGCGCTATCGGCCCTACACGATACGTTGTGCCGGCACCAGAGCAACCACCCTGATGCGGCGATGGTAGTAACAGGTGATTTCAATAGGGCTAACCTTAAAAAAGTTATGCCTAACTTCCGCCAACACATTACGTGTGTCACCAGGGGAGATAGAACTTTGGACCACTGTTATACTCAGTTTAAGAATGGGTACAAAGCTGTTTCCTGCCCTCCCTTTGGGAAATCAGACCACTCCGCCATTTTGTTGATGCCTGTTTACAAACAGAATCTTACAGGAAGCGGTCGTGAAGAGAGAGGGAAAGCGGTGGTCCGACCAATCAGAGGCCGCGTTACAAGACACGCTGAGTGACGTTGACTGGGATATGTTCCAATCAAGTTCCAGCGATGTCAGCAAGTTTGACTGTCTTGGACTTCATTTCAACACTAGCCAACAGCATTGTACCAACAAAAACGGTCAAGATCTACCCCAACCAAAAACCCTGGGTCGACAGTTCCATTCGCGCCGCTCTGAAAGCCCGCACTGCTGCTTACAACTCCGGCCTGGCATCCGGCAGTATGTAGGAGTATAAAGCGGAGTCCTACAAACTGCGGAGGGAGCTATGCAGAGCTATCTGCGCCAAGAGGAGTTATGCAGACAGGATGCAGGTGCAGATGGAGAATAACGACACCAGGAGCCTATGGCGAGGACTACGGTCTATTACGGACTACCGGAACACACCCCCCTCAACTGGGAGTGCAGGTGCCTCCCTAGCCGAAGACCTGAACTCTTTTTATGCACGGTTTGAGGCTGGCAACACCACCGCTAGCGTGCCGGCTAACAACAACAACAAGAGAGCAGAGCAAGCACTCTCCGTGACGGAACACGATGTGAGGAGGGCTCTGCTGAGGGTGAATATAAGGAAAGCTGCTGGCCCAGATGGCATACCTGGGCGAGTACTGAAGACCTGTGCTAACCAGCTAGCTCCTGTGTTCACCACTATACACTCACCGACCACTTTATTAGGTACACCTTGCTGGTACTGGGTTGGACCCCCTTTTGTAGCCCATCTGCTTCAAGGTTCGACGTGTTGTGCGTTCAGAGATGGTCTTCTGCATACCTTGGTTGTAACAAGTAGTTATTTGAGTTACTGTTGCCTTTCTATCATCTCGAACCAGTCTGGCCATTCTCCTCTGACCTCTGGCATCAACAAGGCATTTTCGCCCAGAGAACTGCCGCTCACTGGATATTTTCTCTTTTTCGGACCATTCTCTGTAAACCCTAGAGATGGTTGTGCGTGAAAATCCCAGTAGATCAGCAGTTTCTGAAATACTCAGACCAGCCCGTCTGGCACCAACAACCATGCCACGTTCAAAGTCACTTAAATCACCTTTTTTCCCCATTCTGATGCTCGGTTTGAACTTCAGCAGGTCGTATTGACCATGTCTACATGCCTAAATGGTGTAAGTGGTGTCTAAGTGGTGTAAGTAAGATGGCAGCGCGTGTACACGCAGCGACCACTCGCGCTCCAGAGAATGCGGTGTTTTGTTTGTTTAATAAGTGTTTGCCCGAAAGTTTGTCGTGTTCGTCTCGTCTGTCTGCGTCAGAATATAAGTACAGTCGACAGGCTCTGCTAGACATCTGCGAGAGCAAGATTTACAACGTTTTGGACACCACAACAGAGACACTCAAAGAGCTCGGATTACTTCGCCGGCCTGCGACTACTCGACTCGACCCGACTCGACTCGACTCGACTGCCACCACTCCCCCGGAAAGGAGAGGTCGGAAGCGGTGCGCGAGGAAGCAGAAGAGGGGCAAGCGCGGAGGTATCCGGGCTAGGCTAGCGGCTAGTCCAACTCGCCCAGCCATACCATCCATCATCCTGGCTAATGTACGATCCTTGGACAACAAAATGGACCACATACGACTGCTGAGGTCAGCGAATCGGACAGTGAGTAACTGCTGTGTACTTGTTTTCACCGAAACATGGCTTAACGACAACATCCCCGACTCCGCTGTACAACTTGAGCAGCTAACATGCTATCGAGCGGACAGAGCCCTCGTCAACGGAGGTAAACAGCGTGGCGGCGGGGTTTGTGTTTACATTCGTGATGCGTGGTGCCGGGACGCTGTGGTAGTATGCAAACACTGTTCACCACTGGCGGAGTTTATGATCATAAAGTGCCGTCCTTTCTATCTGCCGAGGGAGTTTACTGCGGTCTTGCTAGCCGCGGTATACATCCCTCCAACCTCCAGCAACAGTGACAGGAATGCGGCACTTTGTGAACTGTATCAGGCCATCAGTGAACAACAGACAGCACACCCAGATGGATTTACCATCCTCGCTGGAGATTTTAATCATGCTGATCTTAAGACTGTCCTACCAAAACTCCATCAGCATGTCAATTTCCCAACAAGAGGGGAAAACACCTTGGACTTGGTCTACACCTCACACAAAGGAGCATACAAGGCCTCCCCCACATCGGACTTTCTGATCACATCACTGTTATGCTAATGCCAGCATATAGACCCAGAGTGAAAGTCGGAAAACCGGTCCGGAAAGACATAACTGTGTGGCCGGAGGGGTCCAGGTCTGCTCTCAAGGACTGTCTTGCAACAACAGACTGGGGCATGTTCAAGCAAGCAGCCACACATAACAACCATACAGACAATGAGGAGCTTACAGACACTGTCCTCTCTTACATCCGTAAGTGCTCTGATGATGTGACCCACACAAAGACCATCATCACTCGGGCTAACCAGAAGCCATGGCTGACAGGGGTTGTCCATCGGCTGCTGAGGGCCAGAGACAAAGCCTTCAGAGCCGGGGATGAAAATGGCCTGAGAACAGCGAGAGCCAGCCTGTCCCGTGGCATCAGGAAAGCAAAACGGGACTACACCAACAAGATTACCTGCCACTTCAGGGACAGCAGAGACACGCGGAGCCTGTGGCAGGGCATTCAGACCATAACGGACTACAAGCCTGCGCCACAGACCTGCGACAACAACATCTCTCTGCTCAACAACCTCAACAGCTTCTTTGCACGGTTTGAAGCAACAAACAGCACAAGCCCACAGAAAACTCCACCCCCCCCACGATCAGGTCCTGTGCCTGTCTGCTGCCAGTGTGAAGAGGGCACTCTCTACCATCAACCCCCGCAAAGCAACAGGCCCAGACAACATTCCAGGCCGTGTGCTGAGGGACTGCGCAGAGGAGCTAAAGGATGTCTTCACGGACATCTTTAACACTTCTTTGATTCAAGCTGCTGTTCCATCACATTTCAAGACCTCCATCATCATACCTGTGCCAAAGAAATGCGTTCCATCCTGCTTCAACGACTATCGCCCTGTAGCACTGACCCCCATCATCATGAAGTGCTTTGAACGGCTAGTCATGTCCCACATCAAGTCCATCCTCCCCCCCCACCTTGGACCCCTTTCAGTTTGCATACCGAGCAAAACGTTCCACAGAGGACGCAATCTGCTCTGCTCTCCACCCAGCCCTCACCCACCTGGAAAAAGCAGACTCATATGTGAGAATGCTTTTCATAGACTTTAGTTCAGCATTTAACACCATAATCCCACAACAACTGATCTGTAAACTGGACCAGCTGGGGCTCAACACCTCCCTCTGCAACTGGCTGCTGGACTTCCTCAGTGAGAGACCACAAGCAGTACGAGTCGGCAACAACACCTCGAGCAGCATCACACTCAGCACAGGGGCCCCTCAAGGCTGTGTGCTCAGTCCCCTGCTCTTCACCCTGCTGACTCACGACTGCACACCAACCTACAGCACCAATCACATGGTGAAGTTTGCGGACGACACAACTCTGGTGGGTCTCATCTCCAAGAACGACGAGACCCACTACAGGAAGGAGGTCAACCTTCTGACCACGTGGTGCAGAGACAATAACCTCCTGCTGAATGTCAGCAAAACCAAGGAGATTGTAGTCGACTTCCGGAGAGGCCACACCGAACACCCACCACTGACCATCGATGGTGCTGCTGTGGAGAGAGTGAGCAGCACCAAATTCCTGGGGGTGCACATCAGCGAGGACCTCTCCTGGACCACCAACACTGCATCACTGGCGAAGACAGCCCAGCGGCGCCTCTACTTCCTCCGCAAGCTGAAGCGAGCGAAAGCTCCTACACCAATCCTGACAACATTCTACCGGGGCACCATTGAAAGCATCCTGTTCAGCTGCATCACTGTGTGGGGCAGTAGCTGCACCGAACACAGCAGGAAAGCACTGCAACGCATAGTGAACACAGCTGGTAAGATAATTGGTGCCCCACTCCCTTCCCTGCAAGACACCTACTCCACCCGCCTCACCCGAAAAGCTACCTCGATTGTGAGCGACGCAAGCCACCCCGCACACAGACTGTTCAGCCTCCTTCCTTCTGGAAGAAGGTATAGGAGCCTCCGTGCCCACACCACCAGACTCATGACAAGCTTCATACCCCAAGCTGTTAGGAAGCTAAATTCTCTCCCCTCACCCCCCCCAGCCACATCCTCCAGGCTGCCAGGAAGCTGAAACCCCCCCCCACCCCCCCCCTTAAAAACACTACTCTGGACAATCTACCGATCTATTGCACTATTAGTATTACCAGCATTTGCTATTTACTGTATTAACTGTCTTTACTGACTGTTCTTTTTGCACTGTTTAAATTATTTTATTGTCTGTCATTGAATGTTTCACTTTTAGTATGTCTTGTCTTATCTGTTGTGCCTGTGCACTTTATCTGTCTCACCGTGGGAGAGTGAGAAACGTCCTCTCGATTCCTTTGTATGTCTTGACATGTGAAGAATTGACAATAAAGCCACTTTGACTTTGACTAAATGCATTGAGTTGCTGCCATGTGATTGACTGATTGCATTACCGAGCAGTTGAACAGATGTACCTAATAAAGTGGCCGGTGAGTGTATTCAACCTCTCACTGGCTAATTCTGTCGTACCCACCTGTTTTAAAAGATCCTCCATCGTCCCTGTGCCCAAGATCACCTCCCCAGCCTGCTTGAATGACTATAGACCCGTGGCTCTAACCTCAGTGGTCATGAAGTGCTTTGAGAGGCTGATTAAGGACTACATCTGCTCCTCCCTCCCTCTGACCTTAGACTCGCTGCAGTTCGCATACAGACCAAATAGATCCACGGATGATGCAGTCTCCCAGGTCCTACATACCACTCTCTCTCACCTTGACAGTCAGAAGGGGGGCTATGTGAGAATGCTGTTTATAGATTATAGCTCAGCGTTCAACACCATAGTCCCCACCAGACTGGCTGAAAAGTTGATTGGATTGGGACTGAATACTCCCCTGTGTGCCTGGATCCTGGACTTCCTGACGGCCAGGCCACAGGTGGTCAGGGTGGGTAGACACACCTCCAGCTCACTCATCCTGAGCATAGGGTCCCCCCAGGGCTGCGTCCTTAGTCCCCTCCTCTACTCCCTGTACACCCACGACTGTGTGGCTAAGTCCAGCGACAACTCCATCATTAAGTTTGCGGACGACAGTCGTGGTGGGGCTGATCTCAGACAACAATGAGAAAGCCTACCTGGACGAGGTGGCGGACCTGTCACTCTGGTGTCAGGAGAATAGCCTCTTCCTGAATGTCTCCAAGACAAAAGAGCTGATTGTGGACTTCAGGAGAGCACAACAACCAAGGACCTACACGCCGCTGGACATCGGTGGGACTGCTGTGGACAGGGTGAGCAGTTTTAAATACCTGGGAGTCCACATCACAGAAGACCTGACCTGGACTACCCACATCAGTACACTGGTGGGAAAGGCAAGGCAACGCCTGTTCCATCTCAGACAGCTGGGGAAATTTAAAGTCTCCTGGAGGATCCTTCAGTCCTTCTACTCTGGAGCTGTGGAGAGCATCCTGGCTGGTAAGATCACCGTCTGGTTCGGTAACAGCATGGCCCAGGACAGGCGAGCTCTGCAGAGGGTGGTACGCCTTGCAGAAAGGACCATGGGAGCTCCAACCCCCCCTCTATGTCCTGTACATCAGGAGGTGTAGGACCAGAGCCTGCAGGATAATGAAGGACCCTCACCACCCGAAAAACGGACTGTTCCAGCTGCTGCGGTCAGGCAAACGCCTTGGCTGTCATGCAGCAAGAACAGTGCGTCTAAGACAGAGTTTCTTCCCCCAGGCCATCAGGATCATCAATGACGACCCCACCAGTGCCCCCTTCAAGTCACTCACACACTCACTGACATCATAACACATACGCACACACATAATTACCCATTGCGGACTCATCTTTCACCGTAATTAACTGTACTGACAACCTGTCAATGCCATTGTACATAATCATTCCATTGTGTACATTTGTGGGGGGACATGCAGCGTTCGGCCTGTAGAGGGTGCTACAGTACCATGGCCAGGGTGCGGGAGCGAGGCTTTGTCGCACACCTGTTGCGAATGAAGCCTCGTTAACGAATGGTTTAAGATGTGTGTGCCTCTGCTTTCAGGAGGAGGCCGGGAGAGCAGCGACGAGGGTTTCGAGAGGACGACTGGAAAGTCGCAGAGGAAAAGAAAGATTCAATAATAAACAGGTTGATTTTCCTTACCACTACCAAAGTCCGCCTCTGTGTTACGAACATTGCTACAACATTGCTTACATTGCTATTTATACTGCTGTTTATATTCTATTTATTTTAAATGTATTGTTGCACTCCTCTGTGGCACTGTCACTTTTGCATTTCACTGCATACTTGTGACAAATCTTGAATCTTGAATCTTAAAAGACTGTCCGGCTGTTTCCAAATCAGAAACCGTGGATAAATAGCGCAGTCAGAGCTGCACTCACCGCGAGAGATACAGCCTTCAAATCCGGTGACATCACCAGCGACAAGAAAGCCCGCGACGACCTCCGCAGAGTGATCAAGGTAGCCAAACAGGAATACAGCAATAAGATAGAGTCACAACTATACAGCAACAACACACGCAGCATGTGGCAAGGGCTACACACCATCTCAGGCTTCAAAGGGAGACCTGGCTGTGCAGCTACTGAAGCTAGCTCTCTCCCGGACGAGCTGAATAGCTTCTACGCCCGCTTCAAGGACTCCAACGCCATCCCACCAGAGAGGACACACACCGCGGCCAGCGCCCTGGTCATCACCGAAGCAGATGTGCGCAGGCAGTTTGGGCGCATCAACATCCGCAAAGCGGCCGGACGAGACGGCATCCCAGGCAGGGTGATCAGAGTGTGCGCAGCGCAACTGGCTGGTGTGTTCACGGACATATTCAACCTCTCCCTCTCCACAGGAATAGTCCCCTCCTGCTTCAAGTCATCCACCATTGTCCCAGTGCCGAAGAAGAACAAGGTAGCATGCCTAAACGACTGGCGCCCTGTTGCTCTCACTCCCATCGTGAGCAAATGCTTTGAGAGGCAAGTGAAGGCCCAGATCTACAGCATGCTCCCTCCCACCCTGGACCCTCACCAATTTGCCTACAGGCAGAACAGATCCACTGACAACGCCATCGCCACCGCACTCCACTCCGCCCTCACCCACCTGGAGAAGAGGAACACCTACGTGAGGATGCTGTTCGTTGACTACAGTTCATCATTCAACACTATTGTCCCCTCCAGGCTCGACACCAAGCTGAGAAACCTAGGCCTCAACCCTGGCCTATGCGACTGGATACTGGACTTCCTGTTGGACCGACGACAGGTGGTGAGAATGGGCTCGAAGACCTCCACGACCCTGACCTTCAACACAGGAGCCCCCCAGGGCTGTGTCCTGAGTCCCCTCCTCTACTCCCTGTACACCCACGACTGCGTGGCCACTCATGGCTCCAACTCTGTGATCAAATTCGCTGATGACACCACAGTGATTGGCCTGATCACAGACGGCGATGAGAAGGCCTACAGGAGAGAGGTCGACCGCCTGGCCCAGTACAGCCAGGAGAACAACCTCTCTCTCAACACCGACAAGATCAAGGAGCTGGTGGTGGACTTCAGGAAGAAAGGCCGGGAACAGGACCCTATCACCATCAATGGGTCCGCAGTAGAGAGGGTCAACAGCTTCAAGTTCCGACGACCTCACCTGGGACGAGCACACCAATCAGGTAGTGAAAAAGGCTCAGCAGCGCCTCTTTTTTTTTAGATTAGATTAGATTAGATTCAACTTTATTGTCATTGTGCAGAGTACAAGTACAGAGACAACGAAATGCATTTAGCGTCTAACCAGAAGTGCAAAATAGCAGAAAGTGCAATGAACAGTATTTACAGGTAGTGCAATATATGAGCAGTAAGTAGTGCAGTATAATATAAGTAGTGCAGTGTAAGCAGTATATGAGTAAGCATTAGCATTATAGCAGAGTAAATAAGTTACAGTATGAACAGTGTAGCAGCATATGAACTGTATAGTAATGCAGTCTAGCAGTATATATATGTATTAACAGTAACATGAGGTAGATAGCAGAATAAATATAAATATGGAATGCCGTATGAACAGTATGTACAGTATGTGCAGAGTATTAACAGTAGTATTAAGAAAAATATAAAGATATGTGCATTATGAACAGTATGGACAGATATGTACAGAAGAGCAGTGGTATTGAGTAAGAGCAGGGAAGGGGAGTGATAGTGCAATTGTCCGGGTGGGGGTTGCAGGGGTAGTAGGTTGTCAGGTAGGTGCAGTGTTCGAGTTCAGCAGGGTGACAGCCGCAGGGAAGAAGCTGCCTCTGAACCTGCTGGTTCGGGTGCGGAGAGACCTGTAGCGCCTCCCGGAGGGGAGTGGGGTGAAAGGTCTGTGGTTGGGGTGAGAAATGTCCTTGACGATGCTGCGTGCCTTACGCAAGCATAGTTTGCCCTGGACAGCTTCGATGGAGGGGAGTGAGGAACCGGTGATGCGTTGGGCAGTTTTCACCACCCTCTGCAGTGCTTTCCGGTCAGATGCCGAGCAGTTGCCATACCATACTGTGACACAGTTGGTAAGGATACTCTCGATGGTGCAGCGGTAGAAGTTCACCAGGATCTGAGGAGACAGATGTACCTTCTTTAGTCTCCTCAGGAAGAAGAGACGCTGGTGAGCCTTCTTTATCAGGGTGGAGGTGTTGAGGGTCCAGGAGAGTCCTCAGAGATGTGGACACCCAGAAACTTGAAGCTGGTGACTCGCTCCACCTCAGTCCCGTTGATGAGGATGGGGGTGTGTACGCCAGCTTTAGACTTCCTGAAGTCCACAATGAGCTCTTTGGTCTTCCTGGTGTTGAGAGCCAGGTTATTTTCGTTGCACCACACTGTTAGATGCTGGACCTCCTCTCTGTAGGCCGACTCATCGTTGTTGCTGATGAGACCAATCACCGTTGTGTCGTCTGCAAACTTAACAATGGTGTTTGAGCCATGTACAGGTGTGCAGTCGTAGGTGAAGAGGGAGTAAAGGAGGGGGCTCAGCACACAGCCTTGTGGAACGCCGGTGTTCAGGGTGAGGGTTGAGGAGGTGTGGTTGTGAAGCCTAACAGACTGCGGCCTGTTGGTTAGGAAGTCCAGAATCCAGTTGCAGAGGGAGGAGTTGATGCCCAGTTGCCTGAGTTTGGAGATCAGTTTGGATGGGATGATGGTGTTGAATGCTGAACTGAAGTCAATAAACAGCATTCTCACATAAGAGTTAGTCTTGTCGAGGTGGGACAGGGCGGAGTGAAGTGCCGTTGAAATGGCATCCTCTGTACTCCTGTTCTGCCGGTAGGCGAATTGAAAGGGGTCCAGTGTGGGTGGTAGGCAGGTCTTGAGTTGAGCTAAGACCAGCCTCTCGAAGCACTTCGTGATGATGGGCGTGAGTGCCACTGGTCGGAAGTCATTTAAGCTCGTTGCAGTGGAGTGTTTTGGCACCGGCACGATGGAGGTGGTTTTGAAGCACGCGGGGACAGCTGCTTGGGCTAGGGACAGGTTGAATATGTCAGTCCAAACCTTAGTCAGCTGCACAGCGCAGGCCCTGAGGACGCGTCCGGGGATCCCATCAGGACCAGCAGCCTTGCGTGCGTTAGTCCTGCTCAGTGCCGCCCACACGTCGGTGGGAGATAGAGTGAGGGGCTGGTGATCCGCAGGGAGCACAGCCTTGATGGCCACCTCCTTGTTGTCCCTGTCAAAGCGGCCATAGAAGTGGTTCAGCTCATCAGGGAGGGAGGCGTCAACGGAGAGGGATGAGGTGTTAGTTGGTTTATAGTCTGTGATGGCCTGGATGCCCTGCCACATGCGTCGGGGGTCAGAGTTGTTCCTGAAGTGATCCTCTATCCTCAGCTTGTGGTTGTGCTTGGCCTTTTTGATGCCCCTCTGCAGATTAGCCCTGGATGAGCTATAGGCCCGAGCATCCCCTGATCTGAAGGCAATGTCGCGTGCCTTCAGCAGGAGTCGGACCTCACTGTTCATCCATGGCTTCTGATTAGGGCCACCTCAGGCGGCTGAGGAAAGTTGGCATGGGGCCCAAGATCCTGCGTACCTTCTACAGGGGCACTACAGAGAGCATCCTGACGGGATGCATCACTGCCTGGCATGGCAACTGCACCGCCCTCAACCGCAAGGCGCTGCAGAAGGTGGTGCGGACAGCTGAGCGCATCAGTGGATGTGAGTTTCCCTCCATCCAGGACATATACAGCAAACGATGTGTCAGCAAAGCCCGGAGAATCATCAGAGACCCCAGCCACCCCAATCACAGCCTCCGTCCAAAAGACGGAGCCTCCTCCGGAGCCTCAGGGCCAAAACTCAGAGGCTCTCCAACAGCTACTTCCCCCAGGCCATCAGGCTCATGAACAAGCCTACCCCGAACCCATGACTTTACCCCCAGCACAACCACAGAATGGACTCTACCAGCACAGTCACTTTAACAACACCTCTTACACCAACGGCACAGTGCAATAATAATGACATTCCACTTAACACTTTACTTTTTTACTCTACTATTTATACTGGAATTGTGTCATGTCTACTGTCTTGTGTCCCCAACATCGTCACTGCCCAACCGTCTCACTTATCTTGCACTATGTCACTTATTGTCTTGTCCTTACCTCATTGCACGACTGCGTATTTGTATTGTATGCTGCATTGTCATGGAACCGAGCCCAATAATTTTACTCCCTGCACTCGTGTATGAGACGTAACAAATAAACTTGAACTTGAACTTCTTATCTAAAACCCTTGAATGTGCTGTCTCTAACCAACTGTCTCTAACTACCTCCTTCAGAACAACTTCCTCGACCCTCACCAATCCGGCTTTAAAGCTGGGCACTCCACTGAAACTGCTCTCCTCGCTGTCACGGAGGCCCTCCACTCCACTCGAGCTTCCTCCCTCTCCTCTGTTCTCATTCTTCTGGACCTGTCCGCTGCATTCGACACAGTAAACCACCCGATCCTTCTCTCCACCCTCTCAGAATTGGGCATCTCTGGCTCTGCACCCTCCTGGTTTGCATCCTACCTGGCCGGTCGCTCCTACCAGGTGACATGGAGAGGATCGCTGTCCTCTCCACGAGCCCAAACCACTGGGGTCCCCCAGGGCTCTGTTCTTGGGCCTTTACTGTTCTCTCTCTCTACCAAATCTCTCGGCTCTGTAATTTCTTCACATGGTTTCTCCTACCACACCTACGCAGATGACACTCAACTTTTTCTCTCTTTCCCCCCTTCTGACTCACAGGTGGCAACACGTGTCTCGGCATGTCTTGCAGACATTTCTGCTTGGATGTCAGCCCATCACCTCAAGCTCAACCTTGACAAGACTGAGCTGCTCTTCCTCCCCTAGTAATGCTGGGACGTATAGGTAGGAAGTACTATGACGAACTGGCAAAGAGTGGACAGAAAACCAGGGTATAAAACACAGATGGGTGATGAGTAGACGAGCCGCAGTTGTGTAGATCAGCAGGTGGAGATGATGACATGAATGGGCCGGCAGGAGCCTGGAGCCACGGCCACACATGGAACACACAGGCTAGGTGGAAGTGGAGGGCGTGGCAATATTGGCTGCTCTGGCTGTATGGTCATTATCTGTTAGCGGTGGACCCAATTGCGGAGAGATACTCAGACGACAGCGTAAAGTATATTTCGAAGGGGGTTTTAATCATAAAACTGTGGAACGGCATACAAACAAACACTGGGACAAAAGGGTAAAACAAGGGTGGAGAAAACCAGCTCCATAAACCAAAGTAAACACTTAATAAGTGGAATAACTAGAACAACGGGATAACAACTGGAAATAGCGGAACAGACGGGCAGACAAGGTACTTACAGACAGACAGGGAGAATCTCTGACAAAGACATGGGGAACACACAGGCTAGATATAACGAACAGGGGACAGAACACACAGGTGCAACAATTCAGGGTAGATTGGGAGGCCACTGGCCCCGTATCGCCAGAGGAGGGCGCCAGAGTCACCAGACAGCAACCTCAATTATCAAGAGGCCGATCATGATCACACTGATCCCACACAACAAGGTGCCCTGGAGGATGCCAGAGAGAGGCTGCGGCTGGCAGATGGCTTTATGGTTGTATTGTTATGAAACACGATTTAAGTGTACTGGGAGAGCACTTCGTCTGAGAGAAGGGGCTGAAATATGACCGCAGCACTGAGACATCTCTCCCCTCTACACCACTTCAGAGAGAAAGAGCACTAACTCCAGTGGTAGCACATGTCATTGCTGTCAAATGATGGAATCTTGTCTGTATTTCAATCACATGAATTCACATGGAACCACTCTGCTTAGCTTTGTTGCAATTATCTACAGTAGGATTTCTACTTCATTTCAGAAACTGTCATAATCCACAACACGTCACTCACGTGGGAGTACAGCAGCAGCAACATATGAGAACGCTCATTTACGTGGTGTGTGTTGTGTTGCATATGACATTGTTGACCATGAGGTACGTAGGGAAAGTAAATAGTCTTGAGACCGATTGTTGAGAATATTATATCCCAGTTCCAATTGTCGGTGCCTGCCTGGGAGGCATCCAACCTGGATCCCTTTCTTAAATATCCAACATGTAGCATGCAGCCTAGCTTAGCACTGCATGTAGAATGTCACACCGAATACCACTTGTCTGCTTTGACATAAATAACAGTGTTGTTTTCTCAGCCCCTGGCATGCCACCTCCTAAACACAGAAGATGTGGACAATTTGCCTGAGACATATAGAAAGGCCGAGGCCCTTTGTTGGAGCGTGACAAGGGCCAATTCTGCTTTTATTTTCCCCCACCTTGGAACGGCACACATATCTGCTATTGCTTTTCAGTCCTGAATGCTGCCAGTGTTTCACAGCCTCTTCTCTCCCCCATCAGATGAAATACAGCTCATAAGCATAATAAGAATACCCTGGAAGTGCCTGGGTTAAATAGTGCCAAGTTCATTTTAATGAACGATTTCAGGGAACAATGTGATCTTATAATAGCATGCTGGTAAGATTGTCAGATTAATATTTGACCATAAGCAGATGTTTATTGATGCTCTCATTCACACTCTGAATGCAGCAGACACAAATCAGTGTGAATGTATTGTGTACTTTGGGTTGTTTTTCCTTCAGCCAGTATTGTCCAGTGGTCAGACTGGGCCACAGTCCTAAGGATGATTAAACTGTCACTTGTGATTTATGGACATGGTTATTACGTTTTAAAAGCATTTTTTGTGATTTATCTGCTTTCTAAACCTCAAAATTCAATCAATGTCCTGCTCTGGCCTGAAGGGCTGCTCTTACTGCACTACTGAGCACACCACTGCCACCTGTTTGTGCACACACACATGTCTATGCACATACACGGACGCATGCACACACACACACACACAAAGAGAGCATACAACCATTTCTCAGTGAGGAACAGCTCCAATCTGACAAGGATGTGGCATTCATAATGTGCATGCATGCCAGCGATCCAGAGGGAGAGAGGTGAGTATCCCTGCAGATCAATACACTTTAATTCATTTACCCTTCAATTGAACACAATCTGCTGCATATATCTGAAGCAATCAGACACAGCTTTCCTAAACATTACAAACTATGAGCTGAGCCTCTGAACAAATGACCCTTACAGATACAACCCTTCACCCAGAAAACCCTGCAGCTATCTCACACTGTAACATCTCGCCCTGTTCCTTAGTTTATGTTTGTCTTTGTTTCATGTTATTCATTCATTCATTGATTGTTTCCTGGTTATTTTTGTGTTCCTCACCTTGTCTCTCGTTTCAGACACTTCACCACCTGCCCTTGTGTGTTTCCCACCTGTGTGATTGTCGGCCCTGTGTATTTAGTGTATTTAGTTTGTGTGTTCCCCTGTCTCTGTGCCAGTTCCCTGTCTCTGTGCAAGTGTCATACGTCCCAGCATTTACTAGTGATAAGTATTTTTTATTTATAAGTAGTGATAGTTTTTGATCTCCGAGTGTGTTTCTGACTTTGCCTTTTTGCCTACCCCTTATTGGATTATCTGCCTGCCTTTGTGTACTGCCTACCTGTGTACCAAACCCTGCTTTGCCTACCCATTTACATTTATGGCATTTAGCAGACGCCTTTATCCAAAGCGACTTACAACAATACATTTGTTTAAGTAAGTGAATCATCTATCCAACAGTCATCATAAGACAAAGTAATCAATGCTCACACCAGGGGCCATTGGCAGTCGTAATGCCAGTAGGCTATTTTTTGAAATTTGAATTTGATGCGAGCTGCTACCGGGAGCCAGTGGAGGGTGTGGAGGAGGGGCGTGACATGGGAGAATTTGGGGAGAATGAATACCAGACTAGCGGCAGCTTTCTGTATGAACTGCAGAGGCCTGATGGAGGAGGCGGGGAGTCCGGCCAAGAGTGCATTGCAGTAGTCAAGGCGAGAGATTACAAGTGTTTGGACCAAAAGTTGTGCTGCTTCTCTGGTGAGGAATGGACATATCCTTCTGATGTTGTAGAGGAAGAATCTACAGGAGCGTGCTATCGCTGTGATAAGTGGTTGTCACAGGATAAGTGGTTGTCAAGGATCACCCCAAGGTTCTTGGCTGTATGGGAAGAGGTCACAGTAGAGTTTTCTACTGTGATGGAGAAGTCTTGGTGTGGGGGGACATGCAGCGTTCGGCCTGTAGAGGGAGCTACAGGACCGTGGCCGGGGTTGTGTCGGCGAGACTTTTGTTGCACACCTGCTGCGAATTAAGTCTCGTTGGCGAATGTTTAAGATGTGTGTGCTTCTGCCATTTCTCTAGCGAGGCTGGAAACGGCAAGAAAGGCGAGGAGAGCGGACAGTGGAGAGAGAGAGACGCTCTGGCGAGGCTGGAAAGCCAACGAACTCTTACTGAACGATTACTGACTGTATGAATAAACGGGACCTTTCCCTCACTACACCGCTGCGTCTGCCTCTGTGTACACGGACACCACTACATTTGGTGCCCAACCTGGGACACAGAGGGAAGGAGGCGCGAGCAGCGGCGATGTCGAGGATAGCGCTTGTCCTCGAGCAGCAGACGGCCCTGCAGCAGACCCAGCAGGCAACGCTGGAGGAGTTAACGGCGGCGAGGATCACGGACAGCGCCGGCGTCGGGGACCGGAGCGGCACCAGGTCCCCCCAAGGTCCAGTACCACCGCCCCCAGGACCTCAAGACCGCCGTGGGACTGGCTGAGGACCATCTCTCCCTGCCACCGCGGGGGCCACAACGACCAACCCCGGCCCCTCGGCAAGGGGGGGGGGGGGGGGGGGCGACGCCCAGGAGGAACCGAGGGAGCGGAAGGAGAGAGGCCGGCGCCCGCCCCAAGGTCGAGATGGCAGGGGCGCACCTATCCAGAACCGACCCCGGCCCCACAGGGAGCACCTCGAGCGACAGGGGGGGTGTGTTGGCGGTGCGGACGGCCGGGCCACGTGCAGGCCGAGTGTCAGGCGATGGACGTGGGACAGGTCGTCCGCATCGGCGACATACCGGGCCCTCCCCCCGGACCAGGAGCGGCGTATCGTATTCCGGTAAGGATACAACATGATACGCACCAGGCATTCTTGGATTCGGGCTGCATGCAGTCCATGATCCAGGAGCGCCTGGTTTGGCCGGGGGCATTGTTGAAGGCATCGAGGGTGCGGGTGAGGTGTGTGCATGGGGACATTCACGAATATCCGGTGGTCGCTAGCGAAATTCATTTTGAGGGGAAAAACCATAGTGTACAGGCGGCGGTTAGCCCACGCCTCACGCATCCCCTGATTCTAGGTGTGGATTGGGAGGGGTTTCCTCAAGCGGTAAAGAGGGCTACCGGGATGCGTGAACGACAGCTAGGGAGGTGTGTGGCGTGTAATGTGCTCTGTGCCGAGGCGGCGCCTCGCGACACTGCCGGGGAGCCGGAGCCGGCGGGGGCGCCTCACCCCGAGACTTCCCCACCGAACTATCCGCTGCTAGGCGACTTCCCCCTCGAGCAGTCTCGTGACGAGACCCTAAGATCAGCCTTTGACCAAGTGATAGCAATTGATGGTACTTTGATACGGCCAGACACGGTGCGCGCCCACCCCTATTTCGCGATTATCAGCGACAGGTTATATCGAGTAAGTCGTGACTCACATAGTCAGGAGGAAGTAACCCAGTTGTTGGTTCCCCGCAGCCGCCGCGAAATGGTCTTCCAGGCGGCTCATTTCAACCCCATGGCGGGCCATCTAGGGTATGACAAAACACTGCACCGTATAATGGCTCGATTTTATTGGCCGGGGATTCGGGCAGAGGTGCGTAGGTGGTGCGCTTCCTGTCGGGAATGTCAGTTAGTAAATCCCCCGGCCATTCCACGGGCCCCCTTGCGGCCCTTACCATTGGTCGAGAACCCGTTCGACCGCATTGCGATGGATATTATCGGGCCATTTGACCGGAGCACACAGGGTTATCGATTTGTGTTGGTCTTGATAGATTACGCCACCCGATACCCCGAGGCAATACCTCTGCGCAATATCTCTGCCAAGAGTGTAGCGCAAGCATTGTTTCAAGTCATCTCCCGCGTGGGAATCCCGAAAGAGATTCTCACCGATCAGGGCACTAATTTTATGTCACGCACCCTCAAGGAACTGTATGGCTTGTTGAACATCAAGGCGATTCGAACCAGTGTTTACCACCCGGCCACTGACGGCCTTTGTGAGCGGTTCAATCGGACCTTGAAGTCAATGATCCGGAAGTTTGTCCACGAGGATAGTCGGAATTGGCATAAATGGCTAGATCCCCTGTTGTTTGCGGTGCGGGAAGTTCCCCAAGCTTCCACCGGGTTTTCCCCGTTTGAATTACTCTACGGGCGTAAGCCCCGGGGTGTCCTAGACCTGCTTAAAGAAAATTGGGAGGAAGGGTCTAGCGACAGTAAGAGTGAGATCCAGTACGTCCTCGACTTGTGCACAAAGCTCCACGCCCTAGGGGCTATCTCACGTGAGCATTTGCTGCAAGCCCAGGAGCGTCAGAAACGCCTGTATGACAGGGGGTCTACCCTACGAGAGTTTACACCGGGAGACAAGGTGCTCGTACTGTTACCCACCTCCAGCACGAAATTACTCGCAAAGTGGCAAGGGCCGTTTGTGGTCACACGTCGCATGGGGGACGTGGATTATGAGGTTGTACGCTCGGACCGGGGGGATAGCTTGCAGGTGTATCACGTCAATCTCCTAAAAAAATGGAACGACGTGGTCACGGTTGCTCTGGCTACGGTAATTCCGGAGAGAGAGGAGTTCGGTCCGGAAGTCCCAAAATCGAAAGTTAGCACTCCGGTCGATATTGATAACCATCTCTCTGCTAGCCAGGCCGCGGACGTTGCAGATTTGCAGCTTAAGTTCGCTGACGTGTTCTCTCCCCTGCCCGGTCGGACTACGCTCATCGACCACCATATAGAAACGCAGCCGGGTTTAACGGTGCGCACGCGTCCCTATAGGTTGCCTGTGCACAAACGAAACGTTGTGTGCACGGAGTTGGAAGCTATGCTGGAGCTGGGTGTGGTCGAGGAGTCCCGCAGTGATTGGTGTAGCCCCATCGTGCTTGTCAACAAGCCAGATGGGGCTATACGGTTCTGTGTGGATTATAGACGGGTTAATGCGGTCTCCAAGTTCGATGCATATCCGATGCCCCGGGTCGACGAGCTCTTGGACCGGCTTGGGACGGCCAGGTACTTCACGACATTGGATTGCACGAAGGGATACTGGTAGATTCCACTCTCGCCGGTGTCCCGGGAGAAAACGGCATTCTCCACTCCGCTCGGGTTATTCCAGTTCACCGTGCTCCCTTTCGGGTTGTTCGGAGCCCCAGCCACTTTTCAGCGCCTCATGGACCGTATTCTGCGGCCGCACGCCGCCTATGCTGCGGCCTACCTTGACAATGTAGGCCTACTGCGGCCTACATTGTCATTCACAGTGACACCTGGCCGCAGCATGTGCGGAGTGTGGCTGCTGTTCTGCGGTCCCTGAGGCAGGCGGGGCTGACGGCCAACCCGAAAAAGTGCGTGATCGGGCGGAGGGAGATCCGGTATCTGGGGTACCACTTGGGACGGGGGGAGGTGCGACCGCAGATTGAAAAGACTGCGGCCATCACCGCCTCTCCCCGGCCCAAGACAAAGAAGGAGGTGAGGGCCTTCCTGGGGCTGGTGGGATATTACCGGCAGTTCGTACCAGGGTTTTCAGAGCTGGCCAGTCCCTTGACGGACCTCACCCGGAAGGGTGCCCCGGATCCGGTCCAATGGTCGGGCCAGTGCCAGGGGTCGTTCGAGGCCCTTAAGGGGGCTCTTTGTGGAGAAACGGTCCTGTATGCGCCTGATTTTAACCTCCCTACAGACGGACGCGTCGGATAGAGGGCTGGGAGCAGTGCTGACCCAGCGCGTGGAGGGGGCCGACCGGCCGGTGCTGTACCTGAGCCGCAAGCTGTCGGAGAGGGAGGGCCGGTACAGCACCGTGGAGAAGGAGTGCCTGGCCATCAAGTGGGCGGTCGGCACCCTCCGCTACTACCTGCTGGGTCGCGCCTTCACCCTCTACTCCGACCATGCCCCCCTCCAGTGGCTCCACTGCATGAAGGATGTAAACGCGAGGATCACCCGGTGGTACCTCGCGTTGCAGCCCTTCAACTTTTCCGTCGTGCACAGACCGGGGGCGCAGATGGTCGTGGCAGACTTCCTCTCCCGTGCAGGGGGGGGGGAGTAGGTCGTCGGCCGTCGGGTCGTCGGCCTGTGTCGGGCGGTGGGGGGACATGCAGCGTTCGGCCTGTAGAGGGAGCTACAGGACCGTGGCCGGGGTTGTGTCGGCGAGACTTTTGTTGCACACCTGCTGCGAATTAAGTCTCGTCTGCGAATGTTTAAGATGTGTGTGCTTCTGCCATTTCTCTAGCGAGGCTGGAAACGGCGAGAAAGGCGAGGAGAGCGGACAGTGGAGAGAGAGAGACGCTCTGGCGAGGCTGGAAAGCCAACGAACTCTTACTGAACGATTACTGACTGTATGAATAAACGGGACCTTTCCCTCACTACACCGCTGCGTCTGCCTCTGTGTACACGGACACCACTACACTTGGAGAGGGCAGGCTTTCCCTGGGAGGAAGAGCAGCTCAGTCTTGTCAAGGTTGAGCTTTAGGTGGTGGGCTGACATCCAAGCAGAAATGTCAGCAAGACATGCCGAGACACGTGTTGCCACCTGTGAGTCAGAAGGGGGGAAAGAGAGAAAAGGTTGAGTGTCATCTGCGTAGGTGTGGTAGGAGAAACCATGTGAAGAAATTACAGAGCCGAGAGATTTGGTATAGAGAGAGAACAGTAAAGGCCCAAGGACAGAGCCCTGGAGGACACCAGTGGTGAGGGGTCGCTGTCCTCCTGATCGCTGTCCTCTCCACATCACCTGGTAGGAGTGACCGGCCAGGTAGGATGCAAACCAGGAGAGTGCAATACCCCCTTCCTGGATTATCTGCCTACCCACTGACTGCCTACCTGTGTACTGAACCTTCTTGAAAGTAAAGACTATTCTATTGCATTCATGTTTTTGTCTCCGAATCATGCGTTTGAGTCCTTTGCCTGAGTACTCCTGCCATTACACACACCACTGCTAAATCTAAAACCTCAAGCACTTGCTTATTCAACAAACAGAATATGCAGGGGTCATAGTGAACATCTAAATAAACATCCACAGCTGTTAACGTCTCTCTTCAATTTCTGTAGTAGCCTGAAGATTATGTGACTTTTGGCAGGAGATTAATCCTATTATTAAAAAGTAGTTTGTGAGTTCACAGTGCTTTACTAGAGATGAGTTGCTTGCTTTTCCTCAGCTGATCCCCTCCCCAGTATGTGAGATCAGAGGCAGGCAGGGTGGCATGTGAGAGGAGAAGGCGCTGTGAAAAGCTGACTGGTGTAAGGGTCTGGTGTTGTAAGCGGACCCAGGTGCGGTGCAGAGGAAGAGAGGCGGACGAGTAGTTAGCGGTGCCAAACAAAAGGATCTTTACTTGGAAGAGTCGACAAAACAGGATAGGCTACAAAACACAGACTCAAAACTCGAAAACAAAAGGGGAGATCACAGTCTCCAAATAGTACTAGTATACTCATATAATTTGCGCTCGTGAAGCGACCAACAAATGGTGAAGACTAAGTGGGGAGTGAAGGGAAGTGAGGGTACATATAGCATGAGCAATGCCAACTAATTAAAGTTAAAAGCTGTTTACGTTAGAGGAGCCTTCGTGTTAAACGTGCAGTTAACAGGGGCTGGAGTAAACAAGTAAACAACAGCCACACGCACAATTAGATGGCAATGTCTAGGGGCTGTACTCGTCACACGATAGAAGGGGGAATGTCATCGAGGGACTTTTGGTGTCATATTTAGGTGGCCTTCCCACAGCTGTGCCCTAAAGAAAGCCACCAAAATCCCTCACTCTGAGTCCGCCGCTGTCACATGTTCTGAAATTAGCAGGGACACTCGAGCAGCAAAAAATTCCTGTCATGAAGAAGAGAGAAGAAGAGGGAGGGAGGAGATGGTGGAGGGGGGAGGGATTACGCACCCTGCACTGCCTGCTCTAGCACAGACCCACTTCAATTAGCTCTGTGTGGCGATGTGGGGAGCTAGCAGAGCCGATGGTGTATTTATGAAAGCCCATGGCGCACTCCTGTACAGACCTGATCAGGGAGATGAGGCTGACGGGCCGCATCATCCACCCTGCTGCCTAATCACAGGCTACAGGGATGGTACATACACACACACACACACACAAAATACTTCTTGAAATGTGTGTTGTGTGACTGAAAACAGTCTGAAACCAGTGTCTCTCTCCCTGTGTAAAGCAATGGTTTTCGCCCTATTTCAAAGATGCAAGGCTGCATCTTTTATTGTAGTTAGTCAACCCCTATGTACTGGGTTTAAGGCAGGAGCTCAGCTTATCACAAAAACAAGACCAGGACGAAGTCAGCTTGTATGTGTACACTACTGTAGTTATACATTCTCTCTCTATATAATATATAATAATATATTGTTCATGTGAATTATTGAATGTCTGAGTAAATGTCTATACTGAATGTGTTTTTATATACGTGTGTATATGTATGCATGTGTGTGTGGACGCATGATCAGGGCTTCTTTTGAGCAGTTTCTGCCTCAGGAGGTGTTGACACAGAGGAAATGATGAGTCTCCGTGGTGAGGGCTATTGACATGAGATACAAACTGCCCTCAGTGATTTAATTTCTCTATGAACACTACAACATACGATGGAAATTCCTCTGCAGCTCGACATGCTCTGGCCTGACATAATTGGGTTGTGGTGTCATGAGTCGTGGTAAAGTAGTTAATGGTTTAATGCTTATGAATGAGATATCACATGTTTTGGGGGACGGGAGGTCAGATCCCAGCTCCGGACATGATCAACACTCTATGGTCAAGCTTCCCACAGAACCAAACCTATTTAGTGTAGTTGACGGATTAAAGTAGGATGTTTAAAGTAGTATGTTTTGGGAATAGGTCTACATCACAGTAACACTTTCTATGAGGCATACACACATAATGCTTTATAACTCATTCTAGGCATCTATGATGCCTTATAATGTTTTCATAATATATCATAATACAGTATGTTATGTCTGTCTTTAAGAAAAATGGCTTATCATAGCTCAGCTCAGGAGCTGCTCTGACAGAACACCAATTAACTCTCACCCTCTGAGACCTGCATTTTAAAAATTCTACAATCCAGCCCATAAGGTTTACATCAAGATTAAGATAGGCAAGCAATTTGTTAGCTAAAACATGTGGCTGGATTGTATTAAAAGCAGACGTTGCATGTGTTTTGGAACATTCTAGGTGTTTATAAATCTCACAGAGTTGCTCTGCACAAGACTTAAGGAGATTTCGTGTGATACTGTCTGGCCCTGGGATTTTAATAACAGCATCCTCACAAAATGAAATATAGCTACAAACAGCATCAGTAAGTTCATCAATATCAGAAGTGGAGTCCTTAAATACTGACCAATCTGTGCAATCAAAACATCCCTGTAACTCAAGAACAGAATCATCAGTCCAAACCTTGACCTCTCGTCTGTACCTTTTCCCACTTCAGAACGGGTTTACCCTGTAAACAGGGGTAAGGTGGATGGTGCTCTGGTCAGATAAGCCAAGGGAAGGCCTAGGAGAAGCCTTGTATGCCCCTCTTATAGACCCATAGCATGAATCCAGAGACTTACTGTTCCTAGTTGGGCAGGTGATGCACTGGTAGAAGTTCATTGATTTATTCAGCTTGCAGTGGTTGAAATCTCCCAGTATTAGGCTAGGGGCATCAGGGGAAAGAGACTGTAGTTTTGTGTGACTCTGTAGATGGTATCAGCAGCGATTTGGGCATTTGCTTTTGGGTGGATATATACAGTTGAAGTCGAAAGTTTACATACACCTTAGCCAAATTTTAAACATTTAAACTCAGTTTTTCACAATTCCTGACATTTAATCCCAGTAAACATTCCCTGTCTTAGGTCAGTTAGGATCACTACTTTATTTTAAGAATGTGAAATGTCAGAATAATAGTAGAGAAAATTATTTATTTCAGCTTTTATTTCTTTCATCACATTCCCAGTGGGTCAGAAGTTTACATACACTTAGTTAGTATTTGGTAGTATTGCCTTTAAATTGTTTAACTTGGGTCAAACATTTTGGGTAGCCTTCCACAAGTTCCCACAAGGCCCATTCCTCCTGACAGAACTTGTGTAACTGAGTCAGGTTTGTAGGCCTCCTTGCTCGCACACACTTTTTCAGTTCTGCCCACACATTTTCTATGGGATTGAGGTCAGGGCTTTGTGATGGCCACTCCAATACCTTGACTGTGTTGTCCTTAAGCCATTTTGCCACAACTTTGGAAGTATGCTTGGGATCATTATCCATTTGGAAGACCCATTTGCGACCAAGCTTTAATTCAAGTTCAAGATTCTTTATTTGTCACGTGCATACAAGTACACAGTGAAATGCAAAAGTGACAGTGCCACAGTGTAGTGCAACAATAAGTTTTAAAATAGAATAAAATAAAATAAAATAGAAGTACAAACAAATATAAACAGTATAAGCAGTATAAACAGCGGTGAAGCAATGTACGCAATAGAATGGCAATATACAATGGCAATGACAGGTTGACAGTACAGATAATTACAGTGGAGGATGAGTGTGCAATGGATAATTATGTGTGTGCATATGTGTTATGATGTCAGTGAGTGTGTGAGTGACTTGAGGGGGGCACTGGTGGGGTCATCGTTGATGATCCTGATGGCATGGGGGAAGAAACTCAGTCTTAGTCTCTCTGTTCTTGCTGCAGGACAGCGAAGGCGTTTGCCTGACGGCAGCAGCTGGAACAGTCCGTTTTTCGGGTGGTGAGGGTCCTTCATTATCCTGTAGGCTCTGGTCCTACACCTCCTGGTGTACAGGACATGAAGAGGGGGGGTTGGAGCTCCCATGGTCTTTTCTGCCAGGCGTACCACCCTTTGCAGAGCTCGCCTGTCCTGGGCCGTGCTGTTACCGTACCAGATGGTGATGTTGCCAGCCACAATGCTCTCCACAGCTCCAGAGTAGAAGGACTGAAGGATCCGGGAGACTTTGAATTTCCTCAGCTGCCTGAGATGGAACAGGCGTTGCCTTGCCTTTCCCACCAGTGTACTGATGTGGGTAGTCCAGGTCAGGTCTTCTGTGGACTCCCAGGTATTTAAAACTGCTCACCCTGTCCACAGCAGTCCCACCGATGTCCAGCGGCGTGTAGGTCCCGGCACGAACTGCCGGTAATAGCCAGCCAGCCCCAGGAACGCCTTCACCTCCTTCTTAGTCTTGGGCTGCAGAGAGGCGGCGATGGCCGCAGTCTTTTCAACCTGCGGCCGCACCTCCCCTCGACCCAAGTGGTACCCCAGATACCGGATCTCCCTCAGTCCGATCACGCACTTTTTCGGGTTGGCCGTCAGCCCCGCCTGCCTCAGGGATCGCAGAACAGCAGCCACACGCTGCATATGCTGCGCCCAGGTGTCACTGTAAATGACAATGTCATCCAGATAGGCAGCAGCATAGGCAGAGTGCGGCCGCAGAATGCGATCCATGAGGCACTGGAAAGTGGCTGGGACTCCGAACAACCCGAAAGGGAGCACCGTGAACTGATACAACCCGAGCGGAGTGGAGAATGCAGTCTTCTCCCGGGATACCAGCGAGAGGGGAATCTGCCAGTATCCCTTCATGCAATCCAATGTCGTAAAGAACCTGGCCGTGCCAAGCCGGTCCAAGAGCTCGTCAACCCAAGGCATCGGGTAGGCATCGAATTTGGAGACCGCATTAACCCTTCTATAATCCACACAGAACCGTATAGACCCATCCGACTTGTTGACAAGCACGATGGGGCTACACCAGTCACTGCGGGACTCCTCGACCACACCCAGCTCCAGCATGGCTTACAATTCCTGGCACACAATGTCTCGTTTGTGTACCGGCAGCCTATAGGGACGCGTGCGCACCGTTAAACCCGGCTGCGTTTCTATATGGTGGTCGATAAGCATAGTCCGACCGGGCAGGGGAGAGAACACGTCAGCGAACCTAGCTTGCAAATCTGCAACGTCCGTGGCCTGGCTAGCAGAGAGGTGGTTATCAATACCGACCGGAGTGCTAATTTTTGATTTTGGGACTTCCGGTCCTAACCCATCTCTCTCTGGAATTATTGTAGCCAGAGCAACAGTGACCACGTCGTTCCATTTTTTAAGGAGATTTACGTGATACACCTGCAAGCTATCCCCCCGGTCCGAGCGGACTACCTCATAATCCACGTCACCCATGCGACGTGTGACCACAAACGGTCCTTGCCACTTCGCGAGTAATTTCGTGCTGGAGGTGGGTAACAGTACGAGCACCTTGTCCCCCTGGTGAAAATTCTCGCAGGTTAGTTCCCCTGTCGTAGAGGCGTTTCTGACGCTCCTGGGCTTGCTGCAACTGCTCGCGTGAGATAACCCCTAGGGCGTGGAGCTTTGTGAGCAAGTCCAGGACGTATTGAATCTCATTTTTACCCTTCCTCCCAATTTTCTTTAAAAAGGTCTTGGACACCTGTACCGCAAACAGCAGGGGATCTAGCCATTTATGCCAATTCCGACTATCCTCGTGCACAAACTTCCGGATCATCGATTTCAAGGTCCTATTGAACGGCTCACAAAGGCCATCCGTGGCTGGGTGGTAAACACTGGTTCGAATCGCCTTGATGTTCAACAACCCGTACAGTTCCTTGAGGGTGCGTGACATAAAATTGGTGCCCTGGTCGGTGAGAATCTCTTTCGGGATTCCCACCTGGGAGATTACTTGAAACAATGCCTGCGCTACACTCCTGGCAGAAATATTGCGCAGCGGTATTGCCTCGGGGTATTGGGTTGCGTAATCTATCAAAACCAACACAAATCGATATCCCTGTGTACACTGATCAAATGGCCCGATAATATCCATGGCAATGCGGTCGAATGGGTTCTCGACCAACGGTAAGGGCTGCAACCGGGCCCGATTTAAATCGATAGGTTTCATCTATACTGTAGCATCGCTGGATGACTTACTCAGCGTTCTCCAGGAGAGGGTTTCAATTCACAGAGAGTGCTTTTAAAATGAGATATGTGAAAGCATTATAGAAGTGGACACTGATGTATTCACTAATAATGGCCACATCGCAGGGAGCACAGAATAATCATACATAATCATTTAGAGCTCTGGTAATAGCTGTAGAGCCGTGGTCTTCGAGAATGAAGAATAAAAACCTGGGTGTGATTGATCTTCCCCTCAAATGAAGCGGTATCTCCTGAACCCAGACTAAGCGAATAACATGTTGATCCCGTGACTTTTGTCTGTTCCAGATCTGGGTCAGAGGTGCTGAGGGGGCCATTAGGGTTGGAGGCCTCTTGTTCAGTCAGAGGGATAATCTCCAAAGGATAAGGGATTGAGAGGCTCCACATATCTACCTCGATGGAATATTGCACTTACATGTACAGTGGGCGAAATAATTATTTGATCCCCTGCTGATTTTGTTAGTTTGCCCGATTACAAAGAAATGAGCGGTCTATAATTTTTATGGTACTTTTATTTTAACAAATAGAGACAGAATATCAACAAAAAGTCCAGAAAAAACACATTATATAAAGTTATAAATTCATTTGATCGAAGGAAATAAGTATTTGATCCCCTACAAACCAGCAAGAATTCTGGCTCATACAGACCGGTTATATGCCCATGAGGCACACAGATTACTCCTGTCACTTTAAGAAAGTACTTCTAATCTCTGCTTGTTATGGGTATAAAAGACACCTGTCAATAGAATCAATCTCTTCCATTCCAACCTCTCCACCACCATGGGCAAGACCAAAGAACATTCAAAGGACATCAGGGTAAGAGTTGTAGACCTGCACAAGGCTGGAATGGGCTACAAGACCATCAGCAAGAAGCTTGGTGAGAAGGAGACAACTGTTGGTGCAATTATTAGAAAATGGAAGAAATAACCATCAATCGCCCTCGGCCTGGAGCTCCATGCAAGATCTCGCCTCGTGGGGTAAGGATGATCATGAGAAGAGTGAGGGATCAGCCCAGAGCTACACGGGAGGAGCTTGGTAATGACCTCAAGGCAGCTGGGACCACAGTCACCAAGAAAACCATTGGTAACACACTACACCGTAACGGATTGAAATCCTGCAGTGCCCGCAAGGTCCCCCTGCTCAAGAAGGCACATGTACAGGCCCATCTGAAGTTTGCCAATGAACACTTAAATGATTCAGAGAAGGCTTGGGAGAAGGTGATGTGGTCAGATGAGACCAAAATTGAACTCTTTGGCATAAATTCGACTCGTCGTGTTTGGAGGGAGAGAAATGCTGAATACTTACAAAATCAGCAGGGGATCAAATAATTATTTCCCCCACTGTATATGATGCTCATAGGGTCACAGCCACATGTCTTTTTGACCATGGTGGTTGTGTTATCACAGGGTAAAACACAACTGTATACTGATAACAACAACTGGTGAGACCGTGGCGTGCATATCAGTCAAAACATTTGACTGATTAATATCAGTTAGGTCTGTTCAATACAGATGTACAAAAAAAAACAGGTTAGGCAATGCACCCTATATTAAGTGACAGACAAAACAATATTATTGATGTTGTTAAGCACGTTGTAACAGAACTGTTTTTGCGAAAAGAGTTATACAAATAAACTGGACTGATTTATTGATTGGTTGATTGATTGAACCACATAACCACACTATCCAGTGGAAGTACAGTAAACATGTCTGCTTTTAACAGTCACTCCTAGAAAACATTTTCACTCTTCAATGAGATTTGAGACTAGAAAATTCAGTCTCTATCATTGAAAAAAGACCACGTACCTTGCTAATAACTCAACAAAGACAAATTACTTGTCACATACTTCCAATAAGAGTTAATGTGGGCTATTAATTTTGGTTAAACAACAAGTACATTAAGAGCACACCATGGGGAAAATACACGGCACACACACACAGACATGCACACACAAACCAAGAGAAAAAAAAAGTGCTTCACCATATTCATATTGACCTTACAATGTTCTGTCATACACAACAGTTCCTTGTCTCTCCTTGAGTTTCAAATTTAGGCTCGGGTCGGGTCTGATTTTCTGATAATTGATTCTGGCCAGGCCAGGCTTGGGTATGCTGGACAAGATTGTTTTTAGTTTTTTTTGCTGTGGCTGTGACAACTTGCAGCACATTCTAACGTTCTCTCTGTCTTTTTCAGTCAGTCTTTCTTCGGTCAGCTTACTTTATTTTGCAGTAGTAGTAGCAAATCATAGTAATAATAATGATAAGAAAGTTAAGAAAAAAAGGATAGCGCTGACTGTGTGGATCTATGTGTGTGCCAGGTGCTATTTGAGGGTATACGATAAGGATGATTGCAGGTGCAGTAATATGTTTCAGTTGTTGATCATAACTAAGGTGAGTTTTCCAGCAATCTCTCTCTTCAGCAAGTGGCTTTCTCCTCTCCTCACTCTGGCGCTGGTCAATTGTTCTGTTGTGCAATATGCTCTGGATAAAGGCACAGCCTTTTTCTAGAATTCAGTTTTTTTTTGGCCTCAGGCTCATAAATTGCTTGGGCTCCATTTCAGGCCCGTTTAAAGCTCTCGTTTCTCCCACACCCCCCAATCCACACCATTCCCATTCAATTGAGTGGGCATCAGGCTTTCAGAGGTTGGGACACAGACTGCAGTACGATTTGCCAGTGATTAAATTCATCACCTTTATTACTGAGAGGACTGTATGGGTGGCTGCTCTTACTGTCCACTGTGAGAGCGTTCATCTGCACTCACTCACAGGTGATAGCTCAGGGGCAGGCTCTGTGTTGCTGAGCTCACACACTCCTCCAGTCAAACAATACTGACTGGAACACCTGTGATTTCACTGACACGTACTGGCCACGGACACCCACACACATTCCTGTTGTATTTCTACTGACACATTGTGCACAGTTAAACATCACAAATGGACACTGACCACAAGTGATCTTGAGTGTCACGAGAGTGCCTCCATGATCTCTGCCGGTGGTGACTAGCACACTTGTCGGCAATCGAGTACTCGACTCTCCACTATTTATACCCTGCACCTGCTGCTAGTCAACGCCGTTTCATTTGCCATTCATGATTTTGTCTTTGTGCCATGCTTCCAGCTCCAGTTCCCTGCCTGTCTGATTACCCGCCTGCCTGCTCGACCCCTGCCTGTCTGACTACCCGTCTGCCTACCCGTCTGCCTACCCGACCTCTGCCTGTCTGACTACCCGTCTGCCTGCCTGCCTGCCTGTTCCTTTCTATTATACCTGTCTTAATCCACTTGCTTTACACTTACCTGCTTGTCCCTAGTCTGCATTTGGGTTCGGTCTCTGATTCGTGACATTGAGTCAGACTGATAGAGACAGGTTCTCATCTGCATAACCAGAACATGACTCATCAGACATATACACATTTTCAAAGTCACCGCTGGTTATAAGCAGCAAATTCACACTGCTAATTTTTATTCTGAACAGTAAGGGGGGGAAACATACACATTTGCCAATTGTGTACAAGATATACTGTATTATCACTATGGTATCAACTCTCAGGCAATGAACACAGTTATCACATCAACATCTCATATAAACAGAGATAACCCTTTATTTTAGAGCCCTGTTTTAGCTAGTATTTACCCAGTATTTAGAACTATGTACTGTATGTGGGAACTATGTAATAACAAGGGGTAACAATTGGTAACTACCTGACACTGACTGGCACAGTGGTGTTTGTGTAAAACAAAAAGCGAGTGTTATTATTATGCAATTATCAAGAAATAACAATTTTACCAAGTACTTTCTCAGTAAGTACCTGCTTAATAACGGGCTGTAGAATAAAGGGTTACCCATCAGTATTCTCTGGGTGGAGATTACAACCCTCTGTCTTTCTCTCAATGATGCTGCTGCCTCTCTCTACTCGTTTATCTCTTTTCATTCTCCACTGCACAGTACAGCAGATCAGAACAGAGGGGAGAAGAAAACACCACTTTGGAGCTTCATGTATGATCAATGTTGCGGCCAAGCACAATGTGGAGACAATATTTTATACACCAGCCCTCTCCAGCGCTCGGAATAACGCTGATGTTTGCAAAAGCCTGTGATTTAGCTTTGCTCTGGGCACTGGCAATGGAAAAGCACACCGACAGAAATGGAATGAGGACACTGTGTATAATGTATATACAGTATGTGCACCCCACCTATCAGAACTAGACCATATACAGTAGATTACATCAAACACATGCATGCACCCTTCTTACACAAACACAATCGATACAACTCTCTACAGTGTCATACTGGTGTCACCCACTAATCCAGTCTGCAGTGCACAGCGAATGCTGTTGGCACATAAACTAACTCCTTTGTAGATGGATCTGTATATTATGCATATTTTGACTTTTTAGCAGGGGGGCGCAATAGCCTAGCCAGACGTTTTCTCTTGACACTGGGCCCCCCAAAATGGCCGGTAAATCCATCACTTCCTATTATTGTTCCGCCAACTTCCTTGGCAAAGGGTTCCAAAAGGGTTTCAAGGGGTTCTGACCAGGCTCTGAGTAGTTTGCGGATCAGAGCCTCGATATGAGCCTCACCAAAAAGTAACCAATAGGCCCTAAACCAAGTGCAGCTTGTCAGAACACATAACCAGTCACACCCCTCTTACTTCATCAAGTATTGACGATAGATGTATGCAAGCAATCAAGCAAACTGATTTCGCATTGAATTTGATTGATTTGATAATTAATTTGATTAATTTGATGTATTCAATTGAATGTATTTATTTCTCTATTGAAGTGATTTATTGAAATACGCCCATGGATCTGTATAATAGATAATCACCATCCTCTGTATCTCTCTAATATACAGTGCCCTGCATAAGTAAAGGGACAGTGAAGCATTTTTTCTTCTTTTGGCTCTATACTCCAAAAGTTTGGATTAGAAATCAAGTACTATGAGGTTAAAGTAGAGATTTTCAACTTTTATTTGATGGTATTTGTGTACATATTGGTTTCACCATTCATAAATTGCAACACTTTTTATCCTATTTCAGGGTAACCAAAAGTAATGGGACAGATTTATCAAATGTCCAAATTAAGCACTTGTGTTTAGTATTTGGTCGACAATCCTTTGCATTCAATAACTGTGACCTATTGACCCCACCAGACACTGGGTGTCTTCTCTGGTGATGCTCTGCCAGGCCTGTACTGCAGCCATCGTCAGTTGTTTGTTTTTAGATATGTTTGCCTAAAATCTTAACATCAGGCAATTAAATGCATGTTCAATTGGATTTAAATCTGAAGATTGACTTGGCCTTTCCACTTTTTAGTTGCTATGTTTTGGGTCATTGTCTTACTGTATGATGAAGCGCCATCCAATGAATTTGTAGGAATTTGCTTGCACTCAAGAAGACAAGATGTTTCTGTAAACTTCAGAATACATTCTGCTGCTGCCGTCAGCAGTTACAAACATCAATTAAGACAAGTTAGCATGTTCTAGTGGCAGCAATACATGCCCAAACCAAACACCCCCTGCACCATGTTTCACAGATGGTAGTATGCTGTAAATCTTGGGCAGATCTTTTTTTCCCCAAATTTTCCTCTTAATAATAATATTAATATTAATTGTTTTCCAGACCTCTGCAGGCTTTTTAGGTGCTTTTTAGGTACTTTTTAGCAAACTGTAACAATCCTTTTTGAGGATAACTAGTGGTTTGCAGTAGTTTGGCTGGTGAAGTATTCGGTGGATAGTAGTCTCTGACACATTCACACCTACGTCCTGGAGACTGTTCTTGATCTGTGGGACTGTGGGTTGTTTTGTTTTCACTCATCCACTGTGGAAGTCTTCCTTGGCCTACCAGCCCGTTTGCGATTGCAGAGCTCTCCAGTGCTTTTTTTTTTTTTAAATTATGTTCCAAACTGTTGATTTCTTTCTGATTTTTTTCCTGATTTTTCTGCCTAATAATGGCTTCCTTACAATAATAACATATGCCATTTAGCTGACACTTTCATCCAAAGCGACTTACATTACAGTGAGTGCATACATTGTTCAGTATATATGGTCCTAGTATGAATCAAACCCACAACCTAAGCGTTGTTAGCACCATGCTCTACAAACTGAGCCACAGAGGACCAATGACACCTCTTTGGTCCTCATGTAGGCAAACTCCAAAGGCAAATGCAAAGCCTACAATCAACACAAGACATTGACAGCTCTCTTAAGCCTACACAAATGATGTGACGGAACACATCTGACTTACCAGAAACACCTGTCAATTGTCCCATTACTTTTGGGTACTCTAAAATAGGGGGACTATGCATAAAAATAATTGTAATTTCTGAATGGTGAAACCAATATGAGTGTAGAGCGACAAGAAGAGAAAATGCTTCACTGTCCCATTACTTATGCAGGGCACGGTACTTCATAAATATCAGATGAGTGGGGTGGACAGCACATCAACACACACACACACACACACACTGTATATCTCAGCTTTATGTAATCTCTGGTGTTGTTGAGAAATCAGAGCTCAGTGTGATACTGGAAGTGAAACCAGTGTCTCAATCCTCCCCAACGTTTATCTGGACAAAGGGCTATTTAGTCAGAGTGCTCTGTCTACACATCACCAGAACCTGCCTTATCAGTCACACACACACACACACACACACACACAGAAGAAGGTACAAACAAGGACGGGACTCACAAATCTAAGTTTACACACCCATGCAGTTTGCACTCACATACTGTACTGTGTATCATACCCACAGGTGCAGAGACAAAAATCCTAGACCACGAGCTACAGACGTAGTATACTGGCAGAAAATGGTCTGATGATTAGTATCATTTGTATGCAATTGAGTGAACAGTTACTGTGAACTGGCTCCCCATTGACTGCTGAGACTGCAGGTAAAATCATTCAACTTTCTAAACTGAAAGCCATCATGCAAACATTGTACAGCAACAGCATGGGTGACTTGTGTTCAGCAAAGCCAGTAAAAGAGGAACTGAGACTGAGGCTGGGAGTTCTTCAGAGTACTTTCATGGGTTTCCTAGTAGTACATGAAAACATATCTTTTATGAGGCCTTAACTGATCCAATATCCAGGCTCTGGCTCAGCCTGACTCAATCGAGGTGATCGAGTCAGGCTGGGGGATGTTAAATCATACTGGACTGTTCTTACTGTATATAATGTTTCAGATGTCTGATTTTATTCTATTATTCTATTGTCACTTTATTTTGTTGTTGTTGTTTGTGATGTGAGCTGCTGTCACGCCTTAATTTCCCCTCAGGGATCAATAAACTACCTATCTATTTATCTTTACCACCAAAACAGTTTAAACATACAGTGCCTATAGAAAGTCATCATACCCCTTTGAAATAGTTACTATATTTGTCGTACAGCCTGAAATCAAAACCCATTAAAAAAAAAACTTTTTCCAGCTTTAGGTTGTCCTCAAGAATTTGGGTGTACTTGGCAGCATCCATTTTCCCTTCAATCCTGACCAATTGCCCAGTCCCCACTGAAGAGAAACATCCCCACAACATAATGTTGCCACCACCATGCTTCACAGTAGGTATGGTGTGTTTTGGGTGGTGTGCTGTGTTTGGTTTTCTGATTGATTTACGGGATTTTCGGCGAACCACACGACATTTGGGTGCTCACGTGGTTTTAAAAAATCAACAAGACCCACCTCATGTGTATTTGAACCAATGACAGTGCATTATATGCTGCACTCATGAAAAGTACGACAAATCAAAAATGCTGCGCCACGCAGCAACTGGCGGTAGATTCAGAGTTGCGTCGCGCAGCATCCGGCACAAATGGGTTAACCAAACCAGGTATTTCACAAATTAATTTTTAATGTCCAGAATTTTTAAAAATTGTATTTTCACTTTGATGATGAGGGTTATAATGTGTACATACAGCTCAAAAAAGTTAGATATGATTTATTTTAATTTCCAGGGTGTAATGTGACAAAAGGTAAAGATTTCACAGGGTATGATGACTTTCTATAGGCACTGTATTTAATGGACATGTCTAGTGGGAACTACGCGACTCACATCTTTCAAATTTGAACGAAAGAGGTATAACATATACGATTGTCTAACTACTTTCTTTGCAAGTAAAGGGAATTGTTTGATATGATAGAGTGCTGTCCAAGCTGTCTGGTGCACAGGGGAGAAAGTGAAAAAAGGAGGATGATGAAAAGAAAGCTAAATACAGAGGTATGTCGAATTACTGTTTGTGTTTATTGACGTTTATTATTATTATCAAGCAAAGTTTTAGCTAGCTAGCTAGCTAAACTAGCATTGGGAGCTGGCTCCCACTACTGCGGCCCCTGTCATCCCTGCTCCTGTCCCAGTGTCTACTGTTCCTGTGTCTGCTGCTACAGCTGCATCCAGGCCATACACAACCAGATCCCAGCACCCACACTCCAGGAGATCCTACAGACCCTGCAACCCACCTGGCACTTCTAAGCCTGACCACCCTCCCCCATCAAGAATAGTCCTAGGGAGCTCCATCATAAGAGACATCAGAGTGAGGGGGGGGCACACCTACTGTTTCCCTGGAGCCTGTGTGTCAGACATCCTGGAACAGCTACCCACTGCACTACAACACCACCCAGAGTGCACCAGGATCATTGTGCACGTTGGGTCGAACGACACAAGGAAACGGCAGTCAGAAATGTTAAAAGAGGACTTCAGACATCTCCTGGCTGCACTACTGTCCACTGGGAAAAGGATCCTGATCTCCGGTCCAATTCCTACTCTTGGGCTTGGCTATGGCCGTTTCACCAGGCTACTCTCTCTCCACAACTGGCTCAAGGCAGAGTGCACAACCCTCGGAATCCATCTTATCCACTTCATTGACCACTTCGATCTCTTCTGGAACCGCAGTGAGTACTATAAGGGTGATGGACTCCACCCCAACCGCACTGGTGCACACTTTCTCTCTGCTAACATGGACTTTGCCATCCAACACACTGACACAGCTGTCTGAGAAAGTCCAGGCCCCCACAGGGTAACGACATCACCCATTCCAACAAAACAAAGTCAATCAAATCAGTTACCTTGTGTGATTACTACAGCCTGTCATGGTCAACACAAGGGTCCTGGACTAATTAACAAATACTCATTAATTTCTCACAGTACAGATGTTTGTTTTCATTCTAATACCATCCCAGTTACTATTGGGAACAGGCAACATGTTAGATCTTTCAACCATCAGCTAAAATGTACTACCCGTGGTATAACTAAAAATAATCTGATCATTATCCGATTAAATGCTCCATCCACTGCACTAAGAAAGCCTGTATGGGAAAAAATGGACATGGCACTTCTAAATGTTCGATCACTTAGCAATAAGTCCTTTGTTATCAATGAGCCCATCTCTGAACATAAACTTGACTGCATGTTTTTAACAGAAACCTGGTTAAATAGCGACGGACCTGCTGCTCTTATTGAAACGTCCCCTCAATGCTATAGTTTTGAACACTTTACTAGGAATGGTAAAAAAGGTTTGCTGATGCCCTGAACTGTAGAAATATCCCTATTGGTGATTTCCGTTCCTTTGAACATCATGCTATACTGTTAAGATCCCAACCTCCTGTACTAACCATATATAGACCCCCCAAACAGTGTCCTATCTTCCAGGATGAATTCTCTGAATTGTTGTCCATTGTCAGTACAAATTATGACAACATTATGCTATTGGGTGATTTTAATCTACATGTAGATAACGTGGCCGACTCTAGAGCTGCTGGGTTCCTAAAAATGTTGAGTTCTATGTGTTAGGGTCCCTCTCCCTGACCGGCCCTCTAGCACCACCTTGAGGCCCAGGCGATCATCGCTGGAGCGTCACCCTCCCAGTCGACAGCGCACCTGTTCCCTGTCTCCACTCAGCACACCTGCGAACCATCAGCAATCACCTCCCTATAAGAACCCTGCCTGAACTCCACTCCGGCGCCAGAACGTACTGTGTCCCACGGTAACTTTTCAAGTATCCACATACGTTTCCAGACAGTTTTGCTATCCTCCCGTGTCCCTTGTGTCTGTGTGTATCTCACCGTGTTCTCCTGTGCCCCATCCAGAACCCTCATCTTCCTCGGATTCCCCTCCTCTACCCATCCACGGACCTAGCCCCAACCCCCTCTTCGCTACTGGACCTCCCTGCTATCGACCCCTCGACCGAACCCCGACTACTCCCCACGGATTACCCCACGGCGCCTTTCTCCTCTCCCGAACACTGGACCTCCCGTTATCGACCCCGGACCGGACCCCGATGACCCACTTGGATTATCCTTCTCTCCCCTACCCTTTTCCCTTTTATTATTATTAAATACGCCTTCGGGCTAAACCCCACCACCTTCTCTGTGTGCCATCATTTGGTTCCTCAGACGTTCCTGTGAAACACTATGGACTTCATTCAACATGTTAATGAGCCGACACACAACCACGGTCACACGCTAGATCTAATTATTACTCATGGCCAAAGGGTTGATGTATCCTCTGTAATTGACTTGGCACTCTCAGACCATTACTGTAACTTTTTCACTGCATTATTATCATCATCTAGCTTTACTACTGAGCAGGTTGTTACAAAACGCTATCTTACCCCGGAAGTTGCTGAAACTTTTGTGAATCATTTTAACAATAACCCCCACAGATCCTTCCGTCCTCTTGTGATGATCTAGTCAACAATTTTAATAATAAGTTAAAGACTACCACTGACACTGTAGCAGCAGCCAAAATCTAAACAGAAACCACCATGGAGAACAGGGGATATTATTAACTTCAAGAAAAACTGAGAGCTGAACGTCAATGGAGAAAAACTAAGCTGCAAGTCCATTTTGACATTTTTAAAGAACACCTCGCCAACTTCAACAGAGCAATTAGAAATGCAAGACAAGCTCATTTCTCAAAGCTGATTTCTAATAATCTTAATAATCCTAGAATACGTTTCTCAACTATTGACAGGCTCATAAATCCAGCCCCAAAAAAACACGCTTTAGTCTCCTCAGTATCAAGAAGTGAAGAATTTGCCACATTTTTCAGGGACAAGAGATCAAAAATCAGGCTGGACCTCAAACATGTTTTTCAGAATGTGTGTGAGCCCCTGTCCCCTGACACTACCCCTCTGCCTAAGATCACTATGAATGGTTTTGCTGCTATTGATAAAGAAATCTGAGGAAAGACGTTATGGAACTAAAACCCTCTACTTGCTCACTTGATCCCATCCCCACCACCTTTTTTACGACTATGTTTAATTGCCTGGAGGATGAAGTTCTAGCGATTGCAAATTACTCCCTGCTCAGGGTTAGGGTTAGAGCTTAGGGTGTCACAATCCATAAACACTTTTAAAAGAAACCTCAAGACACACCTTTTTAGCTTAGCTTTCTCTTAATCCATTTGCACTTCTATTTTTGTTTTCTTTTTATTCACCATTATTTACTCTTAATCCATTATTATTTATATTTCTATTCTATTCTCTATGTATATATGTATGTATGCTTGTATGTTCTGTACTTATGTATTTTAAATTTTACTGTTAAGCACCTTGTATTGCAATTTTGTATGAAAGGCGCTATATAAATAAAGCTTGATTGATTGTTGAACCAGCTAGCTAGCTACCTGTTATTATTTTCTGTTTGTTCCATCTGACTTGATAATTCACAAATGACAATAGACATACAATGATTTTGTGCAGGCTACAGGATAAGCCAGGGTTACATTTTAAATTATGAAAAGAGGTTAGGTTATGAATACGGATGGAATCGAAACCCAGTTCTATGCCGGTCCTAAAAGACGCACCAATTATTGTCTTCGCTTTGCTCATCCGTCACTCACTCACTCCTTGACAACATAGCTAAGCTACATTTCAGTAAGTAGAAAGAAAAGGAGGAAGCGAAATGCAATATGTAGTCGGTTGTTCTCTTGCAACTCGCACTGCTGCTGGAACATCCTCCTCCACTCCAGCCTAGGTATGCCGTAGCCCAGCCACGTAGCAAGCCCCTTTCCTTGACTATGACAGAGTAATTAATGCTAATGCGAAAATATATTCGCTAACTTGATTAATTGACATGATCAGCCCACCCCTCGCCAATGCACCGCTGCTCCAGCTTAACGTTATGTCAAACTCCCTTCACTCTGACTGCTGGGAGAATGCAAAAAGATAAAGTGGACAAGTGTCACAGAGCTTTCACCCAGTTCATCGTGAAAGGCTTGCATCCGTTTGCCACTGTCGACTCACCCAGGTTTCTAATAGGCTGATAATTTGAAAGTGTTTTCAAAAGTAAAACCAAACAGAACAATGATTATAAATTAAAATGCTACCATAATTTCATTAATGTTGAAGTATCACACAGGTTCAGTCAGGCACGGCAAGGAGGACGCAGCTGGCCGTCAAGGACTTGCGCTAGTCCTTCTTACAGTCATGTGCATTCGAGTTGCGATGCAGCTGTTCTATTTGTTTTGGGGGTCTTAACTAATTTGGTTCAGAGCTTGGTGTGAATGATTATCCTGCTCAATGTGCCTGGATGCGGTCTGCAATGTTCCCCCCCCCTTCAGCTATGGTTAGACTGGTTAGATCTAGACTATGTCCCATTTGTGTTCCAAGGCTGTACATACATGTGAATAGGGCAGCAAAACTACAGAACTACAGCCCCTAGGTTCAGGTGACAGGTTGTCAGCTGCGGGCAGTTCCTGCAGTTTTTAAATATTTAGGAGTGCTTTTAGTCTCTCAGGGATTAAGGAACCAATTTAGCATGTTAAGTCTTTATTTTTCTTCTCAGTGAACGTTTGGTGTCCTCTAGGAAGAGGATGTTTTTAAGTCACTGTGTAGATTCAGTCGCTGAGTAGTTTTAGGTTCTCACGGTTGCATGGGCATGGTGAATCACGGTCGTGATTATTCTTCTATCCTTATGATTCTCACACTTTCTGATTTAGATTGGATGACTCGTTACTCACTCTCATACACTAGTTGGATAGAGGCAGCAGAGGAACTCCATTGTAATTCTCAAGTAACAGTTGCTTGTATTCTTTCTTTCCATGTCCTGCTATCTGCTATGCCTAACACCGACGTTGCCTTGAAACGTTGTTCATCATTGAGGAGGGAAACTTAGGACCAGATGCCAGTCTTCCATTCCCTGCGCCACAGAAAACGCAACCAGAAGCCAATGATAAATGTCTTCCTTCGACTCTACGGTGTGCTTTATCAGACGCGTGGATGTTTTACTGGAATTGTGTTTCTTACAGCTTTGACAGGTTTCTTAGGCGTGGCGAATACACTACTCGGAGTGCCGTTTTCAATCTGGCCTACAATCTCACACTTGCTGATTAGGATTGGATAATCACTCATTCTCAAACACTCTAATTCTGATAGGAACAGCAGAGGAATTCCCATTGTTATATCTCAAACTAATACTGCTTGCCCTCCATGTTCTCGATATTTGCATGGTCGACCACGGGAAAGTCTACCGAACCGTTTTCATAACGGAGGATGGTTCCCTGCTTGTCTCTGGTTCCTGTGCAACAATGCGGACTGTCCCTGGACATATACACTCCCACTTTGGCGCGACAACCTCAGCAACTTCAACCACTGACATATCACTGCCACTTTGATGAAGCTGCTTATGAACGTTACTTAGGTTGAATTCAGTAGAAAATGAGAAAGCTCAAAGGCGTGGAGTAATGTTATTTAGAATGCATGGGGTGTTGCAATCATTTCGGTACAGTGTATGTAATGAAAACTTATTCTAGCTGGTGCACATACCAGTGTTAAACCGGACACAAGTTTTAGTTCACATAATGCTAGACCCCCGTCTGATCCAGGTTGGTGCAAGCCTGTTCCTGCACGTGCGTGCAGGGGGACACCGGGTGGGTCACCCTGCTAAGTAGGAACCGGTTGGGTAAATCGGACACACAGTTTTAGTTTCACGTAATGTTAGAATGACCCCCCATCTGGTCCAGGTTGTAAAAGAGTACTCCCGTCCCTGCAGGCGTGGGACACTGGGTGGGTCACCCTGCTTGGCAGGTATCGGCTTAGATCGGACACATAGTCTCGTGGTATTATGGGCTATGGGAGTTATATCAGAGTGGAACCATCCGTTACGCCAAATCAAATTGTACATTCATTAAACTAAAAACATTTACATCAACGACTTAAGTGTCCTGACTCAGTAAGGTTCAGTAAGGCACAGCAAGGAGGACGATGGGACAAGCTATAAGAGCCAGTTCATGTTAGTTCCACTATAGCTTGAACAGCTTAGCTGTTGTTACCTACCTATGGAGGGTTGAATTTCATGGTTCTCCCCGCTTTTGTATTTATTCATTTTAATATTGTTTATTCAAGTGGGGGATTAGAAGTTTATGGCCTCTTTATATAGCGGGGAGCTATATCAGAGTGGAACCATCCATTAAGCCAAATCAAATTGTAAATTTGTTCAACTAAAAACATTTACATCAACGACTTAAGTGTCCTGATTGAATTGTAATTATAAATATTACTAAGAAGGAATATTCAACCCTGTCCTACTTGACACAAGTTTAAAATACATTTTAATTCATAACCACTTAAAAATATGTTTTGCATTTAATTGCCTGGCTTTTATTTGGCTTTTGTTTGGCTGCTCAGTATTATTGCAAATTGGGACCTACATAAATCTACTGCATATGTATGCATGTATGCTACAGCCCACCAATGCACAACCTGGGAACCCTGCTACTGGGGAAGGGAGTCAAGGTTCAGACCCTCCATCTGCATCACAGCCTACACCAGGTGAGTCGAGTCAAGTTTGTTTATTTACTGTGAAATTGCCTGTTGAGTTGTTATTATTTTTGCATATTACAGTTACATTTTTATTACCATTAGCTAAATTGACTTTGCCTGCAGGTGAAAGGACACCAATCATAACACCAGCCCCATGTTAAGTACAACACTACATCCACCCACCCCATCTACCTCCACTGAAACACAGCCTGTCCACTAAGTCCTATAAGGCAGCACCTATCGATCCTCTTGACTGGCCAAACCTGATAAGGTGAGAACAGAGTTTGTAAGCAGAGGACCCTATCAAATAAAATCAGAATTTACTTTTCTGAAAAGAGAGGATGGAAGAAGTTGCCACCACCACAACTTTTACAGGAAACTAGTAAATGGGGAAGAAAATCAAGAGAAGCTGTCTCATGTATTCAAAGAAAAACTTAACGACTGGAAAAACTGCACTCAATTACTCAAAACGCATGAGATCAGGCCAGAACATGCTACGCACGTCATCATGGAGGGAATTGGAGTTTCGCTTTGAAAAGGGGCAAACGATCGATAAAGTAGAAATGGCACTTATGGAGGCTGAGAGGAAGAGGTTATTTGAGAAATATTATATTTTACTAAGTAATAAAATAAAATGTTTGTTCTAATGTTTGTACCCCTGCTCGTCTGACAACCCGCCTGCCTGCCGAACCCTGGACCGACCCTGGACTACTCTCATTTGGATTATCTCTCTCTCCCCTACCCTTTTCCCTTTTATTATTAAATACGCCTTCGTGCTTCATTTACCCTCTCTGTGTGCCGTCGCTTGGTTCCTCAGACCTTCTGTGTAACAGCTTGTTTGATCCACAGGTTTTGATAGTTGGCAATAATTGTATTGTTTCAATAAAAACTTCACTGAGTTTGGATTGACTGTGTATTTTTCATTGTGTGTTGATGCAAATGTGTATGGTGATGGAGTACAGATTGAACAGTAGTGGAAGAATATTAGATGACATAGCCATAGTAGAAAGTACCAACAACCTCAAAAAGACCTATTTTCAACGACATCAGCAAACTTTCATTTTGTGCCCTTTATTGGCCGGTCCTCCGACATCGGAGATAGACTAGATTTTAAGGCTAATCGACATCTAAATGTTTGCTGGGATCGAAGCGTCATCACGAAACAAAACCTGACTTGTACTCATATATATACAGTATATACATATATACAGTGGGGGAAATAATTATTTGATCCCCTGCTGATTTTGTTAGTTTGCCCGATTACAAAGAAATGAGCGGTCTATAATTTTTATGGTACTTTTATTTTAACAAATAGAGACAGAATATCAACAAAGAAGTCCAGAAAAAACACATTATATAAAGTTATAAATTCATTTGCATTTGATTGAAGGAAATAAGTATTTGATCCCCAAGCAAAACATGACTTAGTTCTTGGTGGAGAAACCCTTGTTGGCAAGCACAGAAGTCAGACTTTTCTTGTAGTTGGTCACCAGGTTTGCACACATCTCAGGAGGAATTTTGGTTCACTCCTCTTTACAGATCCTCTCCAAATCCTGAAGGTTTCAAGGCTTTTGCTTGGCAACTCGAAGCTTCAGCTCCCTCCACAGAATTTCTATAGGATTAAGGTCTGGAGACGAGCTAGGCCACTCCATGACCTTAGTGTGCTTCTTCTTGAGCCACTCCTTTGTTGCCTTGGCCGTATGTTTTGGGTCATTGTCATGCTGGAAGACCCATCCACGACCCATCCTCAGTGCTCTGGCTGAGGGAAGGAGGTTCTCGTCCAAGATCTTACGGTACATGGCCCCGTCCATTGGCCCCTCAATGCAGTGAAGTCGTCCTGTACCCTTAGCAGAGAAACAACCCCAAAGCATAATGTTTCCACCTCCGTGTTTGACGGTGGGGATGGTGTTCTTGGGATTGTAGCATTCAGCATTTCTCTCCCTCCAAACACGACAAGTCGAATTTATGCCAAAGAGTTCAATTTTGGTCTCATCTGACCACATTACCTTCTCCCAAGCCTTCTCTGAATCATTTAAGTGTTCATTGGCAAACTTCAGATGGGCCTGTACATGTGCCTTCTTGAGCAGGGGGACCTTGCGGGCACTGCAGGATTTCAATCCGTTACGGTGTAGTGTGTTACCAATGGTTTTCTTGGTGACTGTGGTCCCAGCTGCCTTGAGATCATTACCAAGCTCCTCCCGTGTAGTTCTGGGCTGATCCCTCACCCTTCTCATGATCATCCTTACCCCACGAGGCGAAATCTTGCATGGAGCTCCAGGCCGAGGGCGATTGATGGTTATTTTGTATTTCTTCCATTTTCTAATAATTGCACCAACAGTTGTCTCCTTCTCACCAAGCTTCTTGCTGATGGTCTTGTAGCCCATTCCAGCCTTGTGCAGGTCTACAACTCTTACCCTGATGTCCTTTGAATGTTCTTTGGTCTTGCCCATGGTGGTGGAGAGGTTGGAATGGAAGAGATTGATTCTATTGACAGGTGTCTTTTATACCCATAACAAGCAGAGATTAGGAGTACTTTCTTAAAGTGACAGGAGTAATCTGTGTGCCTCATGGGCATATAACCGGTCTGTATGAGCCAGAATTCTTGCTGGTTTGTAGGGGATCAAATACTTATTTCCTTCGATCAAATGCAAATGAATTTATAACTTTATATAATGTGTTTTTTCTGGACTTTTTGTTGATATTCTGTCTCTATTTGTTAAAATAAAAGTACCATAAAAATTATAGACCGCTCATTTCTTTGTAATCGGGCAAACTAACAAAATCAGCAGGGGATCAAATAATTATTTCCCCCACTGTATATATCCAGCGTACACAAAATACTTAAAGTGAAAAACGGCATAATAAAGTGAAAAACGGCAGAGGCAATATTCGCCTATTAGAAGAAATCGTCTAATGTATTGTAAGGCCCGTTAGCAGCTCCGCCAAGGGAGTTAACTATCTTGGTGTTGTAGCTAGCGTGGCCAGGTTGTAAGCGGAAGACAGTGAGTTCGATACCCGCTTTGGGCAAGCTGCTCTACCTCGCCGTTCGCTACAGTATGGAGATCTGACAAGAGCCCCCTGGCGCCTCACCCACTAACTTTACCAGACTGTACACAAACTTTAAACACCCACTACGTCACGCATTTGAACCCTCAGACCACCATCATTTATTGAAACTCCAGCCTGGCCTAAACGGTTAGAAAACACTGCACCTGGTCGACTGCTGATATACTGTACGTCTTAACATGTATTGGCGGGAAAACATTAGATTATTTTGTCAAAGACGGGGCTGAATAGATTCATTGCGATGGGAGGGAAGACATACATTTATAGTCAAGGAAATGTTGAAAAACTTATATTTATACCTTACATTTTACAAATGAATGTATGTATCATATCAATAGGCTGACTTTTATTTACATTTCCACCCTACTCTGAGCAACATTAAATCTGGAGTAGCCAGTGATGAGCACTATATGGCCTAAAATAACGCAATCGGACTCACTAGCTGTTATTAGCCTTCCTTTGCACGCTATTTTACATCCAGCAGTTGTAGGCAACCCTTACATGCAAATCAAAGTGTTGACAAATACCTTGAGTAAGTTCTGCTGAATTAGGTATATTTGAAAGTGTCCATTCTTGTGTGACATGTTTCAAGGTTGAGCGTTGAGGCTTGAGCAATTTAGCCTGCGTCTCTCTAAGCGTAAAGAGTAGGTACTATACAGTAGTCAACTGTTGTGTCTACATTTATTTAATTCATTTGCCAATGATGACAAAATGGTATGGTAGCGTATAGTCCAAGCAACAAATTATCCAACATACCGACCGTAAAAATGGAGGGAGACGGCACTTTCACTGTGAGTGATGTCTTCTGACATCCATGGGCATATACAACAAATGTACCACATTTCGAGTCCATATTCGTACACATTTAACATTTTACCTTCGTCAAGCAGACGCTCGAGGTGGTTGAAAATCCCGCAGAAGTTGGGTAGGCTGCTCATCAGTTTCTTATCATTCATGAGCTGCATGAGATAGTCTGGGGTTGGCTTCGGCTTCTCTTTCGTTTCCATTTCCCCAACCATATTCCAAAAAATAAAAATGTTCAGGCCAAAACAAACCAAAAATGAGAAAATAATTACGCTCAAGTTGGCTATAAATTAATAAATAAGACAGAAAAAATAGAACACAAAAGTCAGTCTGTCTCACACCTCACTGTCTCTTGCTGGTGAACGCAGTGATCTGTTCTGTCTCCCGGTGCGGCGTTCAGTCTCTTTACGCACTGCACTGCAATTCTACTCCTTCGTCTGACAGCTCTTCCTAGGACAGATAAACAGATGAAATAAAAACAAAAGAAAGGGGAAAATGAAACAAACATATGAGACGATGAGAGGTAGTCTTTCTTATGCTGGTTGCCCTTAAAATTCCACAAGTTACTCGGAATGTATACTCCCGCTCGCCCAGTGCCCGTGATTTATTTTTTCAAACGATTTGTCTTCTGTTTTCTCTTACCGAACGTCTTTGGGAATGTCCCTTTCCCCAAGTTTCCCAGAGTTTTGTACGTGTTTTTATGAGTCTATATACTGGAAACGTCCGTCCCTCCAGTCTCTATTCTCGATAAGGGAGCTTTTTCAATGAAGCTGGCATTCAGTCTCCAGTAACCGCCTGGATGTGCCTGGGCTCGTGAGCCGTCACATGACCACACTTCACAGCCGAGTCTCACAACCGAGAGCGTACACTCGCCTCTCCGAGGCCGAGTGTAGGACAAATGCGCGTGCGTACACACACACACACACACACACACACACACACCTGCATCTTGGAAAACGTTTAGGAAAATCATGTACGATTACAGTGACTCTGAATATTGGATTCAGAATAAATCAAATGAAGAGCCTATGCAAGGTCTGAAACGGATAAATATCACAAATCTATCCTCCATCGGCAAGCCTCATCGCTCTGAGAGAGAATATGTGATTGACTAAATGCCAGGGACATCAGAGTGAATCACACCATAAAACTGAGAGGAAATCAGGCATTTATCTCAATCGAAGCACCTCTTTAAAGCACTGTGAACCTGTAGGAGATAGTGTGTCCTGCTTTTTTACCCACTAAACAGACAACTAAAAGATACAGATGTGTTTGTTTTTATGTGTTTCACATTTCAGTCATTATGTGTCATGATTTGAAAACAGAAAAAACACAGAAGTAAGTGAGAAGTTGAGGAATAAACACCACCAAACCAGTGGTAGCATAGGTTATGTGTGAATGTAGGATTATCTGTGTTGTTACTCATGTTGATTTAGAACCAAACAATTCACAGAACTACCTTAATTTTAGTGAGGACAAAAGGTATGAATTATAACTGCTTAAATTCTGTCATTAAAATGTTTATAAAAAAATAGTTTAATTGGCTTAATGCATTTGCCTCTTTTTGTGATGCAAAGCCTTAGGCCCAATTCCGACAGCCCTGAAACAGACAATCCACCAGAACAGGAAGGGATTGTCCAGCTACCTTTTCATCCTTTTGTGCCGCCTTCGCCATTCTCATGGAGATTGACTTGGATGCTGAGACCTGGGTAGAGAGTCTCGTCCTCCACTGCTGTGAGTGTGTTTGGAGGGGGGCTGAATTTATGCCTGGCCCACCCCCTCCATAGCACGCAACTTCAAACCTCCATTCACTCACCCTGTGACGGCACCCTTGTTTGAGGGCAGAGGAATTAAGTTAATGAATGCATTCCTGCACACATAGACTGTGAAACCAGGCAAAGAGAGCAACCCGGTCTCTGTCTGTCCCAACTAGGCTGGGAGAACACTGGGTCTCTCAATCTCTCCAACTCTCTCCTACTCTGCCTTTTTCAATCTCACCCGTCTTTCTTACACACTCAACTCTCTATCCCCCCTTTAACACCCCCTCTCTCTTTCTCTCTGTCTTTTTTCTCTCGCTCTCTCTATCTCCCCCCCTCCTCCGCAGTGATGGCATGTGGGACAGAGGGGTTCAGCCCAAAAATAAAAGCAGCCTATAAAACGATGAAACCAGATCTAGACTGAGGGATGGGGGCTCGGGTTGAGCCCTCACCACGGCCCAATGAGACTGGGGTTTTGGTGAATGAACTGAGATATCAGCCTGATAATATTATGTCAGCCTGCCTCTAGGAGTCAATAACAACTCTTTTGGCATGTATGGGAATCTACTTTGTATCTTTTTATGAATGTAGCTTTGTATTTGGGATTTTCTTTACAGAGCTACCAACTATTAGGTCATGGTGAGGCACTGAATAAGATATCAATGGCTTGATTACAAGGAGAGTGTGTAATAATTTAGTGGTAGTATTCAAGGGTTTTAGAACCTGTGGCAACATTACACACAAACCAACGGTCAATTAATCCTTCAACTCAGGTCGCATGAAAAGCTACAAATGCGACCTAGCGGGCTTGAAAGGGACCATTTACATACTGCCAGTTCAATATGAAAGGAAGGAACTGGCTGCTAATAAAATATATTTAAAAATTAGCCTACTGGCATTACAACTGCCAATGGCCCCTGGTGTGAGCATTGATTACTTTGTCTTATGATGACTGTTGGATAGATGATTCACTTACTTAAACAAATGTATTGTTGTACGTCGCTTTGGATAAAGGCGTCTGCTAAATGCCGTAAATGTAAATGGTTCGAATCGTGGTGGGGAAATGTTTTTTTGTACAAATTATTTTTGCTGATGCTTATGTTTGCTATTGCCTTTCCCTGACAATTTCCCTAACCTTAACCACTCAAAGTTAATGCCTACACTGCCTAACCACCACGCAAGTTGTAATTCCCGTACCTAACCCTAACCACTCGAAATTAATGCCAAATACTATTTAACCGCCACGCAAGTAGCATTCGTAGATTTTCATGCAAACCGGTAGAAATTCATACAAATTTAGTGTGAGGTCCTGTTGCACAAGCACACACAGTTTGTGTAGTTGCTAATTCATCTGTCAATTACCAGCGAAGTGAGAAGTGTTCATCAGTCACCTGTTAAATTAGATTTTATTGCATGAAATTAGATTCATTTATTTGCTAGCCCCATTGATTTGATGTTCACACACCATTAAACGCAGTTTGCATCTAGCAGCAGCAGTGCAGTTGGTTCGGCTGAGCCCATAGACAGCCATGCTCAGGCATACAGAGACTCCACGCTGTACTGGGCTCGCTGCGGCAATCAGGCTGTCTCCAGGTTTTTTCTGTTACCGGGTTCTTTTTATCAGGAATCTGCCGGGTGCTAATTTGACGCGCTTTTGAGATAAAAGGGGGGACTCATGTTAGTTTCAGCATCAGAGGATCGGAATGCAGGCTATTTAACGCAGGAGGCAGACAATCCCCACGGCCGGGGACAGCCCCCGCCCCTGGACAGATCGGCTAAATAAATAGAGAAGTAATTAGCAGAGCACCGAGAGGACAGCCATTACTTGGAGGACGTTTCATTACAGCTCACGCAGAAGAGAGGTGGAGAGACAGGGGGAGAGAGGGGTGTAGGGTCAAAGAGAGAGGAGAGGAGGGACCGAGGGTGAGAGGGGAAAAAAGACTGAGAGAAAGACTGACAGGGACAGTTATGGAAAGGGGAGTGGTGTAGGGAATAAGAGACAGTAGGCTACAAATGTAGAGAGTGAGCATGGTGTGGCAAAGTAATGGAACAGGGGGAGGAGTTTTCAACAGAGAGATGACAATACATTGTCTGACAGATACGACTTAAAACAAAAGGACCTACAATAGGCTACAACCACATTAGATAAAAGTTGTTTTTGGCTCCCGACAAGTGTTGCACCTGTTTGTCCCCCAAAAACACGACAACATACAAAAAAAAAGACCAAAGTACTGTCATTGCCAGAGTGACATAGTTGATATCTGATAAGTTTAAATCCCTGTGTCCCTGATGGCTTTGTGAGATTTGGAAGAATTCAGAAACAATCAAGGTTCTGTTGCAGTCAGCAGTGGCCATATACTGTATCTCTTACTGAATGCAGTAAGGGTACTATAACCAGGACAAGCAACTGTGGTGCATGACAGCTCTGTTATGCCCATCACACATTATGGACCTGGATTTTCATCTGGATCAAGCGCAAGGCCTACCATGGTACATATTACCATATTACTCTCTCTACATTGTACAAAGGTCACTCCTTCAATTTTGTTCTCTGCTTCGACACAAAGAGACCAAAGTGACAGTCGTTTCAAACTGAACCCAGCCCTTTTGATTCACCATAACACAGCACTTGTTTTCAGTCTCTTTCGGCACTTGATTGATGTATCTATAATGCTTGGAGCTCTAATTGTATTTGTCTGTGTTCACAGTGAGTTCATACGATGGCCAGAGACAGTGTGTGTTAGTTGATTTTTTCAGGCACAAATACATAGAAAAAGAAAAAGACAGAAAGAAATCAGAACAGTACCATTTTTATTAGGAGAGAATGTGCTCTGTTGTTTTGTAGCTTCAGTCTTAGTCTCAACTAGTAACTGAGACCTACTGTATATACTGTGTGAGTTTCTACAGAATCATATTCGCTATGACAACTCATATTCGCTTTCGTTTTTAACAATGATGTCGTTGGCGATCAAAGACAGTTACTCTATCATTACTAAATACACTTTATTAGGTACACCTGTTAAACTGCTCGGTAACGCAAATATCTAATCAGCCAATCACATGGCAGCAACTCAATGCATTTAGGCATGTAGACATGGTCAAGACGACCTGCTGAGGTTCAAAGCGAGCATCAGAATGGGGAAGAAAGGTGATTTAAGTGACTTTGAACGTGGCATGGTTGTTGGTGCCAGACGGGCTGGTCTGAGTATTTCAGAAACTGCTGATCTACTGGGATTTTCATGCACAACCATCTCTAGGGTTTACAGATAATGGTCCGAAAAAGAGAAAATATCCAGTGAGCGGCAGTTCTCTGGGCGAAAATGCCTTGTTGATGCCAGAGGTCAGAGGAGAATGGCCAGGTTCGAGATGATAGTATGGTAAATTTAAAGACAATATAGGGGTAGCCATCCCACACCTAGTGAAGAGATCACAGGACAACAGATGGTCCTGGAACATTTGGAGAAGGTAGTAAATGATGGGTGAGGTCACAGAGAAGGCAGCTAGAGGGGAAGAGAACAAAGGATCAAAGCTGCAGAAACAGGATAGAGTAATTAAAAGTTAGGGTAAATAAGTAATAAACACAGTTGTAAACAGCCAGGACAAAAGGCTTTAGAAAACAGCCTGGGTCAATCAAGACTTGACCAGACGATTTGGCGCCTGGCCAGGTGGGAGTCGCCCACCTTGATGACGAAATGTAATTCTTGAATGTTATTGGGGTATGTGGACAGGAACTAGAAGTTTGTTGAATAGAGGGCGTTGACCTGGGTAAAGTCTATAAAGACAGGTGACAGACAAAAACTCAGGGTCAACTTACTGGCATTATGTTATTTCGGTATGTTATTTCAAAATACCATTATTTAAATTCTACGACATAATTGGCGTCACGAACAGGATTGGATAAATAAGGCTCGCATCATGAACTATCGTTGAAGAAGGACCCGGACGATTTATACAAATTAATGAGCTCAAAATAAGGTAAGCAGAATTCCTGCTTTTAGTATAGGAAATTTGTATAAATCGTTCTGGATTTCCGGCCTCCACGGTAAGAAACTAGCATGAGTCTTACCAATAAAGAAACCAAATTTAGGATTTGAACTAGAGCTGTTGAGGATTTCAGAAAATGTGCATGCCCTAACTGTAAATAAGTTTAACTGTCATGTTGAGGAAGTGTATTGACAGAAGGTTGAACTGTCATGTTGAGGAAGTGTATTGACAGAAAGTTGAACTGTCATGTTGAGGAAGTGTATTGACAGAAAGTTGATAGTATAGGCCGAAGCTAAGTGACTAAACGTTGTGTTCGCGTTGAGGAAGTGTATCGGATACATTGTTGAAGTGCTGGATAGAAGTATTAAGTAGGCGGACGTAGAGGACAGAAGCGCTTGTTAGCGCTGTGTTTTAAAAGAAAACTGCCGCCTGTAGTTTTAGTGAAATATTGCTATGTATATTAGTATTGTGACGTAAGCGGACGTAGATGGCCGAAGTGCCGCTTGTAGTTTTCGTGTAAAAATCGCTGTGTCGTGTTGATAATATTCGATAATATTTGTAAAATTGCTGTGTCGTATTGTGAAAATGTTTGTAAAATCGCTGTGTTGTGAAACGCTTGTAAAAATTGCTGCATTGTGAGTGTTTGTGAAAGGCGCTGTGTTGTGTTGAGAGAGTGATATTTCGTTGTGCTGGGTTATGTTGAGAGAGATATTTTGTATAACACTGTTGGTCGGGAATTGAGGACTACAGTTAGTTATTAGATATATTATAGAAATTAGGTATAGAAGAATAAAGAGTATACATTTTTAGAGAACGGGTCAATGTGTGAACCTTTTAGGCCTCCCAGAGTACAGAATAATGAGAATATAGTATGATATACAGTATATCTGTGTATACGGAATTGGAAGAAAGCCATCGGTGCCTCTTAAAGGAAACGTAAGATACTTCTTGTAAGAACTAAATAATCAAAAGTTGGAATAGGAGAGACGTTGAAGGAAAAACGGGAAGACCGCCATCTTGAAACGTCATTCGAGTTGGGCGGTATTGTTGTAAAAGGGGGAGGGAACCAACTGAGTGGGTTGAGTGCGTTTTATAACAACAGACTTTACAACAGTTAGGTTTAGGATGGATGAATGAATGAATGAATGAATGAATAAATAAATAAATAAATAAGATAAAATAAGAATATTTTATTATATAAGTATATGCTGAGTGAAAGTGATTCTTAATTGAAGAGATTCATGTCTAAGCTCACACTGATTTAATTCACATTCTAGGGACACACACACACACACACACATACCTCACATTCACACCCACTCTACACACACATACCCCTCCCCCTCATCCCCACTCATACACACATCACACACATCACATACTACATTCATACATACATTACACACTCACACACATAGACACACACATAATTATACTAATATAGACACACACTCATTCATACATTCTCACACATACAAGTACATTCTCAAGCACACATACATACATGCAAGTACACACAGTTGTTGTTTATACCTATATTTGATTCCCAGGGTGTAAGACATCAATTGTGATTAGGATATCTCAAGCTGATTCCAAAGCTGTTTCCAAACATATTTATTTAATCTTACAGTGATATCCTAGATAACCAATAACACAATATTGTTCTCTTTTGACAAATTGCAGAAAAGAGTGAAAATTAAGACATTTTACAATAACCCTAAAAAATAATTACTGCAAAAGGAAAGACAAAAGGAAAAATGGAGAAAGAGATTACCATGGTAACTCCAGTAGAAATATTAGAGAATAAAAACCCTCTTTTAAATAACCAAATAAAAGAGATGTCAGAAAAATGGGAAAAACTAACCAGTAAGAATTATACTAAGTGGCCTAAGGAAGGGACATTTGATGTTTCAGTGTGTAAGGAAATAAAACACTGATAAGAAACCACAAACCTCGAGACAATTAAAAAAAGAGACAGGAGAAAAGAAAGAGAGAAATAGACACGTTGAAACTGTTCAAAACAGAAGGGGAAGCAATGTTAAAAGAAGAGAAGGGAAGTGAAGTGAGAAGGGGATCAAATCGCCCCCTAGAGCTTGATTGTTATGCAGAACTAAAAGAAACCCTAAACCAGGTAGACAAAGGCGGGTGGAGGTCAGAGTCAAGACAAGAGAAGAGGACTAAACCATTGGAAGCCGGAGTAAAAGGAGAGAGAGGAAAAGGGAAGGAACCAAGCACACGCAGAAAAGAGAAACAGGCACACCCAGAGATGAGGGGGCAACCGCCTGGGGATCCAGAGATGAGCCAAGAGATGACCCAAGGTCTGGTGAAGAGATCCAGGAGGAGAGGAGATCTTGGATAAGCCAGAGGGAGATAGACCTAGCACAAACAATAGATGAAATAATTAGTGACTGGGAAGAAAATAATAGAAGAAGACTAAATGAGGAAGAATACAGAACAACAGAGCGAGAGTTGAGGGATACGAGAAAGATAGGCCGCAGTTCCCCATCCTGATAAAAGGAAATCAAGGACACTGTGCCCTGGGGTATGCAGGACATGCAGGGAATAGTTAACAGATTACCTGACATACATGATGGAGCAGGTAAATGGATTAGAAGCTTTGAGGAAGAGACTGCAGGGAAGCTGCTGGCGGTGGGAGACCTCAAAGCCCAGTTGGCCAAGGTACTGGGGGTGGCAAAGATGGAAGACATTCTCATAAGCTGTGGACTGGAAGGAGCAAAGGGCAATACCAGAGCCGATGGGATGTCATTTGACCAGACCAGAAATGAGATGTGGACAACCCTGAGAGAAGAATATCCACACAGGCTGGATATTAAGACCCTGAAGGGAGACCCACTGGGAGAGACTGAGAATCCTGCCACATACCTGCACCAGCAATTGAAGAAGTGGAAACTAGAGACTGAAGTAGACCCAGAGGGAGACCCACTGATGACAACTCTGTTCAGAACCGCAGTGATAGAGGCCATGACCCCTCCGGTGAAAAGCAGGTTAGAGGATGTGGTGGGACTCACGTCAAAAACACACAAGGAATTCTGTGATCATCTGGTCCATGCGGTGGAAAAATACCAGAAAGATGAATCAAGGCTAAAGAAGCAAGAAAAGGAGGACCAGAGAAAGTTAACACAGCTCCAGCTGGGGGAACTCACAGAACGAAACAAAAAGAAGGTACAAGGCGTAATGGGCGCCGAAACCGGGAAACCAGTTTCATACAGAGCTACACCAGAACCACTTCCAGTGCTGAGACCTCAGGGACAAGAGCAACCCACCATACCTGTAGTTCAGGTGTATACCCAGCATCCCCAGCAGTTGCAGCCATGGAAGGGCAGAAAGAGACCCCAAGGAAGGGTCCTAAGGACAAACCCACTAAGTCTCCCCGGTGTGTGCTGGGGATGTCACCAAGCAGGACACAACCGAACGAATTGGACAATTAATCCATGGAAGCCGAGGGAGAATAGTAAACAGGGCTATGGTCAGCAGCAGCAGAGGCCTCCACAAGGACCAGCCAATCCAAATAGGGGACTAAATTATGGTTACTAGGGATGCCCAGAGAATCCGAAAAGGGAGGACAGCTTCCAGTGTTAACCACAGAAGCTGATCAAGAACCAATGCTGCAGGTTCAAATAGAAGATAGAGACATACCCATGATGATAGATACAGGAGCTACCTACACTTGTGTAGGTCTAAATTATGCCTCTCACCTCCCCAGGTCAGGAAAATTTGTTAAAACAGTAGGATTCTCAGGACAAGCGCAGCTAATTCCAATGACAACTCCAGTAAGTCTGAAGATAGGAGACAGAGCCACAACCCTGCCCATACTGATCTCTGACCAGACACCGGTGAATCTCTTGGGGAGGGATGCATTATGCATGCTGGGGATGAAAATATGGTGTTCCCCAGAAGGTGTATATGTAGATAATATGGCAATAAAGACACAATAAATACCAATAACTGCAAGCGCAAATGTTTACTGGTTAAGGGAAATAAATCATGAAATAGAGTAAACTTGGTTAAAATGGAGAAAATTTATTGAAGCCAAATTGCCAGATGCAAGGAGACCACGATTTGACTTAAATTGCAACTCCTGCCAAGAACAAATTTGGCAGGAGCAAACCAAAAATCTGGTTGTCCCATTAATGTCACAATATATTATAGGGGGAAAACAGGGAGCAGCTATGCAAATAGATTAATCAGAATTCGTACAAAAATGGTATAATATACCTAATGCCGCTTCTCATCTGTCATGAATGGTAAATAAAGGATATAGAGCAAGAGTCTTGGGACCAATGATGAGAACCGCATTAAAAAGGGATTGGAAAGAAACAAGTAACCCATTGGTAAAACATTCTGCAGACAAGGAATTCATAAAAATAATATATACCACAGGAAGTAGCCATATTGGTTAAACAACAGGTTCAGATGAAAGAAAAGTCAGATAATCAATTAATAGAACCAATAACGCAGCTAGAGGATATAATACGCATGCAACAGATTGCAGGGCCGTTTGAGCAATCCATGTGGCTTCAAAGGGGGGCGAAGGTGGACTCTACAGGATTGTGGGGATCGCATGAGGGTACTACAGTGGCACCTACGGTGCGACTGGGGATTTTGATCACTGGTGCGCATGGTTTTGACCATTGCGCAAGGGGGGAAGTTGTGAGAAAGATAAAAATCCAAGGGTATTGGTCACCCTATTTACAGGCAATGGTAGAAAATGCATTTAAACATTTGGTAATGGACTATGTAGACATGATAAAAAAGGTCATTGGGAAAAGATACATGCTTGTTGTCATAGATAGATTTAGCAGATGGGTAGAAGCAGGAACAGTGGTTACATTTCTAACAAGAGAAGTAATACCCAGATTTGGAATACCTAATGAGATTAGCTCAGATAATGGTGCAGCATTTATTCAGAAAACTGTGAAACAAGTCATACAGCAGTTAAGAATAAAGCAAAGATTGGGTTGTGTCTACCCTCCACAATCACAAGGAATGGTAGAAAGAATAAATGGTACCCTCAAAACAAAGCTGAATAAGATATGTGCCAGCACAAAGCTTAATTGGGTAGATGCCTTGCCACTTGCATTAATGAGTTATCGTATGCAGATTAACAGAAACACGCATTTAACACCGCATGAAATGCTTACAGGTCGACCCATGCCAGTGCCAATGTGGGGGGACATGCAGCGTTCGGCCTGTAGAGGGAGCTACAGGACCGTGGCCGGGGTTGTGTCGGCGAGACTTTTGTTGCACACCTGCTGCGAATTAAGTCTCGCCGGCGAATGTTTAAGATGGGTGTGCTTCTGCCATTTCAGTAAGGGAGCTAAGCTGGAGAAGCAGGCGACGAGAGCAGAACAGCAGCCACCCTCCGCACATGCTGCGGCCAGGTGTCACTGTGGACGACAATGTCGTCTAGGTAGGCCGCAGCATAGGCCACGTGCAGGCCGAGTGTCAGGCGATGGACGTGGGGCAGGTCGTCCGCATCGGCGACATACCGGGCCCTCCCCCCGGACTAGGAGCGGCGTATCGTATTCCGGTAAGGATACAACGTGATACGCACCAGGCGGTCTTGGATTCGGGCTGTATGCAGTCCATGATCCAGGAGCGCCTGGTTCGGCCGGGGGCACTGTTGAAGGCATCGAGGGTGCGGGTGAGGTGTGTGCATGGGGACATTCACGAATATCCGCTGGTCGCTATCGAAATTCATTTTGAGGGAAAAACCCATAGTGTACAGGCGGCGGTTAGCCCACACCTCACGCATCCCCTGATTCTAGGTGTGGATTGGGAGGGGTTTCCTCAAGCGGTAAAGAGGGCTACCGGGATGCGTGCACGACAGCTAGGGAGGTGTGTGGCGTGTAATGTGCTCTGTGCCGAGGCGGCGCCTCGCGACACTGCCGGGGAGCCGGAGCCGGCGGGGGCGCCTCACCCCGAGACTTCCTCGCCGAACTATCCGCTGCTAGGCGACTTCCCCCTCGAGCAGTCTCGTGATGAGACCCTCAGATCAGCCTTTGACCAAGTGATAGTAGTTGATGGTACTTTGATACGGCCAGACACAGTGCGCGCCCACCCCTATTTCGCGATTATCAGCGACAGGTTATATCGAGTAAGTCGTGACTCACACAGTCAGGAGGAAGTAACCCAGTTGCTGGTTCCCCGCAGCCGCCGCGAAATGGTCTTCCAGGCGGCTCATTTCAACCCCATGGCGGGCCATCTAGGGTATGACAAAACACTGCACCGTATAATGGCTCGATTTTATTGGCCGGGGATTCGGGCAGAGGTGCGTAGGTGGTGCGCGTCCTGTCGGGAATGTCAGTTAGTAAATCCCCCGGCCATCCCACGGGCCCCCTTGCGGCCCTTACCATTGGTCGAGAACCCATTCGACCGCATTGCGATGGATATTATCGGGCCATTTGAGCGGAGCACACAGGGTTATCGATTTGTGTTGGTCTTGATAGATTACGCCACCCGATACCCCGAGGCAATATCTCTGCCAGGAGTGTAGCGCAAGCATTGTTTCAAGTCATCTCCCGCGTGGGAATCCCGAAAGAGATTCTCACCGATCAGGGCACTAATTTTATGTCACGCACCCTCAAGGAACTGTATGGCTTGTTGAACATCAAGGCGATTCGAACCAGTGTTTACCACCCGGCCACTGACGGCCTTTGTGAGCGGTTCAATCGGACCTTGAAGTCAATGATCCGGAAGTTTGTCCACGAGGATAGTCGGAATTGGCATAAATGGCTAGATCCCCTGTTGTTTGCGGTGCGGGAAGTTCCCCAAGCTTCCACCGGGTTTTCCCCGTTTGAATTACTCTACGGGCGTAAGCCCCGGGGTGTCCTAGACCTGTTTAAAGAAAATTGGGAGGAAGGGTCTAGCGACAGTAAGAGTGAGATCCAGTACGTCCTCGACTTGCGCACAAAGCTCCACGCCCTAGGGGCTATCTCACGTGAGCATTTGCTGCAAGCCCAGGAGCGTCAGAAACGCCTGTATGACAGGGGGGCTACCCTACGAGAGTTTACACCGGGAGACAAGGTGCTCGTACTGTTACCCACCTCCAGCACGAAATTACTCGCGAAGTGGCAAGGGCCGTTTGTGGTCACACGTCGCATGGGGGACGGGGATTATGAGGTTATACGCTCGGACCGGGGGGATAGCTTGCAGGTGTATCACGTCAATCTCCTAAAAAAATGGAACGACGTGGTCACTGTTGCTCTGGCTACGATAGTTCCAGAGAGAGAGGAGTTCGGGCCGGAAGTCCCAAAATCGAAAGGTAGCACTCCGGTCGATATTGATAACCATCTCTCTGCTAGCCAGGCCGCGGACGTTGCAGATTTGCAGCTTAAGTTCGCCGACGTGTTCTCTCCCCTGCCCGGTCGGACTACGCTCATCGACCACCATATAGAAACGCAGCCGGGTTTAACGGTGCGCACGCGTCCCTATAGGTTGCCGGTGCACAAACGAGACGTTGTGTGCCGGGAGTTGGAAGCCATGCTGGAGCTGGGTGTGGTCGAGGAGTCCCGCAGTGATTGGTGTAGCCCCATCGTGCTTGTCAACAAGCCAGATGGGACTATACGGTTCTGTGTGGATTATAGACGGGTTAATGCGGTCTCCAAGTTCGATGCATATCCGATGCCCCGGGTCGACGAGCTCTTGGACCGGCTTGGTACGGCCAGGTACTTCACGACATTGGATTGCACGAAGGGATACTGGCAGATTCCACTCTCGCCGGTGTCCCGGGAGAAAACGGCATTCTCCACTCCGCTCGGGTTATTCCAGTTCACCGTGCTCCCTTTCGGGTTGTTCGGAGCCCCAGCCACTTTTCAGCGCCTCATGGACCGTATTCTGCGGCCGCACGCCACCTATGCTGCGGCCTACCTAGACGACATTGTCGTCCACAGTGACACCTGGCCGCAGCATGTGCGGAGGGTGGCTGCTGTTCTGCGGTCCCTGAGGCAGGCGGGGCTAACGGCCAACCCGAAAAAGTGCGTGATCGGGCGGAGGGAGATCCGGTATCTGGGGTACCACTTGGGACGGGGGGAGGTGCGACCGCAGATTGAAAAGACTGCGGCCATCGCCGCCTCTCCCCGGCCCAAGACAAAGAAGGAGGTGAGGGCCTTCCTGGGGCTGGCGGGATATTACCGCCAGTTCGTACCTGGGTTTTCAGAGCTGGCCAGTCCCTTGACGGACCTCACCCGGAAGGGGGCCCCGGATCCGGTCCAATGGTCGGGCCAGTGCCAGGGGTCGTTCGAGGCCCTTAAGGGGGCTCTTTGTGGCGAAACGGTCCTGTATGCGCCTGATTTTAACCTCCCTTTCTCCCTACAGACGGACGCGTCGGATAGAGGGCTGGGAGCAGTGCTGACCCAGCGCGTGGAGGGGGCCGACCGGCCGGTGCTGTACCTGAGCCGTAAGCTGTCAGAGAGGGAGGGCCGGTACAGCACCGTGGAGAAGGAGTGCCTGGCCATCAAGTGGGCGGTCGGCACCCTCCGCTACTACCTGCTGGGTCGCGCCTTCACCCTCTACTCCGACCATGCCCCCCTCCAGTGGCTCCACCGCATGAAGGATGTAAACGCGAGGATCACCCGGTGGTACCTCGCGTTGCAGCCCTTCAACTTTTCCGTCGTGCACAGACCGGGGGCGCAGATGGTCGTGGCAGACTTCCTCTCCCGTGCAGGGGGGGGGGAGTAGGTCGTCGGCCGTCGGGTCCCCGGCCTGTGTCGGGCGGTGGGGGTATGTGGGGGGACATGCAGCGTTCGGCCTGTAGAGGGAGCTACAGGACCGTGGCCGGGGTTGTGTCGGCGAGACTTTTGTTGCACACCTGCTGCGAATTAAGTCTCGCCGGCGAATGTTTAAGATGGGTGTGCTTCTGCCATTTCAGTAAGGGAGCTAAGCTGGAGAAGCAGGCGACGAGAGCAGAGCAGAGCCGAGCCGAGCACCGAAAGAGAGACTTTGAACGAGGCTGGAAAGCCAAACCGTGCCAGCGGACCCCTTTGTGAATAAACGGGAGAAATTCCCTTATCGTTATACTGCGTCTGCCTCTGTGTACCACCGGACATTGTTACAGCCAACAATAAGAGGACCTTACAAAGGACCACCACTTGAACAACTCCAGATAGAATTGAAACAATATATGAAACAATTAACTGAGATACACAAAGTTATATATTCACAGGAAAAAGACAAGCAGCCGGAGCCGGAGACACCCCTGCCCAATCCGAGAACTCCAGGAGACCAGGTGTACATCAAAGTCTTCAGAAGGAGGTGGAGCGAGCCAAGGAGCGAGGGACCGTACGAGGTAGTGCTAGCCACCCCCACTGCAATACAAGTCCGAGGGAGTCTAACCTGGTACCACTTGAACCACTGCACCAGGGTCCCGGGGCAAGAACTCAGGCAAACCAGAGAAGAAGACGAAGGAATGGGTGAGATCGTACAGGAGCACAGAGGAAATGAGGGCATAGACTTTGGGAAATTAGACTGGTTTGACAACATCCTAAGATCATGGGGAGGAATGTTGGCAAAAATGGGAATAATGGTTGTGATAGTGATTGTAGTGTTAGGACTGTTATTTTGTTGTATAATGCCTGTTTTGAGATCCTTCTTTATACAGGGCACAATTAAGCAGATGAGTGTAACCAGAGGGATAGCTCCAATGGCACTCAACAGAATGGGAGGCTGTGGGGGGACATGCAGCGTTCGGCCTGTAGAGGGTGCTACAGGACCGTGGCTTTGTCGCACACCTGTTGCGAATGAAGCCTCGCTAATGAATGGTTTAAGATGTGTGTGCCTCTGCTTTCAGTAGGTGGGCTGGGAACAACGATGAGGAGGAAGAAGAGAAGGCTGAAAAGCTAAAGGAAAACAGACTGGAAGGTCGATAAGGACAGTACTCACCATTCTAAATAAACAGGATATTCCCTATCATAACACTGTGTCCGCCACAGAGGCCAACTAGACCTATATCCTGTTCTCAACTGGGGAGGCAGCAGTGAGTCTTCTGCCCCCTCCTCCGATGATGACGAGATCGTCTAGACTCCCAGCCAGGACTAGCAAGCGCTAACAGCTACACCTACTTGGGAGGAACATGGCTGCATTCATCAAGAAAGACGAAACCCTGGCCATACAAGGACTATATTCCCCTTGGAATATTGACAATTTGAATGGACGATGATGTGTTTTAAGGTGTTATCTGTAACAATTATTGTGTGTAGTACTGGTAGAATGACCATGTTGAATGTATGCATAGAGGCACAATGGGATGGCCATGGTTCAGGGACAGGGAATGTTCCCCTGTGTTGGACATATAGGTCCCATTATAGGTTGATGTGTTGTGTGATGTTTTACTTTTTATTAACAATTTGTGTAGTCATTTAAATGTGTCGGAAGCTGTTGCTCATGGGGACGGGTGCTCATTTGCAGACCTGTAAAGTGGTTGCTCAATGATGATTGGATAAGGTGAGAACCGTGGGGGAATTTTCCTAGTACAAGGCTGGGTTTTTCGCCCCCACCTGTAAAGGAGGCGTGTCCCCAGGAGCTAATAGAATGTCATACTGTTGATGCCATACATGCTATGTTTACTTCTATGATTCGCTTATGTATATTGTCTTAAATCACTTGCATGTTTTATTAGTATATCATTTTCAACTCATTAATATAGGATGTGGGACTATTAAGTCCCAAAGGGGGGAGTATATGGTAAATTTAAAGACAATATAGGGGTAGCCATCCCACACCTAGTGAAGAGATCACAGGACAACAGATGGTCCTGGAACATTTGGAGAAGGTAGTAAATGATGGGTGAGGTCACAGAGAAGGCAGCTAGAGGGGAAGAGAACAAAGGATCAAAGCTGCAGAAACAGGATAGAGTAATTAAAAGTTAGGGTAAATAAGTAATAAACACAGTTGTAAACAGCCAGGACAAAAGGCTTTAGAAAACAGCCTGGGTCAATCAAGATTTGACCAGACGATTTGGCGCCTGGCCAGGTGGGAGTCGCCCACCTTGATGACGAAATGTAATTCTTGAATGTTATTGGGGTATGTGGACAGGAACTAGAAGTTTGTTGAATAGAGGGCGTTGACCTGGGTAAAGTCTATAAAGACAGGTGACAGACGAAAACTCAGGGTCAACGGCTTCATATTCTCTGTGAATAAAGTCTCTGAATGAATCAACAGCTCTGGTTAACGGTATGTTATTTCAAAATAACCATTATTTAAATTCTACAACAATAGAAAGGCAACAGTAACTAAAATAACCACTTGTTACAACCAAGGTATGCAGAAGACCATCTCTGAACGCAAAACACGTCGAACCTTGAAGCAGATGGGCTACAGCAGCAGAAGACCACATCGGGTGCCACTCCTGTCAGCTAAGAATAGGAAACTGAGGCTACAATTCGCATTGGCTCACCAAAATTGGACAATAGAAGATTGGAAAAACGTTGCCTGGTCTGATGAGTCTCGATTTCTGCTGCGACATTCAGATGGTAGGGTCAGAATTTGGCGTAAACAACATGAAAGCATGGATCCATCCTGCCTTGTATCAACGGTTAAGGCTGATGGTGGTGGTGTAATGGTGTGGGGGATATTTTCTTGGCACACTTTGGGCCCCTTAGTACCAATTGAGCATCTTCTGATGGCTACTTCCAGCAGGATAACGCGCCATGTCACAAAGCTCACATCATCTCAAACTGGTTTCTTGAACATGACAATGAGTTCACTGTACTCCAATGGCCTCTCCAGTCACCAGATCTCAATCCAATAGAGCACCTTTGGGATGTGGTGGAACGGGAGATTCGCATCATGGATGTGCAGCAACTGCGTGATGCTATCATGTCAATATGGACCAAAATCTCTGAGGAATGTTTCCAGCACCTTGATGAATCTATGCCACAAAGAATTAAGGCAGTTCTGAAAGCAAAAGGGGGTCCAACCCGGTACTAGCAAGGTGTACCTAATAAAGTGGCCGGTGAGTATATATAGTTTAATTTGCCTTGAAATGTTTACATAGTGGCGTCTGCAAGTTCACAGGTGCAGCCCCACTCTTACATTCTTTGGGGAGAGCCCTGGTACCTCTCTGTGTTGGTTAGTGTGTGCGCAAGTAACAATGTGTTTGTGCAACCAGTGTACATCTGTGAGTGTGCCAGCCAGTGTGTGTACAGTCACAGTGGACAGTGACTCCACGACCTGAGCCAACAGAGGGGGTGATTGTTCACCGCAAGGGGAGCTCAGTGCACCATTGTAACATACAGGAGAAGGGAGCCAAGAACAGCAACACAAAGACAATTAGCATACTGCCACAATGGAGACATCGCCACAACGGCCACTTTCAAATGGGAATACAAAGCCAATTGAGGCACTCTCCCTGTGTGCCACAGAGAGAAGACAGAGGCAATCGCTGTTTCGTATCATAGAGCCCACGGTCATTCACCTCTGTCCATTGGCAGGCCAAACTGCACCCTTGTTTTGATTGCAGTAGTCTCTCTATTCATTCCCCTCTGAGCCCACGTCCGCTGTGGCAGTGGAGCAGAAGAGAGGTGATGTGTCTGTGGGGAACCGAGTCAGCATGGGTGGAACAGGGACAGGGGGGTGGGGTGTGAGAGTGGGGGGGTACTCCAATGAACTTGACACAATCTGACCGACACCTATACGAATGGGATATCTACTATGCTCAACTATGTTCTCTAACTGAAACTATTCGCATCAACCATTCTCAAGCAGCTTATTTTTCATGATCTGATCTGATTTTAGAATAAGCGCACCCTTTGTTAATACTGCATGTGTATGCTTGTAGAGTATGTCACAATGGTTGGTTTTCGGTTGTAGAGGCCGTTAGGGTATTGGTAGGGTGAACCCAAGTGCGGAAGGAAACTCAGGACGACAGACGTAGCAAAAATAAAGAATCTCTTTAATGAGAGGATTTGCGCAGGGTACAAAGGCATATACTGGAATAAAGGGTCAAAATAAAAGCGGAGAAAACCATTCTCCATAAACTAAGGTACACACTTAATAAGTGGAGAAAATGCCGAACAAAGAAATAATAATAACAGGCCAAGTATAAGGCAACGGGGTAAACAAGTAGATCATGCAGACAGGATACACTCACGCTCGGACAGGGAGAATCTCCGACACAGGGGAACAAAAGGGCTATATATACCCAACACAGGGCAGGAAACACAGGTGATCGGAATGAAATAGTGATGAGACCGCACTGGCACCGGACCGCCAGAGGAGGGCATCAGAGTCACCAGAACAGCAACCTCAGGCGTGACAGAGGCATTATAACTCTGTGAACCTTGATAAGACGAGGATGAGAGAGAGTGTGGGTGGTCTGATAGAGTGGAGAAGTCCAGAGATGGGGCCCTGCACCGTTAAGCTGTATGTCTACTGTCCAGGGACATAGGCAGGCTTACAGGGCTGAGGAGCTCCACAGGTGCGTTCAGGCAGAGAGAATACATCTTTTCCGCTCACCACACATTACTTCCGTAAGTAGTCGCTGCGGCAATTAGACTGTCTCCATCTTGCAAACAGCATTCATGGTACATTATTGACCCGAAGGTTGTGTTCATTCTCTGAGAAGCATGGAGACCTTCACAGAGGTTGAAAAAAGAAATGTTTGCACCCACAACAACGTGCGTATATTTGGGGAGGTTCAATAAAGGACAACGGCTCAGTCTCTCACTGAATATGTTAACTTACTGTTTTTGTGTGTATCGAGCGTGTCCTCTGGTGAGACGTGGTTTTCTGATTGGGTCAATGGCTGCAGTAGCCCCTGCCTATATGAGTGTCACTCCACCACAGGTCACCCCTCGTCTGAGAGCTGGCTAATCTTTCTATTCTTTGTAGAGGAGACTTCTTCTAATCTTGTAATAGCAATGTTTCAGGATTTTGGATGAGGTTGCTTTCACCTTTAAAAAAAAGCAACATACAGTATTTAGATAATCACAGCTTTGATTAGAGCCTTGTATAGCTTTTACACATTACTAGTAGTTTCAATTCTTCTTTCAAGACATTGTGACAACCAGCCCTGACCGTTGTGACAACTAGTCTGGGCGGGTGACAGAGCGCCGACAGCGAGTGTTAAACCTTAAATATCCTTCTCCTTCTTTCAACTCATGTGTAACAGAGTTGTGTGTGACACAGAGGCCAATGTGAAGGAATGTGAATCACAGGAATTGGTCCTGTGAATAGATGTCTGTGTTGACCTCTTATTGAACTTATTGTTACGGTCCCTCTCCCTGACTGGCCCTCTGGCACCACCTTGAGGCCCCGGCGATCATCGCTGGAGAGTCCACCTCCAAGTCGACAGCGCACCGTCGTTTGGTTCCTCAGACCTTCTGTGTAACAGAATGTTCTGGCCACCAAATGTCGGAACCAGATGGCTCTAGGGACCCGGGGATTGAGTGAGTGGTGAAGCCTGTTCTCCAGTCTGAGTAAGTCAGTTTAATCTTGTTTCTAGTCAGTGCTATTAGGAGTTGTTTGTTTTTCCAGTGGCTATCCTGCCTGAAGCCTGTTCTCCAGCCTGAGTAAGTCAGTTTAATCTGTCTCTAATCATTGTGCTATTAAGAGCTGTTTGTTTGGCTATCCTGCCTTAAGTAGTTTCTATTGGAAGCCATCTGTTTTAAGTCAGTTAGCTGTGAAGTGCTGTCAATCTCCAGTGGGAGGGCCTAAACACTATTTAACTCCTGCTCACCCTGGACCACGACTAATACATTTGGGATTGAGTGAGTGGTGAAACCTGTCTGGTCGTTAACTGATCGTCAGGTGGGAGGGGATGCCACCCTGCTAGTCATCAGCAATCACAAAATCAGCATTTATTTCATAACGAGCGCAGAGCGACAGCCTCCTGACAAGAAGACTCAAGACACAAAGACATAGGAGTCTATCTGTGGAGTCCATCGAGGAAGGCCTGAGAGGAAGGCCACACTACTAAGTATTTTTATTCTATCTTGATAATTTCTTTATTACCCCGAGTGTATTGTGTATACTTTTCCCACTAACCCTCTCCCTCTACACCGGCAAAAAATCACAATGTGCTTTCTCCCCATTCCATTAGGAGGACACATCGACGCTACACCTCCACTCGCAACCCTTCCAATCTAATCTACCCACCATGCTCAACTGACCATGACCTCACTGTCACGGGAGGACTTTGGAACTGCCAATCGGCGGTCCGGAAAGCAGAGGCTGTCTCAGCCTATGCCTGCTTCATGTCTCTCCACTTCCTTGCTCTCACAGAGACATGGATTACACCGGATAACACAGCTCCCCCGGCAGCCCTCTTTGATGCCTACTCCTTTTCTCATTCCCCTAGAATCTCTGGTCGAGGAGGAGGAACAGGACTCCTCATCTCGCCTAAGTGGTCACATAATGTCCTTCCCCTGTCACACCTGTCCATATCCTCCTTCGAATTCCATGCTCTTTCTATCACCTCCCCTGTCAAACTTCACATTGTTGTTGTCTATCGTCCTCCAGGTCAGCTTGGAAACTTCTTAGATGAGATGGATGTCCTTCTCAGCTCCTTCCCTGAGGACGGCACACCGCTCACACAAGCTTCACTCGTGTGGAACGCTTGACCTTCTATCCTCCTTCGGCCTTACCCTGTCCCACTCTCCTCCTTCTCATAAGGCGGGCAATCAGCTTGACCTTGTCTTCACAAGATCCTCCCATACCTCAAACCTCACTGTTACCCCTCTTCCGGTTTCGGACCATCATTTTGTATCCTTCTCCCTCCCTCTCAAATGCTCACCCTCCCAACCAGTCTCTACCCACACTGTGTCGTCTCGTCGCGGTCTGCGCACCCTCTCACTCACCACTCTTTCTTCCTCTGTCTTATCTGCCCTACCCTCTGTTGAATCCTTCTCTCTTCTATCCACTGACACAGCTTCCTCCACCCTCCTGTCCTCTCTTTCCTCATCCTTTGACTCTCTCTGTCCACAGATCTCAAGGCCGGCACCATCCACTCCACGTGCTCCCTGGCTGTCTGAAACCCTGCAAGCTTGTAGAATAGGGCTCCGGGCAGCTGAGAGGAAATGGAGAAAATCTGGCCTTCCTGATGATCTAGACCCTTATCTCTCTCTCCTCCTCAACTACACCTCATCTGCATCAGCTGCTAAAGCCTTATACTACCATTTCAAAATTCAATCCTTTGTCTCTGACCCAAGGAAACTTTTTTCCACATTTTCCTCACTCCTCAACCCTCCTCCTCCCCCATCTCCCTCCTCTCTGTCTGCCGATGACTTTGTCACCTATTTTAAAAAGAAGGTTGATGACATTAGCAGCTCCTTCCCTCCTCCCCCTTTCTCCAATCCATCTCCAAAGACCTCCTTCCGTTCCTTACCATCTTAATCAATTCCTCTCTATCCACAGGATCTGTCGCAGCTGCCTTCAAGACAGCCAGAGTCAAGCCTCTTCTCATGAAACCAACTCTTGACCCGTCTGCTGTCCATAACTACAGACCGGTATCCCTTCTCTCCTTCTTATCTAAAACCCTTGAACGTGCTGTCTCTAACCAACTGTCTAAATGCCTCCTTCAAAACAACTTCCTTGACCCTCACCAATCCGGCTTTAAAGCTGGGCACTCTACTGAAACTGCTCTCCTCGCTGTCACAGAGGCTTTCCACTCCGCTCAAACTTCCTCCCTCTCCTCTGTTCTCATTCTTCTGGACCTGTCTGCTGCATTTGACACAGTAAACCACCCGATCCTTCTCTCCACCCTCTCAGAATTGGGCATCTCTTGCTCTGCACTCTCCTGGTTTGCATCCTACCTGGCCGATCGCTCCTACCAGGTGACGTGGAGAGGATCGCTGTCCTCTCCACGACCCCTCAGGGCTCTGTCCTTGGACCTTTACTGTTCTCTCTCTATACCAAATCTCTCGGCTCTGTAATTTCTCCACATGGTTTCTCCTACCACACCTACGCAGATGACACTCAACTTCTGACTCACAGGTGGCAAGACGTGTCCCGGCATGTCTTGCAGACATTTCTGCTTGGATGTCAGCCCACCACCTAAAGCTCAACCTTGACAAGACTGAGCTGCTCTTCCTCCCAGGGAAAGCCTGCCCTCTCCAAGACTTCTCCATCACAGTAGAAAACTCTACTGTGGCCAACTCCCAAGAACCTTGGGGTGATCCTTGACAACCGCTTATCCTGTGTGGCGAACATCACAGCGACAGCACGCTTTTGTAGATTCTTCCTCTACAACTTTTGCAGGACAACTTTTGGTCCAAGCACTTGTAATCTCTCGCCTTGACTACCGCAATGCACTCTTGACTCCCCGCCTCCTCCATCAGGCCTCTGCAGCTCATCCAAAACGCTGCCGCTCGTCTGGTGTTCAATCTCCCCAAATTCTCCCATGTCACGCCCCTCCTCCGCACCCTCCACTGGCTCCCAGTAGCAGCTCGCATCAAATTCAAGACCCTGGTGCTTGCTTACCGGGCGGCAAAGGGAACAGCCCTTCCCTACTTGCAAGCAATGGTTAGCCCCCAAACCCCTACAAGATCACTCCGCTTGTCCACCTCGGCTGCCCACCTGGCACCGCCGCCTCTACGTGGATGCAGTGGCCGCGCTACTCGGTCATGGCTTTTCACTGTCCTGGCGCCCCGCTGGTGGAATGAGGTTCCCACAACGGTCAGGACTGCAGAGTCACTTCCGATCTTCTGCCGTAAATTGAAAGCCCATCTCTTCAAGCTACATCTTAACAGTCCCTCCTAAAGACCGCTTCACCCTCACTACCCCCCCTATACTAACCCTAACCCTGAGACGTCTTCTCCCCTGCAAATAAAATATATTTAAAAAAAATAAAATAATAATATTTAGCCTACTAGCATTATGACTGTCAATGGCCCCTGGTGTGAGCATTGATTACTTTGTCTTATGATGACTGTTGGATAGATGATTCACTTACTTAAACAAATGTATTGTTGTACGTTGCTTTGGATAAAGGCGTCTGCTAAATGCCATAAATGGGGGCATGGTAGCAAGTTCGCGTGTCACCCGGGGGTGAGCCGGACGCTATCATTTATCCGGAGGCGATTCTGGTGGCCCGCCATGGAGATGGTGTTAGGGCTGCTAGGTAGTGCGCGGGACCCAAGTGCGGAGAGATACTCAGACACAGCGTGAATACTTAGAGACAGGGCTTTTAATACAAAAGAGGGGAATGGGGTACAAATAAACACGGGGACCAAACGGCAAAACAAAGGTGGAGAAAGCAAGCTCCGCTAAATAAGGTACACACTTTAACAAGTGGAATAATACTGGGTACAGGGTTATCACGGGGACTAACGATATGGACGGGCAGACAGGGTACTCACAACAGACAGGGAGAATCTCGGACGAAGACATGGGGAACACACAGGCTATTTATACAAACGGGACAGAATACATGATTCAAGGTAGAGGCACTGACCCGTATAGCCAGAGGGGGGCGCCAGAGTCACCAGACAGCAACCTCAGGCGTGACAGATGGACACCCGGGAGTACATGGCTGCATGCACCATCTGCGCCCGGAGTAAGGCGTCCCATCAACCCCCGGCCGGACTACTACAACCCCTTCCTATCCCCAGCCGCCCTTGGTCTCACATAGCCCTGGACTTTGTAACCGGTCTTCCTGCCTCCCAGGGTAACACTGTGGTCCTCACCATCGTTGACCGGTTTTCGAAGTCCACCCACTTCATCGCCCTTCCCAAACTCCCCTCCTCTGCTGAGACCACTGATCTCCTGGTGCTCCATGTTGTCCGTCTCCATGGCATTCCCCAGGACATCGTGTCCAACCGTTGTCCCCAATTCACTTCCCGGGTGTGACAGGCCTTCTGCAAGGGCATTGGGGCCATGGTCAGCCTCTCCTCCGGGTACCACCCCCAGACCAATGGCCAGGCGGAGCGAGCCAACCAGTGCTTGGAGACAGCTCTCCGGTGTGTCTGGGACTGGGAGGGCTTTGGGCCCATGGACAGGGACTGGGTCCCGGCCTCCTACTTCGCCGACCCCTCCTTGTTGGACGAATTCTATCGGGCCCATCCCGACATCCAGGGCAGTCACCCGGTGTCTGCGGTCCAGGGCAGTCGCTCCAGGGCGGTTGCCCGGGTACTGTTACGGTCCCTCTCTCTGACCGGCCCTCTGGCACCACCTTGAGGCCCCAGTGATCATCGCTAGAGCATCCACCTCCCAGTCGACAGCGCACCCGTTCCCTGTCTCCACTCAGCACACCTGTGAACCATCAGCAATCACCTCCCTAGAAGAACCCTGCCTGAATGCCACTCCACACTTTCACATACGCTTCCAGCCTTTACATAACCTCCCGTGTTTCCAGTGTTTGTTTTGTGTTTCACCGCGTTCTCCTGTGATCCCCGAGAACCCTCGTCTTCCTCGGATTCCCCCCTCGTCTACCTTCCACGGACCTAGCCCATTCCTGTGTCGACTACCCGCCTGCCTGCCCGACCCCTGCTCGTCTGACTATCCGCCTGCCTGCCGAACCCTGGACCGACCCGCGACGACTCTCTATTGGATAATCCTTCCCTCTCCTACCCCTTTTCCCCTTTATTATTAAATACGCCTTCGGGCTTCATCTACCCTCTCTCTGTGTGAAGTCGTTTGGTTCCTCAGACCTTCTGTGTAACACCATTCATACTATTTCCAAAACTTTGTTGTGACCAACTATGTCTTAAAATGTATGTAACAGAATATTTAAACGTATGTCATGTCCCTTAGGGGGGTGCTCAGAAACAACTGATACTGGCTGTGTAATGTGAGCCTTGTGCATCAGAAGCCATGTTTTGAGAACATAAGATAGGTGGGGAATTTAGACAAAGATGGCCCCGGAGTGTCACAGGACTAAGTTCCGTGAATTAAGTCCATGCACATGTTTTAGAAGGTATTTGGTATAACAAATGAATGTTCAAGTTCAAGAGTGAATGTTCAAGACTCTTTGGGTATGTTGGTATGTTGTTACTCTCTCCTTGCAAGTTTTTCTTTCTGTTAATTATTAATGTTGTATTTGATTCCTACTAGAACATTGATTGAGTATTGATAACAAATGAGTCATTTGATTTATCCCAATTGACAAGACACTGGTGTCAGTCTCACGTTCTTTATTTCGAGTGAAAAGATTTCTACATATGGGGAAGAGTAAAAAGTGTTGTGGGTCACCTGGGGCATTGGAGTGTTATTAGAGGTCACCTTATTGACTTGTGATGCATGGCTATTTGTAGCTGCTGGGCTGTTATAGCAGACTGGGTGAATTCACTCGGAGCAGGTGCACACTGCAGTGTTTAGAGGGAACCAGGTGGACCCAAGCCTAGCAGGGCAGGGGGTTGGTTTGGAGAGAGCGCCTCTCCTCCCCCCCACCAACTCTTGTCAGCCAGTGCAGTTCCTCTCTGACAAACTCTGATCTAATGCTATTCGAAAGTTTCTCTTCAGAGACTTCGCTGGTGATAACTGGCACTGTCTGACACAAAACAAAACCACACTCTGCATTTGTTATTTTGACTAATTGGCATGATGAAAGCACTGGCTTGCTGAGCAACCTACTATGGAGATGATATTGAAATGCATAGAAGTACATTGGTGCAGGCAAATTCAAAGGGACATGAAAAAAGAACACCTTTAGGATGAGTTAGACTGAGCTGTGACTTACTGAGCTGTGTGTGTTTGGATGTTAAATGTTGGTTTGGTAACAACTTGTGCTTGCATCAATGGGCAAGAGGAGTATGCCATATGAGGGACATCTACAATAGCTTTTTACATCAGGTATTATACAGTACTCTGCTTTGAAAGATAGTCATCCTTCAATATCAAGCCACAATTAACAGCTTGAGTTTCACATGGGAGGTCCTTTTGAAATGTAACTTGTATTCTTTTATGGGTTTTTATATGGAAGTGTATTTTTTTCTATTGCTAGCTTCCCCAGATCATCACCGTGCTCAGTGAGAAGATTTAGAAGATTAGAAAATACCTACAATGTACTGTAGTTCCCATGGGGACCCCAGACAATGCTGATAATCAGATACACTCACAGATAAGAGTAAAGTAACAGTTATCCCTTTAAATCATATCACCTGATTTCCCCATGAGAATTAATTCCTCACAATTATAAAAGCAGGAGTTCATTTTTACTTCAGTAGACTTTTCATTGGAATCAACACCCTGTAACAATGGATAATGTGATAACACAGGATAATGTAATAACTTGTTATAATATAATAACTTTTGCGTTTATAATGTAATGAAACTGGACAATTTCATAACTTGTCGGATAATGTAATACACTTGCTACAGATCCCTACATTCAAATTTAATTTCCAACTTGCATCAAAGTGAACATTTCTCAGGCAGCTACTATATTTACCAATTGCTTCTTGAAACACTTTTCATTGGTGCAAAACAAATGAGGCACATTACAAGCTTTGTTCACTGTTACACTTGCGCAACACAAAGTAGATCTACTCGGACAAACGAAACATAAAGACAATTATTTTGATTAGTTATTACATTATTCACCAAAATTGTTTGTACGCACCGGATAATTTAATAAACGTATTAAATGTTTCTGTTTAACAAGGTTATTACATTATCCGGCACTATGCGTGCAAAACTTTTGACATTATGAAAGGTTATTACATTATCCTATGTTATTACATTATCTGTTGTTACACACCCTTTACTTGATATGTTGTGCAAGTCATGTTTGAAACAGATTTGCCTGAGTAACTGATCATGTGAGTGATACTGTTTATATGCTCAAGGTATCCAAAAATGTGTTCACCTTCCCAGAGAAGTTGAAAACACTATTTTGTTTTTCTTTTATTGTACATCTTATTGTATTCATTGCATGGGCTTGACACTTAGGTTGTCCTTTCTAACTCAAAAGGACATGCACTCTTCCTTTTGAATAGGTTACCATTCATATAACACAGCTCCACTGACTGAAGAATGCTGTCACAGTTGCATACTGACATTCACTTTATTCTCCGACTGCTTCATCATGGTGTTATGTCAGCTATGTCAGTTCCTTTCTAGTTTATAAAACATAATTGAATGTATAATTTATGTTCTAGTTACTGTATGCATACAGTATTACACACACACCCTCTAGGTCTGATTTCCCTGAGAGATCTCAAGAACCAAGACATGAAACAATGTCAATAATACATCACTGCAATAGAGAGAGAGAGAGAGAGAGAACCCGCCTCTGAAATCGAACTGCATCCTTTCCGCAACTTTTGAGAGGGAATAGGGAATAGGGAATCAGAATAAGAATGAGCAGTGGCCTTTACGTACATGTTTTATGTTTTATATATAATTGTGTGCATATCCTTGGAGACAAACAAAACATAAAATAGGTAATGTACGTAAAGGCCAGTGCTCGACCATGACACCAGATTTTAGAAATTGCTTTTTTTGTAAACAATGCTCTTCACTGAATGTTTTTTGTCATGTGATCTCATTCCTTGACCGCTACCAAGTTATCATGGCCATTTAGCACTATTTTAAAGCTCAAATCTGCATACTAGATCTTTAATGTTGGGCAATGTTATGTTGACTCTGGCTGATTCACAGTGAAATACAGTATGCCACGAACATTAATCATTAGTGAAAAAACGAATATCCATCTTCTGAGAGCCTCAAATTACTTTTTTCAATGGTTCAAATGACTTCAATGTTAGGATGCAAATGTCCAATCTGTCAGCCAGTGGTAGAAAACATCATCCCACTGTTTCAGCAGTGCCCTAAATCGAGTAGGGAAGAGGTGTTTAAGAGTATGTCATGTCACATCACTTAGCCACATGCCGTGCACTCTGTCTGCATGGGCATGCTCCACTGATGAGCCCAACAGCCTTCTCTGAGGTCGTTTGCAACATTAGCTGCTAATGAAGAGCCTCTTCAAACAAGTAGCCCCTAATGAAGTCCCTGCCCTAAGCTCCTGTTTCTGTCACAGATGTGCTGTAAAAAAAAGTTTCTCAGCGACCGCTAAATCCGGCCTTCCATCAGAGTTGGAGTTTTAACACTTAAATGGAATCACCTCTGTCTCAGAGGACTGACTTTCTCTTCTCTCGCCTGTAATTGGAAATTGTGGACATGCACTTTGGAAAGGGTTAAATTCATACTAATTACTTTGTTTCGTTTGAACATTTGGTGGTTATGGTTGAGGGGCTGTCTCCATTGTTTTGGGGCTCTGAAAACAGTTTTGAGTTTTGATTAGAGAACATTAGAAAATGGATGCCACTGTAACATCTATTTAATTTATTTTGCCCAATATGGGAACCAGTGGGAACCGACCTGTTTAGTGTTTTGTGTGCCCTGAAATTGTTTTACTATCTGTGCACGTTGTTGTTTTAGCTTGCCTCTCTCTGTATATGTCTTTTAACTTTGCTTACTCAGGCTTGTTGAGGCTTTTAATGAGCCCCCTGCAGGGCAAATGAATAGTGCGTTCGAGTCACTCGGTGCTGTAGTAACAGGAGGCCACACACACTCTCTCTGAGGATTTGAGAAACGAGAGAGATGCACACTCTGCCCTTCCAATCCTGGATGCACTCCAGAGATCACAGGGTCACTCTTGGCCTTGTGGTGCCTGTCTCTGCACATCATACCACATTTCTAATCACACAGTACTGCCAGAATGGGGGTTCCCCTCTTCAAAACACACTCATAGGGTTTATGTGGAAAGGAGTGCTGCTGAAACTTGAAAGCCCAGGCTCAGCATCATCCAGGGAACACAACCCACAACAGAATGGAAATGAGCCATTACAGTGGGGGAGTGTCCATGCATAACATAACTATGGACCCATTCCAACCCCATAAAGTGTTGCTTTATTACTGTAAGTGAAGATTCCTTTACGTATTAATGTTACCACACCATATGCTACATATTCATGATATTATCATCTTTATTCACACATGGAGTGGTAACACTAGAATTGTAGCTGTAGCTGTACTTAACAAGTTAGATGATGACAGCAATAATGTTGAATACTACAATGAGGTGAGTAATGTGACGAATATGAGAGTTGTTGTTGTGTTGGCTACTAATGACACCATAGTCTGGCTTCCCTCCCAGTGTCAAGTGGTTGGAGTGGTCAAGAGCTTCATCAAAACAGCACTGAGGGCCCTCTCGCCTTTGACTGGAAGCCCTCATTGTTACGTGCCACGTAGGTTTGTCTGTGTTCTGTTTTCCCTCTTCCTTTATAGGGCGACATCACCATTCCTATTTGCTGCACCTGCTGCCAATCGTCCTAATCACCTGCCATCCCAGTCTGGCCCCAATCAACTCCCTTCATTTTAGTATTTAAGCTGTGTGTTTCATGCCAGTCGCTCTCCTCATGAGCTCATGCTATTTTGATGTTCTTAGCCCCACTGACACTTGTTTCCCCCTACCGTGTGTGTGTGTGTGTGTGTGTGTGTGTGTGTGTGTGTGTGTGTGTGTGTGTGTGTGTGTGTGTGTGTGTGTGTGTGTGTGTGTGTGTGTGTGTGTGTGTGTGTGTGTGTGTGTGTGTGTGTGTGTGTGTGTGTGTGTGTGTGTGTGTGTGTGTGTGTGTGTGTGTGTGGTCCAGGCCCTGGGGCAGGTAAGACAGAGGCCTCTATACTCTCACACGTAGGTGGAACTATTGTCTAGATACACTAGGAAAGGGGTGGTTGCTAGTGATGGGCAAATGAAGCTTTTGTGAAGCACTGAACCACTTGAGCCAATTGTTTTGAAAATGGGTTCATTACTCGAAGCTTCAGTTACAGTGACCTCTCCTGGCGAAGTGCAAGGCTGCAGTCAAATTAGGCAGGCTAGTTGGTGGACAGGAGGCTTTTAATTACACGCACGCACGCACGCACGAACACACACACACACACCTCAATGAGCAGTGTTGGAGAAACTACTTTACTTTTGTAGAAAAGATCTTTTGTTCTGAAGCATCTTTGCTTTGATCACCCTTGGATTTAAAGTATTGTAACGACCCTGTGAAAGGCCCGTTAGCAATTCCGCCAAGGGAGTTACCGCTCTTGGTGTTGTGGCTAGCGCGGCCGGTTTGTAAGCGAAAGATTGCGAGTTCGATACCCGCTTAAGGCAAGCTGCTCTACCCCGCCGTTCGCTACAGTATCTTTGCTTTGATGAAATTCTTTGACTAAGACTGAATATCATGTTCTATTTACAAATAAAGATTGATGAATGTGTGTATTGTGTTATTGAGGAGAGAGTGCTGGGGAAAATATGGCATAGGTTGGGTGTGTTTGTGTAACTATGGCAGGGGGTGATTATGTGGGATGGGGAACACTCAAAGATTACAAGAAGAACACTCAGAGAATACAAACGCAATACCAACAACTCAACAGCAACAACGCACCTACTACGACAATCCACAAATTGTGCATTGTTTAGAGCGGTTATAAAGTGTTGAGGCACTCAAATTCAAAACTGTCGCAACCTATCACCTGTCAGAATCGAGACGAGGCAGTGCCAGTGAATCACCTGATTGGACCGCGAACCAGTCAGGTGATTCATTCAGGCAACGAAGCAGTTGCTGCTTCGGACGTCATATGTCACGTGATTTTTTTCGCACCAAAGCAAGCTTTGAAGCAGTGCTTCGATAAAATTGTTGGTCAGTGTTTGAAGCACGTATCGAAGCTTCAGTGTCAAACTGCCATCACTAGTGGTTGCCAACCATGTACATTTTGATGTCCTTGGTTAGAGAAGTTTAGTTAGTCAGATAGGCAGTATTTTGAGTTGTGGATTTTTAGTTAGGGTCAGTTAGTAGCCTCTCCTGACTCTCCTAGATTTTTGTTACTTTCTTTTCTTTGGCAACATCCGTGTCCCCTTGGCCTGTGGGCTGCTAGTGTTGTGTGTGTCCGTTGTGTTGTGTGTACACTGCCCGTACACCCCCCCCCCCCCCCCTTATTTACAATATACCACTATTTGAATTCACTCCATCCTTGTCTGGTCTCCTTTATTTCACACCAACGCGCTCAAGATTCCTGCTTTCAGTTGGTTAAATCTGTTATGCACTTCCCTTTTACCCTAGACACAACTGAGTCGTAACACTCATCAACTGAAGAGACTTGTTGTTGAGGCTGTCACTGCCATAACCAGCACACTACTCATTATTACTGCAGGTAAACATTTCAACATGGATTCGGGAAATGGTGGATATAGATGGCTTTGAAGTCAATCAGTAACGGTGCTACTTTTCTGTTATGATGTTACCATTTTACGATCTGTTATGATTTCATTTGTTCTAAATAAAGGTTTGTCAATTTTGAAGCTATTCAGTAATAGTGCTACTTTTATGGTACAGCACATATGGTACAGCACATTGAGAATGCTGGGCTCAGTCTTCAGAATCACGGTGGCGTAAGAATGAGTCTATGCAAGTGGAAACTTTGAGCAGAGGCAAGAGGAGGTTTCACATCTCGTCATAACTCCAAGAATACCAGGTCATCTGGCATTCTGGTGCTAGTATTCCATTGAGTTTGTTTTTTTATACAGTACATCTCTGCTTTACGTCCCTACTGTATGTGTCTATTCGCTCAGTTTGTGTGAGATGTTATCAGTGAACACAGCTGAAAAATCACTGATTTCAATCTGGATTAGAGGCATGCCAGCAGGCATAGTGGTGGTTACTCCCACCTGTGGTCAACTCCTCTGACTAAACACTAAATTAAACCGCCCACCAAGATGAAATGGTGATAGATGAAACTGGGCACTTCCCCAGGCACTCATGGAGTAACAACTCAACAATTCTCAGACCACATGGTTGGCGCTCCACCCCATGAATCTCACAGCCGCACTCCAATTCAATTACAGTGAAATGCTGGAATGTCACAAAAGCCTTCGTAATGGACGCTCACGGAGGGCGGCAAGCGAGCGGTCAGACAGGCTTGTAGTGGCACGTAGTTTAGAATTTTGTCTTGAAGGAGGCAAAGAGAGGGCAAAGGTTTCCCTCACTTTCATGTTCTCTATGCCTTCATAAAAGGCCATGAATGTTCTTCAGATTTAGAATGTGGGGAAATAGTGACCAGACCCGGGCTGAAATAGTATTTGAAAGTTTTCTATAATACTTTGAGTGTTTGCTTGAGCCTGCCTGGAGTGCCTGATGGGCAGGGTTTGCACTTTTACATTTACATTTTTGACGCTTTTATCCAAAGTGACTTACAACAAGTACATTTGTCAAAAGTAAGTGAATCATCTATGCATGTCATCATAGGCAAAACAGCTGCTACCGGGAGCCAGTGAAGGGTGCGGAGGAGGGGGGTGACATGGGAGAATTTGAGGAGATTGAACACCAGACGGGCAGCAGCATTCTGGATGAGCTGCAGAGGTCTGATGGCGGAGGCATGGAGCACGGCCAAGAGTGCGTTGCAGTAGTCAAGGCGGGAGATCACAAGTGCTTAGACCAAGAGTTCTCTCATGAGGAATGGACGTATCTATCGGATGTTGTAGAGGAAGAATCTATCTATCTGCCCTCACCACTGGGGGACCCACAGCGACCCTCTCCACGTCACCTGGTACTTTTGGGACTATTCCTTTGGATCCATTGCATCAGGCACACTGAATCAAGCACAGCAAAGTATTTGAAAGAGGCACCCAGGTCTGATAGTGCTGATGAAGAAAGGAAGTATATGAAGGAAGGAAGCTCTGAGTATAAACAATTGTCTTTTTTTCCCTCCTCTGTCAGGAAGATGTGATATGATTGGGCCAGACAGGGGAATATAAGGATAAATGAACGGCCTCTATTGGACTCAATGGGCCTGAAAGTGACACTGTCACAGACAATGGTATTATGAAACAGTATTTAGATGGACAGAAGTGATTCATATGTCCATACATCCATTCATACAGCAACACAATGAAAAGAGAAAGGTTATTAAGACAAAGGGATTAGGAAGTTTTAGCATTTGTATGAGTATGTACTGTATGTGTGCATAAGAGTGAAATAAAGGTAGGACAAGACACTTATACTTTTTTCCATCTGGGTAGCATACTGTACCGTACCAGTGCTGGGTACAGGTACGCATCTTTTTCCGTTTATGTTTGAGTACAGTTCTGTCTCTCTCTCTCTCTCGCTCTCTCTCGCTTTCTCTCTCTCACTTTCTCATCAACCACCACGGCTCCACAGTTCTAATTGAAGTGTTTAAAAACATTAACACCTTTCCAGGCCATTAGGAGATGTGTGGAAGTGCGTCATGTTTCCTCTTGCCATATCACCTGGGAGACGGGGAGACTGACGGCAGACTGGCCACAGGTGTCCAGGTGCGAATAAGAGCCCAGCCAATCTGACAATTTTCATTCTTTTTTTTGGCGCGTTGTTACGTCAAGGCCAGGTTTTTGATGTGGCATTTTATAGCAACTCTCTCAAGATGTGACCACACACAAGTATGCACGCACGCAGGCACACACACACATTCAGATGCTGCAGATGTAGTTAAATATGGGTAGTAGGGCCAGGAGTAGCCATAAGCTAAGCCATACAGTAGGTCCGAGTTTAAATGGTTGATGCTTGTGCAACGATATCGCCGTGGTACTGCAGCAGTAAACTTTAATTACATTTATTTTATTATAATTAATTTTTTTTCATTCCGAATTAACAACAATGGCAGCCTGGATGAATTACATGAAGAGAAGTTTATCAGTTGTAGTTTCAATTTGGAAAAGGACAAATTATTGTCTGGTCGGAGAAATTCGAAATGATGTCCTTGGATAAACCTTAATTTAGAACAAATCATGTCTTCATGGACACTTCATAAAATGATGTCAGATATGAAATATATCTGGCAGTGTGTCCCCGAAATTGCATATTAATTAACTCATAGCAATATGTTTCTCAGTTGATTCTGCGCATTTCAGCAGTAGGCTATATGGACACAGTATGCTCACAACGCAAAGAGCGCAGTTTGTGTCATTCATTTTCCACTCTGGCACTGCAAGTTCACGTTGAACGTATTTCATATGATTGAAATGAGCTTTCATGAATCAATCAAATAAAGTGTACATGCCATGTGCAATGACAAGGGCGTCAAGGGATAATGGGAGCGAGCAGTTGGGGCTAGAATGAGGGACAGTGAGGGAGAGTATAGCAGATCAGCCCTTCTCATTTACTGTGATCTGTGAAAGTAAGCTGTCATGTTGACATGCATTTATTCAGATTATTCTGTAGGTTATAGCCTAATATATAAAACTCACTGTTAATCTGTTAAAAATATATATATTTTCACAGTTTTTACTGCCCGTATCCAATGAGTCATTTGTAGTTGCCTAACTTCTTGATATGTGTGACATTCATGATCTGTAGGCTACACATTTTGCTGAAGCTCCTGTGTATGCTTGCTTGAGCTCCGCTTCCAACAAGCTCAAATTGTTTGCCATTAACAAACAAAAGCGTGACAATCTGTCACTATAGCCACTATTATCTGATGTAATCTGGTCTTGGGCAGTCAGAACATATTTCCCACATAGGTTATGGGTTGATAAAAGTGGCATTGGCCTTTCTCCACATAAATTCAACATGAAAAATGGCATGCCCCTAATTATGACACATTCGATATTTTTTTTCACATGCTCCAGCGACGTTGTGGCCAAATTTAGCCATACAAAATGCTTTCAGCATAGAGTGGCTTATGTAGTTGATGGCTAGTTCCACATAGGCTATAGCCTACACAGTAAATCCACACACACTTTATTGGAAAGCTGACTACCGACTATCTACAATGACATTACCATATTTAATCAATGACAAATTAGGCTAAATCAACTGGAAGTTTATGCAGTCGATCTGTCTGAAAATTCATGAGGCAGGCGACGAGTCAAAACGAATAAAAAACTTCAACTGTCAATAGTGGATTTGTCAGTTATCACTGGCTGGTACACTTTTATTTAATATCCCCCAAATATTAAGTCATGTTAATAGAAAGATTTTGGGTTGAGCAGTGTTTTACATTGAGTGGACGAGAGAAGGCTGCCCTTATTACGACTCTGACTCCAAAGATCCTATGGCACTCATACTATCATGGCCACCTTGTTACGGATGGGGGTCGTGCTCCCTAGTGCAGTCTCGAGGTATCTCCCTCCGTCCTTCCACTGGGCCACCCATGTTACACAGAAGGTCTGAGGAACCAAACGACGGCACACAGAGAGGGTAGATAAAACCCGAAGGCGTATTTAATAATGAACGGGGAAAAGTGGATAATCCAAAGAGAGTAGTCGAAGTTCGGTCCAGGGGTCGGCAGGAGAGCGGGCAGTCAAACAGGCAGGAGGTCGGGCAGGTAGACGGGTAGTCGGACAGGCAGGCGGTCGGGCAGGCAGACGGGTAGTCGGACAGGCAGATGGTCGGGAGGCAGGGAGGTCCAGTAGTTGGTAAGGGGGCTAGGTCCGTGGAAGGGTCGACGAGGTATCTGGATGGACACAAGGGAACGCGGTAAAACACAAACAAACACAAGGAACACGAGAGGATATCAAAGGCTCGAAGCGTAAAGGCTCCAGCTGTTACTGGGAAGGTTACCATGGACACAGTACGATCTGGCACTGGAGTGGAGTTCAGGCAGGGTTCTTATAGGGCGGTGATTGCAGATGGTTTGCAGGTGTGCTGAGGGGAGACAGGGAACAGGTGCGCTGTCGACTGGGAGCTGGACGCTCCAGCGATGATCGCCTGGGCCTCAAGGTGGCACCAGAGGGATGGTTAGGAGGGGGAACCGTAACAACTCAATCACAAACTCATTGCTAGCACCTGTGCGTAATTGTCATTATGCTATACAGTATGTACCCTCACTTCCCTTCACTCGACGCTTAGTCTTCACCGTTTGTTGGCCGCTTCACGAGCGCAAATTCAATGAGTACACAAGTACTATTTTAAGACTGTGATCTCCCCTTTTGTTTCAAGCCTTGAGTCCGTGTTTTGTATCTTGTTTTGTCTGCTCTTTCAAAGTAAAGATCCTTTTGTTTGGCGCCGCTAACTACTCGTCCGCCTCCCTTTCTCTGCACCACACATGGGTCCATTTACAACACCAAACCCTTATAGACTAAGGGGCCAAGGACCCAGCGGATGCAGAGCCGTGCCGTCCTCGCTCGACACGAGCACAACCTACAGACCATTGCCGATGCCAGCTGACCCCCGCAGTACAACAGCTGTCGGTTGCACGGCAACCACCAGCTGAGGGGGGTGGCAGGGTAGATGCACCTGCAGTGGCCCCTTCGACTCCTCCTGTGGCCCACCACAAGCCCTGACTTCCGCCTCCCAAGTGCTATGATGGGTGCCCGGAGTTTCTCACGCAGTGTTCCCTGGTCTTCCAGCTGTTACAGTCGGATCGCAACGCGATTTCTTCCCGCAAAACGAAAGGTGGAGGGATCTGTTTTTATCACTTTCACGTGCAACAACGTGAAAGTGATTTGTAAACTTGTTCTCCTGACCTGGAATCATTTTCCATCACCTGCAGACCGTTTTACTCTCCACGTGAATTCACTTCTTTTATATTGCCTGGAGTTCTCATCCCTCCGCAAGCTGATGTGAAAGTGGCTCAACGTCAACTCGCCGACCAAATATTGATGCTTATAGGAGGATATAGGAATGGAGGAAAGGAGAGAGAACACGTATTCCCCAGTTATTGTCCTTGGGGACTTTAAGAAGGGCAACTTAACTCACAAACTCCCTAAATATAAACAGTTAATCAAATGCCCGACCAGGGAGGAGAAGGTTTTGGATCACTGTTACAGCACCATCAGCAGAACTTATCACGCAGTTCCCCGCGCGGCTCTGGGACTATCTGACCACGCTCTTATTCATCTGATCCCGGCATACAGGCAGAAACTAAAACTTTCTAAACCTGCTGTGCGGACATCTAAGAATTGGAGCAGCAGAGAAGCAGTGGAGGAGCTGCGTGACTGCCTAGATACCACAGACAGGGACATTTTTAAGACTGCTTCCAACAGCCTGGACGAATACACAGAGTCTGTGATGTCATACATCAGCTTTTGTGAGGACAGATGTATTCCAACATGCACCAGGGTGAGTTACAACAATGACAAGCCCTGGTTCACAGCAAGACTCAAACAGCTTCGTTTGGAGAAGGAGAGGGCTTTCAGGAGTGGAGACAAGGAAAGGTTTAGACTGGCTAAGTACACGTTTGGCAAGGAGATTAAGGAGGCCAGATGACAGTACTCAAAGAAGCTGGAACAACAATTTGCAGCCAACGACTCCTCGTCAGTTTGGAAAGGCTTTCGAGTGATCACAGACTGCAAAACCAAATCCCCCCACTCTATGGATGACCTCAGACTTGCAAATGACCTGAATGAGTTCTACTGTAGATTCGACAGACAATGGAACAGTCCTGATTCTGACCCACACAACCAACCCCCCTCCACAGCTATCACACCTCTTCTTCCCAGCCTGGACAGAGACACTACCCCCCCCTACACAATGGACCCAGACAGCACCCTCCCCCCCATCGCACCTCTCTCCATCCAGAAGAGAGACGTCAACAAACTGTTAAAGAAACAGAACCCCCGCAAGGCAGCTGGACCAGACGCTGTCTCCCCCTCCACACTGAAGCACTGTGCAGACCAGCTGTCTCCAGTGTTTACGGACATCTTTAACACTTCACTGGTTGAATGCATGGTACCTGCCTGCTTCAAAACATCCACCATCATCCCAGTTCCCAAAAAGCAGAGGATCACAGGCCTTAATGACTACAGACCAGTCGCCCTGACCTCTGTGGTAATGAAGACCTTTGAGTGCCTCGTGCTCACCCACCTCAAGGCCATCACCAAAGTCAAAGTCAAAGTGGCTTTATTGTCAATTCTTCACATGTCAAGACATACAAAGGAATCGAGAGGACGTTTCTCACTCTCCCACGGTGAGACAGATAAAGTGCCCAGGCACAACAGATAACACATACTAAAAGTAAAACATTCAAAGTCAGTAAAGACAGTAAATAGCAGCCAAATACTGTGTATTCTGTATAAAAAATTAATAGTGCAATAGTGCATTGTAGCAATAGAATAGTGGATTGTCCAGAGTCCGTAGTGTTTTGGGGGGGGGGGGGGGGGGGGGGGGTGGGGCTGAAGGGTTGGGAGGGGGGGTGGTGGTTTCAGCTTCCTGACAGCTTGGAGGATGTGGCTGGGGGAAGTGAGGGGAGAGAACCCCAACCCCTCCTCGACCCACTGCAGTTTGCCTACAGAGCCAACAGGTCTGTAGACAACGCTATCAACATGGGACTTCACTTCATCCTACAGCACCTAGACTCCCCCGGCACCTACACCAGGATCCTGTTTGTGGACTTCAGCTCTGCATTCAACACCATCGCCCCAGCCCTCCTCCAGGACAAGCTATCCCTGCTGAGCATGCCTGAGCCCACCTGCAGGTAGATCACTGACTTCCTGACAGACAGGAAGCAGCAGGTGCGGCTGGGCAAGCTTGTCTTGGAGCCCCGGACCATCAGCACTGGAGCCCCACAAGGCTGTGTGCTCTCTCCTCTACTCTTCTCCCTCTACACCAACAGCTGCACCTCTAGCCACCCTTCTGTCAAACTACTGAAGTTTGTGGATGACACAATCCTCATTGGTGATGAGGCTGCCTACAGAGAGGAAGTTGACAGCTTGGCTTCCTGGTGCAGCCAGAACTACTTGGAGCTGAACGTCCTAAAAACTGTAGAGATGGTAGTAGACTTCAGGAGAAGCCGGGTCGCCTACATCATCACCCTGCTGAGGGGTTGAGCCCTGACCTGGGCCACCGCGGAGTGGGAGAAGCAGACTCTGGCCTGTGCCAACGTGCATCTGTTTACCCAAGAATTCTGGAAGGTCTTTGATACATCCCGGGTGGCTTCGGGCACAATTCGGGAAGACGCCTCAGTGCCCAAGGGAACCAGCCCATGGCAGATTACTCAGTCGGCTTCCGTACCTTGGCTAGAGAGGTCGGATGGGAGGAGAATGCGCTCGCCCTCAGGGAGTTACCCAAGACACTGGACACCCTCGTTGACCTGACCATACAGGTGGATAACCGTCGCCGTGAGCGGGTTCACGAGAGGAGTTTGACTCACGGCGTGCCCCTCTATTACACACCCAGCCCAGAGCCCATAACGCTGCCCCCCGGACGAACTTTCTCCGGTGGAGCCCATGCAGTTGGCAGGGATGTGTCTTCCCAGAGAGGAGAGGCAACGCCGCTTGCAGGAGGGGCGCTGCTTGTACTGCAGGGGAGCGGGACATGTCTGCGCCTCATGCCCGGAGGGGTCGGGAAGTGACCGGTCTCGCTAGCCACTGGAGGGGTGCTAGCGAGTCGATGTCCACCCTTCGATCCAAAGGACACCAGGACATTTTATTTTGTGCAGTGGACCCAACACATCTGTCACATACAGGCGTTAATTGACTCGGAAGCTGCAGGGAATTTGCTGGATACGAGCCTGGCCCAAGAGTGGGGCGTTCCCCCTTTTAACTCTCCACCAACCTGGACGGCCAGCCCTTGGGCTCGGGTAGGATCATTCGGCACACGGTCCTGGTGCGCCTCCAGGTAGGAGAGGAGCACGGGGAACTCATCCAGCTCCACATAGTGGACTCTCCCGATTGCCCTCTAGTCCTTGGCCACCCCTGGCTGTCTACCCACATCCCCCACATAGACTGGTCATCGGGCCAGCTCCTCCGCCTCCACCATGATGCCGGGATCCCCGGGGGGAGAGATCAGGGCTGACCTTTTCTGCGTTCCCCTGGTTTATTGGGCAGGGAATTACCTCTCCATACCTCGCCATTGACCTCCTGCCGGGTACCACACCTCCACGGGGTACACTTTTTTCCCTCTCTCGCCCCGAGACCCTAGCGGCATACATTGAGGAGTCCCTCGCTGCCGGCCTCATTCGTCCCTCCACCTCCCCCGCCGGAGTGGGGTTCTTCTTTGTGGTGAAGGAGGACAGAGGACAGCGCCCCTGCATCGATTATAGAGGGCTGAGTAACATCACCATTAAGAACCGTTACCCTCTCCCCCTGATGACTATGGCCTTCGAGTCCCTGCAGGGGGCACAGGTGTTCACCAAGCTGGATCTTCGAAACGCCTACCATCTCGTCCATGTCAGGCAGGGGGATGAATGGAAGACCGCTGAACGGGCACTATGAGTACCTGGCGAATGTGCCCGCGCTGTTCCAGGCATTGGTGAACGACGTGCTCCGTGACCTGCTCAACCATTGTGTCTTTGTTTACCTGGATGACGTCCTCATCTTTTCCCAGGACTTCGCCCAACACGAGCAACACGTACGGCTCGTTCTCCAGCGGCTCCTGGAACACTGGCTTTTCGTAAAGGCAGAGAAAAGCAAGTTTTATGTGGACACTGTCGCCTTCCTGGGCTTCATTGTTTCCCAGGGACATCTGCAGATGGACCCCGCCAAGGTCCGCGCTGTGCTGGACTTGCCCCAACCCTCCTCAGTCAAGCAGGTGGAACGCTTGCTGGCATTTGCTAAGTTTTACAGACGTTTTATTCACAATTTTAGTACCCTTGCTGCCCCCCTGACAGCCCTCACTCGGAAGGGGTCTTTTCCCTTCTCCTGGTCTCTGGAGGCAGAAGGCGCTTTCGCCGACCTCAAGCGGCGCTTCACCTCAACACCTGTCCTGGTGCACCCTGACTCCTCTCTGCCCTTCGTGGTGGAGGTTGATGCCTCGGACATTGCGGTGGGGGCAGTTTTGTCCCAGCAGTTCCCCTTGGATAGAAAGACCCATCCCTGTGCGTTGTTCTTGTGGCGGCTCACGTCAATGCAACTACGACGTGGGGAACCACGAGCTGCTGGCGGTGAAGCTCGCGTTGGAGGAGTGAAGACACTGGTTGGAGGGCGCCACGCACCCGTTCATCGTGTGGACCGACCACAAGAGCCCCGCATGTATCCTTCACTCTTCTTTACGCGTTTCGAGTTCACCATCTCCTACCGGCCGGGGTCGAAGAACGTGAAGCCTGACGCCCTTTCCCGGCAATTCGACCCTGTTGGTGTGGAAAAACGTACCAAGCTCATCCTCCCCAGCACCATTATCGCGGCTCCGGTCTCTTGGGGAATCGACGCTGTGGTGAGAGCAGCCCTGCGCCGCGAACCCGACCCCGGGGGGGGGACCGCCTAATCGGCAGTACATGCCCAAGGGCGCACGGCCGCAGCTGCTCCAGTGAGCGCATGAGTCAACCCTCACCAGCCATCCCGGTGCCACCAGTAGCCTGGAGTTTCTCAGGAGGAGATTCTGGTGGCCCACGACGGGAACAGACATACAAGCCTTCTTCGCCGCCTGCACGGTGTGCGCCCAGAGCAAGAGGTCTCGCCAACCCCCTGCCGGGCTCCACTGACCCCTACCCATTCCCAAGCGCCCCTGGTCCCACATCTCCCTGGAATTCATCTCTGCCCTCCCCCCATCAGATGGCTTCAAGACCGTTCTGGTCATTGTGGACCGCTTCTCCAAGGCAGCTCACTTTGTTCCCCTCCCCTCGGCCCGGGAGACCGCTAAGCTAGCGGTTCAGCACGTCTTTCAGGTCCACAGCCTCCCCCAGGACATCGTTTCCGATTGTGGCCCTCAGTTCGCTTCCAGGTTCTGGAAGGTGTTCGCCACCTGCCTCGGCGCCTCCGTCAGCCTGTCCTCCGGCTTCCATCCTCAGTTGAACGGCCAGATGGAGCGTGTCAACCAGGATCTGGAGGGGATACTGAGGTGCTACGCCTCCAGCAACCCCTCTTTATGGAGTCAACGGCTGGTGTCGGCGGAATACGCTCACAACACCCTTCTCTGCTCCTCCAGGAGGTTGTCTCCCTTCCAGTGCCAGTATGGGTACCAACCCCCCCTGTTCCCGGAGCAAGAGAAAGAGGTCCCCTCTGTTCAAGCCCACATCAGTCGTTGTCGCCGTACCTGGATGCAGGTGCGCAAAGCTCTCCAGACTCCCAACATCAGGCCAATCGCAGGCGTCGCCCAGCTTCGGTCTTCCGTCCTGGGCAGAGGGTTTGGCTCTCCACATGGGACCTCCCCCTCCGACTCGAGTCCCGGAAACTATCCCCCGATATGCCGGCCCCTTCAAGGTCCTCAACCCGATGGCGTACCGCCTGCAGCTGCCCCGGTCCATGCAGGTGCACCCCACCTTCCATGTCTCCCTCCTGAAGCCTATCGCCTCCAGTCCTTTGGCCCGCCCCCCCCAACCCCTTCTCCCACCACGCCTCGTCCGGGGTCAGCCCGCCTACACGGTCCACCGGATCCTGGCCTGCCGCCGAGTCGGTTCCTAGTGTACTGGGAGGGCTACGGTCCGGAAGAGAGGACCTGGGTGCCTCGGTGAACATCTTGGACCCTGGCCTCATCACTGACTTCCATCGCCTCTACCCCGTTCATCGGGGCTGTTACGGATGGGGGTCGCGCTCCCTAGTGCAGCCCCTACGTGTCTCCCTCCATCCTTCCAGTGGGCCACCCAATCACAAACTCATTGCTAGCACCTGTGTCTGCTGCGGCAGCAGCATTAAGGTACACCACCGTTGTGATGGCAGTATGAACATTTTAAACACTGGCCCACTGTATGTAGAGCGTTGGGAGAGAGGGAACAAACTGATACAGAGGCAGATCCTCATCAGTCCAGCATCACACGCACACACACTCACACAACTCATAGAAGTCTCTTTGGAAAAGCAGAGCGAGGAGTGACAGAGGAAGGGGGTGGGGGGAGAGAATGCAATGCCTTGTCAGGGCCCATAACTCAGTACCAGCTCACCAGTGGGACCGGGGGACCCTGATCCTCAGAATACAATCCCTCACTTATGCCTTATGCACTTATGCTTCTTCTTATTCGGGCAGCAACAACCTCACCATTGTCATTGCCTCAACATAATAGTATGAATGTCTTCAGCTCAATGGAGAGGGAGAGAGTGAGTGAGTGTAAAAGATTTTGTAAGATTTGAGGACAGGCCATGTTTTGAGCAAAAACTTTCCTCTGTTGCCCTGTGAAGAAATCTTCACTCGGGTGACAAATAGTATGCTTCCCTTTGTCATGGTGATTGTTCACATTCACATTGTTGACATTTTGCATCTTGTTGTGGGACTGTTCACCCTCACTGTCAAAGCAGCTTGGGCAAACTGTGTGACCCCATTGTCCTGTAGCAGTTTGGGAGAAGTATGTGTGCTGGAGCAAATATGCATTGCATAAGCTATGCCTCAAGGGCCATACCTCCCACTGCATTCCCCAGAGTGGGAACAATCGGTCCAAGTGTCCAATGAGTGGTCCGACCATGGGACAACAGTGTCTTATCCTTCCAAAGTGGGAGGGTGACGGGGTAGGCTTTATGATCTGGCCTGGAGAGCACCTGACAGGGCTGGTGTGGGTATCAGTGGGCACGGTGGGCATTGTTTTGTCGTTCTCCCCTGACAAAGGCATATTTGTTCCATAGGAACAAGTGTCACTCTGTCCGGAAGAACGAAGCGGTGCATAGGCAAGGTCAGGAGACAAAACAATGTTTCACTGGCCACAGTCAATGGACAGTCACAGTCAGCAAGATATACTTTTCTCCATCTGCCAGTCTCTGTCTCTCTCTGTTTCTCTTATTGTTTTACACTCAACTTAGGCTGTACTGTAGCTGCATTGTTTGTTTTCTTAAACCATTTTGTTCCAATTACTGGCAGAACAATGTCTATTCAAAAACAAAACTAAAGGCCTTGCATGTATTCCCATATTTATGTAAATGTTGCCACTGTACAGTACAAGTGCTCTCTCCCATCCTCTCTCTCTCTTCCCCCCCCCCTCTCTCCCTCCATGATAAAGCCCCCCTGCTCTTTTCTCCCACTTTTAGGAGACTAATCCCTCAGCCTCCCAGCATGTGTAGCATCCAGATCGTTACACAAACCTCGAAAGCATTACTGCGTGTTTCTCACAGCCAGTGGTAGAGGCCCATTTACAAGAAACAGAGAAATCAATATTTATTTTTAGAATTCCCTGCTGATATGCCTGACGCTCCGCTTGTTTCACTGTTTTTTCCCTTTGTGCTTTTGGAGGAAAGGAAACACAACTCAGAAGGATACGCCACGCTCTGTGAGAGTTCATGCTATTTTTTTTGTGCCCCTAACCTTTAAATGGTATTGTATATGGGATTCTGTTTCTATCAACAGTGTTTTTTTCATGTGTAGGGAATGTTGCGAACCAGCAAACATATAGAATTATTTCTCAGAGTGGATGGAAATGAATTAAATTACATTTGGACTTTTGAAATGATCCTTTACGAAGTCAATCGTAAACATGCAGTCGTGCAACATCATCAAACATGGAGAGCAGAGCAAAGTCTACACTTTATTATTTCCATATCGAAGGCTATTTCTTCTAGCTGTACATAATTCACATGCTTCAATTCTAAAGGTTATCCTCAGGAGCCGTTTGGCTTAAGTGCATTCCTCATTGATGCCTGTCTGGCACATATCCTGGTGTATCCTGATGACTTTGAAACAGTGCACACGTGTTTGATACCATTTCTCATTTCATTCCATTCATTACAATGAGCCCGTCCATCGATTTCTGCCTCCACCAGCCTCCCCTGTAAGTATATCTATCACACACTCTTTAGAAGGGGCTGCATCACCTGTGATGCCCCACATCTCCTTATCCCAGAATGCCCTGGTGTGTCCCTTAATCTGTTTTTTTGTGTGATTTTGAATCAGCACTGAGAGTTGAGAGCTTCCCTGAGGATGAGAAAATAATCCAACTTGTCCCAATGCTCACCCCGAAATAGGCATGTTCTGATTGGTCGTTTTCTGTGGCATGAACAATGTTTACTTATGCTTAAACAGTGCCTCCATCGGCCGTGAGGGGAACTGTCATACAGGACATAGACAGACTGACCCTAGACTAACCCTGTGAAGTTGATCTTTGTTTATAGGAAACTTCTCATGAGCACGACAAAAAACATTTTGTAAAATTAGGACTTGTTTGCATTCAAATGTTGTTTGGAAACGGAATTTTCAGAAATGTGTATTTAATCCTACGCTGCTTTTTGTGTCTTATTTTTTTATTGATTAACATTGGTAAAGTGCAGTCAAACTTAACCACAGCAATGAGCTCTACCACACTTGCTGGCACATCAGCCCTGAGGCCAAATGGCCTTTTATCTTGTGGGGCTTTGCAGTCATTGTTGTTCTCCAGGTCCACACACATTTCCTGCAAGTTCAGATCTCCATCACGAACCTGGTGTCATGCTAAATCCGACTCGGGCGTACACAGATGGCTCAGGTAGCGTTCGGGGGCTCAGATGCTGCGCTTCTTGTCATTTTGGTTTTGATGAGCTAGCTTTATGTAATATAGAGAGTTACGATGTATCCAATTAAACGACAGTATGTATCCAATTAAACATCATCCAGCCATCCAACTCAATTATTAAAATCAAATCACATGCCTCAGGCAGGGTTCGAACCCTGCACATCACACTGAAAGAGCTGCTGCGCTTGTTGTCAGGGAGAGGAGAGGACTGGACTGTAGTAGATTAACAAACCTGGGCAGCCTTATGGGCACACGGAGCTTGTGCGGTCAATTTGGCGGGATTTGGAGGAGATCATGAAAATGTTCCCCTCCACCCAAATAATCTGGTCCGACATCGGACAGCACAGGACCTGGTTGTGCCAGCAAGGCGTACCCATGCCCCAATTCGAAAGGCGCTCTGTTAATATATTGGCGTCAGCCTTCCTGAAAGACAGGGGCATGGGTAACATCAGGCACCCCTGCATTAAGCCCCCCACAAAAGATCTTATAACTCACTCGATAAATATAAATATACACACCCTACGAAGTGGGCACGAGCCATAAGCATCTGTTCAACTCGATCGTTAAAATCAAATCACTTAAATCCCCCCAAAAAAGCTCCAGGCAGGAATCGAACCCTGCGCCTCAGGCGTGAAGGAGCAGGGACATCTCTGTCATGCCTCATGGACTACGTGAAAAAGGGAGGCAACAAGTGTATACGATGATCTGTTACGGTGTGGAAATCCAACTCGGTGTGGAAATTCACAACTGTGTGAAAATGTATTTGTGATTTGATTTGATTTTAATGATCGAGTTGAACAGCGCTTATGGCTGCCTAATGTTTAGTTGCATAAATACTGTTGTGACTCTCTACATTACATAAAGCTAGCTCGATACAAACACATATTAGCTAAATTCCAACTAATTTACGATCCATAAATGCAAATTAGCTAAATTGCCCCCGAAATAATCCATTAAATACAGATGCGGTCATAATTCGGATTATTGCGAAATATCAAATGATAACACATGCAGCATCTGAGCACCCTGAACACCCGAGCCATATGCGTACCAGAGTCGGATTTAGCATGACACCGTGGGGAAACTTTTAAAGCCGCTTCTGTTCAAGTAATTTCCATAAATGAAATATACTGCTTGATAATATAAAATTTCTCCGAACTACCTTCATGAGCGTAAAACAAGTGTTTTGTTGTTTGATTTTGTAAACAAATTAAAGCTTCAGATCATGTTTTGAAAAAGTAATGCTGCTCTCAGGTAATGTAATTTTTTGAGCCCAACAGGTCATTGTCACGCCTGAGGTTGCTGTTCTGGTGACTCTGGTGCCCTCCTTTTGGCGGTTCGGTGCCAGTGCTGTATAATCAACAGTTCATTCCGATCACCTGTGTTTCCTGCCCTGTGTTTGGTATATATAGCCCTTTTGTTCCCCTGTGTCCTTGTCAGAGATTCTCCCTGTCTGAGCATAAGTTTATCCTGTCTGCCAGTCTGTGTCCGTGTGACCTCGTTGTTTATCCCGCTGCCCAAAACCTGTTATCATTATTTCTTAGTTCAATGTTTTTTCCGCTTATTAAGTGTGTACCTTGGTTTATGGAGACTAGATTTCTCCACCTTTATATTTACCTTTTATCTCAGTATATGTTTTTGTACCTTGCGCAAATCCTCTAATTAAAGAGATTCTTTACTTTTGCTACGTCTGTCGTCTGAGTATCCATCCGGTTCACCCTACCACAATCCTAACAGTCATAGAAATAAAATGCATTTACTCCATTGTTTACATTTTGTTGGCGACCCTGTACTCTGATATCACTGATGCTTAAGTCGTTGGCAAGGTCTTCCACATCCTGAATAAAGCAACAAACTTCGTGGTCAACACTTAGTTTTTTGGGGGTTTGAAATCCAAACATTTGGAGCGTAGAGCCAAAAGAAGAACAAATGCTGCACTGTCCCATTACTTACGCAGTGCACTGTATATGAATGATGACATGGTCCCATGTGTTACGACTCCAGATGGAAACTCGTCTACGTCTAGGGGCTGTAGAGGAGTCGCAACAAAAAGGTAGTACATCGGACTTATTGTAGGAATTAAACAACCACAAGCAACAATTCACTATATACAATAATTTATTTCCTCTGGGAAAACACAACACAAGACACACGCCAAGGAGAAAAGGGAACTATGAGCGGTGCCAAAGCAAAGCAATCATAAACAAAAGTGATGTCCTAAACTAGTGCAATAGTAAGCTATACTATCAGGGCTATGCTAAAGTGCTATGCTACACTAGACTAGAACATACATGGGGCGGCACCCACTCCTAACCTGGTGAATTATAACAGAAATGAGTCTACGTGTTGGAAATGTAAACCCATGGGTCTCTTACCTATTCACCTTACCCCTATGGCGTACAATTAACAGACAGACAAAGATTGAGAAAAACAATAAGTAAACAATGACGTAAATATAACAAACGAAAACTAGATGTAAACAAGTACGCTTTTAAAGGACACGGACAGCCCTCTGATTGGTCAGGAACAGTGATGAGTGATGGGGACGAATGGCAAATTGCTGACGGACACCTGAATGTAGAGTGACAGGGTAAGGGAAAAACAGAAGGAAACACAAAACACAACAAGGATACACGCACATGGAGGAGTGGGAACGTAACACCATGTCAGTGCAGTGTAGGGGACAAGAAGGGGGGACAAAAAGTTACAAACATACACTAGCTCTATACTCCAACAGTTTACATTTGAAATCAAACAATTACTATGAGGTTTAGAAATTACAACCCTTTTTATACATAGTCCCCCTATTTCAGGGCACCAAAAGTATTGGAAAATTGGCTTGACAGGTGTTTCTGGTTATTCAGGTGTGTTCTGTCAAATCATTTGTGCAGGCATAAGAGAGCTGTCAATGTCTAGTATTGATTAATTTGATTCAGTATTGATCATTTGGCTTTGAAGTCTGCTATTGGTGTCTGTCAACATGAGGACTGAAAAAATGTCAATGAAAGTCAAGGAAGCCATTATGAGGCTGAAATAAGGCACACACATCTTAAACCCTTTCGTTAGCGAGGCTTCATTCGGAACAGGTGCGCAACCAGCCTCGCTTCCGTCACCCTGGCCACGGTCCTGTAGCTCCCTCTACAGGCCGAACGCTGCATGTCCCCCCACCGCCCGACACAGGCCGGGGACACGACGGCCGACAACCTACTCCCCCCCCCCGCACGGGAGAGGAAGTCTGCCACGACCATCTGCGCCCCCGGTCTTTGCACGACCGAAAAGTTGAAGGGCTGCAACGCGAGATACCACCGGGTGATCCTCGCGTTCACATCCTTCATGCGGTGGAGCCACTGGAGGGGAGCATGGTCGGAGTAGAGGGTCAAAGCGCGACACAGCAGGTAGTAGCGGAGAGCGCCGACCGCCCACTTGATGGCCAGGCATTCCTTCTCCACCGTGATGTACCGGCCCTCCCTCTCCGACAGTTTGCGGCTCAGGTACAGCACCGGCCGGTCAGCCCCCTCCACCTGCTGGGTCAGCACTGCTCCCAGACCTCTATTTGACGCGTCCGTCTGTAGGGAGAAAGGGAGGTTAAAATCAGGCGCATACAGGACCGTTTCTCCACAAAGAGCGCCCTTAAGGGCCTCGAACTACCCCTGGCACTGGCCCGACCATTGGACCGGATCCGAGGCACCCTTCCGGGTGAGGTCCGTCAAGGGACTGGCCAGCTCTGAAAATCCCGGCACGAACTGCCGGTAATAGCCAGCCAGCCCCAGGAAGGTCCTCACCTCCTTCTTCGTCTTGGGCCGCAGTCTTTTCAATCTGCGGCCGCACCTCCCCTCGACCCAAGTGGTACCCCAGATACCGGATCTCCCTCCGCCCGATCACGCACTTCTTCGGGTTGGCCGTCAGCCCCGCCTGCCTCAGGGACCGCAGAACAGCAGCCACACTCTGCACATGCTGCGCCCAGGTGTCACTGTGAATGACAATGTCATCCAGGTAGGCCGCAGCATAGGCAGAGTGTGGCCGCAGAATGCGGTCCATGAGGCGCTGAAAAGTGGCTGGGGCTCCGAACAACCCGAAAGGGAGCACCGTGAACTGGTATAGCCCGAGCGGAGTGGAGAATGCAGTCTTCTCCCGGGATACCGGCGAGAGTGGAATCTGCCAGTATCCCTTCCATTCTCGCAGTTTAGTTCCCCTGTCGTATAGGCGCTTTTGACGCTCCTGGGCTTGCTGCAAATGATCGTGTGAAATAACCCCTAGGGCGTGGAGCTTTGTGCGCAAGTCCAGGACGTATTGAATCTCACTTTTACTGTCGCTAGACCCTTCCTCCCAATTTTCTTTAAGAAGGTCTAGGACACCCCGGGGCTTACGCCCGTAGAGCAATTCAAACGGGGAAAACCCGGTGGAAGCTTGGGGGACTTCCCATACCGCAAACAGCAGGGGATCTAGCCATTTATGCCAATTCCGACTATCCTTGTGTACAAACTTCCGGATCATTGATTTCAAGGTCCGATTGAACCTCTCACAAAGGCCATCAGTGGCCGGGTGGTAAACACTGAACCGCCTTGATGTTCAACAACCCTGGTCGGTGAGAATCTCTTTCGGGATTCCCACGCGGGAGATGACTTGAAACAATGCCTGCGCTACACTCCTGGCAGAAATATTGCGCAGCGGTATTGCCTCAGGGTATCGGGTTGCGTCATCTATCAAGACCAACACAAATCGTTATCCCTGTGTACACCGATCAAATGACCCGATAATATCCATGGCAATGCGGTCGAATGGGTTCTCGACCAATGGTGAGGGCCTGTAAGCTTTAGCACGGATGGAGATTCAGTGAGGAGGCAGACGTGTTGCAAAAACCCTTTGTGGGGCATTTTATTGGTACCAAACTCAACAAACTTCCAATGGCCACACTTAAATACCCTCCCAGGTGACATGATTAACACAGGACAAACTAAGTAAGAGGGGAGCTTCACAATGTACACAAACCAAATTACATAATCTAACATCTATTTTTATAACATTCACACACATCCAAGTATCACAGGCACATAAAAACAAACAATCACTATTAGGCTATCGTAAATGCAAAGGACACAGAATATTCTCCAGCCACCAATACCATTCCCCCCCTTCAATTAACAATGGGAGCTTCCAGAACTATTTTGGCTGTCCCTGTGGCTTGAGGACTCCTTTTGCCGGTGAACCAGGAACTGCAATCACAACCAGGTGAGTATATACACAAATTCTACCTTTCATTCATCTCCCATATACAATGTAAAATATAGAATACCAATGTTTCACAATAACTCAAATGTTATTTATAGTTAATGTTATTTACAGCTATCAATACCAATGTGTTAGTAGCGTACTCATACCTTTTATTCTTTGCAGAACCGCACCTCATGACTGCCCAACAACCGCAAACCCATGAGTCCTCCCTGCGTTGCACAAGCACCTAAACACCACATATACCCCTGCACACAAACACACCCATACACTCCCAACCCGTGATGGACTGATCTCCATCACACTTCCTCCCCCTTCTCCCAAAGTTCATAAAGGCCAAGCCCTGAAGCCTCTATAAACTTCCCTCTGGAAGGCGGGAAAGACAGTCCGCCACTTGGTTAGACTTTCCTGGTCTGTACTTGACTGTGAAGTCATAGGGTTGCAGTGACAGGTACCACCCAGCAATCCTCATGTTGGCATCACGCATCTTCTGGAGCCACTGCAATGCCCTGTGATCAGTCTCAAGAATAAAGGGTCTTCCTAACAAATAGTATCTTAAGGACTCAACTGCCCACTTCATTGCAAGGCACTCCTTCTCGATAATAGAGTACTTGGTCTCTCTGGGCAGTAGTTTCCGACTCAGGAACACCACCGGCCTCTGTTCCCCGTCCACTTCCTGTAGCAACACTGCCCCCAAGCCTACCCCCGATGCATCCGTCTGAAGAGAGAAAGGTTTGGAAAAGTCAGGGCTGTAGAGGACTGAAGTGTCCCCTATGGCCCTTTTCAGCTTATTGAAGGACTTCTCACAGTCCTCTGTCCATCTCACTCTGTTAGGGGCAGAATCCTTCACAAGATCAGATAGCACCACCGAAATGTCAGCAAACTTTGGAATGAACTTCCTGTACCACCCCACTAAACCCAAGAAAGACTTTACCTTCCTCTTGGTTGTGGGTACTGGGAATGTGTGGATGGCCTCCACCTTTCCCACCTGTGGCCTTATGACCCCATCTCCAATCCTGAAACCCAAGTACTGCACCTCCTTGTGGGCAAAAGCACACTTCTCGGGATTGATGGTCAGCCCAGAGGCTTTAATACGCTGTAACACCCAGCGGACATGTGCTACATGGTCCCCCCAGGAGCCACTGAATATGACAACGTCATCCAGATATGCTGCCGAGTAGTCAGAGCCCCCTCTCAAAACATGGTCCATTAGTCTCTGAAATGTGGCTGGCGCCCCATGTAGGCCAAATGGCATCACTGTGAAGTGAAACAATCCAAAGGGTGTCTTGAAGGCTGTGAGCTCTCTGGAGTCTGGAGCCAAAGGCACCTGCCAATATACTTTACTCAGATCCAGAGTGGTGATGTACTTAGCTCCTCCCACTCTCTCCAACAGGTCATCCACCCGGGGCATTGGATAGGGGTCAAACTTGGAAACTGCATTCACAGTCCTCAGGTCTATACAAAATCTCAGTGTAGCATCTTTCTTTGGAACCAGCACTACAGGGCTGCTCCACTCACTGCTTGAATGTTCAATCACCCCCATCTCTAACATCACCTCCAGTTCCTGTTTCAGTGCAGGAAGCAGCCTCTCTGGGATCCGGTAACTCTTCTGTCGGAATGGAGTGTTCTCCTTGAGGTAGATTCTGTGCTGAACGACGCTTGTGAGTCCAGGTTTCACTTGGAACAGCTCCGGGTCCATTAGACGCATCAGGTCCTGTTTCTGAACAGATGACAAATTAGATAAGTCCACCAGTTCTTGTTCTGACTGGACAGGAAAAAACATCTCTGGGACCTCTTCGTCCCCACTTACTGCTCTGACCAACAAACACTCCTTCACAGGGTCTTGTCTGGCATGAAACTCTTTCAACAAGTTGACATGGAAGGTTTGATACTTCTTACCTCGGTCAGGCATGAACAGTTCGTAGGTCACTTCTCCCACCTTCCTTGTGATTTCATAGGGCCCATGCCACTTCGTCAGCAGCTTGCTCTCACTGGTGGGGAGGAGAAGTAGCACCTGCTGGCCTGGCTTCAAGTCCCTTGTTCTGGCCTTCTTGTCATACCAGCTCTTTTGAGTCTCTTGTGCCCCCTTCAGATTCTCCTGTGCCAGAGCTGTCATCTTCTCCAACCTCTCTCTCATCTTGACCACATAAGCCACCACGTTGTCTCCGCCAGCTTTTGGGCCCTCCCAGTGCTCCTTCAGGAGATCCAATGGACCTCTCACCTTATGGCCATACAGTAGTTCAAACGGTGAGAAACCCGTCGAGGCTTGAGGTACTTCCCGATAAGCAAACAGGAGGTAGGGCAGCCACTGGTCCCAGTCAGAGCCTGTCTGGGTCACAAACTTACGAAGCATATTTTTCAAAGTCTGGTTAAACCGTTCAACCAGACCGTCTGTCTGGGGGTGGTAAGGAGTAGTCTTAATGCCCTTAATACCCAACAACTGATACACATGTTTTAATAGCCTAGACAGGAAATTTGAACCCTGATCTGTGAGCACTTCCTTAGCCACTCCTACCCTTGAAAATAGCTGGAGTAGTGCATTGGCAACCTGTCTGGACTTGACATTCCTCAGTGGGAAAGCTTCTGGGTACCTTGTAGCATAATCTACCATTACAAGAATGAAGCGATTGCCTGATGAGCTTCTTTCTAGGGGCCCCACTACATCCATCCCTATCCTCTCAAACGGAGTTCCAATGATAGGTAAGGAATGCATGTTTGCCCTGGCCACCCCTTTGCCTGAAGTAAGCTGACAATCTGCACATGTTTTACAAAACTCCTTCACTTGTACATTCATGCCTGGCCAAACAAAACGTCTCCTAATTCTGGCCAGCGTCTTGTTGAACCCCAAGTGACCTGCCCACGGAACTGAATGGCCTAGCGACATAACGGTGTGCCTAAGGGCTTCGGGTATTACCAACGCCTCAATCTTGCCCTTCCTCTGGTAGAGAATACCTCCCTTCAGGCTGTACCAAGCCTCCTCTAGGGTGCTTGCCTGCCCTTGCTTCACTCCATCCTTTTCTGATACCTTCCCAAGCCATGACCGTAATGTAGGGTCCTTCTCCTGCCACTGACCTATGTCTGCTGGAATATGCACATCAATGGGGGGGGAAGGATCGGGGGGCTGCTTGTCGACTGGCTCCTGACTACCTCGGAACTTGTCCCTTCGCCTCTGACTCCTTGACTTGGCCTCCCTCACTGGACTGGGTGCCCACTCCACCCCATCGAAAGGCAACTCCTTAAACTCCTCAGCTACCCTCTGTGCCCGTGTAGTTACCATGTTACAAATTTTAGGCTGCTCAAACAGGTCCACCAAGGTAGGAATGTCCTGGCCTAGGATTACAGGATAGGGTAGACTCGGCGCTAACGCTACTGGGAGGAAAGAAGTTTGGCCGCCAACCGTTAGATAGACCTCTGCAGTGGGGTAGACCTTCTCATCACCATGAATACAGCATACCCTTACTCTGTGTTGATCTCTCCACTCAGCCCTGGGCACTAGGTTCGCAAGCATTACTGTCTGTGTACTTCCTGTATCTATTAAAGCCTCCTTACATCGTCCATTAACAAGGACCGATGTGAGACGACGAGGATCCCGTGTAGCATACTCTGATCTGCCCGGTCTAGGCACTGAACATAAAAGTATCTGCTGGCCTCGTCTAGCTGGACAGGCGGGTTTTATGTGCCCCCACTCTCCACAGTAAAAGCATCTAACCTCTGGATTGACATGCCTACCATCAGGCATCCTGGTTAGACTGTGACTACCAGACATATTAACCCTACTGTTTAAGGCAGAGCTACCTTGGGCAAGACCATAATTCCCGTCACCCCCAGCAGACTTACCCCTGGCCTGGTATTTGTGGTCCCGGCCGAAGTCAGCATGTCGACTTCCTCTCCTGGCAGATATGAACACCTCAGCAAGGCGTGCTGCCTCCTCTGCACTTCCCGGGTCATGTTCTTTGATCCACACCTCCACCTCAGGGTTGACCATCCTCAGGAACTGTTCTAGTATCATCGCCTCAGATATGTCTGTCACGGAGCAGCATTCTGGCTTAACCCACTTTGTAAAGTTTTCTTTGAGTCTTACATACAGTTCTTGTGGGGTTTCACCTTGCTGGATGTCCAGGGCCCGAAACCGTTGACGATATGTGTCTGCTGTAATTTCGTACTTAGCTAAGATAGCTCCCTTGACCTTTGCATAATCTTCCGTATACTCATAATCCATAGACACATAAGCACTCCTTGCCTTCCCTGTGAGCAAAGGGATTAGTCGAATAGCCCAGTCCTCTTTAGGCCACCGGCAGGCTCAAGCCATTCTCTCGAAAGTGGTGAGAAAATGCTCAATATCGTCCTCAGGAGCAAGGGCCTGGAGTTTGGGCTCTCTGAAGGTCTGTGGCGTCCCCCTTTCTGGTTCCTCCTCTAGCCCCTCCTCTCCGTCCATCCTGACCTGGAGTTGCTGGAGTTGATGCTGTATCTCCTGCCATCTTGTCTCTTGGTGAGCCCTCTCTCTCTCCGCTTTGCCGTCCCTCTCCTTCTGGGCATGGATGAGGTTTTTAACACACTCCGTTAGCTCTGCCACTGCAGTCTTAGAGCCCTCCTGCATCGTATCCTCCTGACAATCAGGAGGGTTTGTCTTGTCTTCCGTTCTTCCTCTTGTTGGCATTCTGCCTCCTCACCTAGCGTGGCCCACTTCTTCACACCATATGTAAGCTTTAGCACGGATAGAGATTCAGTGAGGAGGCAGACGTGTTGCAAAAACCCTTTGTGGGGCATTTTATTGGTACCAAACTCAACAAACTTCCAATGGCCACACTTAAATACCCTCCCAGGTGACATGATTAACACAGGACAAACTAAGTAAGAGGGGAGCTTCACAATGTACACAAACCAAATTACATAATCTAACATCTATTTTTATAACATTCACACACATCCAAGTATCACAGGCACATAAAAACAAACAATCACTATTAGGCTATCGTAAATGCAAAGGACACAGAATATTCTCCAGCCACCAATACCATTCCCCTCCTTCAATTAACAATGGGAGCTTCCAGAACTATATAGGCTGTCCCTGTGGCTTGAGGACTCCTTTTGCCGTTGAACCAGGAACTGCAATCACAACCAGGTGAGTATATACACAAATTCTACCTTTCATTCATCTCCCATATACAATGTAAAATATAGAATACCAATGTTTCACAATAACTCAGATGTTATTTATAGTTAATGTTATTTACAGCTATCAATACCAATGTGTTAGTAGCGTACTCATACCTTTTATTCTTTGCAGAACCACACCTCATGACTGCCCAACAACCGCAAACCCATGAGTCCTCCCCTGCGTTGCACAAGCACCTAAACACCACATATACCCCTGCACACAAACACACCCATACACTCCCAACCCGTGATGGACTGATCTCCATCACAGGGCCGCAACGGGGCCCATGGAATGGCTGGGGGATTTACCAACTGACATTCGCGACAAGAAGCGCACCACCTACGCACCTCTGCCCGAATTCCCGGCCAATAAAATCGAGCCATTATACGGTTTAGTGTCTTATTATACCCTAAATGGCCCGCCATGGGGTTGAAATGAGCCGCCTGGAAGACCATTTCCAGGCGGCTACGGGGAACCAACAACTGGGTTACTTCCTCCTGGCTATGTGAGTCACGACTTACTCGGTACAACCTGTCGCTGATAATCGCGAAATAGGGGTGGGCGCGTACTGTGTCTGGCCGTACCAAAGTACAATCAATCGCTATCACTTGGTCATAGGCCGATCGTAGGGTCTCGTCACGAGACTGCTCGAGGGGGAAGTCACCTAGCAGTGGATAGTTTGGCGGGGAAATCTCGGGTTGAGACCCCCCCGCCGGCTCCGGCTCCTCGGCAGTGTCGCGAGGCACCGCCTCAGCACAGAGCACGCCTCACACCTCCCTCTCTGTCGTGCACGCACCCCGGTAGCCCACTTTACCGCTTGAGGAAACCCCTCCCAATCTACACCCAGAATACGGGGATGCGTGAGGCGCAGGCTGACCGCCGCCTGTACACTATGCTTTTTCCCCTCAAAATGAATCTCGATCGCGACCACAGGATATTCGTGAATGTCCCCATGCACACACTTCACCAACACCCTCGATGCCTTTAACAATGCTCCTGGTCGAACCAGGCGCTCCTGGATCATGGACTGCATGCAGCCCGAATCCAAGAACGCCTGGTGCGTATCGTGTTGTATCCTTATCGGAACACAATACACCTGTCCTGGTCCGGGGGGAGGGCCCGATATGTTGCCGATGCGCACGACCTGCCCCACCTCCATCACTGGGCAATTCGCCTGGACATGGCCCGGCCGTCCGCATTGCCAACACAACCCCCCTGCCGCTCAGGGTGCTTACCCTAACCCTGTGGGGCCAGGGCTGGTTCTCGACATGCCTGCCTCTGCCATCTCGTCTTCGGGTTAGGGTTAGCGCGGGGCCGGGGTTGGTCGCCAGGGCTCCTGCGGCGGGAGGGAGACATGGTCCTCCGCCAAGGTAACGGCAGCCGCGAGATCCTGGGGCCGGTGGTACTGGACCCAGGCGGCGGTCCGGGCCGGGAGCCCCGTGAGGAAGTGCTCCAACACCACCCGGTCCCTGACCTCCTCCGCCGAGCTGTTTCCTGGGTCCAGCCACCGCCGCGCGCTGTCCCGCAGCCGCTGGGCGTAGGCAAAGGGCCGGCTCCCCTCCTCCATCGTCAGGGCCCGGAACCGGCGATGATGTTCCTCCGGGGTGAGGCCCAGGCGGTCCCGAATCGCCCGGGCTAGGGAGGGATAGTCCCGCTGGGCGGCCGTTGGTAGGCTGTGGGCAGCAGATGGTATGCCTCCTCGCCGTCCCCTCGAACACTCCCATCTTCTGGAGGTGTACCTTGGGGGGACCTTGTGGCGACCCGGGCGCCGGTCCCGCTTTGATGGCCCCGACGAGCTCCCGGAGGAGGGCACGGTCCTCAGCCCTCGCCATCTCTCCCATCGCGGACTGCTGCTCTTGCTGGAGTTGGGCCTGCCGCTCCAGTATGAGGGCCATCCCTCTGATGGCCGCGCTTAACGCCTCCATTTCCCTTCCGTCTCTTTGTGCCCCACATTGGGCGCCACTGTAACAGGTTCCGTTGTACACAGAGGCGGACACAGTGGTGTGATGAGGGAATGGTCCCATTTATTCATAAAGTTCTTAGTTTTTCGTATCTGGCTTTCCAGCCCTCCAAACACTCGGCAACTTTTCAGTTGCCGTCTTCCTCCTTGAAAGCAGAGGCACACACATCTTAAACCCTTTCGTTAGCGAGGCTTCATTCACAACAGGTGCGCAACCAGCCATGCTTCCGTCACCCTGGCCACGGTCCTGTAGCTCCCTCTACAGGCCGAACGCTGCATGTCCTTCCACAAACTGTCCCACAGTTGGAACACTCTCCAGAAGGTAGGTGTGAATGTGTCAGAGACTACCATCCGCAGAATAAGTCACCAGCCGAACTACAGAGGCTTCACTGCAAGCCACTTGTTATCCTCAAAAAGGATAGTCAGGTTACAGTTTGCTAAAAAGTACCTCAAAAGCCTGCAGAGGTCTGGAAAACGGTCTTGTGGACAGATAAGACAAATATTATCATGTACCAGAGTGATCGCAAGAGGAAAGTTTCGAGAAAAAAGAATCTGCCAGGGATTGCTATGGTTTGGACATGTTTTGCTGCCGCAAGAATTGGCTAACTTGTCTAAATTGATGATGTTACTGCTGACAGCAGCAGCAGAATGTATTTTGAAGTGTACAGAAACATCTTGTCTGCTTGAGTACAAGCAAATGCCACCAAATTCATTGGATGGCGCTTCATCATACAGTAAGACAATGACGCAACTAGGGAGTTTTTCAGGGTCAAAAAGCGGTAAATTCTTGACTGACCAAGTCAGTCTTCAGATCCAATTGAACATACATTTCATGTTCTAATGATAACAGTTTAGGAAAACATAACTCAAAATAAAATACACTGAAGATGGCTGCAGGCCTGGCAGAGCATCACCAGAGAATATACCCAGCATCTGGTGGGGTCAATGGGTTGCAGACTTCAGGCAGTTATAACTGATAATTTGCCGCACCGGATCTGTGTTCTGTGAACGACAATAGTGGAACTCCGGTCACCTACCTCAGGTGTATGTAAATGAGGATTTCTTCCAAATAAAAGCACCCACGTTAAACTTGTTTAAGCATCTAGAAACAAGATGGATGAAGGAAACACAAATGATATGTAACTATCTCTGGAAATAAACATGTAATCCTCTCAATGTATTATTTGTGGTTTTAAGGGTTTGTAATACTTCTAATATCCAATAACCGTGATGAAAGACTGCTGGACTGCATAGGGCACACATAATGGACTGTACACAAATAATATTCCATGGCTAAACTTGATTTTTACCACCACTGTACTCAGCAGCACTTCTAGAATATGAATCAAGTGAGTTCCAACCCCAAGTCATACCTAGGGCTAGGACAAAGAAATACGGGGAGGCAGCTTTTAGTGTCTATGGTCCTCGCCTCTGGAATAACCTACCTCATGAGCTTAGGGTGTCATAATCCATTAACACTTTTAAAAGAAACTTCAAGACACACCTTCTTAGCTTTCTCTTAATCCATTTGCACTTCTATTTTTGTTTTCTTTTTATTTCCCCTCTTAATCCATTATTATTTTTATTTCTATTCTATTCTCTATGTACAGTGGGGGAAATAATTATTTGATCACCTGCTGATTTTGTTAGACCGCTCATTTCTTTGTAATCGGGCAAACTATCATTTTTATGTTACTTTTATTTTAACAAATAGAGACAGAATATCAACAAAGAAGTCCAGAAAAAACACATTATATAAAGTTATAAATTCATTTGCATTTGATCGAAGGAAATAAGTATTTGATCCCCAAGCAAAACATGACTTAGTACTTGGTGGAGAAACCCTTGCTGGCAAGCACAGAAGTCAGACGTTTTTTATAGTTGGTCACCAGGTTTGCACACATCTCAAGAGGGATTTTGGTCCACTCCTCTTTACAGATCCTCTCCAAATCCTGAAGGTTTCAAGGCTTTTGCTTGGCAACACACATTTTCGATAGGATTAAGGTCTGGAGACTAGCTAGGCCACTCCATGACCTTAGTGTGCTTCTTCTTGAGCCACTCCTTTGTTGCCTTGGCTGTATGTTTTGGGTCATTGTCATGCTGGAAGACCCATCCACGACCCATCCTCAGTGCTCTGGCTGAGGAAAGGAGGTTCTCGTCCAAGATCTTATGGTACATGGCCCCGTCCATTGGCCCCTCAATGCAGTGAAGTCGTCCTGTACCCTTAGCAGAGAAACAACCCCAAAGCATAATGTTTCCACCTCCGTGTTTGACGGTGGGGATGGTGTTCTTGGGATTGTAGCATTCAGCATTTCTCTCCCTCCAAACACGAAGAGTCAAATTTATGCCAAAGAGTTCAATTTTGGTCTCATCTGACCACATCACCTTCTCCCAAGCCTTCTCTGAATCATTTAGGTGTTCATTGGCAAACTTCAGATGGGCCTGTACATGTGCCTTCTTGAGCAGGGGGACCTTGCGGGCACTGCAGGATTTCAATCCGTTACGGTGTAGTGTGTTACCAATGGTTTTCTTGGTGACTGTGGTCCCAGCTGCCTTGAGATCATTACCAAGCTCCTCCCGTGTAGTTCTGGGCTGATCCCTCACCCTTCTCATGATCATCCTTACCCCACGAGGCAAGATCTTGCATGGAGCTCCAGGCCGAGGGCGATTGATGGTTATTTTGTATTTCTTCCATTTTCTAATAATTGCACCAACAGTTGTCTCCTTCTCACCAAGCTTCTTGCTGATGGTCTTGTAGCCCATTCCAGCCTTGTGCAGGTCTACAACTCTTACCCTGATGTCCTTTGAATGTTCTTTGGTCTTGCCCATGGTTGTGGAGAGGTTGGAATGGAAGAGATTGATTCTATTGACAGGTGTCTTTTATACCCATAACAAGCAGAGATTAGGAGTACTTTTCCTAAAGTGACAGGACTAATCTGTGTGCCTCATGGGCATATAACCGGTCTGTATGAGCCAGAATTCTTGCTGGTTTGTAGGGGATCAAATACTTATTTCCTTCGATCAAATGCAAATTAATTTATAACTTTATATAATGTGTTTTTTCTGGACTTCTTTGTTGATATTCTGTATCTATTTGTTAAACTAAAAGTACCATAAAAATTATAGACCGCTCATTTCTTTGTAATCGGGCAAACTAACAAAATCAGCAGGGGATCAAATCATTATTTCCCCCACTGTATATACAGCTCTGGAAAAAATTAAGAGACCACTCCAAATCAAATCTTAAATCAGCATCTCTACATGTATGGCAGCCATTCCATTCCAGTGTCTGTTGAATTCCAATACAGGCACACCTCATTCTACTTAATGAGGTACTGATTAGGTGATCACCTGAAACAAATCTTATTTAATGAGGAAAAGTATAAAAACCACTGCTGTGGTCATCACTATCCTCTTGCAATAGGACCAGCTGGATGGCAAAACAGTGCGAGCAGTACCATGTAGTAGTACCATATGAAAAGTAATTGGAATAACAAAATAACTATTGACCATGCCAAAAGAGTTGAAAAGAAAAGTTTTGAGTGAGGAAAAGAAGGGTTCAATTACCGGCAAAGGGATACAGTGAGCGTCAGGTTGCTTCCGTCCTTAAAATTTCAAAGACGGCAGTTCATAAGAACAAGGTCAAGCAGCAGACATTAGGGACAACAAAGCTACAGACTGGCAGAGGGCGAAAACGACTCTCCACTCACCGGGATGACCGCCAACTCATTCGAATGTCACTCAACAACCGTAGGATGACATCAAGTGACCTACAAAAAGACTGGCAAACGGCAGCTAGGGTGAAGTGCACAGCGAGGACAGTTCGAAACAGGCTCCTAGGGGCAGGGCTGAAGTCGGGCAAAGCTAAAAAAAAGCCCTTCACCAACGAGAAGCAAAGAAGAGTCAGGCTGAGGTTTGCAAAAGACCATAAGGATTGGACCGTAGAGTACTGGAGTAAGGTCATCTTCTCTGATGAGTAAAACTTTCAGCTTTACCCAACACCTGGTCGTCTACTAGTTAGACGGAGACCTCGAGAGGCCTACAAGCCACAGTGTCTCGCACCTACTGTGAAATTTGGTGGAGGATCTGAGATGATTTGGGGGTGCTTTAGCAAGGCTGGAATCAGGCAGATTTGTCTTTGTGAAGGACGCATGAATCAAGCCACGTACAAAGTTGTCCTGGAAGAAAACTTGCTTCCTTCTGCTCTGACAATGTTCCCCAACTCTGAGGGTTGGTTTTTCCAGCAGGACAATGCTCCATGCCACACAACCAGGTCAATCAAGGTGTGGATGGAGGACAACCAGATCAAGACCAGCCCAATCTCCAGACCTGAACCCCATTGAAAACCTCTGGAATGTGATCAAGAAGAAGATGGATGGTCACAAGCCATCAAACAAAGTCGAGCTGCTTGAATTTTTGCGCAAGGAGTGGCATAAAGTCACCCAACAGCAATGTTTCAAGTTTAAATCTCATACACAAGTGCAGGGAGTAAAATTATTGGGCTCGGTTCCATGACAATGCAGCATACATAATACAAATACGCAGTAGTGCAATGAAATACGGACAAGACAATAAGTGACAGTACAAGATAAGTTAGACAGTTAGACAGTGACGATTGTTGGACACATAAGACAATAGACATGACACAATTTACAGTATAAATAGTAAGTAAAAAAAAGTAAAGTGGGTCAGTGGAATGTCATTGTTATTGCACTGTGCCGATCGTGTAAGAGGTGTTTGTTTAACCCTTTGGGGACCAGGGGTATTTTCTTGATTTTTACATACATTTTTTCTTTCTCAATTTGAAGGCACTTCCATACAAAATAATACCCAAGTGTTTCATATCAATATTTTCAGTACAAACTCAGCTTTCTTGATTGTGATGGATGTTTACCCCAAGAGCACTGTGTGAAGAGGTAAGTAGGCCTAAACCTGAAAATTTCTAATCCGTTTTTCAGAAATCTTTCAAATCCCATGTGAAAACATACCTTTACCCATGTGGATGAATTGTTTTGGTGCTTGAAATTCATTTCTGAAGTCCTGAGCTACACAGAAATGGTATACAATATGAATAAAATCCTAGACAGAATATAAAAAAAGGACTTCCAATTGATCCTTGTAAACACATCTGTCACTGTCACTGAAATGTTTGTCAATGCCGACAACACGTGTAGCGAAGAAGATGGACGTGTGAATCGACCAATCACCGAAGGTAAAAGGCAGTGTCTGAGCGACTCAAGCTAGTCTGCTACCAAATTCACCAATTACGCAGGGAGGGCGTGTACCAAGCTGTTCCGAGGCTCATAGCTCCGTCTGTGAGTGAGAGGGCATGTCACATGAGGGCGGAGTCGAAAGCTGAGAGTCTACCGATTCAGGGGATATTTAAACCATGTTTCTACGCCGTATTATCACGGAGAAATTGATCAAAACATTTTGGAAACCCCTGAAAACATGGCCGCGCGTTTGAGGTCCCGAAAGGGTTAAAGTGACTGTGTGCTAGTGAAGTCCATTCTGTGGGTGTCCTGGGAGTAAAGTCAAGAGTTTGGGGTAGGCTTGTTCATGAGCCTGATGGCCTGGGGGAAGTAGCTGTTGGAGAGCCTCTGAGTTTTGGCCCTGCGGCTCCGGAGGAGGCTCCGTCTTTTGGACGGCATCAGTTCAAACAGGCTGTGGTTAGGGTGGCTGGGGTCCCTGATGATCCTCCAGGCTTTTCTGACACATCTTTTGTTGTACATGTCCTGGATGGAGGGAAACTCACATCCACTGATGCGCTCAACTGTCCGCACCACCTTCTGCAGCGCCTTGCGGTTGAGGGCAGTTGCCGTGTCAGGCAATGATGCATCCCGTCAGGATGCTCTCAGTAGTGCCCCTGTACAAGGTCCGCAGGATCTTGGGCCCCATGCCAACCTTCCTCAGCTGCCTGAGGCTGCTGTGCCTTTTTCACCACCTGATTGGTGTGCTCGTACCAGCTGAGGTCGTCGGAGATATGGACGGCAAGGAACTTAAAGCTGTTGACCCTCTCTACTGCGTACCCGTTGATGGTGATAGGGTCCTGTTCCCGGCCTTTCTTCCTGAAGTCCGCCACCAGCTCCTTGATCTTGTCGGTGTTGAGAGAGAGGTTGTTCTCCTGGCTGTACTGGGCCGGGCGGTCGACCTCTCTCCTGTAGGCCGTCTCATCGCCGTCTGTGATCAGGCCACTGTGGTGTCATCAGCGAATTTGATCACAGAGTTGGAGCCATGAGTGGCCACGCAGTCGTGGGTGTACAGGGAGTAGAGGAGGGGACTCAGGACACAGCCCTGGGGGGCTCCTGTGTTGAAGGTCAGGGTCGTGGAGGTCTTCGAGCCCATTCTCACCACCTGTCGTCGGTCCAACAGGAAGTCCAGTATCCAGTCGCATAGGCCAGGGTTGAGGCCTAGGTTTCTCAGCTTGGTGTCGAGCCTGGAGGGGACAATAGTGTTGAATGATGAACTGTAGTCAACGAACAGCATCCTCACGTAGGTGTTCCTCTTCTCCAGGTGGATGAGGGCAGAGTGGAGTACGGTGGCGTCGTCAGTGGATCTGTTTTGCCTATAGGTAAATTGGTGAGGATCCAGGGTGCGAGGGAGCATGCTGCAGATCTGGGCCTTGACATGCCTCTCAAAGCATTTGCTCACAATGGGAGTGAGAGCAACAAGAGCGCCAGTCGTTTAGGCATGCTATCTTGTTCTTCTTCGGCACTGGGACAATGGTGGATGACTTGAAGCAGGAGGGGACTATTCCTGTGGAGAGGGAGAGGTTGAATATGTCCGTGAACACACTAGCCAGTTGCGCTGCGCACACTTTGATCACCCGGCATGGGATGCCGTCTGATCTGGCCGCTTTGCGGATGTTGACGCGTCCGAACTGCCTGCGCACGTCTGCTTCAGTGATGACCAGGGCGGTGGCAGTGCTGTCCGCGGTGTGTGTCCTCTCTGGTGGGATGGCGTTGGAGTTCTCAAAGCGGGCGTAGAAGCTATTCAGCTGGTCCGGGAGAGAGCTAGCTACACATGCTGCGCAGCTAGGTCTCCCTTTGAAGTCTGAGATGGTGTGTAGCCCTTGCCATATGCTGCGTGAGTTGTTGCTGCATAGTTGTGACTCTATCTTATTGCTGTATTCCCATTTGGCTACCTCACTCTGCGGAGGTCGTAGCGGGCTTTCTTGTCATTGATAGTTCGGATTTAAAGGCTGTATCTTTCGCAGTGAGTGCAGCTCTGACTGCGCTATTAATTCACGGTTTCTGATTTGGAAACAGCCGGACAGTCTTTGTGGGGACAACTTCCTGTATGCCGTGTTGTATGAATCCCATGACTCCTTGCGCGTACCCATGTATGTTGTCATTCATCTCGCGGTAGATTTCCCAGTCCGCGTCATCCAGGTAATCTTGAAGAACAGCCTCTGTCTCCTTGGACCAAACCTGGATCGTTCTCACGGTGGGTGTAGCGAGTTTCAGCCTGTGTCTGTAGGTGGGCAGAAGCAGGATGGAGGAGTGGTCTGATTTGCCGAATGGAGGTTGGAGGAGGGGTTTGTAGGCATGGCGGAAGGGGGTGTAGCAGTGATCGAGAATACTTCCGGCACGCGTGTTTACATCGATGTGTTGGTAAAGTTTGGGAATTGCTTGTTTTAGCGATGCTCGGTTGAAATTGCCCACCACAATAAGAGCGGCTTCTGGGTGCTTGTTTTCTGTGTTTCTAAAGTTCGCTGTGCTTGTGTTTGCTAATGGTCTAATGTACACCACAATTGCTACAACGGCAGTGAATTCGCGAGGTAGCCAGTAAGGGTGACACAGTAGCGCTAGGTATTCTAAGTCTGGGGAGCAGAAGGTCTCAAGGGTATGAACACTCTCTGGTTTGCACCAAGTGTTATTGATCATAAAACACACCCCACCTCCTTTGCTTTGTCCAGAAAGTTCTGCTGACCTGTCCGCACGGCAGACGAAGAACCCCGGAGGTCCGGTGTGTTTTCCGTAAGCCAGGTTTCAGTCAAACAAATGATGTTACAGTCTCTTGTTTCTCTCTGGAAGGCAATCCTTGCTTTTAGCTCGCAGAGCTTGTTGCCTAGTGACTGGACATTCGCTAGCAGAATGCTGGGGAGCGGAGGTTTGTTTCCACGGCATCTCAGCTTCATCAGCCTTGCGGCCTCTCAGTCGTCGCCGCCACTGGCGGCGCTTCTGTTATTGTTGTGGTCCGGCTATTGTTGTTGTTTGGCCAGCGTCTGGAGCGAGCAGCGGGTCCCAGTGAAAAACTCCGGTTTTGGATATGTAGTCATCAATTCTCTCGTGCAGTGGTGCGTCTCTATCATATCTAAGGTAGCAGGCTACTTTAGAAGGTAAAATAACACTAAATAACAATAAAATAAGCAAAAAGCTGCATTGTCGTTCAGGACCCCGAAGCACGGCAGCCATACTAGGCGCCATCTTGGACTGTCTATGTGTGAAAGACTGGTGGAGAGCATGCCAAGACGCATGAAAGCTGTGATTGTAAATCAGGGTTATTCCACCAAATATTGATTTTTGAACTCTTCCTAAGTTAAATCGGGCATCATTAACGTTAGGACATACAGTCACTTTATTAGGAACACCTGTACACCTTCTCATGGTGGAGGTGGTGTAATGGTGTAGGGAATGTTTTCTTGGCACACTTTGGGCCTGTTAATACCAATCATCGCTTGAATGCCACAGCCTATTTGAGTATTATTGCTGACCATGTGCATCCCTTCATGGCCACAATTTACCCATCTTCTAATGGCTACTTCCAGCATTATAATGCACCATGTCACAAAGCAAAAGTCGTCTCAAACTGGTTTCATGAGCGTGACAATGAGTTCAGTGTTCTTCAGTGGCCTTCCCAGTCACCGGATCTGAATCCAATACACCTTTGGGATGTGGTAGAAAGTGCTTGAAAGTGCACCTGAAAAGTGTGCCCGAAAAATCTGCAGGAATTACGTGATGCAATATTTCCAACATCTTGTGGAATCAATGCCACGAAGAATTGAAGCTGTTTTGAAAGGGTGTTACGAATCAGAGCTATGCAGAACACAGAGTCTGGACACAGGTATAAAATAATAGAGTATTTAATGAAGGAATTGGGGGGAAGGGGAAGGCAGGGTAGACTGGGCACACAGGTAGGCAGGGCAGGCAGGTAATCCGACAGGGGTTAGGCAGAAGCACAGTCCAGAAAACACTTGTAGATCCGAAACCAGGAATCAACAGACTAGAAATGCTGGGACGTATAGGTAGGAAGTACTATGACGGACTGGCAGGGAATGAATGAAAAACCGGAGTATAAATCACAGAAGGGTGATGAGCCGCAGGTGTGTAGATGATGACGTTACTATTGGTAAACACCCAGGCTGGGAAAAGGGAGAGAGACTGACACTGGCTAGGTGGAAGTGGAGGGCGTGACAAAGGGAGGCCCTACCCAGTATTAGTATAGTGTTCCTAATAAAGTGTTAGATGAGTGTACATCGTTATCCCAGCAAAGGCATCCTTTTCAGCAATGTCAGTCTGCCTTGTTTTCACATACAGTGCCTTCGGAAAGTATTCAGAACCCTTCACTTTTTCCACATTTTGTTGTGTTATAGACTCAATTTAAAATGGATTAAATTTAAAAAAAAGAAAATCCCATCAATCCACACACAATACCCCAGAATGACAAAGCAAAAACAGGTTTTTCGAAATTTCAGTAAATTTATTAAAATTGAAATACAGAAATATCTCATGTGCATAAGTATTCAGACCCTTTGCTATGACACTCTTAAAATTAGCTAAAATGCAAAAATGTCATCAACAAATCACTCAATAAGTTGAATTGAGTCCATCTTAAAGCAAGGATAATAGTTCATGTCATTTTGGAATTAATATCTTTGTTTTTATAGGGTCTCTGATTTGCATGAATTTAATCAATTTTAAATTGAGTCTATAACACAACAAAATGTGGAAAAAGTGAAGGGGTCTGAATACTTTCCGAAGGCACTGTACATACCGTAGGGCATAATCCCCTTGGCTAAACCTATTTAGCTGTGATGACGTTGTTAGCTATAGGTAAAACAACAATTTTATTCACACCCAAACCACATAATGTTAACTAAACCTTTTTGTTTATTGATGTGTGTTACGACCCTAGCTCGCTAGGGAAAAGAGAAGCAACATAAACCCGATGGTGTGGGTAAAATTAAAGTTATTTATTAACAGGGAAATTTAAATGTCTTTAGATCCCAAACTACAACGAAAAGGAGGCACATTCCCTATGGGCGCAAATCAAACAAACAAATAAACAATAACCACAAAAGAAAACTGGACTCCAAAAAGAGTGAGTCCCTACTCCTATCTGAGCTAAAATAAAAGTAAATACCAATAAACCAAAACCTAACTAACTAAACAACAATCTCAAACAAAAGTACATAAACCCACAGTCGCCCCTAGCCCTAGTGTTTCTAACATTAACAAACTACGTGACAAGGTGACTGTGTGAATCAGTGACTAATAATATAAAGTGAAATACTGTTACCTGTTCCTCAATCTAAACCTCCTCAGAATTTCTCACACACAGCAACAAATATCCCTATATGGATAATCACTAAATACACAAAACAAGATCCAAATCAAACAAATACAAGTAAGGTGGTGAGCGAGCACAGCTCCAGAACACTGACTCAGTTGGCTTTTTATAGTCCATGTGGCTTGGGCTGATTGGTGGAATGGTGATTGATCAACCAGGAAGTGGGCGGAGCCTTCGGAACATGGACCATATGGAGCACAACATTAAGGAGACAAACACAGAACACACTGTGACACCCTCCGGGGCGTGAGGGAGTGTCACTGAACCAAACACAGTAAAAGAAGTGAGTTCCGCAACAGGATCCAAATTAATTAACTTTATTTGGGATTCGGGGAGGGGAGAAGGGGAAGGGAGAATCGGGAGTCAATGCGTCCGCTGGGCTGTCGATCCGTCGTCGGTGGTCAAGCGCTGGGTTCGGTACACGGGCTCGGGCTGTCATATGATCCAGGATGAGGCGGTCGGGAGGGTAGTCGGGCAGGCGAAGTTCAGTACACAGGCGGGCTCTCAGACGGTCAGTGGGTCGGACTTTCCACGGGGTTCTCCTACACAAATGGGTCATACACAGCGCTGTTAAATCTCTCCTTCTCACTCTTCTCATCACCTTGTTTCACCGAAGTTACTTCCCCCCATTGTTTGTCTGAGTCCTCCTTTTCTGCTGCCTCCACTCGCGCTGATCTGTTTCAGCTGCGCTCCACTGATTGCGTTCTCCTGCTGAAATCACCCTGGCCGGCGGAACTCCATATATGGGCATGCCACAGATCTTGCGAGGAGAGAGAGAGAGAGAGGCGACAGCAGAGACAAAGCGGGGCGAGATATACACTCCATTCATCACCACTCCACATTCCCGTGCGCCCTCATTCGCATGGCGGGCGTCACAACACACAACAACAAACACAGACCCGGGCGGAGCGTAGCTGCGACCGTCACAATGTTATCTCAGCAAATATTGTTGCCATGCTCTGATCCATCCATCGATCCATGTCTTGAAACTATGTGGCGGGGCAGCACATTCAACCGCTGTCACAGCACAGCAGCCATCAGAGAATATAGTATACACTTTGTGACAAAAAGTGATGACGTCACATAAATTTAATCATCAAAAATAATACTTGAAAATTATAAGTCCCGCCCCTTTGGGGGGCGGATGTGGTGGGCTGTTGATGCTTGCACAATGAGGCGTGGGTGAGAGGCTAAGGTGTTCTGCTGATTGCAAGATTAGATGTAGGAACTTGACAGTTTTATGGGGTGGGTGTTGTTGTTGTTTGCCCAATGAGACGTGTGTGAGAGGCCAAGGTGTTCTGGTGTTTGTGAAAATAGTTTTAGCAACTTGACATTTTTATGAGGATGTGGTCACCCCCAGAGGTTATAGAACCGTGAGAATGGATTGGATGGATTAGGGGGGGGGGGGTTCCCAGGGGCCCTGAACTGTCTGAAGACCAACCGGGGGTTCAGCTAAAGTTCGTCACTGATAAGGGTTGTGTGATGTGTGGTGATGACTTTATGCTGCATACATGCATCTATGTCAAAATTGCATATGAGGCTTAAAATAAAAGTTCAATACTGAGGGTTAAAATGTGCAATTAAAAAAAGGCAATTAAAAAATGGTTAGGCTGCTACTCTAGTGGTAGTAATGTGTTCAATAATGAAGGGTTAGGGTTAATAAAATGGGGGATTAAAAAATGGTTCAATTTTTAAAAATGTTTAGTTTCAAACGTGGGTCTGACCCTTGTCACGGGCGTGTCACTGATAAGATCACGTGTTTCCCGGGCAAAAAGGTGTATATATATGAGCCTGTGTGAGATCTGTAGTAGTTGTGGCTATATGACAGTGTCTAAAATGGCGTCTACAAGGAGGGTGGGGGAATTGGAAGGGTGTTTATTGCCCCATGAGACGTGGGTGAGAGGCTAAGGTGTTCTGGTGTTTGTGAAAATTGTTTTAGCAACTTGACATTTTTATGAGGATGTGGTCACCCCCATAGGATATAGAACCGTGAGAATGGATGGATTAGGGGAATCCCTGGGGCCTGAACTGTCTGAAGACCAACCGATGTCCAGCTAAAGTTTGCCACTGATAAGATCATGTGTTTCCCGGGCAAAAAGGTGTATATATATATGACCCTGAGAGCTGGTCACAAAGGCCCAAAGACTTGTGACAGCGGCATCTGATCGATCTCTCTCCACCATGGAGGTGCAATTGGGTGGAAATGGCTGTGTGTTCTACCTCTTGTTACTTGTTCAAGTGTTATGGTAACATCACACTGCTGGTCATTTCCTCATAATTACACGTGATATATCTATCTGATAGGCATCGCTTGAGTCTTGCATTGAGGTTCAACGTTTTTCAACGTTTGCCATGTGGGACAGTGAACCTGCATTCTGTAATCCTAGTTTTGGTAAGCTATCCTGAAGCATGTTCTAAATGTTTTTTCAAGAAAAAAGTGGCTTGAAAGTCTTGGGATCTTTAGCATTGAGCTGAAAGACCAAATTGTTAGGAAAGTATTTGTTGGTCGTACAAAGCTTTTGGCTTTTTCCTTTTTTTCTACATGTCAATGGAACAGCATTTTTAGCACCTTTTTTTTATTTGAGATGGATATGGGAAGTTTAGAAACCAATGCTGGATAACAATACAATCTGACTTAAAGAAGCGTATTGCATATCTTTGAATATAGACATGTTGCATATGTAGGTATGTTCGCAAGTAACATGTCAGTAAAGAAAAGGGTAATGAAAGTCATAGCAGCTCACCACCAAAAATCTGAATTTGACTATGGGTATTGTCTCTTATTTTAACCCTTGGCATGACATTTTAAATGTACAACATGTACCGCTATATTCCCATAGACACATATAGAGTTCATGAAAAGTATCACTAATTTGGATCGTTATCTCACAATTTGTTATTTAGGTCGATTTTTAGGATAGAACTTGAGTTGATGGTATTATTGTGGGAACTCAAATCAGTCACTCAGCTTTTTCTATAGGCTACCCTCATCAATGCAGAATATGTGCTTGTCCAATAAAATGTGAATGTTCTCGTTTCAGTACGCTGAACGCTTCATCTTTCACTCCACCGTTTCCTAAATCATTTTACCTCATATCCTTTGTTCATCCTAAATTTGTTTCTAATACTGCTTATTCATGTTTTAAGTTACCTATTTATACCAGCACCTTAGATTACCAGACCTGTACAACATTTGATAACAGTGTTATTTTTGCACTAAAATAAAATGACTTTTGGAGCTATTGCTTGAGTTGAGTCTAGTGTGTTTCAGATGGTTGGACGTTCAGATTGTTCTGTTTTAGAGAGGAGAGGTGATGAGGGCAGGTGGATGTTCATCATGAAGCTTACTTTGTTTAATACCAGGCTAGTTTGTCGGGTGAGACCACACCAACTCATTGCATAGCTTGTTAACCAACTGGTCCCGGATACACGTAATGTACGTGCACTACTAATTCAGAAATTCATTTTTACACCCATTGGTCGAGAGGGATACTAACTAGCCAACTAGCATGCAGTGGGTGATATTACAGAGAATAATGCCTTTAATGTTTTATTACAGAAATAACTGCCAATAGGTTGTCATTGAATCTCCCCCCATAAAATGTTGCTGTTCATTAGTTATGATCTCTGTTTTGAGCTATGGTGAAGCGTAACAGTGCATATGCAAAACATTGTGAAACTGACATTTATTTTGACTTTTGATGGACATTCAATATGTAGGCTAGGCTATATCTTACTGGTTGTTTGTAGTCTGTCTGTCTATCTCTAGTGTGTGGAAAGTATCCAGCAAATTGGTTCTTCGATGAATATGTGTAGGCCTAGTACTTGTTTCTGTGGTCACCGAAACTACAGCATTTATAGAGGAGTCAAGCTGCAAAAATGCATCATGGAATGTTGCCACTGGCCAGGCAGGTAGAACTAGTTACATATCAGGATGTAGTTGAATTATCTGTCAACCTGTACATTTTTCATCGTTAGGGGACACAGTTTATCTGAAGCTAATCTATTTCCAGTGAATGGATATGTTCATGGGTGTGTGTGTTGTCATTCCAATGAGGGATAAGTGCTTAATTTGAGAGTGACCTGAACAATAGCAAGCCCAGGATGTAAATAATGAAATCACATTTAAATCATACATGCACCATTTCTAGTCTAGTACTTGCATAAAAACTAGGCTTAAGGGTGCCCTCTGATCAGATCTTGACAGTTTTTAGGGAAAAGGCACATTTAATTGCGAAAGAGTATGGTTATGAGGGGTCTGTTTTGTTTAACTAAATGGCATATCATCATGGATATCATAGACCAATTCAGCTCACCAGTAGGCACATTTCACGTGCCTCTGTTGCTTGAATGCAACAATTGAATTGGATTCAATTGGATTGTCTGTTGATCTTTTTTCATCATGCTTAATCGAGTTGTTGGGAGTGTTTTAGAGATTGTTTAACGTCGTCATTGCTCGGCTTTACCCTTTGTTGGTTTGTATGACTTCTTCAACTGGTCCCCACATGGATGTCTCAGTTCAGTTGTCAATCTCCATTCAAAATGGGGCTAAGAATAGTATAGATGGATGCCTTTTCCATATGACCCATATTTCTCTGTGTTGCAGAAGGACATTCAAGCAAACAATGTTAATAACAAAATGAAACGTGAATCTGGGTTTGCACTATTGTAGGCCTATAGCCTACTGCTGACCATCTAAACATCTCCTAAAAGTATAATGTCACATATATAGGCACAGTAATGCCTCTCTTTGCCTTTCTCCTATCTTCCCCTGAAGAGCTAACCTCCCCTTATAGTAGAGTATAACTTATTTTCTGAATTCAAAGGTAACAATAGGTAACACTGAATGTACTGAAAGCCAGAGTGTTGATATACTTTAAGAAATGACGTATCCACCTGTAATATGCGTATTATGCATGTTCATTAACTTGAACTTATTGACCCCTCAAATTGGGATAGTAAGAAGTCGAAGTTGTCTTTGTTTTCTGATGTCTGTTCTCTGGCAAAAATTGACCCTAAGAATGAGACTGATGGAACATTAGTCATGTTAGTCGTTGAATAGGCATCTACTAGAAAGATTGAATTTGAGCTGGTGCGAAGATTGGTCCTACTTTGTATTGCCTGTTGAGGTGCTGTAATAGAGGAGCTGTTACCATAGTTGCGGTGTCGTGTGATCTTATTGTATGTTTAATTTTGGCTTCAGCTTTTACTATTCATATTCCCATCAGACGACAGTTTTTTCCTCAAGTAACCAACAGAAACAATTAATGTTTGTCACCTTTTGCGGAATGCCTGAAAATGTTATGGTTATCGTTAAACCCCCCCCCCCCTACAACCTTTAATACGCGTAATGGCTCCATAACAATGATGCTTCTCGTACCGTTGTCCGTTATGGTTTATGAGTTGACTTCTCTTGTATTTTTGTTTGTTTAGCTTATGTCTAGATGTTGCTCTTTTATTCCCCAAAAATATGTATGATGGCTTCTGCAGGCCCTGCTACAGTATGATGGTCTCATATCTCACTCTGTTTTGAGTAGTCAACATTTTATTTTATTTTATCAGGTCTTTTTTGGTTGCGTTCATTTGGAGAACTATGATCGTCGTCACGCAGAGCTTGGCTCCATCCATCCATCGACTCGCAGCGACTCTATCCTGAGAAAGTACGGTTGCAAAAGAAATCGGAGAACATTCGTAGAGCTTCCCCAAACCGAACCAATGCCATATAGCTGAATTACATGCAACATGCAAGACCTCATAACTAATAATGCAAGGTATTTTGTATCTTTCCGAAAGCATTGAGGGCTTCAGAGCAACTTGGCTTTTTATATACCAACTTGGAAAATTACCTCAGAACGGTCTCGGGTGCTAGTGTTGTATATCCCTAATTTATGATGACAAAGATCAATTTTAGTGACCAAATGACACAAGCCAATACCGTGTACAAACTTTATCATTTTACTTCCTTTAACCTTTAGTTAAGCAAAATTTGTAATTATGGATGAACTTTGAATGTATGTACATTAAAGTTCATGGGACCAAATTTTGTAATTGGGAGTTCAAGTCTCAATGTTGTTATGTACGCATGCAAATCCACCCTTTTTAAAATGTAGTAATACTGTAACTAAAACAACCAATGAACGCTCAGCAGACACTGAGTTGGGACTCATTTGTGTGGCAATATAAGCTGTAGTCATGACTGGATGATATATTGATGTACCAATGAAATGGATATTTAGATTTGCAATGAATCACTATCAATATTCCTGCAATATGTTTTGGTAGTATAAATAGTGGGCTGCGGATTGAAAGAAAGAGGCATGTTGATGGGATGTTGTATGCAGAGCAATAATGACTAAAGTCTGAGTTGGAGTTATGATTTGCTGAGCAGTGTAGATGGGCCAACGTTAGGTAAGATGCATGGCAGGTATCACTCTGAGCTGTACCCGGGCCTGTGGTCTCCAGCACGTCTTGTGGCAACTTTCATTTAACATTTAAGCATTGGTAGGAGGTCATCTAATTAATTGAATATAGGTTACCTGTAACTTTGCAAACCTATAAGTAGTGTTTTTAGTGGTTCGTAGTTGGCTTATAGATGCCACTGAGTGATCATCAAGGATCTAACATCTGCATCTTGAAGTGATGTTATGCAGTGCCGCAATAAAACCAGCGAGGCTTTTCTTGCCCTTTGCCATTTAAAGCTGTTTGTTGCAACCAGAAAACGACAAGAACAGTAGCACGCTATTCATTATCCAAATTTTATACAGTTTTTGATATGACGATAGATGTATTTTTGCATGCTACATTTTACAAAGGGAATACACATTTGAAATTACTTTTCTCAATGTATTTGTGACATGATATACTGATGTAGTGGCATATATCGGTCATTCAAGAGATCAATCGATTGAAAGGCACTGTACAGAGAAGGTTGTGTGGAAATTTAATTGAAGTTCTTATGTCATTCTTGTTGTCTGAGCTGAAAACATCCTGCATGTTATTGTTTTATGTGTGCCTTTTCAGAGATTTCCTTTCCACCTCCCATATACTGGGGTTGCCATCCCTATTTCATTTACAGCGCCACATAAAATAATTTCTACATTAATTATCATGCAACCTTAAAAGTGAAGACGCTGCATAGAACGATCAGTATTTGTGTTTTGCACTTTCAAAGTAGTTTCAAACTTGCCCCACTTAAGGTTGGGCAAACTGACAAAAAACAACAATAAAAGACGAGGTAATTTAAGCTATCGATAGGAATTATAAGGAATAACATGACTTTGAAGAGCTTTTCTAAAAAGGTAAAAGATATATCTATATATATATATATCTATCTATATAGATAGATATTCATATATATTCATGAAGTATCTCATAAACCTGATATATGCTGCATTGACTTTTCTCATTTCTTTTTTTTCTTTTGTGTGCTTCATATTATCCAATAAAAAATTGTATTTCCCCTTTTTTGAGAGGTTTGATCATCACCTAAGGCTGTGCACTGGCCATGCAAAAGCTATTTTCTGATTAAGGAGGTCTTGAACAACATGTACTGCTACATGTTCACTGTCAGATGGAATGAAAGGGTATGTATGAATCTGAAGCGGAATGGTTACGTAGGATTATGTGTAATTTATGCAATTGTTAACATTACATTTGATCAAAGGAATATTTCTAAATTGTAGCGACGGTACTTTCCATGTTTTGCTTTGTAAGGATGCTGTATGTGTCCATATAGCCTAAAACACTGGGTTAAATCAATGAGGACTTAATGTCCACCAACACAACTATCTACCTGGCGACTCCATGCTGTTCAATGTGACTGGTGACTCAGGTATTGCCGTGAAAGGGCTGTATCTGCTACTGTGTCCATCCCTGTCCTATTCCCCCGCACCTTTGTCTTAAGATAGCCTTAGAACTACACATGGAGTACATTCTTCTCGTACATTTGGCCTTAAAAGTACAAAATTATGCACAAGAAATCCACAATCATCAATCCACAAAAATCAAGAAATGACAATCATCCCCAAATCATATTTTTCTTTAAAAAGGCCAACATGTTCTCATGTCTCAACTTTTTTTGCATAGTGAACACAATTAGAATTTGGGGATGATTGTCATTCATTTAAAAAAAAAAAAAAAAAAAAAAGGAACTAAAACAAGTTCAGCACGTGACTGCATCTCCAGGACACTCCTACATTCATAGGAGGTAGATATATGGCAATGACGCATGGCATGGTTTCTGAAGTGTCTATGGGAATCAAGCTCTCTTGCAAGTTGTGGATTTCTTGTGCATAATTTTGTACTTTTAAGGCCAAATGTACGAGAAGAATGTACTCCATGTGTAGTTCTAAGGCTATCTTAAGACAAAGGTGCGGGGGAATAGGACAGGGATGGACACAGTAGCAGATACAGCCCTTTCACGGCAATACCTGAGTCACCAGTCACATTGAACAGCATGGAGTCGCCAGGTAGATAGTTGTGTTGGTGGACATTAAGTCCTCATTGATTTAACCCAGTGTTTTAGGCTATATGGACACATACAGCATCCTTACAAAGCAAAACATGGAAAGTACCGTCGCTACAATTTAGAAATATTCCTTTGATCAAATGTAATGTTAACAATTGCATAAATTACACATAATCCTACGTAACCATTCCGCTTCAGATTCATACATACCCTTTCATTCCATCTGACAGTGAACATGTAGCAGTACATGTTGTTCAAGACCTCCTTAATCAGAAAATAGCTTTTGCATGGCCAGTGCACAGCCTTAGGTGATGATCAAACCTCTCAAAAAAGGGGAAATACAATTTTTTATTGGATAATATGAAGCACACAAAAGAAAAAAAAGAAATGAGAAAAGTCAATGCAGCATATATCAGGTTTATGAGATACTTCATGAATATATATGAATATCTATCTATATAGATAGATATATATATATATAGATATATCTTTTACCTTTTTAGAAAAGCTCTTCAAAGTCATGTTATTCCTTATAATTCCTATCGATAGCTTAAATTACCTCGTCTTTTATTGTTGTTTTTTGTCAGTTTGCCCAACCTTAAGTGGGGCAAGTTTGAAACTACTTTGAAAGTGCAAAACACAAATACTGATCGTTCTATGCAGCGTCTTCACTTTTAAGGTTGCATGATAATTAATGTAGAAATTATTTTATGTGGCGCTGTAAATGAAATAGGGATGGCAACCCCAGTATATGGGAGGTGGAAAGGAAATCTCTGAAAAGGCACACATAAAACAATAACATGCAGGATGTTTTCAGCTCAGACAACAAGAATGACATAAGAACTTCAATTAAATTTCCACACAACCTTCTCTGTACAGTGCCTTTCAATCGATTGATCTCTTGAATGACCGATATATGCCACTACATCAGTATATCATGTCACAAATACATTGAGAAAAGTAATTTCAAATGTGTATTCCCTTTGTAAAATGTAGCATGCAAAAATACATCTATCGTCATATCAAAAACTGTATAAAATTTGGATAATGAATAGCGTGCTACTGTTCTTGTCGTTTTCTGGTTGCAACAAACAGCTTTAAATGGCAAAGGGCAAGAAAAGCCTCGCTGGTTTTATTGCGGCACTGCATAACATCACTTCAAGATGCAGATGTTAGATCCTTGATGATCACTCAGTGGCATCTATAAGCCAACTACGAACCACTAAAAACACTACTTATAGGTTTGCAAAGTTACAGGTAACCTATATTCAATTAATTAGATGACCTCCTACCAATGCTTAAATGTTAAATGAAAGTTGCCACAAGACGTGCTGGAGACCACAGGCCCGGGTACAGCTCAGAGTGATACCTGCCATGCATCTTACCTAACGTTGGCCCATCTACACTGCTCAGCAAATCATAACTCCAACTCAGACTTTAGTCATTATTGCTCTGCATACAACATCCCATCAACATGCCTCTTTCTTTCAATCCGCAGCCCACTATTTATACTACCAAAACATATTGCAGGAATATTGATAGTGATTCATTGCAAATCTAAATATCCATTTCATTGGTACATCAATATATCATCCAGTCATGACTACAGCTTATATTGCCACACAAATGAGTCCCAACTCAGTGTCTGCTGAGCGTTCATTGGTTGTTTTAGTTACAGTATTACTACATTTTAAAAAGGGTGGATTTGCATGCGTACATAACAACATTGAGACTTGAACTCCCAATTACAAAATTTGGTCCCATGAACTTTAATGTACATACATTCAAAGTTCATCCATAATTACAAATTTTGCTTAACTAAAGGTTAAAGGAAGTAAAATGATAAAGTTTGTACACGGTATTGGCTTGTGTCATTTGGTCACTAAAATTGATCTTTGTCATCATAAATTAGGGATATACAACACTAGCACCCGAGACCGTTCTGAGGTAATTTTCCAAGTTGGTATATAAAAAGCCAAGTTGCTCTGAAGCCCTCAATGCTTTCGGAAAGATACAAAATACCTTGCATTATTAGTTATGAGGTCTTGCATGTTGCATGTAATTCAGCTATATGGCATTGGTTCGGTTTGGGGAAGCTCTACGAATGTTCTCCGATTTCTTTTGCAACCGTACTTTCTCAGGATAGAGTCGCTGCGAGTCGATGGATGGATGGAGCCAAGCTCTGCGTGACGACGATCATAGTTCTCCAAATGAACGCAACCAAAAAAGACCTGATAAAATAAAATAAAATGTTGACTACTCAAAACAGAGTGAGATATGAGACCATCATACTGTAGCAGGGCCTGCAGAAGCCATCATACATATTTTTGGGGAATAAAAGAGCAACATCTAGACATAAGCTAAACAAACAAAAATACAAGAGAAGTCAACTCATAAACCATAACGGACAACGGTACGAGAAGCATCATTGTTATGGAGCCATTACGCGTATTAAAGGTTGTAGGGGGGGGGGGGTTTAACGATAACCATAACATTTTCAGGCATTCCGCAAAAGGTGACAAACATTAATTGTTTCTGTTGGTTACTTGAGGAAAAAACTGTCGTCTGATGGGAATATGAATAGTAAAAGCTGAAGCCAAAATTAAACATACAATAAGATCACACGACACCGCAACTATGGTAACAGCTCCTCTATTACAGCACCTCAACAGGCAATACAAAGTAGGACCAATCTTCGCACCAGCTCAAATTCAATCTTTCTAGTAGATGCCTATTCAACGACTAACATGACTAATGTTCCATCAGTCTCATTCTTAGGGTCAATTTTTGCCAGAGAACAGACATCAGAAAACAAAGACAACTTCGACTTCTTACTATCCCAATTTGAGGGGTCAATAAGTTCAAGTTAATGAACATGCATAATACGCATATTACAGGTGGATACGTCATTTCTTAAAGTATATCAACACTCTGGCTTTCAGTACATTCAGTGTTACCTATTGTTACCTTTGAATTCAGAAAATAAGTTATACTCTACTATAAGGGGAGGTTAGCTCTTCAGGGGAAGATAGGAGAAAGGCAAAGAGAGGCATTACTGTGCCTATATATGTGACATTATACTTTTAGGAGATGTTTAGATGGTCAGCAGTAGGCTATAGGCCTACAATAGTGCAAACCCAGATTCACGTTTCATTTTGTTATTAACATTGTTTGCTTGAATGTCCTTCTGCAACACAGAGAAATATGGGTCATATGGAAAAGGCATCCATCTATACTATTCTTAGCCCCATTTTGAATGGAGATTGACAACTGAACTGAGACATCCATGTGGGGACCAGTTGAAGAAGTCATACAAACCAACAAAGGGTAAAGCCGAGCAATGACGACGTTAAACAATCTCTAAAACACTCCCAACAACTCGATTAAGCATGATGAAAAAAGATCAACAGACAATCCAATTGAATCCAATTCAATTGTTGCATTCAAGCAACAGAGGCACGTGAAATGTGCCTACTGGTGAGCTGAATTGGTCTATGATATCCATGATGATATGCCATTTAGTTAAACAAAACAGACCCCTCATAACCATACTCTTTCGCAATTAAATGTGCCTTTTCCCTAAAAACTGTCAAGATCTGATCAGAGGGCACCCTTAAGCCTAGTTTTTATGCAAGTACTAGACTAGAAATGGTGCATGTATGATTTAAATGTGATTTCATTATTTACATCCTGGGCTTGCTATTGTTCAGGTCACTCTCAAATTAAGCACTTATCCCTCATTGGAATGACAACACACACACCCATGAACATATCCATTCACTGGAAATAGATTAGCTTCAGATAAACTGTGTCCCCTAACGATGAAAAATGTACAGGTTGACAGATAATTCAACTACATCCTGATATGTAACTAGTTCTACCTGCCTGGCCAGTGGCAACATTCCATGATGCATTTTTGCAGCTTGACTCCTCTATAAATGCTGTAGTTTCGGTGACCACAGAAACAAGTACTAGGCCTACACATATTCATCGAAGAACCAATTTGCTGGATACTTTCCACACACTAGAGATAGACAGACAGACTACAAACAACCAGTAAGATATAGCCTAGCCTACATATTGAATGTCCATCAAAAGTCAAAATAAATGTCAGTTTCACAATGTTTTGCATATGCACTGTTACGCTTCACCATAGCTCAAAACAGAGATCATAACTAATGAACAGCAACATTTTATGGGGGGAGATTCAATGACAACCTATTGGCAGTTATTTCTGTAATAAAACATTAAAGGCATTATTCTCTGTAATATCACCCACTGCATGCTAGTTGGCTAGTTAGTATCCCTCTCGACCAATGGGTGTAAAAATGAATTTCTGAATTAGTAGTGCACGTACATTACGTGTATCCGGGACCAGTTGGTTAACAAGCTATGCAATGAGTTGGTGTGGTCTCACCCGACAAACTAGCCTGGTATTAAACAAAGTAAGCTTCATGATGAACATCCACCTGCCCTCATCACCTCTCCTCTCTAAAACAGAACAATCTGAACGTCCAACCATCTGAAACACACTAGACTCAACTCAAGCAATAGCTCCAAAAGTCATTTTATTTTAGTGCAAAAATAACACTGTTATCAAATGTTGTACAGGTCTGGTAATCTAAGGTGCTGGTATAAATAGGTAACTTAAAACATGAATAAGCAGTATTAGAAACAAATTTAGGATGAACAAAGGATATGAGGTAAAATGATTTAGGAAACGGTGGAGTGAAAGATGAAGCGTTCAGCGTACTGAAACGAGAACATTCACATTTTATTGGACAAGCACATATTCTGCATTGATGAGGGTAGCCTATAGAAAAAGCTGAGTGACTGATTTGAGTTCCCACAATAATACCATCAACTCAAGTTCTATCCTAAAAATCGACCTAAATAACAAATTGTGAGATAACGATCCAAATTAGTGATACTTTTCATGAACTCTATATGTGTCTATGGGAATATAGCGGTACATGTTGTACATTTAAAATGTCAAGCCAAGGGTTAAAATAAGAGACAATACCCATAGTCAAATTCAGATTTTTGGTGGTGAGCTGCTATGACTTTCATTACCCTTTTCTTTACTGACATGTTACTTGCGAACATACCTACATATGCAACATGTCTATATTCAAAGATATGCAATACGCTTCTTTAAGTCAGATTGTATTGTTATCCAGCATTGGTTTCTAAACTTCCCATATCCATCTCAAATAAAAAAAAGGTGCTAAAAATGCTGTTCCATTGACATGTAGAAAAAAAGGAAAAAGCCAAAAGCTTTGTACGACCAACAAATACTTTCCTAACAATTTGGTCTTTCAGCTCAATGCTAAAGATCCCAAGACTTTCAAGCCACTTTTTTCTTGAAAAAACATTTAGAACATGCTTCAGGATAGCTTACCAAAACTAGGATTACAGAATGCAGGTTTACTGTCCCACATGGCAAACGTTGAAAAACGTTGAACCTCAATGCAAGACTCAAGCGATGCCTATCAGATAGATATATCACGTGTAATTATGAGGAAATGACCACCAGTGTGATGTTACCATAACACTTGAACAAGTAACAAGAGGTAGAACACACAGCCATTTCCACCCAATTGCACCTCCATGGTGGAGAGAGATCGATCAGATGCCGCTGTCACAAGTCTTTGGGCCTTTGTGACCAGCTCTCAGGGTCATATATATATACACCTTTTTGCCCGGGAAACACATGATCTTATCAGTGGCAAACTTTAGCTGGACATCGGTTGGTCTTCAGACAGTTCAGGCCCCAGGGATTCCCCTAATCCATCCATTCTCACGGTTCTATATCCTATGGGGGTGACCACATCCTCATAAAAATGTCAAGTTGCTAAAACAATTTTCACAAACACCAGAACACCTTAGCCTCTCACCCACGTCTCATGGGGCAATAAACACCCTTCCAATTCCCCCACCCTCCTTGTAGACGCCATTTTAGACACTGTCATATAGCCACAACTACTACAGATCTCACACAGGCTCATATATATACACCTTTTTGCCCGGGAAACACGTGATCTTATCAGTGACACGCCCGTGACAAGGGTCAGACCCACGTTTGAAACTAAACATTTTTAAAAATTGAACCATTTTTTAATCCCCCATTTTATTAACCCTAACCCTTCATTATTGAACACATTACTACCACTAGAGTAGCAGCCTAACCATTTTTTAATTGCCTTTTTTTAATTGCACATTTTAACCCTCAGTATTGAACTTTTATTTTAAGCCTCATATGCAATTTTGACATAGATGCATGTATGCAGCATAAAGTCATCACCACACATCACACAACCCTTATCAGTGACGAACTTTAGCTGAACCCCCGGTTGGTCTTCAGACAGTTCAGGGCCCCTGGGAACCCCCCCCCCCTAATCCATCCAATCCATTCTCACGGTTCTATAACCTCTGGGGGTGACCACATCCTCATAAAAATGTCAAGTTGCTAAAACTATTTTCACAAACACCAGAACACCTTGGCCTCTCACACACGTCTCATTGGGCAAACAACAACAACACCCACCCCATAAAACTGTCAAGTTCCTACATCTAATCTTGCAATCAGCAGAACACCTTAGCCTCTCACCCACGCCTCATTGTGCAAGCATCAACAGCCCACCACATCCGCCCCCCAAAGGGGCGGGACTTATAATTTTCAAGTATTATTTTTGATGATTAAATTTATGTGACGTCATCACTTTTTGTCACAAAGTGTATACTATATTCTCTGCCATCTTCCAACATCTTAGTTAGAGTGTTCACGTTAGACTAGCATTCATCAAAACAGTTAGCATTTTGGTCTTCACCATACATTATCTATAGGCATGTGAATGCAATATGTTATACATTTAATAAAAACTGTATTACCTACAAACTTAACTCACTCTCGATGCAATGCTCTGGGGCATTCCCTGATGGGTCCCGAAAGCCCACTTAATCAGTGGTGTAGAAAACCTCTTAATTTTTATTCTACATTTTTAAGGTACTTGGTAAATGAAAACGGCTGAACTAATTGTCTCAATATTCAGGGGATGTGTAGACATTGGCAGAAAACATACAAAATGCCATAAAAATCGATGGTGAAACGGCTGAGAAATTAGCCAAGCGATTTGGCATTTTCAATGGTAGCCATAACGAAGCCATAACGAAGCCATAACTAAGCGACACACACACATTCTTTCTATCTTATCGCTCATTAGTGGGCTAACTAGTCCAACTATTGTTCTTGCTCATACTTATTATTGTTGTTGTTATTATTATTAGTGGGCTTGCTTACGTAAGTCTACGTAGGTTCAGGCAGGGCACTTTAAGGAGAGGGCAGCTGGCCGTAAGGTGACAGCTTAACCCACCAATGAAAGAAAGCAAACACATCACATGTTCACGGGACCAGGCTTTAAGAGCCGAGTTGTTACACTCCACCATAGTTGAGCAGTTGTTCGTCACTGGCTATGTGAGTTACATTTTGGTCGTGCTTTTACCGTCATCTGGTTTGGGGTTCTTTATCAGCTAGTAAGGTAACCTTCATCATACACATTGTTAGAGTACGCTATTGACCTTTTTGGCTGCTGCTTTTTCCTCCACTTTGTTTTTCTTCTTGCTAATTGGGTAATCATTATTAGGTCAGGGGTGACCTTTTGTACGATTTTTGCATACTTGTATTGCCTTTTTGCCCACTTAGTGATTGCGTCTACGGTCTGACGAGAGTGTTCCTCGTGGTTCATCTGTTTGCTTTATGGGTGGTGAGAGCTGTGTAGACTCAACCATCGAACGTCGCCATCTTGGATTACCACGATTTTTGCTCCTATCTTGTAGCTCCCTACCTCTCCCTGGAATCTGTTCATTGTGTTTTTAATACCAAACGTTGGAACCCCTTGGATTCCCGTGTCTTCAATCTTGAATCGTGAAGCGCTCGCCCGGCAAGGCCCAACAGGAAGATTGCCTCAGCCATCCACCGGAGTGGCCGCGATCCCATTGTTGGACAGGGAAGTGAAACATTTGTTTTTTCTCGTTGCCTTTTTGCAGGTTTGAGTCTGCATTTCGGAAGTAAGTAGCAAATAGTTATAAGAGCTCTTCATGTCTGTTCATTAGCTCATGTGGGTGTGCGGTATCAGTTCAGTGTTCAAGTTTGGGGTTTTCGAGAGTCAGAGTGCATTGTGGCTGGTGTTTTCTAGCTTCAACAATGTAACTGTGGGTTTTCGGGTTGCTACTGGGCACAGTTCAGTTGTAACTTCGGAGCCAGCTCCATTAATGAGGAGTGTTCCTGCAGATGGTAGAAAGTTCTAATATGTTAGCACAGTTTCAGTGATCATGGTTACCACATCATGCTATAGAATTGAGGCTTATACTTAATTAAGTCTGGCGACATTGTGCAATCATCAAGCTCTTTGTGTGTTGCAGGTTACTAGGTTGGAATGGCTTAATTTCCTATACTTGCAGGAGCTGTCTGACTCAGGCAAGGACTATATAGGCTATTTAGTTCAGGACAGTGTTTCACACGTTTTGTCTTTCTCAAATCAGTAGAATTAGGTGTTTTCGCTGGTTAGGTTGCTTGTATGTGTTACTCGAGAACGTCTGTAGAACCAAATGACGGCACACACAGAGATGGTTGTATAGCCCGAAAACGTATTTTATAATAACTAATAGGGAGAGGGGTAAGGGAAAGAAGGATAATCCAAAGGGGTCGTTGGGGTCTGGTCCAGGGTTCTATAGTGGGAGATCCAATTGCGGAGAGGGGTCGGGAAGAGAAGGATAATCCAAGGGGGAGTCGTCGGGGTCCAGTCCAGGGTTTAGTAGCGGGAAATTCAGTAGTACAGAGGGATAGGGGCTAGGTCCGTGGAATAACAAGGGAGTCCAAGGGGAGACGAGGGTTCTGGAGAAGCACAGGAGAACACGGTGAGTCACAAGGGAAAAACAAACACTAGGAACACGAAAGGATATTCAATAGGCTGAAGCGTCTGCGGGTTACGTGGGAATGTTACCATAAACACAGTACGTTCTGGCACTGGAACGAAGACTGGGCAGGGTTCTTATAGGTGGGTGATTGGGAATGGGTCGCAGGTGTGCTGATAGGAGATAGGGAACAAGTGCGCTGTCGACTGGGAGCTGGACGCTCCAGCGATGATTGCCGGGGCCTCAAGGTGGTGCCAGAGGGTTGGTTAGGGGGAGGGACCGTAACAGTATGGTCACCTCGGCAGCTATGTACCTTTCCTCTTAGAGGCTAGGAGTTAAGGAGTACCACTTTTTAAAATTAAATGCATGTTCACAGTCCATCCTTTCCTGCTTTTGGAAATCCTGTTCTTTGTTCTCTCAGAATGCGGTTGTGCCAGGATGTAGTGAACCTTGCTGTTTATTCTGGTTTTGTCGTCCCCCACCGATGAAATACTGAGAGGGGGTTCATGATTCAGTCTCTGTCCGTCGTATGTCAAGTTCTTCTCCGACATCACTGGGACAATTGATACAACTCGGGTGTATGCATACAGATCTGTCTTGCATACAGATGAGAAATTTACGACAATCACTGATTGGCCCAAAATTGATGAACTATGGTGAAGATGCGTTCTTGCCATTTTAGAGTTGTTTGAGGTGCCGTCGTCAACACACCATAGGGTGTAGGGGAAGCTAGGAGTGTAGCCAATTCAGTAGGCCAATTCAGATTTTTTTTTTTTCAGAATCAACGCAGCTGTAGAGCAAGACTGATGGAATATTGGCTTGCATGTTTTGTCTAGCAATTGGTGAAATTGGGTTAGAATTCCCGGCATCTTTTCAATACAGAGTTAGTATGTTAGTAGCTGTTGGTGCCCAGACTTTCTCTTGGTCACAGAGGTGATAACACTGAGAGAAGCTTCCTTGTGCGCAATGGGGACACAGCACTGTTTCACTAAGACAACAGGGTGTCATGTTAGAGGTTTATGGATTAACATCTTGCTTCATTTACATGTTTTGCTTTTCTCTTTTTTCAAAAGGGGCGCTACATCTGTGTGGGAAGACATGTTTACTTTGCACTTGCTATCTTTGCACTGTTATGTTGGGTGCAGGGTGTTGTTTGACATGCGCTAGCCCTGCTGTGTTGATGTAATCGTTGAGTTGCAATGCAGCTCTTCTATTTGTTTTGTGGTCCTAACAACCCTGTTTCAGAGCCTGGTGCGAATTTATCCTGTTCAAGGACGCTGGCCTGCCGATGCCTTTCCCCCCCTTTTAGATATGGTTAGACTGGTTAAATTCGAGAATAAAGGCTGCTCTTACATGTGATGGGGCGGCAAAGACTACAGAATTCAGCCTCCGAAGGCTCAGATGGCAGGTTTCTGTCAACTGCAGGCATGATCCCTGTAGTATAGATCGTTCGGGAGTCTTCTCACGGTTGCATGGGCTTTTAAGGCGTGGTGAATCATGTTTCGTGATTCTTCTATTCTTTGATTCTCACACTCTCTGATTTAGAAATGGATGAGCTTTCGTTTACATCACTCGCACATAGTTGGGTAGAGGTAGCAGAGGAACTCCAGTGTAATTCTCAAGTAATAGTTGCTTGTATCCCATTCTCTTCCATATCCTGCTATTTGCAATGTCGACCACGGACGATGTTTACAAACCGATGTTCTTCATCGAGGAGGGAAAATCTATGACCAGATGCCAGTAGAGCATGTCTCCAGCTCCTGCGCCATGTGAGCTAAATCCGGGAACAGACACACATGGACGAAATAAAAAGGACAGCGTCAGCACTGATTACATATTATGTATACATGGAGATGCGATGACGTGCAGCAATTAACAGCCTGCATTCAGGCTGATGGGTCGATGTCATCAGCGGCATACAAACGTTACATTCGATTGAATTATAAGAAACAGTGAAGCTGAGTAACGTATGATATAGAAACGTGATGGCAATGGTTGCAATAACAGCGGTATAATTCTTGGATATAAGAGAAGTATATTCATAGCAGTTATTCATAGCAGGTGGTGGCTGGGTACTGATTGCGTTGTAAAACTAGAATGACCAGGCAGATCTCGATAATCATTCATGGTGGGTCGCAGACGTGCTCTGTGAACTAGCACAGAACCATGAGAACCATTCTTGACATCCCCTGGCCAATCCTGAAACGTGCAGGAAAGCGAGAGAAGCAGCACAACTCTTGGTCCAGGCATTTGTGATGTCCCACCTTGACTACTGCAACGCACTCTTGGCCGGGCTCCCTGCCTCCGCCATCAGACCTCTGCAGCTCATCCAGAATGCTGCTGCCCGTCTCCCATGTCACCCCTCTCCTTCGCACCCTTCACTGGCTCCTGGTAGCAGCTCGCATCAGATTCAAGACCCTGGTGCTTGCCTACCGGGCGGCAAAGGGCCCCTCCCTACTTGCAAGCAATGGTCAGCCCCCAAACCCCTGCCCGATCACTCCGCTCTTCCACCTCGGCTGGCCGCCTGGCACCGCCGTCTCAACGAGGATGCAGCGGTCGTGCTATTCAGTCACGGCTTTTCACTGTCTTGGCACCCCGGTGGTGGAACAAGCTTCTCACTGCTGTCAGGACTACATGAGTCACTACCTATCTTCCGCCGTAGACTGAAGACCCATCTCTTCAGATTGTCTCTGTGCCAGTTCGTCTTTGTCCCTTCGTGTCATACATCCCAGCATTTCCTAGTGATAAGTATTCCTGGTTTTTGATTTCTGAGTGTGTTTTTGACTTTGCCTTTTTGCCTACCCCTTCCTGGATTATCTGCCTACCCATTGACTGCCTACCTGTGTACCGAACCTTTCTGAAAGTAAAGATTATTAAATTGGATTTAAGTCTTTGTCTCCGAGTCGTGCGTTTGAGTCCTTTGCCTAAGTATTCCTGCCATTACAACATCTTGACGGTCCCTCCTAAAGACCTTTTTATTCCCACTACCCCCCCTGTACCGTTTCTCTACTGTAAATATAAGGATTTAAAAATATATATATTTTTAAATCCTTCCTTCTATTTTTAAATCCTTCCTTCTTCTAGCATTGTGACTGCCAATGGTCCCTGGTCCTAGCATAGATTTGTTTTTCTTATGATGACTGATGTGTAGATGATTCACTTACTTTAGACAAATGTACAAATGTTGAAAGTTGCTTTGGATAAAGGCGTCTGCTAAATGTCTAAAATGTAAAATGTAATATGCCAGTCTGGTTGGAATTATGAATAAGGCGAGACAGAAGCTTCCGCCCTCTGTGCAGAACTTCGCAGCATGGGGAGAGCTGCTGTCAACATCGGTGTTGAAGAGTGACAAAGTGACCCTCATGGTTTACAGATGCAAGCCAAGAAAGAATGTCTACATTCTCAGCACCATGCATCCCGCGGTGGCAGTGAACCGAAAAGAAAACAAGACACAGTGAACTACTACAATCGCAAAGGTATGCACCTGCCAATTATCTATACTGTAGGCTGTATGTTGGGGTGGATGTCCTCGACCAGATTGCTGTGTTTTGCAACATGCTCAACCTTGTATCACAAATCAACATTTTGTTGAAGCAATGCATGAACAAGGACATAAGCAGGAGGGAGTTCATGTTTTTTTCTGGCAAGCGAGCAAAGGGGAAATTTAATGAGGACCAGGAAAGCAGCACCAGTGCCTCCACTTCAACTCATCAACCTCAGATGGGCGCACTCCAGCCTGCACCCGAGCCCTTACCCCAGCCCACAAAGAGACAGTATCAGTTGGGCAGATGCACCAATGACTGTAAATAGGATGGACACATTGAAGTCTGACATCACCCGATTGATTTCAATAGTAGTAGCTTGTGTCGCTAATCCGCCAACAAAATGCGTGCCTCCTTGTCGCCTACTCCTTTTCTCATTCCGCTTGACTCTCTGGTCGAGGGGTTGGCACAGGGCTCCTCGTCTCACCTTTGTGGTCACATAATGTCCTTGCCCTGTCACACCTGTTCATATCCACCTTCAAATTCCATGCTGTTTCTGTCATCTCCCCTGTCAAACTTCACATTGTTGTTATCTATCGTCCACCAGGTCAGTTTGGCCACTTCTTAGATGAGATGGTTGTCCTTCTCAGCTTCTTCCTTGAGGATGGCACACTGCTCACACTACTGGGTGACTTCAACATCCAGTCAGAGAAGCTTCACTCGTCTGGAGTACTTGACCTTCTCTCCTTATTCGACCTCACCCTGTCCCACTCTGCCCGCTCGACCTTGTCTTCACCAGATCCTCCCATACCTCCAACCTTACTGATACCCCTCTTCTAATTTCTGACCATCATTTTGCATCCTTCTCCCTTCCCCTCAAATCCACCCCCTCCCAGTCAGACCCACACTGCACTCGTCGCAACCTGCGTATCCTCTCCCTCACCGCTCTGTCTCACCCTCCCTATCCTCTGTTGAATCCTTCTCCCTTCTATCCACTGATGCAGTCTCCTCCAGCCTCCTGTCCACTCTTTCCTCATCCTTCGACTCTCTCTGTCCACTGACCTCAAGGCCAGCACGATCCTCTCCACACGCTCCTTGGCTGTCTGAAGCCCTGCAAGCTTGTAGAATAGGGCTCCAGGCAGCAGCGAGGAAATGGAGTAAAACCGGCCTCCCTGATGACCTAAAACCTTATCTCTCTCTCCTCCTCAACTACAGCTCCTCTGCATCAGCTGCGAAAGCTTCTTACTTCCATTCCAAAATTCATTCCTTTGCATCTGACCCAAGGAAACTATTCTCCACATTTTCCTCACACCTCAACCCACCTCCTCCCTGTCTGCGGATGACTTTGTCACCTACTTTGAAAAGAAGGTTGATGACATTAGCAGCTCCTTCTCTCAACCTCTCGCCAACACTGCTACCACTCCTCCCACTCCTCCCAAACCCACTGCGCTACACTCTGTCTCTGGTTTATCAGCTCTTTCCCCCCTCTCCCCGGATGATATTTTAAAACTGGTCACATCCAAGCGGGCAACCACCTGCCCTCTCGATCCTATCCCCTCACCCTTTCTCCAATCCATTTCCAAAGACCTCCTTCCGTTCCCTAACACCATAATAAATTCCTCTCTCTTCACAGGATCTGTCCCAGCTGCCTTTAAGACAGCCAGAGTCAAGCCTCTTCTCAAGAAACCAACTCTTGACCTGTCTGCTGTCCATAACTACAGATTATCCCTTCTCTCCTTCTTATCTAAAACCCTTGAACGTGCTGTCTCTAACCAACTATCTCACTATCTCCTTCAGAACAACCTCCTTGACCCTCACCAATACGGCTTTAAGGCTGGGCACTCTACTGAGACTGCTCTTCTTGCTCTCCCGAGCTTCCTCCCTCTCCTCTGTTCTCATTCTTCTGGACCTGTCTGCTGCATTCAACACAGTAAACCACCAGATCCTTCTCTCCACCCTCTCAGAACTGGGCATCTCTGGCTCTGCACTCTCCTGGTTTGCATCCTAACTGGCCGATTGCTCTTACCAGGTGACGTGGAGAGGGTCGCTATCCTCTTTGTGCGCCCTCACCACTGGGGTCCCCCTCCGTCCTAGGGCCCTTACTGTTCTCCCTTTGTACCAAATCTCTTGGCTCTGTTATTTCCTCACATGGTTTCTCCTACCACAGCAACACAGATGACACTCAACTCTTTCTCTCTTTCCCCCCTTCTGACTCACAGGTAGCAACACATGTCTCTGCGTGTCTTGTAGACATTTCTGCTTGGATGTCAGCCCACCACCTCAAGTTCAACCTTAACAAGACTGAGCTGCTCTTTCTCCCTGGAAAAGCCTGACCTCTCCATCACAGTCGAGAACTCCACTGTGACCTCCTCCCAGACAGCCAAGAACCTTGGGGTTATCCTTGACAACCACTTATCCTGTGCGGTGAACATCGCAGCGACAGCACACTCCTGTAGATTCTTCCTCTACAACATCAGAAGGATACATCCATTCCTCACGAGAGAAGCAGCACAACTCTTGGTCACTGAACGTGCTCAGTATTCGCTCTCGTCTAGAACAACGCGAGAAGAACACGTGCAGGCCTCTGCCGATCAAGCATATGCACTGGGTTGCCAAGACAAGAAGCACACTTGATATCATTCAAAGTAAATTACCATCCCACAGAAAACATGGTCCAAATATCACCGAATTTTAAATAACCAAATAACAACATGTATGTAAATGCTATGGATTTATTTGAAGACATACTGTATAACTAAAAGCGTATTTGTAGAAAAAATATTAATTAACGTGTCGTAGAATATAACACACACCTGGAGACTGGCAAACTCACAAGTCATTCAGATCAGTTTGAACTATTGAAAGACATTGGCACACAAATTCTTAAAGCTTTATACACATTTTTTGGGGGGTGAATCCATGTGGTCGATCAATCACAAATTGTTTAGCAATTACAGTAAATTAATAATAGTGATACAAACTATATATAATTATCTGTATGTATATACACTCACCAAGCACTCTTAGGAACACCTGTACACCTTCTCATGGTGGAGGTGGTGTAAGGTGGTGGGGAATGTTTTCTTGGCACACTTTGGGCCCGTTAATACCAATCAATCAACGCTTGAATGCCACAGCCTATTTGAATATTGCTGACCATGTGCATCCCTTCATGGCCACAATTTACCCATCTTCTAATGGCTACTTCCAGCATGATAATGCACCATGTCACAAAGCAAAAGTGGTCTCAAACTAGTTTCATGAACATGACAATGAGTTCAGTGTTCTTCAGTGGCCTTCCCTGTCACTGGATCTGAATCCAATAGAACACCTTTGGGATGTGGTAGAACGGGAGATTCACAGCTTGAAAGTGTGCCTGAAAAATCTGCAGGAATTGCGTGATGCAATCATGTCATGCATGGACCAGAATCTCAAAGGAATGTTTCCAACATCTTGTGGAATCAATGTCACGAGGAATTGAGGCTGTTTTGAGAGCAAAGGGAGGCCCTACCCAGTATTAGTATAGTGTTCTGAATAAAGTGCTCGGTGAGTGTATTCATTATACTAATTATGCATATTTTGTTATTAGTTTGAAACAGTTAATCATTACAACTTTGTGCAACCTAATCATTGCTGTCATCATTTATTAATTTAAAATCTTTAGTCGGCCAAATCATAATAATAATTTCAATTTCATTGTCCTTTAACGGCATCATCTTAGGCATCCAAGTAATGGATTGCCATCAAATGATGCCCTTTACAAAAAGTCTAATCATTTTCAACATCAGTGTCTTTGTTATAATTAACTATTTATTATGCATCAGTCATCAATTAATCATAATTACATTTTTATTGGGCTGCTATATTGTCATCTTGCATTCATGATCTGTTACGGTTGAGAGGCAGTGTGGTGGACCCAAAAGCGGAGAGATACTCAGACCACAGCGCGAAGTGTACTTGAACGGGTATTTTTAATAAGAATGGGTAGGGACACGGGAACAAACAAACACTGGGACCAACGATAAAATAAAGGCGGAGAAAACAAGCTCCGTAACAGAAGTACACGCTTAACAAGCGGCAGATAAACTAGACGGGGAATACAGGTGATACTAACAATGCTGGCAAACAGACAGGTACTCACAAACAACGGGGAGAACACGGAGAGAATCTCGGACAGGGACAAGAGGGAACACACAGGCTAAATAGCAACAGGGGACAGAACACACAGGTGAAGCGGATGAGGGTCAATCCCGGCAGATTGGGAGGCCCTGACCCGTGTGGCCGGAGGGGGGCGCCAGAGTCACCAGACAGAACCCTCAGGCGTGACATGATCTTGCAGTATAGCGACATGTTACAACTATTACTTAGAATATACAAAATAATAATGCATGTCTACAGTATACTGCACACAGAATGTGATTTTATGCACTGTAGTGTTAGTGTTCAATTGTTGTGGCACTTCTGGATGCAACGTGCCCATGTTTAGCATGATTTATGAGGTTTCCATACTTCTCAGTGGCTTGCTCTTGCTGATACAATCCCTGCGCGTTCCCGCCCCTAGGCTGGTTCAGACGCTTCCATATGACGTCAACGCTTTATCGAATAAAAATTAAGATTAGATGTTGATTGGGGCTATAAAAAAATGACGATGGCCAAGGCATGAATTTGTATATTTGAAAGTAATTATAGAACACAAAAGTCACACTGGAATCGACCTAATTTGGCCAGGAACAATATGACTCAGCCACTGGAATTACATTGGGAATTGTCTTCTTGGGCAGAACTGCTGTACAAGTGAAAATTACAGCGGTACACCACGGTACGACGAGTGGTGAAGGGGGGACAATTTCAATTATGCCCCTATCTTCTTCAGTTGACCTCCCCCCGATATGACAAATGGCTATGAGCTCTCTGAAGTGTCAAACTGAATTCTGATTGGTCTCCTTGCAAACAGCTCCTAATTTAAATACTTAAGTCTATATAACAGGGGCAAAGGGATTCATTCATTCCATTTTCTTTGTCCTGTTGTAAGGTTCTCATCATGTTGTGAGTAGCATTGTTGAATGACAAGTGGTCATCTCTCTCTCTCTATTAGAATGTGACCTTTCTTGCACTAAATCAGCACAACAATTCTTTGCACATAGTGAAAATGACATTGGAGTCAGATTATCAATATTAGATATGCTTTGCTAACAGGCAGTTAGCATGGCACCCCACGCTCCATCCCAGGATCCTCCCAGAGGTCCAGCATACGTGGGGGTTGTGCCTCTCGAGCCAAGGTCTATCTAACACCAGCAGAACCGTGGACGCGGGGATGACGAGGAGCCGGAGAGTCTTGCGGTAGTTTCCCGACAGGATGAGGGTGAGGGAGGTAGTCTGATGGGTAATGGTCCCCAGGGGTCGACCGTCCAGAGCCTGGGTATGAATAGGGGTATCCAGAGGGAGCAGGGGAATCCCAACCTCCATAGCCAGGCTGTCGTCGGCCCCGGAATCCAGGAGGGCGCCCAGGCTATAGGACTCCTGGTTCCAGGGTAGTGGGGATGAGCCCAGTTGGAGGGGTGCCAGGGTGGGCGAGTGTAGTGTGGCTTACCAGGACCCCTCTCTCTGGTAAGCCATGTCCTTTTGCCTCAGGGGGTCGAGGACGGGTCGGGCAGGCCCGGATGTAGTGGCCGGTCTGCCCGCAGTAGAGGCAACGCCGGTCCCGGAAACGCTGCTCGCGCTCCGCTGCGGACAGACGGGACCTGCCCACCTGCATCACTTCCTCATGGTCATGGGGGGCGCCGTGGGGGCTTGGGCTCGGGGAGGTCCGGGAAGAGAGCTGGGGGGTACCCGGCCGAGGGTGGTCGTCAACCTTGGAGATGGAGTCCTGTCTTGACTACGTTCATAGCGCCTCTCCCTCAGACAGTCGTCCATCTCCAAGGCGAGGAAGACGCGGGGCGGTTCTTGAGGAGCCAATCCTTCATGTCGTTGTTGAGTCCCTGCTTGAATGCGCTGTGGAGCGCCTTATCCCCCCAGCCGCTCTCCGCAGCGAGGGAACTCCTGTGCGGAACTCCACAGTGTGGCGGGTCCCCTGGCGGATGACGTGGAGGCGGGCAGCTGCGTCGGAGCGAAAATTAAACGAAACTCCGCCTTGAAGCCCTCGTAGTCTTCAAGGGCAGCAACGGCCCACTTCAGCACGCGACCGGTCAGCAGAGAGACGATGGAGGCCACCTTGTCCCCTCCGGATCGGAATCTGCTGGGCTGGTAGTGGAAGGCGTGCATTGGGCCAGGAAGCCGCGGCAGAGGTCGAACTCACCCCCGAAGGGGCAAGGCGGTGCGAGGTGGGGCTCTCGAAAACCGTGGGGGGTCAGGGCACTGGGTCCGGGGAATAGGCTCGCATCAAGAGCCATTTAGCTGACGCTTTTACCCAAAGCAACTTACATTGCAGTGAGAGCATACATATTTCAGTATATATGGTCCCAGTGGTAATTGAAATCCCAAACTAGGCATTCTTAGCACCATGCTCGACCAACTGAGCCACAGAGGACCACAAAGGTTATTGTTACGGTCCCTCCCCCTAACCAAACCTCTGGCACCACCTCGAGGCCGCGGCAGTCATCACTGGACCGTCCTCCTCCCAGTCAACAGCGCACCTGGTTCCGATCCCCAATCAACGCACCTGCAACCCATCCACAATCAACGGCCTACAAAAACCCTGCCTGAACTCCACTACAGTTCCAGAACGTAATGTGTCTATGGTAACATTCCCATGTGACCTGCAGATGCTTCAGCCCTCTTGAATATCCCTACGTGTTCCTAGTGTTTTGTTTTACCTTGTGACTCACCTTGTTCTCCTGTGCCCCTCCAGAACCCTCGTCTCCCTTGGACTCCCTTGTTTACCCCTTCCACGGACCTAGTCCCTACCCTGTACGTCGACCCTACCCATACCCCTCTCTGCTACTGGATTCCCCGTTACCGAACCCTGACGACCCCCTTGGATTATCCTTCTCTCCCCGACCCCTCTCAGCTACTGAACCCCGACAACCCCCTTGGATTATCCTTCTCTCCCTATTTTGTTATTAAATACACCTTTGGGCTACACTCTACCACCCTCTCTGTGTGCCGTCATTTGGTTCTTCAGACGTTCCTGTGTATAATACTAGCAAATAGTTTTATCATCTGAATAATACAAATGTTGTTGAAAGAACACTTAAACACGTCAATTCAAAACCTCATGTTGCCTAGTTCTACAACTGCTTCTTAACTGATAAAAACTGCCATTTGGAAGATAGCTAATTTCACTAGTTTAACAGATTAGCTCACTTTCTTTCATCTACTCACCATCATCCTTTTGTCAGTCGCTACCTCTTTCTCAGTATGACTCATACTTATGAAACTCTTAATTGTACTGATCTCTTCCTCCCCTCTTTCAGCTATCTATCTAACCTCTCATCTGCCTGCCTATATGCTACCCTCTTTTGTCCATTGGTCTATCCTACTATCTCACTTTCTTTCAACTACCCAGCAAATCTATCTATATATATTGTCCAAACCATCTTTAAACTACAGTATTTCCACAACCAAAACATGACTGTGCAAGCCCACTTTTTCCAGTTATTGTTCCAATTCTGGAACTCGAACTTAGCAACGTACAGGAAGTTAATTGTGGCCATTGCATGGCCTAGTAACTAGTTTTTAGCTTAGTTACAAAGTCATTTAATAATAATAATAATAATACATTTATTTATAGAGCACATTTTCAACACTCAAAGTGCTGGACATAAAAATCAAATAATCAATAATGGTAATAGATAATAAAATTCAATTCCGTTCTATTCGATTCACATTGATTTGTATAGCCCTTAATCACTGTTACAGTCTAAAACGGTTTCATAATGCCTGAATATTAAAGACAATAAGTGATGGCACACGACAACCCCCAACTTTAGACGCTCGCAGAGGACAAGGAAAAACTCCCATATTAAACCTTATAGGAAAAATTATAAATGGAAGAAACCTTGGGAGGGGCTACTCAGAGAGGGATCCCCCTACCAGGACGGTCAGGTGTGCAATAGGTGTCGAGTTTGGGCAGGCAGAAAGTACAATATACTAATTGTCATAAGTGTGGGACATCCTGATCTGATGTGACGTCACAGCAGACAGCAACTCAGTCAGCACCGCCCTTGGGGCGGGGGGACCACACAGACGCCAACACTGTCCAGCTGCTGTCATGGTAGATTTAGAGTTGACCACCAGAGGCTCTATTCATCTTAGCCAAAGCTGATGGTAACCAGGCAAACCCCAAGAATGCAGAGTCAGAGGCAGTTGAGGGAGGTCCAAGGCTTTTACTCGAAAACTTAGGGATCATTACAATACACGGAAACACGGTCTCGGGAATAAACATTCAAAACTCAGCAAGGAGGCACTGCTAACAGAGGTCTTAAAATACTACAACTAATAAGGGCTAACGACTAAAACACAGGTGAGAAACAAAACACAATCACTCCTGTCATTAGTTCCAGGTGAGTCCCTCGGGCAGGAAGGACCAAATATGGGCATCTCCTGGTTACTTCCTCTTGGTCCCCCTGGAAGCGCTCTCTGTCGCCATCTGCTGGTTGGACAGCCTCGTGACAGCTGCAACCTGGAAACACCCTGGGGTGTGCACCTACCAAGCACTCGTACACAGACAGACATCACCAGCGTTAGTGGACAGTAGCATATAGAATTATAACAGAAAATAAAACATTTGCTTTATATAGTTTGGTCCTCATGTTGACAGACATCAATAGCAGACTCCAAAGGCGAACACAAAGCTGAGAATCAATACTAGACATTGACAGCTCTCTTATGCCTGCACAAATTACGTGATGACAAATAATCTGACTAACCTACTGGGGCACAATATCCAGGTCACTCTGTCTGTTACAGCAGGTTATTTGGTTACAATTCAGCATGACTAGTATTTAAATTGTTTATAAGGCAGTACTTTTCTTTTGAAGAGAAAAATAACTCTATTTTGAAGGACTTCACAAACCAGGAAGTGGGTTTGACAAAGTATATGTGAAGCACTCATGTGTTGCTATCTTTACTCAGTATTTGGTCCAAACTATCAAATGATATATAACATTTACAAACGATCGGTAGGCTACAGCCAACTGCTGATCTGATGATTCCATACAGTACTCATGGTGACAGCTGTACTGTACTTTGGGAGATCTTCACATTGTACTGTATGGAAAGATGTGTTGAATCGGTTTGGTGCCAGCCAAATCATCCCCACAATTCAGGAACCAACTGTGCAACCACTGCAAATAATTTAGCATGATTTCACATCAGGGTTTGTTTTAAAAGCATTTATAAGTGTGTAACCCGTGTTTCGGTAGGAACACCGGTGACTAGAATATGTATATTTAATTTGGGTATGGACCAGATATCAGAAGATAAAGACTCATTCAGAAGAGAGGGTGGGATGCACAAGAAAGGATGAATCACACGGAGACATACGCTCACTGGCCACTTTATTAGGTACACCTGTTCAACTGCTCGGTAACGCAAATATCTCATCAGCCAATCACATGGCAGCAACTCAATGCATTTAGGCATGTAGACATGGTCAAGACGACCTTCTGAAGTTCAAACCGAGCATCAGAATGGGGAAGAAAGGTGATTTAAGTGACTTTGAACGTGGCTGATCTACTGGGATTTTCACGCACAACCATCTCTAGGGTTTACAGAGAATGGTCTGAAAAAGAGAAAATATCCAGTGAGCGGCAGTTTTCTGGGCGAAAATGCCTTGTTGATGCCAGAGGTCAGAGGAGAATGGCCAGACTGGTTCCAGATGATAGAAAGGCAACAGTAACTCAAATAACCACTCGTTACTGAATGCACAACACGTCGAACCTTGAAGTAGATGGGCTACAAAAGGGGGCCCAACCCAGTACTAGCAAGGTGTACCTAATAAAGTGAGTCAATGTTATATTTAAAAGGTAAGAGAATGTTTTGTTCCCTTCTTCCTTGTTTTTCTTTTCTTTTCTCTTCCTTCACATGTATTTTTTTTAGAAAAGTAGAAAACCAACACATAACAATAACATTTTGAATGTAAAATGATTCAATGAGAATATCAGTAACTCTTAAATGCCAACAATCAACACCTTTTTCTTTAACAGTACAACCCAAGGCTTTTTACTTCTCGTGAGATAAGTATGACAAATTATTCATTTACCCATATGGTTAGTTACTTTTAGAACCTGATCCCTGGTTCTAAACAGGGATTTACTATGTTATTTCAAGATGGCGCCTCCTATGACTGCCACATACTTAACATCAGGGACTCAACACCATCTGATTAATGTCCCAACTTTCTCGCCTCATCTGTGGATTTACTGGACATTCTGGTCAAAGGTGCTCTGGCCCTTGGCCAAGCAGTGAGACGGAGACTTCCATCCGGCAAAAGGTTCCGGTCAATCAAGACTAAAACCTTGTGCCACCTGAACAGTTTCTTCCCCATGGCAGTGGGGCTCACAAACAAGCCCCCTGCCTCTCACTGACTCTGGGACTTGTGGTGGATGTCTAGGTTCTACCATTCTGTACTTCAGCTCTTTGGAGGTGAGATTCAAGAAATAAGTCCTGAGTAGCCACAATATTCGAGTCCGGTATTTATTGCTGGCAAACAAGAGACAAGAGCGTAACAGCAGCCCAGTGTAAATCTGGGGGTCTGTTCAGCGCAAGTCTGAAGAGGCGATTATCAGGGTTGTCTTTTCTACAGATTAAACATAATGGTAGGCGCCGCCAAGGCTATCACCGACAAGCTTGTGCTTACGTGAGAGGGGGCGAGAGTGAATGAACAATGGGGAGACTTTCTTACTGATCAATCGGCGTTCAACATTTCACACTTATTCACCTTCTTGTCGGCATGGGTCTGTTCCTTTGTTCTCGCTCTCCCCCACTACTCCCTCCAAAACCACCGCTATCCATATGGTAATCATCCGCCGTTTCTCAAAACAATGGCTATAGAACTTTAGAGGTGTGGCAATAGAAAATGTAATCACAGTATTTACACAAGTTGTATCAGTCATACGAAAGTGCATATCCTTCAAACAGTTCTATCAATGTATTTTCCAAAACAATCCCTCCTTTTAACATTTAATTCCTTGAATGTTAACAACAATTCAGCATCTGTATCATATTTCACTGGACAGAGGTTATATCATATTCCCCCTCGTCCAAATCAGACAAGTTCTACTTGGAAAGGTCATCTCCTGTCATCTCCTGTCTCCATTCCCTCGAGTACAAAGTTAGTTGTCATTATGTGGGTGGCCGCCCTCCTTGTACATGCCTAGCAAACCACCGACATCAATATACAACAGGTCATCAAGAATGTAGTAATTGTACATATGGTAACCAGCAACTTAGCTATAGAAGTCCCCCATGGCCCGGGCACTTGCCCCATTGAGGTGAAAACATCAAAGCCAAGGGTTTGGTGGAGCTCCTCTATGCCTCTGTGTGTTCCCTCCAACAATAATGGCAACAATCAGAAAACGTCCGATTACCATTCTCATCCCTCGGGAACCCCACTCCGTAGGCCGCAATTGTCTCGGCGGCTCCATGGTGTTTCAATTACGTTGGAATCAGAGGTTACTAGCACGTGATTCTTCATATTTTGCAAATTTTGTTCATATTTTGCAAATTTCTTGTCAATATTTGCTGTTTGTTTTTTATGTCCATGCACCAACCTCACCAAGTCAATTTCCTGTATGTGCAAATATACTTGGCCAAATAAAATAATTCTGATTCTGATTTAACACCTTGCTTTTGTATTAATACTAAGTATTTTAGTTTAAGATATTAATTATTTAGAGTTTTTTTTTTCTTCTTTTTCTTTAAAACTTTAATCTATTTTGGTATTACCCAGTAGGTCTTTTGGTCTTTTAGTTATAATTACCTCTTAGTATTTATTAAACCTAGAACATATTCTAACCAGAACTTATTCTGATATGGATTCAACCACAAGATTGTACGATAAGTACCAAAATCAAATATTCACATCCCAAAATCAAATACCAGTGTCAGTACATGTATACTCTGGATTCTAACATAAATAAACTTCAATAAGTAACATTACAAAAACAGTACCACACTCCGATGAGTGGATGAGGAGATTACTTAGTCTCAGTCCATGGACCAGGGTCCGTCCAGTGGTTCAAGTGTGTGTGGATGCAAAGGATTTGTCCTACTGAAATCCAGAAGGCACAATACAGTGTCTCTCCTTTTTTTTCGCTCAGATTAAATCACCAAAAGGGACCTTGGGAATGGCTCGCCAGTCCACGCTCCGCACAGCTCCTCCAACAGAAGCGTAGCAGGACGAGGGCGAAATCCAGGATCCAAATGTAATGAACTCAACTCAACCAAAAAACCCGGCCTTGCAGAACAAAGCCACAAGAAATAATTAATATCCTTTCTCTGAATTACATTAATTTACCTCTTAATTTCAACGTTCAACATGTTTGTTTCATTGTAATCTCCTTTTTAATTTATTCAATAAAGATATTTAAAGTCCATATCAATTAAAGTGTCAATTCTTTCCACTGAATACTAGTATTCACTCAACCGAATATTCATTTAATTCCAATGCTTTAGCTTAGCGTAGTTTAAACCGGAGATACTGTATCATTAGCTAGAGTTAGCAAAGCATATATGTTGGTTGTGCTAACCATTGAATGCTATTGCTATCGTCACGTTAGTTTGTGACTAGCGCTGCTAATATAATGAAAATGCTGACTCACCAAGGGAAATATTTCCAAGGTTGCAGCAGCTTGAAACAGGAACTGTGGAAGGGTGATTCGGAGATTGTGAGTTCGTGGAAGGCTTGTATGTCTTTGAAAACTGAACAACTCCATAGATAACTTTGTTAGCTATAAGGCTATCTCCTAGTGGAGCTATGCTATTCCACACTCTAGTTCACTCGACGCTGGTCAAAGAAACACTCGTCTTTCATATTCTAAAAAGCCTAAAACTAGGCTATTGCTAGAGCTTGAGGTTTCGCTTTATCTCAGTGGGCTTTGTAATGGCAAAAAATATATTTGTACTATTTTGCTTAAGTAATATATGAAATGTATGTGACCCAATGTACTTTGTTATTTTTAATTGTGTGACTGAGGAAGAACCAAAACCGACTGCTCCTTCTCTTGTATCAAAGATGTTATGTGACCTTGGAACACTCTTAACTGCAGGCTGAGGTTTGAGATAGTAGCTCACAACGCCTACGCTTCTTTCCCAGCTTCTTTATCAGCAAACAGGTGCAAGATATGTTTACCCCTAGACCGATGACGTACAAGCATTGGAGTTAAGGACAATCCTCTCCTCAGCCACAGCATCAGTATATGAATCCACACTGTTGGTGAAGGAATGCTGATCCGGCCGTTAGCAGAAGTGTTTAAACTTTGTATATGCATTAAAACTCTCAACTGAGACTGTAACAATGTCCGTTGTACACAGAGAGGCAGACGCAGTGGTGTGGTGAGGGAAAGGTCCTGTTTATTCATAAAGTTTGTTAGTTTCCAGTCTTTCAACACACTCGGCGATTTTCCAGGCGCCCTTTCCTCCTCCCGAACGCCGAGGCACACACATCTTAAACCATCTAGTCAACGAGGCTTCATTTGCAACAGGTGTGCAACGGAGCCTCGCTGACGTAACCCTGGCCACGGTCCTGTAGCTCCCTCTACAGGCCGAACGCTGCATGTCCCCCCACATACCCCCACCGCCCGACACAGGCCGGGGACACGACGGCCGACAGCCTACTCCCCCCCCCCTGCACGGGAGAGGAAGTCTGCCACGACCATCTGCGCCCCCGGTCTGTGCACGACCGAAAAGTTGAAGGGCTGCAACGCGAGATACCACCGTGTGATCCTCGCGTTCACATCCTTCATGCGGTGGAGCCACTGGAGGGGAGCATGGTCGGAATAGAGGGTGAAAGCGCGACCCAGCAGGTAGTAGCGGAGGGCGCCGACCGCCCACTTAATGGCGAGGCACTCCTTCTCCACCGTGCTGTACCGGCCCTCCCTCTCCGATAGTTTGCGGCTCAGGTACAGCACCGGCCGGTCAGCCCCCTCCACGCGCTGGGTCAGCACTGCTCCCAGCCCTCTATCCGACGCGTCCGTCTGTAGGGAGAAAGGGAGGTTAAAATCAGGGGCATACATGACCGTTTCTCCACAAAGAGCGCCCTTAAGGGCCTCGAACGACCCCTGGCACTGGCCCGACCATTGGACCGGATCCGGGGCACCCTTCCGGGTGAGGTCCGTCAATGGACTGGCCAGCTCTGAAAATCCCGGCACGAACTGCCGGTAATAGCCAGCCAGCCCCAGGAAGGCCCTCACCTCCTTTTTAGTCTTGGGCCGTGGAGAGGCGGCGATGGCCGCAGCCTTTTCAATCTGCGGCCGCACCTCCCCTCGACCCAAGTGGTACCCCAGATACCGGATCTCCCTCCGCCCGATCACACACTTCTTCGGGTTGGCCGTCAGCCCTGCCTGCCTCAGGGACCGCAGAACAGCCGCCACACTCTGCACATGCTGCGCCCAAGTGTCACTGTGAATGACAATGTCATCCAGATAGGCCGCAGCATAGGCGGCCACAGAATGCGGTCCATGAGGCGCTGAAAAGTGGCTGGGGCTCCGAACAACCCGAAAGGGAGCACCGTGAACTGGAATAGCCCGAGCGGAGTGGAGAATGCAGTTTTCTCCCGGGATACCGGCGAGAGTGGAATCTGCCAGTATCCCTTCGTAAAATATTTGGCCGTGCCAAGCCGGTCCAAGAGCTCGTCAACCGGGGCATCGGGTAGGCATCGAATTTGGAGACCGCATTAACCCTTCTATAATCCACACAGAACCGTATAGACCCATCCGGCTTGTTAACAAGCACGATGGGGCTACACCAGTCACTGCGGGACTCCTCGACCACACCCAGCTCCAGCATGGCTTCCAATTCCCTGCACACAATGTCTCGTTTGTGTACCGGCAACCTATAGGGACGCGTGTGCACCGTTAAACCCGGCTGCGTCTCTATATGGTGGTCGATAAGCGTAGTCCGACCGGGCAGGGGAGAGAACACGTCGGCGAACTTAGCTTGCAAATCTGCAACGTCCGTGGCCTGGCTAGCAGAGAGATGGTTATCAATACCGACCGGAGTGCTAACTTTTGATTTTGGGACTTCCGGACCGAACTCATCTCTCTCTGGAATTATTGTAGCCAGAGCAACAGTGACCACGTCGTTCCATTTTTTAAGGAGATTTACGTGATACACCTGCAAGCTATCCCCCCGGTCCGAGCGTACTACCTCGTAATCCACGTCCCCCATGCGACGTGTGACCACAAACGGCCCTTGCCACTTCGCTAGTAATTTCGTGCTGGAGGTGGGTAACAGTATGAGCACCTTATCTCCCGGTGTAAATTCTCGTAGGGTAGTTCCTCTGTCGTACAGTCGCTTTTGACGCTCCTGGGCTTGCAGCAAATGCTCGCGTGAGATAACCCCTAGGGCGTGGAGCTTTGTGCGCAAGTCCAGGACGTATTGAATCTCATTCTTACTGTCGCGAGACCCTTCCTCCCAATTTTCTTTTAGAAGGTCTAGGACACCCCGGGGCTTACGCCCGTAGAGTAATTCAAACGGGGAAAACCCGGTGGAAGCTTGGGGGACTTCCCGTACCCCAAACAACAGGGGATCTAGCCATTTATGCCAATTCCGACTATCCTCGTGTACAAACTTCCGGATCATTGACTTCAAGGTCCGACCTCTCACAAAGGCCATCAGTGGCCGGGTGGTAGACACTGGTTCGAACCGCCTTGATGTTCAATAAGCCATACAGTTCTTTGAGGGTGCGTGACATAAAATTAGTGCCCTGATCGGTGAGAATCTCTTTAGGGATTCCCACACGGGAGATTACTTGAAACAATGCCTGCGCTACACTCCTGGCAGAGATATTGCGCAGCGGTATTGCCTCGGGGTATCGGGTTGCGTAATCTATCAAGACCAACACAAATCGATATCCCTGTGTACACCGATCAAATGGCCCGATCATATCCATGGCTATGCGGTCGAATGGGTTCTCGACCAATGGTAAGGGCCGCAAGGGGGCCCGTGGAATGGCTGGGGGATTTTCCAACTGACATTCGCGACAAGAAGCGCACCACCTACACACCTCTGCCCGAATTTCCGGCCAATAAAATCGAGCCATTATACGGTTTAGTGTCTTATCATACCCTAAATGGCCCGCCATGGGGTTGAAATGAGCCGCCTGGAAGACCATTTCCCGGCGGCTACGGGGAACCAACAACTGGGTTACTTCCTCCTGGCTATGTGAGTCACGACTTACTCGGTACAACCTGTCGCTGATAATCGCGAAATAGGGGTGGGCGCGTACTGCGTCTGGCCGTACCAAAGTACCATCAATCGCTATCACTTGGTCATAGGCTGATCGTAGGGTCTCGTCACGAGACTGCTCGAGGGGGAAGTCACCTAGCAGCGGATAATTCGGCGGGGAATCTCGGGTTGAGACCACCCCCGCCGGCTCCGGCTCCTCGGCAGTGTCGCAAGGCCCCGCCTCAGCACAGAGCACATTACACACCTCCCTCTCTGTCGTGCACGCACCCCGGTAGCCCGCTTTACCGCTTGAGGAAACCCCTCCCAATCTACACCCAGAATAAGGGGATGCGTGAGGCGCGGGCTAACCGCCGCCTGTACACTATGCTTTTTCCCTTCAAAATGAATCACAGCGACCACAGGATATTCGTGAATGTCCCCATGCACACACTTCACCAACACCCTCGATGCCTTTAACAATGCCCCCGGTCGAACCAGGCGCTCCTGGATCATGGACTGCATGCAGCCCGAATCCAAGAACGCCTGGTGCGTATCATGTTGTATCCTTACCGGAACACGATACTCCGCTCCTGGTCCGGGGGGAGGGCCCGGTATGTCACCGATGCGGACGACCTGCCCCACCTCCCTCACTGGGCACTCCGCCCGTACATGGCCCGGCCGTCCGCATCGCCAACACACCCCCCCTGTCGCTCGGGGTGCTTCCTGTGGGGCCAGGGCAGGTTCTCGACATACCTGCCCCTGCCATTTCATCCTCGGGGCGGGCGCCGGCCTCTCCTCCTCCGGCAACTGGCGCGGGGCCGGGGTTGGTCGTCGGGGCTCCTGCGGCGGGAGGGAGAGATGGTCCTCCGCCAATGTAACGGCGGCCGCGAGATCCTGGGGCCGGTGGTACTGGACCCAGGCGGCGGTCCGGAAGGAGGAAGTGCTCCAACACCACCCGTTCCCCGACCTCCTCCGCCGAGCTGTTCTCTGGGTCCAGCCACCGCCGCACGCTGTCCCGCAGCTGCTGGCCGTAGGCAAAGGGCCGGCTCCCCTCCTCCATCGTCAGGGCCCGGAACCGGCGACGGTGTTCCTCCGGGGTGAGGCCCAGGCGGTCCCGAATCGCCCGGGCGAGGGAGGGATAGTCCCGCTGGGCGGCCGTTGGCAGACTGTGGGCAGCGAGCTGCGCCTCGCCCGACAGGAGGGGCAGCAGATGGTACGCCCACTCGCCGTCCGGCCACCCCGAGATCCTCACCGTCTCCTCGAACACCGCCAGGAACGCCTACGGGTCGTCCAGGTCCCCCATCTTCTGGAGGTGTACCTTGGGGGGACCTTGTGGCGAGCCGGGCGCCGGCCCCTCTTTGATGGCCCCGACGAGCTCCCGGAGGAGGGCACGGTCCTCAGCCGTCGCCATCTCTCCCATCGCGGACTGCTGCTCGTGCTGGAGGTGGGCCTGCTGTTCCAAAATGAGGGCCATCTTTCCGATGGCCGTGCTTAACGCCTCCATCTCTGTGTCCCAGGTTGGGCGCCAATGTAACTGTGGGGGGACATGCAGCGTTCGGCCTGTAGAGGGAGCTACAGGACCGTGGCCGGGGTTGTGTCGGCGAGACTTTGTTGCACACCTGCTGCAAATGAAGTCTCGTCGGCGAATGTTTAAGATGTGTGTGCTTCTGCCATTTCAGTAGGCGAGGAGAGCTGAGAGCTGACAGTGGCGAGAGAGAGACGCTCTGGCGAGGCTGGAAAGCCAACGGACAAATTATTATTACTGACTGTATGAATAAACGGGACCTTTCCCTCACTACACCGCTGCGTCTGCCTCTGTGTACAACAGACATTGTTACTGTAACAAAGTCCGTTTATACACAGAGGCAGACGCAGTGGTGTGATGAGGGAAAGGTCCCGTTTATTCATAAAGTGTGTAGGCCCACCTGCTTCGTCGCCACCCTCACCTGGGACATTGAGTCTGACCCAGGTAAGGCCCCCCCAATCGCTTGTTTGTTCCTGACTCTGTCCATTCCCAGGTTCTCCAGTGGGCTCACTTCACCCGCCTCACGTGCCATCCAGGGATCAATCGGACGCTGGCATTCCTCCAGCAACAGTTTTCGGTGCGGACGTCCAATCCTCCATGGGTGCGGATGTCCGATCCTTTGACGCTGCCTGTACCATCTGTGCCCGGAAGAAGACGTCCTCCAGACCCCGTTCCGGCCTCCTCCATCCCCTGCCTGTCCCCAGTCGACCTTGGTCTCACATCGCCTTGGATTTTGTCACCGGTCTCCCTCCATCAGACGGTAAAACCACCATTCTCACCATTGTGGACCGATTCTCAAAAGCTGCTAATTTCTTCACTCTCCCGCCTGTGAGACCGTTGACATCATGGTGGATAACGTCTTTCGGCTTTGTGACGGTCGCAGCTACACTCCGCCCGGGTCTGTGTTTGTTGTTGTGTGTGTTCTGTGTTTGTTTCCTGAATGTTGTGCAGCAGGCTCCATATGGTCCGAAGGCTCCGCCCACTTCCTGGTTGATCAATCCATTCCACCAATCAGCCCAAGCCACATGGACTATAAAAAGCCTACTGAGTCACTGTTCTGGAGCTGTGCTAGCTCACCACCTTGCGTGTATTTGTTCGATTTGCATCTTGTTTCGTGTACTTAGTGATTATCCATATAGGGATATTGGTTGCTGTGTGTGTGTGATTCTGAGGAGTTTAGATTGAGGAACAGGTAACAGTATTTCACTTTATTATTATTAGTCACTGATTCACATAACATCACCTTGTCACGTAGTTTGTTATTGTTAGAAACACTAGGGCTAGGGGCGACTGTGGGTTCATGTACTTTTGTTTGAGATTGTTGTTTAGTTAGTGAGGTTTCGGTTTATTGGTATTTACTTTTATTTTAGCTCAGATAGGAGCAGGGACTCACTCTTTTTGAGTCCAGTTTTCTTTTGTGGCTTGGGCTGATTGGTGGAATGGATTGATCAACCAGGAAGTGGGCGGAGCCTTCGGACCATGGACCATATGGAGCCTGCTGCACAACATTCAGGAAACAAACACAGAGTGTACAGTGCATGGAGAGGGGGGGTTGGAGCTCCCATGGTTTTTTCTGCCAGGTGTACCACCCTTTGCAGAGCTCTCCTGTCCTGGGCCGTGCTGTTACCGTACCAGACGGTGATGTTGCCAGCCAGGATGCTCTCCACAGCTCCAGAGTAGAAGGACTGAAGGATTCAAGATTCAAGATATTTATTAGTCATATGCACAGTAAACAGACAGTTACACCACACAATGAAAATCTTACTTTGCTAGTCCCCCCTAACACAACAGACTAAACTAAAGAAAAAAAAACTAGTTCCATATATACATATACAAATTCTATATTGCACCTGGTGGATCACAGTTATAAAGTTATAAAGTGCGCTATGCATTGTTGCAAATTGCATGAGGTATTTAGTGCAAACAGTAGTAGTGCAAACAGTAGTGAAGTCACAGCAGCAGTCAGAATGTCTGTCGAGTTCACAGTTGATCAGTCAAGTCAAGTAATGCAAGTGATGTGGGGGGGTGGAAGGGGGAGGGCTTTGTGAGGTAGCTTGTTCACAAGCCTGATGGCCTGTGGATAGAAACTGTTTGTCAGTCTGGTGGTCCTAGATTTCAGACTCCTGTAGCGCCTGCCTGATGGTAGGAGAGTGAAGAGTCTGTGCTGGGGGTGTGTACAGTCCCTGATGATGTTGTGTGTTCTCCTGGTGACCCTGGTGTTGTAAATGTCCTGAAGTGAGGGGAAGGCTGCTCCTGAGATATACTGTGCAGTTTTTATCACACGCTGGAGTGCCTTCCTGTCCTGGGCTGTACAGTTTCCATACCAGACTGTGATGGAACTGGTAAGGGTGCTCTCAACTGTACATCTATAGAAGTTGCTGAGAACTTTGGATGGCATGCCAAATTTCTTCAGCCTTCTTAAGAAGTACAGTCGCTGCTGGGATTTCTTAATGTTCTGTTGTGCATTGTGAGACCAGGTAAGATCCTCGCTGATGTAGGTTCCGAGGAATTTGAAGGTTTTCACCCTATCCACCTCTGTCTCATCTATATGCAGTGGTGTGTGCTGCACACTCTTCTTTCGTGGATCAATAATCATCTCCTTGGTCTTGTCTGCGTTCAGGGAGAGATTATTGTCCTGACACCAGGCCACCAGATCCGCCACCTCTCTTCTGTATGCCGCCTCAGCCCCCCCGGTGATCAGTCCAATGACTGTCGTATCATCCGCAAACTTGATGATGCTGGTGTTATCCTGGGAGGCCACGCAGTCATATGTGAAGAGGGTGTACAGCAGGGGGCTCAGCACGCAGCCCTGGGGGGTCCCTGTGCTTGTGGTTCTTGTGCCTGATGTGCGGTTGCCTACTCTGACTGACTGGGGTCTGTCTGATAGGAAGTCCAGCACCCAGTTACAGAGAGCAGGTGTCAGTCCAAGAGTGAGGAGTTTTGCACAGAGTTTGTGTGGGATAACCGTGTTAAATGCTGAACTGTAGTCAATAAAGAGTAGTCTTACATATGTGTCCTTTCCCTCTAAGTGTGTGAGGGTGGTGTGGATGACGGCGTTGACTGCATCGTCGGTGGACCGGTTCTGACGGTACGCAAACTGTAGAGGGTCCAAGGTGTTTGGGATGGTCCTCTTGATGTGCGTCATGACTATCCTCTCAAAGCACTTCATCACTATTGGGGTGAGTGCGACGGGTCGATAGTCATTCAGGCAGGTCACGGTGTTTTTCTTTGGTAGGGGCACGATGGTGGTTGTCTTGAAGCAGGTGGGCACCAAAGCTTGTGCTAGTGACATGTTATAAATATCAGCCAGCACCTCAGCCAGCTCTGATGAGCAGACCCTGAGGGCACGCCCGGAGATGTTGTCTGGGCCAGCTGCCTTCCGTGGGTTTATTCTCCTCAGAGCCGTACACACCTCTGCTGATGTCACAGTGAGTGATGAGTCCTGTGTGTGCTCCGTGGTCGAAATCCCTCTCTGTTGGTTGGTGTTGAGGGTATCGAAGCGTGCATAGAACTCGTTCAGCTCATCTGGCAGTGTGAGTTGGCTGGTTGTGGCCCCCCTGCTCCTCTGCCGGTAGCCTGTGATGTGTTGCAGGCCTTGCCACATGCGTCGGGAATCTGCGGTGGAATAGAATCCCTCCAGCTTCAGTCTGTATTGCCTCTTGGCCTCTTTAATGGATCTACGCAGGTCATATCTGGCCTTCTTGTAGTCCTCAGCGTTGCCTGAAGCAAATGCAGTGGAGCGAGCGCATAGCATGGACCGAACTTCGCAGTTAATCCAGGGCTTTTGGTTGGGATATGTCCTGCAGCGTTTTGTGGGCACAATATTTTCAACACATGTACTGATGTAACCAGTTACACTGGAAGCATATTCCTCTAAATCCACAGTAGAGTCATCCCTCAGAGCAGCAGTTTTAAACACATCCCAGTTTGTTCTGTCAAAGCAGTCCTGCAACACCAGTTCAGTTTCCTCAGTCCACACTTTAACATTTTTACTCACTGGGGGGGCTTGCTTGAGGAGTTGTCTGTACGCTGGATAGAGGAACGTTGAGATGTGGTCGGACTGTCCGAAGTGTGGCCGGGGCACAGCTTTGTAGGCTCCTCTCACGTTGCTGTAGACGTGGTCAAGAGTATTTTTCTCCCTCGTCGGAAAGTTCACGTATTGATGGTATTTCGGGAGTACACTCTTAAGGTTGCGGTGGTTGAAATCTCCGACTACGGTGAACACAGCGTCTGGGTGTGCAGTCTCATGCTTGTTGATGATGTCATGCAGCAGCCCCAGTGCAGTTGTGGAGTCCGCTTGTGGCGGGATGTAAACAGCTAAAATAAACACTGCACTGAACTCCCTTGGTAGATAAAAGGGTCTGCACTTCACCATCAAAAGTTCAATATTAGCCGAGCAGTGTCTTTCAACAACCTGTACATCCGAGCACCATCTATTGTTCACATAGACACAGACGCCACCGCCTCTCGTTTTCCCCGAGGCTAATGTGCGGTCCCCGCGGAAGACAGAATGTGTTTCAAGCTGGATGGTAGAGTCTGGAATGATGTCCGAGAGCCAGGTTTCCGTGAAAATAAGAGCACAACATTCTCTCATCTCACGTTGGGTTGTAATCCTTGTTCTTAGCTCATCCATCTTGTTTTCGAGAGAGCGGACGTTAGCTAGCAGCAGGCTAGGTAGCGGTGGTCGTGTTGCCCTAGCCTTTAGCCTGGCATGTAGCCCACCTCTCTTGCCACGTATCCGCCTTGACCGCTCTCTCCGTCGGCTGCGCTGCTCACCCACGTCCGGTGCTGTTGGGCCTTCCCGTCTATAGTTAGCGGGGTCCCGACGCAGTAAGAAGTCGAAATCCTTTAAGTTATAAATGAGCTCATGTTGAGCTTTGCCGATGTCCAGAAGTGCTACTCTGTTGTAACTCACTAATGCGTGCAAGAACTTTGCATTTAGGGTGCAAACTAAGAATATAATAAATAAACAACGTTGGTTTCGGGAGGACGAAACAAAGACGTCTGCCACGGGGGGCGCCATCTGGACTGCACCACAGGTGTGTGTTGTATCCTCCGGGAGACTCTGAATTTCCTCAGTTGCCTGAGATGGAACAGGCGCTGCCTTGCCTTTCCCACCAGAGAACTGATGTGGGTAGTCCAGGTCAGGTCTTCTGAGATGTGGACTCCCAGGTATTTAAAACTGCTCACCCTGTCCACAGCAGTCCCTCCGATGTCCAGCGGTGTGTAGGCCCTTAGTTTTTGTGCTCTCCCGAAGTCCACAATCAGCTCTTTTGTCTTGGAGACGTTCAGGATGAGACTGTTCTCCTGACACCAGAGTGACAGGTCCGCCACCTCGTCCAGGTAGCCTTTCTCATTGTTATCTGAGATCAGCCCCACCACGACCGTGTCGTCCGCAAACTTGATGATGGAGTTTTCGCTGGACTTAGCCACACAGTGTTTTGGTGTAGGCGTGCCTGTTTTGGTGTAGGCGTGGCTCCAGGCTCCTGCCGATCATTCATGTCACCTTCTACACACCTGCGGCTTGTCTCCTCATCACCCTTCTGTGTTTTATACCCTGGTTTTCCGTCTACTCCCTGCCAGTTCGTTATAGTGCTTATCCCCATACGTTCCAGCAATTTCTCGCCTGTTGTTTTCCTGGTTTGTGACTTCATGTGTTTTTGGACTGTGTCTTTGCCAAACCCCTACCGAATTATCTGCTCTTCTTAGGACTGCCCTCTCGTGTATCGACTGCTGCCTGAACTACCCACCTGTCTCCCTTGCCTACCTGCCCTACCCACCTGCCTGCCCAGTCTACCCCGTTACCCTTTCCCTGTTTGTCCCTTATTAAATACTCTATTATTTTTATACCTGTGTCCTGATTCTGTGTGTTGCACTTGGATTCACTTGTTCTGATACTTGACATTACTTATCTCAGGTGACCAACACACGGTGCACACACTGTGAAGACTGAGCGGGGAGTGAAGGGAAGTGAGGGATTGAGTGAGTGAGTGAGTGAGACAGCACAATTGGCGGCCGGAGGGAGACACCTAGGGACTGCACAGGGAAGTGCGCCCCCATCCGTAACATATTTTGACAGTTTGAACATTGGGGTCAAAGTTGTTTTAAAATAATATCGTCACTCCTTTTTCACCCCCAGTCCCTTTTTCACACAACTTCATCTAACACTGTGGAATGGGTTCCTTGTAAACAATAAATCGGATACTCTTTCTCTTTTAACCACGTAAAAACTACTCTTCTTTTCTGCTAAACCATTACAGTTATAGTGAGCTATATATTTTTTTCAACCAATTACCATAATAATACACAAGTTTCTATCATAATTACCATTAATCCTGCTAAATTTCTACCAGAAAGTACCATGATAATAATACTGCTACTGCTCCATTGTCCCTCCTCTAAAAAAGTTGTCCCTATCCCGAAACATGCCCTAAAACCTCCCATCCCAGATTGCCCCTCTTGCGCCATCATCACGTGATGATGTGATGGAGACATTCAGACATGCACAGACGTAGCAACAACATAACACAGTTCTTATCCAAATCAGAAAATGTAAGCTAAGGCTACGTTATTCCTAGCTCTGGGGAAAGCGATCTTACAAGCAGTCTAATTAGCTAATAGCGATTACAATTTATAATGTTTCACATCACAAATAAGCTCATCAGTGATCTAAATATTTGACTGAAACACTTTCCAAAAGTTTAAAGCAATCCGATGATGGCTATTCACTTGTTTGTGAGATGTTTGTTTTTCCACATCCAACCAAAGATGAAACGAGATGACAAGATGGGTCATTCCCATCATTCACTTTTCAAGTCTTCCGGAAAGTTTTGCAATGGGTTTCCCGACATACGAGTGAACCATCTACTCACCGAATTTCGCGAAGACATCTTTGGTCCAACAGATGTTGACATGACACCCAGAATGCATTGAATGATTACAAATGAAAACAAACATGGATGCACACGGAAACAGTAATTAGCGTCATTACATTATTATGATCAGTACAACCGGTAACACCTTACATTAAGGTCACATTTGTAAACGGTTTATAAGTGGTTTATAATTTGTTAATAAATCAATTATAATCAGTTTATTATTGAATTCTAAACCATTTACAAACAGTTATAAGTCATGAGTTTAGATTGATCGATATTCACTTGGTGCTTGCCAAATAGGGAGCTTGAAATCAGGAGCCAATTATTAATGCTTTATGAATGCACTTATAAATGCCTCGAAAACTAACCCTGATGTGAAATAATGCAATATTATTTGCAATTGTTGCATCATGGTTGCACAGTTGGGAATATTTGCTAGTTTTTCCACCAGATTTGTGTAATTATGGGTGTAATTACTCTTAATTAATGTACTGTATCTATGCCTCTATCCTACAATTACAACAATGACGACCCTCATTAGATATGGTTGATTAATTAATTAGATATTTATTGATTAATTTATGGTATAGCAAAACCTCATTGGACAACAGCAATAGCAGACCAGTTCTCCAAGCCCTAACCCTTGGATTTAATGGCTGCTACTGGGACACAATGTACAGGTCACTCTGTCTGTTCCAGCAGGTTATCTGGTTACAATTCAGCATGACGAGTATTTAAACCATTTATAGGGCAGTACTCTTATTTTGAAGAAAAAAAAAACTATCACGAACCAGGAAGTGGGTTCGACATCCAAACTATATATGCAAGCTCTCTTGTGTTGCTATTTTTACTCAGTATTTGGTCCAAACGATCAAATGATATATAACATTTACAAACGATCGGTTGGCTCAGGCCAGCTGCTCTTCGAAAAAAAAGAGAAAGATGTAAATCACACAGCGCTAACAACTTACTTCAAAAGTGATGGTACTAACTAGCTACACAAGCTAGCTAGCTAGCTATATGCTCATTTTGATACTGTCATGACTGGCTAATGTAGAGCTACCTACAGTAGCTAGCTCCACACTAGTGTGACTTTGTCGTAAGCTTGAAAAAACTTGTAGTTTAAACACTGATAATACATAGTTTGTTGTATAGTGTGTGGGGCTACTGGTGTTGCTCACTAGCTAGGTAGTAGCTAGTTAGCCAGTATCACCTGTAGCAAGCCTGTAAGTTGATGCCAATATGAAACGCACCTTTCAAACTGTTTATTAACTTATCGATTTTCATTCCGCAGCAGGCCAGTAGCCTTGCTGCAGTTTGTTATTGGCTTATATTATGTTTAAAGTGAATGCCATCTCTGTCATAAGATGAGTATAGACTCATACATTTGGGATTGAGTGGTGAAGCCTGTTCTCCAGTCTCAGTAAGTTAGTTTAATAAGTAAGTTTGTTTAAAGTCAGTGTGCTGTTGGTAGCTTGTGTATTTTGCTGTGTCTATCCTGTCTTAAGCTCTGGGATCTAGTTTCTATTGAAAGCCATCTGTTTGAAGCCAATTGCTGTCAATCTCCAGTGAGAGGGCCTGACACTATCCTGTAAGGTATTTTAACTCCTGCTCACCTTGGACCAGGACTAATACATTTGGGATTGAGTGGTGAAACCTGTATGGTCATTAACTGATCATTAGGTGGGAGGGGCTGCTACCTTGAAAGTCATCAGCAATCACAGAATCTGCATTTCTATCATGACGGTCATAGAGCGACAGCCTCTGCAACAGCCTCCTGACACGATGACGAAGGAGTCAATCTGTGGAGTCCATCGAGGAAGGTCAAACGACGAAGTATTTTTTCTATTAGTTTATTTTTTTCCCTACTCTGCATGTGCGCTATCTACATCTTTTATTGCCCACAAATCTCTATACCGGCAAATATCACAATATGCTTTCTCCCCATTCCTGTTATTTCATCCCTCAGGAGGACACACCGACGCTACATCTCCCCTCGCAACCATTCCAATCTAATGTACCCACCATGCTCAACTGACCATGACCTCACTGTTGTGGGAGGACTTTGGAACTGCCAGTCAGAGGTCCGGAAACCAGAGGCTATCTCAGCCTATGCCTACTTCATGTCTCTCCATTTCCTTGCCCTCACAGAGACATGGATTACCCCGGAAAACACAGCTACTCCGCCAGCCCTCTCTGATGCCTACTCCTTTTCTCATTCCCCTAGACTCTCTGGTCGAGGGGGAGGAACAGGACTCCTCATCTAACCTAAGTAGTCACATAATGTCCTTCCCCTGTCACACCTGTCCCTGAGGACGGCACACCACTCACATTATTTTTAAGCTTCACTCAGCTGGAGTACTTGACCTTCTCTCCTCCTTCAGCCTTACCCTGTCCCACTCTCCTCCAACTCATAAGGCGGGCAGCTCGACTTTGTCTTCACCAGATCCTCCCATACCTACAACCTTACTTACCCCTCTTCCGGTTTCTGATCATCATTTTGTATCCTTCTCCCTTCCGCTCAAATCCTCCCCCTCCCAGTCAGTTTCTACCCACACTGTATCCTCTCATCGCAACCTGCGTACCCTCTCACTCACTGCTCTCTCTTCCTCTGTCTTATCCTCCCTACCCTCTGTCCCTTCTATCCACTGATGCAACCTCCTCCACCCTCCTGTCCACTCTTTCCTCATCCTTCAACTCTCTCTGTCCACAGACCTCAAGGCCGGCACGATCCTCTCCACGCATTCCTTGGCTATCTGAAACCCTGCAAGCTTGTAGAATAGGGCTCTGGGCAGCTGAGAGGAAATTAGGAAAAACTGGTCTCCCTAATGACCTAGAACCTTATCTCTCTCTCCTCCTCAACTACACCTCATCTGCTAAAGCTTCTTACTACCATTCCAAAATTAAATCCTCTGCCTCTGACCCAAGGAAACTGTTCTCCACATTTCTCACTCCTCAACCCACCTCTTCCCCCTTCTCCCTGTCTGTGGATGACTTTGAAAAGAAGGTTGATGACATTAGCAGCTCTTTCCCTCTACCTCTTGCCAACACTGCTACAGTGGGGGAAATAATTATTTGATCCCCTGCTTATTTTGTTAGTTTGCCTGATTACAAAGAAATGAGCGGTCTATAATTTTTATGGTACTTTTATTTTAACAAATAGACATAGAATATCAACAAAAAAAGTCCAGAAAAACATATTATATAAAGTTATAAATTAATTTGCATTTGATCGAAGGAAATAAGTATTTGATCCCCAAGCAAAACATGACTTAGTACTTGGTGGAGAAACCCTTGTTGGCAAGCACAGAAGTCAGACGTTTCTTGTAGTTGGTCACCAGGTTTGCACACATCACAGGAGGGATTTTGGTCCACTCCTCTTTACAGATCCTCTCCAAATCCTGAAGGTTTCAAGGCTTTTGCTTGGCAACTCGAAGCTTCAGCTCCCTCCGCAAATTTTCTATAGGATTAAGGTCTGGAGACTAGCTAGGCCACTCCATGACCTTAGTGTGCTTATTCTTGAGCCACTCCTTTGTTGCCTTGGCCATATGTTTTGAGTCATTGTCATGCTGGAAGACCCATCCACGACCCATCCTCAGTACTCTGGCTGAGGGAAGGAGGTTCTCGTCCAAGATCTTACGGTACATGGCCCCGTCCATTGGCCCCTCAATGCAGTGAAGTCGTCCTGTACCCTTAGCAGAGAAACAACCCCAAAGCATAATGTTTCCACCTCCGTGTTTGATGGTGGGGATGGTGTTCTTGGGATTGTAGCATTCAGTCGAATTTATGCCAAAGAGTTCAATTTTGGTCTCACATGACCACATCACCTTCTCCTAAGCCTTCTCTGAATCATTTAAGTGTTCAATCGGCAAACTTCAGATGGGCCTGTACATGTGCCTTCTTGAGCAGGGGGACCTTGCGGGCACTGCAGGATTTCAATCCGTTACGGTGTAGTGTGTTACCAATGGTTTTCTTGGTGACTGTGGTCCCAGCTGCCTTGAGATCATTACCAAGCTCCTCCTGTGTAGTTCTGGGCTGATCCCTCACCCTTCTCATGATCATCCTTACCCCACGAGGCGAGATCTTGCATGGAGCTCCAGGCCGAGGGCGATTGATGGTTATTTTGTATTTCTTCCATTTTCTAATAATTGCACCAACAGTTGTCTCCTTCTCACCAAGCTTCTTGCTGATGGTCTTGTAGCCCATTCCAGCCTTGTGAAGGTCTACAACTCTTACCCTGATGTCCTTTGAATGTTCTTTGGTCTTGCCCATGGTGGTGGAGAGGTTGGAATGGAAGAGATTGATTCTATTGACAGGTGTCTTTTATACCCATAACAAGCAGAGATTAGGAGTACTTTCTTAAAGTGACAGGAGTAATCTGTGTGCCTCATGGGCATATAACCGGTCTGTATGAGCCAGAATTCTTGCTGGTTTGTAGGGGATCAAATACTTATTTCCTTCGATCAAATGCAAATCAATTTATAACTTTATATAATTTTAGACCGCTCATTTCTTTGTAATCGGGCAAACAAAATCAGCAGGGGATCAAATAATTATTTCCCCCACTGTACCTCTCCTCCCAAACCCACTGCGCTACACCCAGTCTCTGGTTTATCAGCTTTTTCCCCCCTCTCCCCTGATGATATTTTAAAACTGGTCACATCGAAGCGGGCAACCACCTGCCCCCTCGATCCTATCCCCTCCCCCCTTCTCCAATCCAATCTCCAAAGACCTCCTTCCGTTCCTTACCACCTTAATCAATTCCTCTTTATCCACAGGATCTGTCCCAGCGGCCTTCAAGATAGCCAGAGTCAAACCTCTTCTCAAGAAACCAACTCTTGACCCGTCTGCTGTCCATAACTACAGACTGGTATCCCTTCTCTCCTTCTTATCTAAAACCCTTGAACATGCTGTCTCTAACTAACTGTCTCACTACCTCCTTCAGAACAACATCCTTGACCCATGAATAAGCACGAGTCGGCTTTAATAATGTAATGTATTTATTACAGAATGAAGTTAGGAATTTTCATGCGAGACAGGAGTAAGGATGTTGTCAGCTGGAAGTTTATGCAGTCTGAGTTGGAAAATTCAGGTGGGGTGCAGCCGCAGTTGTCTAAAATATGCAACATTAAAGGCTACAGTAAAATCAGTGTTTGCATGTCAATCTTCTATGACCTAACATAATTTGTTAAATGAAGAACTTTACTGTTCTAGGGGAGGAGTGGGATTGGATTGTGCTCATCATTTGAATTGTATCTCTCTAGTGGCTATATAAATTGTCACACTTTTGTTTGGGAAACCATTTGAGCTTGTTGTAAGTGGAGCTCAAGCATGCACACGCACACAGGAGCTGAATCAAAATGTGTAGCCTACAGATCATGAACAACTGTCCAAGGCTACATCAATTATATGACACTGATATGAAAGTACCTCATTTGTAGCCAACTATGATACATGATATGACGGACAGGGGAGAAAAGAACAGTCAAATACAGACAGTAGGCAACTACAAATGACTTGTTGGATATGGGCAGTAAAACAGTGAAAATATAATTTGTTTCATTCTTGTCATTGTACATGGCATGTAAACATTTTTGATTCATTTGATTCACTCTCATTTCAATCATGTGAAATATGTGAACTTGCAGTGCCAGAGCGGAAAATTATTGACACAAACTGCTCTCTTTGCTTCGTGAGCGTGCTGTGTCCATATAGCCTACTGCTGAAATGCACGGAATCAACTGAGAAACATTATATCACTCTGAGTTAATTAATATGCGATTTCGCGGACACACATATTCTATGTCTGACGTCATTTTATGAAGTGTCCATGAAGATATGATTTGTCCTAAATTAACGTTTATCCAAGGACACCCTTTCCAAATGGAAACAACTCTTAAGCTACTCTTCACATAATTCAGGCGGCAATGTTTGTTAGCACACTATAACACACTGTAAGCTGTTAGCAATGATAGTGCAGAGGACCCAAGTGCGGAGAGATACTCAGACGGACAGCGTAAAGTCAAATCAAATAATGTTTTTTTAATACTAATGTTTAGCACGGCACACAAACAAACACTGTGGAAAAAGGGTAAAATAAAGGTGGAGAAAACCAAGCTCCGTTAACAAAAGTACGCACTTAACAAGTGGAATAACTTGAACTTAAGAAATACTAGTCTCGAACTAGGGCAACGGGGTAAACAACTGGAATCACGGAACCGACGGGCAGACAGGGAGAATCTCTGACAAAGACATGGGGAACACACAGGCTATATATAACAAACACGAGACAGAATACACAGGTGAAACGAATAATGGTAGATTGGGAGGGCACTGGCCCCGTACCACCAGAGGAGGGCACCAGAGTCACCAGACAGCAACCTCAGGCGTGACAGTACCACCCCCCCACGAACGGCACCAGCCGTTACTTGGGTGCCCCAGGATGAAGGCGGCGGAAGTCAGTAATCAAGGTGGGGTCCAGTATACTCCGCCGGGGCACCCAAGTCCATTCCTCCGGACCATAGCCCTCCCAATCTACCAGGTACTGCAGACCCCTCCCCACCCTTCTACAACCAAAAATCCGGTTCACGGTGTATGCCAGCTGTCCTCCGACGAGACGAGGTGGGGGGGCCAGGGGGCAGGAGGTAACGGGCTTGAGGGAGACATGAAAGCGACCCACGAAGCGGGGGGACAGCTTCCGGGACTCGACCCGGAGGGGAAGGTCCCGGGTTGAGAGCCACACCTTCTGGCCCGGGCGGAAGACCGGGGCCGGGCGACACTTGCGATTGGCCTGAAGCTGGGACCTAGCCGAAGCCCTCTTGAGCGCCGCCCGTACCCGTCTCCAGGTCCTGCGACACCAACTGACTTGGGCCTGGACCGAAGGTACCTCTGCTTCCTCCTCTTGCTCAGGGAACAGGGGGGGTTGGTAACCATACTGGCACTGGAAGGGGGACAGACCAGTGGAGGAGCAGAGGAGGGTGTTGTGGGCGTACTCAGCCCAGGCTAGTCGCCGGCTCCAGGTCGCAGGGTTACCGGAGACGTAGCACCTCAGCACACCCTCCATGTCCTGGTTGACACGCTCTGTCTGCCCGTTAGATTGAGGGTGGAACCCGGACGAGAGGCTGACGGCGAATGCCTTCCAGAACCTGGAGGCAAACTAAGGACCCCGATCCGACACCACATCCTGGGGGAGACCGTGGATCCTGAAAACATGCTGCACCATCAGGTCCGCGGTCTCCTGGGCCGAGGGCAGCTTGGGAAGGGGGATGAAGTGGGCCGCCTTGGAGAACCGATCCACCACCACCAGGATAGTGGTGAACCCGTCGGAGGGGGGAAGGCCCGATATAAAATCCAAGGAGATGTGGGACCAGGGGCGCTTGGGGATGGGAAGGGGCCGGAGGAGACCCGCCGGGGCCAGATGGGGACTCTTGCTGCGTGAGCACACGCCGCAACGAAGGTGCGCGTATCCCCCTCTGCCGTGGGCCACCAGAACCTCCTCCGGATGAATTCTGGCAGCCCCTGGGTGACCCGTGAGGGAGGATGCGTGCACCCACAGGAGTAGCCGTGCGCGCGCAGCCTTGGGAACGTAGAGTCTCCCCGGCGGACCTCCCCCGGGGTCGGGCTCCCGCCTCAGGGCCGTCCTGACCACCCGCTCTATGCCCCAGGACACGGGCGAGGATGAGAGCCTCCGGAACGATGGGGTCGGGGGTCTCCACCAGATCGAATTGATGGGAGAGAGCGTCAGGCTTGGTGTTCTTCGACCCCGGACGATAGGATATAGTGAAGGTGAACCTGGTGAAGAACAGAGCCCACCTCGCCTGACGGGAGTTCAACCGCTTGGCCCCCCGGATGTACTCCAGATTCTTGTGATCTGTCCACACTTCAAGCGGCTGGACGGCGCCCTCCAGCCAGTGCCTCCACTCCTCCAATGCCAGCTTAACCACCAGCAGCTCACGGTTGGCCACGTCGTAGTTCCTCTCTGCTGGGGACAGCCGACGGGAGAAGAAGGCAAAGGGATGGATCTTCCCGTCTTTAAGGCACCGCTGGGAGAGCACCGCCTCCACTGCAATGTCAGAGGCATCCACCTCCACCACAAAGGGCTGAGCAGGATCTGGATGCCCAAGGACCGGGGCGGAGATGAAGCGGTCAAGGGAGCAGCCAGGGCACTAAACCCGCGGATGAACCGCCTTTAAAAATTGGCGAACCCCAGGAACCTCTGCAGCTGTTCCAGGGATGAGGGCTGGGGCCAGTCCAACACTGCATGGACCATGGTAGGGTCCATCCGTAGCTCCCCCCTGGAAACGATAAATCCTAGGAAGGACACGGTCTCTTGATGAAAAACGCACTTCTCTGCCTTCACATACAGGTGATGACGGAGAATGCGTCGCAGAACCCGGCGAACATGCTGTCTATGTTGGGCCAGATCTTTAGAAAAAATAAGAATGTCGTCCAGGTAGACGAAAACACAATGGTCCAGGAGGTCACGCAGCACGTCGCTGACCAACGCCTGGAAGACTGCCGGGGCGTTGGCCAACCCGAAGGGCATGACACGATATTTGTAGTGGCCCCTCGGCCGTTTTCCACTCATCCCCCTCCCGGATCCTCATCAGGTTGTAGGCGTTGCATAGGTCCAGCTCGGTGAAGACCCGGGCCTGCTGCAGGGATTCAAAGGCCGATGTCATCAGGGGGAGTGGATTACGATTCTTCACCGTTACGTCGTTCAGGCCCCCGTAGTCGATGCAGGGCCACTGTCCCCCGTCCTTCTTGGCCACAAAAAAGAACCCTGCACCCGCCGGGGACGTGGAAGGTCGGATATGCCCCGCTGCAAGCGCTTCCTCGATCTACTCCTTCATGGCCAGGGTCTCTGGTCGGGACAGGGAGAACAAGCGACCTCTAGGAGGCATAGAACCTGGCAGGAGGTCGATAGCGCAGTCGTAGGACCTGTGGGGCCGGCAGGCTCTTGGCTGCTTACTAAAGACCTCCGCCAGGTCCCAATACTCCCGGGGAACACCAGTCAGGTCGGGAGCTGGGGAGGTAGGTGGCAGTGGGCGGGAAGTGGGAGTAAGGGGAATGGATGGAAGTGCGTGGACGGTAGACCCCACCCCCAGAAAAACCTGCCCAGTGGCCCAGTTAATCTGGGGATTGCTGGAAGCTAGCCAGGAGTGACCCAGGACAAGGGGGCAGTCAGGAGCCTCAATGATGAAAAAATGAGTCTTCTCCCAACGAGCCCCCTCGACCTGGAGACGCACGGGGATAGTGCGCTGTGTTATTAGGCCAACTCCTAGGGGCCGACCGTCCAGAGCCCGGACCGGAATGGGCTCCGCTAGCTGAATGAGCGGGACTACCCATCCAGCCGCCAGGCTCGTGTCCATCAGATTCCCCGCTGCTCCAGAGTCGACCAGGGCGAGCACCCTCTGCGGGTCGGAGCCCCACTGCACCGCGACCCGGAGAAAGGTCCGGGAATCTCCAGGAATGGAGGGTGGATCCCGTCCCGCCAGCACCCCCCCAGATACTAGCGGGACCCTCCGTTTCCCGATTTCTCCAGGCATGCAGCGGTGACCCGACCGGCCGCAGTACAGGCAGTGCCCCTCGCTCAGGCGGCGCTGTCTCGCCGCCTTCAAAAGGTACGCTGCCCCCAACTGCATGGGCTCCTCCTGAGGGACCTCCATAGGAGGACGGGGAAAGGGTTCTGGGTAGGGAGGCACAGGGGGAGGCACACCGCATGTCAACCTTCGCTCCCTTGTCCTCTCCCGGCGACGGTTGTCCACGCGTATAGAGAGGTCGTCCAGTTGCTCAGGGAGCTCTCGGAAGGCGAGATCATCCTTCATCACCTCCGAGAGTCCCTGGGCGTAAAGGACGACCAGAGCGCTCTCCTCCCAACCTGCCTCCCTTGCCAGGGTCCTGAACTCTACGGCGTAGTCCACCACGGAGCGCTCACCCTGCCGACAGGCCGTGAGACGACGACTGGCCTCATGCCCCGATGCCACCCGGGAGGTGTCGAATATCTTGCGTATCTTCCGGGTGAACAGAGCGACGTCAGAGCATGCCGGTGTCTGACGCTCCCACTCGGCCGTAGCCCAAGAGAGAGCCCAGCCCGTCAAAAAGGATGAGGGCTGCAGACTGAACACCAGGGAACATTGGGTGAGGAATTCTCTGCAGCCCTCCGGACGTCCGTCGTAGCGTTCAGGCGGTGGTAGGCGCGGCTCCCATGCTGTGGTCTGGGGAGCTGGAGCAGGTGGTGTCGGTGCAGGTACAGCGGCGGTCTCCCGAGCCTCTGACATGGAGCAAACCATGATGGTTAAACGTTGGAGGCTCTCGGCCACCTGCTGCATTCCCTGCTCGTGTTGGGCCAGTACTTTGTGCTGGGCCGCGAACTCTTCACGCAGCCTGAGTATCTCCGCTGGGTCCATAATGGTCGGAGATTCTGTTAGCAATGATGACCCAAGTGCGGAGAGATACTCAGCGTAAAGTCAAATCAAAGAATGTTTTAATACGATAACTGGGCACGGCCCACAAACAAACACTGGGGAAAAAGGGTAAAATAAAGGTGGAGAAAACCAAGCTCCTTTAACAAAAGTACGCACTTAACAAGTGGAATAACTTGAACTTAAGAAATACTAGTCTCGAACTAGGGCAACGGGGTAAACAACTGAAATCACAGAACCGATGGGCAGACAGGGTACTCACAGACATACAGGGAGAATCTCCGACAAAGACATGGGGAACACACAGGCTATATATAACAAACACGAGACAGAATACGCAGGTGAAACGAATAATGGTAGATTGGGAGGGCACCAGAGTCACCAGACAGCAACCTCAGGCGTGACAGTAAGCATATCCATTATGCTCAACGATGCCTCCTGGTGGTTATTTTGCCAAGGTGAATGACCTGAAATAAAACTTACTAGTGCTATCGCGGGTTCTTCAAAGGCTGTATCCACAAATAGGAAGAAATCACAATTGTGTGCCACAAGAGTCCTCAAAGGTCAAACCTCAACCGGCAACTGTAAGGTTCAGGGCCCGACCAAAAGACCTGCACACACTTCCCTCCAAAGGGTGCTGGTCCAATCACCCTAACAAAACACCTGCATGAACATAAGCGCAGACGTAATACAGTTAGAAACAAAAAACAACATATAAGAACCAACATCACAGATGCATTCATTTGTGAGATATTTAGATATTGTGAAAAATTTACAATTTGAAGCATATTTGCACATTTGCTCGGGAATGAATTTATGTTCTTTGTGGTACATTATCTCACTTACCAACGTACAGTTGTGGTCAGAAGTTTACATACACTTGTAAAGAACATGTATGTCATGGCAGTCTTGAGTTTCCAATCATTTCTACAACTCTTATTTTTCTGTGATGGATTGATTGGAGCACATACTTCTTTGTCACAAAAAACATTCATGAAGTTTGGTTCTTTTATGAATTTATCATGGGTCTTCTGAAAATGTGACAAAATCTGCTGGGTCAAAAATATACATACAGCACCTTGAATTATCCATTTTGGTGATGTAGAAAGTTGTGTCAATCAAATTTGCTTTGTGGCATGGCCTCTTAACTTCTTATGAGTGATTATGATTGACTACAGCTGGTGACTTATTTCAGCCCATTTAAATAGGGCTGGTTTGATACACTCATTACACTCAGCCGAAAACGCTACAATGGGAAAGTCTCAGGAGCTCAGCACGGATCTGAAAAAGCGCATCATTGACTTGAACAAGTCAGGAAAGTCACTTGGAGCCATTTCAAAGCAGCTACAGGTCCCAAGATCAACTGTTTGTAAGTATAAAATGCATGACACAGTTGTGTCACTGCCACGATCAGGAAGAAAACGCAAGCTATCACCTGCTGCTGAGAGAAAATTGGTCAGGATGATCAAGAGCCAACCAAGAACCACCAAAAAGCAAGTCTGCCATGAATTAGAAGCTGCTGGAACACAGGTGTCAGTGTCCACAGTCAAGCGTGTTTTACATCGCCATGGGCTGAGAGGCTGCTGTGCAAGAAGGAAGCCGTTGCTCCAGAAGCGGCACCTTAAGGCTCGACTGAAGTTTGCTGCTGATCACATGGACAAAAAAAAGGCCTTCTGGAGGAAAGTTCTGTGGTCAGATGAAACAAAAATTGAGCTATTTGGCCACAATGACCAGAAATATGTTTGGAGGAGAGAAGGTGAGGCCTTTCACCCCAAGAACACCATACCTACCGTCAAGCATGGTGGTGGTAGTATTATGCTCTGGGCCTGTTTTGCTGCCAGTGGAACTGGTGCTTTACAGAAAGTAAATGGAATAATAAAGAAGGAGGATTACCTCCAAATTCTTCAGGAAAACCTAAAATTATCAGCCAGAAGGTTGGGTCTTGGACGTAGTTAGGTGTTCCAACAGGACAATGACCCCAAACACACATCAAACGTGGTAAAGGAATGGCTAAATCAGGCTAGAATTAAGGTCTTAGGGTTAGGGTTAGAAAGGGTTACAAAGTCAAGTAGGGTTACAAAGTCCTGACTTAAACCCCATCGAGAACATGTGGAGTGTGCTGAAGAAACAAGTCTGTGTCAGAAAGCCAACAAATTTAGTTGAACTGCACCGATTCTGTCAAGAGGAGTGGTCAAAGATTCAACCAGAAGCTTGTGGATGGCTACCAAAAGCGTCTAATTGAGGTGAAAATGGCCAAGGGACATTTAACCAAATATTAGCATTGCTGTATGTATATTTTTGACCCAGCAGATTGTCACATTTTCAGAAGACCCATAATAAATTCATAAAAGAACCAAACTTCATGAATGTTTTAGAAATTGTTTAGAGTTGTTTTAGAGTTGTAGAAATGATTGGAAACTCAAGACTGCCATGACATACATGTTCTTTACAAGTGTATGTAAACTGCAGGAACAGCAGATTTGACGGCGGGCCCTGCAGTCTCATCTGGGGTTTCCTTCTGAGGTTGGCCCCTGGCATGATATAACTTTAACATGTTAATGTGGCAAACTCGAGACTTGCATCTCCAATCGGGAGTCTGGATAATGTAATCGGTATTACTCAACTTCCGTTCCACAGAGTATGGACCTGAGAAACGGGCAGAGAGAGAGGAACCTGTAATAGGTAACAGAACTAAAACCTGGTCACCTGGTTGCAACAAACGTGGGACTGCCTTCTCATCAAAGTGATGCTTCATCCATTTCTGTGAGGAGGAGAGAGCATCTTTAGCGAGAGCGCAGGCACTGTGTAACCGCTCACGAAACCTGCTCACATAAGCCAACACTCTTTGTGTTGAAGCACTTTGTGTTGAGGTCCGCGTACCGTATGTCCGAACACAAGGTAAGCCGGACTAAGTCCTAAAGACTCCTGAACAATCTCACAAACTGCAAACAAAGCAAAAGGAACAGCCTCATCCCAGTCATTTCCAGTCTCAAAACAGTACTTCCGCAGCATGGATTTAAAAGTTTGATGCCATAGTTCGAGTGCACCCTGCGACTCAGGATGGTAGGCACTAGAAACTCGGTGTGTAATAGATAGAGACGTTAACACTTGCTTAAACACATTTGAAAGAAAATTTGAACCCTGATCTGTTTGTACAACTTTCGGGAGTCCAAATGTCGAAAAAAACTTAATCAAGGCCTTGACAACTGACTGTGCAGTAATTTTCCTTCGAGGAATAGGTTCTGGATAGCGCGTAGCCATGCACATAATTGTCAATAAAAACTGGTTACCAGTCTTAGACTTCGGTAACGGGCCAACACAATCTACCAGCACATGCTCAAAAGGCTCACCCAGCACAGGTATTGGACAGAGGGGAGCAGGAGGGATAACTTGATTTGGTTTCCCTGTGATCTGACAGGTACAACAGAAATGAGCTACATCTCGTTTTAGACCTGGCCAAAAGAAATGCTTAAGAATTCTATCTGAGGTCTTTGTGATACCTAAATGGCCAGACCATAGGTGATCATGAGCCAGAGAAAAAACATGCTGTCGGTATGCCATGGGTACAACAATCTGATAGATGACACTCCAGTCCTGTTCTGAATCAAGACGGGAAGTCCACTTTCACATGAGAAGGTCCTTGTCTATGAAGTACGCTACATTTGTTTTGTTAACTCCTTCCGGAGAAACAGCATTCACATAGCATTTCTTAAGGGTAGGGTCTATTTTCTGTGCAGTTACCAGCTTATTGCGAGTGATAGGCAATTTCAATGTGTCAATGCTGGGGCCAGCGCACTCTCTGGCGCGGTCTTTATCAGGGTGAGGAGGCGGTACAAGGGTAGAGCTAACAAATTCATCCGTTGCCAATACTGTACCAAGAACGGAGTCAGACAAGTCCACCGCGTCACTCAACTTTCGGGACTGAGCTGGCGTGACGGCGCACGCTGGGAAAACCTCTGGGAAACTCACGGCCAAGTCATCGGTCTGAGCTTCTGCTGGGCATTCCAACAGCTCTAAAACAGGCAGCACTTTACCCCCAGCAATATCATTACCCAGAATGAAATGAATGCCTTTCACCGGTAGGGTAGGACGTACATCAATTCTGAAAACTCCACTGACCAAGTCACATTGTAAATGTACTTGGTGTAATGGGACGGGCACAAACCCCATTTCTATGCCCTGAACCAAGACGCTAGTACCACAGAACTAATAATTTGACCATGGTAGCACATCAGACAGGATGAATGACTGCGCCGCACCAGTATCTCTAAGAATCTTAATTTCTTGCTGGTCCTTCAGATCGCCGCCGGTTAGTGACACTAGACCATTAAGAACGAATGGGTGGTAGCAGGGATCGGGGGAGTCAAAATCACCCACAGTAGGCCTACTCGGCATGACTACCACAGGAGGAGGCACTGTTCGAATCAATCCAACCCCTTTGGGTTGCTTAACAGGCTTTGGTTGTTTATTCTTAAGAATTAAACAATCAGCAATGACATGGCCAGGCTTATGACAATAAAAACATTCCCGTTCCTCCTTAGAGCGTAAGGGAAGCCCTATTGACTGACCAGACTGAGCAGTGGGAGAGGACGTATCAGTAGCAGTCCTACCTCCAGTACGGGAAAATGACTGAACAGGCTTGTGAGTTAATACAAACTTGTCCGCTAGTACAGCTGCCTGGGACAACAACGCTACTTTCTGTTCATTTAAATATGTTATCAAACGTTCTGGTAAACTATTCTTGAACTCTAAGTAAAATTAACTCACAGAGAGAAGAAACGTCCGTAGCCTTGCTAGCGGTGCACCACCGATCAAACAGGGTTTCCTTCTCTCGAGCAAATTCCATAAATGTCCGATTAGGTGACTTTTTGTGATTTCTAAATTTCTGCCTATATGCCTCTGGCACAAGCTCATAGGCACGAAGAACGGTAGCTCTAATAATATTATAATCCAAACTTTCTTCAAGAGAAAGGGAAGACAACACTTCCTGGGCTTTACCAGACAACTTACACTGAAGTAAGAGAGACCACACCTCCTTAGGCCACCGCAGAGAAACTGAGATGCATTCAAAAGCACCAAAATATGAATCAATTTCCAATTCACGTCACGTTTCCCCACATCAAATGTGTCCGATGAGCGAGCTGGTGGAAAAGGCGAGGTGGAGATTGCGGGCAAAGAACGCCTCGCGCTTCAAGTTCTAGTCTCCGTACACTCACCTCCTTGTCTGCCTCAATTTCCAGCCTGCGGATCTCCAACCGAAGATTGTACTCAGCCTGCCTCTCTTTTTCCTGCTCCTCCATCTGAAGGCAAGCCAGGCGTACCTTGAGGCAGGCACCAGCACCTGATACAGAGTGCACACTAGCAGGGGAAAATGGCTCGAAACGTAGTAAGGTGGCTGGTGACGTTGGACTCCCCATCCGCTCCGGCGTTAATCTCCACCACCACCGAACGTTCGACCGTTACTATGGGCGAAGACGAAGGAATCGCAGTTTCACCCGCACCAAGCACCTTCCTATCCACCAGCATACCCACGACAAGTTCTTTCAGTTTGGCCTTTACTAAGGACCTCTGAACCGCAAACCCGAAATGATCCGCTATGGCATACAAATCAATCTTCCTACATTGGTTTAGGAGATCTATTGTCGGATCCACCAAAAAGACATCAAAATCAAAAGAAGCCATAGCTACCGAACACTAACAAGTAAGCACACACTTACACAAATCCAAATCTAACTGCAAGTAGATATAAAAAAAAACACCTGCACTTACACAATACCTACCAAAATCCCTACAATAAGCCCGATATACAGGCCCACAAAGATCCCAGACGAGCCCCCACTTTTATGTTACGACTCTAGATGAAAACTTGTCTAGGGGCTGTAGAGGAGTCGCAACAAAAGGTAGTACACCAAACTTATTGTAGGAATTAAACAACAACAGGCCACAATCCAACTAATATACAGGTATTTATTTGCTCAGGGCAAACACAAGACACACGCCAAGGAGAAAAGGGAACTACGAGCGGTGCCAAAGCAAAGAAATCAAAAACAAAAGTGATGTCCTAAACTAGTGCAATAGTAGTCTATACTATCAGGGCTATGCTAAAATGCTATGTTAGACTAATACATACATGGGGTGGCACCCACTCCTAACCTGGTGAATTGTAACAGAGGTGAGCCTATGTGGTAGAAATGTAAACCCATGGGTCTCTTGCCTATTCACCTTACCCCTAAGGCGTACACATAACAGAGACAAACTATGAGAAAATAAGTAAACAATTACTTAAACCTAACAAAAGAAAACACGATGTAAACTAATACGTATGTGATTCGAACAAACAAGGCAATAGCGAGTCAACGGCAAACACAAGACTACAATGAAATGGGTCAACTCTCAAGGGGAAGACCGGCGGAGCTTTTAAAGGAAACGGACAGGAACAGATGAGTGATGGGGACAAATAGCCAATTGCTGACGGACACCTGAATGTAGAATGACAGGGTAAAGGAGAAACAGAAGGAAACACAAAACACAACAAGGGTATGTAGGAGTGGGAACGTAACAGAGCATCTCTGGACGCATCTTATGAGCATTTTGCATCCGTTGAATTTCAGAAACCCACCTCTGCTGAAGGTGCTGAAAATGTTTATTAGGATTGTAGTGGAATTTAAATCATGGTATTTTGAAATAACATACCGTTAACCAGAGCTGTTGATTCATTCAGAGACTTTATTCACAGAGAACAAAGCCGGGTCAGGTTTGCAAAGTTGAACACACTTTTCACTTCCGTTACCTGTCTTTTTATAGACATCACATAGGTCAACACCCTTCATTCAACAAACGTCTACTTCCTGTTTACATACACCAATAATATTCAAGAACTACATTTCGTCATCCCGGGGCTACGCCCCCTTTGACTTGGCATCTGTCAGTCTACTTGAGAGATCAATTGACCTAGGCTGTTTTCTAAAGCCCTTTTGTCTTGGCTGTTTACAACTGTGTTTATCACCCATCCATCTTGTCCCTAGATCACCTGATTATGTTTCCTCAGCTGTGTACCATTCTACTTCAAAGCATCCATACTCCCTAGTCAGCCCCCACCTATCTGATCTCACCCCTCTGAGATGTTCCAGGACCATCTGGTGTCCTTGTGACCTTTTCCCCTAGGTGTGGGATTACCAAGGCTAGTATTTGTCTTTAAATTTACTATAGGATCTCTTGTGCAAGGCAGTAGTTTCCTTTTGTGAACTGATCGCGTACAGACATTTTACCAGGTGTTTAACCCGAACCCTAACCTATGCCAACTTCAACCAAACACAACAATGGCAAGAATATCTTCTACGCCGTGCGGACCCCCGCCACGCTGTTCGCTGTCATGTTCGCCACGTACATAGTCTTTGGTCTGACGGAGTTCATTGGGATGTACACTATCGCTCTGCTAGCTAACCTGGTGATGGGCCTGGCGCTGCTGTCACTCTGCACCTGGGCCTACGTTAAGTTCTCTGGGGAGTTTAGAGAGCTGGGCACCCTCATAGACCTGGTGGATGAGACACTCTGGGAACAGGTGGGTTGGTGTATGACTGTGTGTGTGACTCAAGACTGTGGGATATGGTGGGTGCAAATGTGTATGACCTGAGAAGTGAAGCACATTTGGGATTGAGTGGTGAAACCTGTCTGGTCATGAACTGATCGTTAGGTGGGAGGGGCTACTACCCTGCTAGTCATCAGCAATCACAGAATCTGCATTTCTATCATGACGGTCATAGAGCGACAGCCTTCTGACATGAAGACGAAGGAGTCAATCTGTGGAGTCCATCAAGGAAGGTCAAACTACTATTTCTTCTATTAGTTTACTTTTTTCACTACTCTTTGTGTATTGAGCGCTACCTCCATCTTGTATTGCCCACAAACCCTCTCTCTCTATACCGGCAAATATCACAATGTGCTTTCTTCCCCCATTCCTGTTATTTCATCCCTCAGGAGGATACACCTCCCCTCGCAACCATTCCAATCTAATCTACCCACCATGCTCAACTGACCACGACCTCAGTCTCAGGAGGACTTTGGAACTGACAGTCAGCGTTCCGGAAAGCAGAGGCTTTCTCAGCCTGCTTCATGTCTCTCTACTTCCTTGCCCTCACAGAGACATGGATTACCCCCGAAAACACAGCTACTCTAGCAGCCCTCTCTGATGCCTACTCATTTTCTCATTCCCCTTGACTCTCTGGTCGAGGAGGAGGCACAGGACTCCTCATCTCACCTAAGTGGTCACATAATGTCCTTCCCCTGTCACACCCGTCCATATCCACCTTCAAATTCCATGCTGTTTCTGTCACCTCCCCTGTCAAACTTCACATTGTCATAATCTATTGTTCACCAGGTCAGCTTGGCCACTTCTAAGATGAGATGGATGTCCTTCTCAGCTTCTTCCCTGAGGACGGCACACCGCTCACACTATTGGGTGACTTCAACATCCAGTCGGAGAAGCTTCACTCGTCTGGAGTACTTGACCTTCTCTCCTCCTTCGGCCTTACCCTGTCCCACTCTCCTCTGACTCCACTACAGGAACTATGTGATGCTCCATAAATGTAATGAACAGCTGGGTTTTTTGGCAGCAAAACCTACAAAATGTGAAACATCACTCAACCCCATACACAATGGAGAGAACAAGCACAAGATAACCCTCTATTTGATGTATTTGAGCTATTCAGACCTCCACAAACTTGCTTTGGTAGTCTAATTTCCCAGTTTGGGTTTATTTACAGTTTGGGTGAAGGTCGTTAGGAAGTGATTGGAGGATATTGTGCACTGTAATGCATTTTCCAAGAGCTCTATTCATTAAATGAGTAATATATTGGGTGCTTTGTTATCTAAACCTATAAGGGATAGTGCTGGCTACCGAACAAAGCACAGCTAAAAACTAACAAACAGGGAAACCTTCCTTAACTTACAATGAGTAAAGCAATGCATGTACCTGTACAGTAGGCTACTTTCCTTTGTAACTCACCCAGGGGAGGCTGGTGAAGCAACAGGCTCGTTGTAATGCATGGAATGGAATCAAACACATTCGTCATTCCATTCCATGCATTATAATGAGCCCATCCTCCTATTTCTACCTCCACCAGTCTCCCCTGAACTCACCCCATCTCATTGTATTTATGTTATAATGATTTATTGTGGAATCGGAGAGGGTTACAGCACACCTGTCAGAGAAAATGTAATCTTCCCTTTAAAGTGGAGAAGAGAAGTCTCCGTCTCCTTTCTCTCAAGACATAAAAAAGTACGCCCTCAGACATAGTCACAGTAGAAACATTAGTGAGCAGAGGGATATTTTTATTTCACTTCGCTGACACTGTATCCGTATAGTAAATCCAAGTATTGGCTATGTTACTGTAACAATGTCCGGTTGTACACAGAGGCAGACGCAGTATAGTGGTAAGGGATTTTCTCCCGTTTATTTTGACAAAGGGGTCCGCTGGCACGGCTCGGCTTTCCAGCCTCGTTCAAAGTCTTTCTTTTTGCCCTTTGGTCCTGTGCTCGGCTCTCCTCTGCTCTCGCCGCCTGCTTCTCCAGCTTAGCTCCCTTACTGAAATGGCAGAAGCACACCCATCTTAAACATTCGCCGGCGAGACTTAATTCGCAGCAGGTGTGCAACAAAAGTCTCGCCGACACAACCCCGGCCACGGTCCTGTAGCTCCCTCTACAGGCCGAACGCTGCATGTCCCCCCACATGCCCCCACCGCCCGACACAGGCCGGGGACCCGACGGCCGACGACCTACTCCCCCCCCCCTGCCCGGGAGAGGAAGTCTGCCACGACCATCTGCGCCCCCGGTCTGTGCACGACGGAAAAGTTGAAGGGCTGCAACGCGAGGTACCACCGGGTGATCCTCGCGTTTACATCCTTCATGCGGTGGAGCCACTGGAGGGGGGCATGGTCGGAGTAGAGGGTGAAGGCGCGACCCAGCAGGTAGTAGCGGAGGGTGCCGACCGCCCACTTGATGGCCAGGCACTCCTTCTCCACGGTGCTGTACCGGCCCTCCCTCTCCGACAGCTTACGGCTCAGGTACAGCACCGGCCGGTCGGCCCCCTCCACGCGCTGGGTCAGCACTGCTCCCAGCCCTCTATCCGACGCGTCCGTCTGTAGGGAGAAAGGGAGGTTAAAATCAGGCGCATACAGGACCGTTTCTCCACAAAGAGCCCCCTTAAGGGCCTCGAACGACCCCTGGCACTGGCCCGACCATTGGACCGGATCCGGGGCCCCCTTCCGGGTGAGGTCCGTCAAGGGACTGGCCAGCTCTGAAAACCCCGGTACGAACTGGCGGTAATATCCCGCCAGCCCCAGGAAGGCCCTCACCTCCTTCTTTGTCTTGGGCCGGGGAGAGGCGGCGATGGCCGCAGTCTTTTCAATCTGCGGTCGCACCTCCCCCCGACCCAAGTGGTACCCCAGATACCGGATCTCCCTCCGCCCGATCACGCACTTTTTCGGGTTGGCCGTTAGCCCCGCCTGCCTCAGGGACCGCAGAACAGCAGCCACCCTCCGCACATGCTGCGGCCAGGTGTCACTGTGGACGACAATGTCGTCTAGGTAGGCCGCAGCATAGGCGGCGTGCGGCCGCAGAATACGGTCCATGAGGCGCTGAAAAGTGGCTGGGGCTCCGAACAACCCGAAAGGGAGCACGGTGAACTGGAATAACCCGAGCGGAGTGGAGAATGCCGTTTTCTCCCGGGACACCGGCGAGAGTGGAATCTGCCAGTATCCCTTCGTGCAATCCAATGTCGTGAAGTACCTGGCCGTACCAAGCCGGTCCAAGAGCTCGTCGACCCGGGGCATCGGATATGCATCGAACTTGGAGACCGCATTAACCCGTCTATAATCCACACAGAACCGTATAGTCCCATCTGGCTTGTTGACAAGCACGATGGGGCTACACCAATCACTGCGGGACTCCTCGACCACACCCAGCTCCAGCATGGCTTCCAACTCCCGGCACACAACGTCTCGTTTGTGCACCGGCAACCTATAGGGACGCGTGCGCACCGTTAAACCCGGCTGCGTTTCTATATGGTGGTCGATGAGCGTAGTCCGACCGGGCAGGGGAGAGAACACGTCGGCGAACTTAAGCTGCAAATCTGCAACGTCCGCGGCCTGGCTAGCAGAGAGATGGTTATCAATATCGACCGGAGTGCTACCTTTCGATTTTGGGACTTCCGGACCGAACTCCTCTCTCTCTGGAACTATCGTAGCCAGAGCAACAGTGACCACGTCGTTCCATTTTTTTAGGAGATTGACGTGATACACCTGCAAGCTATCCCCCCGGTCCGAGCGTATAACCTCATAATCCACGTCCCCCATGCGACGTGTGACCACAAACGGCCCTTGCCACTTCGCGAGTAATTTCGTGCTGGAGGTGGGTAACAGTACGAGCACCTTGTCTCCCGGTGTAAACTCTCGTAGGGTAGCCCCCCTGTCATACAGGCGTTTCTGACGCTCCTGGGCTTGCAGCAAATGCTCACGTGAGATAGCCCCTAGGGCGTGGAGCTTTGTGCGCAAGTCGAGGACGTACTGGATCTCATTCTTACTGTCGCTAGACCCTTCCTCCCAATTTTCTTTAAACAGGTCTAGGACACCCCGGGGCTTACGGCCGTAGAGTAATTCAAACGGGGAAAACCCGGTGGAAGCTTGGGGAACTTCCCGCACCGCAAACAACAGGGGATCTAGCCATTTATGCCAATTCCGACTATCCTCGTGGACAAACTTCCGGATCATTGACTTCAAGGTCCGATTGAACCGCTCACAAAGGCCGTCCGTGGCCGGGTGGTAAACACTGGTTCGAATCGCCTTGATGTTCAGCAAGCCATACAGTTCCTTGAGGGTGCGTGACATAAAATTAGTGCCCTGATCGGTGAGAATCTCTTTCGGGATTCCCACGCGGGAGATGACTTGAAACAATGCTTGCGCTACACTCCTGGCAGAGATATTGCGCAGAGGTATTGCCTCGGGGTATCGGGTGGCGTAATCTATCAAGACCAACACAAATCGATAACCCTGTGTGCTCCGCTCAAATGGCCCGATAATATCCATCGCAATGCGGTCGAATGGGTTCTCGACCAATGGTAAGGGCCGCAAGGGGGCCCGTGGGATGGCCGGGGGATTTACTAACTGACATTCCCGACAGGATGCGCACCACCTACGCACCTCTGCCCGAATCCCCGGCCAATAAAATCGAGCCATTATACGGTGCAGTGTTTTGTCATACCCTAGATGGCCCGCCATGGGGTTGAAATGAGCCGCCTGGAAGACCATTTCGCGGCGGCTGCGGGGAACCAGCAACTGGGTTACTTCCTCCTGACTATGTGAGTCACGACTTACTCGGTATAACCTGTCGCTGATAATCGCGAAATAGGGGTGGGCGCGCACTGTGTCTGGCCGTATCAAAGTACCATCAATTGCTATCACTTGGTCAAAGGCTGATCTGAGGGTCTCATCACGAGACTGCTCGAGGGGGAAGTCGCCTAGCAGCGGATAGTTCGGCGAGGAAGTCTCGGGGTGAGGCGCCCCCGCCGGCTCCGGCTCCCCGGCAGTGTCGCGAGGCGCCGCCTCGGCACAGAGCACATTACACGCCACACACCTCCCTAGCTGTCGTGCACGCATCCCGGTAGCCCTCTTTACCGCTTGAGGAAACCCCTCCCAATCCACACCTAGAATCAGGGGATGCGTGAGGCGTGGGCTAACCGCCGCCTGTACCCTATGGTTTTTCCCCTCAAAATGAATTTCGATAGCGACCAGCGGATATTCGTGAATGTCCCCATGCACACACCTCACCCGCACCCTCGATGCCTTCAACAGTGCCCCCGGTCGAACCAGGCGCTCCTGGATCATGGACTGCATACAGCCCGAATCCAAGAACGCCTGGTGCGTATCACGTTGTATCCTTACCGGAATACGATACGCCGCTCCTGGTCCGGGGGGAGGGCCCGGTATGTCGCCGATGCGGACGACCTGCCCCACGTCCATCGCCCGACACTCGGCCTGCACGTGGCCCGGCCGTCCGCACCGCCAACACACCCCCCCTGTCGCTCGAGGTTCTCTCTGCGGGGCCGGGGCTGGTTCCGGATCGGCGCGCTCCTGCCATCTCGTTCTCGGGGCGGGCGCCGGCCTCCCTCCTTCTGCTCCCCCGGCTCCTCCTGGGCGTTGTCCCCCCCCCCCTTGCCGCGGGGCCGGGGTTGGTCGTTGTGGCCCTCGCGGTGGGAGGGAGAGATGGTCCTCCGCCAGACCCACGGCGGTCTTTAGGTCCTGGGGGCGGTGGTACTGGACCCAGGCGGCGGTGCGGGCCGGGAGCCCCGCGAGGAACTGCTCCAATACCACCCGGTTCCCGACCTCCACCGCCGAGTTGTTCTCGGGGTCCAGCCACCGCCATGCGCTGTCCCCCAGCCGCTGGGCGAAGGCGAAGGGCCGGCACCCCTCCTCCATGGTCATGGCCCGGAACCGGCGTCGTTGTTCCTCCGGTGTCAGGCCCAGGCGGTCCCGAATCGCCCGGGCCAGGGACTGGTAATCCCGTTGGGCGGCCGCCGGCAAACTGTGGGCCGCGAGCTGCGCCTCCCCTGACAGGAGGGGCAGCAGATGGTAGGCCCACTCTCGGTCCGGCCACCCCGAGATCCTCGCCGTCCCCTCGAACACCGCGAGGAACGCCTCTGGGTCGTCCAGGTCCCCCATCTTCTGCAGCTGGACCTTAGGGGGACCTGGTGCCGCTCCGGTCCCCGGCGCCGGCCCGCCGGCCCCGCCCGCGAGCCTCGCCGCCGTCAGCTCCTTTAGGGTCGCCTGCTGGGTCTGCTGCAGGGCTGTCTGTTGCTTACTGAAATGGCAGAAGCACACCCATCTTAAACATTCGCCGGCGAGACTTAATTCGCAGCAGGTGTGCAACAAAAGTCTCGCCGACACAACCCCGGCCACGGTCCTGTAGCTCCCTCTACAGGCCGAACGCTGCATGTCCCCCCACAGTTACACACTACAGTGTAGCACAGATACAGTACATTTCAATAACACAGAAATATCTGCATGACATTAAAATATCATTAAAGTATGTCCCTCTTTCAGATGAGAGTGCTGAGCATAGCTTGGAATGGGAATCAAGCTAGTGTAGTGATTTCATGAGGGTGTACAGGACACTGCACTAATCAGTCGTTGTGTTTATTAGATTAGATTAGATTCAACTTTATTGTCATTGTGCAGAGTACAAGTACAGAGACAACGAAATGCAGTTAGCGTCTAACCAGAAGTGCAAAAAAGCAGAAAAGTGCAGTGTGAACAGTTATGAGGATGTTCTTCTAGAGTCACTCCAGTAACTCTTACTGCCACCAAAATCACCAGACTCCACAAACTCCAAACACCACACCAGGAGAGACACAAAGCCATTTAATGACCAGCCAGATATGAACATGGGTGTAGTGAGCATTTAAGACCCTCCTCCATGTCTTCATTTTGATGACATCATTAACTTAAAGTACAACACCTGACGGCTGTTTAAAATAACTATAGACCTTTAGAATAGAAGTCGTGGCGATGTGGATTTTAAATCAGACAATTACTATGAGGTTAAAGTAGAGATTCTCAGCTTTTATTTGACAGTATTTCTGTACATATTGGTTTCATCGTTTCACCAAGAAGAAAACACTTTTTCTACATCGTCCCCCTATTTCAGGGTACCCAAAAGTAATGGGATAATTGGCTTGACAGGTGTTTCTGGTAAGTCAGGTGTGTTCCGTTACATCATTTGTGCAGGCATAAGAGAGCCGATATGTGTACACTTTGGATTTGCTTTTGGAGTTTGCTATTGGTGTCTGTCAACACAAGGACCAAAGAGGTGTCAATGAAAGTCAAGGAAGCCATTATTAGGCTGAAAAATATGAAAAAAAACAGAGAGAAAAAGAACAGAAACATAGCCAAAACCATTGGCTTGCCAAACTCAACTGTCCCACAGATCAGGAACACTCTCCAGGAGGTAGGCGTGAATGTGTCAGAGACTACCATCTGCAGAATATGTCACCATCCAAACTATAGACGCTTCACTGCAAGGTGCAAACCACTAGTTATCCTCAAAAAGGATGGTCAGGTTACAGTTTGCTAAAAAGTACCTAAAAAGCCTGCAGAGGTCTGGAAAAAGGTATTGTGGACAGATAAGATGAATATTATCATGGACCAGAGTGATTGTAAGAGGAAAGTTTGTAGAAAAAATCTGCCCAAGACTTACAGCATACCACCTCATCTGTGAAACATGCAGGGGGTGTTAGGTTTGGGCATGGAAAGGTGCCACTAGAACTTGCTAACTTGTCTTAATTGATGATTGTATCGGCTAACGGCAGCAGCAGAATGTATTCTGAAGTTTACAGAAACATCTTGTCTGCTCAAGTGCATGCCTCCAAATTCATTGGATGGCACGACAGTAAAACAATGACACAAAACATACTGTCATAGCAACTAGAGAGTTTTTCAGGGCCAAAAAGTGAAGTTGGCTGCAGTACAGGCCTGGCAGAGCATCACCAGAGAAGATACCTGGCATCTGGTGGGGTCAATGGGTCGCAGACTTCAGCCAGTTATTGCATGCAAAGGATTGTCGACCAAATACTAAACATGATGTTACACAGAAGGTCTGAGGAACCAAACGACGGCACACAGAGAGGGTAGATGAAGCCCGAAGGCGTATTTAAGAATAAAAGGGAAAAGGGTAGGGGAGAGAGAGATAATCCAAATGAGAGTAGTCCAGGGTCGGTCCAGGGTTCGGCAGGCAGGCGGGTAGTCAGACGAGCAGGGGTCGGGCAAGCAGGCGGGGAGTCAGACAGGAATGGGATAGGTCCGTGGAAGGTAGACGAGGGGGAATCTGAGGAAGACGAGGGTTCGTAAGTCACAGTACTTCACTGGAGTGAAGATCGGGCAGGGCTTTTATAGGGTGCTGATCACAGGTGTGATGATTGGGGATCGGGTCCAGGTGCGCTGTCGACTGGGAGGAAGACGCTCCAGTGATGACCGCCGTGGCCTCGAGGTGGTGCCAGAGGGTTGATTAGAAGGGGGAACCGTAACAGTACCCCCCTCCCTACGGGAGACACCGGGCGACCGTCCTGGAGCGTCTGGGTGGGCCCGATAGAAGTCGGTAGTGATGGGCAAATGAAGCTTTTGTGAAGCACTGAACCACTTGAGCCAATTGTTTCGAAAATGGGTTCATTACTCGAAGCTTCAGTTACAGTGACCTCTCCTGGCGAAGTGCAAGGCTGCAGTCAAATTAGGCAGGCTAGTTGGTGGACAGGAGGCTTTTAATTACACGCACGCACGCACGAACACACACACACACACACACCTCAATGAGCAGTGTTGGAGAAACTACTTTACTTTTGTAGAAAAGATCTTTTGTTCTGAAGCATCTTTGCTTTGATCACCCTTGGATTGAAAGTATTGTAACGACTCCGCCAAGGGAGTTACCTCTCTTGGTGTTGTGGCTAGCGCGGCCGGTTTGTAAGCGAAAGATTGCGAGTTCGATACCCGCTTAAGGCAAGCTGCTCTACCCCGCCGTTCCCTACAGTATCTTTGCTTTGATGAAATTCTTTGATGCACACACACACTAAGACTGAATATCATGTTCTATTTACAAATAAAGATTGATGAATGTGTGTATTGTGTTATTGAGGAGAGAGTGCTGGGGAAAATATGGCATAGGTTGGGTGTGTTTGTGTAACTATGGCAGGGGGTGATTATGTGGGATGGGGAACACTCAAAGATTACAAGAAGAACACTCAGAGAATACAAATGCAATACCAACAACTCAACAGCAACAATGCACCTACTACGACAATCCACAAATTGTGCATTGTTTAGAGCGGTTATAAAGTGTTGAGGCACTCAAATTCAAAACTGTCGCAACCTATCACCTGTCAGAATCGAGACGAGGCAGTGCCAGTCAATCACCTGATTGGACCGCGAACCAGTCAGGTGATTCATTCAGGCAACGAAGCAGTTGCTGCTTCGGACGTCATATGTCACGTGATTTTTTTCGCACCAAAGCAAGCTTTGAAGCAGTGGTTCGATGGAATTGTTGTTCAGTGTTTGAAGCACGTATCGAAGCTTCAGTGTCACACTGCCATCACTAGAAGTCGGCCAACAAGGAGGGGTCCGTGAAGTAGAAGGCCGGGACCCAGTCCCGATCCTCGGGCCTATAGCCCTCCCAGTCGACCAGGTACTGGAACCCGCGACCCCTACAGCGGACCGCCAGGACCTCCCTCACGGCACACATGGGGTCGCCGTCGTCCAGCACTCGGGGTGGAGGGGGGCTTCGACAGGGGGCTAGAGACTGCAGGCTTGAGCTGGGACACGTGGAAGACAGGGTGAATGGACATGGAGGTTGGGAGGGTGAGACGTACTGCTGTGGGGTTGATGATCCGGTCGATCGTGAAGGGGATCGACCGGGAGGTGGAGGGGAGGTTGAGGTCCTTGGCCCGTAGCCCAACCCGTTGGCCTGGACAGTAGGTGGGGGCGGGTCTGCGTCTGCGGTTGGCGGTGCATCTGGACCGCTCGGTGGCTTTCTCCAAGGCGGCCCGAGCGGTCCTCCAGACCCGTTGACACCGACGGAGGTGGGCCCTGGTGGACGGGACCGCAACCTCTACCTCCTGGCTGGGGAACATGGGGGGTTGATAACCCAGGGAACACCCAAAGGGGGACATCCCGGTGGCGTTGCTGGTCATCGTATTGTGTGCGTACTCCACCCAGGGCAGATGTCGGCTCCAGGTGGAAGGATGACGGGAGGAGACACAACAGAGAGCTGTCTCCAGGCACTGGTTGGCTCGCTCCGCCTGGCCATTGGTCTGGGGGTGGTACCCGGAGGAGAGGCTGACCGTGGCCCCAATGCCCTTGCAGAAGGCCTGCCACACCCGGGAAGTGAATTGGGGACCACGGTCAGACACGATGTCCTGGGGAATGCCATGGAGACGGACAACGTGGAGCACCAGGAGGTCGGCAGTCTCTGCAGAGGAGGGGAGTTTGGGAAGGGCGATGTGCGTGGACTTCGAAAACCGGTCAACGATGGTGAGGACCACGGTGTTAACCTGGGAGACAGGAAGACCGGTTACGAAGTCCAGGGCTATGTGAGACCAAGGGCGACTGGGGATAGGAAGGGCTTGTAGTAGTCCGGCCGGGGGTTGATGAGACGCCTTACTCCGGGCACAGATGGTGCATGTGGCCACGTACTCCCGGGTGTCCGTCTCCATGGTGGGCCACCAGAACCGCCTCCGGATAAATGCCAGCGTCCGGCTTACCCCTGGGTGACACACGAACTTACTACCATGCCCCCACTCCAGGACTCGGGATCGGGCTGACGGTGGAACGAAGACACGTCCGGGGGGTCCGTCTCCTGGGCTGGGGTAAGTTCGCTGGGCAGCCCGAACCACAGAGTCGATGGCCCAGGTGACAACGCCAACCACTCGGGACGGGGGAAGGATGGTGCCGGGGGTTGACGGAGCCACCTCCTCCGGGGCCAGGCAGGAGAGTGCTTGTGGCTCGACCTTGGTGTTAGTGGAGCCCGGCTTGTAGGTGATGGTGAACTCTCTACGTGTGAAAAAGAGGGCCCAGCGTGCCTGGCGGGAGTTAAGCCTCTTGGCCGACCGGATGTAGGTCAAGTTTTTATGGTCAGACCAAACCACAAAAGGCTGCTGGGCCCCCTCGAGCCAGTGTCTCCACTCCACCAAGGCCGTGTACACTGCCAGCAGCTCCCGGTTGCCCACGTCATAATTCCTCTCCGCCGGTGTCAGCCGCTGGGAAAAGTACGCACAGGGGTGGAGTTTCTGGTCCTCCACGGACATCTGGGACAGGACGGCCCCGAGGCCGGTGTCAGACGTATCCACCTCCACAAAAAACTGACAGGTAGGGTCAGGGTGGATGAGCACCGGGGCCGCCGTGAACAGACTCTTCAGGGTCGAAAAGGCGGCTTCCGCCTCCGAGGTCCAGGAGTACGGGCAGAGCGTGGAGGTGAGGGCGGTCAGTGGGGCGGCCAGCTGGCTGTAACCCCGGATGAACCGCCTGTAGAATCCCGCGAAACCCAGAAAGCGTCTCAGCTGTTGGCGGTTCAGGGGTTGAGGCCACTCCACCACCGCCCGTATCTTCTTTTCATCCGCCCATAGGTGACCCTTCTCCAAGACGTGGCCCAAGTACTCCACGGAGGCGGCGTGGAACTGGCACTTGTTGGCCTTCACTAAGAGTCTGTTCTCCAAGAGTCGTTGGAGGACCATACGGACGTGCTGCTGGTGCTCCTCCTCTGTCCTGGAGAACACCAGGATGTCATCCAGGTAGACCACCACAAAGATGTTCAGCATGTCACGCAGCACGTCATTCACTAAGGCCTGGAAGACGGCCGGGGCATTAGTGAGCTCGAAAGACATCACTAAATACTCAAAGTGCCCCAGGTGCGTGTTAAAGGCCGTCTTCCATTCGTCCCCCTCCTTTATGCGCACCAGATGGTACACACTCCGGAGGTCTAGCTTAGTGAAGACGGCTGCGTGACGAAGGGGCTCGAAGGTCGAGCTTAGGAGAGGGAGGGGATATCTGTTCCTCACCGTGATGGCGTTGAGGCCCCGGTAATCGATACAGGGCCAGAGGTCTCCTCCTTTCTTCTTCACGAAGAAGAACCCCGCTGCCACCAGGGAAAAGGAGTGCCAGATGATGCCCGAGGCCAGGGACTCTGAGATATACTCCCGCATGGACTGCTTCTCCGGGAGTGAGAGGTTATACAGTCGACCGGACGGGAGGGCGGCGCCGGAAACGAGGTCTATAGCACAGTTGTAGGGGTGGTGAGGGGGAAGGGATAGGGCACGTTCCTTACTAAAGACCTCGGCTAGGTGGTGGTAGAAGGGAGGCACGCCGGACAGGTCTGGGACCGGAGCGACCGGTCTGGGTGGAGAGGGGGCGGAGCGGAGGCAGTTGGCGTGACACCCCACGCTCCATCCCAGGATCCTCCCAGTGGTCCAGCATACATGTGGGTTGTGCCTCTCTAGCCAAGGTCTACCTAACACGCAGGGATGACCAGGAGCCGGAGAGTTTTACTGTGGTTACCCGACAGGGTGAGGGACACGGTGCTGTGGGTGATGGTACCCAGGGATCGGCCGTCCAGAGCCTGGGCGTGGATAGGAGATCCCAGCCTCCTTAGCCAGGGTGGCGTCAATGAGGCTGTCGTCGGCCCCGGAATCCAGGAGGGCGCCCAGGCTATAGGACTCCTGGTTCCAGGAGAGAGTTGTGGGAACGAGCCAGGTTTGAGGGATGCCCGGGTGGGCAAGGGTGGTATGGCTTACCACAAACCCTCCCTCTGGTAAGCCATGTCCTTTGCCGCCGGGGGGGGTCGAGGACGAATCGGGCAGGCCCGGATGTAATGACCGGTCTGCCCGCAGTAGAGGCAACGCTGCTCACGCTCCACCGCGGACAGACAGGACCTGCCCACCCACATCGGTTCCACCTTGACCCTGGGAACCGGGGTGGAAATGGGGGGCGTTGTGGGAATTGGGGCTCGGGGAGGTCCGGGAGAGGAACTGGGGGGAGAGCGGCCGAGGGAGGGCGTCCACCCTGGAGACGGAGTCCTGACCTGACTGCGTTCATAACGCCTCTCACGCAGGCAGTCGTCCATCTCCAGGGCGAGGGTGACCAGCTCCTGATTGGACGAGGGGCGGTTCTTCAGAAGCCAGTCCTTGATGTCATCATTCAAACCCCGCTTGAATGCGCTGTGGAGCGCCTTATTCCCCCAGCCACTCTCCGCCGCGAGGGTGCGGAATTCAACGGCGTAGTCCGCCACCAAATGATTCCCCTGGCGGATGACGTGGAAGCGGGAAGCTGCGTCTAAGCTCTCCTAGGGGTGATCGAAGATGAAACGGAACTCCGCCTTGAAATTCTCATAACTCAACGCCAAGGCGGAGCTATTGGCCAGAGCAGCGACAGCCCACTTCAGCGCGCGCCCGGTCAGCAGTGAAATGATAAAGCCCACCTTGTCCCCTCCGGAGCGGAATCTGGGCTGGTAGTGGAAGACGAGCTCGCACTGAGCCAGGAAGCCGCGGCAGAGATCAAACCCCCCTGCGAAGGGGCAAGGCGGCGCGAGGTGAGGCTCTCGGAAACCGTGGGAGGTCTGGGCACTGGGTCCTGGGATTAAGCTCGTATCCAACGGCGTCAGTATCGGCACGGAGGGTTGGGGCTGGCTCGAGGCATTGAACTTAAGGCGGGTGAGGCGCTTGTTCATCTGCCGGAAAGCGCCGTCGATCTGGTCCGTGACCCGGTTCAGGAGGGCGCTGTGTTGTTGGGTGATGGCGAGCAGGGGATGGTCGGTGACATCGGCCCCTGCCTCCCTCCGACCCGGGTATCTGATGCCGTCTGGTTCCGACATTTGGCCAGATCGTTCTGTTACACAGAAGGTCTGAGGAACCAAACGACGGCACACAGAGAGGGTAGATGAAGCCCGAAGGTGTGTTTAATAATAAAAGGGAAAAGGGTAGGGGAGAGAGAGATAATCCAAATGAGAGTAGTCCAGGGTCGGTCCAGGGTTCGGCAGGCAGGCGGGTAGTCAGACAGGAATGGGATAGGTCCGTGGAAGGTAGACGAGGGGGAATCCGAGGAAGACGAGAGTTCGTAAGTCACAGTACGATCTGGCACTGTAGTTAAGATCGGGCAGGGCTTTTATAGGGTGCTGATTGGGGATCGGTTCCAGGTGCGCTGTCGACTGGGAGGAAGACGCTCCAGTGATGACCGCCGCGGCCTCGAGGTGGTGCCAGAGGGTTGGTTAGAAGGGGGAACTGTAACACATGAGTTAATTTGGACATTTAATTCATCTGTCCCATCACTTTTGGGTACCCTGAAATAGGGGGACTATGCATACAAAGTGTTGTAATTTCTGAATGGTGAAGCCAATATGTACACAAACACAAAATATATCAAATAACAGCTGAGAATCTCTACTTTAACCTCATAGTAATTGTTTGATTTCAAATCCAAACTTTTGGAGTGTAGAGCCGAAAGAAGAAAACATGCTTCACTGTCTCATTACTTATTCAGGGCACTGTACACTCACCGACCACTTTATTAGGTACACTTGTTCAACTACTCGTTAACGCAAATATCTAATCAGCCAATCACATGGCAGCAACTCAATGCATTTAGGCATGTAGACATGGTCAAGACGACCTGCTGAAGTTCAAACCGAGCATCAGAATGGGGAAGAAAGGTGATTTAAGTGACTTTGAACGTAGCATGGTTGTTGGTGCCAGACGGGCTGGTCTGAGTATTTCAGAAACTGCTGATCTACTAGGATTTTCACACACAACCATCTCTAGGGTTTACAGAGAATTGTCAGAAAAAGAGAAAATATCCAGTGAGCGGCAGTTCTCTGGGCGAAAATGCCTTATTGATGCCAGAGGAGAATGGCCAGACTGGTTTGAGATGATAGAAAGGCAACAGTAACTCAAATAACCACTCGTTACAACCAAGGTATGCAGAAGACCATCTCTGAACGCACAACACGTTGAACCTTGAAGCAGATGGGCTACAGCAGCAGAAGGCCACACCGGGTGCCACTCCTGTCAGCTAAGAACAGGAAACTGAGGCTACAATTTGCACGGGCTCACCAAAATTGTACAATAGAAGATTGGAAAAATGTTGCCTGGTCTGATGAGTCTCGGTTTCTGCTGCGACATTCAGATGGTAGGGTCAGAATTTGAAAGCATGGATCCATCCTGCCTTGTATCAACGGTTCAGGCTGGTGGTGTAATGGTGTGGGGGATATTTTCTTGGCACACTTTGGGCCCCTTAGTACCAATTGAGCATTGTTTAAACGCCACTGAATATTGTTGCTGACCATGTCCATCCCTTTATGACCACAGTGTACCCATCTTCTGATGGCCACTTCCAGCAGGATAACGCGCCATGTCACAAAGCTCAAATCTGGTTTCTTGATCATGACAATGTTGTTACACAGAAAGTCTGGGGAACCAAACGACGGCACACAGAGAGGGTAGATGAAGCCCAAAGGCGTATTTAATGATAAATAATAATAAGGGAAAGGGGAATGAGGACAAGTGGAGAATCCAAAGAGAGTAGTCGGGGGTCGGTCCAGGGTCGGCAAGAGAGCGGGTAGTCAGACAGGCAGGTGGTTGGGCAGGCAGGGAGGTCCAGTACTATGTAAGGGGCTAGGTCCGTGAAAGAGGGGACGAGGGGGAACCAAGGAGGACGAGGTATCTGGATGGGGGCACAGGAGAACAGGTTGGGTTACGCAGAGGAAGACAAGGCACAAGGAATTTGCAGTATACACAGGAGGGCTGAAGCGTCTGTAGGTCACGATTCACAGAGGTTACCGTAAGATCGCAGTACGTTCTGGCACTGGAGTGTTGACCGGGCAGGGTTCTTATAGGGTGCTGATTGGGGATCGGGTCCAGGTGCGTGGGTGACTGGGGGCTGGACGCTCCAGCGATGATCGCCAGGACCTCGAGGTGGTGCCAGAGGGACGGTTAGGAGGGGGAACCGTAACAGTACCCCCCTCCCTATGGGAGACACCGGGCGACCAACAAGGAGGGGTCTGTGAAGTAGGAGGCTGGGACCCAGTCTCGATCCTCAGGCCCGTAACCCTCCCAGTCGACGAGGTACTGGAATCCGCGACCCCTACGGTGGACCGCCAGGACCTCCCTCACGGTCCACATGGGGTCGCCGTCATCCAGCACTCGGGGTGGAGGAGGGGCTTTGACGGGGGGAGACAAAGGGCTGTAGACTGTGGGCTTGATCTGGGAGACGTGAAACACAGGGTTAATGGACATAGAGGCAGGGAGGAGGAGACGTACCGCGGTAGGGTTGATGAACTGGGAAGGGACCCACGTAGCAGGGGGCGAGCTTCTGGGAGGTGGAGGTCCTTGGCTCTCAACCAAACCTGTTGTCCGGGACGGTAGGTGGGGGCGGGTCTGCGGTTGGCGGTGCGCCGCTCGGTGGCTCTCTCTAAAGCGGCCCGAGAGATCCTCCAGACCCGCCGACCTTGGTGGAAGGAACCACCACCTCTTCCTTTTGGCTGGGGAACATAGGGGGTTGGTAGCCTGTGGACATGCCTGTGGCGTTGCTGGTCATAGAGTTGTGGGCATACTCAATCCATGGCAGGTGTCGGGACCAGGAAGAAGGATGACGGCAGGAGACACAGTGGAGGGCAGCCTCTGGTCGTTGGATTGGGGGTGGTACCCTGATGTGAGGCTGACCGTGGCCCCAATCCCCTTACAGAAGGCCTGCCACACCCGGGAAGTAAACTGGGGACCACGGTCAGACACGATGTCCAGGGGGATCCCATGGAGTCGCACCACGTGTATTACCAGGAGGTCGGCGGTCTCGGCAGAGGAGGGGAGTTTGGGAAGGGGCGACGAAGTGGACGGACTTCGAAAACCGGTCAACAATGGTAAGGACCACGGTGTTACCCTGGGAGATGGGGAGACCGGTAACGACGTCCAGGGCAATGTGGGACCAAGGGCGGCTGAGGATAGGAAGGGGTTGTAGTAGTGACAGGCGAATTTACTGGCATGCCCCCACTCTAGGACTCGGGATCGGGCTGACGGGGGAACGAAGACATGTCTGGGGGGTCCGCCTCCTGGGCTGGGGTGGGTGCGTTGGGCAGTCCTGACCATGAAGTCGATGGCCCAGGTGACGACACCAACCACTCGGGATGGGGGAAGGATGGTGTCGGGGGTTGGCGGTGCCACCTCCTCCGGGGCCAGACGGGAGAGTGCGTCGGCCTTGGTGTTGCTGGAGCCTGGCTTGTACGTGATCGTAAACTCGAACCGAGTGAAGAAGAGGGCCCAACGTGCCTGGCGGGAGTTCAGCTTCTTGGCCGACGTATGGATGTATGTCAAAATCTTGTGGTCGGACCAAACCACAAACGGCTGTTGGGCCTCCTCAAGCCCGTATCTCCACTCCACCAAGGCCACGTACACTGCCAGCAGCTCCCGGTTGCCCACGTCATAATTCCTCTCGGCCGGTATCAGGCGTTGTGAGAAGAACCCACAGGGATGGATCTTCTGGTCCTCTGCGGACACCTGGGAGAGGACGGCCCCGAGGCCGGTGTCGGATGTGTCCACCTCCACGAAGAACTGACGGGAGGGGTCGGGGTGGATGAGCACCGGGGCCGTTGTGAACAGACTCTTCAGGGTCGAGAAGGCGGCCTTCGCCTCTGGGGTCCAGGAGTACGGGCGGAGCGTGGAGGTGAGGGCGGTTAGGGGGGGCAGCCACCTGGCTGAACCCCCGGATGAACCGCCGGTAGAACCCTGCGAAGCCCAGGAAACGTCTCAGCTGCTGGCAGTTCAGGGGTTGTGGCCACTCCACCACCGCCTGGATCTTCCTCCCGTTCGCCCGTAGGTGACCCCTCTCCACAACGTGGCCCAAGTACTCCATGGAGGCAGTGTGGAATTGGCACTTCTCGGCCTTCACGAAGAGTCTGTTCTCCAGGAGTCGCTGGAGGACCAGGCAGACATGCTGGTGGTGCTCCTTCTCAGTCCTGGAGAACACCAGGATGTTGTCCAAGTATACGACCACAAAGACATTCAACATGTCACGCAGCACGTCATTCACCAAAGCCTGGAAGACGGCTGGGGCATTCGTGAGCCCGAAGGGCATCACTAGATATTCAAAGTGCCCCAGGTGAGTGTTAAAGGCCGTGGTTGGTACGCACTCCGGAGGTCTAGCTTGGTGAAGACGGCCGCGTGACTGAGAGGCTCGAAGGTCGAGCTGATGAGGGGTAACGGATACTTGTTCTTGATGGTGATGTTGTTCAGACTCCGATAATGTATACACGGCCGGAGGTCTCCTCCCTTCTTCTTAACGAAGAAGAACCCTGCTGCCACTGGGGAGGAGAAGGAGAAGGTGCCTGAGGCTAGGGACTCAGAGATATACTCCCTCATGGACTGGTTCTCCGGGAGTGAGAGGTTGTATAGTCGACCGGACGGGAGGGCGGCACCAGGGACGAGGTCAGTCGAACAGTCGTAGGGGCTGTGAGGAGGAAGGGATAGGGCACGTTCCTTGCTGAAGACCTCGGCTAGGTGGTGGTAGAGAGGAGGCACGCCGGACAAGTCTGGGGACGAGGTGACCAGTCTGGAAGGACCGGGTGGAGAGGAGGTGGAGCGGAGGCAGTTGGCATGACACCCCACGCTCCATCACAGAATCCTCCCAGTGGTCCAGCATACATGGGTATTGTGCCTCTCTAGCCAGGGTCTACCCAACACAAGGGGGGCCGTAGATGCAGGGATGACGAGGAGCCTGAGGGATTCATGGTGGTTTCCCGATAGGGTGAGGGTAAGGGAGACTGTTCTATGGGTTATGGTGCCCAGGGGTCGACCGTCCAGAGCCTGAGCCTGAATAGAGGTATCCAGGGGAAGCAGGGGAATCCCAGCCTTTTTAGCCAGGATGCCGTCAATGAGGCTGTCGTCAGCCCTGGAATCCAGGAGGGCGCCCAGGCTGTAAGACTCCTGGTTCCAGGCGAGGGTAGTAGGAATGAGCCAAGTTTGAGGGGTGCCAGAGTGGGTGAATGTTGTATGGCTTACCAGGACCCCTCTCTCTGGTAAGCCATGTCTTTTGCCAAGGGCGGTCGAGGGCGGGTTGGGCAGGCCCGGATGTAGTGACCGATCTGCCCACAGTAGAGACAACGCTGGTCCCAGAACCGCTGCTCGTGCTCTGCTGCGGACAGACAGGACCTGCCCACCTGCGTCGTGGAGATTGGGGCTCGGGGAGGACCGGGAAGGGAACTGGGGAGAGAGCGGTCGAGGGTGGTTGTCAACCCTGGAGATGGAGTCCTGTCCGCGTGCATAACGCCTCTCCCGCAGGCAGTCGTCCATCTCCAGGGTGAGGGTAACCAGCTCCTGATAGGACGAGGGGTGGTTCTTCAGAAGCCAGTCTTTGATGTTATCGGTGAGGCCCTGCTTGTAAGCACTGAGGAGCGCCTTTTCCCGCCAGCCGCTCTCTGCAGCGAGGATGCGGAACTCCACGGTGTAGTGGCGGATGACGTGGAGGTGGGCAGCTGCGTCGGAGCCCTCCGGGGGGTGATCAAATATAAACCGGAACTCCGCCTTGAAGCCCTCGTAGTCGGACGTCAAGGAGGAGTTGCTGCCCAGAGCAGTGACAGCCCACTTCAGCGCATGCCCGGTCAGAAGAGCGACGATGGAAGCCACCTTGTCCCCTCTGGATTGGAACCTGCTGGGCTGGTAAAGGAAGGTGAGCTCGCATTGGGCCAAGAAGCCGTGGCAGAGATCGAACTCGCCTCCGAAGGGACAAGGCGGTGTGAGGTGAGGCTCTCGGAAGCTGGGAGGAATCTGGGTACTGGGTCCGGGGGCTAAGCTCGCATCCGGAGACAGCGGTGCTGGAGTTGATTCGAGGTGTTGAGCTCGAGCCAACGGAGCTGTTCGTCCATGAGCCGAAAGGCACCGTCTAATTGGTCCGTGACTCGGTTCAGAAGGGTGCCGTGGTGGTGAACGATGGCGAGCAGGGGATGGTCGATGGCAGCGGCCCCTGCCTCCTCCAGATCCGGGTCCCTAGAGCCGTCTCGTTCCGACATTTGGTGGCCAGAATGTTCTGTTACACAGAAAGTCTGAGAAACCAAAAGACGGCACACAGAGAGGGTAGATGAAGCCCGATTTAATGATAAATAATAATAAGGGAAAGGGGAATGGGGACAAGTGGAGAATCCAAAGAGAGTAGTCGGGGGTCGGTCCAGGGTCGGCAGGCAGACGAGTAGTCAGACAGGCAGGTGGTCGGCAGGCAGGGAGGTCTAGTAATATGTAAGGGGCTAAGAGGGGAAGAGGGGACGAGGGGGAACCAAGGAGGACGAGGTATCTGGATGGGGGCAGAGGAGAACAGGTTGGGTTACGCAGAGGAAGACAAGGCACAAGGAGCAGTATACACAGGAGGGCTGAAGCGTCTATAGGTCACGATTCACAGAGGTTACCGTGAGATCGCAGTATGTTCTGGCACTGGAGTGTTGACCGGGCAGGGTTCTTATAGGGTGCTGATTGGGGATCGGGTCCAGGTGCGCTGTTGACTGGGGGCTGGACGCTCCAGTGATGATCGCCGGGACCTCGAGGTGGTACCAGAGGGATGGTTAGGAGGGGGAACCATAACAAATGTACTCCAATGGCCTCCACAGTCACCAGATCTCAATCCAATAGAGCACCTTTGGGATGTGGTGGAACGGGAGTGTTACGGTTCCCCCTCCCAACCAACCCTCTGGCACCACCTCGAGGCCGCGGCGGTCATCACTGGAGCGTCTTCCCAGTCGACAGCGCACCTGTTCCCTATCGCCCATCAGCGCACCTGCTACCCATCGCCAATCACCCGCCTATAAGAACCCTGCCCGATCTTCTCTCCAGTGCCAGATCGTGCTGTGTCCCACGGTAACCCTTCGAGCTTCACCTACGTTCCAGCCCAGACTATTCTCATCCGAGTCCCCAGTGTTTGTTTGTGTTTTCACCGTGTGTCATTGTGTCCCCCTCAGATTCCTCGTCCTCCCTGGTGTTCCCTCCTCGCCGACCCCTTCCACGGACCTAGCCCCATTCCCTGTCTCTGATCTCCCTGCCTGCCGAACCCCTGCTCGTCTGACTACCCGCCTGCCTGCCGAACCCTGCTCGTCTGACTACCCGCCTGCCTGCCGAACCCTGGACCGACCCACGACCACTCTATTGGATTACTCTCCCTTACCCCTTTCCCTTATTATTATTATTAAATACGCCTTCGGGCTAATCCTACCTCTGAGCGCCGTCTTTTGGTTCCGCCGACGTTCCAGCGCAACAGGGAGATTCGCATCATGGATGTGCAGCCGACAAATCTGCAGCAACTGCGTGATGCTATCATGTCAATATGGACAAATCTCTGAGGAATGTTTCCAGCACCTTGTTGAATCTATGCCACAAAGAATTAAGGCAGTTCTGAAGGCAAAAAGGGGTCCAACCCGGTACTAGCAAGGTATATCTAATAAAGTGGCCGGTGAGTGTATATACATACAGTAGTACCATTGAAATTCATATTCTTTGCTATAATTACTTAATGTTACTTTACTTTCCTGTTAAAATGGAATGCCATATTTCTTGTGAATATAATTTGTAGAGTCATATTACTGTTACCCTCTTTGGCTTGGCTGTTTCTAATTCTGACTTGATATAACCTCGGGTATGTGAAGGATTATAAAGTCTCTATGACATTGCTGCTATATGAAGTTGTTCCCTACGCATCAGAAGCATGCTCTAATCAGGCAAGCAGCTAGCCTGGGGTGATGTGCAACAATTCTAGATACAGCAATATCGAGAACATTGTGGCGTGCCACAGATTCAGAACACTACAACAGTGTGAAAGTGCAAAACTACTGACTCAGTGGCCCAGTGTGGGCGAGCCGAGCCATGATACTAACTGAACTGACCCCAACACTAACACTCAAACAGTGCACCCCAAAAAACGGTTTTGTTGTCTTATAATCAAAGCATTATTGTCAGCTACATCAGTCCTATGTCAGCTACATCAGTACTACGTAAGGTACATCAATACTACATCAGTACTACAGTCATGAGAAAAAGTTAGGACACCCCCCAAAATATTAAGTTATTCTCTTAAAAATATGGACATATCAATATGTTATCTTCTTTCTAACAATGTCTATAGATAAAGGGGATGTAATTGAACAAAAAACTATGAAAATGTAACTTTGTAATCATTTATTTAACGAAAAATTAACAATAATGCCAATTCCTACTGAGGAAAAAGTTAGGACACCCTATGCCCTAATAGCTAGTATTGCCCCCCTTGGCTGAAATAACCTCAATTAGACGTTTCTTATAACTGTCTACAGGTCTCTGACATCAATTGGGAGAAAGTTTTTCCCACTCCTCCTTGCAGAATTCTTTCAGCTGTGTGATGTTCGAGGGGTGTCTTGCATGCACAGCCAGTTTCAAATCAATCCACAGCATCTCAATAAGATTAAGATCCGGGCTTTGACTTGACCATTCCAGAACTCTCAATTTATTTTTCTTGAGCCATTCCTTGGTAGATTTACTGAAATGTTTTGGGTCATTGTCATGTTGCATGGTCCACATCTGCTTCAGCTTCAACTTTCGAACAGATGGTCTCACATTTTCCTCAAGCACCCTCTGATACAATACAAAATTCATAGTGGATTCTATGATGGTGAGCTGACCAGGCCCTGCTGCAGAAAAGCAGCCCCAAACCATGACATTTCCACCCCCATGCTTCACAGTTGGTATGAGGTTCTTGTTCTCAAATGCTGTCTTGGTTTTGCGCCAAACATGTCTACTCTTACTGTGCCCAAATAGTTCAACTTTGGATTCATCTGTCCAAAGCACATTGTTCCAGAAGTTCTGGTCTTTCTCTAGGTGTTCTCTGGCAAACTTTAGTCTTGCCCTGATGTTTTTTTTTGACAGCAGGGGTTTCCTCCTTGCACACCTCCCATGTAATGCAAACTTGTTCAGTCTCTTTCTTATGGTGGATGCATGTACTTTGACATCAATTGTGGCAAGAGATACCTGTAGGTCTCGTGATGACATTCTGGGATTGTTGGAGACTTCTTTAAGCATCTTTCGGTCAGCTCTTATGCTGAACTTGCTTGGGCGGCCTGACCTGGCCATGTTGGTGGTGGTTTTAAATGTTCTCCACTTGTAAATTATTTTCCGGACAGTGGAATGGCCAATTTCGAATAGTTTGGAGATCTTTTTATATCCCTTCCCAGACTCATATGCATCTACAATTTTTCTTCTGAAGGCCTCAGAGAGCTCTTTTGATCTCGCCATGGTGATGCAACTCACTTCAACAATCAAGAGCAAACCAAACTAAATATCTGAGGCTTAAATAGGACAGGCTCCTCCAAAATCCTCTGTAACGATGTTCTAATCATTTGCACCTGATGTGGTGCTCTTTATTATAATTTTAGGCATTTTAAGTGGAACTAAATGTGGGGGTGTCCTAACTTTTTCCTCACAAGAAGATTGCATTTCTATTAATTACATTTTACCAATCATTTTTTAAATAATTTGTTTCAGTTGTATTTGTGTAGTTATATTACCTCAATTTTTCAATATTGTTCAAATGAATATCAAATGTCCATATGTTTGAATATGTTGAAGAAGACAAAGGTTTTCATAGGGTGTCCTAATTTTTTCTCATGACTGTAGGTCAGCTACTGCATCAGCTCCTACGTCAGCTACATCAGCACTACGTCCCCTAGCACTGAGGAACTTGTGTCAACATGGTGTTATACTAGTTTAGTGGTTGAGGTGCCGCCAGCTATAAAACCATGTCCATTACACACCCACACTCACACACACAGCCTGTCAGTACCATCATTTCCTCCTGTATGGTGCCTCGGCTCCCCCCTCCACCCCCAAGGGAATATTAACTGCAGCAGGTGTGGGTGGTTGTCTTCAAGGACACTGTGGCTTGGCCCAGTCCAGAAACAAACCCCTATACCCCCAACACCATAGCACTTGTGTAGATCTGTGGAAAGTGGATAGGTGGAGGAGGCTACATCAGTGGATAGGAGGGAGAAGGATTTAACAGAGGGTGGGGCGGATAAGACAGGAAGAGAGAACGGTGAGTGAGAGGGTGTGCAGGTTGCGACGAGAGGATACAGTGTGGGTAGAGACTGACTGGGAGGGGGAGAATTTGAGAGGAAGGGAGAAGGATACAGAATGATGATCAGAAACTGGAAGAGCTGATTGCCCGCCTTATGAGTCAGAGGAGAGTGGGACAGGGTAAGGCCGAAGGAGGAGAGAAGGTCAAGTGCTCCAGACGAGTGAAGCTTCTCCGATTGGATGTTGAAGTCACCCAGTAGTGAGAGTGGTGTGCCGTCCTCAGGGAAGAAGCTGAGAAGGACATCCATCTCATCTAAGAAGTGGCCAAGCTGACCTGGTGGATGATAGATAACAACATTGTGAAGTTTGACAGGGGAGGTGACAGAAACAGCATGGAATTCAAAGGTGGATATGGACAGGTGTGACAGGGGGAGGACATTATGTGACCACTTAGGCGAGATGAGGAGTTCTGTTCCTCCTCCTCCTCGACCAGAGACCAGTCAAGGGGAATGAGAAAAGGAGTAGGCATCAGAGAGGGCTGCCGGAGTAGCTGTGTTATCTGGTGTAATCCATGTCTCTGTGAGAGCCAGGTAGTGGAGGGACATGAAGCAGGCATAGGCTGAGATAGCCTCTGCTTTCCGGACCGCTGACTGGCAGTTCCAAAGTCCTCCTGTGACAGTGAGGTCGTGGTCGGTTACGAGTGGGGGTGTAGTGTCGATGTGTCCTCCTGATGGATGAATGTGGGGGGACATGCAGCGTTCGGCCTGAAGAGGGAGCTACAGGACCGTGGCCAGGGTTATGTCGGCAAGGCTTCGTTGCACACCTGTTGCAAATAAGCCTCGTTGACTAGTGCTTAAGTAGTGTGTGCCTCTGCTTTTTCAGAAGAAGGGCTGGAAAGCGGGGACTGGAAAGTCCCAACGAACATTGAAAACAAACATTCTGAATAAACGGGAGATTTCCCTATTACCGACACCGCCTCTGTGTTTAGGACTTGTTTACATTGGCGCCCAACGTGGGGCACAGAGGAAATGGAGACACTAAGTGCGGCCATTGCCGGGATGACGAGGATCCTCGAACAGCAGGCCCACCTGCAGCAGGAGCACCAGGCCGCGGTGGAGGAGATGGCGACGGCGAGGGCTGAGGACCGTACCCTCCTCCGGGAGCTCGTCGGGGCCATCAAGGCGGGGCCGGCGCCCGGGTCGGCACAAGGAATGTAAACAAGTCCTAAACACAGAGGCGGAGTCGGTGTCGGTAATAGGGAAATCTCCCGTTTATTCAGAATGTTTGTTTTCAATGTTTGTTTTCAATGTTCGTTGGGACTTTCCAGTCCCCGCTTTCCAGCCCTTCTTCTGAAAAAGCAGAGGCACACACTACTTAAGCACTAGTCAACGAGGCTTATTTGCAACAGGTGTGCAACGAAGCCTCGCCGACATAACCCTGGCCACGGTCCTGTAGCTCCCTCTACAGGCCGAACGCTGCATGTCCCCCCACAATGAAATAACAGGAATGGGGAGGAAGCACATTGTGATATTTGCCGGTATAGAGAGAGAGGGTTTGTGGGCAATACAAGGTGTAGGTAGCACTCAGTACACTCAGAGTAGTGAAAAGTAGTTGAATAAAAATACTTAGTAGTTTGGTCTTCCTCTCAGGCCTTCCTCGATGGACTCCACAGATAGACTCCTTTGTCTTCGTGTCAGGAGGCTGTCGCAGAGGCTGTCGCTCTGTGATCGTCACGATATAAATGCAGATTCTGTGGTTGCTGATGACTAGCAGGGTAGCAGCCCCTCCCACCTGATGATCAGTTTACGACCAGACAGATTTCACCACTCACTCAATCCCAAATGTATTAGTCCTGGTCCAAGGTGAGTAGGAGTTAAATACTTTGCAGGATAGTGTTAGGCCTGGAGATTGACAGCACTTCACAGCAATTGACTTCAAACAGCTGGCTTCCAATAGAAACTAGTTTCCTGATCTTAAGGCAGGATAGCCACAGCAAATTACACAGGCTACCAACAGCACACTGACTTTAAACAAGATTAGACTTCACAGCAACTGACTTTAAACAGCTGGTTTCAATAGAAACTAGGTTCCTGGTCTCAAGGCAGGATTGCCACAGCAAAATACACAGGCTACCAACAGCACACTGACTTTAAACAAGATTAAACTAACTTACTTAGACTGGAGAACAGGCTTCACCACTCACTCAATCCCAAATGTATTACAGCTACAAGATTACTTAAACTCTCTGATAATGGAGTGTGTTCCATTAGAAACTAGCTGACAGTGCTATAGTATGATCTTACTTGATCTTTCTGATAAATAAAGGAGTGTGTGTGTGTTTCTTTAGCCATTCCTTTCAGCCGGGTCAATTATATCTGACCAAGTGGTTACTGGTAGAGAGAATGTGTTCTCAAAAACCTACCTGGATAAATTAAGGTAATACATAAATTAATAAATAAATACAATAGTCAGACTCATTGATGTAGCTACAGTCTTCAGGCGAGGTGAGGATGGTGGGGGAAATTACAGCGTAAGAGAGAACACCATCTCAGCAGGAGGCTAACTCACTCTCACTGAGGCTCAAAATAAGTTTACGTCTGGCTGGTGTTTTCTCGTTCGTCATTTAAACCTGCTGATCAGGTGACTATGCCCCCAGTAGATGCTCTTACAGGGAGCGCATAATATAGTTATAATAGTTAGGAATAATAGTTATATCCACTCATCGGCCACTTTATTAGGTACACCTTGCCATCCAAGCCCTGCACGGTACTGGGCTGTACACCTGCACTGGGAGGAATTACTGTACAGCAGAGACTTCAGCCAACCCAAGCCCACACAAGAGCCCACCCACCACTGAACAGGAAGAAGAACCCGAGATCGGCCCAGGCAGCCAATGCCGATCCCCAAACCTGTACCAACTCGAAAGAGGGGCCAACACCAAATACCTAGGCCAAACCAGCATCAACCCATCCACCGGCGCAGGGCACCCCCCGCCCACAGACAATGACTGTAGCCAGACCCGGCTAACACCCGGGGGAACCACCACCAGCACCACCACCACCCCCAATCTGTGTAGCCCATGCCACACGCCTGCATGGGGATGGGTGCAGCAACCCCGGCTGGCCCAAAGCCCCAACCTGAAACGGTCAGGCTATTGACCGCAAATGCAGAACACAAAGAAGTAGGCAGATGATGGTAAAACCCAAATGATGGGTGTATTTATTGTCGAAGCAAGGTAGAGCTAGGGAGAGGATGAGGGGGCCAAGGCAGAGAGGGGCTGAGCAGAGTTCTGGTACGGCAGTACAGAGGTGACGGGGCCTGGGCGAGGAAACCAACCGAGGGGGGGGCTCCAGGACGAGCAGAGGGGGTTCTAGGACAAGAGCCCGGGAGGGCGAAGGCAGGAAGCAGGAGGCTGGAGTCAGAGGCAGGAGTCAGGCTGGGGTACTGCAGGCACAAGTAAACAGAAGTTAATTCACAAGGAGATACTGACGGGACAGTATAGTGCAAAGGCTAGAAGCGCGACTTAACAGTAAAACTCAAGCTACGATCTGGCAGAGTGGTGAAGTCTGGACCGGGTCTTTATGGCAGGGCTAATGATGAGATGATGACAAACAGCTGGTTAGCCTGACTCCACTCCTGTAATCAGAGAGAGAGAGAGAAACAGAGCGAGAGCAGGAGAGAGAGAGCCAGAGAGAGCAGGGGAGGAAGGGTACTGCAGGCTAGATGGAAGTGGAGGCCGTGACACAACCCGCCAGCGCCTGCTCACCCCGAGGGATGAGGAGAGCATGGAATCGCCACCAACAGTTAACACCAACCACTAGACCAATGCCAACCCAGTGGCATTCCTGCATCAGGTGGGGAGGTGCAGCTGCACAGGCCGGCCCAGCCCCCACACCACCGGAAGACCCTAGTAACCAACCAGCAAGAAAGCCCCCAGGCAGAGACAGCAAGGATGGTTTATCGCCGGGTTAAGACCGATCGTAACACCGACTAAAGTCTTGCGCCTAGAGCGAGTCCATGTAACGCTTTTTAGGCTAATAATAGAATGTCTGCTCGTGCTTTAATCGGAACCCAGTGCAAAGACGCAAGTACTGGAGTAATGTGTCCATACTGTTCTTTGTCTTTGAAAAGTCAGGTAGGCTACTGAATCAGTGCAATAGTGCCACGCACTGAGCTGCAGTGGTAAACAACTAGTGAAGTTTAGTGAAGTTTACCAGCACGCAGTGGCTGAACCTGTAAATAGATAGATCGGGCAGGATCAAGGATTGGAGAGAACCATGGCATGATTGTCAGTGTGTTGTGGTTAATCTAGGCCTAGATTCACCCTAACTGCATAAAGTTAGGTGATTACGCACATCGTTTTGGAAAATCAGTCCTTTGTGAGGTAGGTTGAGTCGGGGCGGCTGACATAACACTGTCCCGTTTTAAAAGATGATGGCGGAGCTGCGAAGCACTGAAGTGCAAAGTTATTTATTTACAATTTTCAAAAAGTGTACAGAAGATAAGTGAACAAACAAAAAACAAAAGAATAGCAGTTTTTTTTGTTGCGGCATGGTAGCAAGCGAACTGCCATTTAAAAAGGATAACTATATAGAAATCATTACATGTTCTTACAGAAGACCAAAATGTTCCTGGGAGAGGAACCCTCCATCCAAACTGTCTTTAACTTAAAGGATGTAGGGGCGCATGGGGTGCTTATAGTAATGATGTACACTCACCAAACACTTAATTAGGAACACCTGTACACCTTCTCCTTCAGGTAATGGTGTGGGGAATGTTGGCACACTTTGGGGCCCGTTAATACCAATCAATCATCGCTTGAATGCCACAGCCTATTTGAGTATTGTTGCTGACCATGTGCATCCCTTCATAGCCACAATTTACCCATCTTCTAATGGCTACTTCCAGCATGATAATGCACCATGTCACAAAGCAAAGGTCGTCTCAAACTGGTGACAATGAGTTCAGTGTTCTTCAGTGGCCTTCCCAGTCACCGGATCTGAATCCAATAGAACACCTTTGGGATGTGTTAGAACGGGAGATTCACAGCTTGAAAGTGCACCTGAAAAATTTTGCAGGAATTGCGTGATGCAATCATGTCAACATGGACCAGAATCTCAAAGGAATGTTTCCAATATCTTGTGGAATCAATGCCACAAATAATTGAAGCTGTTTTGAGAGGCTGTTTTGAGAAAGGGAGGCCCTACCCAGTATTAGTATAGTGTTCCAAATAAAGTGCTCGGTGAGTGTTGTCTCCCGGCAAAAAGACCCCGTACAAGGCCCCGGTGTTCTAGCCATCCTCCAAGGGATAATAAACTCTTAGTCTGACGGTCACCTACCAAACAGGACGCTAAAAGAGATATTTTAGGCTTGAGTCGATTAGATTCACTCCGCTGTTAACTGTCTCCGTCCTATAGTCTCCCCTGCTTCCTCTTTCTACGCCCACTAAAGACTTGCATAATATATAAAAAGCCCCTATAGTTAATGACAGCTCTAATCTTAACGAGTGCAAGTTGATGTGGTCGCGGATAAGTTATTTATCGGTCAGTATACTTTCACCCAAGAGAGATAATAGGCATTCTACCAGAGGGTAGATATCTCTGGGGTTAGAATAACCATTCAGATCCTATAATGCGCTATAAGTCTATTGTATTATATAACAAGGAGGGTATAAATTCTTAGGTAACTAAAGAATAATTACATTTTGAATAACTGTTGCTTTAATTGCAGGTTAGATCTTTATTTTAGGTTTTGTGACGGCCGCCGGGGTGTGCGGGCGCATCACGGACCCAAACACAGTGTAAGCAGAGAGGTCCACACCAGAATTATAATCAAAGATATTTATTCGGTTAGCGGGGAGAGGGAAATGATAGAGAGAGGGTGGGGGTGAGAAGGCTTCGTGTCGTGAAGATAGCAGGGGGGTTCGGTACACGGTGGGTGGTCCTCTTACGTTCCAGGTCGGGGCGGCAGCGGGGTAGTCAGACAGGCGAAGGTTGGCAACGTAGCGGGCTCTCCTATGGTCAGGGGTCATACACTGGACAATGGTGACTTGGCTTATTCTCTCTCTCATCAACTGCTCCTTGGTTCGCCGTAGCAACTCCTCCCCACTGGGTGCTCCGTGGGCTACTTTTGTACCGTCTCTGCTGCTCCTGCTGATGCCCTTCAGCTGTGCCTTGACGAGCAGGAACTCCATGTATGGGCATACGGTGATTATCTCCACGGGTTGCAGCTGTGGCCCCTTGGGGCGCAGGAACTCCATACATGGTCCTGCCAAAGACAACACGGGGCAAGAGAGGGACAGCAGAAACAGCAGAGACAAAGCGAGGCGAGATATATACTCCATTTACCACCGTCCCACACTCGCGCATGGGCTTAGGCACGGGCCGGGCGCCACATATCCCCCTCCTGAGCTCCGACCTCGCGGGAGGGGCGGCCCAGCCTCCTAGTGCGTCCCGCCGTGAGAGAGCGTCGGCGTTCCCATGCGCGGCCCCGGCTCGGTGGACCACGTCGAAGGAGTAGGGCTGAAGGGAGAGGAACCAGCGGGTGACCCGGGCGTTGCTGTCTTTGTTCCTCGCCATCCATACCAGTGGTGCGTGATCGGTGACCAGGGTGAACTGCCGCCCCAGTAGGTAATACCGGAGGGACTCCAGTGCCCATTTAATGGCCAGGCATTCTTTCTCTATCGTTGAGTAATTTTTCTCTCTTGGGAACAATTTACGGCTGATATACATGATGGGATGTTCCTCGCCTTCTCTTAGCTGGGAAAGGACGGCACCCACCCCGGTCTCCGATGCGTCCGTCTGTACCACTAGCGGCTGTTGGAAGTCCGGGGTCACCAACACTGGGTCCGTGCAGAGGGCCTCCTTCAGCCCTGCGAACGCCTGTTCCGCCTCCGGCGTCCATTCGACCCGATCCGGCATGCGCGCGCGGGTGAGGTCGGTGAGGGGTCCTGCCAGGGAAGAGAAGTGGGGAACAAAGCGCCGATAATAGCTGGCAAGCCCTACGAAAACCCGTACCTGTTTCTTTGTCTGGGGGCGGGGCCACCCGCGGATCGCCTCGACTTTCCCTACCTGGGGCTTGACACACCCTCTCCCGATCGTGAACCCCAGGTAGTTTGCTTCTTGGAGGCCGAGCCGACACTTGGCTGGGTTTGCGGTGAGCCCCGCCTCTCGTAGGGCTTGCAGCACAGCCTCCATCTGTTTCAGGTGGGCCCCCCACTCCTCTCCGTGGATGATGATGTCGTCAATGTAGGCGGCCGCATATTCGCGGTGGGGACGGAGCACGTGATCCATAAGCCTCTGGAACGTGGCCGGCGCCCCGTGAAGCCCGAACGGTAGCTGTACGAACTGAAATAGTCCGTCCGGGGTGGAGAACGCAGTTTTCTCTCTGGCCTCAGGTGCGAGGGGCACCTGCCAATACCCTTTAGTGAGGTCCAGGGTGGTGATGTACCGGGCCCTGCCCAGCCTCTCGATCAGCTCGTCGACCCGTGGCATTGGGTAGGCATCAAATTGCGAGATCGCGTTGAGCTGGCGAAAGTCATGACAGAAGCGAATGCTCCCGTCGGGCTTGGGCACCAGCACGATGGGGCTGCTCCAGGCGCTCCGCGACCGCTCTATGATGCCAGCCTCCAGCATCGCCTGCACCTCCTGGTTTATGGCCGTCCTTCGGGCCTCGGGGATACGGTAGGGCCTGAGTTTTACCGTTTTCCCTGGGGTTGTTATGATGGGGTGGGTGATCAGGGTGGTGCGCCCGGCGGTGGAGGAGAAGATGTCGCGGTGCCTGGCGACCACCTCGGTCAGGTCGTGTCGTTGTCGTTCGGTCAGCTGCTCCCCGAATGGCACGTCCTCCGACTTGGGTTTCTGTGTGGAGAGGGGGTTTGACACAGACAGCATGGCGGCGGGGGCCACCCATTTCTTTAATAAATTCACATGATAAATCTTGGTGGGCTGCCGCCTTCCCGGCTGTCTTACCCGGTAGTTGACTGGTCCTACCTTCTCCATCACCTCGTATGGCCCGTTCCACTTTGCCAGGAACTTGCACTCAGAGGTAGGTACCAGGACAAGGACCTTGTCTCCCGTCACAAACTCCCTCGGCTGCGTCCCCCTGTTGTAGGTTCGGGCCTGTGCGGTCTGGGCCGCCTCCATGTGTTCCCTCACCAGGGGCCACAGGGTGGCCATCCGTTCCCGGAGCTCCTCCACGTGCTCGACCATCGTGCGGTGGGGGGATGGCTGGCGCTCCCAGGCCTCCTTAGCCAGGTCTAGCATTCCTCGGGGCCGTCTCCCGTACAGCAGCTCGAAGGGTGAGAACCCCGTGGAAGCCTGGGGCACCTCCCGTATGGAAAACATCAGGAATGGGAGGAGCTGGTCCCAATTCCTCCCATCCAACTCCATCACCTTTTTTACCATCTGTTTTAGTGTCTGATTGAACCTTTCCACTAAGCCGTCTGTTTGGGGGTGGTATACTGACGTGCGAATTTGCGTTATGCGCAGGAGTCGACACACATCCTTCATAATCTTGGACATAAATGGGGTGCCCTGGTCAGTTAAGATCTCGTCGGGGATGCCGACCCGCGTGAACATTACCACCAGCTCCTTGGCGATACCCTTGGTGGCCATGGTGCGGAGGGGAATGGCCTCGGGGTACCGGGTTGCGTAGTCCACTATCACCAAGATGTACTGGTACCCACTGCTGCTCTTGGGGAGGGGCCCGACCAGGTCCATCGCAATGCGGCTGAAAGGAACAGAGATAATAGGGAGGGGGATTAAGGGGCTTCGTACATGGGGACGGGGCGCCACCATTTGGCACTCGGGGCACTGCCGACAGTGAGTCTCCACCGCTTTCTTCACTCCGGGCCAGTAGAACCGTGCCTGAATCCGATCCAGGGTTTTCGCTACCCCCAGGTGCGCTCCCAGGAGGTGGGTGTGGGCCATCTGGAGAACTGAGGGAATATAGGCTTTGGGCACCACTAGCTGTTCCTGTCTGGCCCCGTTAGTCATGTTCATACGATACATTAGACTGTTCTTAATGGCAAAATGTGGGTTTGGCAAGTCCCTTACCCCGTCCATCCGCTGCCCATCAACCACGCTCACCTGCTGCAGCACGCTGGCTAGGTTGCGGTCCTCCATCTGAGCTGTCCCGAACCTCCCCTTCAGGCGGGCGGGCAGTGGGGCGGCGTCGGAATCCTCCAGGAACATCCCCATTAAGTCGGCGCCATCGTCAGGGGAGGGTGAGTCGCTGTCCGGGACGACGGCTCGGGTCTCCGCGAAGGCCCGTTCTGCGGCGGCGCTGCCGGCGCCCTCGGAGATGGGGTCCGTGGAGTCTCCCGCTCCCTCCTCGTTCACGGCGCACAGTTTGGGCGGTCGTGGGGTTCTCTTCCCTCGGTGGGCCCCCCGGGCCGGGTCTTCTCGGGTCATGTGGCTCCACAGTTCCTGGAATAGGGGAGTGTCCCTCCCGATCCGCACCTCCACGGGCAGCTCCGGGACGACTCCAACCGTCCCCTGGAAGACGCCCCGGGTGGTTTGGAGCCGGACGTGGGCAGTGGGGTAATGCCTGGTCTCCCCATGGATGCAGGTTACGGCGAGGGTTTCGGGTAGGTAGGGCCGTTGGGTGTACTGGGGCCTGGCGAGCGTCACCGCGCTACCCGAGTCCAGGAGCGCCGTGGCGTCCTGCCCATTGATGCGCACCGGGGTGATCGGGGGTGTTCCCGTCGGCTGAGCCCAACAGGCCGTCAGGAGCCCGCAGGGACGTCCGGGGTCGCTCGCCGAGGGCATGGACGCCTCCTGGGCGTGGGGGCAGGCCCAGGACAGATGACCCACCTCACCACAGGAGAAACAGCGTCTCCGGTCGGCCGTCGCCTCCGGGCGACTCGTCGGTAACAGGGGCGGGATTCTTTTCGGTGTCCGGGCCACCCTCATCACGCCCTGGGCGGCCTGGTAGCCTTCCACCAGGGATACCAGCTGCTCGGCGCTCTGTGGGTTGTTCTGGCACGCATACCTCCGGGCCTCGTGGGGCAGTGCCCTCATGTATCGGTCCATGACCACCCTCTCCACCGGCCCCAGGGAAGGGGGGTCAGATACCAACCACTTGTTGGCCACCCGAGTCAGTTCGTGCATCTGGGCCCAAACACAGTGTAAGCAGAGAGGTCCACACCAGAATTATAATCAAAGATATTTATTCGGTTAGCGGGGAGAGGGAAATGATAGAGAGAGGGTGGGGGTGAGAAGGCTTCGTGTCGTGAAGATAGCAGGGGGGTTCGGTACACGGTGGGTGGTCCTCTTACGTTCCAGGTCGGGGCGGCAGCGGGGTAGTCAGACAGGCGAAGGTTGGCAACGTAGCGGGCTCTCCTATGGTCAGGGGTCATACACTGGACAATGGTGACTTGGCTTATTCTCTCTCTCATCAACTGCTCCTTGGTTCGCCGTAGCAACTCCTCCCCACTGGGTGCTCCGTGGGCTACTTTTGTACCGTCTCTGCTGCTCCTGCTGATGCCCTTCACCTGTGCCTTGATGGGCAGGAACTCCATGTATGGGCATACGGTGATTATCTCCACGGGTTGCAGCTGTGGCCCCTTGGGGCGCAGGAACTCCATACATGGTCCTGCCAAAGACAACACGGGGCAAGAGAGGGACAGCAGAAACAGCAGAGACAAAGCGAGGCGAGATATATACTCCATTTACCACCGTCCCACACTCGCGCATGGGCTTAGGCACGGGCCGGGCGCCACAGTTTAAAGCGTTACAGCATAGCAAAATTGTCAAAAATGGATTACAGACAGAATATAAATGTTAAAAATTGTTAAAAATGTAAAAAGTAGAAAAGAATAAAATCCTACCACTTTCCCTATTCTGTCTGATCTTACTTGAATATGAATTTGGAGAGGACCCAGTAGCGTCCCGTCGAACGGAACCAGGAAACCAGCCACGGCTGTGTTAAGGGGTTGGCAAACGTGCCCTCAGCCGAGAGACACGGCTCTCGCTTCCCCTTCCAAGTGGAGCAAGGATTTCTTCCCCGAGCATAAAAATGAAAAGATGTAAAAAAATAAATTAAAAAAAAAAAGGTCTTAGTCACAACCACAGCCTCAAACAACTAAAGGCAATGCCTAGTGCTGAGAGAGGAACAGTGACTGAGATTTCAGAGTATGGTCGGGGGTACTCTGTCCTTAACAGCAACCAGGCTGCGAGACCTTGAGTCAGGAATTGATCAGAGTGAGCTCCGGCACTGGACAACCTCGCGAGCTGGACTTTGAGAGCTCCAGTTTTACCCTGGTCTCAGGTATCAACACGCTCCCTCCTGGAATAGGCCTTCAGGTTTTAACGCTCCTCAGCGGGGAATGACCGATGTATCGCTCCGGAGAGCTCCTTATATACTCCACTCCGTTCCAGGGTGGTTTCCAGTTTAGCACTGGGATTCTAGGTACTTTTCATGCGGGGCTTTCCATTAGACTGGTCCGAGTTCGACTGAGGACACCGTGCTCTGAGTGAGTTCACTTGAGGACTCTCTGCAGAACTCTTCTGCAGAATTCTCTGCAGGCCTCACAGGAAACCGGTTGCTGACTCAGCTAAGCTAAAACTAAGTTGCTTCTAAGGAAGTGCTTTTAAGGAAGTGCTCTGTCTCTCAACTCTCAGTGTCAAAACAACAGAGTAAAACAATAATAATAATCAAAACAATAAATCAAAAACAATAAATCAACCTATACTTCATATTGTTACTCTTAATCATTCTTAACATTTCAATACTTGATTATAGATACAGTAGTGTAGTGACCTACAAGGGAGTTAGGGAGAGAGACATTCACGAGGGCATCTATGCCTTTAAGAGAGAGGGTGGTGGGCGGAAGTGTATATATTGTGACGCCCGCCATGCGAATGAGGGCGGACGGTAATAAATGGGGTGTATATCCCGGCCCGCTATGTCTCTGCTGTCGCCTCTCTCCCTATCTCTCTCTCCCCACGCAAGATATGGGGCATGCCCATACATGGAGTTCCGCCGGCCAGCGTGAGGGCAGCCGGAACACGCAATCAGCGGAGCGCAGCTGATATGGATCAGCGCGAGTGGAAGCAGGAGAAAAGGGGGACTCTGACAAACACTGGGGAGAAGTACTGCGAGGAGAGAAGGGGGAAGTAGGTGAGGAGAAGAAGAGTAAGAAAGAGAGATTTAAAAGCGCTGTGTATGACCCATTTGTATAGGAGAACCCCGACGAAAGTCCGACCCCCTGAGAGCCCGCCTGTGTACCGAACTTCGCCTGCCCGACTACCCTCCCGACCGCCTCATCCTGGACCGTATGACTACCCGAGCCCGTGTACCGAATCCTGTGCTTGACCACCGACGACGGATTGACAGCCCAGCGGATGCATTGACCCCCGATTCTCCCTTCCCCTATCACCTCCATTCTCCCCTCCCCGGCTCCCAAATAAAGTTAATTAATTTGGATCCTGGTGCGGAACTCACGTCTTTTACTGTGTTTGGTTCAGTGACACTCCCTCTCGCCCCGGAGGGTGTTACAATATGTTTTGGTTCCGGGTGCACTGTCAAGCCGCTCGGTGTTGTTGTAAGCTGTCTTTTATGTGGAGAGTAAACGGACTCGACTTGCCTTCGTCTCCTTGTCTCATTGTTTACCGCACCTCCACATTGGTGACCCCGTGAGAAGAACTATGTCGGAATCCGAAGATGGCAACGACCACCCTGCAATGCCTGGACCGAGCGGGGCTAGAGAAGCGGCTAATGCTAGCATCTATTTGACATTTGCCATGTCCAAAACCGCGGAGCCGTGGTTGGGTCGACAGCAGCGTCAGCTCTCTGCCATCTCCGAGTTCACCACGGACATCCAGCATGTGTCTGGCAAGGACAACTCCGTCGCCGACTGCCTTTCCCGGTCGGTCGTGCGGTCCGTGCACTTGGGACTGGATTACGCTGCCATGGCCGCTGACCAGGCCACGGACTCGGATATCCAAGCCTACCGGACGGCCCCCACTGGGCTGCGGCTGGAGGACGTGGTGTTTGATGACGCCAAAGCCACGGTAGTCTGCGACGTCTCCACTGGCCAACCGCGCCCCATGGTGCCTGCTGGCTGGCGGCGCCGTGTTTTCGACACCATCCACGGCCTTTCCCACCCGGGCGTGAAAGCCTCCACTAGGTTGGTGGGGGCCAAGTTCGCCTGGCCGGGCCTCAGAAGGGACGTCAGGACGTGGGTTGGCTCCTGCGTGGCGTGCCAAGGTACAACGCCATAACAAGGCCCCTTTGGCACCGTTTCTGGTACCGGAGAGGCGGTTCGACCATGTCAACGTGGACCTGGTGGGCCCCCTGCCCCCCTCCCTCGGGTTCACTCACCTCCTCACCATGGTGGACAGAACCACCAGGTGGCCGGCAGCCGTTCATCTACCACATCAGCAGAGGTGGCCAGGGCGTTCATCGCGTGCTGGGTTGCCCGGTTCGGCACGCCGGCTGACCTCACCTCCGACTGGGGCCCACAGTTCACATCAGAGCTTTGGACTGCGGTGGCTGAGGGCTTGGGGGTGAAGCTCCACCGCACTACGGCGTACAACCCACAGGGCAACAGACTTTGTGAGAGGTTCCATCGCTCCATAAAGGCTGCTCTGCGGGCCGGCCTTACGGACAGCAACTGGGCCGACCGCCTCCCGTGGGTCATGCTCGGTCTTCGTTCTGCTCCCAAGGAGGACCTCCAGACCTCATCCGCCAAGCTGGTGTACGGCCAGCCACTGCGAGTTCCGGGGGAGTTCCTCCCGGAGGCCGCATCCCCCTGGTCTGCCGACTCTCATCGGGCAGTGTCCCGGGGCGTCGCTGATGCCTTTGTCCCCATCCCAACATCTCGTCACTGCATCCCCCAGTCCTACGTGCCCAAGGACCTGCTGGCCAGATACGTCTTCATCCGCCATGACAGCCATCGGACTCCATTACAGCCCCCATATGATGGACCCTTCCGCGTCCCGGAGGCGGGAGCTAAGAACTTTGTTGTGGACATGGGGGGTAAGCCAGAGCGGGTCACAGTGGACCGTCTCAAGCCTGCTCATCTGGACGTTAACTAGCCGGTTCAGCTGGCCCTACCCCCATGGCGGGGACACCCCCCTGCTGCGGCCTCCGGCCCCTGCCCGGGCTCTAAAGCCGCCCAGGGCCCTTGACCCCCCTCCTGCTAAACGCAGCCGTTTTGGCCGCTTGATACGGCCACCGCCACGTTGACTGTTTCTATGATAATTGTTCATTGATTGACTTTTCAATTATGCACGTTTTGTTATGGTGAATTCTGGGGGGGCCTGTGTAGTGACCTACAAGGGAGTTAGGGAGAGAGACATTCACGAGCCTGCCTTTAAGAGAGAGGGTGGTGGGCGGAAGTGGATATATGTTTTGGTTCCGGGTGCACTGTCAAGCCGCTCGGTGTTGTTGTAAGCTGTCTTTTATGTGGAGAGTAAACGGACTTGCCTTCGTCTCCTCGTCTCATTGTTTACCGCACCTCCACAGTAGTACATCTTTTTGTGGATGTGCTTCGCCTACTTCACTCCATAGGCCTTACACAACATTTTCCTTTTATGCAGTAATAAAACTCTGTATCATCAAAATAAACTTCAGTAACATACATAAGTAATCATCCCTGAGTAAGATTACACAATCAATCATTTGTATTTTTGTATACTTAGAACTTTCATTGGTTACATGTCGTCATTAGAATGAGGCCTCTGCAGATATGCTGACGTGGTGTCATACACTCACACACTGGTTCCTCTGAAATGGTTATGCGGTTACATATATTTGAATCAACTTATCATTCAGGGATCTAGGGGTGTCGAGTTGATGATCAGCTCCATCACCTCCTCTTCTAGTATTGGCATCTCCAGCTGTGGTAGGGACATTTCGTGGATGAGGTCAAGGAAGTCGACCCCGTCGGGCATCTCCACAGCCATTGGTAGAGTGCTCAGTAGCATTGCTCCCGTTTCTGGAGTAAGGATTGGCATTCGCACGTCCTGTTGCACAGGTGGTTGCACTGGTGCAGGGTATAGGTCGAAGATCGAATTTGACTGAGGAACATCCGCAGCCGCGGTGTGCCTCATCAACCACAGCTCTGGACGTTGACTCTGGTATGGTTACCTCGGTTTGTGTAGGGGGCGCTTAGTATCACCCAGCCGGATGGTAGCTGTGGTAGCCCACAGCAGGCGAGGCAGTCACATTCCTGGGGTGGAATGATATCGGTTGAGGCCTCCTTGGGTGGCTCTGGTGGGTCACAGCAGATGACACATTCATCCTCTAGGTATGATGACTCCTTTGGTGGTGGTGGCGGTGAGGTCATCCTCTTGGTGTGCGCCCCTCGGCCTCCTTTGGGTCTCTCTGGAACAATGATTCACACCTTCTTCTTGGTAACGGTGAGCTCTCCATCACCCTCGGAGGTTTGAGTCGCCCGAGTAGCCACACTGCTACGCCTCTTGAGAATAGGTTTCGGTCGATAGTGGGCAGTCTCGCACTCAGGCTCGGATTCCAGGATGAGGCCTCCCGGTGGGGTCATCTCCCTGGGTGGTGTTGTGGTTTTGTTGTATCGTTGAGGGGACTGTGTCTTACGCTTTTTGGCAGTCGGAGCGGTGCTCGTAGCCTTTGGCGCCATCTCCTGGTCTTTAGGTGTCCTTTCCTTTATTGTTCTGGCCCCGCTGGGCCTGGGCTGGTAACCTTTGGTATGGTGCTCAGGTCGGGGAAAGGCCGTATCGGTGACAGTGTATATAATGAGAAGAACAATGTCTTTGGGATGAATGCACTGTCAAAAATAATAAGATAACCCCCCCAATGCGGTCAGCACAGGTAAAAAAAACTGAAAAAAAAACCTCAACATGTTCCCCCGGCTATGCGTCTACAGTGACCTCGAGCGTAGTTTGGACAAACTGGAGTGTGTTTAAGTAAATGTCCATGCCAAATGACTCCATGGGGTAAATGGTTGCTCTCAGCTGTTCCATTTGCTGGTCAGTCAGTGGGCTGTCACCCCAGAGTGGGGGTCTTCTGGATAACCACAGCCCTCCCAGTCAATTAGCAGAATGAGCAACTCCTGAAAGAAAGAATGAATCCCCCAATTGTAAAAGCCTTAATAATGATTGTACAACATTGTTCCATCAATATTTTTTTCTGTGCAAGAGTGTTAAGTTGTTAACATAAACCAATGTTTCATTGTAAAAAAAAAAATCATTGTTCACTTGTTTAATCACATGCTAAGTTACAAAACAATGTGCAATTATTGCTCAAACCATACTTATTATTGCATAATGAAAAAACTTTTGACAAGACATTTATTTAAATAATTCTTTTTTCAGCCAATTACAAAACGGTACCTCGAGATTCTCTGGTTCCACAATGAGATTACGAATTTGACCCATTTCCCACAACTGGTTTGGTGTCAGGTTCTGCTCTGTTCTCATTGGATGGTTGTCCCATCCCTGACGGAACACTTGGCTTGCAGACGGGGCAGGAACACGTAATGGCAGCAGAATAGTTGAGTCCTGCTCCTCCAATGTGAACAGAACATGGTAGAACCCATTGGTCACCGCCATCCACACGTCTCGCCACAGCCTTTCAATCCTAAGGTTACATTTTTCAATAATAAATAACTTCTCACAGTATATAGGACTTTGGACATAGTTCCAAACCAACAAATGTCATGACACATGTACAGTTGTGTTCAAAATAATAGCAGTGTGATTAAAGAAGTGAGTAAAGCTCAAAATCCTTATAATAGCTTTTATTTCCATACACGCAAATGCATTGGGAACACTGCACATTCTATTCCAAATCAAAACATGAAGAAAAATGTATCAAATTTGTTATTACTTTACAGAAAGTGAAGAAAAAGGAATATTAGGCTGTTCAAAAAAATAGCAGTGTCTGCATTTCTTTACAAACTCAAACATTTACTGTATAAACTGAAAAATGCTTGAAGATTTAGCTTTCCTGTGAATCACTGAACTAATATTTAGTTGTATAACCTCTGTTTCTGAGAACTGCTGCACATCTGTGTTGCATGGAGTCGACCAACTTCTGGCACCTGTGAACAGGTATTCGAACCCAGGACGATTGGACTACATTCCACAATTCCTCTGCATTTCTTGGTTTTGCCTCAGAAACAGCATTTTTGATGTCACCTCACAAGTTTTTTATTGGATTAAGGTCCGGGGATTGGGCTGGTCACTCCATAACGTTAATCTTGTTGGTCTGGAACCAAGATGCTGCTCGCTTACTGGTGTGTTTGGGGTCGTTGTCTTGTTGAAACACCCATTTCAAGGGCATTTCCTCTTCGGCATAAGGCAACATGACCTCTTCAAGTATTTTGATGTATCCAAACTGATCCATGATCCCTGGTATGCGATAAATAGGCCCGACACCATAGTATGAGAAACATCCCCATATCATGATGCTTGCGCCACCATGCTTCACTGTCTTCACAGTGTACTGTGGCTTGAATTCAGTGTTTGGGGGTCGTCTGACAAACTGTCTGCGGCCCCTAGACCCAAAAAGAACAATCTTGCTTTCATCAGTCCACAAAATGTTGCGCCATTTCTCTTTAGGCCAATGTGTTCTTTGGCAAATTGTAACCTCTTCAGCACATGTCGTTTTTTCAACAATGGGACTTTGCGGGGGCTTCTTGCCGATAGCTTGGCTTCACATAGGCATCTTCTAATTGTTACAGTACTCACAGGTAACTTTAGACCTTATTTGATCACCCTGGAGCTGATCATTGGCTGAGTCTTTGCCATTTTGGCTATTCTTCGATCCATTTCAATGGTAGTTTTCCGTTTTCTTCCAAGTCTTTCTGGTTTTGGTTGCCATTTTAAAGCATTTGAGATCATTTTAGCTGAGCAGCCTATCATTTTCTGCACTTCTTTATATGTTTTGCCCTCTCCAATCAACTTTTTCATCAAAGTATGCTGTTCTTCTGAACAATGTCTGGAACGACCCATTTTACTCAGATTCAGAGAGAAATGCACTATAACCAGCATGTACAACATTTGCTGCCTTCGTCCTGAAATAAGGGCCACCTGTGTGACACCTGTTTTTTCACAGAATGAATGACCTCACTAAGTAAACTCCACACTGCTATTATTTTGAACACGTCCTTTTCAATTCATGATTCAATTACACAGAATCAGCAGCATGCATGTCATGACTGTTGGGTCTGTTGGTTTTCTATTACTCTACTACACCTACTATTAAATTATTTGCCATGTAGAAATATAATTTCTACCAAAAACAGTGATTGATCTGGTTAGTGATGTTGGAATGCTATTATTTTGAACACAACTGTATGTACATTACTGTTACGGTTCCCCCTCCCAACCAACCCTCTGGCACCACCTCGAGGCCGCGGCGGTCATCACTGGATCGTCTTCCCAGTCGACAGCGTACCTGTTCCCTATCGCCTATCAGCGCACCTGCTACCCATCGCCAATCACCCGCCTATAAGAACCCTGCCTGATCTTCTCTCCAGTGCCAGATCGTACTGTGTCCCACGGTAACCCTTCGAGCTTCACCTACGTTCCAGCCCAGACTATTCTCCTCCAAGTCCCCAGTGTTTGTTTGTGTTTTCACTGTGTGTCATTGTGTCCCCCTCAGATTCCTCGTCCTCCCTGGTGTTCCCTCCTCACCGACCCCTTCCATGGACCTAGCCCCATTCCCTGTCTCTGATCTCCCTGCCTGCCGAACCTCCGCTCGTCTGACTACCCGCCTGCCTGCCGAACCCCTGCTCGTCTGACTACCCGCCCGTCTGCCTGCCGAACCCCCTGCTCGTCCGACTACCCGCCTGCCTGCCAAACCCTGGACCGACCCACGACCACTCTATCGGATTACCCCCTCCTTCTCTCCCCTACCCCTTTCCCTTATTATTAAATACGCCTTCGGGCTAATCATACCCTTGAGCGCTGGAGTCTTTTGGTTCCGCCGACGTTCATAGCGTAACAATTACATTAGATTCCCATTTGCTCTTGGAGCAGACATTTTTTTGTTTGAAATTAATTGACACTAACATTACCTTAGTACTGTGCACACTTACCTGCAATAAAACTCCCATTCTCTGGCCCACACACTGACAACATCAGACGTGCCACTGCTACGTTTTCCACACCATGGTCTGCTCGTACTCTAGAAAAAAAGGAAAAAAATGATTTTCTTGCATGATTATCTGCACCCTGTCCATACTGAAAGACATTCATTTTTTCTTAAAGCCACAGGGGAACGATAGTGCCACTTTCAGCTCTACCAAAAAGCACATACTGTAGAATCATACCTGAGTGGAAACCCATAATGCTGAACAGACTCGTTGAAGAAGGCCAGTGTGGTGGCTGATAGGTTGTTCAATGCAGCTCCCAGGTACATTATCTACATGAAAACCAGAAAAGACATGAATACAGCATTGTAACACCAAGCTCACCAAATACTTTCATTGCTAACATTCTTTGTTACTCCTTACTTTAAATAATTATATGACAAACCACCCTCATTGCAGTACTCTGCACTTACTAGCAGTTCCAATTCTAATGCCTACTATGGCTGATACACATCTGCTCCATCGCAATCATGGCCTCTATATGGTTGTGTGTATTTCACTTATAGAATGAAACTGACATCAACAGACACTAAGTAACGTTTACTGACAACACAAGATGAGGCTCAGAGGCTGCACAACAGTGGTGAGGAGAACCTCCTACAAATCCAACAAACTCAAGTAAACCTATGAGCTCCACATTTGGTCAACCTAGCAAAACAGCTAGTCCTCAATAGAGAAGCTTAGCTGTTTGTCTGGGAACCTTGGAGGACACAAGCACACAAGTTTCAACAGAGCACCTATAGAGGCTGTGGCATCTGACTCCCAAGACTGAAATGTACTGAATGACTCAGTACAGCTGACAGAATGTAAAACCTAGGCTACAGCCTACACATGGATAACACATAGCTTTTCAGTCATTCTGAAGACACGTGAATAATTAAGGACATTGGTTGCTTACATTTCTTGAAAAGCCATCAATTCCACCAAAGATAACCATGTTGTACCTGTTTATAAAAGACAGAAATGTTTAGTCACATAGATTTGTATTAAAAAAAAATGTCTGTTGTGGTGGAATACCACATTAAAACACTTTGAAATAAAATGCCAAAGACTAGAGCTGATGATTTATCCAGAGACTTTTATACACCAGTATTAAAAGTGAACAAGTTTGCAAAAAAGTTACCGTTATCATTTCAGTCCGCCATTTTATACTTTCAAATTTTAGTTACCTCCTGTCACGCCTGAGGTTGCTGTCTGGTGACTCTGGTGCCCTCCTCGGGCGCTCCAGTGCCAGTGCTCTCCCAATCACCAGGATCCATTTCACCTGTGTATTCTGTCTTGTGTTTGTTATATGTAGCCCGTGTGTTCCCCATGTCTTTGTCGGAGATTCTCCCTGTCTGTTTGTGAGTACCCTGTGTGCCAGTCGGTTTTGTATATCCTGTTGCCCTAGTTCGTGATTACTATTTCTTAAGTTCTACTTTATTCCTCTTGTTAAGTGAGTACCTTTGTTAACGGAGCTTGGTTTTCTCCACTTTTATTTTCCCCTTTTTCCCCCAGTGTTTGTTTGTGTATCGTGCCCCGCTTATCTTATTAAAAACACCTCCCTCATATGCAAATCATTTATAACCACCAATATCATTCGGTTCCAACATCTCATCACGGCCTGGTTTCCCCTCCCATTTCTAAAGACAGTTCTCGCATTACTTCATATTGGTGATGAGCTCATTGTGTTTATTACTGTGATTTTAGTGCCTGACACGGTTGACCTTATCTTCACCTACCAATCGCAGTGTTCATTAGGGTTTTAATAAATCTTCACTCCCTCTCTCCCTTATCCTGTTTTTCTCACGGAATAAGTGTATCTGGTTTCCATAATCTGCTCTCAGCTTCTTTGTCCTGTCCACTTGGAATGTTCACAACTGGTTAAATTTAGATCCTGTTCACTCTTCATTTACCATATCCTGCTTTCTCACGCCCTGGTCATCTGCTTTCTTCAAACTTTGCTCCCTCCATGGAACCTTTAAGAACCTCTTCACTACTCTCCCCTCACAAATCAACCATTGGCCATCCTGGTCTTAATCCTCTCTCTACTTTTCCTTTGTGGAATTAGGAATCTGTATTCGATAGAAATTTACCATTTATTCCCCCCTTTAGGACTTAATAGTCCCACATCCTGTACTAGTGTTGAAAATGATATACTAATAAATCATACAAGTGATTCAAAGCATTATATATATATATATATATATATATATGGAAGTGAAAAATAACATATGACTTACATCATCATTACAATAAACTCCAACTCCTGGGGACACGTCCCTTTTACAGGCAGGGGCGAAAAACCTGAACTCTTATCCAATATCAATCTTCCAGGAAAATTCCCCTGCGGCTCTCATACCATCCAGCCAACCTTGAACACCCTACTGTACAAGTCTGTAGCTGAGCACCTGTCCCCATGAGCAACAACTTCCTTCATACTTATATGGTTACACAGTTGTTAACAAAAAGTAAAATACTGTATAATAAATCAACCTGTAATGAGGCCTATACTTATCCATTATAAGGGATCATCCATTGTGTCCCTGAATCTATGACCTTCCCATTGTTGCCTCTTTACACACTTTCAATATAGACATTTTATCAGTAATACAAACAATAGTTGTTATACATGATACCATAAAACACATCATTGTCCGGTAAGTCGCAAATATTTCCAAGGGGAACATAGTCCTCATATGCCAGGGGTTTTTCTTTTTTAATGAGTGGACCAGTGGTACTCCCGAGGAGGTATAACTGTTGGAGCTCGAGAGTCATGGCTGGGAGTCTAGACGATCCCGTCGTCGTCTGAGGGGGCAGAAGACTCACTGTCCTCCTCTTCCCAGTCAGGAACAGAATATAGGTCTGGTTGTTCTCCAACTTGGTTGACTGTTATCGGCGCTGTCCCTGCTGTCACACTCATCTGCTTAACTGTACTCTGTATAAAGAAAGATCTCAAGAGAGGCATTATACAACAAAAAATTAGTCCTAACACTACAATCACTATCGTAATCATTATTCCCATTTTTGCCAACATTGCTCCCCACTTTCCTAGGGTGTTTCCCAACCAGTCTAATTTCCCAAAGTCTGTGCCTGCATTGTCTCTCACTTCCTGTCTCAAGTTTTTTAGTTTAGTCATTGCTTTGGCAAAATTTCTTGCAGGATAGGTATTATTAGGAATGTACAGCATTGGTCCCCAAACATTTTACACACCCCACCTTGAGCGGCCATCAGAAAATGTAATGCCTGTCTGTTCTGCCATGTCATTCTACTTGTCTCTCTGACCTGCTCTCCTAGGGCTGATGAGGCATCATCTGTGTAATTGATGAACCTCTGTTGATTGTAATAGATGGCTTTTATCCAATCTACATTTTTATTTATCGTGGGCCAAATGAAAATTGATTCAAATCCTGCCAGTATCTGGCTTCTTGCCTTGTACTCGTCAGGTACACCTCTAGGTACTCCTATGGCATCTATATAGACTGCGGGGTCTGACTGATATGCCCTTTTTCTCCTGCTTCCTTGTTTAACTTCACTCTGATCTGGTCTGATTTCTTACTGATCTGCCCATAAATTGGTGTCATTTCCCATCAAAATAGTTACAGACTTGGCCAATTTAACCCAAGCTCATATCCCTGACCAATCAGCGGGTAATGTCGCCATTAGCCTTCCTCCTCCACATATCCAATAGTAATCTGCCACTGCCTCATTCTGGCTGAGATATATATCGATTAGGGGTATTCCTCCTGGAGCCCCAGGAGCCTCTAATCTTATTATCAGTGGTCCAGAACAGTTTCTTTGACGATCTTGTTTTATCCTGCGCCCCTTGTTAGGGACCTCCTCCACTGTTTTAAACATTTTATGGGGCTGCACTACCTTACGGGTAGCATTTTTATATGTCCCTATTGCCTGGTTAAAAGGTATTTTTGGCCTAGGTTACACCATATTCCATGGTACAATACGCCATGTGACGTAACAGTCCCCTTTAAATTTCCCCAGGTTTGTGGTGCCATATGTTGTGTTGAATGATTTGTTGAAGCACTCAAACTTTTGCATCCAATCTATTGAATAGGGTCCTAGAATCTCCCTCTTTTTCTCATCTATTCTCACACCTATCTGTCTGCATTGGTCTCTAAGTCTGATCATAAAATTGATGATATCTGGTGTTGCTTAAGATACCCAAACATTCAGCTGGACAATAGGGTCGTTTTGACTCTTCTATGGGACAGGACTTTTGAATAAACTGTGCACAAGTCTGGTATGTGTGTGGTGTGGCGCCCGCCCCGTGCCTAAGCCCATGCGCGAGTGTGGGAAGGTGGTAAATGGAGTGTATATCTCGCCTCGCTTTGTCTCTGCTGTTTCTGCTGTCCCTCTCTTGCCCCGGGTTGTCTTTGGCAGGACCATGTATGGAGTTCCTGCGCCCCAAGGGGCCACAGCTGCAACCCGTGGAGATAATCACCGTATGCCCATACATGGAGTTCCTGCTCGTCAAGGCACAGCTGAAGGGCATCAGCAGGAGCAGCAGAGACCGTACAAAAGGAGCCAACGGAGCACCCAGTGGAGGAGAGTTGCTACGGCGAACCAAGGAGCAGTTGATGAGAGAGAGAATAAGCCAAGTCACCATTGTCCAGTGTATGATCCCTGACCATAGGAGAGCCCCCTTTGAAGCCCGACCCCGAGAACGTCCGAGAGCCCGCTACGTTGCCAACCTTCGCCTGTCTGACTACCCCGCTGCCGCCCCGACCTGGAACGTAAGAGGACCACCCACCGTGTACCGAACTCCCCTGCTATCTTCACGACACGACGCCTTCTCACCCCCACCCTCTTTCTATCATTTCCCTCTCCCCGCTAACCGAATAAATATTTTTGATTATAATTCTGGTGTGGACCTCTCTGCTTACACTGTGTTTGGGTCCGTGACGCGCCCGCACACCCAGGCGGCCGTCACAGTGGGTAAACTACAACTCGTAGTTTTTTAAGTGGTGATGAACTACACGAGGCAATCTCCTTCTGTTACTGACTGGGCTGTAAACTCAGCCCATTTATACCAATCATTTTGCCTAGCCTGCTCCCATAATGGATTTTCCTTGTCTACTCTGTCGTCATCTATTTTTGTATTAACCTGTGTTTGCTCCACTTCCTGAATCAATTCTAGTGGCAGGGCCTGTTTTACTTGGTACAGCAAATAGATTAGTACTATTATTTTATATAGCACTAGTCCCTTCCCCAGGATTCCCTAGGCTCAACTGTCCTTCCCGTCCGGCTGGGGGCTGGGTTTCTGGCCCCAGTATAGCCTTTGCTGCTTCTTCATTTTCCAGGTCCTCCTGTGCCATCTCACCCATCCCTTCGTCCTCGTCTCTGGTCTGCCTGAGTGCATGCCTCGGGACCCTGGTGCAGTGGTTCAGGTGGTACCAGGTGAGGCTCCCTCTGACCTGTATTGCAGTGGGGGTGGCTCGCACTACCTCGTATGATCCCTCTCTCCTTGGCTCGTTCCACTTCCTCCGGAAGACTTTGACGTACACCTGGTTCCCTGGTGTAATTGGATTGGGCAGGGGTGGCTCTGGCTCCGGCTGCTTGTCTTTTTCCTGTGAATATATAACTTTTTGTGTCTTAGTTAATTGTTTAATGTATTGCTTTAGTTCCACCTGGAGTTGTTCCAGTGGGGGTCCTTTGTAAGGTCCTCTTAGTGTTGGCACTGGCATAGGTCGACCCGTAAGCATTTCATGCAGTGTTAAGTGCGTGTTTCTGTTGCGGTAGCTCATTAATGCAAGTGGCAAGGCATCTACCCAGTTAAGCTTTGTGCTGGCACATATCTTATTCAGCTTTGTTTTGAGGGTACCATTTATTCTTTCTACCATTCCTTGTGATTGTGGATGGTAGACACAACCCAGTCTTTGTTTTATTCTTAACTGTTGTATGACTTGTTTCACAGTTTTCTGAATAAATGCTGCACCGTTATCTGAGCTAATCTCATTAGGTATTCCAAATCTGGGTATTACTTCTCTTGTTAGGAATTTGATCACTATTCCTGCCCCTAATTCTGCCAATGGCGTTGCTTCTACCCATCTGCTGAATCTATTTATGACAACAAGCATGTATCTTTTCCCATTTACCTTTTTTATCATGTCTACATAGTCCATTACTAAATGTTTGAATGGTCCATCTGCAACCGGTATGTGCCCTAAGGGTGTTGTGATTCCCTTTCTTACATTGTTTTGTGCGCATACTGTGCATTCTGCTAATGCATTGTCTACCATTGCCTGTAGATAGGGTGAACAATACCCTTGAAGTTTTATTTTTCTCTTCCCCCCCTTGCGCAATGGTCAAAACCATGCGCATCAGTGATCAAAATCCCCAGCAGCACCGTGGGTGCTACTATTGTTCCCTCATGAGATCTCCACAGTCCTGTAGAGTCTGCCTTTGCCCCTCTTTGGAGCCACATGGATTGCTCATATGGCCCCGCAATCTGTTGCATGCGTATGATGTCCTCTGGCTGCGGTATTGGTTCTACCAATACCATTGGGGTCAATACAGCCACCGCACATTTTGTTTTGCCGCTTCATCAGCAGAATAATGTAATCATTGCCTTTCCGGTGCGCTATTGATGGCTAATCGCTTTGGTTTCATCATAGTCAACATTAATTCTTTGATTTGTTCAAAATGTTGTGTGGGTGATCCATCACTTTTCAAAAATCCTCTCTGTTTCCATTCTGCTCCAAACAAATGACAGACTCCATGTGCATACGCTGAGTCAGTAAAAATATTCATTGATTTGCCTTTTCCCAAACAACAGGCTTCTGTCAGTGCTTTTAGTTCTGCCAATTGGGCAGAGCATGGTTGTTGACAACTGTCTATCTTTACTTCTTGGAATGTCTGCCCTATTTGTCTAACTATGCCATACCCTGCATGATTTCCAAAGTGATCTCTATAGCATGAACCATCTACAAAATGTCTCTTCTGCATCTAGTAAGGGTGTTGATTCTAAGTCTGGTCTAAACTTGGTGATAGTTAGCGAGTGTGCTATACAATCATGTTCTTCCCCTTCATCTGCCAGTGGTATTAGCTCAGCTGGATTTACTGTGCTACATCTCTTGATAGTGATGTCTGGGTATGTTAATAACAACAAATATGACAGGTTTCTAGCCTGCGTTAAAACAAACCTTGCCTGCTCTAACAGTTCCACTGTCTTGTGATGTGTGTATATTGTTATTGGGTAGCCCATTGTGACTGACGAGGCCTTCTCATAGGCATAGTGCATGGCCGCCACTCTCTGAAAGCATGGTGGGTACCCTTGGGCCACACTGTCTAATTTGGTGCTATAGTAGGCTAGGGCTTGTTTTTTCCTACCACTGCATGTGTCCTGTGCTAGCACTGCTGAAGCATACCCATTTCTTCTGTTTGCCACATATAACAGGAATGGTTTGTTATAGTCGGGCACAGCCAATGCTGGCGCCCGTTGTATTTCCTTTTTCAATGTCTCAAATGCTATTGTTGCATATTTTGTCCATGTCAAAGGGGCTTTTAAGTTCTGCCGATCGGCTGTTTGCTTTGCTTATGCCTTCTAATTGTCCTGGTGATATTGCCTTTGACCCATGTGCTATTGTTCTTCCCAGATATTCGACCTGGGGTAAGCAATACTGCAGTTTTGTTTTTGACACCTTGTGTCCCCCTTTTGCCAATTGAACTTTTATGGAGTCCTCATGACACTGTTCCAACGTGGGTGAACAGATTAGCAAATCATCCACATATTGGATTACAGTGCTGTTAAGCTCCAGGTCTTCTAGATCAGCTTTTAACACCTGGTTGAATACATGAGGCGAATGTTTGAACCCTTGAGGTATTCTAGTATAAGTGTATTGTTTTCCTCTGTAGGTAAATGCAAACAGGTACCGACTTTCTTCTGCCAATGGTACACTGAAAAAGGCTGAGCATAAATCTATCACTATATCGTATTTGGCCATTGGAGGGACATTTGTTAATAGTGTGTGAGGATTTGGTACTTCTGCTGGCCAATCCTGTACCACATCATTTACTGCTCTTCGGTCATGTACCAATCTCCATTTTGACTTGTCTGCTTTTAGAACTGGAAGAAGGGGGGTGTTGCACGGGCTGTTTGTTCTTTCTAAGACTCCAGCTGCTATCAATTCCTCTATTGTTTTGCTTATTCCTTCCTCAGCTTCAGGTTTCATAGGATACTGGGCTTTTCTTGGTAGCACACTGCCCTGTTCAGGGGTTATGGTTATAGGGCTTGCTGATTTTACTAAGCCCACATCAGTGTCATGTTTTGACCAGAGACCTTCTGGAATCTGTTTTTCCATGTCATCTCGCAGCTGACTGTCTAATTTTTCTTTCACCTGAACTTGTTGTTTGACCGGTATGGCTACTTCCTGTGGTATTCCATTCATAGGCGTGGCACATATTATTTTTATGAATTCTTTATTTGCAGAATGTTTAATCAGGGAGTTGATTGTTTCTTTCCAATCACTTTTTGATGCAGTTTTCATCATTGGTCCCAAGTCTCTTGCTCTATACCCTTTGTTTACCATTAATGACACATGAGGAGCAGTGTTAGGTACATTATACCACTTCTGCATAAATCCTGACTCATCCACTTGCATAGCTGCTCCCTGTTTTCCCACTATGATGTGTTGTGACATTATTGGGACAACCAGATTTTTAGTTTGCTCCTGCCAAATTTGTTCCCTGTGGGATTCACAATTTGGATCAAACTGCATGGTGCAGTGATGGTCAAAACGTGGTTTTCGTGCATCAGGCAATTGGGCTTCAATACATTTTCCCCATTTTAACCAAGTCTGCTCTACCTCATGGTTTATTTTCCCTAACCAATAAACGTTTGCCCTCCCATTTATCAGTGACTTTTGTGTCCTGATTGCTGTGTTGTCTACATATACATATTCTGGGGAACACCATACTTTTATCCACAGTGTGCATAATGCATCCCTCCCCAAGAGATTCACCGGTGTTTGGTCAGAGATCAATATGGGCAGGGCTGTGGCTCTGTCTCCTATTTTCAGACATACTGGAGTTGTCATTAGAATTAGCTGCACTTGTCCCAAGAATCCTACTGTTTTAACAAATTTCCCTGACAGGGGGAGGTGAGAGGCATATTTTGGACCTACCCAAGTGTAGGTGGCTCCAGTATCTATCATCATGGGTATGTCTCTATTTTCTATTTGAACCTGCAGCATTGGTTCTTGATCAGCTTCTGTGGTTAACACTGGAAACTGACCCTCCCCTTTAGAATTTTCTGGGCATCCCTAGTAACCGTGATTTGGTCCCCTATTGGCTGGTCCTTGTGGAGGCTGCTGCTTTTGCTGGCCATAGCCCATAGCTATGGTAGGAGTCTATTCTCCCTCGGCTGCCATGGATTAGTTGTACAATTCCTTCGAGTGTGTCCTGCTTGTAGACATCCCCAGCACATGCCGGGTGGGCCTGGTGGGTCTGTCCTTTGGAACCTTCCTTGGGGTCTCTGTCTTCCTCTCCATGGCTGAGACTGCTGGGGCTGCTGGGTATACACATTGATTACAGGTACGGAGGTTTGCTCTTGTCCCTGAGGCCTCGGCACTGGAGGTGGTTCTGGTGTGGCCATGTGTGGAACTGGTTTCCCGGTTTCGGCGGACATTACCCCTTGTGTCTTCTTTTTGCTTCATTCTGTGAGTTCCCCCAGCTGGAGCTGCGTCAATTTTCTCTGGATCTCTTCTCTTTGGATCTTTTCTTGCTCCTTTTGTCTCAGTTCATCCTTCCGGTATTTTTCCACCGCATGGACTAGATAATCACAGAACTCTGTGTGTTTTTGACGTGAGTCTCACCACATCCTCTCACCTGCTTCTCACCTGAGGGGACATGGCTTCCACCACTGCAGTTCTAAAGAGAGTTTTTCATCAGTGGGTCTCCTACCGCCAACAGCTTCCCCATTGTCTCTTCCTCAAATATTCTAATCCATTTTCCTGCTCCCTCATGTGTGTCAGGTAATCTGCTGATTATCCCCTGCACATCTTGCATTCCCCAGGGCACATAGTGTCCTTGTCTTCCTTTTATCAGGATGGGGCACTGTAATGAATCTGGTGGACATAACTTTTCCCTCTCTCTCAACACTCGTGTTGTTGGTCTTTCTTCGTCCTCATATATTTTCTCTACTACTCTGGCCACTATGCTTATTACTCTGTTCCCTGATAGTTTGGTTAATCTCCTGCATAATTCTTGTTTGTATACTCTCCTCCCATTCTCTTAGATCTTTCTCCCTCTGGCTCGTCCTCCTCTCCTGCCCCCACTGGACCCCTTCATCAGACTCTGCGTCGTCTCCTGGATAGGTGGGTGACCAGGCGGTCGCCCCCTCATATCTGGGTGAGCTGTGTGGCTGTTTCTCTTTTCTGCGTGTACTTTGTTTCTTCAATCTTCCAATGTATTTCTTCCTCCAACGGTTCGTTTCTCTTTCTTTGTTCTGACTCTGGCTCCCATATGCCTTTCTCTACCTGTTTTAGGGCTTCTTTAATCTCCGCATAGCAATCAAGTTCTGTGGGTTTCCCTCTTTCACTTTTTGCTTCACGTTCCTTTTCTTCCTCCTCTTTGTCTGGTCCTATCTCTACATCTCCATCCAGGTTATTACAGGAAATTCCCCATGATTATAGGGTGGAGGCATTTTCTTTTCCTCCTTTTCACTTCCCTCTTTATCCTTTTTCAACCTTCTTATTTCCTTAGCATCTTTTAACATTGCTTCTACTTCTGTCTTGAACAATTTCAACATTTCTGTTTCTCTCTTCCTTTTCTCTTGTCTCTGTTTTGAATTACTTCGAGGTTTGTGGTTTTTTATCAGCATCCCCATTTCCTTACACACTGCAATATCAAATGTCCCTTCCTTAGGCCATTTTGTGGGAAATTTACTAGTTTGTTTTTCCCATTTTTCTGACATCTTTTTTATTACTTTATCTAAAAGTTTTTTTTTCTCGCTAATATGTCTACTGGAGTTGTCATGGTAGTCCCTTTCTCCATTTTTCCTACTGTTTTTACTCTTAGTTCCTGTTCTTGGAGCTTGAATCATTTACATAACCGACCTCCGAGTGTCTGTGGTTACCACTATGATAGGGCAAGGTGTTGACCGTGCTCTTCTTCTTTTTATCCCTTTGCTTATGACAACTATCGTTAATTTGGGCCGTGGTTTTATATTAAAGTGAGGGACATACACATATGGGGAAGACAGCTGTGGATATCCTTCCGCTGTTTCCAAGTCACTCTCAATTTCCTTATCTTTACTTCAATTAATATTCATACAACTGAATTTGACACTCAGTTTCTATTTTTATTGAATAAAACAACAATCTCATTTGCTGTTCTCTTCTGCCTATTAAATGGTCTATCACACAGTTTTATTTCCTCTTTTTTCCTCAAAGTCTATTTCCCACGTACCCTCTAGTAACCAGCTTATTATTTGATCTAAAAACTGTTGGGAGTGTACCTCTCTCAACAGTGTTTCATTGCGTACCTTTTTAAAATACTCTGCGGGGCGCGGTAGTACTGCTTGCCGTCTTATCCCCTTCTCATATTCTTTAAATATCCTTCCCTTTATTTTGCTTTCTTGCCAAATTAACTCTTGCCCCAATTCTAAATCTCACTCCGTCTATTAGTCTGGTATTTCTGGAGCTCTTATTTATTGGTATTGTACACTGTCCTCTTGCAATAATTGTTTTTAGGGTGATTGTAAAATGTCCTAGTTTCCACTCTTTTCTGCGTCTTGCCTCAATCAGATCAGCTAAGAACAACATAAGTCTTCCCCCTTTCTTTTTAAGGAATATGATTTTATTACAAAAGACCAATGTTGTATTATTGGTTATTTAGGATATTACTGTAAGACGAAACAAATATGTTAGGAAGCAGCTTTGGAATCAACTTGAGCTATCCTTGGTGTTGGATGACTACAGAATACTCTGCTTTTACAAAATGTTACGCTGTTTTCAAATGAAACAAAATGTCCTGCTCTTGTTATGCTTTTAGAATTTGTTTGTCTAACACCCTGGAAGACAATACTGGGTAAGATTAACAACTGTGTGTATGTGTATGAGAGTGTGAGTGTGTGTGTGTGAGAGTGTATGGTACCTTAGAAAGTGAAATAAATCAATCTAAGCTTAGACATGGGATTCTACAAGTCAAAAATTACTTTCACACAGCATATACTACACAATAAAAATGTTTTAGTTTTCCACCTAAAACTAACTGCTTTAAATCCTAGAATGCAGAAACAGCTCAGCACACTGAGTACTGTATCGTTACAAAAACTGTTGAACTAATTATTATTATTATTTTATTTTTTTACTCCCTCCCCTTCGAGGTTGTTACCGTCGCACTTGAATGACGGCCCAAGATGGTGCGCAGCCCTTCTTTTCTTTCAGATGGTCTATTCTATTTTGTCTTTGTCTCCTAAAGTCAGTTTCCACTGTGCCTCTTACAGCTTTTATCCCCATTCCCCAACGGTTGTCTCTTCTATCTGGTATTCTTATTTTGATTAATGTTTTATTACATGTATCAAATGTTTCCTCTATGAGAAAACGATGGCTTCTTGCCACTACCGTATACTCCTGAATCTATATTCTTGTTATTTTGTACTTTGGGAGGCACACAGAAATTGCGCACATTGACACGTTATCTAAAAAATGTGTATCCTTTATTCTTCTGTATGTAAAGTCTACAATCTTTCTGTTAGATTAGACCTTTGTCCTCATTACTTATCCTATGTTCTAACTGTCTTTCTCAACACCCGACAAACAGTTTGACAGGATTTCTGTCTCCCTATTCAGCCTTCTGTTGCTTTACTCCCACACAACACAACTATATTTCAGTCTTTCAACAAAACATAGCGATTTTTACAAATTTTCACAGGACGACACAGCAAAATCAACAACAAAACAGCACAAAAATATAGCACGACACAGTGCTTGTAAAAACACTACTGTCTGGTGTGGTGGAAGTCTAGGATTTACCACTCTGTACTTCAGCTCTTCGGAGGTAAGAATCAAGAAATAAGTCCTGAGTAGTGTTAGCAATGCGGATGCGGTGGACCCAAGTGCGGAGAAATACTCAGACGAAAAGCGTAAATACACAAACGTTTCTTTTTAATTAAGAATGATCGGGGCAGGATGCACAAACAAACACTGGGAGAAAAGGGTAAAATAAAAGTGGAGAAAACCAAGCTCCAATAACACAGGTACTCACTGGCAGACAGGGTAAACACGAACAGACGGGGAGAATCTCTGACAAGGACATGGGGAACACACAGGCTATATATACCAAACAGGGGACACAACACACATGTGAAACGAATCTGGGTAGATTGGGAGGCCACTGGCCCCGTACCGCCAGAGGAGGGCGCCAGAGTCACCAGACAGCAACCTCAGGCATGACAGCCCCCCTCCCCGACTACTGGACCTCCCGGCTTCCCGACCATCTGCTCGTCTGACTACCCGCCTGCCTGCCGAACCCCTGCTCGTCTGACTACCCGCCTGCCTGCCGAACCCCCCTGCTCATCCGACTACCCGCCTGCCTGCCGAACCCCTGCTCGTCTGACTACCCGCCTGCCTGCCGAACCCCCCTGCTCATCCGACTACCCGCCTGCCTGCCGAACCCTGGACCGACCCACGACTACTCTTTTGGATTATCCTTCTCTCCCCTACCCCTTTTCCCCCTTTATTATTAAATACGCCTTCGGGCTAAACCCCCCCACCATCTCTGAGCGCCGTCATTTGGTTCCGCTGACGTTCTAGTGTAACATAACTGCAGTGAATATAGAAAGAACAGACACTGAAAATGTATTGTAAAAACACAAACAAATTCAAAACAGAGACCATATGAACATAACATTTACATAAACAGTCCTCTGTGTGTGTGTGTGTGTGTGTGTGTATTTACGCACATGAATGGCAATGTACGATCAGGTTGGAGTGTGTATGGCAAACATAGGCATGGCATTTTTGGCATGTATGGCTGGTTTTATGTCTCTAGGGGCACAGAGAGGTTGCACCTCTTCCTTTTCTGTCCTTTTCCCTGTTCGGGGGGAAGCGCTGGGAGAGCGGCTTGGGGAGCGGTCAGCGGAGCGGCTGGGTGCTGCACACTCGTCACCAGACTGGCAGAGGTTAGTGTGCGGGGAAGGTGCTGGCGCCGTTGAATGAGAGGAGTCACCAAAGCTTTCCCAAGCTCTGCCAGGAAGGGTCTCCTCTTGAAGTTAATCCGCCGATTCCAGGCTGGACCTATGTAGGCTTGGAGGTCTGCCCGGTCCAATTCTCTCCACTTGTCCCCAAACACACGCCTCCCCTCCAAGTTTGTCATGTCCAGTAAAGTTTTCTCAATTGACTCTGGTAAAAAGAGTTGGAAGCTGGACTTGATGTCATCCACACGAGATGTTGCATACCGTGTTGGCCCTGGGGTCATCCTCACTATGTTTTCCTCTCTTGCTCTGCCTTCTCTGTCCATGGAAGATGAATACCACAGCAAGTTGCCATTCTTGGACTGGAATGTCACCTCAGGGGTCTCTTCCTCAGGGGCCTCTTCTTCATCTGTTGACTGTTGGTCAGTCTCATAAAAGTCTGGATCAAAATCTGGATCCATGTTGTCTTCCATTTCCGAGACGTCCTATCTCTGGTTCAATTTCCATCTCCTCTCCATCATCGAAAATATGGTCCAGAGCCTCTCTGACAGACAGTCGCCTTCTTAGTCGCTTATACATTGTGTTCACAGAGTAAAATGAGACCAAGACACAAATAAGGCTTTATATATGGGGTCTGTGAGAAGATATGATGCATTGTTTAGTCTGGAAGGTGTGGTTCCCGTGGGGGGATGGGCACATACAGTAAGCACAGAAAGAAAGGTTCCCATAACACACAAAATTGTTTAGTCTGGAAGGTGCAAAGAGAGAGGTTCTCATAACTAACACCAAATTGTTTGTGTGTGTGTGTGCAGGGGGTGGGGCGAATGTGTGTGGGGGGGGCAGGGTGGGGCAGTGGGGGGATAGATGAAAGGGTGGGGGGCGGAGGGGTGGGGGCTGAGGGGGTTGTGGTTGTGGGTGTGTGGGTGACTGGGTGTGTGTATGGGGATGTTTTCCATCTGCTGGATGAACATAATTTAGTGTTTCCCATTCATTTCTTATGGCCGGTCATTTTTGACCGAGAACACCACAGGTGTAACAAAGTTGACTAAACCACTCAAAATTCAATGAAAGTGGTGATCAGCAATTCTATATGTTGAAATGCCTAGTGTGGAGAATATCATAAGATCTTGAGGCAATCAAATGAAAAACACGATATGTATGATTAATTAAAGTTGTAAATCGGCCAGATTTGACCCGAACACCGCAGGAGGGTTAAGTCAGGACTCTGACTTGGCCACTCAAGGACATTCACCTTGCTATCCTTAAGCCACTGCGTTGTTCTTTTGGCGGTATGTTTAGGATCGTTGTCATGTTGGAAGGTGAATGACCTGCCCATCTGCAGCTGTCTAGCAGCAGGTTGTCCTCAAGAATTTGGGTGTACTTGGCAGCATCCATTTTCCCTTCAATCCTGACCAATTGCACAGTCCCCGCTGAAGAGAAACATCCCCACAACATAATGTTGCCACCACCATGCTTCACAGTAGGTATGGTGTGTTTTGGGTGGTGTGCTGTGTTTGGTTTTCCCCAAACATAGCGCTTGGAGTTCAGTCCAAAAAGTTCAATCTTAGTCTCGTCTGACCATAAAACCTTTTTCCACATGGCAACAGAATCTTCCAGGTGTGTTTTTGCATAGCACAAACGAGACTGAGTGTGGCACTTTTTCAGAAAAGGCTTATTTCTTGCTACCCTGCCATACAGGCCAGCTTTGTGTAAAGCTTGTGAGATTGTTGTCACATGCACAGACAGACCAGTCCCAGCCATAAAGACTTGTAAGTCCTTCAAAGTTGCCTTTGGCCTCTTGGTAGCTTCTCTGATCAATGTCCTCCTGGCTCGGTCATCCAGTTTGGACGGACGGCCTGATCCAGGCAAGGTGTTGGTGGTGCCATACGCCTTCCACTTCTTAATGATGCTCTGAACGGTACTCAGAGGGATAGCTAAAGCCTTCAAAATCTTTTTGTAGCCTTCACCTAACTTGTGCCTTCCTACAACTTTATCCCGGAGGCCTTTTGAAAGTACTTTTCCAACCATGGTGAATTCTTTGCAGAACCATGCACTTCTAGTAGTGGAATCCTTTGGAAACAGCTGGTTTTATTCTGAAGTAATCAAAACCACTACAATTGATGTCAGGTGGGGGTCAATTAGCCTGGTGTTTGATCTGGAAGTTGATTGGTTGCACCTGAGCAAGTTTATAATGGTATACTCTAAGGGGCTGATCACTTAACCAAACCAGGTATTTCACTAATTAATTAGTGAAAAAGAGTTAGATTTGATTTATTTTAATTTCCAGGGTGTAATGTGACAAAAGGTGAACATTCAGAAGGATTGTTTATTGGTTATTTCCTCTTAAGTGATAAGAGTACAAATAGGGGGAAAGAGATAATGCATATGGAGTATTGAAACAAAAGTGATTTATTAAGAGTAATCAAAATACAAAGAAATAGTATTTTCATTTATAGGGGGGAAGATGTGGTGTTATGTGTTAATAACATTATAGGACTCCAGTTGCCAGTATGCATTGGGGTTTAAGCATGCGCAGTACTCACACTGATGTTAGATGTTGTTAGTAGTTGAGCCCGCAAGTTCAATGTCACGGCAACTGAGAATAAAGAAGGCTTATTATACCTACGCCCAGTTTGTTATACATTTGAAGAACAAACATAACATTTGGAATAATAGTAGACTACCAGGATGGCATAGAAGCGTCCCGGGATAAACATTGAGTTCCTGTTTATGAATATGATGGGCATGTAAGATACTGTGAAGATAGTGTGACAGAATATTCAGTTTACAGAACTCATTCATTTGTAAGGAAAGGAGTAACGTTTGTAAAGAATAGGTGGTGTCAGGGGAAGAGAAAGCTCTGGTAAAATGGCCTCTCTCTTAAGCTTAAAGAGCTATGTCTCACGGCAGATGAGGAATTAAAGGGAGCATACAGAGGGTATCATAGCAAGTTTCCAACATTTCCAAAGACAGGGAAAGATGTGTCAAAAGAGGTGTTACACGAAGTCATAACAGCATGTTTTGCCCCAGGGAATTTGGTCCGTGGGAGTAAGTCAAGCTGTAAACGTTACATATAGCATTGGGAGAAAGTGAGAAAAAGTATACAATAATGCTGAAAGTCTGCAGACAGCAGATAGGTGGAGGGCACAACGCCAAGGGAGTGGACCATTGAAGTATCCTGATCTAACCGCCCTTAAAATGAAGAATATCATAGAAACAGTTGGAGGGGGGGAACTAGGAGTAGTGGCTGGACCAGCAGGGCCCGCGGTTCAGTTAACACCTTCTATTCCCCTAGTGGTAGAGGACTTCTTTCAGGACATGCAGAGCCGTGGGAATTTGAAAAACCTAGACGATCCTACAATTCGACCCGACCCATTTAGTGGGTATGACCAACCCATATGAGCAGCACTGCCTGTATGGTATACAACCCACATTTTTTGTTACAGGCCTGGCCAGACTGCACCTGGGGTAGGGGCACCAATAGCAGCTGACGCCCCTGCACAATTCCACCCATATATGCACCTAATGTATCAACCACTCAATCCTGGGGATGTGAAAGACATTTGTAAGGAGAGACCAGATCCAGTGAAGGCCTCATTAGAGTATTTGGATTTTTTTATTTAAACTTTATTTATACAGGAAAATACACTGAGACCAAGGCTTCTTTTGCAGGTGCACCCTGTCCACAATATTTATACAATTACAAAACAACACATACAAATACAACACAGTTAAATACAGAAATCAATACATCATATAAAACCACAATATCAGGAGAAACAATCACATCCTTCACCAAAGACGTCCTCAATCAACACCCTAAATTGCCAGAGTGGCACCAGAACAATCAACTGTTTTTTGTGGATTGTTGCAGCAGTGAGGTGCACCATAACTAAAAGCGGATTCACCCAACTCGTGTAGACCCGAGGAACCTCAAGAGTTAACCAACTCTGAGAACGAGTTAGGTAATTGATGTTCTTGAATTTCAATAATGAGGTTAGATAAACTGGGAGTTTATGCAGTAGGGCGTTATACACAAAAAGGGAGTAATGAAGAGATCTACAGGACTTTCACAAGGTCAAGCCAACCTTTTGATAAAGTATGCAATGATGAGTATTAAATCTATCACCTGTGATAAAGCGAAGGGTGCTTTGGTAGATGGCATCCAAAGGTTTAAGAGTAGTGGCTGCTGCATTTTGGTAGATGATATCACCATAGGACTGGCATGAAGGTTGATTGCGCAATCTGCTTTCTGCTGTTCAGGGAAAGGCAAGATCTATTCCTATGAAAGAAGCCCACCTTAAATCTTTTTAACAAGCTCCTCTGTATGTTTTCTGAATGTCAAGTCTTTGTCAAACCAAATGCCCAGGTATTTAGAAGCGGGGACACACTCAATGGGGGCACCACGCAAAGTACATATGCATAAATCAGATACATTTTTCTGTGATTTGGTAAATAACATATTTGTTTTTTCCAGCGTTAAGCACCAACCTCAGCCCAACAAATGCTCTCTGGAGGACAGCGAATGCAAACTGTAGCTCAGAAAGAGCCTGGTAAATCATGGGGGCAATAGCATATACAACAGTGTCATCGGCATATAGATGTAACAGTTATTTACAGATAATCCAATATTGTCCATGTAAATAATAAAAAGAATCGGACCAAGAATCGATCCTTGTGGGACACCCTTTGTTATGTCCAGAAAACCTGATTTAACATCATCAGTTAAGACACACTGTGTTCTGTCAGTTTTTCAAACCAGCTACATGTGGAGGGTGGTGAGGTGAACCCAAGTGCGGATGGATACTCAGACGACAGACGTAGTACAAATAAAGAATTTCTTTAATTAGAGGGTTGGCACAAGGTACAAAAACATATACTGTAATGAAGGGTAAAATAAAGGTGGAGAAATCCAGGCTCCATAAACCAAGGTACACACTTAATAAGTGGAAAAAACGTTGAGCTAAGAAATAATAATAACAGGTCAAAACAGGTATAGGGCAACGGGGTAAACAACTAGGTCACACGGACACAGACTGGCAGACAGGATAACTTACGCACGGACAGAGAGGATCTCCGACAAGGAACAAACGGGCTATATATAGCAAGCACAGGACAGGAAACACAGGTGATCGGAATTAACTGGTGATTGGACAGCACTGGCACCGGACCACCAGAGAAGGGCACCAGAGTCACCAGAACAGCAACCTCAGGCGTGACAGTACCCCCCCCCAACGAACGGCACCAGCCGTTACTTGGGTGCCTCAGGATGAAGGCGGCAGAAGGCAGTAATAAAGGTGGGGTCCAGTATACTCCACCGGGGCTCCCAAGTCCATTCCTCCGGACCATATCCCTCGCAATCCACAAGGTATTGTAAACCCCTCCCCACCCTTCTACAACCCAAAATCCGGTGAACAATGTAGGCCGGCTGTCCTCCGATGAGACGTGGTGGGGGGGCAGGGCGGGGAGGGGGGGCCGGGGAGCAGGAGGCGACGGGTTTGAGGAGGAAGACATGAAAGGTGGGGTGAACCTGCGTGGAGGGTGGGAGTTGCAGTTTGTAAGAAACAGGGTTCACCCGTCGAACCAACGGAAAGGGATCCACGAAATGGGGGGGAATAGCTTCCGGGACTCAACCCGGAGGGGAAGATCCTGGGTTGAGAGCCACACCTTCTGGCCCAGGCGGAAGACCGGGGCCGGACGCCTGCGGTTAGCCTGGAGCTGGGACCTGGCTGAAGCCTGCTTAAGCGCCGCCCGCACTCGTCTCCAGGTCTTGCGACACCGACTGACGTGGGCCTGGACCAAAGGTACCTCTGCTTCCTCCTCTTGCTCAGGGAACAGGGGGGGTTGGTATCCATACTGGCACTGGAAGGGAGACAGGGCAGTGGAGGAGCAGAGGAGGGTGTTGTGAGAGTACTCAGCCCACGCCAGTCGCTGGCTCCAGGTCGCAGAGTTACCAGAGACGTAGCACCTCAGCACACCCTCCAGGTCCTGGTTGGCGCTCCGTCTGCCTGTTGGATTGAGGATGGAACCCGGACGAGAGGCTGACGGAGGCGCAGAGACTGGTGGCGAACGCCTTCCAGAACCTGGAGGCAAACTGGGGACCCCGATCCGACACCACATCCTGGGGGAGGGCAGCTTGGGAAGGGGGATGAAGTGGGACGCCTTGGAAAACTGGTCCACCACCACTAGGATGGTGGTGAACCCGTCGGAGGGGGGAAGGCCCGATATAAAATACAACGATACCTGGGACCAGGGGCGCTTGGGGATGGGAAGGGGCCAGAGGGGACCCGACCGGGGCCAGACGGGGACTTTTGCTGCGTGCACACACCGCACATGCCGGCACGAAGGCGCGCGTATCCCCCTCCTCCGTGGGCCACCAGAACCTCCTCCGAATGAAGTCCAAGGTCCTGGTGGCCCCTGGGTGACTAGTGAGGGAGGAGGCATGGCCCAGCCTTGGGAACGTAGAGCCTCCCCGGTGGGCCCCCCCCGGGGTCGGGCTCCTGCCTCAGGGCCGTCTTCACCACCCGCTCAATGTCCCAGGACACAGGGGCAAGGATGAGAGCCTCCAGGACAATGGGGTCGGGGGTCTCCATCAGGTGAAGTTGAACCTGGTGAAGAACAGAACCCACCTCGCCTGATGCGAGTTCAAACGCTTGGCCCCCCGGATGTATTCCAAGTTCTTGTGATCCGTCCAACTTCAAACGGCTGGACAGCGCCTTCCAGCCAGTGCCTCCACTCCTCCAACGCCAGCTTAACCGCCAGCAGCTCACGGTTGGCCACGTCGTAATTCCTCTCTGCTGGGGACAGCCGACGGGAGAAGAAAGCACAGGGATGAACCTTACCATCTTTGAGGCACCGCTGGGAGAGCACCGCCCCCACTGCAATGTCTGAGGCATCCACCTCCACCACGAAGGGCCGGGCAGGATCCGGATGCCCCAGGGCCGGGCGGAGGTGAAGCGCCGCTTGAGTGTGGCGAAGGCGTTTTCCGCCTCAGGGGACCAAGCGAATTGAGGTAGGCTCGACTGGGTAGTCAGGGGGGCGGCCAGAGCACTAAAGCTGCGGATGAACCGCCTATAAAAATTGGCGAAGCTGAGGAAGCTCTGCAGCTGTTTCAGGGAGGAGGGCTGAGGCCAGTCTAACACTGCCTTGACTTTGGCAGGGTCCATACGCAGCTCCCCCATGGAAACGATGAATCCCAGGAAGGAGACAGTCTCCTCATGAAAAACGCACTTCTCTGCCTTCACATACAGCTGATGACAGAGAAGGCGTTGAAGAACCTGGCGAACACGCTGCCTATGTTGGACCAGGTCCTTAGAAAAAATAAGAATGTCATCAAGGTAGATGAAGACACATTGATCCAGGAGGTCATGAAGGACGTCATTGACCAACAACTGGAAGACTGCCGGGGCCTTGGCCAACCCGAAGGGCATGACGCGGTACTCGTTGTGCCCCATAGGCGTGTTGAAGGCTGTCTTCCACTCGTCCCCCTCCCGGATCCTCACCAGGTTGTAGGCATTTCGCAGGTCCAACTTGGTGAAGACCCAGGCCTGTTGTTGGGACTCAAAGGCCGATGTCATCAGGGTTAGTGGGTAACGGTTCTTAACCGTCACGTCATTAAGTCCCCAGTAGTCGATGCAAGGCCGCTGTCCTCCGTCCTTCTTGGCCACGAAGAAGAACCCTGCGCCCGCCAGGGATGTGTAGGGGCGGATATGCCCCGCGACAAGCGCTTCCTCAATGTAATCCTTCATAGCCAGGGTTTCCGGTCGGGACAGGGAGAACAGGCGACCTCTAGGGGGCAGGGAACCTGGCAGGAGGTCGATAGCACTGTCGTAGGGCCTGTGGGGCAGCAGGTTCTTGGCCCGTTGCTTGCTAAAGACCTCTGCCAGATCGCAATACTCCAGGGAACACCGGTCAGGTCGGGAGTTGGGGAAATAGGTGGAAGTGGCCGAGAGGTGGGAGTTGGGGAGGTCAGTGGGCGGTGGACCCCACCCCCAGAAAAAACTGCCCAGTGGCCCAGTTAATCTGGGGATTGCTGGAAGCTAGCCAGGGGTGACCTAGGACAAGGGGACAGTCAGGAGACTCAATGATGAAAAAGTGGGTCATCTCCCAGCGAGCCCCTTCAACCTGGAAACGCACGGGTATAGTGTGTTATGAAGCCGGCTCCCAGAGGCCGACCGTCCAGGGCCTGGACCGGAATGGGTTCCAAGAGCTGGATGAATGGGACCCCCCATCCAGCAGCCACGCGGTGCAGTGGGTCGGAGCCCCACTGCACTGCGACCCGGAGAAAAGTCTGAGGATTTCTCTAAACAGAGGCTGGATCCCGCCCCGCCAGTATCCCTCCAGATACTAGCGGGACCTTCCGTTTCCCGACTTCTACGGGCATGCAGCGCAGCGGTGACCCAACCGGCCACAGTACAGGCAGCGCCCCCTTGCTCAGGCGGTGCTCTCTCCGCCTTCGAGAGGTGCGCTGCCCCCAACTGCATGGGCTCCTCCTGGGTGTAATCCATAGAGGAACGGGGAAACGGCTCTGAGTAGGGAGGAGCAGGGGGAGGCGCACTGCGTGTCAACCCTCGCTCATGGAGGTCGTCCAGTTGCTCCGGGAGAGATTGTCCTTCATCACCTTCAAGGTCTCCTCCCAACCTACCTCCCACAGGTGATCGGAATTAACTGGTGATTGGACAGCACTGGCACCGGACCGCCAGAGGAGGACACCAGAGTCACCAGAACAGGAGGGTGTTGACAACATGAAGCCTGATCCAGGCCTATTTCAGACAACCTCTGAATGAGTAGGTAATGGTCAACCATATTGAATATTAAATAAAGCAGCACAATGTTTTTTTTTCTGATTTAGGCAATTTAACACATCATCTAAGACAAGCGTAGCAGCTGAGGCTGTGCTATGACCAGGTCTAAAGCCAGATTGGTGCACATTTAGAATAGAATGGGAAGATCAGGGACTGTAATACTTTGGAAAGGCAAGACAGCTTGGATATTGGGTGGTAGTTATCCAGGTCAGAGGGGGGGTCACCACCTTTATGGAGAGGGAGCACATGGGCTGCCTTCCAAACCTTGGGGATAGCGCCTGAGATAACAGTCAGATTAAAAATATGTGTCAATGGGCCTCATGCAGAAAGCGATATTTTTGTTCGTATCCACGATTTGTTCTTATTTTGTTAGTACCCATTGATTTCTGGAATTCATCAATGTTTTCTTATTTTTGCCCTTCTCTTAGGTAAGAGTGGTCGAGAGCACTCTTACCAAGATAAGAAAAAAACATCTCGTTTTCACAGTCAAGGAAACATACGTTTTAAATATGAGGAACATAAAAAAACTCATGAATATCATATAATCAAATTTAGATTATCATATGTTTTAGAGTAGTTATAATGATTGGATTATTACATTTGTGGGCTAAAGAAATACTATTGGTCCATTGATCCCAAAGACTATAAAAACCCTGTTAAGTGTTAGTAGGGTGGACCCAAGGGCAGATGGATAACTCAAGACAAAAGATAAAGCAAAAATAAAGTTTCTCTTTAATGAGAGGATTGCGCAGGGTACAAAGGCATATATTTGAAAAAAAAGGGTAAAAAATAAAAGTGGAGAAAACCAGTCTCCATAAACTAAGGTACACACTTCACAAGTGGAGTAAACAGCGAACGAAGAAATAATAATAAACAGGCCAACAAATAGAAGGCAACGGGGTAAACGACTAGATAATAACAGACTGGCAGGAAGGATACACTTACGATCGCACGGGGAGAATCTCTGACAAAGACACAGTGGAACAAAAGGGCTATATATATACAACACAGGGCAGAAAAACACAGGTGATCGGAATGAGTACTGATGAGGCAGCACTGGCACCGGACCGCCAGAGGAGGGCACCAGAGTCACCAGAACAGCAACCTCAGGCGTGACAAACCCTTGGATGTATATTGTGTGCGTTCAGCTTCTGAATGGTTTACATACTGCTGCTTTGGCCATCCAGGCCTTACAGAGAGATCGCGTTTTTAGAGATTGCACAGATCTATTTGATGAGACGGATGAATGGCTGTTCAGATTGCCAAGAGCACTGCTTTTAGATTTGTGCAATACTCTGGAGTCTCAGCTTCGGCAGAACACACGTCGGTCAAATCCCATGCCTCCACACCTGCAAGTACTTAGCGCACTCTGAGTTTTAGCCACAGGATCCTTTCTGAGAGAGATAAGAGACAGGTCAGGCATTTCATAGTCTACTTTGAGTCGTGCGCTTCCGAGAGTAATGAAAGCTATCATATCATTCATGCCCCAGTACATATCGTTTCCGTACAGTGCTAATCAACAGACAGAAATTAAGAATGCTTTTTTTTTTTGCTATAGATGGACTCCCAAATATCATTGGTGCAGAAGACTGCACCCACATACGCATCAAAGTGCCCTCTCCAGATCCATTCCCATTCCTCAACCATAAGCTGTACCACTCCATTAATGTCCAAATAATATCAGATGCAAACTGCCACCTTCTGAATGTCGTGGCCTGTTGGCCAGGGGGAGCACACAACTCCTTTGTGCTGCAGAACAGCTCAGTGGGGATGCGTCTAGCTCAAGGAGCTGATGAAGATGGGTGGCTGATTGGTAAGTGATTTGTAATTATGGAAACCACGATCCAGTTTAACCTTGATAAAAACTCAACTTTATATATTTTTTATTATTATTATTATTTTCATGACCCCGCTTGCAAACCCCCAGACCAGATCATCTATCCAACAGTCATCACAAGACAAAGTAATCAATGCTCACACCAGGGGCCATTGGCAGTCGTAATGCCAGTAGGCTAATATATATTTTTTTAAGTATATTTTATTAGCAGGAGAAAACTTGTACAGGGGGGTAGCAGGGGAGGTAGTGAGGGTGAAGCGGTCTTTAGGAGGGACTGTTAAGAAGTAGCTTGAAGAGATGGGTTTTCAATCTACGGCGGAAGATCGGAAGTGACTCTGCAGTCCTGACCGTAGTGGGAAGCTCATTCCATCAGCGGGGCGCCAGGACAGTGAAAAGCCGTGACCGAGTAGCACGGCCACTGCATCCACGTAGAGGTGGCGGTACCAGGCGGGCAGCCAAGGTGGACGAGCGGAGTGATCTTGCAGGGGTTTGGGGGCTAACCATTGCTTGCAAGTAGGGAGGGGCTGTTCCCTTTGCCGCCCGGTAGGCAAGCACCAGGGTCTTGAATTTGATGCGAGCTGCTACCGGGAGCCAGTGGAGGGTGCGGAGGAGGGGCGTGACATGGGAGAATTTGGGGAGATTGAACACCAGACGAGCAGCAGCGTTGTGGATGAGCTGCAGAGGCCTGATGGAGGAGGCGGGGAGTCCGGCCAAGAGTGCATTGCAGTAGTCAAGGCGAGAGATTACAAGTGTTTGGACCAAAAGTTGTGCTGCTTCTCTGGTGAGGAATGGACGTATCCTTCTGATGTTGTAGAGGAAGAATCTGCAGGAGCGTGCTGTCGCTGTGATGTTCGCCACACAGGATAAGCGGTTGTCGAGGATCACCCCAAGGTTCTTGGCTGTATGGGAGGAGGTCACAGTAGAGTTTTCTACTGTGATGGAGAAGTCTTGGAGAGGGCAGGCTTTCCCTGGGAGGAAGAGCAGCTCAGTCTTGTCAAGGTTGAGCTTTAGGTGGTGGGCTGACATCCAAGAGAGAGAGAACAGTAAAGGCCCAAGGACAGAGCCCTGGGGGACACCAGTGGTGAGGGGTCGTGGAGAGGACAGCGATCCTCTCCACGTCACCTGGTAGGAGCGATCGGCCAGGTAGGATGCAAACCAGGAGAGTGCAAAGCCAGAGATGCCCAATTCTGAGAGGGTGGAGAGAAGGATCGGGTGGTTTACTGTGTCAAATGCAGCAGACAGGTCTAGAAGAATGAGAACAGAGGAGAGGGAGGAAGCTTGAGCGAAGTGAAGAGCCTCCGTGACAGCGAGGAGAGCAGTTTCAGTAGAGTGCCCAGCTTTAAAGCCGGATTGGTGAGGGTCAAGGAAGTTGTTTTGAAGGAGGTAGTTAGACAGTTGGTTAGAGACAGCACGTTCAAGGGTTTTAGATAAGAAGGAGAGAAGGGATACTGGTCTGTAGTTATGGACAGCAGACGGGTCAAGAGTTGGTTTCTTGAGAAGAGGCTTGACTCTGGCTGTCTTGAAGGCAGCTAGGACAGATCCTGTGGATAGAGAGGAATTGATTAAGGTGGTAAGGAACGGAAGGAGGTCTTTGGAGATTGGATTGGAGAAAGGGGGAGGGGATAGGATCGAGGGGGCAGGTGGTTGCCCGCTTGGATGTGACCAGCTTTAGAACATCCTCAGGGGAGAGGGGGGAGAAATCTGATAAACCAAAGACTGGGTGTTGCGCAGTGGGTTTGGGAGGAGAGATAGCATTGTTGGTGAGAGGTAGAGGGAAGTAGCTGCTAATGTCACCAACCTTCTTTTCAAAGTAGGTGACAAAGTCATCGGCAGACAGAGAGGAGGGGGAGGAGGAGGGTTGAGGAGTGAGGAAAATGTGGAAAAAAGTTTCCTTGGGTCAGAGACAGAGGATTGAATTTTGGAACGGTAGTATAAGGCTTTAGCAGCTGATGCAGATGAGGTGTAGTTGAGGAGGAGAGAGAGATAAGGGTCTAGATCATCAGGAAGGCCAATTTCTCCATTTCCTCTCAGCTGCCCGGAGCCCTATTCTACAAGCTTGCAGGGTTTCAGACAGCCAGGGAGCGCGTGGAGTGGATGGTGCCGGCCTTGAGATCTGTGGACAGAGAGAGTCGAAGGATGAGGAAAGAGAGGACAGGAGGGTGGAGGAAGCTGCATCAGTGGATAGAAGAGAGAAGGATTCAACAGAGGGTAGGGCAGATAAGACAGGGGAAGAAAGAGTGGTGAGTGAGAGGGTGCGCAGTCCGCAACGAGAGGACACAGTGTGGGTACAGACTGGTTGGGAGGGTGAGCATTTGAGAGGGAGGGAGAAGGATACAAAATGATGGTCCGAAACCGGAAGAGGGGTAACAGTGAGGTTTGAGGTATGGGAGGATCTTGTGAAGACAAGGTCAAGCTTATTGCCCGCCTTATGAGTGGGAGGAGAGTGGGACAGGGTAAGGCCGAAGGAGGATAGAAGGTCAAGCGTTCCAGATGAGTGAAGCTTCTCTGACTGGTTGTTGAAGTCTCCCAGTAGTGTGAGCGGTGTGCCGTCCTCAGGGAAGGAGCTGAGAAGGACATCCATCTCATCTAAGAAGTGTCCAAGCTGACCTGGAGGACGATAGATAACAACAATGTGAAGTTTGACAGGGGGGGGGGATAGAAACAGCATGGAATTCAAAGTAGGATATGGACAGGTGTGACAGGGGAAGGACATTATGTGACCACTTAGGCGAGATGAGGAGTCCTGTTCCTCCTCCTCGACCAGAGAGTCTAGGGGAATGAGAAAAGGAGTAGGCATCAGAGAGGGCTGCCGGGGTAGCTGTGTTATCCGGTGTAATCCATGTCTCTATGAGAGCAAGGAAGTGGAGAGACATGAAGCAGGCATAGGCTGAGATAGCCTCTGCTTTCCGGACCGCCGATTGGCAGTTCCAAAGTCCTCCCGTGACAGTGAGGTCCTGGTCAGTTGAGTATGATGGGTAGATTAGATTGGAAGGGTTGCGAGTGGAGGTGTCGCGTCGATATGTCCTCCTAATGGAGGAAATAACAGGAATGGGGAGAAAGCACATTGTGATTTTTTGCCGGTGTAGAGGGGCACAATTGGAGTGCTGAAGGCCAGGTGGATGTGCCTTGATTCCGCTGGCGGAAAGCTTCTACACACCCCGGAGAAAGCTTGTCTAATCACAATGGCCTGCTGTACACTGCACAATGTGGCCATGAGACGTGGTGTGCCACTTCCAGATCAGATACCTCCGTGGAGTAAATGCCAGATGACCCAATGGATGCACCGTATGGAGATGGCTGTATGAGGAACATAAATATGGAGATGGCATCGTCATCAGTTAACTGACCGCTTATGAGGTAGCATATGGTTTTGTATACCTGTGGGCCTGTAAAGCCCTTTGAGACTGTACACAGTGATATAGGGCTTTAAATAAACGTGAACTTTAAATGGTGATGAATAACAAATAAGGAATTCCACACAAGCCAGTTGCAGTGTCACATTTTATTTGGACTTGCTTTTGAGTGTTTCATTAAATACTTTCAAGGTTTTCGGTTATGTTATTTAACACAGAAGTCAATGAAATTAAAGTTGTGGAAATATCTCGTAATGTTAAAATAATCTGTTCTTGATTTTGAGTCCGAGGGAAATGTGGCGAGGGTGTTCAGGCTCTGCAGTTTGTGATGATGCACTTGCTTGGCCTTGTTCTGAAAATAAAAAAATATTTGAATGCAGACGTTTGAGTGTTAATTGAAATAACAGCAAAGAAGCCTATAGACTACCACAGGTAGAAAAAAAAGTTATATGTATAAATTAAAAAAGCGTTTATACAGTAGATCTCCAACATGAACATGCAAAATGTACCTTCAGCAACTGGTGTGTCTGTAAATGCATCGCTGGTGGGGGCTTGAGTCCCTGATGTGCCTGGCAGTGGATCACTGTCAGTGCCACCTCTCCAATTATTTTTTTAATTCTTAGTCTACTTGTGAGGCCGCCACCTTCTCCTGTCCTCCTCCAGGTGTCATCATGGAGCGCTTGGCTTGAGCAATGCATTTTTTTGCTTCCATTTTCATGTCAAACCATTTTCTTTTAATTTCAGTGCGTCCCTCTGAATTTATGGGATTAAGTTAAATGCAACAAGAGTAGAATGCAACAGAGAGTGTTCATACCCTTAAGACTTTCTGCTCCCCAGACATAGAATACCTAGCACTGCTGTGTCGCCCTTACTGGCTACCTCGCAAATTCACTGCCGTTGTAGCAAAAGCGGTGTACATTAGACCATTAGCAAACACAAGTACAGCGCTCAGCGAACTATATGATTTAGTCAGCAACACAGAAAACAAGCACCCACTCTCATTGTGGTGGGCGATTTCAACCGAGCATCGCTGAAACAAGTAATTCCCAAACTTTACCAACACATCGATGTAAACACGCGTGCCGGGAGTATTCTCGATCACTGCTGATCACATCCCCTTCCGTCATGCCTACAAACCCCTCCTTCGACCTCCGTTCGGCAAGTCAGACCACTCCTCCATCCTGCTTCTGGCCGACTACAGACACAAGCTGAAACTCGCTACACCCACCGTGAGAACGATCCAGGTTTGGTCCGAGGAGACAGAGGCTGTTCTACAAGATTACCTGGACGACGCAGACTGGGAAATCTACCGCGAGATGATTACGACATACTGTACATGGGTATGCGCAAGGAGTCATGGGATTCATACAACACGGAATACAGGAAGTTGTCCCCACAAAGACTGTCCGGCTGTTTCCAAATCAGAAACCGTGGATTAATAGCGCTGTCAGAGCTGCACTCATCGCGAGCGATACAGCCTTCAAATCCGGTGACATCACCAATGACAAGAAAGCCCGGTACCACCTACGCAGAGTGATTAAGGTAGCCAAACGGGAATACAGCAAACAGATAGAGTCACAACTATGCAGCAACAACCCACGCAGCATGTGGCAAGGGCTACACACCATCTCAGACTTTAAAGGGAGACCTGGCTGCGCAGCTAGTGTAGCTAGCTCTCTCTCGGACAAGCTGAATAGCTTCTACGCCCGCTTCGAGAACTCCAACGCCATCCCACCAGACAGGGGACACACCGCGAACAGCACTGCCAGCGCTCTGGTCATCACCGAAGCAGACGTGTGCAGGTAGTTCAGGCATGTCAACATCCGCAAAGCGGCCGGACCAGACGGCATCCCAGGCCGGGTGATCAAAGTGTGCGCAGCGCAATTGGCTGGTGTGTTCACGGACATATTCAACCTCTCTCTCTCTCCACAGGAATAGTCCCCTCCTGCTACAAGTCATAAGGTAGCATGCCTAAACAACTGGCGCCCTGTTGCTCTCACTCTCATCGTGAGCAAATGCTTTGAGAGGCATGTCAAGGCCCAGATCTGCAGCATGCTCCCTCCCACCCTGGAACCTCACCAATTTGCCTACAGGCAAAACAGATCCAGACGACGCCATCGCCAGCGCACTTCCACTCCGCCCTCACCCACCTGGAGAAGAGGAACACCTACGTGAGGATGCTGTTCGTTGACTACAGTTCAGCATTCAACACTATTGTCCTCTCCAGGCTCGACACCAAGCTGAGAAACCTAGGCCTCAACCCCGGCCTATGCGACTGGATACTGGACTTCCTGTCGGGCCGACGACAGGTGGTGAGAATGGGCTCGAAGACCTCCACCCCGTTGACCCTCAACACAGGAGTCCCCTCCTCTACTCCCTGTACACCCACGACTGCGTGGCCACTCATGGCTCCAACTCTGTGATCAAATTCGCTGATGACACTACAGTGATTGGCCTGATCACCGACGGCGATGAGATGGCCGACAGGAGAGAGGTCGACTGCCTGGCCCAGTACAGCCAGGAGAACAACCTCTCTCTCAACACCGACAAGACCAAGGAGCTGGTGGTAGACTTCAGGAAGAAAGGCCAGGAACAGAACTGTAACGAGATCCGTTGTACATAGAGGCGGACGCAGTGGTGTGATGAGGGAATGGTCCCGTTTATTCATATAGTTTAATTATTATTAGTCTCTTGGCTTTCCAGTCCTCCAAAACCCTCATTTTTTTTTCTGAAAGCAGAGGCACACACATCTTAAACCATCGTTAACGAGGCTTCATTCGCAACAGGTGTGCGACAAAGCCTCGCTCCCGCACACTGGCCACGGTCCTGTAGCACCCTCTACAGGCCGAATGCTGCATGTCCCCCCACATACCCCCACCGCCCGACACAGGCCGGGGATACGACGGCCGACAGCCTACTCCCCCCCCCCCCTGCACGGGAGAGGAAGTCTGCCACGACCATCTGCACCCCCGGTCTGTGCACGACCGAAAAGTTGAAGAGCTGCAACGCGAGATACCACCGGGTGATCCTCGCGTTCACATCCTTCATGTGGTGGAGCCACTGGAGGGGAATATGGTCGGAGTAGAGGGTGAAAGCGCGACCCAGAAGGTAGTAGCGGAGGGCGCCGACCGCCCACTTGATGGCTAGGCACTCCTTCTTCACCGTGCTGTACCGGCCCTCCCTCTCCGACAGTTTGCGGCTCAGGTACAGCACCGGCCGGTCAGCCCCCTCCACCTGCTGGGTCAGCACTGCTCCCAGGCCTCTATCCGACGCGTCCGTCTGTAGGGAGAAAGGGAGGTTAAAATCAGGCGCTTACAGGATCGTTTCTCCACAAAGAGCGCCCTTAAGGGCCTCGAACGACCCCTGGCACTGGCCCGACCATTGGACCGGATCCGGGGCACCCTTCCGGGTGAGGTCCGTCAAGGGACTGGCCAGCTCTGAAAACCCCGGCACGAACTGCCGGTAATAGCCAGCCAGCCCCAGGAAGGCCCTCACCTCCTTCTTAGTCTTGGGCCGCGGAGAGGCGGCAATGGCCGCAGTCTTTTAAACCTGCGGCCGCACCTCCCCTCGACCCAAGTGGTACCCCAGATACCGGATCTCCCTCCGCCCGATCACGCACTGTTTCGGGTTGGCCGTCAACCCCGCCTGCCTCAGGGACCGCAGAACAGCAGCCACACGCTGCACATGCTGCGCCCAGGTGTCACTGTAAATGACAATGTCATCCAGGTAGGCAGCAGCATAGGCAGAGTGCGGCCGCAGAATGCGGTCCATGAGGCGCTGGAAAGTGGCTGGGGCTCTGAACAACCCGAAAGGGAGCATCGTGAACTGATATAACCCGAGCGGAGTGGAGAATGCAGTCTTCTCCCGGGATACCGGCGAGAAGGGAATCTGCCACTATCCCTTTGTGCAATCCAATGTCGTAAAAAATGTGGCCGTGCCAAGCCGGTCCAAGAGCTCGTCAACCCGGGGGATCGGGTAGGCATCGAATTTGGAGACCGCATTAACCCTTCTATAATCCACACAGAACCGTATAGACCCATCCGGTTTGTTGACAAGCCAGGTGGTGCTACACCAGTCACTGCGGGACTCCTCGACCACACCCAGCTCCAGCATGGCTTCCAATTCCTTGCACACAATGTCTCGTTTGTATACCGGCAACTTATAGGGACGCGTGCGCACCGTTAAACCCGGCTGCGTTTCTATATGGTGGTCGATAAGCGTAGTCCAACCGGGCAGGGGAGAGAACACGTCAGCGAACCTAGCTTGCAAATCTGCAACGTCCGTGGCCTGGCTTTCAATACCGACCGGAGTGCTAACTTTTGATTTTGGGACTTCCGGTCCGAACTCATATCTCTCTGGAATTATTGTAGCCAGAGCAACAGTGACCACGTCGTTCCATTTTTTAAGGAGATTTACGTGATACACCTGCAAGCTATCCCCCCGGTCCGAGCATACTACCTCATAATCCACGTCCCCCATGCGACGTGTGACCACAAACAGCCCTTGCCACTTCGCGAGTAATTTCGTGCTGGAGGTGGTTAACAGTACGAGCACCTTGTCTCCCGGTGTAAATTCTCGCAGGTTAGTTCCCCTGTCGTATAGGCGCTTTTGACGCTCCTGGGCTTGCTGCAAATGCTCACGTGAGATAACCCCTAGGGCGTGGAGCTTTGTGCGCAAGTCCAGGACGTACTGAATCTCATTTTTACCCTTCCTCCCAATTTTCTTTAAGAAGGTCTAGGACACCCCGGGGCTTACGCCCGTAGAGTAATTCAAATGGGGAAATGGGGAAAACCCGGTGGAAGCTTGGGGAACTTCCCGTACCGCAAACAGCAGGGGATATAGCCATTTATGCCAATTCCGACTATCCTCGTGCACAAACTTCCGGATCATCGATTTCAAGGTCTGATTGAACCGCTCACAAAGGCCATCAGTAGCCGGGTGGTAAACACTGGTTCGAACCGCCTTGATGTTCAACAACCCGTACAGTTCCTTAAGGGTGCGTGACATGAAATTGGTGCCCTGGTCGGTGAGAATCTCTTTCGGGATTCCCACGGGGGAGATTACTTGAAACAATGCCTGCGCTACACTCCTGGCAGAAATATTGCACAGCGGTATTGCCTCGGGGTATCGGGTTGCGTAATCTATCAAGACCAACACAAATCGATATCCCTGTGTACACCGATCAAATGGCCCGATAATATCCATGGCAATGCGGTCGAATGGGTTCTCGACCAATGGTAAGGGCCGCAAGGGGGCCCGTGGAATGGCTGGGGGATTTACCAACTGACATTCGCGACAAGAAGCGCACCACCTACGCACCTCTGCCCGAATTCCCGGCCAATAAAATCGAGCCATTATACGGTTTAGTGTCTTATCATAACCTAAATGGCCTGCCATGGGGTTGAAATGAGCCGCCTGGAAGACCATTTCCCGGCGGCTACGGGGAACCAACAACTGGGTTACTTCCTCCTGACTATGTGAGTCACGACTTACTCGGTATAACCTATCGCTGATAATCGCAAAATAGGGGTGGGCGCGCACTGTGTCTGGCCGTACCAAAGTACCATCAATCACTTGGTCATAGGCCGATCGTAGGGTCTCGTTACGAGACGGCTCGAGGGGGAAGTCACCGAGCAGCGGATAGTTCGGCGGGGAAATCTCGGGTTGAGACCCCCCTGCCGGCTCCGGCTCCTCGGCAGTGTCGCGAGGCGCCGCCTCAGCACAGAGCACATTACACGCCTCACACCTCCCTCTCTGTCGTGCACGCACCCCGGTAGCCCGCTTTACTGCTTGAGGAAACCCCTCCCAATCTACACCCAGAACAAGGGGATGCGTGAGGCGCGGGCTAACCGCCGTCTGTACACTATGCTTTTTTCCCTCATAATGAATTTCGATAGCGACCACAGGGTATTCGTGGATGTCCCCATGCACACACTTCACCAACACCCTCGATGCCTTTAACAATGCCCCCGGTCGAACCAGGCGCTCCTGGATCATGGACTGCATGCAGCCCGAATCCAAGAACGCCTGGTGCGTATCATGTTGTATCCTTACCGGAACAAAATACGCCTCTCCTGGTCCGGGGGGAGGGCCCGGTATGTCGCCGATGCGGACGACCTGCCCCACCTCCATCACTGGGCAATCCGCCTGAATATAGCCCGGCCGTCCGCATCGCCAACACACCCCCCCTGCCGTTCTCAATATGCCCGCCCCTGCCATCTCGTCCTCGGTGCGGGCGCCGGCCTCTCTCCTTCCGGTACCCCGGCTCCTTCCGGGCGCCGGGGCTCCCGGGGTGGGAGGGAGAGATGGTCCTCGGCCAAGCTCACGGCGGCCGCGAGATCCTGGGGCCGGTGGTACTGGACCCAGGCGGCGGTTCGGGCCGGGATCCCCATGAGGAACTGTTCCATCACCACCCGGTCCCCGACCTCCTTCGCCGAGCTGTTCCTCGGGTCCAGTCACCGCCACGCGCTGTCCCGCAGCCGCTGGGCGTAAGCAAAGGGCCGGCTCCCCTCCTCTATCGTCAGGGCCCGGAACCGGCGACGGTGTTCCTCCGGTGTGAGGCCCAGGCGGTCTCGAATTGCCCGGGCCTGGGGAGGGATAATCCCGTTGGGCGGCCGTTGGCAGGCTGTGGGCAGCGAGCTGCGCCTCACCTGACAGGAGGGGCAGCAGATGGTATGCCCACTCGCCGTCCCCTCGAACACCGCCAGGAACGCCTCCGGGTCGTCCAGGTCCCCCATTTTCTGGAGGTGGACCTTGGGGGGACCTTGTGCCGACCCGGGCGCCGGCCCCGCCTTGATGGCCCCGACGAGCTCCCGGAGGAGGGTACGGTCCTCAGCCCTCGCCTTCGCCATCTCCCCCACCGCGGTCTGGTGCTCCTGCTGCAGGTGGGCCTGCTGCTCCAGGATCATCGTCATCCTGGCGATGGCCGCACTTAACGTCTCCATCTCCTGTGTCCCACGTTGGGCGCCAATGTAACGGGATCCGTTGTACACAGAGGCGGACGCAGTGTTTATGATAGGGAATATCCCGTTTATTTATAATGATTGTTCGTGGGGGTCGACTTTTCAGTCGTCTTCCTTAGCTTTTCATCCTTCTCGTCTTCCTCACCGTCGTTCCCAGCCCACCTACTGAAAGCAGAGGCACACACATCTTAACCATTCCGTTAACGAGGCTTCATTCGCAACAGGTGCGCAACAAAGCCTCGCTTCTGTAACCCTGGCCACGGTCCTGTAACTCCCTCTACAGGCCGAACGCTGCATGTCCCCCCACACTGTCCTATCACACGGTGTGCCGCTCAGGCTGCTGGGTAATTTGTCGCTCGACATACATGCGTCGAGTTCTTCTTTGCATTATGATGGCATTACAATGGCATGCAATGGCATTATGATAAAAAACAAAGATTGACTAAATGGACAAAACAAGATAACATTATTATTAGCCTCTGCTGTGGAAGACATTGAAGAGAGATGTGGCCAAATTAGTTGTCAATAATGGTTGTAATTTTTACCAACACGGCCTCTCAATAGTGCCCTGTTCATCACCAAAAATATCAGACTCTGCCTCTCTTGCCAGGAGTTGAACGTAGGATATCCTGATGGGGGAGGGTAATATTTTTCTTGATCGTTTCCGATTAACAAACAAAGGCGTGACAATTTATCCAGCATGCTCTCCCCCTTCAAACGATCCCTGAAAAAGTGCTATAGTATACAAAATAAATGCATCATTATTATTATTCCATTGCGTGAACGAGAGAAGGCTGCCCTTGGTGGAAATGTAGACTACTTTTCTACCCAGTCTCAATCCCACTGAAACCCAACATACTGTACTTACTGCTGTCACGCATGAAAATTCCTAACCTCATTTCTGTAATCATTCTGTTACATTATTGTCATCGACTCATGCTTATTCATATTAGACTGCACTAAAACATTTCCTCCTGTTTCTCTGTGCTGTGAGAGAATGTGTGATTTGCAATTCATGAGCTGCTATAATAAATTTGATTTTGCCAATCTACTGTACATGTATCTGACAAGGCAAACCATTCTCTTTTCAAACATCCTCCACTTTGTGGTGGCTTTCGGCAGCACTGCTTATACGGTACGGCGGCGGCTTTGAAGTGCAGCGTGTGCAGGGATTAAACCCCTGCCTACTGTAGCTGCATGAGTGGTTGACGCCCCCTTGCTTGCTGCAGTTGCTCAAAGTGGAGAGAGTGTGGAGAGCCTGTATGCGTTATTGCGTACATCATGTCATAAAATTTAAATTACCCCAATCCCATGCTCTCGGGTAACCAGGCCAGACTTACTGGCGCTGTGCCCTAACTGATGTGAACCATATGTCCTGGTTTCTTGTTTATCTCTTACTATAAAATTGACTGCAAACTCTTTGTGGGTGCCACTTCCCTGCTGCCCATTCTCCTGGACAGTAGTCTAGTGTCCCAAGTCAACTTGACGAATAAATTGTCTTTATTCGACTTTCAATTTGAGTATCTACCTTCTTCCACGCATCATTGGATATTATTCTTCACTATCAGAAACATCATCATTACACTAGCTGTCTGGCTTCATGCTTCCTGTTACTTTGTGCTAGCACTGTAGCAGGCTAGCTGCTGAGACAGTTAGCTAAGCTAGCTTGTCCTGGTGAACATCATGTGTATGTGGCACAGACAGTGAGACACGAACCAGGTAATAAGAAAGAATCTGGCTCTTATCTCGGAGTTCTTGTCTTTTCTTTGTACGACTCGATTTTGAGTACCACGTAGTCACTATCGTCAACATAAAAACAATTAAAAGCAACCACTAAAATAAGAATATACATCAGTTGTTTATTGAAAACTGCGTGGACATCTTGCCGTAGGTTCCAAGATTCTCCTCCTCACTCGATCCAACCAATCACAGGGGAAATACGGGAAAATGACGCACGTGGCTAATGTCAAATGTATGTCCATGTATGCAACATTGTAACAAGTTGCATTGTAACTTTGTAACAAGTCTTTCCTTCATCAGATAGAATGTATGCTTGGTCTACAGCTAGCTTGACATTGTTGTGTGTTAAATAAGACACAACCAATCCAGACAATAATATCTCAGTTTATCATGAACAAAAATGTCATGATAGCTATGTTACAATCAATATTGTGCTGGGATGTAATGTTAATAATGCAAACAGAGTTTAGCGTGCTACAGTAGATCCTATAGAAGCACTTTACCGAAGCACTTTATAGGCACCCTGTTTTTTACAGCCTCATTTCTTATTGATATACAGTGCCTATAGAAAGTCGTCATACCCTGTGAAATCTTTACCTTTTGTCACATTACACCCTGGAAATTAAAATAAATCAAATCTAGCTTTTTTGAGCTGTATGTACAGATTATAACCCTCATCATCAAAGTGAAAATAACAATAAAAAAAATTCTGGACAATTATTACAAATTAATTGTGAAATACCTGGTTTGGTTAAGTGATCAGCCCCTTAGAGTATACCATTATAAACTTGCTCAGGTGCAACCAATCAACTTCCAGATCAAACACCAGGCTAATTGCCCCTCACCTGACATCAATTGTAGTGGTTTTGATTACTTCAGAATAAAACCAGCTGTTTCTTGAGGATTCCACTACTTGAAGTGCATGGTTCTGCAAAGAATTCACCATGGTTGGAAAAGTACTTCCAAAAGGATAAAGTTGTAGGAAGGCACAAGTTAGGTGAAGGCTACAAAAAGATTTCCAAGGCTTTAGCTATCCCTCTGAGTACCGTTCAGTGCATCATTAAGAAGTGGAAGGCGTATGGCACCACCAACACCTTGCCTGGATCAGGCCGTCCGTCCAAACTGGATGACCGAGCCAGGAGGACATTGATCAGAGAAGCTACCAAGAGGCCAAAGGCAACTTTGAAGGACTTACAAGTCTTTATGGCTGGGACTGGTCTGTCTGTGCATGTGACAACAATCTCACAAGCTTTACACAAAGCTGGCCTGTATGGCAGGGTAGCAAGAAATAAGCCTTTTCTGAAAAAGTGCCACAGTCAGTCTCGTTTGTGCTATGCAAAAACAGACCTGGAAGATTCTGTTGCCATGTGGAAAAAGGTTTTATGGTCAGACGAAACTAAGATTGAACTTTTTAGACTGAACTCCAAGCGCTATGTTTGGCACACCACCCAAAACACACTATACCTACTGTGAAGCATGGTGGTGGCAACATTATGTTGTGGGGATGTTTCTCTTCAGCAGGGACTGGGCAATTGGTCAGGATTGAAGGGAAAATGGATGCTGCTAAGTACACCCAAATTCTTGAGGACAACCTGCGTCCCTCTGCTAGACAGCTGAAGATGGGCAGGTCATTCACCTTCCAACACGACAACGATCCTAAACATACCGCCAAAAGAACAACGCAGTGGCTTAAGGATAGAAAGGTGAATGTCCTCGAGTGGCCAAGTCAGAGCCCTGACTTAAATCCGATAGAAAATCTGTGGATGGACTTGGAGAGCAGTCCATCGCCGCTCACCACAGAATTTGACTGAACTCGAACAATTCTGCAAGGAAGAATGGGCAAATATTCTCCAATCTCGGTGTGCAAAGCTAGTAAAGACATATCTGTTTGGCGGGTGGTAGTGGGGTGGACCCAAGTGCGGAGAGATACTCAGACGACAGCGTAAAGTGTTTCTCAAAATGGGGTTTTAATCACAAAAGTGGGGAATGGGATACAAACAAACACTGGGACCAAACGGTAAAACAAGGGTGGAGAAAACAAGCTCCAAGAGATTCAAGATTCAAAGTGTTTATTATCATTGGCACAGTAGAAAACATGTTTCCCTGTACAACGAAATTCTTACTTTGCTGTCCGCAGAATGCCAACCAATGTAAAATATACAATACAAAAGAATATACAATATTGTGGGGGGACATGCAGCGTTCGGCCTGTAGAGGGAGCTACAGGACCGTGGCCGGGGTTGTGTCGGCGAGACTTTTGTTGCACACCTGCTGCGAATTAAGTCTCGTCGGCGAATGTTTAAGATGTGTGTGCTTCTGCCATTTCAGTAGCTAGGCTGGAAACGGCGAGGAGAGCGGAGAGAGAGAGACGCTCTGGCGAGGCTGGAAAGCCAACGAACTCTTATTGAACTCTAACGATTACTGACTGTATGAATAAACGGGACCTTTCCCTCACTACACCGCTGCGTCTGCCTCTGTGTACACGGACACCACTACAAATATATACTAAACAAATGTACAAGACAGCAAAATTTAAGGCATTATTAAACAAGGTACACACTTAATAAGTGGAATAATAAGGACAACGGGATAATCACTGGGAATAGCGAAGCAGACAGGGTACTTACATACAGACAGGGAGAATCTCTGACAAAGACATGGGGAACACACAGGCTAGATATCCGAACAGGGGACAGAACACACAGGTGAAACGATTCAGGGTAGATTGGGAGGCCACTGGCCCGTATAGCCAGAGGGGGGCGCCAGAGTCACCAGACAGCAACCTCAGGCGTAACACATATCCAAACAGATTGATGGCTGTAATTGCAGCAAAAGGTGGCTCTACAAAGTATTAAATCAGGGGACTGATGACTTTTCCAACCCTGTTATTCTTGTTTTTCATTTTTTATAAATTTTCAGAACTGTCGCCTTTTTTTTCATTAGTTTGATGTTGTATGGCTAAATTTGTACATAAAGCTGGAAAAAGGTTTTTTTTAATGGGTTTTTGATTTCAGGCTGTACGACAAATATAGTAACTATTTCAAAGGGGTATGATGACTTTTCTATAGGCACTGTATATGTCTTTTTTAAATGAGTGTCTTAATTGTATTTATTGTTCCACAGAAGGTTCTCAATGGAAACCATAAGGGTTCTTTAAAGGGTTATCCCACAGGGACAGCCAAAGAATAATTTTTTAACCCTTCTTTTCTAAGAGTGTACCTGATGTTAAAATCAGCCCCTTAAGTGCATGTGCATGGGCTTGCTGCTATTGAGGGGAATAGACAAGGACCTTTAGAAAAGTTGTGTGAGAAAGGTATTATTTAAAAAACAAAATAGAATTGGGGATGAAAGCCGAAGGTTGAGCTGTGTTATTGCTGCTATCTTGTAGAGTGCATGCATATTACAAATAAATCAGGTGCCATTCTAGACTGTGGTGACTCCTTGTCTTGAGAATGCACAGGGTGGGATTTCTCATTAGGGACTGAGACAGGGAGACAATTGAGGGCACAGTGCAACAAACTGTTTGCAGTAATAGCTTTTTTTCAGTATAAGTAATAAGGAACTCCCAAACGACTTCTCTCGAAATCTCAATGTGTGACAAACTGAGTTTGAATCTGGGTTTCGTATGCACCACAAAACCCGCACATTGCACACTCATTGTACATAATATTGTATTGTACTGTACTGTATATATTGTCTGTCTTGTCTTCATTGCTGTACATGTTCCCGACTATGCCACCAAATTCCACCCACCTTAGTTGTGTCGCAATAAAAGGATCTTGTATCTTGTAAGAATGTTTTAGGCTGCTGAGCCAAAGCCTAGCTCAGTCTAGTCAAGGATCTAACTAATAAAATCTGTCAGTATTGATGCATGCTCTTTTTGTATGTAAATGAAGACCAAAGAGAAATGGCCCTCATTTCTCCTAGAGCCAGACAGAACATTATTTTTCAATCATTTGTCATTGATAGTTACAAATCCAGGTGACAAGGGAACTAGAGATGGATGTGTCAGATCAATATCAACTCAGTAGACTGATTTAGAGACTGCTCCTACCCCCACTACACCATCTAAACTAGGTTGTCCTCTCCCTCCCAAGGTAGGCAGCACAGAAGAGACAGAGCCCTCACATCTGTTATTGAACTTGATTCTTTTCTATTGCAGTGAAACAGTGGCAATATACTGTACTATGTATTTATTTGCTCTCTTGCACAATTGATGTCTTGAAATGTTATGCATTTTTACAAAAACACAATTGAAGTGTCTCTCAACATTATAACATATTTCCTCTGAATGTAACTATTCTTGCTCACAGCGACAGAATTTGGGATGATTGTGTGTTCCTACTATACAGTGCCTTTGGAAAGTATTCAGTATTCCCCTTCACTTTTTCCACATTTTGTTGTGTTATAAAAATGTGTTTTCGCTTTGTCATTCTTGGGGTATTGTGTGTGGATTGGTGGCAAATTATTTTAATTTAATCCATTTTAAATAATAAACAAAATGTGGAAAACCCTCTGAGGAGTTGGGTCCTCCGGATCACATCTATATCTGTTGTGTTGCAGATAGTATGGGGACAGGATGCAGGGATCACAGGTAGAAGGCGTACACAATTTTGTTTGTCTAAAGAACTGCATACTGTACTGTATGTGGTTTTATGTAGAATATCAATTAATATGTAGTATAATAAATTAGGTTTTCTCCGACAAAGCCCTGACACACCATTGACACTGTATATACACAGTGTCAATGGTGTGTCAGGGCTTTGTCGGAGAAAACCTAATTTATTATACTACATATTAACAGATATAGATGTGATCCGGAGGACCCAACTCCTCAGAGGGTTGAATGACAGGCCTAAATGCTGTTTATCTTGTTAGTATTGAAGGAAATGTAGAACATGACTCCGAGAGCAGCCCCACAGAGACAGCGCTGTAATCTGATTGGTCCTGATGACCGGCGGTCCCTCAGGAGATTCATGGGTAGGTTTGTGGCCTTGATTAGTGGCCTAATGAAGCTCTGAGAGCATTACTGGACATAATGTTTTCCATGTGGCCTCAGACATAAATGTATTTACAACATTAGTAAGGATGCAATGAAGAGTCGTTTGGTTAATTTCAGCCAAAACAAACTGGACCATAATTAGTGGGGTCCCTAGGGGCCCAAAATAAGCTGTAACTACAGTAACCTAACTGTGTGTGTGTATGTTGTGATTCACTACAGTGTCAGCCTAGCTGTGTGTGTGTGTGTTTTGTGTTTAACTACAGTGTCAACTTAGCTGTGTGTGTGTTGTATTTGACCCATTTACACAACCAAGCTCAATGTTATTTTTTTCCTATTTCTTAATAGTATTTCTATAATAGTGTCATGAAAATCAAATGTTACATTCAGATCCAGTATTACATTCCATTCAGGTCTAAATTAAACCAAAGAGATATACTGTACATGAATATAAAATAAATTGAAGATGAAAATCTTTGGAATTTGGAATTGAATTGGAATTTCAAAACAGTTCCTGAATTGATGGAATGGAAAAGGAATATCGCCCCAACCCTGGATTCTACACATTCACATAACATAACACAGGCATTTCCTGCATGAGGAGTCCATACCAGACTCAAATCAACACTGTCAATTTAAACCAGCATGTTAGTTTGTGCCTAATCTATTTTTTGTTAGGAATGATCACATTAGGATTGTGATTAAGCTCTCAGAGGCTGCTGGTCATGGTTGAGATGGTTGAGGTGCTGTAATTACTATCTTGTAAATATCATATATAACACTGTTATAACAGAGCAGTTCAACAATGGGGCTCTGACGTGGCATTGGCACTCAGTACTGAAGCTATACAGTCCAATACTGATGCTGAATTCACCTGTACTGTACAACACAGTGGCAAAAACTGAGGCATATTGTTCAACCAGAGTTTGAAAAAGACAGAGTAAAACTTGAGGGATAGACAAATGTATGTGATGGGCTTGATTTGGCCATAGAGCCACCATTGCAGCACAAGACGCCCTCAGGATTAGGGAAAGGGTATGACAGTCGTATGTCTACTGCACCCAGACTGAGGTTGCCAAACCTTATCATTAACCCCTATGGGTAATGTTGGCCTGTTTAATTCATTCTCTGCATTTATGCAAATGTTACGGCGGGCGTAGAACCCGGGTCGCCCACGTGGAAGACAGAAGCATCTACCATTAGGCCAAGAGGATATCCTCAAGTTGAGGGTGAGTTTATATGTTTCAGGCAGGGCTACCTCATCACAAGATCCGCTACACAAACTCTGTGTATCTCCAAACACAACCCAATGAGGAGATGAGGCTAGAATATGTGATTTGCGTTGGTGACACAATACTGGAGCTCACACACTCATGTGCAGAGGCATTGCATGTGAGTGTATCTGACATCTCTGTCAATCATGCGTTTAACCTACATCATATGAGGGAGCTTGAGTGTACAATGTCTGTGGGAGAGAGACAGGCAGGGGTGGAAGTGAGGGGTGGTGAGGAGGAGAAGGGGGAGGAGGAGGAGGAGAGTGATAGAGAAGGTAGAAGTAAAGGAAGAGGAAGAAGAGGGGTGTGGTGGAGTGATGAGGTGGCAATGGAGGATGGGAAGGCAATACTGGTGCTGAAATTGATGAGATGATTAATTTGTTTCCTAGAGTTTGTATTTCAGTTCTTAAATCATGCAAACTTCACTATACCACCCATTCAGAGGGGGCTTACACAATTGAGGAAGAACCTTTGATGACATCACAAATTACATGATCAAACAAGTTCAAAATGATTCACTGTGCATAACACGCATTTACCATGTAGCCTTCTGGCTGAAAACAAAATATTTGTTTACAAATATTTAAAATATATTTTTGGTGCCCCTACCTCTCAGAGCTTTTGTCTTAGGCTACTTATTCATAATTGTCAATGATGGGAGATGAGTCAACATCGTCCATGATATTAAATAAGTCATTTTCATATGAGCAAAATCTAATTTTACCATAGGGTTGGTTCAGACTAAGCATGCCAGCAGACCAATGAACGCATCAATCCCAATGGGAATTTCATGACGTATCATGATCGAATCGGATTGCCTTCCTGCCTGATGAAAAGTATTCCGTTGTATAAAACGATGGAGGGTTTGAGGGTAGTAAGAGAAGCTAAACCGGTGGAGAAGTAACTGAGCTATCCAGCAGTTACAGCGTTTCGGATATACCGCCGCCACCAAGCCGCGTTTCAGTACCCGGACAGCGCCACAGAGAGAAGAACAACGGACTATTTTATAAAGCACATGTAAGATCTTTTCAGTGATGCTATTTGTTTGACATTATCATCAACTAGACTACTACTTATTGGTATTCTATGGAATATACAGCCGCATTTGATGAGTTCTCTCACCTTGCGCAATCAGATGTAACCTTTTGGGAACATCGTCGGATAAACTAAATTGTTGTATTGCAGATAATTCATAACTTGATAAGACATTGGATTGATTTGTGTTTATAATGGCACTTACATATATGTTTTATACTTCTTACAACTGAGTAAAGCCAGTCCTCACTGTAGGAGACGTGCGCAATTACGCATTTGTCTCCACTCTCAAATTATATGTTCACTGGTCATACTTCGATCATACACATTCACTTAATTTCACAATTAAATTGATAATACAATAGTTGCAACATTATCAAACTCTTTTTGTGTTGGTCTGAAATGTCTCTGTTTGTTTAATACAATAGAGAAAAAGAGAAACTTATTAAAAGTATTTCCTTCTCCTGTACTAAGTGCTAACACATTTCAAGGCAGTAATTTTGAGAACTTTAGACGTTTTATAATGACCATAAAATCTATGTGAACGGAATTAAAATATCAAATGTAACACTTACATCTCCCTTTGCAGGTTTAAAGCGATGTTACAAAGGAACGGACCTCAGCTCCTTCTCCTGATTGCCCTGTGCAGTGTATTATATTCCAGGACACTGAGTTTGCCATACACGTCTATGAGGTAGGAATATCTATCAATATTACACTGCGTTTACCATACACATCTATCAATATTACAGGCAAAAATGTGTCGTTCATTTTCCTTTTGTGTTAATGGACCAACAGTATGCGCATAGATGCGTGCAACATGAGGGACTACTCTGGTGATGAGTTTTCTGCATAATCTGCAATAAACCATGCTTTTTGATAATAGCGCATCTTTGAAGTACTGAGTAGTCTATACGCTTCTAATAGAATTTGAAAATGTGAAGAAATACAGTCGATAATGTTACCTTTAAAATGTTACTTTTAAAAGGCTGGTCTATTAACTTATTCTAGTGATTTGAGAAACGAAATTGCAAGGCTACAGTCTACAATTATTCTTCACCATTATAACAAGAATATTGTTTACAACATCGAGGTGAAATTGAAGAGCCACTACGGCTTAATGCGTGATGTTTTTATCTATACTTAATTAGTGATATTAGTTGCGTTATGCAGATGAAGAAAATGGAAGTGAAAAAAAAAAAAGTGAACAGTCAATTCTTCAGAACTGTTTTACCACTCTGACTTGCAACTGAAAAGTGTTCCCATCTGTTGACAGACCGACGAGACACGCGGACGGTCTGTTTACTAGCGGATACAGCAAACTTCTTGGGCAGCTATCGGCGCGCCGGTACCTGGAGTCCTTGATTGGAAAGCGAGTCAGGTAGTCTGTTTTTTTTTTCTCTATCGAAATAGCGCGCGAATTTTTATTTCTTGAAAATGCCATATGATTTTGTGACCAACTGGTAGTTTATAAGGTCTTGGCGCTAGAGTGCACAACAACGCCACCTGGGGCCTTTCCCACCAGGATATTACAGAGGTAAGCTGTTACACACCTTGCTTGAGACAAGCGGGTTCCCACACAGATACGAAACAAAGTAAGGACAGAGACTGATCTCAATTATAAAAATAAACAAGATTTATTTATAAATAACAGTAAAAGGCCACTCTGTCATTCGTTTAGTTATGCCTTAGCAAAGAGAGGGGGGTAATGGCTGCCACCAGGTAGGTAACTGTTACAACACAGCAAAGATATAGTAGAGCTGTTGGGGAAGAGGCGGTTACCTGTCCATGAGAAGTGGGCGACACACCACTCGTGCTCTCATTTCCAGTGCCTATCCACACAAACACACACACACAGGCACAAGACACTGCAAAATGTAGGTGATCACAGATATGGTGAATAAGTGCAGATTACCACTACAAAAACACGGTGCGCAGTGCAGGGGGAAGACTTGACTCCGGCGACCTGTCCCATGAACAGCTTCACTAGCTCTGGAAGGGAGAAGGGACAAGGAAAGCTGGACATTAGATGTTGTCTTAAATGCAGCAGACGACCGGGACAGCCAATACCCCATGTATCTCAATGCCGTGGGGGAGGGAGCCAAAAAGAGGCAACTAAGTAGACGGCCGATTCAGATAATACAAAACTAAACAAGCAGAGAAAGAAACAAAACCAAAAGGGGCAAAAGCTACTATTACATCGTAAACTTATGGTAGGCAAAACAGCAGTGGCAACTGCTACCTGAGGACACAAACACAGAGTAAGCCATACATGAATACACAGCAAGAACATAATTAACAATATTAATTATAATGTGCACTAGGCATTATCCTACTATACACTTAAATAACAGGCTAATGACATGGTAAGCTCACAAGAGCTGTTCAATAACCAAAAGGCCGTGCTTCAGCTTAAGACAGAATACCAATTCCATAGTTAACAGACAACATTTGTATGGACAATTTTACCTTTGTTGACTGTCTCCAAGGCAACACTACAGTACGGTCGCTGAGCGTCTTTTCACCCGAGACCTACGTTAAGACATGCTATTAAATATACGCAGAAACCTCTGAACAAGGCAGCCTGATGTTAACCAACCAGTAATACAAATGTAAATGTAAATACCTTCAGTAGTGCTAACGTAGCCGACTACTCGGAAGCGTCTGGTGACAGTAGAACGCCTGTAGCCCACAATTTAGCATTTAGACAGAACATTAAACATATGCAGTGGTACAGCGTAACAGAGGAGGCAGTGGCACATACCTTTTTACTGACGAGCGCTGTGAAAACAGATAAGAGCTGCAACGTATACAGAACCCAGGAATATCCAATAGCCTACTTGTGAGCTTGTTTTATAGAGTGGCTTTGCCGCTAATAGATGATTAGCCGCTGACCGGCTAGCTGAGGGGCGTGTCAGAGGGAACTTGGGCTACGGCACTCACAAGAGGACAAACCTCATATGGCAGCGGTTCTGCTGGTTACAATTTAACAACTACATGTCAGTCAATCAAATTGATATGTTCATGTTTTTGGACGATACATTCAGGTACAAATTGATACAATTTGTCTCTTTACAGTTTATTGTCTGAATTGATTTGTCAGATTTTTTTTTTAACTCTGATAAGACTAATTGGAGTTCAGCATTTTGTAATTAGCTATGTGTGTCTATTTGCCTTGTTGAAGGCTGTAGTCTAAGATGATCTAACTTGTTGAATTGAACTGTCATAGTGAGGTGCTGGACTTAGTTAGAGACGCTTTATATGACTCTGGTCTAAGATATTCTTGTTCATGTGTTTTAGTGATGACATGATGGAGGACCAGGTGCCAGTGAAACGTCACACAGATGCCATCTTCACAGACAACTACAGCCGCTTCCGCAAACAGATGGCTGTCAAGAAATACCTGAACTCAGTCCTCATGGGAAAGAGAAGGTAAAACATGTGTGTTGTGTGTGTGTGTGTGCATGTGTGTGTGTGCGCGCGTGTGCATGGGTGCAAGTGTGTGTTGTGTGTGTCTGTCTGCGTGACTCTACATATTCATAATGTACCATTCCTTTCCTCTAAGCCAAGAAGACCCTCCCAGTATGCAAGAGGAATCCAGAAGTGAGCCCTTGTTTCCAGAGAGCTACGATGATGTCAATGTTGATCACTATCTCAATCACCTCCAATTGGTAGGTTTAGGCTCACTGCTACCCCATTGGTCGGCATGTGACGTGAGGCTAACCCCCTCAGGTTAGCCTGACGTTACATGCCAGTCTTCTAGACTTTTGAGTCCTCAAATGCAGAGTGAATGCCAGAATACACACTGTCTCACTACGGGTGTCTAGTCTCAGTTGAAATTCCTCTCATTCTGTTCGTGAGTTTCCCGAAATTTTCGTAGTGCCAAAACCATTGGCTACAATGGACTTTAGATGATCTTAGTTCTATTAAGCTTTTGGGAAACTCACCTGGGGTTGTTATTGTCACAACATAGAGAAGGTAAGGGAAACACTGTGGGGTGGAATGTAGCCATGGAATACCAATATGCACAGTTCCAGCTTGTGACTGACTACAAATAGGAATGCCAGTCCTGACATCTGTATAGAGTTAATCACGGAACCCAGAATCTCATCTGCCTGACATACTGAGACTAGTACAGAGGAGCTTGTGGTTGCAGTGACATACAGTGCATTTCACTGATATTTCACTGTGGACATCAAATGGCACACACACACACGCACATTTTCTCAATCCTAATCACATTTCCATTATCAATATATCATGATAGGAAGCTTTGTTACCTCTGTGTGTGATTTCCAGACCAAACTGATCAATAATGCATTTTCTGTGTCTATCTACCGCTCTCCCTTCCTCCCTCCCTCCCCCCCTCCCTCTTCTCCAACTCTGTTTCAGCCACTTTGAGGAAGACCTGTTGATGTGAACCCTTCAATCAGCTATCCCCATTGGTCTGTCATCCAAAACAGTATAACACGGACATGTTTCAAAGTCAAATGTGGTTATCTATAAAGTACATGTTTACATTGTAAATAAGATGCTTAAACTAAGAATACAGGCCCAAAGTTGCGGCCACACTGTATACTGTATATATATATATATATACAGCGGGTGAAATAAGTATTGAACACGTCACCATTTTTCTCAGTACATATATTTCCAAAGGTGCTATTGACATGACATTTTCACCAGATGTTGGTAACAACCCAAGTAATCCATACATACAAAGAAACCAAAAAAAATACGTTCAGAAATTAAGTTATGTGTAATAATGTGAAATGACACAGGGAAAAAGTATTGAACACATGAAGAAAGGGAGGTGCAAAAAGGCATGGAAAGCCAAGACAACAATTGAAATCTATCAGTAATTAAAAAGCAATCCAGCCCCTTGTCAGTGCAAATTAATATCAGCTGGTTCAGTCCCAACTGATGGCCTACAAAAAGGTGTCATTGCCAAGGTGTCACACAAGACACATCTCATGATGGGTAAAAGCAAAGAGCTGTCTCAAGACCTTCGCAACCTAATTGTTGCAAGACATAACGATGGCATTGGTTACAGGCGCATTTCTAAGCTTCTGAATGTTCCAGTGAGCACTGTTGGGGCCATAATACGGAAGTGGAAAGACAATCATTTCACCATAAATTTGCCTCGATCAGGTGCTCCTCGCAAGATTTCTGACAGAGGAGTGAAAAGAATAATCAGAAGAGTTGTCCAAGAGCCAAGGACCACTTGTGGAGAGCTTCAAAAAGACCTGGAATTAGCAGGTACTGTTGTCTCAAAGAAAACAGTAAGTAATGCACTCCACCGCCATGGCCTGTATGCACGCTCACCATGCAAGACTCCATTGCTGAAAAAAAAGCATGTTGAAGCTCGTTTAAAGTTTGCTGCACAACATTTGGAAAAGCCAGTGAAATACTGGGAGAATATAGTGTGGTCAGATGAGAGCAAAATTGAACTGTTTGGATGCCATAATACACACCATGTTTGGAGGAGAAATGGCACTGCACATCACCCTAAAAACACCATAGCAACAGTGAAGTTTGGAGGTGGGAACATCATGGTGTGGGGCTGCTTTTCAGCAAACTTCACATAATTGAAGGACCAAAATCTGACCAAAGATTCTTGACCAAAATCTGCTGCCATCTACCAGGATGATGAAGGTGAAACGAGGGTGGACATTTCAGCAAGACAATGATCCCAAACACCCAGCCAAGGAAACTCTCAATTGGTTTCAAAGAAAGAAAATAAAGCTGCTAGAATGGCCCAGCCAATCACCTGACTTAAATCCCATTGAAAATCTATGGAAAGAACTGAAGATCAAGATTCATAGAAGAGGCCCACGGAACCTTCAAGATTTGAAGACTGTTTGTGTGGAAGAATGGGCCAAAATCACACCAGAGCAATGCATGCGACTAGTTTCTCCATACAGGAGGCGTCTTGAAGCTGTCATTACCAACAAAGGCTTTTGTACAAAGTATTAAATAAATATCAGTAAGCGTGTTCAATACTTTTTCCCTGTGTCATAACTTAATTTCTGAACTTATTTGTTTTGGTTTCTTTGTATGTATGGATTACTTGGGTTGTTACCAACATCTGGTGAAAATGTCATGTCAATAGTACCTTTGGAAATATATTTACTGAGAAAAATACTTATTTCACCCGCTGTATACTGTATGTCCACCCGGGGTTAGCTAAACCTGCTGACTCTAGAACTAGGACTGTAAATCGTAGTTCAATACATGTATTCCTAAATCAAGTGCTATACTGGTATATAGTTGACTATACAATCATATGAGCTGACACTGAAGAGGACCACATTTGGAGCAACACCGATGCATATAATCATTTATATCCACGTGGAACAATGCTATACCTGTGCATAAACCTACCTTAAGCGTTTAGTGATGTAACACCATTCACCAAATAAAAGATGTCTTTTTGAAAGCGAGTAAGTTTCATTATTTATTTTTCATATGAAACTTGCTTGTTGGGGAGAAAGCGTTAGAGAAAGATGTGTCTGTAACAATGTCCGTGATACACAGAGGCAGACGCAGTGGTGTAGTGAGGGAACGGTCCCGTTTAACGTGCACATAATGCACATATCCTTATATTTTCTTTAATACTACTGTTAATACTCTGTACATACCTGTTTATACTGTTCATACGGCATTCCATATTTATATTTATTCTGCTATCTACCTCATGTTACTGTTAATACATATATATACTGCTAGACTGCATTACCTATACAGTTCATATGCTGCTACACTGCTCATACTGTAACTTATTTACTCTGCTATAATGCTAATGCTTACTCATATACTGCTTACACTGCACTACTTATATTATACTGCACTACTTACTGCTCATATATTGCACTACCTGTAAATACTGTTCATTGCACTTTCTGCTATTTTGCACTTCTGGTTAGACGCTAACTGCATTTCGTTGTCTCTGTACTTGTACTCTGCACAATGACAATAAAGTTGAATCTAAAAAAAAATATAGAACAAACTGCACCGCAAATTTGTGATTGCCCTCAACCTTTTATCTGCTGTTATGATCTGTGTCTTGTTATGGAAAATACATTGATAGAACTGTTTGAAGGATATGCACTTTAGTATGACTGATACAACTTGTGTGAATACTGTGATCACATTTATCTTGCCACACCTCTAAAGTTCTATAGCCATTGTTTTGAGAAACGGCGGATGATTACCATATGGATAGCGGTAGTTTCGGAGGGAGTGGTGGAGGAGAGCGAGAACAAGGGAACAGACCCATCTTGCCGACAGGAAGGTGGGTAAGTGTGAAATGTTGAACGCCGATTGATCAGTAAGAAAGTCTCCCCATTGTTCTTTTTCTCCCGCCCCCTCTCACGTAAGCACAAGCCCATCAGCTGATAGACTTTGTGACTCCTACCATTATGTTTCATCTGTATAAAAGACAACCCTGATAATCGCCTTTTCAGACTTGCGCTAAACAGACCCCCGGATTTACGCTGGGCTGCTGTTAGGCTCTTGTCTCTTGTTTGCAAGCAATAAATACCGAACACAAATATTGTGGCTACTCAGGACTTTGTTTCTTGAATCTCACCTCTGAAGAGCTGAAGTACAGAGTGGTAAAACCTAGACATCCACCACAGTCTGACAGTCCAATATGACTTTCTAAAGTGTCTACGATTTACAAGTCACAGCTCTTGATGGCAAGGCAGTATGGGAATGGTTTAGTCCATTTAAGGGCTTTACACACTACAGGGCCGATCCAAACCAAACCGTGCTAGTTCTGATATTATCCACATTGTCCTTTCCAACACTGCAACTATGGTGGACGTGTAACCAGGTCAGCTCAGTATAGCTCAGCTTGGCTCAGCTCGGTTTCACTCTGTAGTATTAATTTGGGTTTATAGGGAGGATTGAGAATACCTTGCAATCTGCAGTTACTGTGTTATTATGAAGATTTGTTTAATTTGATTTCATGCGTATATCGACACTGTGCAATTCAATATGAAGTAATCAAATTGTAGTTTATATAATGCAAAATTATCATATTTATTGACCATATTGAATCAGCACAACACATGTGCAGAACTACTTTTCAGTGAGAGAGATATGCACTTCTTGCTATTTGACTGCATGCATGTTACGGATGGGATCGCTATTCCCAGTGCGAGCCCTCGGTGTCCCCCTCCGGCCGCTCACTGTGCCGCCTCACTCACTCACTCATTCTATCATTATGGACTTATTGCTTACACCTGTGTTTGATGGTCACTGTGGGGGGACATGCAGAGGGAGCTACAGGACCGTGGCCAGGGTGACGTCGGCGAGGCTCCGTTGCACACCTGTTGCAAATGAAGCCTCATTGACTAGATGGTTTAAGATGTGTGTGCCTCTGCGTTCGAGGAAGAAGGAGGGCGACTGGAAAGTCGCCGAGTGTTTTGGTTTTACGAACTTATTACGAACATTTTATAAAATGAACGGGATTTCCCAGAACACACAACCTCGACTCCGCCTCTGTGTCACGGAACTTGTTACAGTGGCGCCCAACCTGGGACACAGCGAAGGCGGAGAAAAAGGGAATGGAGGCGTTAAGCCGGCGGGGGGGTCTCAACCCGAGATTTCCCCGCCGAACTATCCGCTGCTAGGTGACTTCCCCCTCGAGCAGTCTCGTGACGAGACCCTACGATTGGCCTATGACCAAGTGATAGCGATTGATGGTACTTTGGTACGGCCGGACACAGTACGCGCCCACCCCTATTTCGCGATTATCAGCGACAGGTTGTACCGAGCAAGTCGTGACTCACATAGCCAGGAGGAAGTAGCCCGTAGCCGCCGGGAAATGGTCTTCCAGGCGGCTCATTTCAACCCCATGGCGGGCCATTTAGGGTACGATAAGACACTAAACCGTATAATGGCTCGATTTTATTGGCCGGGAATTCGGGCAGAAGGGCGTAGGTGGTGCGCTTCTTGTCGCGAATGTCAGTTGGTAAATCCCCCAGCCATTCCACGGGCCCCCTTGCGGCCCTTACCATTGGTCGAGAACCCATTCGACCGCATAGCCATGGATATTATCGGGCCATTTGATCGGTGTACACAGGAATATCGATTTGTGTTGGTCTTGATAGATTACGCAACCCGATACCCCGAGGCAATACCGCTGCGCAATATCTCTGCCAGGAGTGTAGCGCAGGCATTGTAATCTTCCGCGTGGGAATCCCGAAAGAGATTCTCACAGATCAGGGCACTAATTTTATGTCACGCACCCTCAAAGAACTGTATGGCTTGTTGAACATCAAGGCGGTTCGAACCAGTGTCTACCACCCGGCCACTGATGGCCTTTGTGAGAGGTTCAATCGGACCTTGAAGTCAATGATCTGGAAGTTTGTACACAAGGATAGTCGGAATTGGCATAAATGGCTAGATCCCCTGTTGTTTGCGGTACGGGAAGTCCCCCAAGCTTCCACCGGGTTTTCCCCGTTTGAATTACTCTACGGGCGTAAGCCCCGGGGTGTCCTAGACCTTCTTAAAGAAAATTGGGAGGAAGGGTTGAGATTCAATACGTCCTGGACTTGCACACAAAGCTCCACGCCCTAGGGGTTATCTCACGCGAGCATTTGCTGCAAGCCCAGGAGCGTCAAAAGCGACTGTACGACAGGGGAACTACCCTACGAGAATTTACACCGGGAGATAAGGTGCTCGCTTGCAGGTGTATCACGTAAATCTCCTAAAAAAATGGAACGACGTGGTCACTGTTGCTCTGGCTACAATAATTCCAGAGAGAGATGAGTTCGGTCCGGAAGTCCCAAAATCAAAAGTTAGCACTCCGGTCGGTATTGATAACCATCTCTCTGCTAGCCAGGCCACGGATGTTGCAGATTTGCAAGCTAAGTTCGCGGACGTGTTCTCTCCTCTGCCCGGTCGGACTACGCTTATCGACCACCACATAGAAACGCAGCCGGGTTTAGCGGTGCGCACGCGTCCCTATAGGTTGCCGGTACACAAACGAGACATTGTGTGCAGGGAATTGGAAGCCATGCTGGAGCTGGGTGTGGTCGAGGAGTCCCGCAGTGACTGGTGTAGCCCCATCGTGCTTGTCAACAAGCCGGATGGGGCTATACGGTTCTGTGTGGATTATAGACGGGTTAATGCGGTCTCCAAGTTCGATGCCTACCCGATGCCCCGGGTTGACGAGCTCTTGGACCGGCTTGGCACGGCCAAGTATTTCACGACGTTGGATTGCACGAAGGGATACTGGCAGATTCCACTCTCGCCGGTATCCCGGGAGAAAACTGCATTCTCCACTCCGCTCGGGCTATTCCAGTTCACGGTGCTCCCTTTCGGGTTGTTCGGAGCCCCAGCCACTTTTCAGCGCCTCATGGACCGCATTCTGCGGCCGCACTCTGCCTATGCTGCGGCCTACCTGGATGACATTGTCATTCACAGTGACACCTGGGCGCGGCATGTGCAGAGTGTGGCTGCTGTTCTGCGGTCCCTGAGGCAGGCGGGGCTGACGGCCAACCCGAAGAAGTGCGTGATCGGGCGGAGGGAGATCCGGTATCTGGGGTACCACTTGGGTCGGGGGGAGGTGCGGCCGCAGATTGAAAAGACTGCGGCCATCGCCGCCTCTCCGCGGCCCAAGACGAAGAAGGAGGTGAGGGCCTTCCTGGGGCTGGCTGGCTTTTACCGTCAGTTCGTGCCGGGGTTTTCAGAGCTGGCCAGTCCCTTGACGGACCTCACCCGGAAGGGTGCCCCAGATCGAGGCCCTTAAGGGAGCTCTTTGTGGAGAAACGGTCCTGTATGCGCCTGATTTTAACCTCCCTTTCTCCCTACAGACGGACGCGTCGGATAGAGGCCTGGGAGCAGTGCTGACCCAGCGGGTGGAGGGGGCTGACCGGCCGGTGCTGTACCTGAGCCGCAAACTATCGGAGAGGGAGGGCCGGTACAGCACGGTGGAGAAGGAGTGCCTGGCCATCAAGTGGGCGGTCGGCGCCCTCCGTTACTATCTGCTGGGTCGCGCTTTCACCCTCTACTCCGACCATGCTCCCCTCCAGTGGCTCCACCGCATGAAGGATGTGAACGCGAGGATCACCCGGTGGTATCTCGCGTTGCAGCCCTTCAACTTTTCGGTCGTGCACAGACCGGGGGCGCAGATGGTCGTGGCAGACTTCCTCTCCCGTGCAGGGGGGGGGGGAGTAGGTTGTCGGCCGTCGTGTCCCCGGCCCGTGTCGGGCGGTGGGGGTATGTGTGGGGACATGCAGCGTTCGGCCTGTAGAGGGAGCTACAGGACCGTGGCCAGGGTGACGTCGGCGAGGCTCCGTTGCACACCTGTTGCAAATGAAGCCTCGTTGACTTGATGGTTCAAGATGTGTGTGCCTCTGCGTTCGAGGAAGAAGGAGGGCGACTGGAAAGTCGCCGAGTGTTTTGGTTTTACGAACTTATTACGAACATTTTATAAAATAAACGGGATTTCCCAGAACACACAACCTCGACTCCGCCTCTGTGTCACGGAACTTGTAACAGTCACCTATGCCTTTTTATGCCCTCACTCCCCTGCACTCCCCGCTCAGTGTGCACCGTTTGTACGTTCACCTAAGAGAAGTAAGGCTTTGATATTTCGAGTAATGAGACGTTGTTCTCTTTTCTTTATTTTTCTAGTTAAGTCTGCTGCCTTTAGTTACCTACTATTTCTGTTTTGGAGACGTTGCTTTCTCCCATTTGATTTCCAAGTTCTTGTATCCGCTTGTATCCTGTGTTAACCAGAACCTTCAAGTAAAGAAACTTTTATTTTTGAATCGCTGCCTTTCGTCTGCCTCATTATATGCACCGCACCTGGGTCCGCTCATCCAACACAATACGTTACAGTAGACTGAGCCAAAAATGGACCCAGCGGTTGCAGAGCAAACCCCTGCCTGATCACTCCGCTCTTCCACCTCGGCTGGCCGCCTGGCATCGCTGCCTCTACGTGGATGCAGCAGCCGTGCTACTCTGTCACGGCTTTTCACTGTCCTGGTTTTCGGGAGAGGTGTGTGTCTGTGTGTGTCTAATTTCATGGATGAGCAGTGCTGCTCCTTGGCCAGCCTACTTCCTGTTTTCTGCCTGGAGGTGTTGCCGTATGAAGTACAGCGTAACTCCGACCTCCAACCTTTGGCTCTGTGACATATGCCAAGGTGACAGGTCTCTGTCACACCTCATCAGTGTCACATTGTCCAAGGTGCCGTGTCAACTGCTGTCATACACCAACCAACCCGCGGGTTGTGAGTGTATCTGTACATGAGCATCACTCACTGTGGTGCCTGTGTGTGTGTATGTGTGTGTGTGTGTGTGTGTTTGTTTAAAAGTAAAAGCAGAGATGAGGAAAGGGTAGATAGAAGCAGGAAGAAAGACAAGTAAGGCATATTGAGAACACAAAGGGATGGGGTAGAGAAAAGGAGAGAACTAGACAAATACCACTGCCACCCTCCAGAGGGGTTTATGTTCAAAACTTATACTAATTGGAAGAGCATGGCATTAGCAATGCCAAGGTTGTGGGTTTGCTTCCTGCTGGGACCATATATAAAAAATTTATGCTCTCACTGTACTGTAAGTAGCTTGGATAAAAGCATCTGCTAAATGGCATATACTGCATATACTGCACAGTACCCTGCGTAAGGAATGGGACAGTGAAGCATTTTTTCTTCTTTTTGCTCTCCACTCTAAAAGTTTGGATTTTAAATCCTATCAAATAAAAGCTGAGAATCTCTATGTTAACCTCATAGTAAGTTGTTTGATTCAAAATCCAAACTTTTGGAGTGAAGAGCTAAAAGAAAAAGAAATGATTCACTGTCCCATTACTTACGCAGGGCACTGTATATGTATAAACCTCCGCCTGGGTCCATGAAACAAGCCTTTAGGCTCCTCAGTGTCAGAGCATCATACAGCTGAGTCTGAGACCACTACAGGGAAGACCCGAGGGACACATCACACACTATATCTACCTCCTCATCTTTATGGGAACTTACTCATGCTAATCAGACAGAGGAGAGGAAAGGCATAGTCTGTATTAAATGCCCAGGCTTACTATGCCTCATAAACAATGGTACTTGAATTCCAACACACATTCACTGCAGGTGTTGACCAACACAATCGGCTTGCCTGTTTTCTCAAAACAAGGTTAATTAATGTCAATTGTCAGAATCAGAGAGATGAAACCTCCGATAGTCACAACGATATAACTCACCCTCAGACACACACATAAGCATGTCTTCACCTCTCTTCTGTTGGCGTTGTGGTGAAGGTGGTTAAACAGTAACCACCTGATTGTGAGACATTCTAATGACTTTTTAATTAGGAGGTCTCATTTGGAGAGTGTCCCAGTGTTGCTGGGGTCCAATTCATTAGCTAAATTAATGACCTGTGGAGGTCCGTCCTGGTAAAGGCCAGCACAGAGATTAATCACGGGGGGCTCAAAGAGCACAAAGCCATCTGATACATATGTAACGGGCTAGAGCTGTCACTACCTGCTAGGCTTTTATTCTGAAAGATGGTACAACAGGGGCACGTAAAAAGTACCATCTTTCAGAATAAAAGCCTAGCAGGCAGTGACAGCTCTACCCTGTTACACATTCTCACATACTCACTCATGAAAGGCAGTCTCCTAGAAATAAGAATTTGACCATCGGAAATAATGTGTTAATAATGTGACTGTGCGACATGAACGTGTGTGTGTGTGTTTATTGTGCCCCTTGTTTGCCCTCTTTCTTCCATGCCATGCTTCTCCTGCTTCAACAGGTTCACAAACAAAACAAATACATGTCATGTATTAATTCCTGGCTATGGAGGCTGTTTTCACAGAAATCGTAACTTTTTTTCTGTCTGTATGACACAACAAGGTGCACTAAGAGAAGGAAATATTTGATTTGGACAATGTCCAAAGTCAGGAGGTGCAATATTCTGTTACTCACACACGACTCGCACAACTGACTGACTGAATGTCGGATCTGCATGGTTCCAGTCAGAGCCACCACAACCACACTTTAGAAGTGGGTCATGCTCGAAATGTCACATTTAATGTCAGGACTATTTTTAGTTTAATAACTCAAATGACTGCTCACAACAAACTTTGCGAATGAAATCTGACAAATAGGGATTTCTAGTTGTATGTCTGTAACGAGTTCCATTGTACACAGAGGCAGACGCAGTGGTGGGATGAGGGAAAGGTCCCGTTTATTCATAAAGTATGGTGATTGGTAATTGGTAATTGTTTCTTGTTCGTATTTGGCTTCCCAGCCCTCCAAACACTCGGCAATTTTCCAGTTGCCGTCTTTTCTCCTGAAAGCAGAGGCACACACATCTTAAACCCTTTTGTTAGCGAGGCTTCATTCGCAACAGGTGCGCAACCAGCCTCGCTTCCATACCCTGGCCACGGTCCTGTAGCTCCCTCTACAGGCCGAACGCTGCATGTCCCCCCACATACCCCCACCGCCCGACACGGGCCGGGGACACGACGGCCGACAACCTACTCCCCCCCCCCCCCTGCATGGGAGAGGAAGTCTGCCACGACCATCTGCGCCCACGGTCTGTCCACGACCGAAAAGTTGAAGGGCTGCAACGCGAGATACCACCGGGTGATACTCGCGTTCACATCCTTCATGCGGTGGAGCCACTGGAGGGGAGCATGGTCGGAGTAGAGGGTGAAAGCGCGACCCAGCAGGTAGTAGCGGAGGGCGCCGACCGCCCACTTGATGGCCAGGCACTCCTTCTCCACCGTGCTGTACCGGCCCTCCCTCTCCGACAGTTTGCGGCTCAGGTACAGCACCGGCTGGTCAGACCCCTCCACCCGCTGGGTCAGCACTGCTCCCAGGCCTCTATCCGACGCGTCCGTCTGTAGGGAGAAAGGGAGGTTAAAATCAGGCGCATACAGGACCGTTGCTCCACAAAGAGCGCCCTTAAGGGCCTCGAACGACCCCTGGCACTGGCCCGACCATTGGACCGGATCCGGGGCACCCTTTAGGGTGAGGTCCGTCAAGGGACTGGCCAGCTCTGAAAATTACCGGCACGAACTGCCGGTAATAGCCAGCCAGCCCCAGGAAGGCCCTCACCTCCTTCTTCGTCTTGGGCCGCGGAGAGGCGGCGATGGCCGCAGTCTTTTCAATCTGCGGCCACACCTCCCCTCGACCCAAGTGGTACCCCAGATATCGGATCTCCCTCCGCCCGATCACGCACTTATTCGGGTTGGCTGTCAGACCCGCCTGCCTCAAGGACCGCAGAACAGCAGCCACACTCTGCACATGCTGCGCCCAGGTGCCACTGTGAATGACAATGTCATCCAGGTAGGCCGCAGCATAGGCAGAGTGCGGCCGCAGAATGCGGTCCATGAGGCGCTGAAAAGTGGCTGGGGCTCCGAACAACCCGAAAGGGAGCACCGTGAACTGGTACAGCCCGAGCGGAGTGGAGAATGCAGTCTTCTCCCGGGATACCGGCGAGAGTGGAATCTGCCAGTATCCCTTCGTGCAATCCAATGTCGTGAAATATTTGGCCGTGCCAAGCCGGTCCAAGAGCTCGTCAACCCGGGGCATCGGGTAGGCATCGAACTTGGAGACCGCATTAACCCGTCTATAATCCACACAGAACCGTATAGCCCCATCCGGCTTGTTGACAAGCACGATGGGGCTACACCAGTCACTGCGGGACTCCTCGACCACACCCAGCTCCAGCATGGCTTCCAATTCCCTGCACACAATGTCTCGTTTGTGTACCGGCAACCTATAGGGACGCGTGCGCACCGTTAAACCCGGCTGCGTTTCTATGTGGTGGTCGATAAGCGTAGTCCGACCGGGCAGGGGAGAGAACACGTCCGCGAATTTAGCTTGCAAATCTGCAACATCCGTGGCCTGGCTATCAGAGAGATGGTTATCAATACCGACCGGAGTGCTAACTTTTGATTTTGGGACTTCCGGACCAAACTCATCTCTCTCTGGAATTATTGTAGCCAGAGCAACAGTGACCACGTCATTCCATTTTTTTAGGAGATTTACGTGATACACCTGCAAGCTATCCCCCCAGTCCGAGCGTACTACCTCATAATCCACGTCCCCCATGCGACGTGTGACCACAAATGGCCCTTGCCACTTCGCGAGTAATTTCGTGCTGGAGGTGGGTAACAGTACGAGCACCTTGTCTCCCGATGTAAATTCTCGCAGGTTAGTTCCCCTGTCGTATAGGCGCTTTTGACGCTCCTGGGCTTGCAGCAAATGCTCGCGTGAGATAACCCCTAGGGCGTGGAGCTTTGTGCGCAAGTCCAGGACGTATTGAATCTCACCCTTCCTCCCAATTTTCTTTAAGAAGGTCTAGGACACCCCGGGGCTTACGCCCGTAGAGTAATTCAAACGGGGAAAACCCGGTGGAAGCTTGGGGGACTTCCCGTACCTCAAACAGCAGGGGATCTAGCCATTTATGCCAATTCCGACTATCCTTGTGTACAAACTTCCGGATCATTGATTTCAAGGTCCGGTTGAACCGCTCACAAAGGCCATCGGTGGCCGAATGGTACACACTGGATCGAATCGCCTTGATGTTCAACAACCCGTACAGTTCTTTGAGAGTGCGTGACATAAAATTAGTGCCCTGATCGGTGAGAATCTCTTTCGGGATTCCCACGCGGGAGATTACTTGAAACAATGCCTGCGCTACACTCCTGGCAGAAATATTGCGCAGCGGTATTGCCTCGGGGTATCGAGTTGCGTAATCTATCAAGACCAACACAAATCGATATCCCTGTGTACACCGATCAAATGGCCTGATAATATCCATGGCTATGCGGTCGAATGGGTTCTCGACCAATGGTAAGGGCCGCAAGGGGGCCCGTGGAATGGCTGGGGGATTTACCAACTGACATTCGCGACAAGAAGCGCACCACCTACGCACCTCTGCCCGAATTCCCGGCCAATAAAATCGAGCCATTATACGGTTTAGTGTCTTATCATCACCTAAATGGCCCGCCATGGGGTTGAAATGAGCCGCCTGGAAGACCATTTCCCGGCGGCTACGGGGAACCAACAACATAGGGGTGGGCGCGTACTGTGTCTGGCCGTACCAAAGTACCATCAATCGCTATCACTTGGTCATAAGCTGATATAGGGTCTTGTCACGAGACTGCTCGAGGGGGAAGTCACCTAGCAGCGAATAGTTCGGCGGGGAAATCTCGGGTTGAGACCCCCCCGCTGGCTCCGGCCGTCCGCATTGCCAACACACCCCCCCTGCCGCTCGGGGTGCTTCCCGTGGGGCCAGGGCTGGTTCTCGACATGCCTGCCCCTGCCATCTCGTCCTCGGGGCGGGCGCCGGCCTCTCCTCCTCCGGCAGCACGGCTCCTTCCGGGGTTGGTCGCCGGGGTTCTTGTGTCGGGAGGGAGAGATGGTCCTCCGCCAAGGTAACGGCGGCCGCGAGATCCTGGGGCCGGTGGTACTGGACCCAGGCGGCGGTCCGGGTCGGGAGTCCCGTGAGGAAGTGCTCCAACACCACCCGGTCCCTGACCTCCTCCGCCGAGCTGTTCCCTGGGTCCAGCCACCGCCGCACACTGTCCCGCAGCCGCTGGGCGTAGGCAAAGGGCCGGCTCCCCTCCTCCATCGTCAGGGCCCGGAACCGGCGATGGTGTTCCTCCGGGGTAAGACCCAGGCGGTCTCGAATCGCCCGGGCGAGGGAGGGATAGTTACGCTGGGCGGCCGTTGGCAGGCTGTGGGCAGCGAGCTGTGCCTCGCCCGATAGGAGGAGCAGCAGATGGTACGCCCACTCGCCGTCCGGCCACCCCGAGATCCTCGCCGTCCCCTCACCAGGAACGCCTCCGGGTCGTCCAGGTCCCCCATCTTCTGGAGGTGTACCTTGGGGGGACCTTGTGGCCCCGACGAGCTCCCGGAGGAGGGCACGGTCCTCAGCCTTCGCCGTCGCCATCTCTCCCATTGCGGACTGCTGCTCGTGCTGGAGTTGAGCCTGCCACTCCAGTATGAGGGCCATCCCTCCGATGGCCGCGCTTAACACATCCATTTCTCTGTGTCCCTTGTTGGGCGCCACTGTAACGAGTTCCATTGTACACAGAGGCAGACGCAGTGGTGGGATGAGGGAAAGGTCCCGTTTATTCATAAAGTATGGTGATTGGTAATTGGTAATTGTTTCTTGTTCGTATTTGGCTTTCCAGCCCTCCAAACACTCGGCAACTTTCCAGTTGCCGTCCTTTCTCCTGAAAGCAGAGGCACACACATCTTGAACCCTTTCGTTAGCGAGGCTTCATTCGCAACAGGTGCGCAACCAGCCTCGCTTCCGTACCCTGGCCACGGTCCTGTAGCTCCCTCTACAGGCCGAACGCTGCATGTCCCCCCACAATGTCAGTACAAGACTTGTTTCTCACAACAGCTGCTGCCTGGAGTCTGGCCAGCTAGACTGTCAGTACCGCATGGCTCCTCAAAAGACTCCTCAAAAACTTGTTGATTGTTCGTTCATAAGCAGACATACCCAGTGGGTCTACTCTGAGCAGATCTTATTTGCTGGTTTGTGTTTTCTACATGTTGAAATGTTTGGGCCTTTTCCCACTAATATTGGCTACAAACCTATTAAAGGCAGAAAAGGGAGTTGGGGGGGGGGGGACTACATTTACAGTTCCCTCCATAAGTATTGGAAAGAGGAAGCATTTTGTCTCATTTTAGCTCTATACTCCAACAGTTTGGATTTGAAATGAAACTATTACTACCTAGTGAAATGGCCATACGATCTTTCGGTATGATCAATAGCTCATGTGGGCGTGCGGTAATCAGTCAGTTCTAAAGTTTTGGGGTTCTTATTTAGGGTCTGACTTGCTAGTAGTTGTTGTCTTCTAGCTCAACAATGTAACCGTGGGTACTGGTTGCTTATGCTGTGTGTTGTTAGTGGTAAACGACAGAGCTAGCTATTAAACGAGGAGGTGCTGACCATCAGATAGCAACGCGTCTTTATGCAAGCACCAGTGTTTTCAATTCTTCATGGTTGCGCATCATTGAGGCATCATGTGACATTGACAATGTATTCGGCGATATTGTGCAATCATCAAACAATCTTGAGACCGTGACTGTGTTCCAAAATGCGTTCTTGCGCTCCATCTATACGCTCTAGATAGAGAGCAATAACTCATTTTAGAACACAGCCATGTCTGATAAGTGCTAGGTCTCCAGGTGATAAGGGATGTAAGATAGTATGGGAGTTTATGGAGAATTCCTTTATATACATACAAGAGCCAGTGTTGGGTCCTGAATGATTGACTGAATCTAATTGTTTCGCATGCATATAAATCATGTCCCCATAGTCGAGGACTGATAGGAAAGTTGATTGTAAAATGTTCTTACTACTGTCAAGTGTAAAGCATGTTCCTATAGAAGAAGCCTAGTTTAACTCAGCATTTTTATTAATGCATATGTGTTTTAAACAAGAATTTATCATCAATCCAGATACCAAGATATTTGTATTAAGGAACTCTCTCAATTTCCTGAGGCACTCCCTTTGTGATCTCTAGAGTTTGTGACTAAACATTGTCAGCAACTATACACTGAGTTCTATTCGTGAGGTAGTTAAGGAACCACTGACGAGCATTCTGATCAAAACCTATTGAAGACAGTCGACTCACTAACAGTGAATGATCTACTGTATCAAAAGCTTTGATCAGAATGATAGGTCAACAGGGCAGCACAATGCTGCTTTTTATCTAGGACACAAACAATAGGGCATATAGCTGAAATAGTACTGTGTCCTGGCCTAAAGCCTAATTGAAATGTGCCACCGAGGAGACCCCCCGCACTAGAACCCCAGACTCCAAGGAAGGCTCCGGGGCACCGTAAGGAGTTGAGGACGCTGCCGGGGTTAGGGTTAGGGTTAAGTAAATATGTGAGCTGAGCTATGCCTAAGGAGTTAATCAGTGTGATTTTTCCATAGACGGATAGGTATTTACCTCTCCAAGGTTGCAAGTTCTTGTCTATTTTAGTCAACTTTTTATTTAAATTTATGGTAGTAAGTTAATGTATGTTTTGGGGGATATGAATACTACATATGTTTACTGCTCCATCAACCCATTGTATTGGTACTGCATGGTAATGAAAATGTTGTATTTTTCAGTGATCCAAGACATAGTATCGTACATTTTTCATAACTTGGTTTTAATCCAGAGAGACTAGAGAAATTGTCCAAATCCTTAATAAAACCTAGCAGTGATCTCCACTCACTGAACACTTTATTAGGAACACCTGTACACCTTCTCATGGTGGAGGTGATGTAATGGTGTGGGGAATGTTTTCTTGGCACACTTTGGGCCCGTTAATACCAATCAATCATCGCTTGAATGCCACAGCCTATTTGAGTATTGTTGCTGACCATGTGCATCCCTTCATGGCCACAATTTACCCATCTTCTAATGGCTAATTCCAGTATGATAATGCACCATGTCATTAAGCAAAAGTCATCTCAAACTCGTTTCATGAACATGACAATGAGTTCAGTGTTCTTCAGTGGCCTTCCCAGTCATTGGATCTGAATCCAATAGAACACCTTTGGGATGTGGTAGAACGGGAGATTGACAGCTTTAAAGTGCACCTGAAAAATCTGCAGGAATTGCGTGATGCAATCATGTCATCATGGACCAGAATCTCAAAGGAATGTTTCTTAAATCTTGTGGAATCAATGCCACGAAGAATTGAGGCTGTTTTGAGAGCAAAGGGAGGCCCTAACCAGTATTAGTATAGTGTTCCTAATAAAGTGTTTGGTGAGTGTAGATTGAGGATTCAGGAGCTTGAATCGTCCGCATACATTGACACTTTTGTGTTCAAGCCATGAATATCTAACCCCTTGATCATATTATTGGATCTGATTTTTGTTGCTCATACTTCGATGGCCATTACAAACAAATATGGTGACAACGGTCAACCTTGTTTAACACCTCTTGACAGTTCAATACTCTCGGAGTAGTATCCATTATTAATTGTTTCACACCTGGGGTTGCTATACATAACTCTAACCCATTTTATAAGGAATTCTCCAAAATGAAAGAAGTCAAGGCATTTGTAAATAAAATGTAATCGCACTTTATCAAAAGCCTTTTCAAAATCCGCTATGAACACCAGGCCTGGTTTCTCTGATGTTTCATAATGTTCTATTAATTCAAGAAATTGTCATATGTTATCTCCAATGTATCGTCCATGAAGAAATCCTGTCTGATAATGATGAATCATGTCTGTTAAGACCTTCTTAATTCCGTGGGCTGTACATTTTGCCAGGATTTTTGCATCACAACATTGTAGGGTAAGGGGCCTCCATTTAAAAAAAAAAAATGCCCTCCCAATCTATCAGTATTCGTTTCACCTGTGTTTTCTGTCTCCTGTTTGTTATATATAGCCTGTGTGTTCCCCATGTCTTTGTCTGAGATTCTCCCTGTATGTCCGTGAGTACCCTGTCTGCCCGTCTGTTCCGCGATTCTAGTTGTTTACCCTGTTGCCCTAGTTCGAGTTTAGTATTTTTTTAGTTCTAGTTATTCTACTTGTTAAGTGTGTTCTTTTGTTAACAGAGCTGCTTTTCTCCACCTTTATTTTACCCTTTTTCCCCAGTGTTTGTTTGTGTGCTGTGCCCCAGTTTTCTGATTAAAACATTCCTTGATTTTTACTTTACGCTGTCGTCTGAGTATCTCTCCGCACTTGGGTCCACTGCACTATCACTTGCTAACATTCTGTTGTTAGCCTAATCTCTTTCAATTTGTTTTAATGATGAGTATTGAACTGAATGACTTCTGAAGGCACATTTAAAAGTGTCCCACACAATAAGAGGACCAGCTGTACCTAGATTATGGTAGAAAAAGTCTGTTATAAATTATTTTGTCTTAGTTAAGAATATACTGTCATTTTGAAAGGTTTTGATTAAATTTCCAATATCGCCGTCCATGTGGCAATTCTGTAAGTTATTTGAAGGCGAACTAAATGATGGTCCGATCGCATTCCGTCACCTATCAATACTTTTTAAACTTTTGGTGCGAAAGAGAAAGACACAAGGAAATAGTCGAGACTAGCTTGATTTAGCCTCCATATATCCACTTGTTCTAATGCATCCATAATAGTTGTGATCTCTTTGTGCACGAGTGGGTGATCATTTACAGCATGATTGGATCTCAAAGAAGTGTGGATCATCATTATTTGTACCGTATAGATTAACAAGTCAAATCTGTTTATAGTCCAGCAGCATCTTCAAGAGGATCCACCTAGCTAGCAGATCTATTTTGGTAGTTTGAACAATGGCATTTGTTATGGAAAATACATTGATAGAACTGTTTGAAGGATATACACTCTCATATGACTGATACAACTTGTGTAAATACTGTGATTACATTTTCTCTTGCCACACCTCTAAAGCCATTGTTCTGAGAAACGCTGTATAATTATCATATGGATCGCTGTGGTTTACGGAGGGAGTAGTGGGGGAGAGCGAGAACAAAGGAACAGACCCATCTTGCCAACAGGAAGGTGGATAAGTGTGAAATGTTGAACGCCGATTGATCAGTAAGAAAGCGCCGATTAATCAGTAAGAAAGTCTCCCCATTGTTCTTGTCTCCCGCCCCCTCTCACGTAAGCACAAGCCCATCAGCTGATAGACTTTGCGGCCCCTACCATTATGTTTCATCTGTATAAGAGACAACCTTGATAATCGCCTCTTCAGACTTGTGCTGAACAGACCCCCGGATTTACACTAGGCTGCTGTTACGCTCTTGTCTCTTGTTTGCAAGCAATAATAAATACCGGATCCGAATATTGTGGCTACTCAGGACTTATTTCTTACCTCCGAAGAGCTGAAGTACAGAGTGGTAAATCCTAGACATCCACCACACATTAAAGTTGTTTTTAAATAATATCATCACCCCTTTTAAACTGTTTTGCCCATGACAAAAGTACATTTCACCCCCCAGTCCCTTTTCCACACAACTTCATCTAACACTGTGGAATTGGTTTATTGTAAACAACAAATCTGATACTCTTTCTCCTTTAACCACATAAAAACTGCTCTTCTTTTCTTATGATCTGCTAAAACATGACAGTTATAGCTAGTGTCGTGGAATTCTAAGTTAAAATACTTTGAAATAAAATGCCAAAGACTAGAGCTGATGGTTTATTCAGAGACTTTTATTACAAGTAACAAAAGCCGAGGTGGTTCGCGAAGCATCCCGTGTTTGTTCCTCAGCACACCATGTTTATACAATTCAAATTTAGGTTCCATCCCTCATATGCAAATCATTTACACTTCCTGGCTGTTCGCCACCAATATCATTCACCCGGTTCCTGTACCTCTTCACGGCTTGGTTTCCCCTCCCATTTCTAAAGACAGTTATCGGGTTGCAATATTGGTGGTGAGCTCATCGTAATTATCAAAAAGAATATTACATCATCCTTGGTACTGATTAATACTGTTCCTATTAAAATATTTCTAGTACTTGGTACGCCTGGCTCTGCTCCTTTCATGCATCAACTTCTAGGTACCTATTGATATCACTCCCTCCATAAATCAACATCTGGTTCTCTCTTGATTTTACTCCCTCTCTATGTCAACCTGTTTTCTTATGGAACATTTATCATTGGTTTTCATAACTCACTTTTGACCTCTTTGTCCTGTCCTGTGTGGAATGTTTATAATTCCTTCTCAATTTCCCATACCTCACTCTTGGCCTCTTTGTCCTGTCTTACTTGTTATGTTCTCTCTTTATTTGCCATAGAAATGTACCATACTAGCTATACTTATTTCACCAATTACCATAATAATACACAGGTTTCTATAATAATTACCATTAATCCTGCTAAATTTCGACCAGAAAGTACCATGATAATCATACTGCTAGATATACAGTAAGTGTCCCTGAGATGTGCTAGGTACCTAATTGTCCTCTATGGTCCCTCCCCTACTAAACGTTTGACTACTTTTCCCATTCCTGAAAAAAGCCCTAAAACTTTCCATCCTGGGTTGCCCCTCTTGCGTCATTATCACTTTCCAACCACTAAGTGCGTAATACCTTAACTGTCCCATATATAACCATGTTTGCGCCTTCTCTATGGTCACTAGCCTAAAAGGCTGATGTTATGCCATGTTACGAGATGATTTCACTTGTCAATAACATAACAACAATAGAAAAGGGCAATAAACAGAAAACAAACCAAGAATAGCAAACAAAAAAAATACTAAAAATAAGAAAACAAAGGGAAAAACTATAGCAACAAGCCTAAAAACCGCCAAAACAAACCAATACAAAAAAACAATAACAACAACAACAAAAGAATAAATAAATACATAAGTCAACATCACTATCTTGCTAGTTACCACAATGATAACAACAGCTACATTGACCTCAATGCCAGCAACAGCCAACGTTGACAACTGCCACTGGCCTTTTTGGACCCTGTTATTCAGCCTAGAAACACAAAGGTGTTTCTCTTTAACTTGAAATTGTCACTTGTGAACCATTTTAGTATCTAATGCCCATAGTCTACCGAACTATAGATGAATGAAGTGTTAACAGTGGTCCGTTAGTGCTAGAAAATGAGAAGTGTTGTGTGGTTTGGAATTCAGCTGCTGTCACAGCATGGCAGGGTTACTCACAGCCAGGTAGTTATCTTGGGATCCCTGAAGAGTTTGTTTGTTGATGTATAATTTGTCCAAAACTAGCCAGACCTTTGTGCCCTTCAATCGATGTAGTTTGAGAATTGGACAGTGAGCGTCATATCTCCATGATTTCCCAGGGATATTGTTCATTGAGAGTACTTTGTTCCTTTCAGTTCCCTTCCTCTTTCAAGCACCGCCACTTTCATCTTGTAATGGGTAAGCATTGCAGCAATTGGTCGTGGTTTGTTGGGTACCTTTTTGCCAAAGCAATGTGCCTGTTGAAAATCTAGTTTTTCAGTCTGCTCCAAGGTACACACTACCTACTATCTTGAGTTGTTCTTTCATGAACGTGACTTTGTAATCCTCCTTGTCCTCTTCCACTCCCATTATGACAATGTTATGCTGCATACTTCTGCATATTAAATCCAGTATTGTAGTTTTAATTTGCTTGTTTTCGTTTATGAGTTTTTCCGTTGTAGTTTGGAGGGTGGCCTGGAGTGCTTTGTTCGCTGTTCTTATGTCTTCAATGAATTTGTTGTTGTATTCTACTGTGACCTTGACTCTATATCGGCCATCACCTCAGGGAGTAGATCGAGCTTTTTCAGTTGTTTGTTCATGCTCGCCAATAGTTTGCTGTTGAATTTTGAAAATGTGGTTGGGAAATCTTCTTCCATAATTTGTTATTGATGTGTTTGGTAGGCCTTGCTTCTTGCCACATGATCCTCAGGACAGTGTTTACACTGGGATGTTGAGTTACAGGTACATAGTAGTAGGTCAGAATTCAAGTTGTGTATTGGAGTTTTACACTAGTGGGTTGCGTGCGTTGATCAACACAGCAGCTATGTTACCCTTCCTCGAGTGGGTGGTGTCACGCCTGAGGTTGCTGTCTGGTGACTCTGGCGCCCTCCTCTGGCGATACGGGCCAGTGGCCTCCCAATCTACCCTGAATTGTTACACCTGTGTGTTCTGTCCCCTGTTCGTTATATCTAGCCTGTGTGTTCTCCCTGTTTGTAAGTACCCTGTCTGCCCGTCTGTTCCACTATTTCCAGTTGTCACCCTGTTGTCCTAGTTAGTCCACTTATTAAGTGTGTACCTTGGTTTATGGAGCTTGTTTTCTCCACCCTTGTTTTACCCTTTGGTCCCATCGCACTACCACCCGCTAACAGGTGGGAGTTAAATTCCCATTCCATATAAATAATACAGCACTGCAGTGCATGATTCCTGCAGTTAGATTGTTCGGGAGTCCTATATATAGTCTCTTCAACGGATTAAGAAAACGCAACTTCAGCAATGATACAAGTTTTTTTTTTCCTCTGCACAGCTGGTGTCCTCAAGAAGAGGATGTTTAAGTCGCTATGTAGATTCAGTTGCTGAGTAGCCTTACAAGGTCTTTCTCACGGTTGCATGGGCTTTAAGGTTTGGTGAATAGACTACTTGTGATTATTTCTTCAATCCTTATGATTCACACACTGTGATTTGGGAATGGATAATGTTTACATCACTCTCAAACACTTACACTGCAAATTTCTCTGATCTTGCCAAGATTTAAAAACTTATATCAAGTTATTCATCTTCTTTTTAGATTTATTATCTATTTACCAGTTCTGATTTCGTTCTATAATCTTAAAAAGTATCTCATATATTTCTTCCATGACTCAACTAGTCAGAAAATCTTAAATTTAGGCAATTTACTCTTAAAAGAAGATAAAATCCATTTACCATATTTTCCCCCTGCAACATCCAACTTGTTTCTAGATCCAGTGATACAGACTTGCTTGATATAAGAGTGACAGCATTTTCTTTTAAGAAAAATAAAACTTTTATTCAAAAGTAAGAACCACAACAAAGGGATTGATCCTCAACAGGTTCACATAAAGGAATCTGCATTGAAACAAAATGTGACTACAAAAGTAGGCTAACAGGGTACACTCACACGACATATTTTGTTGCCACTTGGCAAGTAATGAACTGATTTTTTTTTTTCTTTAAAAGTAAGAACCACAACCCCAAAGGGATGGATTTCCACTCCTCGGCCGGTTTATGTAAAGGAATCTGCATTAAAAACAAATCTGACTACCAAGTAACAATTATTACATAATGATAGATATAATGATCTCATGAAGTGCTAGGGCCATTTCTATCAGCAATTATGTCACTAAGATTATATTTTATTGGGACAAACACACTTCCTTTGAAAGAAACAGAGAAATATGAGGTATGATCAATGAGCTCATGCACTAGTTTTGTTGCTTGGGCAAGAGCGGGAATTGTCACTTTGTAGGCACACAAATCTTTGTCAAAGGTTAAAGTTTCATATGGTATAGTTTCAAAAACACAGAAAGAGGAATTTACCATAAAAATGTCTTTCACCAATCCAAACACAGGCAAATGATCTTCCACGTGAGTGATAATCAAAGACTTCCCACTCATGTATTTATTTCCATTAAGGATGAGCCATTTAACTGATACAACATTCTCTGAAATCTCCATGCCCAAAAAGTCTCTAAATTTAGCCTGAATATACTGTAGATTTGCAACCTCTGAGATAGGCCCCAATTCTCTCTCATTTGCAAAAATAGGATGCTCACAGCCAATTTCATTCTGACACCACTCAAGGAATTGATTATGTTTAGCTAGTGACTTACAAACATTTTTAAAATTCAATTTTGAAGCCCACTGCTTAAAATAACTGTGCTTTGCTTCAAATCGCATGCACATGCATCTTATCAAAGGACCAAAGTATTTGATTTGACTTGGTAGATGCAACATGTAATGCTGCTTAGGTATTACATTACTCTCAGGAAAAAGGTGTTTGAATTGATTCAAATGTTCTTCGATCATAATTTTGAGCTGTGATATTGTTTGTAAAGAAATTACTGGAGCAAGTACTATCTGTACTATTTCAATCAATGTATTAATACATTTAACATACTCATTGTCCACATCTCTCCAAAGAAAAGGTAGTATTTTTAAAAGTATTAACATCTGCCCACATGATTGTTTCAATTTATTGTCATTAGCAGTCAAAGTGGTCACACTGATAGGGCAAGGCTTATCACGTATATCAAGAGGTGAATAAGGAAAATTCTGAAGAGCCAAATTGAATGCATCTAATTCTTGTTCTCCTGACAAAATACGTTTTTTTAACACAAGCTTAATTTCCATTGGTGCGACACCTTCAAAAATTATGTGCATTATATCCTGAGGAGTTTGTTTGATTATATCAAATGCAGGAAAATCAATAAGTCTGCTCCTTCTGTTTATTCCATAAGTGGTTTTGAGGTTGGCCTTCAAATTATCTGTGCTGGCTTTATCTATTTCAAAACATTGTCTAATGTGCTTCGCAAGAGTTCTTTGGACAAACTCATCCTCATCAAAACTTGTTTGCATATCCTCAAAAGTACATTCGCAGTGCCTGCACTTGCGATACGCAAAACCAACACCTTCTTTAAACCCAGCAAGCTCATGTTGGGCAAGTGTGTCTCCACACAAAGCTATCACAGCACCATATAAGTCCATATCACCATTTAATGTTTCAATTTTAATGCCATTATAGAGTAAATCCACGTCTTTCAGAATTCTTTGTAAAACAGCATCAACACCCCACTTCGACACATTCAGCTTTTGCAATAGCCAGGAGTCGTATTGCTGCTAATTTAGACCTAAATTTGGGATCAATATTACCTAAGCTGTAATAAACCATTAACAATTTGTTTGGTCTAGCGCAAGAACCCAGGGGATTGCATATTTCGATCTTATCTGTATACAGAATTAATTGCAATGCGTTAGGCTTCACAGAATACAATGGATGATTTATGAAAATATCCCCATCAACAAAGTCATATAAGTATCCCTCTCGGCTTCTTGGTGGTACAGTATTCAACATGGTAAAGATTCTCGAATCAGAAAGAAGTTGCTTAAGGCTTTCAGTTAGTGGCACATAGTAAAAACTTCTGTTTCGTATGGCCATAACTTTTGAACTGCCTTGTTTGACCCGACAAATTGTCTGAGAGACTATGACTTCTTCTGGACTGACTGGACTGAAAAGTTCTGAAATAGCTCTTTCCTGTCCATTTGCAGTAGTGGAGAAGGGATCAATGAAATTATCAAATGTAGCCAGTGCCGCATCTTGAAGCTGAGTAGATGTCCCGGTGTGTTCTTCAAATACTTCTCTCATTTTATTCCTCAATGTTTCCAGGAGAGTGGCTTGATATTGCTGTACCCCTGTGATGATGCTGTTGACAGTCCTCTGTGAAGTTTTAAATTTAAGTTGTTACAAGGGATTGCCATTATTTTTAGCATATCCAAGAAACTATTGTACAGTATATCTGACATCTGGAAATGCTTACCTGTGACAGGTGGCATTGTTCACGAACACTTATGGCAAAAGCTGCTGCAGATCTGGCAATGTCAGGCCTGGTGACAGATGTTGGAGCTGCAGCTTCTCCCTGATCAATCACACAAATACCACTTAGGCTATGCTATTGGCCATTTGTAGTTCCAAATAGGATTTTAAATTTGAGTCAAGTCAATTTTAAATCAACTATTTAAAGTGTAAACTGATAGCTTATATTATGCTGCTTAGTGCTTAGATCCAATAGAATTTGTCAATGAATTTCAAATTCATAACTCTAATTCTAACAACCTCTACACATCACATTCCCCCGCACATAGACAAGATAGCAGAACGAGGCTCAACTGCAAACTTACTGCATTGCATGATTGGGCCTCAGGCATCTCTGGTGGCTCCTGTGTTCCAAGTTCGAGAGGAAGGTCAGGTGATGATTCCATGGAGCTGTCCATGGAAGGAGTCATAGAATTGCCAAATATCGATACGCCGAAGTTTTCTAATAAAGGTGGTGTTGATGTGGGGGTCGTTCTCCATCGAAATAGTGGACATCCAGATGTTACATACAGAGGATGTGTTCGTTTCAGGTGACGATAAAATGAGTTAAAAACTCTGAACTCTTGCTCACAGCCATCAATCCCACAGAAAACCCAAAATTATGCATTCCGACCATGTGTGACATTAATGTGGCTAAGAAGATTCTTTAAACTAAAAGCAACAAAAATGATACAGATCGTGCAGCGCCACACCGACATGTCTTCTGACGAGCTTGATCAGTGATTTTGGCGGTTCCAGAGTTTGAGTTTTCACTGCTGGCTACCCTGCTTCCTGTTTGGCCTTCCTCCTGATCTCCTGATTGGTTAACCATCAATGGATATTGTGTGAAAAACCTGTATATTACATATAAGACAACGTAGCATTCACAAACAATCCTCAAGATTCTCAGATTTTTTTTTTTTAATAATAATATAATAATAAAAAAAAAAAATCATTTCTTCTGCGCCTACTGTCCGTCACAACTGAATGACGTCGGTGATGTGAAATTTCGGCGCCTCAACGGGACTGACCACGCGGTACACAGGAACATTTATCGACGAGTCAATTTCAACTGAATGTAATTTAAACGTAAGTATAATGCTGCTTTGTCGTGCAGCAACTAGCTACTTTTGCTGCACGTCGTGGATAACGGATGCAACTAATCATCCCCAGTACTACACAAAGTAGGCTAGCTACTTATCTCTGCAAATAAGTTGTAGTATTAAATGTAAGTTAAGGTAAATCTTGAGGGGAACCAATTAAAGGAGAAGCATGATCTATCAATTAAATATTCATGAAATGTTGTCCATTGCATTATATTGTTCTTATGTTACAATCAACAGCTTTCCCTGCAATGGGGTTCAAAACTCAAATTGCAGAGAACTCTTCCATGCAGTAGAGTAGGGCTAGTCAAATTTGACATACTAAAGCATGTTTGCTTGCCTGTTCCTTCTAGGTAGGGGTCTGTACTGCATCTAGTAGGCCACGGTAGTGCCCTAAATGATTTATTAAAAAAGCCTATGCAATCTAGATGGGATATAAACTTGTAATGACACATGTCCCACCCTACCCTATGCCATAGAGAGCAGTTTTGTAATGTATTTTTATTGTATCAAATACAATGGTTTTCATGGAAAATAGACATGGTGCTCAAATAGGGAGTGGATCCCAAAATAATGTTAATGTTAAAGGGAGAGTTTGATGTAAATTCATCCATAGCCCTGTTGGTCAAGGTCACCTTTTGCCGTCCACAGTAACATTTGTTAATGACCGTCAGCCAGGTCAACCTAATGGATCATCAAGCATTAGTTTAATTTTCAATGTCTGTGAACTATTAGCCCAACAGGGCTATGGATCAATTCACACTAAACCCTCCCATTAAAATCCATATTCAGTAGTTTTGTTGAGGGGGGGGGGGGCATTTAATGAGTAATAGGTGTTTTTGACATTATGTGAAGTTGCTGTTAAAATGAGAGTGCATTGAAAAAAATTAAATCATGGTTTGATGTGAAGCTGATTATGTTTCCTCTTCCTGTAATTTTAAAGCTGCTGATGTTGATGAAGGGGTTTTAAAAACCCTCTCTCGGGATGATCTTTTAGATCTTTTTCCTGGACCACAGAACTTTAGGCGAAGAAAGAAGTTGTGGGATGGCATTCATCCAAAGGTAAATATCCACATACATGGCTAGAGAGAACCTGGCTGTTCAAGGTCTGTAGGAGAATTGGCAAAACTAATAGAGGATCAACAGTTAATACTGGTAAAGTGTAACAACCTCTATCACCCACTTAAAGTTTTTGATTGATTACAGTGAAGAGGCATGGCTGATGTCTACCAATGACACTCCCTCAGAGCCAGCTGATGCACGTACAGCTTGATAAAATTCCCTATTAGGGTGTTCCTGTAATACCTTTTTTCCAAATTTAGGCAAATTTAACCCGATCCCATTTTTAATCTGGTTATGGTCTTGTATACAGGGGAACTGAGAATCCCAATTAAGAAAAAAATCTTTGCATAGAAATTGACTATTTATTCGAAGGTGGTTACAGCCCAAAATGTGACATTTTTATCATTTTTGTGACTTAATTGAATTTTGTTGATGGAAACACTGGTATTACTTACCGTAATTTCCGGACTATAAGCCGCTACTTTTTTCCCACGCTTTGAACCTCACGGCTTAAACAATGACGCGGCTAATTTATGGATTTTTCCCGCTTTCACAAGCTTCATGCCGCCAAAAAACTGAGCAAAAAACACATGTGACGGTGCTCAGTTTTTTGGCGGCATGAAGCTTTCATTAGACCAATGAAATTGCCGAACGGGTTAAGGTGAAACAATGTAACTGTTTAGATTAAATCGAGCGCGCTCAAACTTCCCATCATTCTGATTACGGTAGTCATTTTGTTGTTGACGAGAGCGACAATGAAAACGATCCAACATCGGATGAAGCAATTCTGAGGCTATTCAACTCCGACACCGAAGGAGATGACTTCAGTGGTTTCAGTGCACAGGAGGAGGAAGATAGTGACCAATGACTTTCTTGGTAGGCTACTGTTTACCGCTAATTTTTTATTTTTGTTACAAGCCGTGTTTCGTTAAAGCCTGTGTAAAGTTCATTTGTTTCAATGTACCGGTAGGCACCTGCGGCTTACAGACATGTGCGGCTTATTTATGTTCAAAATAAATATTTTTAAAAAATTCAGTGGGTGCGGCTTATATTCAGGTGCGCTTAATAGTCCGGAAATTACGGTAGTTTCATCACCTGCAACTGATATATATATATAATGTTTTTCTGACACCACACTGTAACCCTGAATAGAAAATTTGATTTAATTGCAGGTACAGAGTGAGAATGCAGTGAGTGAAGCCGTCGATCAGCCATCCACAAATGCCATGTTGCCAAGCCCGCCACAGACCTCCACCCCCAAAAGCCTTCACCTGAAAACCGTAAAAATGCCAGACCCTCCTGAGTATGTGGTATACACAGATTCAGAACTTGACATGGTTCGGAGCCAGTACTTTGAACTGCTCCGCAGTGGGAAAGGATCACAGTGCAAGATGTCTAAAGACTTGTTTTGCAGACTGATAAGGAACACTGTAACCAGCATGGTGGCGATCCTCCGTGCCAGTAGTTCATGTCAAGAACAGATGTACCCTTCAAATAGTGAAATTCGGGCAGTGGCTGAGAAGATTGTTGATTATTACCCTATGCTGCGTGACTCATCAGACATGCCTTATGTAAGTGCCTTTTCTCTTTCAAATAATGTAGTGGGGTTTGGCTGTGGAAGGAGGAGTAATGACTCAAACATTTCTTTCCTACAGCTGACTGTGTACTCTAAAATGTATAAGCGTGTGCAAAACATCAAGTCCCCAAGAAAAAGGCAAGGACGAATGCCACAACGAATGCTTCAACTGTAATGCTGCCAGACAGCGATCATGGCAACGATGAGCTCAGTCCAGGTATGCCAATGGAGAAGTAAATGAGTGCTAAAATATTCCACCACAGTAAGATTTTGTTTGTAAAGACCTGTTATCATGAACCCATTTTTATTTTTTTGATAGCCTTTCTAGAGGCATGTATAATTGTTGTCCTTGTATTTGGCCTTTTCTTTGGTGTTGTATGTTAAGACCAGGACAGCAAAACACAAGCAAGGCACTATCAGACATTACAGACCATGTACAGCAAACCTAAGTCTAAGCCAAATGGAAGTGATGTTGCTCAGATTTTGGACTTGGAGTTCGAGGCCAGACGGGCCTTTATTGACTCCGATGCAACAAAGGAAGAAGACAGGGCAGCCAAGATTATGGATGCATATCCATGTTTTAGAGATCCCCGGCATGTAAGTAATTTTGCACCCTTTAACATTTGAAGCAGACACTTTTGCCGTCTTGATGTCTATGTCCCTGTTAAAGGACAATTCCGGCGCAAAATGAACCTAGGGTGTGTTAGTACATCAATACGAGTTCGAACGATTGCAGGGATTTGTTTTTACGGCATCTGAATGTAACTTGCTTTCAGCGCATACCGCTAATTACCTCCTAATGCTAGTTGTGGGGGCAGCGGGTAAAGTCAAAAGAAATCGCTATTTTTATACCATTAACAAGACTCAAAATAGCACCACAATTCGGTGGTAATATGAGTAGGGCCCCAACATGTAAACCGAAGCATTGAGAACTTTTGAATTTTATTAAAAAGACAGTTTATAAAGACAGTAGCATTCACAGCTTATGTTTTCAGAATATGTTTTCAGCGATTTCCTCCGGCAACACCCAAATCACGCGAGATTTCAAGCGAGAATTTCAGTGTTTTCGTTCCCCACGATGGCAGCCGCCACCAGAAGCCGTGAATGGTACTGTCTTTTTAATAAACTGTCTGTATACTTTCAAAGTTCTCAATGCTTCGGTTTACATGTTGGGGCCCTACTCTTTTGACTTTACCCAGTGTCCCCACAACTAGCATTAGGAGGTAATTAGCGGTATGCGCTGAAAGCAAGTTACATTCGGATGCCGTAAAAACAAATCCCTGCAATCGTTCGAACTCGTGATGATGTACTAACAAACCCTAGGTTCATTTTGCACCGGAATTGTCCTTTAGCTGTTCTCCATTGATCACAGTGCAGACACCAAATTAGTAAATCTGCTGTATGCCCAATTTGGTCTTGTAGGCAGTTGACGAGCTTGGGCGTATCCTTGGTGGTGCCAACAGGAGATACATTGATGATACCAAGAAAAGATGGGAGACCTTCTGTACCAATGTCCAATTCTATGGTCTGTGGAAGAAGGTCCTAAAACCCCCCATTCCTGTGGATATGCGTGGAGGTATGTTCTGTATTATAATCTGCATAGTAATCTATCAAATCATGTGCAGAGTATGTGCATGGTGCATCTGACATATATGCACTGGAAACCCCACTGTCTGTTCCATGCTATTCTCTTCATGTGGTAACAGTTGAACCAAAGGGTCATGCCCGGTCTCTACAGATTCATCTGTTCCCATATAAAGTGAATAGAAAGAGGAGGCGAACGACATTTTGCCGTTCATGTATGCTGTTAACTGAAGTGGTACCTCACCTAACTGCAAAGACATTTACAACTGCACCTCGCCTGTATAAAATACTGCTAATGTTGTATGTTGTATGTGTATGTTATGTGTGATACCCCTATGTCTGTATGCTACTTGGAACCTGAATTTCCCCCTGGGATAAATAAAGTTTCTATCTATCTATCTATCTATCTAAGTAACCTTCATGTGATAAATTTGCTATGTTGAATGTTAAAGTTCTATTGTAGCAAAGTCCGTTGTACACAGAGGCAGACGCAGCGTTTGAGGTAAGGGAACAACTTTCCCGTTTATTCATAAAGTTCGTTAGTTCGACTTTCCAGTCTTTAAACACACTCGGCGACTTTCCAGTCGCCCTTTCTCTCCTCTCAGCTCTCCTCGCCTGTCTCGCCGTTTCCAGCTCAGCTACTGAAATGGCAGAAGCACACACATCTTAAACATTCGCCGACGAGACTTCATTTGCAGCAGGTGTGCAACAAAGTCTCGCCGACACAACCCCGGCCACGGTCCTGTAGCTCCCTCTACAGGCCGAACGCTGCATGTCCCCCCACATCTATGAAGTAGAGTATTTATTGTAAGGTTCAATGCATATTGAGTTTTCTCTTGTTCTGACATTGCTTCCACCCAGCGGATTTCACCATTGCCCTTCTGAAAGCATTACCATCCCTCTTCCCATCACCAACACCACCACCAAAACGTCTCAGAGGAGCCAGTGAAGCACTAATTCATGTCCTTGAGGTGAGAATTAGGTTGTGTAGTGTCCACATTGTTTTTACTCTTTTAAGCTCCACATCCTGACATTTTTCACATTTGGTCAATCTGTAGGAAAATGAGGATCCCAACAAGTACCTTGAGAAACGCCCACTGTCCTCCCCAGTCCTTCTATACGACGGCAGTACCTGCATTCTCGCAATTGGCAACTACCCTGTGAGTCCCCTGGAAGAGGTCTTCAATGGTATGCTTACATTGATGGCCTACTACTACACCCTTCACTTGACATATCCAAAGTTTGTTTCCACACTTTTTTCAGTAATTCAGACTGAGGTGCTTCATGATGCGATTCATGATCGGGATGCCACAACGGCATACAAGAAGGCTATGAATGAATGGAAGTCGTTTGTTAAGAAGTAGCTCAAGCCATGCTTAAATGTTTGCTGTAATATCCAAATAGGTATTTTACGTTTGTTTTGCAGTTTCTTTTTACGCAACATCCTGTTCTTGATTGCACATTGCTAGCATTTATAATACTTATGCTGAATTTATTCACAGGAAAGTATTTTAAAAATATCTTGATATGCAATTTTATTTTGAAAAGTCCAGTACAATTCATCTAAATTATACCAATTCATCTAAATTATATCAAGTATTAGGCTAGGCTTCTGAATAGTCACACATTTGCATCATTAATCGGAACACTAAACAACTGTCTAGCTCAGTGAAAAGGCTGCAATTTTTTCACAGAGAGATAGATTTTTCAATCAGCAGATGTATATTGAACAAGTAGTGTCCTTTTACTGGGTGTCTTTTTACCCAATTTACTTTCCCTGGGCAAACTCGGATGAGTAATTTGGAAACCCTTTTAAGCAGAAAAAAAATTGTAAATTGTAAATCAAGATATTTTTCAAATACCCTTGTCTTCAGTGAGTTATACTAAAGCACTGTACCATATACTGTATACCATTCTATGAACCAAAATGTTGCTGGCTTATTTGATATTTGTACATTTTTTTCATTTTTCATTTGTATATTTGGCATATTTGTTGGGTCCAGTTGAACTTCCCTGTGGAAGCTAAGTGACTCGTTGAAAATCTTTTACACATTAACTGACTTTTATTTCAATGCAATGTACATTGGCCAGAAATTAAAGCAAGAATGTTAATTCTGTTACTGTTAATCCTGGTTTACACAGCACAACATTACATTTTAGTTAGTACACACTGGTTTTCCCCTATGATGTTACTTGTTTGGAAATGAATTTATTGGTCTGCTTTCTGGCACATGCGCTCTTCCTGGATAACTGCCTTTATTTTAAGATGAGGCAACTTGTTTCCAGTAACTACTATACTAATTGTTCTGACAATGTAAGACTGATTTCAAGTACTTCTATCTAGAATTTAACATCTGTGAACTTGTTATCAGGCCATAAACACTATCCAGAGACTGGTTATAAGGATGTTTATCTAGAATTTAGCATCCATATACAGTGGGGGAAATAATTATTTGATCCCCTGCTGATTTTGTTAGTTTGCCTGATTACAAAGAAATGAGCGGTCTATAATTTTTATGGTACTTTTATTTTAACAAATAGAGACAGAATATCAACAAAGAAGTCCAGAAAAAACACATTATATAAAGTTATAAATTGATTTGCATTTGATCGAAGGAAATAAGTATTTGATCCCCTACAAACCAGCAAGAATTCTGGCTCATACAGACCGGTTATATGCCCATGAGGCACACAGATTACTCCTGTCACTTTAAGAAAGTACTCCTAATCTCTGCTTGTTATGGGTATAAAAGACACCTGTCAATAGAATCAATCTCTTCCATTCCAACCTCTCCACCACCATGGGCAGAGTAAGAGTTGTAGACCTGCACAAGGCTGGAATGGGCTACAAGACCATCAGCAAGAAGCTTGGTGAGAAGGAGACAACTGTTGGTGCAATTATTAGAAAATGGAAGAAATAAAAAATAACCATCAATCGCCCTTGGCCTGGAGCTCCATGCAAGATCTCGCCTCGTGGGGTAAGGATGATCATGAGAAGGGTGAGGGATCAGCCCAGAACTACACGGGAGGAGCTTGGTAATGATCTCAAGGCAGCTGGGACCACAGTCACCAAGAAAACCATTGGTAACACACTACACCGTAACGGATTGAAATCCTGCAGTGCCCGCAAGGTCCCCCTGCTCAAGAAGGCACATGTACAGGCCCATCTGAAGTTTGCCAATGAACACCTAAATGATTCAGAGAAGGCTTGGGAGAAGGTGATGTGGTCAGATGAGACCAAAATTGAACTCTTTGGCATAAATTCGACTCTTCGTGTTTGGAGGGAGAGAAATGCTGAATGCTACAATCCCAAGAACACCATCCCCACCGTCAAACACGGAGGTGGAAACATTATGCTTTGGGGTTGTTTCTCTGCTAAGGGTACAGGACGACTTCACCGCATTGAGGGGCCAATGGACGGGGCCATGTACCGTAAGATCTTGGACGAGAACCTCCTTCCCTCAGCCAGAGCACTGAGGATGGGTCGTGGATGGGTCTTCCAGCATGACAATGACCCAAAACATACGGCCAAGGCAACAAAGGAGTGGCTCAAGAAGAAGCACACTAAGGTCATGGAGTGGCCAAGCTAGTCTCCAGACCTTAATCCTATAGAAAATTTGTGGAGGGAGCTGAAGCTTCGAGTTGCCAAGCAAAAGCCTTGAAACCTTCAGGATTTGGAGAGGATCTGTAAAGAGGAGTGGACCAAAATCCCTCCTGAGATGTGTGCAAACCTGGTGACCAACTACAAGAAGCGTCTGACTTCTGTGCTTGCCAACAAGGGTTTCTCCACCAAGTACTAAGTCATGTTTTGCTTGGGGATCAAATACTTATTTCCTTCGATCAAATGCAAATTAATTTATAACTTTATATAATATCTTTTTCTGGACTTTTTTTTTTTGATATTCTGTGTCTATTTGTTAAAATAAAAGTACCATAAAAATTATAGACCGCTCATTTCTTTGTAATCAGGCAAACTAACAAAATCAGCAGGGGATCAAATAATTATTTCCCTCACTGTATGCATTTCCAGCCCAAGAACATTTACCAGAGACTGCTTAATTCTAGTCTAGAGGCAGCTTATTTTAAGATAACTTGTCAAGAAAAATTTTCTTGCTGCATGGACAGATAATTTCACTACTTTTAAGCCATTTTCTGCTTGATTTAAGTGTTTATATCTTAAATGTTGGCCAAGCTTTTTTGCAGTGTAGTTTGATAGAGGTAGCAGAGGAACTCATTGTAATTCTCAAAGTAAAAGCTGCATTGTATCCCCTTCTCTTCCATGTCCCGCTATTTGCAACGTTGACCACGGACGATGCCTACCAAACCAATGTTTAGCACCGAGGAGGGCAAACTTATGACCAGATGCGGGTTCGTGGAACATCTCCGGCTTCCGTGCCATTGTTGTGGGCTATTTCCAGATATCTACACACTCCTTCCGCATCGGCGCTGCCACCTCAGTGGCATCAGCTTTCGAGGTGTCGACGGCTAACCTGATGAAGATGTGACAATGGTTCTCAGCATCATAGAACGTTAAAGTAGATTAAATTCAAAAACCATGTCAACCACAAGTGCTGACGAGCTTAGAGACCAGAGCAAGTGCCATCTCTTAAGGGATGTTACAACAAAGTCCCTGCCCTGTAGTACAGATGAAAAGGGCAGCAGTGCTACACGGGTATTGGTGAATAGTGAGGTCACATCATGCTAGAATCACCCCCCGTCTGATCCAGGATGCAAAGTAATTCGTCCCTGTACAGAAGAGGTACAGGGGAACACCGGGTGGGTCACCCTGTTAAAGCAAGTACCGGGGCAAGTACCGCGGACACACAGTCTTAGATTCACATAATGCTAAAATGACCCTATGGTAAATTTAAAGACAATTGCAAGGTTAGCAATTCCACACCCAGTGAAGAGATCAAAGGACAACAGATGTTTTTGAATAGTTGAAGCGTGCAATAAATGAGGGGTGAGGTTAAAGTGAGAAGTCCACTAGAGGGTGTGAATACAATGAGTACAATTGATTAGCAACTGCGGAAACAGGATAGAGTGATCAAAAGACAGGATAGATGAGTAATTAACACAGTTGTAAACAGCCAGGACAGATGACTTGTGTAAGCAGCCTGGGCCAATTGATCTTTCATCAGACTGACCAACACTAGGTCAGGTGGGAGTAGCCCCGGGATGACGAAATGTAGTTCTTGAATATTATTGGTGTATGTAATCAGGAAGTAGACGTTTGTTGAATGAAGGGTGTTGACCTATGTGATGTCTATAAAAAGACAGGTAACGGAAGTGGAAAGGGTGTTCAACTTTGCAAACCTGACACGGCTTTGTTCTCTGTGAATAAAGTCTTTGAATGAATCAACAGCTCCGGTTTAACGGTATGTTATTTCAAAATACCATTACTTAAATTCTACAACATATTTGGTGTCACGAACAGGATTGGATAAATAAGGCTTGCATCTTGAACTATCGTTGGGGAGGAGACCGGACAATTTATACAAATTTAATGAGCTCAAAAAACCAGGTAAGCAGAATTCCTATTAGCTCTATTAGCATAGAGAATTTGTGTAGATCGCTCCGGACCTTTGGCCTCCGCGATAGAACACGTGCATGAAGTCTTACCAAACAAAGAAACCAAATTTAGGATTTGAACTAGAGCTGTTGAGGATTTCAGAAAATGTGCATGCTGTAATTGTTAATAATAAGGTAAATCCCGTGGATAAACGCTGTGATATTAAATAAATATTACAGGGCTGTACGGACGGAAGAGCTTAGGATAAACGCCAAAGTAGATCAATATTTCAGGCCTGCTCGGGTAAATGTAAATTTATGGAATACCGCTGAAATTGAAATTGATTGATTTGGGGCTGGACGGTAAGCTAAAGTGTTAGAGCGATATTTGAGGTCTGTATAGGTGTATACTAATCTGTGGATGCCGCTGTCATATTAAATAAATATTACAGGTCTGAACGGGCAGATTATTGCATGGATAACGCTGAAATATCGTTGTGGTGTAGTTTAAGGGAAATATTGCGGTGTGTATTAGTATTGTGACGTAGCGGACGTTGTTGTGTAGTTTTAGTGTAAGAACGCTGTGTCGTGTGGTGATAATATTTGTAGGAATTGCTATGTGAGTGTTTGTGAAAAGCGCTGGTTTGTGTTGAGAGAGTGATATTTCGTTGTGCTGGCTTGTGTTGAGAAAGAGATATTCTGTATAAACACTGTTGGTCGGAAATTGAGGACTACAGTTAGTATATAACATAAGAAAGAAGACAAAAGTTTAATTAATTAGATATATTATAGAAATTAGGTATAGAAGAATAAAGAGTATACATTTTTAGAGACCGGGTCAATGTGTGAACTTTTTAGGCCTCCCGGAGTACAGAATAATGAGAAAACTGTGTGATATATAGTATATCTGTGTATACGGAATTGGAAGAAAGTCATCGGTGCCTCTTAAAGGAAACGTAAGATACTTCTTGTAAAAGGCAAATTATCAAAAGTAAGAATAGAGACAACCCTTTTTGGGGAGTCGGAGTGTAACAATTGGAGACGTTTAAAGAAAAACGGACAGACCACCATCTTGAAACGTCATTCGAGTTGGACGGTATTGTTATAAAAGGGGGAGGGAACCAACTGAGTGGATTGAGTGTGTATTATAACAATAGACTCCACAGCAGTTAGGTTTAGGATGAATGAATAAATAAATAAGATAAAATAAGAATATTTTATTATATAAGTATATGCTGAGTAAAAGTGTTTCTTAATTGCTGAGATTCATGTCTAAGCTCACACTGATTTAAGTCACCTTCTAGGGACACACACATCACACTCACACACATACACATAACTATACTAATATAGACACACACTCATTCATGCATTGTCATACATACAAATACACTCTCAAGCATACATACATACATGCAAATACAGTTGTTGATTATACATATATTTGATTCCCAGGATATAAGACATAAATTGTGATTAGGATATCTCAAGCTGATTCCAAAGCTGTTTCTTAACTTATTTCTTTAATTTTACAGTGATATCCTAGATAACCAATAATACACAATTGTTCTCTTTTGACAAAATTACAGAAAAGAGTGAAAAATAAGACATTTTATAATAACCCTAAAAATAATTACTGTAAAAGGAAAAATGGAGAAAGGGATTACCATGGTAACTCCAGTAGAAGTATTAGAGAATAAAAACCCTCTCTTAAATAACCAAATAAAAGAGATGTCAAAAAAATGGGAAAAACGAACCCGTAAGAATTATACTAAGTGGCCTAAGGAGGGGACATTTGATGTGGCAATGTGTAAGGAAATGGGAACACTGATAAGAAACCACAAACCTCGGGAAAATTCAAGAAAGAGACAGGAGAAAAGAAAGAGAGAAATAGACATGTTGAAACTGTTTAAAGCAGAAGGGGAAGCAATGTTAAAGGAGGCTAGAGAGCTAAGAAGGTTAGAGAAGGGCAAAGGGGAAGGAAATGAGGAAGAAAAGGTGATGCCCCCATCCTATAACCATGGGGAATTCCCTGTATTATCAGCAAAGATACAACTGGATGGGAATATAAAGGTGGAAGAAGAAGATGAGGAAGAAGAGAAGGGAAGTACAGAGAAGGGGATCCAAGAAGCCCCATAGGGCTCGATTGTTACACAGAATTAAAAGAGGCCTTAAATGAAGTAGACAAAGGCGGGTGGAGGTCCGAGTTAAGACAAGAGAAGAGGACTACACCAAGCGCACGCCGACCAGAGAGACAGCTACACAGCACACCCAGAGATAAGGGGGCGACCGCCTGGGGACCCAAAGATGACCCGAGGTCCGGTGACGAGGGACAGGAGGAGAGGAGGTTTGGGATAAGCCAGAGAGAGATATACCAAGCAAAAACAGTAGATGAAATACTTCATGACTTGGAAACAGACAGTAGAATAAGACATAGGGAAGAATCCAGGAGTACTGAACGAGATTTGAGAGATAGGGGAAAGATAGGTCTCCCAGATAGATATCAGTGCCTGGTAAAAGGAAATCAAGGACACTATGTGCCCTGGGGTATGCAGGACTTACAGGGAATAATTAGCAGACTACCTGACATACATGATGGAGCAGGTAAATGGATTAGAAGCTTTGAGGAAGAGACTGCAGGGAAACTGCTGGCGGTGGGAGACCTCAAAGCCCTGTTGGCCAAGGTACTGGGGGTGGCAAAGATGGAAGACATCCTCATAAGTTGTGGACTGGGAGAAGCCACGGGCAATACCAGAGCCGACGGGATGTCGTTTGACCAGACCAGAAATGAGATGTGGACAACCCTGAGAGAAGAGTATCCACAGAGGCTGGATATTAAGACTCTGAAGGGAGAACCACTGGGAGAGACTGAGAATCCTGCCACATACCTGCACCAGCAACTAAAGAAGTGGAAACTAGAGACTGAAGCAGACCCAGAGGGAGACCCACTGATGACAACACTGTTCAGAACCGCAGTGATAGATGCCATGTCTCCTCCGGTGAAAAGCAGGTTAGAGGATGTGGTGGGACTTACGTCCAAAACACATAAGGAATTCTGTGATCATCTGGTCCATGCAGTGGAAAAATACCGGAAAGATGAGTCAAGGCTAAAGGAGCAAGAAAAGGAGAACCAGAGAAAGTTAACACAGCTCCAGCTGGGGGAACTCACAGAACGGAACAAAAAGAAGGTACAAGGCGTAATGAGCGCCGAAACCAGGAAACCAGTTCCATACAGAGCCACACCAGAACCACTTCCAGTGCCGAGACCTCAGGGACAAGAGCAACCCACCGTACCTGTAGTTCAGGTGTATACCCAGCAGCCCCAGCAGTTTCAGCCATGGACAGGCAGACAGAGACCCCAAGGACGGTTCCAAAGAACAAGCCCACAAGGTCAATCTGACGTGTGCTGGAGATGTCAAATACCAGGACATTTCCGAAGGGATTGCCCTAATCCATGGAAACCGAAGGAAAAGAGCCAACAGGGCTATGGTCAGCAACAGCAGCAGCCTCCACAAGGACCAGCCAACCCATATACAGTCATGAGAAAAAGTTAGGACACCCCCCAAAATATTAAGTTATTCTCTTAAAAATATGGACATATCAATATGTTATCTTCTTTCTAACAATGTCTATAGATAAAGGGGATGTAATTGAACAAAAAACTATGAAAATGTAACTTTGTAATCATTTATTTAACGAAAATTAACAATAATGCCAATTCCTACTGAGGAAAAAGTTAGGACACCCTATGCCCTAATAGCTAGTATTGCCCCCCTTGGCTGAAATAACCTCAATTAGACGTTTCTTATAACTGTCTACAGGTCTCTGACATCAATTGGGAGAAGGTTTTTCCCACTCCTCCTTGCAGAATTCTTTCAGCTGTGTGATGTTCGAGGGGTGTCTTGCATGCACAGCCAGTTTCAAATCAATCCACAGCATCTCAATAAGATTAAGATCCGGGCTTTGACTTGACCATTCCAGAACTCTCAATTTATTTTTCTTGAGCCATTCCTTGGTAGATTTACTGGAATGTTTTGGGTCATTGTCATGTTGCATGGTCCACATCTGCTTCAGCTTCAACTTTCGAACAGATGGTCTCACATTTTCCTCAAGCACCCTCTGATACAATACAAAATTCATAGTGGATTCTATGATGGTGAGCTGACCAGGCCCTGCTGCAGAAAAGCAGCCCCAAACCATGACATTTCCACCCCCATGCTTCACAGTTGGTATGAGGTTCTTGTTCTCAAATGCTGTCTTGGTTTTGTGCCAAACATGTCTACTCTTACTGTGCCCAAATAGTTCAACTTTGGATTCATCTGTCCAAAGCACATTGTTCCAGTTGGTCTTTCTCTAGGTGTTCTCTGGCAAACTTCCCATGTAATGCAAACTTGTTCAGTCTCTTTCTTATGGTGGATGCATGTACTTTGACATCAATTGTGGCAAGAGATACCTGTAGGTCTCGTGATGACATTCTGGGATTGTTGGAGACTTCTTTAAGCATCTTTCGGTCAGCTCTTAGGCTGAACTTGCTTGGGCGGCCTGACCTGGCCATGTTGGTGGTGGTTTTAAATGTTCTCCACTTGTAAATTATTTTCCGGACAGTGGAATGGCCAATTTCGAATAGTTTGGAGATCTTTTTATATCCCTTCCCAGACTCATATGCATCTACAATTTTTCTTCTGAAGGCCTCAGAGAGCTCTTTTGATCTCGCCATGGTGATGCAACTCACTTCAACAATCAAGAGCAAACCAAACTAAATATCTGAGGCTTAAATAGGACAGGCTCCTCCAAAATCCTCTGTAACGATGTTCTAATCATTTGCACCTGATGTGGTGCTCTTTATTATAATTTTAGGCATTTTAAGTGGAACTAAATGTGGGGGTGTCCTAACTTTTTCCTCACAAGAAGATTGCATTTCTATTAATTACATTTTACCAATAATTTTTTAAATAATTTGTTTCAGTTGTATTTGTTTAGTTATATTACCTCAATTTTTCAATATTGTTCAAATGAATATCAAATGTCCATATGTTTGAATATGTTGAAGAAGACAAAGGTTTTCATAGGGTGTCCTAATTTTTTCTCATGACTGTAGGGGACTAAATTATGGATATTAGGGGTGCCCAGAGAATCCAAAAAGGGAGGGGCAGCTTCCAGTGTTAACCACAGAAGCTGATCAAGAACCAATGCTGCAGGTTCAAATAGAAAATAGAGACATACCCATGATGATAGATACAGGAGCTACCTACACTTGTGTAGGTCTAAATGATGCCTCTCACCTCCCCAGGTCAGGAAAATGTGTTAAAACAGTAGGATTCTCGGGACAAGCGCAGCTAATTCCAATGTCAACTCCAGTAAGTCTGAAGATAGGAGACAGAGCCACAACCCTCCCCATACTGATCTCTGACCAGACTCCGGTAAATCTCTTGGGGAGGGATGCATTATGCATGCAGGGGATGAAAATATGGTGTTCCCCAGAAGGTGTATATGTAGATAATATGGCAATAAAGACACAAGAAATGCCCATAACTGCAAGCGCAAATGTTTATTGGTTAGGGGAATTAAATCATGACACAGAGCAAAATTGGTTAAAATGGAGAAAATATATTGAAGCCCAATTGCCAGATGCAAGGAGGCCACGATTTGACTATCACTGCACTGTGCAGTTTGACCCAAATTGCAACCCCTGCCACGAACAAATCTGGCAGGAGCAAACCAAAAATCTGGTTGTCCCTTTAATGTCACAATATATTATAGTGGGAAACCAGGGAGCAGCTATGCAAATAGATGAATCAGAATTTGTACAAAAATGGTATAATATACCTAATGCTGCTCCTCATGTGTCATTAATGGTAAATAAAGGGTATAGAGCAAGAGACTTGGGACCAATGATGAGAATTGCATTAAAATGTGATTGGAAAGAAACAAGTAACCCATTAGTAAAACAGTCAGCAGACAAGGAATTCATAAAAATAATATGTGCCACGCCTATGAATGGTATACCACAGGAAGTAACCATATTGGTTAAACAACAGGTTCAGATAAAAGAAAAGTCAGACAATCAATTAAGAGATAACATGGAGGAACAGATCCCGGAAAGTCTCTGGTCTAAACATGACACTGATGTGGGCTTAGTAAAGTCAGCAAGCCCTGTAATTATAAGAACAAAACAGGGCAGTGTATTACCAAGAACAGCCCAATATCCTATGAAACCTGAAGCTGAGGAAGGAATAAGCAAAACAATAGAGGGTTTGATAGCAGCGGGTGTTTTAGAAAAAACAAACAGCCCGTGCAATACCCCCCTTCTCCCAATTCTAAAAGCAGACAAGTCCAAATGGAGATTGGTACATGACTTAAGGGCAGTAAATGAGGTGGTACAGGATTGGCCAGCAGAAGTACCAAATCCTCATACATTGTTAACAAATGTTCCTCCAACAGCCAAATACTATACAGTGATAGATTTATGTTCAGCTTTTTTCAGTGTACCATTAGCAGAAGAAAGTCGGTACTTGTTTGCATTTACCTACAGAGGACAACAGTACACTTACACTAGAATACCTCAAGGGTTTAAACATTCACCTCGTGTTCAACCAAGTGCTAAAAGCAGATTTAGAAGACCTAGAGATAAACAGCACAGTAATCCAATACGTAGATGACTTGCTAATTTGTTCAACCACATTGGAACAGTGTCATGAAGACTCAATAAGAGTTCTCCAACAATTGGCAAAGGGGGGACACAAGGTGTCTAAAATTGTTTACCTCAGGTTGACTATCTGGGAAGAACTATAGCGCATGGGTTAAAAGCAATATCACCAGGACAATTAGAAGGCATAAGCAAAGCACCAAAACCAATAACTGTGGGCCAAATGATGACGTTCTTGGGTATGACAGGGTTCAGCGGAGATTGGATAGTAGATTATGCGATAAAAACAGCAGCTCTGAGGGTACTGATAAAAGCAGCGGGTCATCAGAGCTTGAGAGCCCCTTTAATATGGACAACAGAAGCTACAATAGCATTTGAAACATTGAAAAAAGAAATGCAACGGGCGCCAGCCTTGGCTGTGCCCGATTATAACAAACCATTCCTATTATATGTGGCCAACAGAAGGGATGGGTATGCTTCAGCAGTGTTAGTACAGGAAACGTGTAGTGGTATGAAAAAGCAAGCTTTAGCCTACTATAGCACCAAACTAGACAGTGTGGCCCAGGGGTATCCGCCCTGTTTTCAGGGAGTGGCAGCTATGCACTATGCTGATGAAAAGGCATCATCAGTCACAATGGGATACCCAATAACAATATACACACATCACAAGACAGTGGAATTGTTAGAACAGGGAAGGTTTGTGCTAACGCAAGCTAGGAACCTGTCATATTTGTCATTATTAACATACCCAGATATCACTATCAAGAGATGTAGTACAGTGAATCCAGCTGAGTTAATACCACTAGCAGATGAAAGGGAAGAACATGATTGTATAGCACAATCACTAACATTCACTAGGTTAAGACCAGACTTAGAATCAGCACCCTTACCATATGCAGAAAACATATTTTGTAGATGGTTCATGTTACAAAGATCATTTAGGTAATCATGCAGGGTACGGTATAGTCAAACAAGTAGGACAGACGTTTCGAGAAGAGAAGAGACAGCTGTCCACAACCATGTTCGGCCCAGTTGGCAGAACTAAGAGCGCTGACAGAAGCCTGTAAAATAGGAGAAGGCAAAGCAGTGAACATTTTTACTGACTCAGCGTATGCGCACGGAGTCTGTCATCTGTTTGGAGCAGTATGGAAACAGAGAGGTTTTTTGAGAAGTGATGGATCACCTATACAGCATTGTGAGCAAATTAAGGAATTGATGTCGAACATGATGAAACCAAAGCGGTTAGGGATTATTAAATGTCAGGCGCACCAGAAAGGTAATGATTACGTTATTCGGGGCAATAATGCTGCTGATGAAGCGGCAAAGAGAGCGTCTAAGTGCGAGGTGGCTGTGTTGGCCCCAATGGTATTAATAGAACCTATAACGCAGCTAGAGGATATCATACGCATGCAACAGATTGCAGGGCCGTATGAGCAATCCATGTGGCTCCAAAGGGGGGCGAGGGTAGACTCTACAGGATTGTGGAGATCGCATGAAGGTACTATAGTAGCGCCTACTGTGCTACTGGGGATTTTGATCGCTGATGCGCATGGTTTTGACCATAAAAATCCAAGGGTATTGGTCACCCTATTTACAGGCTATGGTAGAAAATGCATGAGCAGAATGCACAGTATGCGCACAAAACAATGTGAGAAAGGGAATTAAAACACCTTTAGGACACATACCGGTTCCAGACGGACCATTTAAACATTTGGTAATGGACTATGTAGACATGATCAAAAAGGTCAATGGGAAAAGATACATGCTTGTTGTAATAGATAGATGGATTCAGCAGATGGGTAGAAGCAACGCCATCGGCAGAATTAGGGGCAGGAACAGTGGTTACATTTCTAACAAGAGAAGTAATACCCAGATTTGGAATACCTAATAAGATTAGCTCAGATAATGGTGCAGCATTTATTCAGAAAACTGTGAAACAAGTCGTACAGCAGTTAAGAATAAAGCAAAGATTGGGTTGTGTCTACCATCCACAATCACAAGGAATGGTAGAAAGAATAAATGGTACCCTCAAAACAAAGTTGAACAAGATATGTGCCACCACAAAGCTTAACTGGGTAGATGCCTTGCCACTTGCATTAATGAGTTATCGTATGCAGATTAACAGAAATACGCATTTAACACCGCATGAAATGCTTACAGGTCGACCCATGCCAGTGCCAACAATAAGAGGACCTTACAAAGGACCACCACTTGAGCAACTTCAGATGGAATTGAAACAATATATGAAACAACTAACTGAGATACATAAAGTTATATATTTACAGGAAAAAGACAAGCAGCTGGAGCCGGAGACCCCCCTGCCCAATCCGATAGCTCCAGGAGACCAGGTGTACATCAAAGTCTTCAGAAGGAAGTGGAACGAGCGAGGAGAGAAGGACCGTACGAGGTAGTGCGAGCCACCCCCACTGCAATACAAGTCTGAGGGAGTCTAACCTGGTACCACTTGAACCACTGCACCCGGGTCCCGAGGCAAGAACTCAGGCGAACCAGAGAAGAAGACGAAGGAACGGGTGAGGTCGTACAGGAGCACAGAGGAAATGAAGGAACAGGTACAGAGGCTGAACGGGGGCCTGAAATCCAGCCCCCAGCCGACCAGGAAAGACGGTAGAACCCGGGGAATTCCGGGGAAGGGACTAGTGCTCTGTATGATAATAATGTTAATCTATTTGATGTCACAGATAGGACAGGCTTTAGCACAAGATTTGAACCAGGCAAATACATTATGGGAACAGGCAAAGCAAAATGATTGGTATAAATGGGTAGAGTTTACAGCCCAGTCAGTAACAAAAGGAGATTGCCTCATGTGTAGTCCATCACCACTTAAAGTACTACGAGTGGTACCTAGCCCACACACATACCAGGCATGTGCACAGTTTCATAAGAAGTTCTGTCACATAGAAGAAACGAACCAACCCTATTGTCCCGCCGAATGTTTGGGGGTCTTACGGGTCAATCCCTCCCAATCAGCCGGGATTCTCCCTAATCCCCTTCACCTGTGTTGTCTGTCCCTGGTTACTATTTAACCTGTGTGTTCCCTCATGTCCCTGTCTGAGATTCTCCCCGTTGTTTTGTTAGTACCTGTCTGTTGACCTACCTTACCTGTTTCCCTTGTTCCTGTATTCCTCGTCCAGTTTATCTGCCGCCTGTGTAGCGAGTATTTCTATTACGGAGCGTATGTTCTCCTCCTTTATTTTTTCCTTAGTCCCAGTGTTTTGTTTGTTCCCGTGTCCCCATCCATTATTATTAAATACACCTTCAAGTACACTTCGCGCCTGTGTTCTGAGTATCTCTTCGCTTTTGGGTCCACCACACTGCCCCCACTCATAACACTCAAGAGAATATAGTATACACTTTGTGACAAAAAGTGATGACGTCACATAAATTTAATCATCGAAAATAATACTTGAAAATTATGTCTCCGCCCCTTTGGGGGCGGATGTGGTGGGCTGTTGAGGCTTGACCAATGAGACGCGTGTTTCCCGGGCATAAGGTGTATGTATATATATATGAGCATGGGTGAGATCTGTAGTAGTAGTTGAGGCTATATGACAGGGTCTAAAATGGCGTCTACAAGTATGATGTGGGAATTGATGGATGGTAGTGTAGTGTATGTAGAGTTTGCATCTGGAGGTGCACACCCCTATGCGGACATATACGCTTTCGAAAAAGAATCAGAGAATCGTCTGAGAATCTATTCATCAGAATTCGATACATTGAAGGCTTACATCTTGGAATTCATCCGCTACATGCAATCTGTGCACGACACACAAAGCGTGCCCCTGGAGGGTATGAAAGCTTCTATAGAGATGGGCGTGGATCTTAGAGTACCGAGCCGTAACCCGCAGGAAGCTTTTCTTGTTGACTGTTCAAGATCTCACATATGGCTGTTGGTGCAATTCCAGACAGAGGCAGAGTCTTCTGAAAGACCAAAGACGGTGATGGAGAAAGAGCGCTACTGGCCTATTAAACTGGCATTCAAAGTGGTAGACTTCTCAACCTTGAGAAATCTCCTGAAATCTATCACTGGGTTTTTCAAGCTGGAAAGTCAGAGACTGAGACTCCTCCAGCTGGCAAAAAGTCTGAACACGTGCTCAGGTAAACGGATCTCAGGCCCTTCCAGGCGTTTAACCCCTAGATCTCTGTCTGACTTAGAGTCATGCAGTCGTAATCTTTTTCCTGAAGACACGCTTGAAACAGACGGTGTTGAATCATAGTAAATCGTGCTAGACACCTCTACTACCCAGTCCTACTAGACACGCCTACTAGACACATGCCCCTTCCCCCGCCCCCTCACCTACAATCTATATAAGAAGTTTGGAAAAACGAGTTTGTGCGACAATACTTATTACTTCAACATGGCTGATTTTTTCACAGTCAACGATTTGCCTTCCTCAAGTGAAGACGAAGGCTACTCTACAGGTGGGGAATGTAAACCCCTAGAATCTCAAGATGAAGAGTCTAAGCTTCTCAGCTATCTTCCGAGCCTTTCTCAGGAATCTAGCGGCTACGATGATTTGTATAAACCGGTTCTTGAAGACTACCGGAATGCCCAGACGGACGACCTCACAAGGTGGAAAGCCCTAGAGCATCAGAGCGATTCCGAGGAGCCTATTACCCCTGTCACCTACTCACCCGTCTCGCCCGACAGCGACGCGTCAAATACTCTGTTCGAGACTCTTGAATTCCCCGTCAGAAGATATAGGCCGTATACCGGCAAGCCAACATTCGACAAAGCACCCGGTCTGTACACCCCCGGAGGTCAGGCTTCAGATTTTGCAGCCCCAGTGGCTGAAGATCATTCTGTCCTCAACGGCTATCCGACACCTCCGACTTCGCCTAGCCTGCAAGTACCAGGGTCCGCTGGGGCTCAGAACGAACCCTCTGCGGAAGCTAGCATCACTGCACAGGGGACCCCTCAGAACCCTCCCTTGGTTGATCCGATGGTTGTAGAGGTTAAAGAAATTCTAGAGAACCGGCTTCAATCTCAGCGTCAGGATGTTGATGTTTTTCTGGACACGGTGAAGGCCGGCGTTGCCATGTTGTTAACACTGGTGATAGATGAACATTTAAAAAACGAATGTTATGGGTGTAAAACCGGTCATCCAAGCCAACGTCGGCATGCTTGTCTGTACCCTCTAGAGAGTGATTACTTTTTCAGCAACTTTGAGGCGTTGATGACCTCCCTGTGGACATGGAAATTTCTCCCGACTCTTATGTTTGCTCTGGAGACGGTTGGAGTAGGGGAGATAGCAACAGGCCGTATTCAAGGAGTAGCCGAGGTCTTTCTATACGGTCTGAAGTATGAAGAAAACATCCAGGGGGAACTTAAAGAGATCGTTGATGCGTATGTGGGGGTTAACAAGGACCGGGATCATATGATAGATGAACTCGTATCCTATTGGAAGCGTGTTGAAATAGTTCACACTCTCTTTTGAACTAGTCTAAACTGATCAAAAATGGGGAATGCTTTCAGACTATTCTTTAACTTTTTAAATTCCGCTTAAGGTCATCCTGGGGTCAGCTCTCTTGTAAAACGGGCTATTGCTATTCGTGTTAATGATGAATCTTTATTTCAAACATGTAGCGATGTTGACATTGAACAAGTTGTCCGTTTTGAGAGGTCATTGGAAATTGTGAGAGATTGTGTGTCTTTTAACCGTTGGAAGGAATTGGTGTATATTGGTTCAAATGCCTCGGATGCGGAGAAATTTGAAAAAACATTAGATGGAATTATTAGAGAAGTGTCTATGCATAGCTTCAAATTTAGTCATTTCATGGTGTTGTATACCTATATAATTGATGTAGCATCATATCGTTTTAAGAATGGTCTAGCATTTGATGTTGATAGGGCCCTAAATGTCTTACACACTTCTGTGGGGATGTATTAAAAACTTGTATTAATCATTCAAATGTAATGACATGTAATCATTCAGATGTAATGACTTGTAATCAATAAATAATTATGCAAAATTGCCATTGTACTCAGATCTCGCATGATTGCTTGTCGTCATGACCTCAAAAAAGGCTGAGCGTGTAATGAAGAGAATATATTATGACCCTGCACACCCGGGATCTTTTGGAGGGGTAGAAAAACTTCAAAAAGCCGTCGAAGAGCAGACGGCTGAAAAAGTTAGCAGTGATCAAGTACGAGAGTGGCTGTCTGGTCAGGAGGCGTATACCTTACACAAAACGGCTAGAAAAACCTATGCTAGAAATCGTGTTTTTGCGCCACGTCCTATGTATCAATTTCAAGCGGATCTTTGCGATATGGGTGCACTGTCTGAAGACAATGATAATTTTAAATTTCTGCTTACAGTAATAGATGTATTTTCAAAAAAAGCTTATGCACGCTCTTTAAAAAACAAGACGGCCATCGTAGTTGCGGAGGCCTTTGCAGCAGTCTTAGAGGAGAGCGGTATACCAGTTCCAAACGGATGCTGGAAAATAATTTTTTAACCGTATCTTTGAAAAACTAATGAAGAAACATAATATTCAACACTTTGCAACGGGTAGTGATTTGAAGGCGTCAGTCGTGGAACGTTTTAACCGTACGCTGAAGACAAAGATGTGGAGGTTTTTCACAGCTAAGTAGTTTTTCATAGCTATAATAATAGTTATCATAGCAGTATCAAAATGAAACCTGTTGAGGTAACATCCTCCAATAGCATGCAAGTCTTTGAGAATTTATACGGGACTTTACCTCTGAACAGTATGACCCCTGTGTTTAAATTCAAAGAGGGTGACATTGTGCGGATTTCCAAATACAGGGGGATATTCGATAAAATGTACGAACAATCATTCACTGATGAATACTTTATCGTTAACGAATGTATCCCTAGACTCCCGCCCGTTTATAAATTAAGGGATATAAAAGGTGAAATTCTTACTGGCACGTTCTATGAAGCAGAACTGCAGAAGGTGAGAATCACCTCTGACACAGTCTTTCGGGTAGAAAGGATTTTAGACAAGAAAATTCAAAATGGCCGGAAGATGGTTTTAGTCCACTGGCAAGGTTGGCCTAGTCAGTTTGACTCATGGCTGCCGGCTAAAGAGGTCATGGAGCTCGGGAGGAAGAAAAACAAGAAGCCAAACTAGAAGAAGCAAGGATGGAGGAGCGAGAATCTTTCTATGTGACTCTCCCTTCAAATGCATGTCACAGCGTTTACCCTAGCAATAACAGTTCAAATTATACGATAACGCTGTCTCAGCCTATAGAGTTACATGGACCTTATGAGGTGGCGTTAGCAGAGATAATGTACTGTCATACCTGGAATAATATTTTAAGTTTAGAAGATACCTATGACCTGAAAGACCATTCGAGACCGAGGGACCCTCCAAACCACCTGAAAATCCCTACAGGTCATTATGACAATATCGAGGCGCTAGTGAAGGAGATAAATACCGTATTTAAGAAACAAAAAACAGATCTACATTTACATTACTGTTCTATACATAAAAGAATTTCTATATTAGGACCTGACAAATATTCTCTCAGGTTCAAGGCTCCACTAGCCTACATGCTAGGGTTTGAACCCGACGCTTGGACACGGTCGGGTGGAAAACCGTTGAGTAAATATCCCAGCGATATTAATGCGGGGCAGTATAATTTTTTCGTCTATACGAATATCGTGGAAGCACAGCATATTGGTGACTATGCGGTTCCTCTTCTAAGAATCGTTAAAAAAGAAGGATCTTACGGGGATGTAATCACTCTCTCCTACAGCAGGCTACACTACGTTACTGTTAATAAACAGCGCATACAGGATATACAGATTGAGCTAAAAACGGATTTAAACAAGCCGATTCGATTCACCCAAGTCTCTCATCTGAATCTATAGAACAAAGCAAAAACAGCAGCAAAAATAAAAAAATAAATGGATTCACAAAGATTTGTGAATTATTACGTAAACCAAACAGGTCGCGGCAGTCTAAGTGGGTTTGTAGGTACTCCTGTGCAATATGGTCGAGGGTTAGGGTCTATCTTAAGTAGGGCGTTCAGATTTGTCCTACCGTTTCTTAAGCGCGGTGCATATATAGTTAAACCGCATTTGAAAACAGCAGCGAAGGGGATAGCATCTGACGTTGTGGGGGCCGTAACCCGTCATATCGCCGATCGCGCCAGCAGGTCTCAGGAAGGATCTGGAATAGGACGCCTTGCCAGAGGAAGAAGAAGAAAAAGATCTGTGGCATTGTTAGAGCATCGCACCTCTAAGAAACGCATATCAAAAAAACCCAGAAAGTCTAAAAAACAAACTGACGGAAATATATTCTAAAAATAATAAGAATAAGAATAAGAAGGATGTCTCTTGTACATCATCTCTCAGCAGAGTGCACCAAATCGGAACTTGACCTTTTTGCACCGCCCATGACCCAATTGTCTATAGAACAAAGCGGTTACGTGGAGATCCATCCTCTCAACATTGCTATATCTACGACTCAAGATTACCAAGGCTGATGGAACAGATCTGGCGGGCGGTGATAATTGTGGAATAATACAATACCCCTTAAATGCTATATTCTCCCAGGTAGATGTTAGTCTAAATGATGTTCTCATTAGCTCATCGTCCGCTACACATCCTTACAGATCTATTATTGAAACTCTGCTCAACTTTTCAAAAGAAACCTTGGAGAGTCAGTTTTCCGCGGGGCTATGGTACAAAGATGAAGGTGTAGATTTGGACTCTGTATCTATTGCCGCTGATGGTCCTAACACAGGACTTGTTAAGCGCGCGAGCTTCTGTCGAGGTTCACGCGCATTCGAAGTAATGGGGCCTCTACACAGTGACATATTTTTCTCCGAAAGACTCTTGTTAAACAATGTCGATGTTCGTTTGAAACTGGTGAAAGCCAAAAGTGCTTTTACACTGGTGTCAGCTGCTGACCAGGAGTATGCATTAAAAATCCTATCTGCAAGTATTTTTGCGAAAAAAGTACAGGTTTCACCCGATGTCATGTTAGGACATTCGGCTGCTCTGATGAAATCCAATGCGTTATACCCTATAAGCCGGGTAGTCGTTAAGAATTATACAATCCCTAGAGGCTCCCGGGTGTGCGCGCAAGACAATTTATATTTAGGGAGGCTCCCTAAATATATAGTAGCGGGATTAGTTGATCATCGAGCTTTCGTAGGCGCAAGAGATAAGAACCCTTTCAGATTCCATCACTCGGATCTTGAATATCTCAGTCTCAGTGTAAATTCACGCTTTATCCCCGCAAAACCCTACCAACCCCACTTTGACACCCATCAGAGTGTTCGAGAATTTTACAACTTATATGTGGGTACAAACCGACATATCAGAGACTCTCCGCTCTGCATCAACCGTGACAACTTTGAAAATGGATACTCGCTGTTCCTGTTCAATTTGTCAAGGGATGATGAATTAGACAGCGAGGCTCTCTCACCCTCGGTGCATGGCACATGTCGTCTGGATTTAAGATTCAGAATAGCCCTCCGTCAGACAATGACCCTGATAGTGTACGCCTGCTACGACAGTGTTATAGAGATAAACTCAAAGCGTCAAGTCCTGATCGACTATTAAAAAAAAAAAGTGGAAACCTTTAAACCTGATAAAAGGATGGATAACCATCAGCTGGAGTCTCTATTAAAGCCAATTTTAGGTGATGCTTTTGCAGGTGTTTGGCCTAGTGATTTACTACCCTCCAAGATAGCTAGACGCCCCAGCTATCTAGTCGTTAACACGCACGATCAGAACCGAGAAGGCGAACATTGGGTGGGTATGATTATCGAAGCTGAACCTGACAAGGCAACATTTTTTGATTCATATGCAAATCCTCCAGATCACAGATTCTACCCTGAAGCGTTTATGCGTTTTCTATCAAGGAATGCTCAAGAAATACTCTAAAACAAACAGAAGGTTCAAGATGATTATTCAACGACTTGTGGAGCCCATGTAGTATTCTACCTATGTCATCGATTTAAAGGACTCTCCTTTCAAGAAACAATGCGATTGTATTCTGATCATTTAAAAAAGAATGATGTTATGGTCAGCAAGTTTGTCAAGAAATATGCTAAATGTATTTCACGGGTGAAGACTGTTAAAATGTATAATCAGAATGCCTGCTCTTTAAAACTGTTTAATGAGTGTTATAATTGTCATGAATGAATACTCTTTTCGGACATATATTAATTTCAATAAATCATTTTATTGATTAAAACATCATACAGTCTGTTTGAATTCATTTTTTTCGATTGAAATCTAACCATCTAGAATGGATGGGTGTAGAGAGTTGCCATTCGGTGGGCGTTGACCATTCAGAGTCTGCAGATGTAGCCATCTGTAACATGTCCATTGGGGTTTTTTTAGAAGGGGTCCTGGCGTAAGACATGTCTAATAATAATGATGTTGACAATGGAGATTTTTTTTTTTTTTCTCCACGGTTTCTCATGCTATGACGTATCTGAGGAATTGATTCACTCGCGGTTTTGGAGGGTTTAAGGCGTAATTGCTGGCGAGCGTGTGTGTTCGTAACCGTTGTGATTGGAATATTTAATTCGGAAATTGTATTTAAAAAAACATCCCAGCCTCGCGGTAGAGTTCCGGAATGGAACCGGCGGTTTGACAGCGTCTTCATCAAATCGAAAATATGAGATCCTTTAATAGGGGTATCCTGGACAATTATCTCGCCTGAACGATTCCATCTTAGAAGGTTTGATTGACGAAGCTTCTGCAGAATGTAGGCGGCGTTTTTTCGATTGCGAGAACCTATATTCTCCAAAATCTCCTCCTCCAGGTTGTCTGAAGCTTCTTCCTCCTCCCCCACTCTTATGTAGCCCTCATCGGCTTCACCTGATTTCTCAGAGGGTTTGTCAGGTAGTTTAAAAACGATTTCGCGATCTTGAGTCGCCCCCTTGCGGTGCAAGGTTAGATATTTATCGAGTAAATCATTGAACTGCTTGGCTTTAGTATGCGAGTCAACACTTGTCTGTTTCAGAACTCGTTCCATATTGTTTTGCAAGACATGTTGGGCTCGCTCGCCAATGCTCTGTGAACTCTTTTGGGTTAAATTATCCAGCTGTTGTGGAGAAATCATGTACATTTTATTAAACGCAGACATGCCCAGAGTGTCTCTGACTATCTCTGCCGAGAGAACAGACTAGTTATAAAGGGTAGGGCTGTCGCTAATAAGGGCAATAGGAAGCCCCCCGATTGCGTCAGCACTTTCCGCTTGTGTTTAAATCCGGTTTTACGCTGGGCAAAAAGCTTGATAAATTTTTTCTGTTTTTTTAATTTAGTGAACTGTCCAGGGGTGAGAGGTATGTTTCCCTTCAATATGTTTAATGCAATCTCACACAGGGCTAGTATGAGATCTTCCGACCCTCTACATAGAAAACTTCTTCTCTCCGAGGGTTTTAGAGCGAGCAAAGCTTTTAAAATGGGAAGGTTTCTTTTCATCCGTTGAGACATTGTTTATTTATTTAAAAAGTCTCTTGTCACTTTTTAGTTTGATAGACCACCGGCCACTCTCCAGGGAGTATTCCACTCCTCAGTCTTAGGGGTTCTGGACAATTAGGATGCAGGTCAACGATTAAATATGTATACGGTTCCCTTGTAGCATCTTCATAACTTTCTAAAAAGAATTTTTTCAGGCCGGGATACATTTGTTGAGCTAAAACCCGGATCTGCATTTTATCACGTGGTGATTTAAACAGCACCATGTAATTAGTGTTTAAACTAATCGTGCGCGAATGTTTCCCTTGATTAAACAAATTCTGAAGCAGATAAAATACGCTAAATTTTTTATGATGTCGATATTCTGTGAACGCTTTCATTAATTCTTCATGATTGCCACCCACATCCATGGAGTCATCTACCACTAAAAGATTGTGTTGGTTCCGTGGGAATAGATTTTCATCATTAAAGTTTGCGGGAATACCTTCTATAAATTCGATATTGACATTTTGACTGAGCTCGTCATACATTGGCTGGTATGAAGAGTATGCCCAGATTATACGAGCCGGCACTTTTGAAAATGTACTCTCCATGTTTTCAAGTAATTGTTTTACAAAAAAAGTTTTACCTGAGCCACTAGGCCCCACTATTAGCATGCTACATGGCATTTGGAATGCCAGATCGACAGTCACATCCATTCTTACAACTGTACTAAAACAGACTAACCGCATGGTTAACGATGAACCCTGATTATATCCAGCCCAGAATATGTAAAAAACGACGAGGTGGGGTGACGTATGAATAAGAATTTAATGAGATATACATTTTTCAAATACAATAAAACAGCATTAGGATACTTCGTAGAATACATTGTAGAATACATTTTTCAAACACGATAAAACAACATTAGGATACTTCGTAGAATACATTGCAGAATACATTTTTCAAACACAATAAAACCCCCATTAGGACACTTTGTAGAATACACTGTAGAATACATTTTTCAAACACAATAAAACACCATTAGGACACTTTGTAGAATACACTGTAGAATACATTTTTTCAAACACAATAAAACATCATTAGGACACTTTGTAGAATACACTGTAGAATACATTTTTTCAAATACTATAAAACATCATTAGGATACATTGTGAACACAGGCTATTGTGAACCCCGGTAATAACAGATGATAACCGGTAATAACAACTCAGTAACCAAACGGCAATGTTCTACCCGAGGGGAGAAGGCGTCTCTTATCAAAAACAACAGAAAAGTTGATAACTTGATGTTTATTAGCGAGCGAAAAAGCTTTGATATCACGTTTAATTCTATTGTAACGGGCAGGGATCTCGCGTCGCGTGTTAGGATCTATAATATAGTCTTCTACCAGATCAGTCAAATTATTAAAGTTAAGTTTTTTACAATTTTCATAATTCTGGATAAAACCTTTGACTTTCAAACACACCTTTCCTTGCTGGGTGAGAAAGCCGTAGGATTTCGGACCCGCTGCGGTCCACTCACAAATATAATCATCAGCCGCTAATTCCGATGTCAAATCACCTAGATAATTGCCTGTCGGAGGGGTGTAAAGATCTTCAGGGGTGGAGAGGTAAACGATTGAGTCGGTGTCGTAGTATAGTACTCGCTCTTGCAATAAATGTAACTGTTTGTATAATACACCTCTCGCATATGCTGTCGTAAACGCCGCTAAAAAAATATTTGATTCGCCGGGTGGTAAGACACACCTGGAATTATGACGCCATTGAATGATTGCAATATCATTATTTATGAAATGGAACTGGCTTATATCATACTTACTGCTAAAGTCGTTAACACGCACGATCAGAACCGAGAAGGCGAACATTGGGTGGGTATGATTATCGAAGCTGAACCTGACAAGGCAACATTTTTTGATTCATATGCAAATCCTCCAGATCACAGATTCTACCCTGAAGCGTTTATGCGTTTTCTATCAAGGAATGCTCAAGAAATACTCTAAAACAAACAGAAGGTTCAAGATGATTATTCAACGACTTGTGGAGCCCATGTAGTATTCTACCTATGTCATCGATTTAAAGGACTCTCCTTTCAAGAAACAATGCGATTGTATTCTGATCATTTAAAAAAGAATGATGTTATGGTCAGCAAGTTTGTCAAGAAATATGCTAAATGTATTTCACGGGTGAAGACTGTTAAAATGTATAATCAGAATGCCTGCTCTTTAAAACTGTTTAATGAGTGTTATAATTGTCATGAATGAATACTCTTTTCGGACATATATTAATTTCAATAAATCATTTTATTGATTAAAACATCATACAGTCTGTTTGAATTCATTTTTTTCGATTGAAATCTAACCATCTAGAATGGATGGGTGTAGAGAGTTGCCATTCGGTGGGCGTTGACCATTCAGAGTCTGCAGATGTAGCCATCTGTAACATGTCCATTGGGGTTTTTTTAGAAGGGGTCCTGGCGTAAGACATGTCTAATAATAATGATGTTGACAATGGAGATTTTTTTTTTTTTTCTCCACGGTTTCTCATGCTATGACGTATCTGAGGAATTGATTCACTCGCGAGCGAAAAAGCTTTGATATCACGTTTAATTCTATTGTAACGGGCAGGGATCTCGCGTCGCGTGTTAGGATCTATAATATAGTCTTCTACCAGATCAGTCAAATTATTAAAGTTAAGTTTTTTACAATTTTCATAATTCTGGATAAAACCTTTGACTTTCAAACACACCTTTCCTTGCTGGGTGAGAAAGCCGTAGGATTTCGGACCCGCTGCGGTCCACTCACAAATATAATCATCAGCCGCTAATTCCGATGTCAAATCACCTAGATAATTGCCTGTCGGAGGGGTGTAAAGATCTTCAGGGGTGGAGAGGTAAACGATTGAGTCGGTGTCGTAGTATAGTACTCGCTCTTGCAATAAATGTAACTGTTTGTATAATACACCTCTCGCATATGCTGTCGTAAACGCCGCTAAAAAAATATTTGATTCGCCGGGTGGTAAGACACACCTGGAATTATGACGCCATTGAATGATTGCAATATCATTATTTATGAAATGGAACTGGCTTATATCATACTTACTGCTAAAGAGGTACTGAAAAAACTCTTTGGGTTCTTTCACGATACTGGTTGTAAGTTGATTAGATCTTTGAGCCATTTTTCCCCAGAGGGAATTAAGTAAAAGTTTTGCAATCTGACGCTTTGCGGCATTGTACACAATTTTATGCGGGTCAAGTTGGATACCTTGATTCTCTCTATAATCGTTTATATAAGCCTGTTTACTAACCTCGTCTGTAGCATCATCAGGATACCCCGAGGCCTCCTGCTTCTGCTTAAGGAATGTATGGATGTAATCTTTAAACAATTTATCGGATCTCTGTTCAAAATGCCAGACCTCATAAATTTCAGCTATAATGTAACCTCTTTTTTGAGCTTCTAATAACTCAATGCTAACCCATACGCCTTGAAGCGATCTCTCATCCAGAGAATGCAAACAATCCGATGTTTGATTATTCTCAATCCCGCATGTTCGACAGAGTGTAAAAAGCAATTTACCTTCGTCATTTTTTATAGGTAGCACAGGGAAAAACAAACACCTCGGCGGGTGAACTTTAGCATGTATAAAGCCAAAGTAATTTTCAACCGGTTTAAAATCTTTCCTGATTATAACCGGGTGACCAATTGGATAATCAAACTCTGCATTACAGTACGGGTATAAGCTGGTAAATGGACATATTGAATGGTCTGCCCTTGTTCAATTTTGCGTCTTAAGACAATAGCCTCCGTCCTGCCTCCAAATAGCGCGGCCCTAGGATTTAAAGGGCTAGGCTCCCGGTATCTCTCTCGGAATAATTTAACAGAAGGTTGCTGTTGTTTCATCGAATTCCATGTATGTTCCCATATAACCTCTGTTTTCAGCTTAAACTCTGTTTCTAACCGAGTTAGCCTTTTCAGAGTGTTAGAGTACATCACCCCAAACTCTAATCCTGTAAGCGGCGATATGTCGTGAGGGTTATAACAAGTCGGACAACCATGAAAATAACATCCATAGAATTCTAATGCTGTTTTCACACCTTTTATCACGGCATACCCATCGACATGAAGAGGGCCAAAACAACGTTCACCCTGAGGTGTTAATGCATGTTCAATGTCTATGCAGCGTGAAAACGCTAGATACTCAAGCCACTGTATCGAAGCATGGGAATAGGCCTTGAATTGTCGTCTGTAGTTGTTAGCATCGGGTAATGCGATTGTGTTTTTGATTAAGAAATTGGTTTGAAAAACAGCTAAAGCTGCTGACGCTATTGTCACGCTCGCAAAAGGATCGCATTGAGTTGTCTTTATAAATTCATTGCGGAAATTGGTGGCACCTTCGGCTAAAATCTCCACATCATTCTGACAATAAGCCTTTAACTCGGTTAAAAAGTCAAATTCCTGATCTTTTACTGTGTTATACCACTTAAAGAAACTGTTTCTCTGCTCTACAGACATTTCATCACACCCGTACATTTCAGCAGCTGGATATCGACCCTTGTACTTATTTAACATTTTTGAATAATCTGTCATTTTATGAGGGAAATATCCCTTTTTCGATTCAGTTTGACATCCTAGCGCTTTTGGAAACTGTCTTAAGGGGATGGGGATGAAGGAATATGTGTCAATGAATTTGAGCCGGAATTGTTTATCAATAATGAGTATGATTTTACTCCCTTGGGCTATGACGAACGGTGTTATCCCCTGTTTTACATATGCCTCTAAAATTAGATAACTGTCATAACCTTTGCTATAATGGGCTAAGAACACTGTGCCTTTGAATTTGTTTTGCCGGTAATGCAATAAAAACTCTAGAGCACAATTAGGACCCTGGGCACACCATCGAGCCCCTTGCAGGGATTGTGTAGCCACATAGACAGGGATATGTGTTCCAGTTGTCTGGCTTGATTCAAAATCATAAAATACCAGCTTCTGATTAATCCTCTCCTCTGCTACACTAGGTTTAGATTGCATGTAACATTGATGAATATCCACGCACTCTGACACTTCTTCAGAAGTTTGAACAGCTGACAAAGATGGGGGTTTAGCGGGCTGAAGGTATTGTTTACAGATGTGACAAACTTTAATTGAACAGACATGGGGTTTAGAGTCTATGAGGTTTATACGGTATGTAAATCCACATTTAAGGCATTTCTTATTTATTTGACAATTGCTAGCCATCTTTTTAGCTTTTGGGTGCCATCTGCACACCTTATGCATCCTATAACACACACTATTTGAACAGTTACGATTGCAATCATTACAATGGACTTTTTGAAATGCAGCTTGTTGTTTACAGTCTGAAAGACAGACGTTGCAAGCTTTTTCGCAATAGTGTCCTCCTTCTCGGCTATACCCCGTGTAACAATGAATACAGAAAAATGCACAGCCAAGGAAGCCTTTAACATTTTTTATCCCGTAAAAATGATTGTCATGCAAAAGCATGTAACGGATTGTCTCTGACTCTGTTTCAGTATGGAACGTAATCAGATTAACTCTATCTGAGGCTCTGTAAAAAATAACGATTTTACAGTTTAACAGCTGTTCAAATTTGATCACATCTTCGAATGTGGTCCTATCATTAGGCCCGAGCCCGGCTTCGACATGAATATTGTAACCCTCCCTCCCAGCCTCTTCAATGGTTAAACCGGGATTTGCAAGTAGAGCTAGGTTTATTCCGAAGCATGCATGGTTCTGATTTGGAATTACAAATAAATGTTAGCTTTTTTTTTTTAGGGTCTCCGTAATAAATAATGTATTAATTTACCGTCTACCAGAACCACCCGGAGCCCTCACAAAGTTCACGGAAAGGTGGATTCCGGAACCACTGAAAATAGCCATGTTAGACTGAATAAGGCGGTCAAGAATTTGGTTGAAATCTGTTAGCCTACCTTCACCGTAACGCACAGTCATTGAGACGTCATCTTGTAAGCTATCAGCTCGTAAATTGAGCTGAATAATATCGCGAGGGTTTACACCAACTCTTTCGATTATCGCAGACATTCGGTTCTGAAAACCATTTACTACAGCGTGGTAAAACTCTCCAAAATTAGGGTTGGTATGTGCCCTATCTGGCATTGGGAAATTTAAAAATGATCTCACCTCAACATTATTGAAGCTATCTCTGTTTATTACCTGCATGCCATCAGGCGTGTCAAAAGAGACTCGGTCAATTTCCATACGCTCCGCAAAATCCTCCCCGTTACCTCCATTACAGGACGGTACAGACACTCCGGCTTCACCCTCCTCTGGTAATTGCTGGTTGTTATTACCCATTACATTATCATTAATTTCTCCATCTCCAACACCTCCACCGCTCCCGTGTTGAGGGTTCAACATCGTTGAGGGCTTGACAACATACATTATCAGCGGGACTCCAGGGGGTCTCATAGTCAGTTATCTGGGAAAGGGGTATTGGAGTCCAGGGGGACTCATAGTCAGTTATCTGGGAAAGGGGTATAGGACTCCAATCCATGTCCATATCACGACTGGGCTCCATAACATCCTCTGTCGAATCAGCCCCTTCCCCCATACAGGTAGGCGACGGAAGCGTGTCAGATAAAGGATATCTATAAGCGGCGAGTATATCATCTAACGCCTCCTCGGTCGGGAGGAAGTAGTGCTCCTGAGGCCTGTTTACAGGGACATCGGGAAGCATCTGATGTATTGGACGGTCTACAGGCTCAAACTCTCTAACAACACTAGACGTATTAAGATCATTGACCATTTGCCTGAGGTCATGAGGAATATCATGATGATTAACCCTGTCTGATTCAGCCATCTTTTTTTTTTTTTTTTTTTTTTATATTATTAATTTGAATGAAACTGTGACTTTTTAAGCAGTAAACAGACGTCTTGCGATACGTTTCAATACGCCTGTACGCTTTCGTATCTGTCTAAGCCTACTACGGCGATCAACAGGGTGTGCTATATTTCTGGATCTCACACGTAACAACCGGGCCGTATGCAATCTCATTTCAATGCTGATCAAACTCTGTTCAAAATCTAGACTATTCACAGAATCGGTCTCTGAATCCTCATCTTCATCAGACACTTCTGCTAGAGCCAGACCTTCATCAAGACCTTCATAATAAGCTGAGAGAACCGCATCAGGGCGACCACCATCGTCATGCGCATCTTGACTGGGGACGGGAGACAGTTGAACATCATCATCATTATAAAAACCTTGGCGATTCTCCTCAAGATGGTTCAGTCCAGGCAGCTGCGCATCCTCGCTGTGGAGAGAAGCTTGTGGTGACGTCGGCAAATACGCCTCACTGTCGCTCTCAGCCGATTGGAACAGCCTGAATGTATCACGGGGTCCAGAATCTTCAACGTTGTAACCCTCTGGTTCCATTGTAAAAAGAAGAGAAGCAGGTTACAGATAGTTTTTATTTAATTATGTATTTAATAATTTGTTGATTTATTGATTTATTTAACATACCTGCAGCATCCCTCCAGGGACGATATGGAGAAACACGTGCTATTTGACGTTCACGATGAGGTGACGATTGAAGACTTGAAGAGTCAATTGTTTGATCTGGAAAGATTAAAGATTACCTCTCTTACAGAAACCCTCCCTTACACCCTCTGGATGGGAAACCCCATAGGAAAAACTTACGTACATCTTCCATGGCTGAGAGAGTGAGAGATTGGTCAGATACAGCAGTCCCAAGTCTTCGGCCCTTTGTGACCAGCTCTCAGGGTCCCATATATATACATCTTTTTGTCCGGGAAACACATGCTCTTATCAGAGGCAAACTTTAGCAGGACCTCGGTCGGTCTTCAGACAGTTCAGGGCCCTGTGATTCCCCATAATCCAACCAATCCATTCTCACGGTTCTACATCCTACGGGGGTGACCCCTTCCTCATAAAAATGTCAAGATGCTACAACTAATTTTACAAACAACAGAACACCTTAGCCTCACACCCACGTCTCATGGATCAATAAACACCCTTCCATTTCCCCCACCCTCCATGTAGACGCCATTTTAGACAATGTCATACAGCCACAACTACTACTACTACAGATCTCACACATGGGTCATATATATACACCTTTTTTGCCCTGGAAACATGTGATCTTATCAACGTCACGTCCGTGCCACTGGGGCAGACCCATCGTTTGAAACTAAACATTTTTTTAAAAATGAACCTTTTTTTTTAAGCCCCCTTTTATTAACCCTAACCCTTCATTATTGAACCCAATACTAGCACTAGAGTAGCAGCCTAACCATTTTTTAATTGCACATTTTAACCCCCTGTATTGAAGTTTTATTTTAAGCCTCATATGCAATTTTGACATAGATGCCTGTATGCCCCATAAAGTCATCATCACCCCTCCCAACACCCCTTATCAGTGACAAACTTTAGCTGAACCCCCGATGGTTCTTCAGACAGTTCAGGGACCCCTGGGGCCCCCCCTCCCCCCCTAACCCATCCAATCCATTCTCACGGTTCTATAGCGCACGAGGGTGACCATATCCTCATAAAAATGTCATGTTCCGACAAACCCCAGAACACCTTAGACTCTCACCCACGTCTCATAGGGCAATAAACACCCTTCCAATTCCCCCTCCATCCTTGTAGAAGCCATTTTAGACACTGTCATATAGCCACAACTACTACTACAGATCTCACACAGGATCATATATATATATATATATATATATATATATATATATTACACCTTTTGCCCTGGAAACACGTGATCTTATCAACGTCACGTCCGTGCCACTGGGGCAGACCCATCGTTTGAAACTAAACATTTTTTAAAAAATGAACCTTTTTTTTTAAGCCCCCCTTTTATTAACCCTAACCCTTCATTATTGAACACAATACTAGCACTAGAGTAGCAGCCTAACCATTTTTTAATTGCACATTTTAACCCCCTGTATTGAAGTTTTATTTTAAGCCTCATATGCAATTTTGACATAGATGCCTGTATGCCCCATAAAGTCATCACCACCCCTCCCAACACCCCTTATCAGTGACAAACTTTAGCTGAACCCCCGATGGTTCTTCAGACAGTTCAGGGCCCCCATGGGGCCCCCTCCCCTCCCCCCTAACCCATACATTCCATTCTCACGGTTCTACATCCTACGGGGGTGACCACATCCTCATAAAAATGTCAAATTCCGACAAACACCAGAACACCTTTAGCCTCTCCCCCCACGTCTCATTGGACCAGCATCAACAACCCACCACATCCGCCCCCAAAGGGGGCGGGGACATAATTTTCAAGTATTATTTTCGATGATTAAATTTATGTGACGTCATCACTTTTTGTCACAAAGTGTATACTATATTCTCTCACTCATTTGCAGACTTGTAAAGTGGTTGCTCAATGATGATTGGATAAGGTGAGAACCGTGGGGGAATTTTCCTAGTACAAGACTGGGTTTTTCGCCCCCACCTGTAAAGGAGGCGTGTCCCCAGGAGCTAATAGAATGTCATACTGTTGATGCCATACATGTTATGTTTGCTTCTGTGATTTGCTTATGTATGTTGTCTTTGATCGCTTACATGTTTCATTAGTATATCATTTACGACTCATTCATATAGGATGTGGGACTATTAAGTCCCAAAGGGGGGAGTATATGGTCAATTTAAAGACAATTGCAAGGTTAGCAATTCCACACCCAGTGAAGAGATCAAAGGACAACAGATAGTTGAAGCGTGCAATAAATGAGGGGTGAGGTTAAAGTGAGAAGTCCACTAGAGGGTGTGAATACAATGAGTACAATTGATTAGCAACTGCGGAAACAGGATAGAGTGATCAAAAGACAGGATAGATGAGTAATTAACACAGTTGTAAACAGCCAGGACAGATGACTTGTGTAAGCAGCCTGGGCCGATTTGATCTTTCATCAGACTGACCAACACTAGGTCAGGTGGGAGTAGCCCCGGGATGACGAAATGTAGTTCTTGAATATTATTGGTGTATGTAATCAGGAAGTAGACGTTTGTTGAATGAAGGGTGTTGACCTATGTGATGTCTATAAAAAGACAGGTAACAGAAGTGAAAAGGGTGATCAACTTTGCAAACCTGACACGGCTTTGTTCTCTGTGAATAAAGTCTTTGAATGAATCAACAGCTCCGGTTTAACGGTATGTTATTTCAAAATACCATTACTTAAATTCTACGACAACCCCCGTCCAATTCAGGGTGCAAAGTCAATATCCCTGCATGGAAGAGGTGCAGGGGGACACCGGGAGGGTCACCCTGCTAAGCAGACCTCTGTCCAGGATGCAAAAGTTCATTCGGCCCTGCACTGAAGGAGGTGCAGGGGGACACTGGGAGAGTTTTTCCTGATACACATAGTTGCATTGATATTGGATGGTTCTGTTGTTGGGGTTTGAGAAGTTATGAGCTCCCTGCCTTATATTATTCTATTTCATGTTGTTAAACGTCAGGTGGGGAGCTATACAGAGTGGAGCCATCCAATTACGACAAACCTAATGTACTACCATTTTTCATTCAACAATAATGTCCTGACTGAAATGAAGTTTACGTCAGGTGACCTCACGTATGCAAAACACATCACTTGTTCATGAGACAAGGCTTAAAAGAGTATGCAACACTCCACCATGGTTAGACAGTGTAACGCCACTGGCTATGAGAGTTATACTCCACCGATGTAAGTGTCCTGACTGAATTAAGAAAGAAAAAAAAGAACCGTCCCACAAATCAGGAACACTCTCCAGGAGGTAGGCTTGAATTTGTCAGAGACTACCAGGCGCAGAATACATCACCAGCCCAACTACAGAGGCTTCACTGCAATTAACACTGCAATGTTATCCTCAAAAAGGATGGTCAGGTTACAGTTTGCTAAAAAGTACCTAAAAAGCCTGCAGAGGGCAGATAAGACGAATGTTATCATGTACCAGAGTGATTGCAAGAGGAAAATTTGGAGAAAAAAGCATCTGCTCAAGATTTACAGCATATCACCTCATTTGTAACATGGTGGAGGGGGTGCTATGGTTTGGGCATGTATAGCTGCCACAAGAACTGGCTAACTTCTCTTAATTGATGATGTTACTGCTGACAGCAGCAGCAGAATGTATTCTGAAGTGTACAGAAACATCATGTCTGCTTGAGTACAAGCAAATGCCTCCAAATTCATTGGATGGCGCTTCATCATACAGTAAGACAATGACCCAAACATACTGCCATAGCAACTAGGGAGTTTTTCAGGGGCAAAAAGCTTCTTGACTTGAGTCAATCTTCAGATTTAAATCCAATCGAACGTGCATTTAATTTCCTGATGATAATATTTTAGGCAAAAATACCTCACAACAAACAACTGAAGATCGCTAGAATACAGGCCTGGCAGAGCATTGCCAGAGAATATACCCAGCGTCTGGTGGAGTCAATGGTTCGCAGACTTCAGGCGGTTATTGCATGCAAAGGATTGTTGACCAAATACTAAATATCAGCACTTTATTTGGACATTATATGATTTTATTCCAATACTTTTGGAGCCTTGAAATAGAGGGAGTATGTTGAAAAAATGTTGTACTTTCTAAATGATGAACCCAATCAGATTTTTTTATTTTTTATTATTAAAGCTGAGAATCTCTACTTTGATTGATTTCAAATCCAAACTGTTGGAGTATAGAGCTAAAAGAAGACAAAATGCTTCCTCTTTCCAATACTTATGGAGGGCACTGTAGTTCTACCACTGAGGGCATCGCCCAGAGCAAAGAGGGGGAAGTCACAAAAACGGCTGCTTGTCACTGCGGTTGGCAGGGAGCAGGACACTTTGACACAGTGACGCGAACAGTCAACAGCACATTGACGTGTGTAGCAGGCAGCTAAAGAGTGCAGCCCCAGGATAGCGGCAGCACACACTGGTAGCTGACACAACCACGGACAGCCTGACATTGATGGACCGATCGGACGCACACTGAGAGCAGCGCTGATTGGGAAAATGCCCTAATGTATTGGGTTAGCATGAGAAAACAGAGTTGGAATGACAGAGAAATTATGTTAATGTGCATGATGTTGACTTTCAGTCATTATTTTAGTAATGTTTTATCGCTATCATTTATGAGTGCCTCTGTCTTTAAGTTCATCTAACTCCTTTGCCATACACCCAGTAAATAAGTCTAACCTTTCCATGATTCAATAGTTTACTTTTTCATTTCTTGTGATGACCTACCGCACACGGATCCCTACAGGGCCTTTGTTTACCTGGCAGGCTGTTACGGTTCCCTCTCCCAACCGACCCTCTGGCACCACCTCGAGGCCGCAGCGGTCATCACTGGAGCGTCTCCCCAGTCAACAGCGCACCTGGACCCGATCGCCAATCAGCACCCTACATAAACCCTGCCTGATCTTGACTCCAGTGCCAGATCGTACTGTGTCCCATGGTAACCCTTCGAGCTTCACCTACGTTCTAGCCTAGACTATTCTCCTCCGAGTCCCCAGTGTTTGTTTGTGTTTTTACCGTGTGTCATTGTGTCTCCCTCAGATCCCTGGTGTTTCCCCCTCGCCGACCCCTTCCACGGACCTAGCCCCCATTCCCTGTCTCTGACCTCCCTGCCTGCTGAACCTCCGCTCGTCTGACTACCCGCCTGCCTGCCGACCCTCCGCTCGTCTGACTACCCGCCTGCCTGCCGGACCCTGGACCGACCCACGACCACTCTATCGGATTACCCCCTCCTTCTCTCCCCAACCCCTTTCCCTTATTATTATTATTAAATACGCCTTCGGGCTAATCATACCTCTGAGAGCCGTCTTTTGGTTCCGCCGACGTTCATAGTGTAACACAGGCGCCAGCAAAAGAAACACCGCAGGGGACGGAGGGCTGGTGTCATGGTCAGAGTGAGACGCCGCGACAACTGTCCTCTCCCGACTATTCTCCTCGCCAATGTCCAATCGCTGGACAACAAGCTAGATGAACTCAGGGGGAGGATTACTTTCCAACAAGACATCAGGGACTGCAACACGCTCATCTTCACCGTAGTGGCTGTCCCCATCGAAACTAGACGCGGCCATTAAACAAAGCCAGCTATTCATTACACCGTCATGATCGCACTATCGACTCGCACGGAGGGGTATGCTTCATGATTAACAACAACTGGTGTACTGATGTGGAGCCACTCTCATCCCACTGCACTCCCGACTTGGAATATCTGATACTTGAATACAGACCTTTCTACCTCCCTCTGGAATTCTCATCGGTTATCATTACTGCTGCATACGTCCCTCCCAAAGCGAACACTACGACTGCACTCAAAGAACTGTACCTGACAGTTAACAGGCAGGAATGGGCTCACCCCGAGGCCACCTTTATGGTCGCGGGGGACTTTAACCATGCCAGCTTGAAGAAAGTCCTACCGAGGTACATTCAACACATTTCCTGCCCCACGCGAGGGGAAAATACATTAGATATATACTCTATTTTCAAGGATGGCTATGAATCCCTCTGTCGACCTCTATTCGGCAAATCTGATCACACCTCCATCCTGCTGCATACCTGCCTTTAAACAGAGACTGAAGCAAACGTCACTTGTGACGCGGACGATCCAGCGCTGGAGTAGCCAATCGGACTCTATGCTGCAGGACTGCTTAGATTCTACGGACTGGAATGTATTCAAGGACAACATCAACATCAATGATTACACAGACGCTGTTACCGGCTTCTTTAGCAAATGCGTCGATGACTCTGTTCCAACTTACCCTAACCAGAAGCCTATTAATGGTGAGATCCATGCTTTGTTAAAAAAAACAAAAAGAAATGGACCAACGCATTCAACTATTCAGCGATTCTGAAGAATACAAGAAATCGAGAGGCGATCTGCGCAAGGCCATCAAGACCGTAAAAAATAATTACAGAAGCAAGGTCGAAACGCTATACCAGGGTGCTGATGCGCGAGGTATGTGGCGCGGACGACAGACTATTACAGACTATAGCCAGAAAGCTGACAGCTTGGGTAACGTTGCTCCACTACCGGACGAGTTTAACAACCTCTATGCTCGGTTCGACGGCAGCAACACTGAGCCCCTCATCAAGGCTCTTGCTGCTCGCGAGGACAACATGCTAGCAATCAACGCGGCCAACGTGAGGAAGGCTTTAAAGCGCGTCAACACCCGCACGGACATATTCAATCTGTAATACCCACCTGTTTCAAAGCGACCAGCGTCATCCCAGTCCCCAAAAAGCACAAAATAACCTGCCTCAACAACTACCGCCCCGTTGCACTCACCCCGATCATCATGAAGTGCTTCGAGAAGCTGGTTAAGTCTCACATCAACTCATCATTACCTGCCACTCTGTACCCTCTTCAGTTTGCATACTGCCCCATTAGATCCACAGACGACGCCATCGGCTACGCCCTGCACACCGCCCTATCCCATCTGGACAAGAGGGACACCTACGTGAGAACGCTGTTCATCGACTACAGCTCAGCATTCAACACTGTCCCCTCCAAGCTCGTCACCAAGCTCAGGGACCTGGGTCTCAACACCTCCCTATGTAACTGGATCCTGGACTTCCTGACGGGCAGACCCCAGGTGGTGAAGGGAGGCAGTATCACCTCAACCACTCTGACTATCAACACAGGGGCTCCCCAGGGCTGTGTGCTCACAGCCCTGGGGACACCGGCGGGGCTGCAGTGGAGAGAGTCAGCAGCTTCAAGTTCCTTGGTGTCCACATCACCGAGGACTTAACATGGACACACCACACCCATGATGTGATCAAGACAGTGCGCCAGCGCCTGTTTTTCCTCAGGCGGCTGAGGAAATTCGGTATGGACCCACAGATCCTTACAAACTTTTACAGATGCACCACAGAGAGTATCCTGACCGGCTGTATCACCGCCTGGTACGGCAGCTGCAGCACCCTCGACCGTAAGGCTCTTCAGAGGGTGGCGCAAGCTACCAGCCATTCAGGACCTCTACTCCGAGAGGTGCAAGAGGAAGCCTGGTAAGATCATCAGGGACCCCAGCCATGCCCTGTTCTCTCTGCTGCCTTCTGGCAAAAGGTACTGGAGCATCCAGTCCCAGACCAACAGGCTTCGGAACAGTTTCTACCCCCCAGGCCATAAGACGACTCAACTCACCACCCCCCCTCCCCAGAAGACATTATTGCACTCACATTATTGCACTATTGTCACTTTATTGTCACTTTTTGTCACTTTTATTACTTATTATTGAATCGTTGTTGCTGCTTTGTTGAGTGTGGAGCAAGATCCCAAAACATTTCACTTTGTCTATTATAACTGTATGCGATAAGTGACAAATAAAATTTTATTTGATGGATTTTGGTTCTGAATAATTCAAAACGTGTCACTTGCAGAAGTACAAAAGTAAACAAATTGTGTAAAAATGATCTCAAGCCGTTATTGCTTTACAGCAAGCACCACTGATTACCTTAGAGAGCAGATGGTAGGGCCTGTTAAATCAATTTCACAGTCAAACTGTGGAGAAATTGTGTTTTTATTACATTGAGACTTTTTATTAACATGCCTCAAATATGTGAAATACAAGATGTACTTGATTTCAGATAAGCCTAAACATTGCAGTTTTAAATTTAATTTAGTTATTGGAGAATACCTGACCGATGCATTTAGATCTGGGTGTAAATGGTTGTTGTTCTCATCTAAGGCCTCAATATCAAACACAGACCAACATCCTCAGCTTTCAAAGTTGGTCTAGACCATTGATAGATAGATAGATACATACAGTGGGGGAAAGAATTATTTGATCCCCTGCTTATTTTGTTAGTTTGCCTGATTACAAAGAAATGAGCGGTCTATAATTTTTATTTTACACTGCAAAAAAGCTTGGCCAAAATTTAAGATATAAACACTTAAATCTAGCAGAAAATGGCTTAAAAGTAGTGAAATTATCTGTCCATGCAGCAAGAAAAATTTTCTTGACAAGTTATCTTAAAATAAGCTGCCTCGAGACTAGAATTAAGCAGTCTCTGGTAAGTGTTCTTGGGCTGGAAATGCATACAGTGAGGGAAATAATTATTTGATCCCCTGCTGATTTTGTTAGTTTGCCCGATTACAAAGAAATGAGCGGTCTATAATTTTTAGGGTACTTTTAAGTTTAACAAATAGAGACAGAATATCAACAAAGAAGTCCAGAAAAAAGATATTATATAAAGTTATAAATTAATTTGCATTTGATCGAAGGAAATAAGTATTTGATCCCCTACAAACCAGCAAGAATTCTGGCTCATACAGACCGGTTATATGCCCATGAGGCACACAGATTAGTCCTGTCACTTTAGGAAAAGTACTCCTAATCTCTGCTTGTTATGGGTATAAAAGACACCTGTCAATAGAATCAATCTCTTCCATTCCAACCTCTCCACCACCATGGGCAAGACCAAAGAACATTCAAAGGACATCAGGGTAAGAGTTGTAGACCTGCACAAGGCTGGAATGGGCTACAAGACCATCAGCAAGAAGCTTGGTGAGAAGGAGACAGCTGTTGGTACAATTATTAGAAAATGGAAGAAATACAAAATAACCATCAATCGCCCTCGGCCTGGAGCTCCATGCAAGATCTCGCCTCGTGGGGTAAGGATGATCATGAGAAGGGTGAGGGATCAGCCCAGAACTACACGGGAGGAGCTTGGTTATGATCTCAAGGCAGCTGGGACCACAGTCACCAAGAAAACCATTGGTAACACACAACACCGTAACAGATTGAAATCCTGCAGTGCCCGCAAGGTCCCCCTGCTCAAGAAGGCACATGTACAGGCCCATCTGAAGTTTGCCAATGAACACCTAAATGATTCAGAGAAGGCTTGGGAGAAGGTGATATGGTCAGATGAGACCAAAATTTAACTCTTTGGCATAAATTCGACTCTTCATGTTTGGAGGGAGAGAAATGCTGAATGCTACAATCCCAAGAACACCATCCCCACCGTCAAACACGGAGGTGGAAACATTATGCTTTGGGGTTGTTTCTCTGCTAAGGGTACAGGACGACTTCACTGCATTGAGGGGCCAATGGACGGGGCCATGTACCATAAGATCTTGGACGAGCACTGAGGATGGGTCGTGGATGGGTCTTCCAGCATGACAATGACCCAAAACATACAGCCAAGGCAACAAAGGAGTGGCTCAAGAAGAAGCACACTAAGGTCATGGAGTGGCCTAGCTAGTCTCCAGACCTTAATCCTATCGAAAATTTGTGGAGGGAGCTGAAGCTTCGAGTTGCCAAGCAACAATGTGATAGAGATCATTTAGGAAATCATACAGGGCCGTATGAGCAATCCATGTAGCTCCAAAGGGGGGCCTTGAAACCTTCAGGATTTGGAGAGGATCTGTAAAGAGGAGTGGACCAAAATCCCTCCTGAGATGTGTGCAAACCTGGTGAGAGAGCCGATGGGATGTCAGTTGATCAAACCAGAAATGAGATGTGGACAACCCGGAGAGAAGAATATCCACAAAGGCTGGATACTATGACCCTGAAGGGAGACCCACTGGGAGAGACTGAGAATCCTGCCACATACCTGCACCAGCAATTGAAGAAGTGGAAACTAGAGACTGAAGTAGACCCAGAGGGAAACCCACTGATGACAACTCTGTTCAGAACCGCAGTGATAGAGGCCATGTCCCCTCCGGTGAAAAGCAGGTTAGAGGATGTGGTGGGACTCACGTCAAAAACACACAAGGAGTTCTGTGATCATCTAGTCCATGCAGTGGAAAAATACCGGAAAGATGAATTAAGGCTAAAGGAGCAAGAAAAGGAGAACCAGAGAAATTAACACAGCTCCAGTTGGGGGAACTCACAGAACGAAACAAAAAGAAGATACAAGGTGTAATGGGCGCCGAAACCAGGAAACCAGTTCCATACAGAGCCACACCAGAACCACCTCCAGTGCTGAGACCTCAGGGACAAGAGCAACCCACCGTACCTGTAGTCCAGGCGTATACCCAGCAGCCCCAACAGTTTCAGCCATGGAAGGGCAGACAGAGACCCCAAGGAAGGTTCCAAAGGACAAACCCACAAGGCCCACCTGACGTGTGCTGGAGATGTCAAACACCAGGACAGTTCCGAAGGAATTGTACGAATACATGGCAACCTAGGGAGAATAGACAACAGGGCTATGGCCAGCCACAGCAGGAGCCCCCACAGGGATTAGTCAATCCCTATAGGGGACCAAATTACAGTTACTAGGGCTACCCAATAACAATATACACACATTACAAGACAGTGGAACTGTTAGAACAGGGAAGGTTTGTTCTAACGCAAGCTTGGAACCTGTCATATTTGTCATTATTAATATACCCGGACATCACTATCAAGAGATGTAGCACAGTAAATCCAGCTGAGTTAATACCACGGACAGATGAAGGGGAAGAACTTGATTGTATAGCACACTCGCTAACATTCACCAGGTTAAGACCAGACTTCGAATCAACACCCTTACCATATGCAGAAGAGACATATTTTGTAGATGGTTCATGTGATAGAGATCATTTAGGAAATCATACAGGGCCGTATGAGCAATCCATGTAGCTCCAAAGGGGGGCAAAGGTAGACTCTACAGGATTGTGGAGGTCGCATGAGGGTACTATAGTGGCACCTACGGTGCTACTGGGGATTTTGATCACGGATGCGCATGGTTTTGACCATTGCGCAAGGGGGGAAGTTGTGAGAAAGATAAAACTCCAAGGGTATTAGTCACCCTATTTACAGGCAATGGTAGAAAATGCATTGGCAGAATGCACAGTATGCGCAGAAAACAATGTAAGAAAGGGAATCAAAAACACCCTTAGGACACAAACCGGTTCCAGACGGACCATTTAAACATTTGGTAATGGACTATGTAGACATGATAAAAAAGGTCAATGGGGAAAAGATACATGCTTGTTGTCATAGATAGATTCAGCAGATGGGTAGAAGCAACGCCATTGGCAGACTTAGGGGCAGGAACAGTGGTTAAATTTCTAACAAGAGAAGTAATACACAGATTTGGAATACCTAATGAGATTAGCTCAGATAATGGTGCAGCATTTATTCAGAAAACTGTGAAACAAGTCATACAGCAGTTAAGAATAAAGCAAAGATTGGGTTGTGTCTACCATCCACAATCATAAGGAATGGTAGAAAGAATAAATGGTACCCTCAAAACAAAGCTGAATAAGATATGTGCCAGCACAAAGCTTAACTAGGTAGATGCCTTGCCACTTGCATTAATGAGTTATCGCATGCAGACTAACAGAAACACGCATTTAACACCGCATGAAATGATTACGGGTCGACCCATGCCAGTGCCAACAATAAGAGGACCTTACAAAGGACCACCACTGGAACAACTCCAGATGGAATTGAAGCAATATATGAAACAATTAACTGAGATACACAAAGTTATATGTTCACAGGAAAAAGACAAGCTGCTGGAGCCGGAGCCACCCCTGCCCAATCCGATAACTCCAGGAGACCAGGTGTACATCAAAGTCTTCAGAAGGAAGTGGAACGAGCCAAGGAGAGAGGGACCATACGAGGTAGTGCGAGCCACCCCCACTGCAATACAAGTCCGAGGGAGTCTAACCTGGTACCACTTCAACCACTGCACCAGGGTCCCGAGGCAAGAACTCAGGCGAACCAGAGAAGAAGACGAAGGAACGGGTGAGATCGTATAGGAGCATAGAGGAAATGAAGGAGAGCAGGTCAGAGAGACAAGCAAAATGACATGGCAGAACAGACAGGCATTACATTTTATAATGGCAGCTCAAGGTGGAGTATGTAAACTGTTTGGGGACGAATGCTGTACCTACATTCCGAACAATACTGATCCTGCAGGAAGTTTTGTCAGAGCAATGACTAAACTTAAAAATTTGAGAAAGGAAGTGAAAATTAATGCAGGCACAGACTTTGGGACATTAGACTAGTTAGACAACATCCTAGGATCATGGGGAGGAATGTTGGCAAAAATGGGAATAATGGTTGTGATAGTGATTGTAGTGTTAGGACTGATATTTTGTTGTATAATGCCTGTTTTGAGATCTTTCTTTATACAGAGCACAATTAAGCAGATGAGTGTGACCAGAGGGATAGCTCCGATGGCACTCAACAGAATGGGAGGCCAACTAGACCGATATCCTGTTCTCAACTGGGGAGGCAGCAGTGAGTCATCTGCCCCCTCATCCGATGACGACGAGATCGTCTAGACTCCCAGCCAGGACTATCAAGCTCTAACAGCTACACCTACTTGAGAGGAACATTGCTCCATTCATTAAGAAGGATGAAACCCTGGCCATACAAGGACTATATTCCCCTTGGAAATATTGACAACTCGAATGGACGATGATGTGTTTTATGGTGTATAACAATTATTGTGTGTAGAACTGATAGAATGACCATATTGAATGTATGCATAGAGGCGCAATGGGATGGCCATGGTTCAGGGACAGGGAATGTTCCCCTGTAATGGAAATATAGATCCCATTACAGGTTGGTGTATTATGGGATATTTTACTTTTTGTTCACAAATTGTGTAGTCATATAAATGTGTAGGAAGTTGTTGCTCATGGGGACGGGTGCTCATTTGCAGACCTGTAAAGTGGTTGCTCAATGATGACTGGATAGTGTGAGAACCGTGGGGGAATTTTCCTGGTACGAGGCTAGGTTTTTCGCCCCCACCTGGAAAGGAGACGTGTCCCCAGGAGCTAATAGAATGTCATACTGTTGATGTTATTCATGTGTTATTTTTTACTTATACGATTCACATATGTATATTGTCTTGAATCATTTGCATGTTTTGTTAGTATATCGTTTTCAATCACCAATATAGGATGTGGGACTATTAAGTCCCAAAGGGGGGAATATATGGTAAATTTAAAGACAATATAAGGGTTTGTAATCCCACACCTAGGGAAGAGGTCACAAGAAAAC